>NC_139299.1:2741154-4111731 GCF_051103115.1 Cordyceps javanica
GTCTTGGAACACTGGTGAGAGAATGACTCCTCCGCTGTTTGTCCGTCTCGATTAAGCAAACGTGCCACTTGTGCAACATTGGTCTGGCTCCCATGCGCAATTTGCAATCTCGCACACGTAACAAAAAAGTCCGGCTGATGGTCAACAGATAGGGGGCGAAATGCATTCCGAGGCAAGCTGACCATAACAACTTTCATGCTGCGAATGACGGGATATTTTTTGGCAATGCGATACAGATATCGTGCGGCGTCACGGTACCGAGCCACTCTGCGGATTATCTTGAGCAAATTCCTTCGCTCGCTCGGGCCCATAAGGGTATTTGGGATTGACGAAAGCATTTGCGATAAGCTACTGTTGCGAGAAAGCTGGACAACAGTTTCAACAAGGTCGCAGAGGCGTCGTTCGGTTTGGTGCTTAAGCCACATGTCGATATTCTTGATCACTGCTTTTGCTTGGTGACGAAACTCGGGATATTTACTGGCCAGTAGTGCCGAGGTGTGTTCTAGCAATTGCCTAAGCGTCTGTTTGGATTTATTTCGCTTATGCGGTGCATAGCGCATCCTTTCGCGGATGCGGAGCGAGCACATTGTTGCAATGTTCCTGAAGACTGCCTCCTCAGCGTCGGGAGCTATTTCGCAGTTAGATGGCAATTACCAGCGGCTTGAGGATGACGCCTGCTCACTCTGCAAAACTCTGGATAGCGAATGAAAAATGCTCTCGAAGCCATCTTTGATGTCTTTCAGCGTGGGGAGGCCATCGCCATGGCGGGCTTGATTGACGGCGATGAACACCTCTGATCCATCCGTCCCCGGCTTCTCGTGCATGCACAGCGCTGGCACATGATTTGGGTCCTCGCCAATATTTGAGAGGAATGCAAGAGTATTCACTAAATCGCGTTCTCTGTCGAAAGGCAGAGAGTATGCTGAAGGGTTGGTGCGTGCTTGCTGTTGCCGTGGGTTGATTGACGGCTCGGTCGGAACGGCGTGTAAAAGATGCAGGAAAGCGATTGCTTCAGCGCAGGCAATATCCGGAGTACATGGAGCCGTTCGTTCCATCATATCTTTTGGGTTCGGAGAGTACCAAGGTTGGGCATGGAAGATGTAGCCTGGAGATGGCCTTGTACACAGATCGCAGAAGTCGTTTCTGCGAGGTATGCCGCACCGCGTCGAGTGCTGGTCGTCGCGCCGGGGCATGCCATGGCAGCTGCAAGTGAAAAGCACGTGCTGTCACACCTTCGGCCGTCTGGTACTCCATGTCTCACCGAAAAGGAGCCCTACACAACACAAGAAGCTGGACGAAGTGCGGGGTACATTCATCCTGCATGCGTGATGCCTCGCCCTGTTCGCCATCGTGCGTCAGTAGTCCACCATCGTTCGGTAATTTGACCAATCTGGAGTCCGGATTGACGAATAGACTGGCAAGTGTATGTGCAGCGAACCCAATAGCTGCAACATGTTGGGGCGGAGGTAGTCCATCGGCGTCCGCAACACCATTCGCGTACTGGCACGGTAAGTTGGACTTTTCGCAAAGATCATCTACATGAAGTGTATATCCTCCTCATATGTACACACCGTTCTTAGCATCTACGACTGGAGCATCA
This sequence comes from Cordyceps javanica, assembly GCF_051103115.1. Taxonomy (NCBI): domain Eukaryota; kingdom Fungi; phylum Ascomycota; class Sordariomycetes; order Hypocreales; family Cordycipitaceae; genus Cordyceps; species Cordyceps javanica. The sequence continues at coordinate 2,742,755 of NC_139299.1, forward strand.
TGAGTGACATAGTAAGCTGTCCAACTCGCGCGATCAGGGGTCAACAGTAGCATTAACACTAGAGCGCGCAGCACCCCGACCTCGCGCATATTTCTGATGTCATTATTAGTATGCGACGCGAAATTGGGATTCTGAAGGCCGAAATGACGGAGCGCTTCGATCAAAATGCAGCCACCGCGGCTGCGTTGCACGATCGCATTCAGCAGGCAGAGAAGAACCTCATTACGCACTGTGATATTGACGCACTAAATGATGGCATCACTCAGTCGCGAAACGTCCTCAATGCCGTTGCCACTGATGTTGGCGCATGCCGTCACGGCTTTCAGACGATCAAAGACGGAATCACAGCGTGCAAACAGGCTGTAGAGGAATCGCAGCTGCATTTACGGGACAGAATCAGCGACGCGCAAACCGGCATAAAGCACGCAATAACCACAGCTCGACAGGAACTCGGTGCGGGAATCACCACACTACAAGACAGCCTTCTTGATGCCGTTGGTGGAGTGGCGCGCGAATTGGGCAAGGGTATAAAGACTCTAAATGAGGCTGTCGCGAGCGTTGTAGGCGGTTTCGGGGATCAACTTAGTGAGGTGTGCGAGGTCATCATCACTCAGACTAGCCTTACCCGTGCACCATCTCGCGAGGTGCTTGATGGCAAAATGCATGAGATGCGGGACATCATCGAACACACGAACACTTCTTTCCAGAACCTGCCGCGAACTTTAGAAATCAGCCTCGCCGAAGCAATGAAGAATGCTGCTGCCGTCGCGAGCGACAACACAACGAGGGAAGTCCAAGAGAGGCTGAAGAACCTCTATGAGGAGCTGCGTGACAGGATCCATGACGTTCAGCTGGAGATGCGGGCGGGGCACTTTAACAGCGCTGCGCGTCTGGCAAACAAGCTATCAAGCTGCTGCACGAGCACAATCGTTAAATTGCGAGGGATCGACAACTTGCCCATTCGTACTCTTCCCAAGACTTATGCTGGCCTACAGGACCTTCAAGGTGAGCACCACACAGATTACAGAAGATGGCAGAGAGCGAAAGGTCAGTCACGACTACGATCAAGTTCCTGATTGTCGGCGTCTATAGGAAACATCGATGACATTCTTGAACGCTTGCAACTGAACACAAACGTCCCGTACGCAAAAAAACGCCAGCAGCTCAAAGTATACTGGGGTCTGCGAAAGTAGCAATGCCGCCAGCCAATTCTTTTAATCGACAACCCCGTTCAACCCTAGGCAGCTCCTGAGAATGCATGCTGAAGGATGTTTTGGTTTAATCACGAGGGCACTTTGGCCCTCGAAGCATGCAGTGACCTGTATTCAGAACCCCAAAGTGCAAACGCGCTGGTTTCACTCCCCCACCCAGCCTTGGTAAGGTTTTTCCAATCGTCCTGTCCTAGTACCGCCCCGGGCGATGCCACCCAGCGCCCCTGCTGCTGCGCTCTGCAGCGTGGCGAAAACATGGTCATCAAATGCAGCCGCTGCAGAACCTTGGCCCTCCGTTGTTTCGAGGAATGCGATATACTCATCTGTCCTTGTCTGCAGTGACACCGCTTATCCCTGATTCTCTCTCCCAAGCACAAGCAGATCTCCCCTGCCGACGGTGGGATTTGACAGCCTTTTCGAATATTCTCGGCTAGATTGATGGACGACGCTAACAGCGCCTGATGGCCTTGCCAGGAACAGCAGCAGCCGAGACAATGGTTTAGACGATGTCTGACAGTCAACGGTTGTTCTAGGAGTTCCGTGGTGGAACAAGGTGGGACACGCTTTCAGCTCGACATCTCGATCACTGTGTCTACCAACACTTGCAGTCCCACTCCTCATAGAACATTTCAGGTCTTCTTTTTGCATCTCCTTACTGAACTTTTGATGTGATACTTTCTTTCTCGCCAAAATGAAGTCGCGGCTTTTCTCACCTCTTGTTAACCAACATCCATCATTCCTACCGCCGCCGAATCTACAATGACCTACCAACGCAAGCCGTGGTCCAATTCTGAGGATGCGTGCCTCCTAGACCTCGTTCAATCCCAAAAGCCCCACGACTGGGTCGAAATTGCTCAGAAATTAGGTTCAAGAACAGCAAAGCAATGCCGCGAGCGCTACCGCCAGAACCTGGAGCCGTCCTTGAACCACAAGCCTATTACACCTGAAGAAGGGGCTCAAATCGAGCATCTCGTTTCGGAGATCGGCAAACGATGGACCAAGATTGCACGCAAGCTACATGGTCGCAGCGATAACTCTGTCAAAAATTGGTGGTATGCAAGGCATAGGCTCCGCATACAACTCGCCCGCCACCGAAAGAAGAATCTCGTTAGGGAGGGGTATTGCTGCCGAACCGGCACAAGGGGAGGCATGCTACAGGCATTGTCGCTACTGGACACGGCGCCATCTCACAGGGCGCAACATCACCCGCCAACCTCTTGGTCTGGCCCATCTCCGCCGCTCTCCTACTCATTTGAGTCTCCCGGCTACGAAGCTTATGAAGGCAAGGCATTACCATGCAAAACTGATGTCATTCAACATCAAGTCATCGAAATAACATCGCCACGAGCGTCGCCCGGAAGCTTTTTGTCTAGCATTGATACGACGTGCAGCGTGAATTCTATGGCGCAGCAATCAGGTTTGCCCACCATACCAAGCTGCCCAGTGCACCAGCAAAGTTCCGACAGCATGAGCGAGGAGCAGATGAAGCTGTCTTTCATACTGGACTGAGCCGCAAGTTGAAAATATCCTGCTGCATAAATGAACAGTTTATAGGGTGTTGGAGAAAAATCGAATTCATACCTGTACCTGTATGCTCGTCATGTATCTAAATGTAGCTATCTTGGCCGGTCTCAGGTAAAATGACGCTTGCAAAATATTTATTGATACTAAATTCACATGAAGAGCCACTATTGCTGACCCGGGGCCGCCCACCAACCAGCTGCACGCGTAGTGGGATCTCCACTCCTTTCAGCAAGTCCTACCTCAGCTGCACACACTAGAGGGCAAGCAAGCAACCCTAACCAGTCACATCGGCTTGCATTGGTGATGTTCAATCTTCCTTGAAATCTTTTGGTGTTCGCCTAATTGGCAGAGGATATGTCTTATCCTACACATTCGGTTTAATATTTTCTTACACGGAATTCCCATTGACAGAACTTACCATGTCAATACGAGTTGGAAAGCAATTGTCGTTCGTTGAGCAGTAGTCATAGTGCCGATGTTGTCGGCGCACTAAGACATAAAAGTCGGCCCCGTAACGGCGGCTTAATTGATCGCATCGTCTCATCACGCGATACGTAGCCTTGGCGAAATTTTCTCTCGTTCTGTCGCGCTTCGGCATCATCGGGCGATGAGCTGAATGTAAGCTCAGTTTTTGCTTGTTCTTTGCTTGTCATCGCTCCAGTGAAGCTTTATATTGTCAGTGGTTGACTCCATTCTCTGATGATGGTATTTTGGATCCAATTTTTAGGAATTGGTTTGCTTTCATCTCCAGGGTCACCCGGGGTGAGCCATTTCTCCCGATCTTTACTGGAGCAGAACGACTGGGGTGTACGTAGTGGTGATAATTGGGGCCAGGGTGAGGATACTAGTACCTAAATCCAAAATTATGTTTCCATATTTTGCACGCCTTTTCAGCGTCATGGATACAACGGCAGCTTGCCGATTGGCTGGCTGACAGCTTTCCAGCTGACAATGAATCATGAATAGCGGTGACGGATATGATTGGTTCTAGTGGACACGACAAGTGCAAATGATCATCGTCCAATCATAGCGATATTCTAGTGCGCGAACCAGAAGATGAGACAGCTGTCCAACGAGAGCTTCCCGCAGAAATCACCGAAAATATAGTCGCGTCAACTCAACACCGATAATGGTTCTTGGGAATTTCTCCGAAGTTGACCGATTGAACGCTAGAAAGTGTCTATAATTGATTATTGATTCGCAGGCGCCTGTGGCTGCTCTGGTGATTGAATCTATCGTAGGGAACAGGCTGTCCTATTACAGTCTCAAGGTGGGAATCAGCGTAGTCAGTAGGTGCAGTGTAGGGGGGTCACTTTCACCAGTCAGTAGGTGCAGTGTAGGGGGTTCACTTTCACCAGTCAGTAGGTGCAGTAAAGTGTAGGGGGGTCACTTTCACCAGTCAGTAGATGCAGTAGAGCACGAGGGGTTATTTTCACCAGTCAGTAGATGCAGTAGAGCACGAGGGGTCATTTTCACCAGGGGTGCAGTAGAGCACGAGGGTCATTTTCACCAGTCGGTACGTGCGCCTAGAGACTCTAAGGTGGACGGGGGTTAGCTGGCCTATGATAAGTTCTAGAGGGCATATGAAAATAGGAGTTTTGCCTTCATAAGAGGGCGTTTGGAAATACGCCCACCCCCCTGCTGCTGGTCGAACACCCGCTCCCCTCCACGGGCACATCGTTGTGCCCAGCTCAACCAGTCCCTTTCCAGGCTGGTGGGCGTATTTCCCTACGCTGTCGTATGGATGCACACCTCCTATTTTATACGCCCTCTTATTGCTCCATACGAAGGCTTAATGCTCGCCTCCTGCCTTCAACGCCCTCGTATGACTGTAGGCATGCACCTCTAAGTTAGCTGCAACCTCGTACTCTCATACGTCCTCGTGGTTTGGTTGCTTTTTAAGTTGGGAGTTTCGGCCACTGTGAATCTCCCTCCATGATGTGCACCAGGCAGGATTCCTATGCCATGGAGCAAAGGAACCTACCAGAACGTCAAACCGCGTCCTGGTGAGAAAGAGCACATAGCGACAGTTGAGCGCGACGGGGAATTCCCAGACCGGGTATCGCTTGTCGAAAATTTCACGGCAGAAGAGAAAAGATTGCAGGCCGCGGTGGAGCACCTCACCATGCAGATTGCCCAACTCGACAACAAGAAGTCGAGCAAGGTAGCGTCTATAGCGGAAGTGGATGGCCAGCACAAGTTTACTGTTGATCAACTGGTTGCCGAAGAGGCAAAATTATGAAACCGTATCGACCAGCTGAAGACAGATTCAGCGCGTCTTCAAGCCAGACTCGATCCAGACGCGGGACGGTCAACAGAAATAGAGCGGCGAGCGTCAGTGGAGAGAAGCCTATCTTCCCCACCACCAGCGTTTGCACAACTCCCTACCCGGGACTGCAACCAACGAAGGTTTGGCTGCAACAGTGGTGCCTGGATACATGGGTGGGCAACGAATTCGAGAAGTTGGCTTGGAATAAGCTGTGAGGGAAGCTTTTGGTTCCTATTGTAATACTTTAGACACTGCAAGCGTTCACTCGCGGCATTCTATGGCCGCCCGTCATCCGGTCAAAATCAGGAGCGCTTACCTGAAGAAATGCCCAAGGAAGAATTCACTTCGCAAGTACGTTCACATCCGCCGCAATCTAGATGTATATAGTCTAACAGCTATAGATCTCCTCTCCAGGACCAGAAGCAGTATGCATAGAATTCAAGCTTGTAGTAGACAGGGAGTGTTGTGGTAGATCCCGCAGAGTCGTCGGCCGTCCAACGGCTGGCGGCCAAGTCTATGCGGAACGGGATGGGAAGTTTTGATAGCAAGAATCAAATGCTCCGTCCGCAGAATTGCTTCGTGCGAGTGACAGTCGATGGAACACGGAAGGAAAGAGAAGGGACATGGCGACCGCGAAAACGCAGTCGAATTCATTAAGAAAGCTCCGCCTGCGAGGATGTCCACTGGGTGCTAGGAGTCTTGTGTGCCAGGTCTTTTATATGTAGGGCTAGGATCAATACAGTGCTGTTTGACTGATGCTAGGAGCGCATGGTGCCAGCCAGTGTGTACCATGCAGTGCATGACAGCACGGAACAACGCTGGGACTTGGGGTGTTCTGGCAACTCTGGGGTGGGTTGTAGTGGGTGATGGGTCCAAAGTATTAGCACCTGGGAGAGCATAGGCCACCAGTGCTGGCCCGAATAGGTGCCAGCACAAAATTTTGGTTAGCGTGCCATCCGCTGGTGGATGTCCGCGTTGTTGGATGTCCACGGTGGGGGAGGGACTTGTAGGAACAGGCTCTGAGTGAGGATGTCCTCACCAGGCGCTGTCCTCTTTGATGGCTGCTCATCAGCAAAGGGTAAGCCGCGCGTTCCCTGGTCAGCCACTTGCCGTGGACATACACAGGCGGACATCCATGAGCTGGGCTGTCCTGCCACGGCTATCAACGCAGGAGGCTGGCCGTGGAGTGAGTCTACGCTAGTGGATGTCTACGCTGGTGGGTGTCTACGCTGGTTGTCACGATCCCAGGTTGAAGCGGCCGCGGTATCACGTGACCATGTGATACCTTTGTTCCTTTCGCGCATTGGGAAGCTACGCTTTCTCATTCTCTTGCTTCCTTGCGCTACGTCTTGTATTTATCCAGAATCTAGTAAATACCAACTTAGTTACTTATTCATATCCTTCAAGAACCGTTACGAAGCGCCTCCCGGACGCGAGATCCTTACAGGACAAGACCTTTGAACTGGCACACGTCTTTGGCTGGCGCAAATGCTAAACGTCCCTACAGAATCCACCTGGGCACCTCATGCCCGGGAACGCTGCATTTCACCGCCACGGTCGGTGAAATCTATCCAGCTCTTCCTTCCACTAGACCCTTTTAGCAAAGCGATGTGCCAGTCGCTTGACACCAGCATTTTTAAACGTCCGGCGGACTGGTAAAAAAAATCCCTTTTAGCGAGCCACATGGCCTAACCCTGGAACTTTTCTTCATTAGTTAGTGGACGCTGAACCGGAATAGAAGGCTACGTTACCAGACTGCGTATGCACAACTCTAGTGGCATGTATCCAGAAAAGCTAGGCTTAGCATGGTTGTGTAGATAAGACCGACTGACGAAGGTTCTAGACGATACTTATGCATTTACTAACCATATAATAGTTGGCATGGTTGTGTTCGCAAAACCGCGCGGGCTGCATATATAAACTCCTCTCCCATCGCCGTCCAGTAATGGGTTCGGGAGGTGCAAAGTCAGGCCGAACTCATGAATCAATCTTTGGTGTCCTTGCCTGACAATTTTCTATGCCCCAGCGAGCACTGAACGTCGCAGAGCGGCGAACAAGCGCGCACAGAAGGATGGAAGCGCAAGAAGCGAGGCTGGAGCGGCTGGCGGCAACAGAACGACAGCTTTCTGCACACGTCGAGCAGCTAAAAGCGATCGAGCAGCTGAAAAGCGACATGGCGCTCCCAGAAAGGAGAATTCAAACATTCAGGGGTGAAGAGCAGGAGGCGCTGCAAAGGCTCAGCGGTCTACAACAAACAGAAATCGAGCAGACGCTTCGTCTAGAGGCTCTCAAGGCCGAGGAGCAAAACCGACAAGGCGAATAGTCGTGCTGGAATAAAGGCGAGATCATCTTGGCGACCAGATCCGGCTCGATCTCCTGTGTCCCGGCGAGAAAGAGCGACCAGCCACTGTTGAGCGAGATGGCGCATTCCCTAATCATCACGCCTCTTCGCGACCCGAAGACTTGGCGGCAAACGAACAAGAGCTGCCTTTGGTGGAGCAGCTAACCCTGCAAATGGCCCAACTCGACGAGGAAAAGGCGAGCAAAGTGGAGTCCATGGCAGCAGTGGAGGGGAAGCACAGGTCTGCGATCAATCAACTCGTTGCCGAAGAAGTGGCGTTTCGAAACCAGATCGACCAGCTGAAGACACCTAGAGAGACTTGAAGTCAGACTCGATGAAAGCACAAGACGGACGACGGAGCTGGAGGGAGGAAAAGCGGAGCCAGCGCACCGCCACGTACCCTCCCAAAAGGCCCCATTATTTTCCTTATACAAAAGAGGGTCATTTATTCCAAGGGGAAGAGGTAGTGGTAAGAAGGGGAAAAGGTAGTGGTAAGAAGGGGAAAAGGTAGTGGTAAGAAGGGGAAGAGGTAGAGAAGGGGAAGAGGTGGTGTTAGGAGCAAAACTCTGAATTTTAGGCTGCTTTTATAGCACACTAGCTACTGAGCTACCAGTACTACTACCACTACGAGCTGCTACCCCTACCCCTACCCTTACTGCTTGCACAATGCACAATCAGTTTATCGGGCATACTATTGTAGCATCTCCCTTAACTTTCTTAGATACCCCTGTCTCTGTAGCTCCCTAGCTCGTCTCTCCTTGTCTAGCCGCTCTTTCTCCAGTATATCGTCTGTGGCTGTATGTTCGCGTGGCTCGTCTACGAGAACCGCACTCATTTCTTTCTTGAATTTGTCCATGTAGTCTGCAATCGCTGTCAATCCGGGAGGGTATAGAGTTTGCAACCGGGCCGCAAGATCGCGCAGAACCTGATTAGACACATTCAAATTTCCACTATTGAGGCGTTAATACGCAGCATAACGTAATGGAAAGTCACACTGACATGATTCCCTCAGCTTCATCTGATAGCGTGGCAAGAAGTAATGGATACTTTCCAGCGAGATCGCTCCACCTTTTAGTCATTCTGATGCGATAGAGGGTTCGAGATCGAAACGTTTTGTCTAAAGGTAAATTTCGTGCGCTGGCATAGCTGTCAATGACTATGCTACTGCATTTTCTTTTAGCGAAATATGTGCCTTCCTGACGGAGACGCCGTATTCTTTCCTGCAGAGACAATAAGAGTCTTGCTAATAGAACGGAACCGAGACGGGACTCAGCCCGCTCCGTTCTGGCTATGACTCCATCTAATTGTTGCATGGCAGTGGCAATTCGAGGGTCAGTATGCGAAATGTCGGGCGGCAAAGTTGTTTCTATCAACAACTTTACCCAAGATTTGCATATCTCTTCTAGATTATTTGCAAAAACCTGCTTTGCGTCATTTTTCAACAATCTTATTGCCACTAGGTTGGTTGTGCACGCCGAGGCTTGGACAGTATCAACGCCTTGACCTGTGCCTGTCTCGGCTTGAATGGCTGACATATTCGAGGTGGTTAAAACCAAGGTGATGACTTCGCCAATCCATTGCAGAAAGCGGCCGTGCTGTATATAAAAAGGTCCAAGCAATGGGGTCGTCCAACGCCCCTCACTGCTGCTTTGTGCTTTCATGTCAGGAGCTTGACTGAAGTGGGGATGGCATGAAGCTCGGATCAGGACCTGGATTAAATCTTGAAGACAAGAATCAAAATGCACCGAGAAGCAGAGTGCTGGACGCAGGAAATCAGTCTTGACCAGAGTTTGGAGTCTGAGGGCAGAAACCAGTTGGCCACAGCAAAGCGCTTAAAATTCTACTGGGTACAGCTTTCAGCAACGGCTACCCTGTGGAGCTTCTGCTGCCTGTCAAGGCGCTGGGTTAGCAACGCTGGCCCTCGAACAGACGCTATAAATACGGTGGAGCTTTCGATGGTTCTACCTGTCTCAAAACCCGCTACCACCAAGCCGTCGACAATGGCGGCGCAAGATCGATTGACAGCAACAGAACAGCCCAAGACTTCTTCTGGGCTTTTCCGCAAAGAACCAGTCTTTGATGCACCACTTTTCGGTGCACCACCATCGATTTTCAGGGCGACAACTTGCAGTACACCACTTTTCGGTGCACAACCAAACTCGGCACCAGTGACAGCCCAGGCTAACGCTCCCATCCAGTTTTTTGGTAGCAGGAAAGACCAACCGCAAAAGGCGATTTGCGACAAAAATCTGTCCAGTGATACTGTTCTCTCTTTTGGAGCGCTCACCAAGAGTACACAGCTTTTCGGTAAAAGGCCAGAAAGCAACAATCATATTGGCGGGATGCTGGCTCAAGACTGTATCCGCGGCGAAGTGATTAGATACTTTCTGGACATTGGGAGGTGACGTTGGCCAATTGGATGCTCCTACTTCACAAGACAGCGCTCCCAGAAGATGGCATTGATAGTGCGCCGCAAATGGCTACCGCTGTCAACGCATTGGAAAGCGTAATAGCTGGCCAAGAGCTTATACCGGCAAAGTTCGGCTATTTGCAGTTGGCTAACTTCCTAGATGCCTTGGAATCCCGAATTCAACTCCAAAAAAGACAACGGTGAAGAATGCAAAGGGAAATCCGCGGCCACCATTGCGTTCGACCGATACCTCGCTCTTCAGGGCCAAGGCAAGAAACATGGTAAAGACGCCTTGTCCTACAAGCGGAAAATAGGCCGCCGTTGGAAGGAACTTGCCAGCCCATCGAGCCTCTTATTGCTTGCTTTCTCTGATGCTGCCGAGGATTTCGTGTAAGTGCTGCGTGCTTACTGTGCTGATATATTCGAGCTAATATAACTCTCGGCAAGAGGAGCTGCGACAGCCCCTTCGCGCATTCTCTGGAGAGTTTTGCCACCGAAATTTACAAAATTATGCCGGAGAATCTCTTGTATACATGTGTTCATGTCTCGGGGGTGGCAGAGATGGCAGTCAGGGTTGGGAAAGGCTGGGGTATTCCACACTTGAAAGAATTCCGATACCAAGTTTCAAAGCTTTCCTAATTTGCTGGATGGTTTTAGACGCCCCTTTTATTGCTAGTCAAGTTATTATTCCACAAAAATTACGCGAAAGACCAAGCAAGTAATGTCGTGAGAGTCTACAATCATTTATAGCTGCATGGCATCTAACAACCTGGAAAGCTCCATCTGGCACAATTCTAGGCCAGTTGCCGATCTACATCCGTCGCGAGCGGTCTCTGTTTTTAGTGGACGGCAAATTTACTTCGTTCTCGTCGTAGTGTTGCCGTCCTCACTTGCTAGGCCTGCAGACAGAAGGTCTCTCTTCCGCGTAGCTTCGACCAAGTATGAAAGGCACACCTTTGGCAGGATCCATGCTCGAGCAATTGCACATGATGGCAACGTGTCGAAGCCTAAATAGAGGTACTTTGTAGGGGCCACTGGGTATAATCAGACCTGAAAGCATTGACAACCCAGCTTCGGCTGAATGAGCCGGTCTCCGATCTAGCGGTTTGCGTCAGCTGACGTCAAATGGCACAAACGCAATCTATGTAGTGCTACAATGGTAGGTTGAGAAGAGTAGAGCTGGCTGGGGAGAGCGACCGGCCAAACGTAGAAAAAAAATAAGAACAAAGTTGATTAGGGCTGTCCACATTGTAGCTGTTCGCAATGGAGAGCAAGCTCGAGCAGTTTGACAGGCGCAAATAGATGTCCACAGGGTGAGGATGTCCTCCCACAGGTACTGTGCCACGAAGGTTGCTTGATGTAGGTCAATGGCAATAGTGGCATCTCCCCTGCCCTTTGTGGTCGTGAACCCGCATCATAGTTCGCAGGCCGTTCCCTATATCCTAGCCCTGCCCCCCTCATTCAATTTTCCTCCATCGATGCCACCAAGTAAGGCCGGATGATAGTGGCGCGGCCACAGGGGCTAGCCGTCCAGCGGCAGCAACGCGGACCTGGGCTGGGGCCAGCGGACAGACCCTGGTGGTGGCAGCTAGTGCTAAAACACAAAGCAGCAAACGCATCGTTGCGTGTTCTGCACTCTCGATACTTCCGGCGGCCAGCTCAATGCAGTTTGCTGTTTAGAGGGTTTGAAAGACCAGCGCCTAGTGCAGAATTGCGAGCGTTTGGAAGAGTGTCATATCAGATCGTGATTTTATTGAATCTGTCTTTGTCTGCTTCATGATGGTTGTGGGACCAAAACTGTTTTCTGCTGGTGGTAGCGTTTCCCATCACCCAGCTTCGAGCGTGCCAGCAATCGAAATATAGACAGAGCTAAGAAATTGACTTACGTCAAACAAGATATAATAGCTCCAGTATGCCAGTGTTTACAACCAAGATTCCTGAGCAAACTTTAACAATGACAACTCCGCAATTGCGGCGTGATAGAACAGGCGAGAACTTTGCCAGAGCGACCTCTCGCTTAATGAGAAGATGCGATCAACTAAGTCGTCGTTACAGCGCCGACTTTTACGTATTAGTGCGCCGACAACATCGGCACTATGACTACTGCTCAACAAACGATTGCCATTTTCCGACTCGCATCAACATGGTACGCTAACATTTCTCATTTTGATCAAATGCGAAGCTAATTGCTCCAGGAAATGGTTTATCCTCGAGCTATTAGGCGGACGCCCAAGGATTTTAGCCCTGAAACTCGGGAAAGTGGCACTGCCAATTCATAGCTTTAAATATTGCGCAGCGATGGAAAGAGGCTGCATAACGGGGAGAAAAGGGCATACCAAGCTATCATCCTTGCCTGCATTGCACTTTTAAGTGATATTGCTAAAATCACAAAGTGATCAACCAAACACTGCAGCCGTAGCTGCGGTATAACAGCTGTAAAATAGTAAAGTGCCCTTTCGCACCTACTTAGGTACTAGCCCCGAGCAGACACGAGTACTGGAGCTACATATTAATTTAGCCATTTATTTATTGATCTATCTATTTATAACCTGCCCAGGGCGCACAAGGGCCGCTATGTGGCTATCCACTATGAGTCTAGGTTGGGGATCCGTCCGGTGCAGGGAACTTGAGCTCGTCGGCGCTTGTTGCGTTAGATCCATAAATGATCTGCAGCCCTGAGACTTTTACTAGCTCCGGGCGGCGACAAGGGATGGTCAGATGATTACCGGTAAGAAGCAGCCTCTTTCCATGTCCTGGTCTTGACTAGTACGGTGCTGTAGACGCTGCAGTACTGACTGGTAAAGGACGGCCTCTGTTCAGCTCTCTTTCCCGGTGTTGACTAGTAAACAACAGTACAAATGCTGCAGTACTGGTAAAGGAAGGCCTCTATTCAGCTCTCTTTCCCGGTGTTGACTAGTAAACAACAGTACAAATGCTGCAGTACTGGTAAAGGAAGGCCTCTATTCAGCTCTCTGTCCCGGTCCTGACTAGTAATCGGTGCTATAGATGCTGCAGTACTAGTAAAGGACGGCCTCTGTTCAGCTCTCTATCCCGGTCTTGACTAGTAAACAACAGTACAAATGCTGCAGTGCTAGTAAAGGACGGCCTCTGTTCAGCTCTCTGTCCCGGTCTTGACTAGTAAACGGTGTTACATGTGAGGTTTCTCCGATCGTGGAAGTACATATCGTAATTAAGCCTATACTAGATTCTAGTTACAAGACGTAGCTCGAGGAGGCAAGAGAGAGAAAGCGTGGCTTCGAGACGCGCGTCAGAACAAGGGTACCACGTGGTCATGTGATACCGTGACAGCTTCTACATGGGGATCGTGACACTGCTGGGCTGCAGCGGCGACACGGCCAGACTTCCCATGCTGTTTTTGTCTTGCAAGCGCTGGGATAGCGGCCGTCCTCTTGCCGACTCCTTCGTTCGCACCACTGGCCGCCTCTTTAGTTGCCGCGGTCTCCTCTCTGCGAGCTGTTCCGATGTTCTAAGTGAGACTCTATGGACTTCGGGTGATGGCAAATCATTCTGCCGCCGCTTCCCATAATGCTCTCCCTTGCGACTAGATGGCGACCGAGGTTCAGTGAGCCCCGTTTCGCCCTCCAGAACAAAAAAGCAGGGTGGGGAGAGGATGCCAGAGTGTCTAACCATAGCAACCATCGAATCAGGCTAGAAGCTACTGAGTAAGGCACAGAGGAATTTAAATGCTAAATGTTTGCGATATTGTAATTTAGCTCTTATATTCTAATATAAGTACAGTACAAGCAGCTGGATCACGTCTTTGTGGCGGCCTTCTCTGCGCTCTGCTTCCGCTGCCGTCCTCTACATTTCTTTTCACGGCGCACCGCCTGTCGTTGTCTCCTCTTCGCGACTTGGTCCGATGTCCTGAGGCTTACCCCGTGGACTTTCTCAACATGGCTTCGGAAATGATCCACATGCACAAACTTCTCCTGTCTGCATTTTGGATGGCCACACCAAATTGCCTCACCACGTTGCGCAGCAGTCTCTCGGCGGGCCAAGTGCGCGTCGTCAAAGTGGTCGTTGAGTACCGGCGGACGGCACCATTTGAACTTTCGCGCTTCAACCGACAGCTGCTCGTCACCAATGCAGTCTGGGCACTGTGTTGCCTCCATGAGAAGTGGGAAAGGATCTAGCTCAAGATCCGGCTCAGACAATGTGTCGCTTCCAGATGACTCTTGCTTGACGAAAGCCTCGACCGTGGCTGGCCTTTGCGTGCGACTTGTTCTGCCGGTTTCCTTCTTATCACACAAAGCCACCATCAAGTCGATGGCCTCAACTCTGCGTTGGACCAGCTCCGTTTCCGTCCAGTCGTCAGGTTGCAGACACAGAATGTTGGCTAACCTTGCCCGTTCCGGTATAACGAGGTCCATTGCGGGCTGCTCATATTCCTCGTCCACCTCTCCGCGGGCTTGAGCCTCAATGTCCCAGGTGGGACGGTTGTAGAAATAGTATTCGCGATAGTCTTTCACGACCCTCCTTTCATTCTGTGTCCTCTTCTTTCTGATCTCGTCCGTGAGTGCTCGGATCCTGTCTTCATGCTCACTACCATCGATTCGATACCGTCCCTGCTTGAGCATTGTGCGCTCCTCCTCCAACTTCACGATCTCGGGGTCGGGCGGCTGATTTGCCCATACCTTCTCAGGCACCATATCCCTGACGGCACGAGGGTCGCGGGTCAAGCTTACATGTGCAAACATGCGGAACAGTTGGCTTTGCTTTTCCTCCTCCAAGAAGGCGTTCTGGAGATCAAAGTTGGCAACTTCATTCAGATACGCACTGAAAAAAGTTTTGAACCCAGGCTCATGCCGCATCATCTGGTCGCGGACCGAATCCGTTGCATCACCTAGTAAGATGATTTAGCTTCAAAGATTTTGGTGGCACGTGTGAGCCCGGGTGTACCATTTGCGGCGTTCGAAGCACCTCTCCGAGCGAATCTAGGCGTCCAAGCCTTCTCGTGGCCGGATTCGAGGCTCTGTCGGCCCATGTCATAATTCAGCTTGGAGTAGAGCATCGCCTCGTCTTCCGACAATGTTGCACCGCTGATGCGGCGAAAAACGGGGACTTTCAATTTCTCCTTCTTCCAGCGGATTGGCATGCAATCTCGGGGACCCCAAACATCCCTCGAGAGGAGACTATACGCATCGGTTAGGCAAGCCGCATCGAACGCATGGTCATGTAGGGCCAGTGCCACGATGACCATGATCGCGTCAAATATTAGCTTCCTTGTCGGCGTGAAGAAAAAAATCGTCCTATCACGCAATTAGCAGTCGGCCAGACGGTAGTGAGGTGGCATACGGGATAGAACATACGGCTTTGGCTTGTTGTCTGCTCCTTTGTGGTGGATAAACTTGATGGCCATGGCCAATACGGGCTTTCCCGTAGCAGGGTGCCGCACAATCATCAAAAGAATGTCCTCATAGCAGAGGGCTTTAGGACGGCCTCTCTTGATCGTCTCTTGTAGAAGCATCTTGTTGAGCTCCACGGATTGCTTGTCTAGCGTTTGATCCGCGCTGCCGTCGTTTTCCACTTCTTGTATGACTTTCTGGCCAAAGAGTATCTCTCGAGAGCCATCCTTCGGACCTTTTCTCTCGCCATCCACCAGCTCTGCAGGTCGTGCTCCAGTATAACATAGGAGCTGGTAGCAGCCGGTCAACTGGATCCGATGACGCCCGAGGCTGAATACGCTCGTGTCATACGCGATGTTGAATGTCAGGATGACCCGGAGACTGTCGACATTGAGGACCGGCTTGCCGTCGATGTTCGGCGCTCGGAGATTGAAGCGAGGGATCAAAACATTGCGGTGGTACTAGGTTACGGTTAACAGGCATGATTGGGTGCTCCAGCTCGGAGGGTCTCGATACCTTGTAGACTTCCTTGGCATCGTTTCTATCCATGTAACGCCCCGTAACAGTCGTGTAGAGTTGCTGGAATTGGCGAATATATTCTTCTGACGTACCCCATGACCGGACGTTGTAGTTTCCGCAGACGAAGAGAAAAAAGTCCATCGTAGTGGCACGGGTCAGGTTCACAATCGTCGCTCGCCAGTCGCCGACCTCCTTCTCACTGCAGTAGCTGCACCGAGGTTAGCTGCGGGCTCCAAGACGGGCTTGTAGGCGATCTTGGCGTACCGTTTCCATCTTCCAAAGATGCCCGAGACGTTGATCTCTGTTTCAGAAGAGTACTTGGGCTTCACGAATCGAACGGTGCTGAGACACTCCCGGTTCGCAGCATGCTGCTCGGCCGAGAGCGGCGCAGGCTTCGGTGCTCTTTCAAGCTGCTTGGCTCTTTGAAACTGGAGGAACTCGAGGTGGTGGTTGTCCGGAGCGTTTGCATGGTGTGCGCGGGCGACAGCGCCTGGCATCGTGGAAGGATCGTTTGTGTTGATCTGGTGCGGAGATGGCCTGGGTTGGAGGCCACGACGGACTTGGGGTGATGGAAGACACGAGAAGCGAACGAAAACGAGGGCGCCGCCGCTCTATATACTGTGGTGCCGGCCATTCTGGTGGTAAAGGCCACCAGAATACGTGGGCGACAAAAATAGGACAACACCCAACAACAGAAAACGAGAATTGACATAGTAGGCTCCTGTCTGTGGTTGGGGGGAGGGTGTGGGCCGGTTGTGTAGGCAAGACTGCCAGAGGTACACAGTACCTGACAGGGGTGGGCCTGAAGCAGGAGTCCCTCACTGCTGTTGCCGCTAAAAACGGCGGCAGAACCCGCCAGATTTGGTGGCTCCAGCAGCGCATCTTGCATTTAAAGAGTAATACTATAGCCTATAATAACTCCTTAAAGCTGTAAAAAATATTTTATAATTATATTAGATTATTTAATTAGTTATTTCTTTATATCTTAAATTTTATTTTTTAAAATATATAAGCTATAATATTAAATAAAAAAATTAACTTAGTATACTTTAACTAAATCTAGAATAATTATAATAGTTAAAATCTAGCTTAAAATAACTCTATTAATAATATTAATTATTTATTATTTTAATATAGAAAGATTAAAGTTATTAAGCCTTTTAATTACCTATAAAATATTATCTTCTTTAGCTATAGAAAGCTTTAAATTATATACTTAATAACCCTTCTTTAATATAATATCCTTAAGTTATTATTATAAGGTTATATATAAAATACTAAATTATAATATTATTAGTTAGACTTTTATTTTAGGATTATTATAGAGGAATTTAAGGTATATAGTAAGGTAATTTACCTAGCTAGTAATAATTTAGTTTATTTTTAGTAGTATTATTATAAGATAAAAAGGATTCGTTATGATAGGTAGCTACTTTACCCTGGTGGCTACTTTGCCCTCTAGCACGCACTTGGAGAGTGGGTGCGTGGCACATGTATCGGTTTTGAGGTGGAATAACAGCTAGGTTGATCTTAGTCTCCAGCCACCCTGTACCTTTGAGGATCATGTCTACACGGGAGACAAGACAACTAAAGTACGACGATCGCATTTCGTGCCACAAATCATTGAAGAACTGCTATACATTGTTTTGAGTTAAAAAGATGCAATTATGGAATACTACACTAATCAAAGTTCTCCTGCCTGGCTGATATGAGTATGCTCAATCTCCTCTGATGTCACTGTGAATCGGTTCTGTCTGGTGCCTTTCTCTTCACCAGCAGGCACCATAGAATAACGCTGCAAGATAGCCTCAGTCACCATTTTGAGCATCATGTCAGCAATATTCTTCCCGAGACACCGTCCGCGGCCGATAACGAAGCGAAGCAAGCCGTACCAATATGCCGTCGGCGAGATATCGGCGAACCGCTCGGGGCGAAACCGTTCTCCATCGGAACCCCAGATAATCGGAGTGGTGTTGAGGCGCTTCCAATCTATGACCACGGGCGTCTGCACGGGTATTAGATAGCCTCCAATCACTTTTTCGACGGCTGTTTTTTCAGGCAGAGAAAACCTTTTTCAGGTTGTTTGTCAGTGGAACAGAACTGCTTGACACGAGTAAAATGAGGGATCTACTGAAACAAACCCAGAAATAGAACGTTCATTGGTTATGTTTGGGAAATTGTACATAATTGGTTATGCGTCTGCACCGCATTTGTGCTATTATTTGACAAGAGCCCCTCCCATCTAGCCAGAGAAAGCGGCGCCCCCGGCATCTGTCATGCGGTGAGAATCCAAATCATCGAATAGAGGACCCCAAGAAGGCCCATCCATCAACTGGCTCAAATCAATATATTGCTGCATCATGGCATCAAATTCCCAGTCCTTGACACATGGTTGTTGTTGATGCTCTATTTCGGCTGCTGGCTGCTGCTCACTAGTAGTCGCTGTGGATGTATATTGGCCGATGTGGTTGGATAAAGACCCGTGGAAATCATTCGACGGATGGGGGGATACTTCATTGGTTCTATTGTCAGCAGGTGGTACTACCACGGTGAGAGGCGCAGCCGATGACTGGCTCTGTTGTAGCCGTTCTTTGTGTTTCTGCAGGATTTCCATGAGAGGATACGCCAGTTTCGCGGCCATGGCAGAGTCTTGTTTCAAGCTGTCGAGCATTCTGCATGCTCGGCTGACTTCGGCTTGCCGCTGTTCTTCAAGCCCTTCCACCTTGTTGGTGCAGAGGTCCATCACCAGCACAACGGCAGCCATGAAGACGTGATGAACCACGGTTGCAAGCCTGGCAGGTATCAACTCTAGGTCATCCTTCTTTTCCTCCAACTTGTAGCAGATTTGCAGCACCGCGCGCGAGGAGTTTAAGCAGGCATGTCTAGAGAACATGTACTTGGGGTCGGCGAAGCCAGCTGTCACAAAAGGCTGGTGAAGTCTGCTGCGTCTGGTATGGATCCCAAGATGGACCAGATAACACTGAACGGTAAGCTGAGGCGCAGTGTACAAGATTTCGCTCCCTTGGTCTAGCCGGAAATATGCCGGCAAATTTGTGATCAAGTCCTCGAATTTGCTGTCCAAGAAAATGACCTGTTCGTAATTTGCTTTTTCAATCATTTCAAGGGGAGACAGGGCGTCGACCACTGCGCGGCAGATCTCAGCTAGCCGAACACGCTGGATGAAATAGGAGGTAGATAGCGAAACATTCTCAGCGTCATGATCACAGCCTTCGATATAATTTGGCCGATTGACAAGCATCTGTGACAGCTGGATAGAATAAGTGCCCTCCTGTGGACCAGGGGTGAAAGCTAGTAGCCTGTTTCGCTCTTTAGCATCAGTACAAAAGCTAACCAGTAACTAGTGCACCTACCAGTCTGTGGCAGCAATGTGCCACCATAACCTTCTCTTCACGTCATCTTCAATCTGACTTGGCGGCTGATCTATCTCTCCACTTCTTCGGGGACTATCAGTCTTATGTAATGAAAGATCCCGGGCCATCATGATAATGTTGCTATGAAGTGAGCGGAACATCGGGGAGAACCCTTGGGAATTGTAGATGACGTAGGATATTACGATCGTGGCCTGGACATCTTCAAGCGATGCAGAAGCACTTCTCTTCGAGTACTCCAGGACATCCAGTGCTGCATTGGTCCAGATCGAGGACATGGCAGAAGCTTCTTTCGCAGACAAAAAGATCAAGCATTTGCTTCTCTGCGGTCTCCACAGATGACTGGCACTCGCAAGTATGCTCAACAGCAGCGCGATTTCTGCCACTTTTCTCTGAACTGGTGTATCAGGGTGCATATACACGGCGTGTATCACGCGCTGCAGGGAATCAGGCTGGAAGACGGGGTGGAGATACTGGACGTTGTCGAGGAAGTACTCGCACAATTTCATCGCCTCATCTCTGAGGGGCAGCTGAACACTGGGGGGGCAAGCTGTTGCTGCCTCACTCCGCGTCGCTGACACATTCTTGAGTAGTTGGCTTATAGCTCTAACTTTGAATGGTACATTGGCTACATGAGCTCTGCCCTGGTAACCGTGTTAGATTCAGGGCTAACACAGTGGCTATTGGCTGTCTTGACAGTCGCACAGATCTTACAATTGGGTTTTCAAGAGTGCCAATGCCTTCAAGCCATCTCGATGTCACCTCATGCCGCTCGTTGGAAGCGAAACTTGGTATAGCGGTGGTAGCCAATGGCTCAGAAATGGATGGCACCGCTGCGGTAGTAACAGAGGGTATGTCCACATGCCTGCTGAACACTGCCTCTTCAAGCCTTTCAAGGCGAGCTTGGAAGCTCGCGCTTTCAGCAGTGACTGGTAAAGCTTGTCTTGGGTCCGTGCCGCCCATGGGCCTTGAACTAGGGTTTCGTGCGAAATATTCACAGCCGACGCCACGGGTGATGCAGTTGGAACAAGGGTGTTGGCGGTTGCATTTCAGTTTCTTCAGCCGGCACAATCGACACGATACCGGGTTCTGGCGTGTGCGGCGTGTTTGCTGACCTGCTGGCTGAAGTGGATCGGTCGGGTTCATTTCTGTATATTGAACATTCAGTCGGGACAGCAGAGAAAGCGAATGATTCCTCGCTCTGCATCCGATCGGGGAAGCGGGAGAAGAATCTCGATTGGTTGGAGCTACCAGCCGGTGCGAGGTGAATGGAGATGCTACTGAGAGGTTTGCGGGGCCACGAGCGGCTGGAGGCACGACTGAGGAACGACGGCGCTACGGCGCTGGCCGGCGCCGCGAAGGCACTATCATATACTAAATCTTCTTTAGAAGGTTCCTTTCTTACTTTACATATTGGGGAATTACTTAAGCGCTTCTTGTTAAATTACTCTTAGTTCTTATAGCTAGAATATATATAAAGAATTAATATAAATTTGATATAAAGATAAGGGTTTTCTTTATTATTATAATTTATTATTAAAGAGCTATTAATAAAGATTTAGAGTAATATTTAAAAGTTAAAGCAAATATTATAACTATACAAAATAAAATTATAAATTATAAGTAGATTTATTATAAGAAAAAAGTATTTAAAGAAGAATAATAGTAAGTTAATAGAAGTATTAATAATATATAAAAGTATATTAAGAACTAGAAGAAAAGAAATATCTAAAAAAAGAAATAAGTTTTAATATATAATATAATATATACTAAAATATAATAAAGAAAAGATAAGATAATTATATATAATAGGCTAGGAAGGACTTTCTCCTCCTCAGTAATTAATAGAGTAATCATATATATATTATAGCTATATTCTAGCTATTATCTTACTATCTATCCTAGTATAACATTAGCCACCTACTTACGGGCTATACCTACTTCTAGGCTACCCTATATCGCCTTTAACTACGACTTTCCTCTATTATAAGAATTATATTTTCTTATATTAAAAAAATCCTATTATTATTATTTTTTAAATATAATATTATTATAAGCTAATATATAAAATAAGACCTTTAAAATACTATTTAGAGTATAATTAATAATATAAGTATATAAAAGGTAATAACTTACTAATTTATATCTTATATAATTATTTATTATTAAATATATAATAGAATATTATAAAAAGAGGTTTTTCTATTAATATAAAAGCTCTTAGTTATTTAAGAATTATAAATAATTTCTTAAATCTTAATTTAGGATTATCTTAATAATTTTTTTACTTATAAATAAATTAGAAAATTAGCCTCTAGCCTTTATTAGCTTAATAGTAATTATTAAGATATTAAAAAGAACTAGTTATAAGGTTTTTTAAAGTATAATCTAAAGATTAAAATACTTAGAAGTAAATATCTTAATTTTTAATATTTAAATAAAGCTTTAACTTATATAATTTAGAATTTCTTTCAACTTCTTATAATTTAATAAATATATAATATATTCTTTTAAAATTAATATAATATAAATAAATTAAAACTTATAATAAAATTTTAAGAGAATAGTTTAATATTAAAGTTATTATAGAAATAAATTATTTTAAAGAGATAGTCTAGCTAGTACTTTTAGACTATAATTTTTAAGTATATTTTGATAATTAGAAGGAAGCTAAACCTATTAGTATTTTTTAATAAAAAGAATATTTAATAATAATAATTTTCTAATAAATTAAGACTTTTTAGAAACTAGTATTTTTAAGCTTTATTAAAAGGCTAAATAAATAATATTATTATTATTTATTAACTTAAAACTATTTTTATTTCTAAATTAAGGCTAAAAGCTATCTTTAAGTAAAAATTTCTTATTATTAATAACTATAGAAATTATTATATAAATAAATTCTTATTTAAATATTATTATAATAATATATATCTTTTTCTTTTACTTATATATAACTTTTATATTCTTTAACTTTTTAATATAGCTATTTTTAGTATTATAAAAAAAAACTATAAAAATAAGCTTAGAAAGTAACTAAATAATAATAATTTCTTACTTATTAATAAGTAAATTTTTCTTAAATATTATATTATTATAAAAAAACTAAAATATTAGAAAATAATATATATTTTAGCTAATAAATATTAAAATTTTAGCTAATTTATATAATATAATTATTAATAAATAAATTACTTTTTAACTTAATTAAAATAGCTTAAAAAATAATATCTTTATATATTAAAAGGGCTTTTAATTAAGGTCTTTTATTATATAAAATCCTTATTAATAAAGAATTTCTTTATTATTTATTTTCTAAAAGTATAAAATATTTAATAAATAGTTAAATAATCTAGTTAATATAATAAAAAATAAAAAAATAATTTAATATTTAATAAGCTTAAATAGCCCTTATAAAAAATAAAATCTAATAACTTAAAGCTAAGATAAAGATTATTAAGCTAAAAATTTTTAAATAATTATTATAGACTTAAATCAAATATTTATTTAAATAATAAAAATTAAAAATACTTATTAATAGCTTAAAGTATAATTAATAGGAAATTCTATATAACTAATAATTAATCTATCTATAAATTAATTCTCTAGCTTTTACTCTATTAAATAGTATATATTTATTATATTTTAAATTTTTATTATATTTATTATAGGGTTTCTTTGTGATACCCTTATTTCTTGATAGGGTGGCCTAGAAGTGGGTGTGGCCTGCAAGTGGGTGGCCGACGTTACTACCTTCTTCGTGCTAGCTACACCGTTCCTGACATTGATCCATTGATGCAGGATGCCTCTCAAAGTGGTTATAAGTGGTGCTTCGTAGCCCACTCGCAGGTTCCATCAACCCCACTCCCGTCAGTACAATGAGTGACCTGCGATTATCGTCCGCTCTGGTCAGAAGCAAGGCGTCAACAACGGCCGCAGCTTCGGCATCCTCGTTTGCGCGAAAAGCTGCCGTCCTGGAGGCGTACGCTGCGGCAATTGCTGCAGTTGAGGCATACCAGATTCACCAATGTAGTCGTTTGTTGCCGTCTGTATGTTTGACCCGTGGGTCGGTTGCAGAGACACGATCGAGCTCTGCCTTGGCTCCGATCAGGGCCGGCAAACGGAAGAGCCACTTCGCTACACAGTCATCATGAGACACCAGCTCCAGCTAGGGCGCTGACCGAGAAGCGAGAAGTTAGAGGGATGTCTGGGCCTATGCGTCGTGTTGACGATGCTTGAAGCTGCCTGAAGGATCCATTCATTATACGACAGGTTCGCGATGCGTTACGCCGTCGCAGCGTTGGAAGTGGGAAGTGGGAGTTGGCAAGTGGTAGGGCTGCAGTTTAAATTAAGCCCCCGCGAGATGGCTTGGCCCTAATGGGAATAAATCGGTGCTTTCAAGACCGCATTTTACTTACATAGTAGCGGACGCTCCCTAAACGGCTTAGCGCCTCCAAGATGCGTGTCAGGGATGTTGAATCTCTCCGTTACATTCAGTACCAGTAGGGGCTGGGACGGGAACATACAGCGTGAGTGAGGCGCATCGCCGGGGAATCCTGACCAGACGACCCCTGTGGAAGCGACTCTGGTGCGGAATTCATCGGAGCACTCGCGGGCGGGCGCGCGCGAGGATCCTAGCCATGGTTCTGACATCCCTGTATCGGCTCAAAGAAATAGAGCCTCGTGGCCGGCCCGTGGCACGTGGAGTTGTTACTACCTACCTAGGTAGTTACTGGTAGTAGCTCAATGGCGTTGGCGCACTTTATTACCAGTAGCGACTGGTCTATGGCTGGGCGTGCGATGAATGTCTCATTGTGCCGGCGGCCTTGTCACAATAACCCTTTCCCTCCTCGCTTGACATGTACTGCTTCTCTTCCGTGTAGTGCAGCATGATTGAGGCCGTTTTGGTAATACACACTCTAAACTGTTACTGTGTAGGCCACAGCGCTGAAAATGACCCTGAGGAACGTGACTCTTTTCGCGATTTATATTCGCTGGCCTTGAGCCACAGTACGCCAGAGAATGTTCCGGCCTGTACTGCATGAGGTGTAGCGCTGCTTGCGCTGGAATTCGCCCAGCTGAAATCGACTCAAATGAAGGGCAGAAAAAAAAAGTGCAGCAGGAGTAACCTTGGGCGATGGGCAAGACGTCATGGCTCGTTACCTCGTAACCCGTCTTTTTGCCAACGGGTAGAGGCTCGAATGATGTAAACGTCGTACCAAAAACGCTGAAAGGGGATTGAAGCGCTCTGAAACGCACCTCGCCGGGCCGTCGTACCGCAACTCGTCACCTGGCGCCAAATCTTTGAAAGGTATAAATTTTCGCCCGCCGAAGCACGAACAGCAATCTCTGCAAACTTTCGCCTTCCTCTGTACTTTCCGTCTTCATATTGATTTTCTTGCGCCGTTAGACTTTTCAAAATTCTCTCTCGATTGTCTCTCTGTGGCAACATAAGCGGACCGGATACCATGGAGCACAACTTGGCTGACTATGGCTCTCCTCGACAGGATTTCGGCTGGACCATCGCACAGCACGCAGAACAGTGCCGCCTACTCCTCGAGTCAAAGAGACATGATCCAGATCTTTGGCCAGAGGCCGTGGATCCGCTGGACGACCAGTTGGCACGCTTCAGACTCTGGGAATGCGAAATGGACGTCTTTGGACGGCCCGAGGTTTCGCTCGATCATACACTCCGATATAGCCCCGCAGAGGCCGAGTCTCTACATAAGCTCCTCGACGTTATCTGTATGACGTTGCATTCTTGTAAGTGCCGGCCATTGTATAGATTTAGAATGGGATGTATTGCGGGATCTTTGTGCTAATGGGGGGTTCTATGCAACAAGTGCAACCGGCCGACGAACAACAACGACCGAGCTCGAAAGGGATGACCAGAAAACAGCCCATGGGAGAAAAGAAAGATTCAAAGGTCTTGATAAGAACCGGGGACGATGATTCAAGCGGCTCGAATCCTGATCTGGATCAGGTACAAAAGACCATCCTGGATATCCTATCGACTATCCACGGCACTGTAACACAACTTTACTGCCTCTCCCGTGACCTGCGAAGCTCCGTAATCGCTAAACGGACTCTCAAAGTCGAACGATACGTCACGGATGGAGAAGAAAACGCTGCTATAGCTGATCTACGTTATTTTACGGAACAGTACATTCGCTCCGTGTCTCCCAAGGCACCTGATTCACTTCGCGAAGCATTGGTTAAAGCGAATGGGTTCCGACTTCGACGGTTATTCTTTCAGCGAGCCTATCTACGGGGTGATGGACAGACCGCTGTTGAAACCGTCAACGGGAAGTCTGCAAAGAGGTCCCCTCGGGCTCGGTCGGCTGCAGCGAACAAAGAATTTCCGTTCCCACCAGTACCCACCTCACCAGAATGCCCGAACTGTGGCATTTGTACTATTGATTTTCGAAAGTACCCCGGGCCGGCATTGTGGCAGTAAGTTGAGCATCATGTCCTCGATGACATAATCTCCAAGCTAATGTGCGTAAGGCGTCATGTCCTTGAAGACTTGGAGCTCTTCGTTTGTATAGTGCCAGAATGCTTGGAGGGCGAACATGGTCCGCTGACATTCAAAACGTCAGGCGCTTGGATCAAACACATGAAAAACGACCACGAGCAAATATGGCAGTGTAGAGCCCCCTCTCACGGCCTAATAATATTTCACAATGCCATGCACTACGAGGAGCATATGGCCAGAACGCATGACGCGCCGGACGAAATACTCGAGACGATCAGCAGTACAGCCAAACGACCAATCTTCAAAACTATACTACAATGCCCGTTCAATGACGGTTTCCAGGCTCCAGTAGATACCAGACCAGATTCATTATTTGCGAGCAAAGCCCTGGAGCGTCACATTACCTATCATTTGTATGATATTACCTTGCTGGCGTTAGGAAAGCTGCCAAGCGATGAAGGCGAGAGCAATATGAACTCGAGAGCGACCAACCATCTAGACCATAAGGTTGGAGCTAAGCCAGCCAAGTTCCGTGCATCTATGGACAGTGTACTGGACAACAACCAAGATCTCGTTTTCCGAGACGGCGATGGTGCTGCTGAGACGGCGAATGTCAATTTGGATCAAGAATCGGAAGGTCTTCAACCATCAGTGGCAAGATTTGGTTTGGAGGACAGGAAAACAAGGCACAAATGGCAAAACTTCACCACGCGGGCAGAACGACGCTGACGCTGGTCCCATCGACATCTACACCCGCTCCTCTGGGTTGTGGTTTCTGGCAGG
Source organism: Cordyceps javanica (assembly GCF_051103115.1). Lineage (NCBI taxonomy): Eukaryota > Fungi > Ascomycota > Sordariomycetes > Hypocreales > Cordycipitaceae > Cordyceps > Cordyceps javanica. The sequence continues at coordinate 2,769,042 of NC_139299.1, forward strand.
TCTGATGCCACCGAAAACTTTTGAATATGCCTAGGCGGTGGAAATATCGACTCAGCTAGATCGGATGGAGGGTCTGCGCTGGTTCAGGCAGCCAGCCTGAGTCATGTAAGCGTTGCTCCATTGCCTGTGGACCGCAGTGCAAACATGTCGGGCACGCTAGAGAGCCCGACGATGATGCCTTGGGACGAAGCTGCTGCTGCGGGCAGCCAGTTGATCGTATATATGCTTCTCGTTATCGATGCGAATCCATTTGCCGCCAACGGTATGGGCTGGCTTGCCATATATCGAGCAGCGGAAGAGGGCCATCTGGAGATTGTGCGCTTCTAGTTGGGAACAGGGCCCGACGCTACTACTGCTAGCTCATAGTTATGGCACGCCACGGCTACATTGTGCTGCCAATGGAGTGCATGCCAGCACGGGATAGCCGCTTCCTTCACGGCGGACGGACGGGCTCACGGCAAATCGTCAGGGGTAGACTGCACCACACCATTATTTCCTTTAGATCAACTGCCCCCCCTTTTTCTTTATTAGAGCTATATTTTCCATGACTTCTAATCTGAGCTAGCATAAGATGGCCTCTTGATGGGCTAGCTCTTACGCCTCCTTGATCGTAGCGGTTATCATACTCGGTTCCTAGTTGCATGGGCGCCAGTGCATTCATGTTGGACGAAAAAGCTAGTGGCCGACGACGACCGGGCCTCGGGGGTTTGCCGTTAAATTTTTCTATAGCCGTGGGGCTAGACTAGAACTCGGCATCAAATTCGTTGGTACAGACGGCAGTTCTGTGTAGATCAGCCGAAATGCTAGGCTGCGCTATGCGAGGCGGCGTAGAACTTTAAGCAGGGGTCGCATTGACTGGCCGCACCCATCAGGCTAGTCTCGCAGACCGAGCGTTGCATGATGGCCAATCTATGCCGGGCGTAACGTGGCCGCATTGGGTTTAATTGCAGTAACTTGACTGAACGTGGCTGGGGAGCTAGAACGATTGCAGTAAAGATGCTGGAAACCACATGGCCAAAGTTAAGGGGGCCACATGGGTGTTCTTGATCCACAGATAGCATCGTTTATTTGGCTGAAGCGGTAGGGTCTCTTGTGTCTCCATGAAACGCTTTGACATTGCCACTCTCCTGGGCTGATCAGGTTGATCAACCTATTGCCCTGAACGCAACTAGTCAGTTGCCATTTGGCCGACTCGTGCCGAGTCCCAGCATGTGATTTTATTATATTTAGACAAGTAGGCTGCCGCAGCCTGTTTGTGCTGTACGAGGGAACTTTATCTTTCTGTTATACTCGATCGTCTTGTGTCTTCGTCGTGCTTCCTTGTACTCCACAGTCTAGCGAGGCTCACTCGAGTTCTATATCGAAATGACTTACCTATTGACGCCGGACTCGACCTATGGCCAGCACGTGCCCAGACGAGACATACCCCAACAACCGTACTCAGGGGCCTCGACCCTGAGACACCTGCCGTCACCGGCCGCGTCGGTCAAGGGAGCGAGTTCACACAACCACATCAACATTTCGAGCGTGGACAGGATCCAAGCGCAATGCTTGTCCCTCTGCAGCACCATCACGGCCACGTGTGATGATGTCGCCGAAAAGATGGCCAAGTATGCCAGCTCGGTCAGCGCCCCGTCACCCGAATTCATCACGCTCGCGAGGGAGATACTGGGCGTCTATCATATGCTGGCTTGCGTCTGCACCTGCCTCTTGGATGCCATGCGCGGCGGCCAGGTTCTGCCGCTGGACATCATCGACGTCATGAGCAAAAAGTTTCAAAACGCACAGACGTGCCTGCAGTCGATCGAGCACGTGGTGAGCAAGCTCCTCGAGGGCCGCCGCAAAGGAACAATGAGCCGCATGCGACGCGGTTTCGGAAAGATGTTTGGCGACGGCGGCGTCGAGAAGGTGCTCCCCGAGGCCATCAGAACGCATGAAGACCTCAGAAGCGGCGCGCTCATGTTTCACTGGAACCTGGGCGCGGACCGAGTGGAATCCGCGCTCGGCATTGGCTTCCTTGATCTGGCCGCTGCCGTCGAAGCGGCCACCGGGCAACCTTTTCGGATTCTGAGCCCCTCTCCGGCATCCGAAGAGAACGGCTCGTCCCACCGCGTTGAACCAATGTCTCCGGCCAACACATACCATAGAGTGACAGGCCAGCATGCCGCGGCCCATCCGCCAGCCTTCCTTCCACCAGCCCCGGCCGAGCTATCGTTTGCCGATCAAATCTCTGCTAGCGACTACGCTCGCGGTGATAGCGGCGGCCTGTTGTTGGGGCGTGACGCACGCGCTGACAGCCCCATATTGAAGTACACCAACTCCATGTCGAGCTCACACCACAGCCGCGCCAACCTGAACGAGCGCCTGGTCAGCCCGACCGGACTGCACACGTTCATGGAGACTTCCACAACAGCCCTTGACGCCATCGTCGAGGACATTCAAGCGCTCGAGCTCGACAGCGCCAAGGTCTTTCGCCTCGACAGTACTCCCTCGGATATGCCTCACATCAAGTCGAGCAGCAGGATGGACGCTGACAAGCCGAACGCGGGAGCGGAACTCGTGTCAGCCATCCGCGCTGGAAACCATCGCATCGCACAGCAGCTACTGGATCGTGGCGTTTCCCCCGACAGCGGCCCTGATGCGCATGCGCTGAACGATGCCATATCCGGTCAAGACACCGACGCCGTCCGTCTGCTGCTCCTGTACGGCGTGAACCCCAACACGTCGGACAGGCAGGGCCAGACCCCTCTGATGGTTGCTTGCCGTAGTGCTCAGCTTGAAATAGCCATTGCTCTGCTCAAGTACGGCGCGGACCCCAATATGAGTTCGACGGGGGAGATGGGCTCGCCACTCGAAGTTGCAGTCGTGAACGCGCACGTCCGGTTAGCCCATGTTCTCCTCACATACGGCGGAGACGCAAATCAAATGACAAGCTGCGGCGATACGTTGCTGATCAAATCGATTGGCCAGAAGACGCCCAAGGTGCTGGTAGATATGCTGCTCAACTACGGCGCGCTGCCCAACAAGAAGAACACAGACGGCAAGACGGCCTTGTTCCAGGCGGTCACAAACGGCAGGGCCGACATTGTGGCCAGCCTGATGGAGCACGGCACCGACCCGAACCTACCAGGGCCGAAGCATCCGCTGTGGCCCGCGACGTACCATCCCGAGTGCTTGAGCATCCTGGTGGCGAGCTCGGCCGACTTCAAGAAAGCACCAGGCATCATGGAGCTTGCCGCCAGCCTGAACAACATGGAGTCGATCCGCATTCTCCTCAAGGCAGGTGTAGACCCCAACCTCAAAAAGGACGGGGTCTACACTCCTCTGTGCACGGCCATTCGCGACAACCGCGCCGAGATCTTCCAGCTGCTGATCCGCAGCGGTGCCGATCCCAACGTCCCCGCCAGCGAGTATCCCGCCTTCAAGTGCGTTACCCACCACCGCAACCACTTCCTGCCGCCCCTCCTCGCGGCCGGCGCCAAGCTCGACACGCCCAAGGGCATCGTCGAGACGGCGGTCGTGTCCAAGAACCCAAAGGCGGTCCGGTGGCTGCTGGAGAACGGCGCGGACCCCAACGACAAGTGCCCCGACGGCCACACGGCCCTCACGGCGGCCATCTGCGACAACGACATGGAGTGCGTGGACGTGCTGCTCCTGCACGGCGCGAACCCCAACATCCGCGGGCAGGACTGGCCGGCGTGCATGGCGGTGCGGCACCCGGAGATCCTCAAGCGCATCCTGGCGGTGCTGCAGCAGCCGCGCGCGTTCAAGGGCATCATGGAGATGGCCGTGGCCGCCAACCAGCTCGAGTCCGTCAAGGCGCTGCGCGCGGCCGGCGTGTCGGTCGAGGACCGCAACGTCGGCGTCTTCTCGCCGCTCACGACGGCGATCCGCGAGCACCGCACCGACATCGTGGCCTTCCTCATCGGCGAGGGCGGCGCCGACGTCAACGCCCCCGGCGAGCACCTGCCCATCGTCAAGGCCCTGCGCAGGTGCCAGACGGAGCACGGGGAGATTATCGACATGCTGCTGGACAAGGGCGCCGACCCCAACAAGATGTATCGCGGGTGGAACGGCATCATGCAGGCGCTCGAGAACGGGGACGCCAGGATGCTCAAGAAGCTGACGGACAGGGCGGGCGTCAATCTCGAGGTCCGCGACGAGCTCGGCAGGACCGTCGTGGAGATTGCCACCTCCAGGAAGTGGGACGAGGCTGTGGACATTTTGATGTCCAGCAAGGCGCACTCATAGCCCCGGATCCCTGCAGTCTCGTGGATTCTAGCCCCTACACAATGAATAGTCGAGGCGCTACCAGAGATCAATGCGGCGGCAGAAGATGCAGTTTTTTACACGGTTCGGTCATCCTGCGGGATTTAAGCATATACAAAGATAATTATTAATAATACTGTAACGTTTTCCGCCATACAATTCCGCCGTGTAAGTCGTGATGGCTGGCCCGACGTTGCTCGACGTTTGGTGATGCTAGAAGGGGCCGCCAGTCCGATTCGGCTCTTTCGGGCGCTTTCGGTCGAACATGGCAGTGATGGGTGGCAACAGAGGTACTTTTGTGCGTCAAAGCAAGGAGAACGAAAGCCTTTATTACCTTCCGTGGTAACGAGCAGCATGTTGGCCTTTCCGAGCAGCTCTCGTCGCGCACGCGTTTACTAGAGGCACAAGGAAGACACCAAGAACCACACACCAAGAACCACACAGCAACAGCAGCCAGCCGCAACCGAGTACTATTGCGCAAATTTGATATGGTATTTGCTACCGAGCTGACGATGCCATATCACATCTTTGGATATAGTTTGCTATTACGGCGGCTGAGGTTCCGAGGCATAGAAGGTCCGGGGGGGTTAAGCCCCCAGGAAACGAGCCAACTCAAATACTATAGAAGAGTAAGAGACAATACTTAGACAGTATCTCGGTTCGGTCTGTTCAGAGCAGAACTCTCGCTGGTAAGATTGCTACACGGATTAATTAACCAGACTACTGGGTACCTAGCTGCTAGGATTTCCCCTCCCTAAGTCCCCGTCCATCTCTTCATTATAGACAGGCATCATTTGCATTAATTAGCTTGTTCAGTCGTTCCGTATCGGCAGACCGAGTCGAAAATCTAATGCAAGTGAGTGATCGACCTCGTAACCTCGTGTTCCTTTCCGAGGTGTGGCTGTAATCTCCCCTTGCGCTACAGCCCATGTTGAGAGTGCTAGCGACGACCTGACTCGTAGCGAGGCCTGGCTTGTAAGGAGTGCCGAATGCAACTGGGCTAATAGGTGTTGATGGGCTCACTTTTTCTTTCTCTCCGCAGGATTACTTTTTGAAAAGAATGGCTGAAAAAAATAGAAAACCAATTCATGGCCTTTCAAATCAAAACAGCGGCTCACAGCGATGCTACGGCCTGGCGAGGCGACCGGGTCACTACCTCATTAGACGTGATGTGTCAGCACAAGCGCACCTAATAAGTAAGTTTTTATGGTGATGGGGAAATGCACTATGGAAATGTGGGCGGTTCATTGCTCAGGGCACTCGGCCACAGCATCTTGTACCAACTACGGGGTAGGACTCCACCGAGTGTGCCGCCCAGGCCACCATTAGCGCCTGGGCTCCGGGGCACTTAAGAGGTGCTCCATTGGACTAAAGCGCCCCCAGCGGACGCGTTTTGGCGTTACAGTGGATTGGTGGACGCAGCACAGCCACCGATCTAGTGAGCAGTGGACGCACCACAGGGATTTGCTTGGTGGAAGCGCACAACGCACTTGACGGACGCGTCAAAGCGATTCAGTAGACCAAATCTGCCCCGTCAAACTCGGTGCAGGGTACTGAGTAGTTGTAGAGGGATCAAATCTGTTAGCCCACCTATTCTGTAAGTACCGTTCTATAAATCACGAGGCACGATTCCCTCCCCCGAGTGTGCCGCCTGGGCTGCCGCCAACGCCTGCGCTCTAGGGCACTTGGTGGGCTAGTGAGGCAGGCTCAGTGGCCGCTTCATGGAGGTAGTTCAGTGGGACAGAGTCAGCTTACTGGTCCCCTTTTCCTGCTGCTGTGCTTGTGTTGTCTAGCGCCTAGGAGAAGCCTACAATCACAGTTCATAGGCGCGCTTGTCACACTTGTCGCGCCTACTACGCGTTCAGCAGTAGACTGAGCCGCTGCAGTCTTTCGCGGCGAGCACCTGCGCGCAGATTGAGGCAGCCAAAGGCAACACCACCTTCAAGACATTCGGCGAGAATGTAGTTGTACTTTTCCCGCCAAGAAATCTTACAACGCCGAATATCCCACATGAAAATCAACGAGACGTATACACCACCAATCCAGTATGATAGGTTCATTGGCACCCAGGTAGTTCCACCGGCGCTGAGAAGCGAAGGGTGCATGTACTTGAGTCAAGAAACCGGAGTTAATATTCCACCATCTGTCAGGAGCCAGAATACGGAACCGGAGAAACATTACTGCACCACCTCACATATATAACAGTAATACTCCAGGCAGAGAATGGCTCTTTAATTGACCAAGAATTTCTTCTTCTTCTCTCTTCCTTCCTACTTTCCTGTGCCAACAGTGCCGATATAACTAGGCCATCGTGCGCGTCGCATACCTATTGTTGCTGGTCGAAGCGGCACGCGCTGTCATAGTAGGCGACCTGCTGTCGACACGTCCTGGCTCGAGAGAGGCATGAGAAAAAGTCCCAATATAATCTAAATAGATGGATTCTGCTAGGTTTCCGGCTCAGGCTGGGGATATTCGACTCCCACAACTACACCCCGAGACATCTCAATGATTGCATGAACATTCTTCAAGCTTGATGTTCTATGGGCAACAATGATCATGGTACAACCAGAAAAGTACTCCCTCATGAGTCTGCTCACTACCTTGTCCGTTGCTTCATCAAGACTGCTCGTAGCCTCGTCAACGAGCACAAGCTTGCTCCCAGTGTCTCGTTGCTTCACAATGGCTCGCGCAATGCACAAGAGCTGAAGCTCGCCTTTGGAATAGCTCACATCGTCGAGAATGGCGTCCAGGCCGCCCTTGCTGGTGAGTTGAACCCATATGTGAAGGTTCTTGAGGAGCTGCTCCAGCTCGACGTCCTTGAGGCTTGATTTTTCATTGTCGTCTGCAGACCTCTCCTTGAAATTATCGTTCATCGTCTCTGGCAATAAATTTGTTCGGATTGTCCCTTCCAAGGACAACTGATCCTGGGAAATGGTAACTAGGCGCAATCGCAACTCATCGCGTGAAATAGATGCAATGTCTAAACCGTCAATCTCGACGGAGCCCTCGTACTGTATGAATCCAAGTAATGTCAGTAGCAATGAGCTTTTACCGCTACCGCTGCGTCCGACAATGCCAACCCGCTGACCTGGCGCAATAGAAATGGACACCTCGTTGAGAGCAGGGTCTGATTCCTCATCTTCGGGTTTATAGCGAGCGACAACCTTTGTTAACCGTACATTGCCGTTCGAAGGCCAACTGGCAGGTAATGGCTTCTGCGACACTTTCGTCTCTTGGGGCGTGTTCTCACGGAAGTTGAGTAATCTTGTCAACGCCCCCGCGCCTATTTCAAGTCCTGTCCAAGCGATAATCATCGCTACAAAAGTGTTGCTGAGAGCCAGAAGGCTCAGGAACGAAAGACCGACAGACGATTCAGAGGCACCATGATTCACAAACAGGGCAAGGAGTACAAGCAAGATGGCAAGCGATCCGGTGAGCAGACCGAGAATTAGCACCAGCCACTGTTGAATCAGCATCATGACGTAGTAAGGCCTCTGTGACTCTGCCAGCAGGGTCAATCCACGCTCGACGCTCTGCTCTACCCAATTGAAAGCTTGTATATGGGAGAGGCCAGCGGCTGTTTCTTGAAAATAGGTATGAAGCGGCGCCTTCATTTCCAAGTCGAGTATTCGGACTTGTCGAGATGTGCGGAGATAGTAGCGCTGGATAAAGTATAAAGCCCCCGCGAGAAAAGGAAGACTGATGACGAGATAGCTGGCGCCGGATAGGACGATGCCAATCTGGAAGACGACGTAGAAGCTAGAGTAGAGTGTCCGAAGGAATGACGCAGGCAGATTTCTCGAGAGCAGCAGCATATCCTGGCTGTAAAAGTTGAGCAAATGCCCTGTTTTCGTCATGCTGAGAAACCTAAGCGTAGCTCCCATGGTTTTTTCTACTAGCATTGAATGTAGGTTCATTGAGGGCCGCGGCGAAAGCCTTGCATGCATCAGCCAGTAGACCATGCACCCAATGACACACGTTCCAAGAACCACAGCTATATACCCGATAAAAAACAGCGGATCGTCGGCATGAAGTTCTACCCAAACTCGTACGTAGATATCTGGGAGAGTCTCGCCTGCAGAGAACAAGGCAACAAACAGCCCGTACAAGAATGAGTTGATCCGTCCAATCGGGTCTATGAATAGCCTATACAAGCTCCAGCGACCGGTTCGTGGGACCAGGTCGGTCTGAGGCTGTCCTGGCGGCAGGGCTGCTTCCAGCGATCTGCGAACGACTTCTTGCTCTTTGTTTTCCGCAGTGACCCCGACGTTGGTGTTTGAAGTGTTCAGGACAGCCATGATCTCGTTGCGGGCAGTCTCGGAGTCGGGTTTCTCTTGGAGGCTGACCAGGCCATTGGCGCTGATAAAAAGAACATGAGTACAGACGTCAATGCAGTCGGGCAAGTATGTGGCGAGAATCACGGTGCATCCCGCTTGTTGAAGAATGCCGCCATTGCCACACAGCTGATACAGAATGACCACCGCAGTCTCGCGGTCTAGCGAGCTGAAGGCATCGTCTAGGATGCAGATTTTGGACTCCGCATAAGCTGTTCTGGCTAGGGCCACACGCTGCCGCTGGCCGCCGCTTAGGTTTGAGCCGTTTGCACCAACAACATAGTCTACACCATCCGGTAGCCAAGTGATGTCTTCCTCGAGAAAACAGGCCCGAATAACTCTCCAGAAGCGGGCGTCATCATATTCTAGGTGCCCTATAATGTTCTGGCGTATTGTCGCATCTTGTAACCAAATATTTTGACCACAATAGCTGATGTCGTCTACATGCACTTCGACAGAGCCACCCAGCACTTCACAGTGCCCTAAAACAGCCTCCAGGATTGTCGATTTGCCGGCTCCAATTCGACCAACAATTGGAGTAATGGACCCGTACGGAAGTTGAAAGTTCGCTCCTCGAATGATGGGCTCCTTCATGCCATGCTTGGCTAAATCAGCATAGTTGAAGCGAACATGGCCGTTCAAGGGTAGGCTTGAAGCAAGTCTGCCCGCCGAGTTCAGTCTCACTCTTGAGTCTTTTCTCTCCGTGGTGCATAAGAAAGCCTCGATGCGTCGGAAACAGCTGTTCATACTGGTGAGCAAAGGATATACGTTCAGAACAACAGCGAGTGGGCTTTGGATTAACGCGACAACCGTCAAAGTCGGAAAAACTTTGTTTGCAGCCATATGCCCATCAAATGCAGGCCCAAATAAAGAGGCAAGAATAACCACTACGGGGGTCATCAAGTCTGCTATAAGCACAGGGCCCGCGGCGAGCGCCTCAAAGAGACGATATCTCTTCGAGACATTGATCTCTTCCACTCGGAGCGACTGCAGATAGGTGGCAATCAATGGCCCCAGCCCGAGCAGCTTTATTGTTGTCAATTGCGGCAGCAATCGCGCTGTTTTTGCTACGCGTTGTTCAATGCTTTGGTTCCATGCTGTGAAATGCATTGCCATCTTTCGGCCAATAAAGTAGGTGGCAATGCTCGTGACAGCCACGGGCGCAAGCACGGCTAAAGCGGCCACATCAATGAATGTCGAAAGAATGAAGATGCCGAGGGCAATCTCAACAAAGCCAAATGGAATTTCAAGGCACTTTGGGACACCAGTTGCGATCCCATCGATATCGGCAGTCATGAGTGTGACCGCAGCCACCTTTTTTGCTTCGCTTTCGGTCAAATGATGGACTTTATGAAACATTAGCGCCACAAGACCGCCTCGAAGACGTGTAACGTATCGGTTCATCAGATAGCCGAATGTGGATTGAGTTATTGGCAGACCGAGAAAGACAAAGGCCGTAGCCACCACCAAGCCAGCCCGCTTCGTAGTCGCATCTTGTCCGGTATCGTTTTCTCCGAGCATAGAGATCACCCGGCGAAGAAGAAACGGCTGTGTAAACCTAAGCGCCGTCATGAAGAGACGAGCGCAAAATATAGGTACGAGGTGTTGCTTCCATGCCCCAAGAGCACCTCTGAACAGCCCACGAGACACAGCCAGCGGCGAGGTTTGGCGAGGAGACCAGTGGGTGTTGAGCTGACTGTAGTTGTGCGCGGGCGCCAGTTCAGGATCCAGCTTGTCCAAGTCCTCTAGCATGAGTTGCTTATGAAAGCCCGCAGAAAACAGTGGCCGCAGGTAGATGAAGAGCATTTTGCTCATGGCACCGCTCGTAGCCTCGAGTCCGACAGATTCGCGAAGGTTTGCATCGATGATGTCTGCTCTCTTGGAAACGTCTTGGAGGCAGAGCAGAATGAGCTCTAGCGATGCGGCTGCCGCTTCCAAACCGCCCAGCGCATCAAGGTTTGGTCGTAAGAAGAATGACCGGCTCTTGATAATGTCGGCGAGGCCGGCCACGAAAAGGTAGAGGGAGAATGGGGCGGACGAGCAGAGAGAATAGTGATGCTCTGCGTGGGCGAGGCATCCGACGCACAGGGCAGCCAACAAATCGACCGCCCCCGCGGGTGTTGTCGTATCAGTATAATACTCGGGTTGGCGGCGAAGGAGAACGAGGACGGCTGTCTTGACGGCAGCTAGAGAAAGAGAGGTGAGCTGAGAATTCGAGTTAGCAATTGCAAAGAACGCATTCCGCAGCGATGGCGACAAACCAGCTTGGCCCAGAGCAGAGGGCCCGAGGCAATATAACGTGGCCGCCAGAAGTAGTAGTAGCAGATGAAAAACGGTGATATAGCAGCAAATGCAGAAGAAAGCGAGATGCTGAAGATGACCTCTTCAAACTTGAGCGTGAAATCGAACAGTGACCCAACTCGAGCCCAGAAGGCTCGATCCGCAGTATCGGTCGAAGCCATGCCTGCTGCCACACGAGCAAGCACGACAATTTGTCTATGGACAGAGTGCTGTCCAAATTTTCCGAGTGCACTGTAAAGCGGCGACCCTGTCGAGACATGTATACTGGTACGTCGTGTGGCCTCGACTTTGTCGTCTTTCCAGTAAAGCACGTCGTGTGCTGCGCAAGAGAGCTTGTGCGACCAACCTTACATTGCAAGGCCCTGGGATGGACCGACTTTATCCTGCCTTGCCTGCGGCGCGTTGCTCCGGTTAGGCGACGCTAGCTTGGTCAACCGTCAGACATCCCACGGACCAGTTAGTGAGATGAGATGGTGGGGAGACAGGGGCAATCTTGCAGAGCTTCTCCAGGAGGTAAGTAGCATGTACTTCCGAGTACGGAGTACATGCTACTCAACGGAGAATCGAGACACTTTTACATACACCGGGGCAACTCTCCGTACAGAGTACGATGCAATGCCTACATCACGTTGGGCATCCACTTGCCACTCTCAGAAAAGAACCAAAATCGCATGATATACTCGGCAGATCTGGCTCTTGAGCAGCCAGACTCGGCCACCGAAATTACTCGGCGGGCTCCAGCTTGCAGCTCCCAGTACTCGTCTCGCATTTACATCATGAAGGCCATTTCCATCCCTCAGGCTGGCTATTCTATGTGCGACTCTGATAAAGATCCCCGCCCAACTTATAAATAGCCCAACACTTATTAGGACTCGGTCCTGTCTATGTATTTGTACAGTTTCCGTACTCAGTAAAAGGTCGCTTTCAGGTACACCCTTTAGACATTGCTTTCGGCCTGTTCAAGCAGGGCGGGCTCGCTGTACGATGCAGACCCAGTTTGTATGCCTTGAATGGCATTGATGGCTATGCCGATGGTTATCAGCAGTTGGGCATGGCTGATGGGCGGGGAAAATAGTTACCAGGAGCGCTACGGGCTAGCCCGGCGAGGACGATTGCGCACAGTAGGGCACGGCCCGATTGGAGGAGCATCATGGTGAGTCGTGTTGGTGAGGTGAAGAAGATGAGGTTAGTCGATCCAACAACGCGCGGCTTGGGGCTTCTCTTAAAGTGCAGTGCAGATGGCTATTCGAGCCAGAAAACAGTTCATTTTCCACAGTGGAAACTCACATGATTGATTTTTTTTTTTGCCACGACGACGACTCCAGCAAACTAAGAAGTACCCGTATCAGCTGCAGCTTGAACCATTTGTGCCAAGGGGCCGGGGAGGGGGGGGGGGCGGAAATGCGGTATAAGCAGTCCTCCTTTCTAACGGTCCACCTACTAGCAATGAGTTACTGGTCGACTGCTGCTGTTACGGAACTTTTGGTTCGACAGCCATCCTGAAGTTTAGCGCAGTGGAGCTTATTATGGGCGGGTGATTTTGTTTTCTGATTGATCAGGCCAACTAGATAATGGTGTGCGGCAGCGAGTCCACCCCAGAATTTGGTCGGATACTGGTAGCTTTGCTAATTAGCAAGTTAACAGGTGTGACAAGACGGTCGACGTCCTCATCAGAAGGTCTCCGGGAATAGATGTGACCAATAAAGAGATTGGTGCATCCCGTTTATCGGCGAACATCGGCCTTGCGCACGAGTACCAGCCTGATCATGACCAGATGTTACAGCTACGGCTTCCAAGGTTTAAATAGATTGTAGAAGCTAACGAATGGTGCTCTGCAAGGTTTTGTTGTACAGCCGGGATGTAAAGTAGTAAGTATTTTGCCCGCATTTTCCACATCGTGCTGGCCAGTTCTGGTTAGCCAGGCAATGGTGGGTGGTGAGAAAGCTCAAGTTGGCAAGCCTTTGCCCCCCCTCAGAGCGGCGACGATTCCGCTATCATGAGTCGGGGGCCGATCGTTCATCGATGGATCCATCGCAAAGCAGCTAACTACTGAGTAGACTGAGTAGTGCGCAAAAGGCAAGACACTACCAGTAAGTAGGTATTTCTCGCCCGCGTGTATCTGGTACTCGGTACGGAGTACTTTGACCGTTACTAGTACAGGTAAGACAGACAGACATCAATCAGGCTGCCGTCTCACTACAGAAAAAAAAAACAGAAGAAAAGGAGGGGCTCCGCGCCATCTCCTTGTCCTGTATTCTGCGCGTCAGGTAGCGACAAGATGGCAATTGAGCCGCAGTGGCGACAACCGAGTAGAATGTGCTTCATCCGAGCCTGCAGCAGCAGATGCCCAGACGCGAGTGAGCGAGCCAGCGAGCCATATGCTGCGGGGAGCAGCTTGCCATGTACTCAGTAGTCATGTTTGGCTAGGGGAATGGCCGCGCTGGGAGCCAACCAAGCAGCCAAGCTAAGTCGTAGATGGGCCAGCATCACCCGCAATTTAATCCCGCAGGTGTTTGGGTGGCATGGTGGGTGGTTCGATGTTGGGTATATATCGCAGGGGTGCTCGCTCGTCATCGTTAGTTCGCTGGATCGTGCGGAGAAGATGGCCGTAACGGGAGTGATGACCGGCCCGACTTGCCCGGGCCATTTTGCAACAAGGCCGGGCCTCGGGCCCCCCCAAGTCGATGCTGGTAATATTACCCCGTGGCGCGCCAACACAAGATCGAAACGTCCCCCTTCCATAAATACCCGTTCCGATCAGCCACCAACACCGCGGCCAGGGCGAGTAGATTTGGGTCCATTTGCACTGGAGAAACCGTACTTACTTTCTCGTACTTATATCCAACGAGTGGATAGAGAGACATTGGCTTCGGACTTCGCACTGCCGAAGGAGTGCAAAAGTTCCATGCATAGGACAGGAGATACTGAGTAGATTAGCAAGGATAGAAGGGCCGCCCGCCCGCCCACCTACTAAGTACCAGTAGACGCTCGACTAGCAACCCCTCACCCACCTGCTCAGTTATCGACCAATTAGCTTTCAAACCAGCCAGCCTGATTTGCCAACCCAGTTGGGGTGTCATATCGCCAAGTTTGGTCAGCCGAGGGGGCGGAGGCGCGAAGAGAGTGGTGCCGCGGCGTTGCCCAGTTGGCTCCTTTGCGCCGTCCTCTCGCTCCTAGCATCGGTAGATGAGCAAGCTCCTCAAAGGCGCACGTCGGGATGCGATCGAGGCACATTTCCGCAGCTCGACGAGCCCAAGTCTGGCAAGTGGCTGCAGATACTTATGAAGCCACCATCGATTCGATGTACCACAGCCGAGAGGGATACTAGCTGAAGCAAAACAGTTCCGTCAGTGGCCACTAACTTTTAGCCAACGGTCCTCGGAGCATTAGGCTGCCAGAGGAGCATCGTGCTACGACACCAAGAAGGCGTCTCTATTCGGGCTATCGCTAGGCATTGAAGCGTGTACAGCTCTTTGTCAGTAGCTGTCTAACCTTCCGTAGGTCGTTTTACGGGATTCCGCCCAGGTGTACGCTGATGCTCGCGAGGGCTGAAGTATCAAAACGGATCGTTCTAGGCTCAATAAGTGCGGCGGGTTGACGGGCGCGCTATTGGCAACGCGAATAGCGCCGATGCGACGCCTTAGGACCGCATTGCTGCTCGAGTAACGCGACATATGGATATGCGACAAATGCTAGTTATACGGCCGACAGGCTCGAGATCGACCGGCTCTTGGGCAAGTAGCTGCCTGTAGATCAGTGCTACATCAACCTAGCTATTGTGGAAGGATTCGGCCAAGACGCAGGCCACCCAAAGAAGAGAATAGCGCTATCCCCATTTTTATTCTCTTCGACAGAGACTTGAGGCACCCAAGAAGGCCATAATCAGGTTGAATTAAGGGGAAATTTTAACGAACGTAACGGAAGCGACAGTTATCTAACTCTTCTACGACGAATCTTGATTTATAAATATACCAGGATTAGAGAGATTATCTTATATAAAAAATCATCTACGAGTTTTATAAAGGTATTAAGGTATTTAGGATAAATAGTATAACGTCGGCTACCTACTTGCGGGCTACACCCACTTCCGGGCTACCTCATATCGCCTTTAACTACGACTTTCCTCTATCATAAGAATCGCATTTTCTTATATTAAAAAAATCCTATTATTATTATTTTTTAAATATAGTATTACTATAAGCTAATATATAGAATAAGACCTTTAAAATACTATTTAAGACATAATTAGTAATATAAGTATATAAAAGGTAATAACTTACTAGTCTATACCTTATATAACTATCTATTATTAAATATATAGTAGAACATTATAAAGAGAGGTTTTTTTACTAATATAGAAGCTCTTAGTTACTTAAGAATTATAGATAGTTTCTTAGATCTTAATTTAAGATTACCTTAGTAACCCTCTTACTTATAAATAAATTAGAAAATTAGCCTCTAGCCTTTACTAGCTTAATAGTAATTATTAGGATATTAGAAAGAACTAATTATAAGATTTTTTAAAGTATAACCTAGAGATTAGAATATTTAGAAGTAAGTATTTTAATTTTTAATATCTAAATAAGACTTTAACTTATATAATCTAGAATTTCTTTAAGCTTTTTATAATCTAGTAAATATATAATATATTCCCCTAGAATTAATATAATATAGATAAAATAGGGCTTATAATAAGGCTTTAAGAGAATAGCTTAGTATTAAGGTTATTATAGAAATAAATTATCCTAAAGAGATAGTCTAGTTAGTATTTTTAGATTATAATTTTTAAGTATATTTTAGTAATTAGTAGGAAGCTAAACTTACTAATACTTTTTAATAGAAAAAATATTTAATAATAATAGTTTTTTAATAAATTAGAATTCTTTAAAAACTAATATTTCTAGGCTTTATTAAGAGGCTAGATAAATAATATTATTATTATTTATTAGCTTAAGATTATCTTTACCCCTAAATTAAGGCTAGAGGCTATCTTTAAGTAAAGATTTCTTATTATTAATAACTATAGAAGTTATTATATAGATAAATTCCTATTTAAATATTATTATAATAATATATACTTTCTTTTTTTATTTATATATAGCTCTTATATTCTCTAGCCTTTTAATATAGCAATTTTTAATATTATAAAAAAAAGCTATAAAAATAAGCTTAGAAAATAACTAAATAATAATAATTCCTTACCTATTAATAAATAATTTTTTCTTAAATATTATATTATTATAAAAAAAACTAGAATATTAGAAAATAATATATATTCTAGCTAGTAAATATTAGGACTTTAGCTAATTTATATAATATAATTATTAATAAGTAAGTTACTTCTTAACCTAGCTAAAATAGCCTAGAAAATAATATTTTTATATATTAAAAAAACTCTTAATTAAGATCTTCTACTATATAAAACCCCTATTAATAAAGAATCTCTTTATTACCTATTTTCTAAAAATATAAAATATTTAATAAATAATTAAATAATCTAGCTAATATAGTAGAAAATAGAGAAATAATTTAATATCTAATAAGCCTAGATAGCTTTTATAGAGGATAAGGTCTAGTAACTTAAAGCTAAGATAAAGATTATTAGGCTAAAAAAATACTAAATAGTTATTATAGACCTAAATAAAATATTTATTTAAGTAATAAAGGTTAAAAATACTTACTAATAGCTTAAGGTATAATTAATAGGAAATTCTATATAACTAATAATTAATCTATTTATAGATTAATTCTCTAGCTTTTACTCTATTAAATAGTATATATTGATTATATTTTAAATTTTTATTATATTTCTATAGGGGTATAAACTGAATATTATATTATATAATAATTATAATAAAAATAAGCTAATTTTTCTCGTTATAACGCATATACTCTTACCTATTTTAACCTAGGTTCAGAATTAAAGTTATACAGAATTACACTAGCTATACCAGGTACTCTACCAGCCACCCCAGCCACCTTAACCTTATATAAGGTCATGACGAACCACTTGAATTCGTTCGAGTCATAGACTGGAATAGACCCACATTTTTCGTCTATATAGATCCAGTAATTCCCTATGCCTTTTGCCATAGAAATAAGTAAGCTTCTTTACGACGCACGCATGAATAGAAGAACGATTTTATCGATTTTACTTCGACCATCCTTCTTACCGAACGATAACCCGTGTTTCCGATCCTTCCACTTCCATTTACCAAGCCTATCGCTCGTTAACCTCTTACAATTTCTTATAGGGTTTCTTCATAATGCCCTTATTTCTTAATAGGGTAGCCTAGAAGTGGGTGTGGCCTGTAAGTGGGTGGCCGACGTGATAGTATTTGAGCATATACTCTAGATACCTTGACGAAATTCGAAGATTTAAGAAAGACATAATAGACCAAAGTACACCTTTAAATATCTCTTCCCACATGAGTTCCTACTATTAACAGAAGGACCAAATCTCGCTCCGGCGCTTTCCTGTGCATGAGCAATTAATAGAAGAAAGGACCTATTTCTACTGAAATGGCCCGAGGAAAGTATCTCAAGACTTCATAGGCAGGCCATAGCGCTATGGCCCACCACTTATATGCTGGCCTGCCGTCGTCACCTCCCGACTATCTACTCAGCCTCCGCTTTACCTGCAGTATAATTAGAAATAATCGCAATTAGCCCAAAGTAGGTGGATAACTATATGTAAAATTACATTCTGAGATCCAGGAACGACTAAATATAATTTAACCAGGATCAATAAAGTTAAGGCCTTCTTTTAAAAGCATTTACTAGCCTAGGGTCTGCTGCATATTTTCACTTAATTAGACGTGTTTGTTGCTTCGAGAGGATCTGACTACAAATGAAGTGAATGGGACCGAGCCATGCAGCAAAAATGACGACGGCAAGGCACTTGCTGATATCACGACGGTATGCATGGTTGGACGATAACGGGTAAGAAAGAGTCTACTGGCCGTGCCTGGATTCTAGGGAGTATCCTGGACACTTGAGCTATGATGATCAGGATCATAGTCTGTACGTTACTGCAACCCTCTCCCTGACGAGTGGTAATGCTGGCTAGCATTGCAAACCAGATAGTTAGGGATACTGGTCTGCGCTCTGAACCGCGCTGGCCGCAGCGATAACAAACCGGGTCGATGCATCTAGAATCCGGCAGATTTTTGACCGAAACTAGTCCAGAAAAAGTACACTGCTATTGCCCAGGCCATGCTCATCAGTGCGCGTAAGAGCGAAGCCTTGATGAGCCATCTTACCACCAAGTGTGCTGGACTTGCTGAATCGGCGACAGAAATATTGGCCATCATAGCGAATGAGCTCCGACGCGTGCCGGCACACAATCTTATTATTGGAGCGCCAAGTCAAGGCTGTGCTATGTCCTTGGCCGTCCTGCTCTGCTTATATTACCCCATCGGCGGCTTCATCGGCATGAGCGGCTACTTTGCTTATGAGTTCAGTATTAGTATGGTACTTGCAGATGATGACCTGGGTGACGATGACCCTTTCTCAAGCAGTGACAAAGCGCATACGGAAGAGAAATGTGTCAAGGCGCAAGTGTTTGAGCGGGAGCTTTTATGCCTAGATGCAATGGATGCGCCGTCTGCTGAGAGAACTGCATGCCGCACTCCTGTCTTTCTAGGTCATGGTGGTGCCGACGAAAAGGTCCCCGTCCGTCTCGGCGCGGCCGCTTCCACAGTCATGCGCTCTGCGGGATACAATGTCAACTGGAAATGCTACCTGAAACAAGGGCATTGGTATAAGATTCCAGACGAAATCGACGACATCATTGAATCCATTGCTCGGATTGGGTGGAAATACAGCTAGAAGGTGCTGAAGATACATAGATGCAGGGTAGTAATGGGTTTATGTCGCCGAACTTGTAATGGTCTGGATAACGCTATACTTGAAGAGAAGAATCGAATTCTTCTTAATGTATAACCTCGCCGGAATTCCAGAATACAGATATTTCCTTGTAGTATGGCCTCATAATCTGATCGATTGCGCGGCTTCGGTTACACGGATGCTCCCAGTCTGGACGCGAAACCGCTTTGCAATATTCCCAGTATTCAGGGTAAAACCCCGAAAACTCCCAATCCAAGATGGCCACAACCTTGGTGCCCTGGACAAGGATGTTTCTTGGGTCAAAGTCATTATGCGTCAACACGATCTTGTGGTCTTTCATAATATCCTTCCAGACATCGCACCGCCATTCAGTAAAGGCGTACTGTCCTTGTTTCCTCATCAGGTTGACGATGCCTTCATTAAATTCATGCTCTGTCTGGTATGGCCCGTAATTCTCTTTTTCACTGTGAAAATATTGATCCTGACATGGTGTGCCATCAATGCAGCCAATAAAGGTGCCTTGAAAACTGTGAAGTTGAGACATGTAATCTTGTAATTGGGCGATGACTGACTGACGCTCGGGTTCAGTATAGTTCACCCATGCTTTGTCAAGATTTTCGCCTTCTACAAAGTCCATGATAATGACAACATGACCAGTATCTTCGTCAGCATAGGCATTATGAACTGTAGGTACCGGGATGCTAGTGTTGTCGAGCACAAACTTCATAGTTGCTGCTTCAGCCATTCGAACGATTCGGCCAGTCTTGACGACGGTTGTCGGGTTAATTTTGTAAACTGGTGAAAACCGACATAGCCTTTCTCCGTTTTCAATATCTTCCTTCGTAACGCTTTGGACCATCGTATATGCCGTTGCCGGTTCGGCTATGTGGACAAGTAAACTGCACGATAAATTATGAGTAGTATGTGGTACGAGCCGCAATATTACGCAGGAGGGGAGATGACAAACTAAGTAGAACTAAAATTCCTGGCCCCGCTCTATATTCGCTAGTGCGGATCGGTGGCTTAGCTATGTAGATGCATAGAAGCGAAATATGCGTCTAGTGAGAGACTAGAGCCTGTTACTAGGGTTATATAATAGTAACTAGATACTAATTTAATATTAATATTTTAGATTTAAATTTGAATTCTATTAATACCAAGATAATAAATTAATATTTAAATAATAAGTTTGGAGTTTCCTAAAGAATATAATTTTAAAACCTTTATATAGGCTCTACTAAGATATATATAAGTTATATATTATAGAATAACTTTTCTTTTATTAATACTATTCTTATCGAATTAATAAAATATCTATAGAATATCTTAAGAATTTTCTTTTAAAAGAAATATTATTATTTAATTATTCATAAAATAAAGAAAATTGCTAATCAACGCTATTCAAGTTAACACCTTCTTTTAAAAGTCTTTACTAGCCTAGGGTCTGCTACATATTTTTTAATTAGTTAGACGCGTCTAATTACCTTGACCTTGGGAACAGTTCGATTTGAACGAGTCTGACCCGAAAGCTATGCCGAGCACCATAATTGACAGAGAATACACTATCGTGCAAAAGCTATGGAAGAAAGATATATATGACTCGGAAGAAGGGTTGTGCTAAAGTCGCTCATGCAGCCAAGATCGGGCATGAAGTCATGGTTTTTACGCCAGTTAAATAAGTGCCTTGCCTTCGACGGGTTATACCATAACATAATTGGGAGCAAATAATCGACAGATCCCTTTAGAGTGGCGTGTAAGCTCTTTAAAAATGTGATGCTTGTCAGTTCGGAATCTCTATCTGTTTGTCCCAAATTCTATGTGTTTCAACCTGCCTCATTGATCCAGCCCGGTTGTTAGGCCGCGTCGGTCTCTCCTCATCTGCAACGACGGCCAGTTCAGTGAGTAGGCATATTGCAGTTGCGCTGTCTCTCGACTCTGTCTTCCCACCGCTACTATTGCTGATATCAGTCAAGTATACTGCTTGTGTGACTAAATCAGTATATCGGTATATTGTAAATGGATACATCTCCATGTACTTTGGCTGGGTAGCCCGATACTAGCTACCAATTTTACATTGAAGAGCACCACTTTCTGTTTCACTTCGCAGGTAGAGTGTGGCTTCTTTTGCATGATTATTTGTAAAAACTATAATAAACTGTCTTCGTCACCAACTATCTCAGTACAAGTCTTTGTGATCGGCCTTGATGGCGTCCGCGCCCTTTTCTGCCACCATGTAGACAGAATTCTGGATGCGACAGTCGGGAATCTCAGGAATGACGGAGGCGTCAATCACGCGAAGATTCTTTACTCCGAACACTCTCAGCTGAGGGTCGACAGCGCCCTGCTTGACGTTCTTGCCGATGCGCGCGGTGCCGCAAGGGTGGAACGACGTTTGGCAGCGGTCCAGCACGGTGCGCTTCATCGCCTCATCGTCATCGAGCGGCATGTCCCACGGGTACTCATCCTCCACAATATCCTTGAACCCAGGGCCGTTCTTGAGAACATCATATGAGAAGCGGATTCCCTCGCGGACAGCGATAATATCAAGGTCGTCATTGAAGTAGTTGAGGTTGATGTTGGCCTGCTCCAGTGGATCTGCACTGTTGAGAGTTACTGTACCTCCCTCCGACACGGGACGGACCAGGTCCACCATGACAGTCATGTAGCTGCCTTTGTTAGGGTGGGGGTAGTGCCACTGGAAAGCGCTGCCAAAGAGAGGAATAAAGTCGAGCTCAAAGTGCGGCTGCCCGTATGGGCAGAAAGGGTCCTTGTTGCCATTGGCGGCCTTGCGTTGACGGTATTCGGGCGACTTCTCCAGATACTTATCGATGCGAGGGAAACCAATCATCTCAAGAAAGGGGGATCCCATGGCACCTGCATGGCCCTGCTTGTATGCAGAAAGCACTTGATCTTGCTTGGCACCCTTTCGAAGGACATGGCTGTCCATGGAATACTCATCCTTGACCCGCAGAACGAATGGAACACCGGGGTGGTCAAGAAGATGCTGGCCAACATGCTGAGAGTCCACAAGAAGAGGAATGTCGTGCTTGGCAAGCTCTTCCTTTGGTCCGATGCCACTCAGCATGAGCAGCTTGGGGCTCTCAAACACACCTTGCGATACGATGACCTCACGCTCTGCATAAAAGCTCATCTCGTTACCTGACGCGGGGGAAATGACGGTGACGCCCTTGGCAGTGCCGTCAGCCTTGTCAATGATGAGATTCTTGGAATGAGTATCTGCCAGGACAGTGATGTTGGGCTTGCCGACGAGCGCAAGGAAGCTGCCGGAGCGACGGCCCTGGTAGATTGTATTGACGCTGTGGACGAGACCGCGCATCTCGCCGTCAAAGATATTTTCCGAGACGGGCTCGCCGGTGGACTTCCATGCCTGTGTCAGTAGCTTGCGAAACTGTTCCATCTCAGGCATGAGTCTGGCGTGGGAAATGGGAATAGGTCCGCCGGATCCAATCTTGATGAGTTCCTTGGGGTAAAGATGCTCATCGTCGTGGTAGGTGACACTCTTTCGGAGATAGGGTAGAAGATGATCCCACGTCCACTCCTTGCCGCCGTACTGCTCCCACAGATCAAAAGTACCTTTGGATCCAGGGACCCACGAGAAGTAGTTGAGGGACGAACTGCCGCCGAGAGCCTTGCCGCGCGTGTTTGGCTTCTCGATGCGTTCGTAGTCATCGCGCTTCACCATGGTTGTCTTGTACGCCCAGTCATATTGGCTGCCACGGATGTCCATGGCAAGACCTGGCGTCCGAATCTCCTCGTTTTCGAGAGAAGAGCCAATGCCGGCTTCGACGATGAGGACCCGGACATTGGGGTTTTCTGCAAGACGGGATGCGACAATGTTGCCCGCGGTACCGCCTCCGACGACAATAAAGTCGAAGCGAGAACCGTCCTTGGGTGCTGCCATGTTGTTCAGTTAAAGAAATTAGAGTATAATGCGAATTCTATGTTTTTGTAGATGTCAACTTGAGTTCTCAGATCCGTCTGTTGGTAGCCACACGTGCTTATATATGTAGCTAGCCGTCAGTGCAATGGTAAGCTCGCAGGTCAATTTCAAGTACATTCAACTCAGCACCGGCATTTATGCCATGCTTGTGCCATACCTGTGCCGCAATAGGTAGGACTACCTGTTATGGAACCGTCTATGCAAGCCACGATATTTCTGCACTGTGACGTTGGCACGGTGCATGCTATGTATATGTTGCATTGGCGGCCTCAACCGCAGAGAGCTATGTCAACTAATCGTCCGACTACAGAGCTGAGATGATCCACCAAGACTTCGAACATATAACGTAGACCCTGTTTATAGTAAGAGTTTGATTGGCCATGTGGCCCGATCAACCCCTCCATGTGTGGCCGGAAACCCGCAGCACATAGTAAACCTTGACTGATGCTGTCATAATATGAGGTATTTAACGGCCATTTGAGTATTTTGAGGAGTACAGATCAATCTTCTTAAAAAAAATCTACAATATCGCTATCAGCCCTGTTTGACGAGATCCGGACAGTCCCGATTTCAGGCTACTCCGGCCGGGACCTTCGTCCCGCTCGTCCCACTCACACCGTACCACTTCCTATTCCGGTAACACTAGTCAGATGCATACTGGCCCGCTGCATGAGGGTAACAGACGAAAGAAAGTGCCGAATTGACCGATAGAATTCCGAGTACTAACCCCCATCATACGTGAGGATGAAACTACATCAGTTTCATGTGAAAACGCAGTGCCATTTTCATCTCTATTATCCGTCAGAGCGTAGTGCCTCATGCTCGCCCTCCTGTGCCGTTGCTATTCCGCATTAGGAAAGACCATGGTAGCCAATCATATCCCGTATATACAACGCTGTTAGGGCCGAATATCCTGGTCCGATTGCGCGTTGCTGCCAGAAAGCAGATCACTGCTCCTTCCTTCAGCTCCCTGAGGAACCTTCTGAGAGTTCATTGGATCCATCGCTCTGCCTGGAAAGTTTAAACTCCAGTGGCCAAAACGGTTGACTCTATTATTGCCTCCCGCATGCATCAGTTCGGATCCAACGGGGGCTAGTAAAGGACAATCCTGCTCACATTTAGAAGGAACCACATATTGAAATTCATCCGAGGCGTACAGCTTTATTTCTCGTGTATGTCACGTGTATCTCGGAATGTAGTAGCTTCGCTACCACTTAATGCCTTGCATGAGAGCTGAATAGCACTGACTGCATGGCTCCAACCTAATCCTGACCACAAGCGTGGAGCTTTGGAAACAGCATCGTGCTAGGCATTTGCCGAGGGTGGCCAAGTTTATTAACCGAGTCGTCCCCAAGGCAGATCACAATGCCTTGGAGACCGTGGTCCGCTGCTGCGCTCGCCACCAGAATCCGTCCCCCGCAGCACTTCAACATGTCGACTCAAGTCTTCTGCGAGCCGCTGACACTGTGTGCAACTTTTCTCGTCCTCACTGCGAACCCCGGCTCAAACTCAATCGCCACTATCAAGGACGGGCTCGCGTCGCTCGCAGACATTATCAAAAATATCTCCGCACGTTGTCCAGAAGCCCACCTGAGCTGCAACGTCGGCATCGGTAGCGCGCTGTGGGACAGGCTGCAGACGGCAGCACCGAAACCCCGCCAACTCCACGAATTTCGCACGTTCCGTGGCTCCCAACGCACAGCCATCTCGACTCCAGGCGACTTACTGCTGCATATTCGGGCGAACCGCCGCGACGTGGTGTTTGAGTTTGAGCGGCAGCTTCTAGACGCCCTTGAAGACTCTGTCTCTGTCCAGGATGAGACGACGGGGTTCCGCTACTTTGACGGCCGCGACTTGTTGGGCTTTGTCGACGGCACAGCAAATCCTACAGGCCAATATGTGAATGATGCTGTCATCATCAACGATGAGACTGATACGGGAGCACTGGGCGGATGTTACATTGTGGTTCAAAAGTACATGCATGACATGGACGCCTGGAACAGTCTATCAACATCCGAACAGGAAAGGATTATCGGGCGCACTAAAATTGATAATATAGAGTTGGAGGATGCTGCCGCGTTGGAGCAAAAATCCCACAAGACTTTGGCTACCGTGGAGGATGATGGGGAGGAGCACGATATCCTCAGAGATAACATGCCCTTTGGCACCCCAGGCCAGAAGTCTTTTGGCACCTACTTTATAGGCTACTCCAAGAATCTGTGGGTAATTGAGAAGATGCTGGAGAGAATGTTCGTGGGCGATCCGCCGGGAAAGCATGACAAAATTTTGGACTTTTCAACTCCCGTCACCGGAACGACATTCTATGCACCACCTAGAAGCGTACTGAAAAGATTAAGTAGATAAGATTCTCTTAATTTGAAGATTCCATAATTTGGGGAGCCATAATATAGAGAAAGGGACTTTTCTTAATCTCCGTGAATAGAAGAAAGCAATGCGTCTGGAGTCCAGTCATTCTCAATCTGCCGGCCCATGGCGGGTACATGAGGTAGAAGATTCAACAAGGTTAGTTCCAGCCCTCTTCTAGTCTCCTGCGACATGAAGCCTATTACTTTTGCCATGTGCAATGCATAGTTACTACTGTTGGAGAAGGTGCCCTGCCCCGAGAACTTGTGAGACAGCGTGTTGTATAGGCCTTGGACGGAGCGAGTCCATTCTGGCTCATGTTCCTTGAGGAATGCGTCCAGTTCGGCCGTTTGTGACGAAGAAGGTCGCTGGGCGAATTCCTCTGATGCTGGGCTACTAGCCGATGCCTGAATGATGAGGACGATGAAAAGGATGCAGGACAGCCGCACATATTCGCTCTGGTCCGAGCTCTTATGGGTTCCGGCGGATTCAGACTTGGCGGGCAGTGCGTCGTACAAAAGGACAACGGTAGCCTGAAGCGCCGAGTAGTTGCTGATCCCGCTAGAGTAAAGGTCTAGCCGGTTGTTCATAAGTGTGCGCGTGTCCTGGATGAAAGATATAAGCCAGAGTGAGCGAACGCGAGGCAGCGCGTCATGATTTCCCAGGATCGGAGCGAGGTGCGCCGACATGGATGTGTCGCATATCTCCCAGAGCTGATTGGAGCTATCAAACCAAGACGGCTTGGACATGAGACTGATTCTATAGATTTTTTTTTGGTGTCAGTCGGCGCTAGTAAGTTGAAGCTGCGGCGAGCGGCAAGGTTGTCTTACAGGTAGATTGTGATTTCGAGCCTCCAGTTGTTTTGGAGCGATTGAACACCACCCCGCTGGTCTATCAATCGCTGTAGACCAGCACGGTGGACAAGCCATTCAGCTTCGGTACCCCAATATCTCTGCAAAAATAGCATCAGCAACAGGGTTTGAGGGTGCGGCTGTGGTTAGAGGCTACCTCGTAGGCTAATATCCTTGATATCGCCCCCAATACGTCATCGCTCGTAGCCAGCTTGTCGTCTGCCATCCACACAGACAGTATGCGAATCGCCTCAGCCTTGAATTGCAGGGCTTCCGTGGACCGGAGTCGCCCTTGCATGCGCGCCAAGTGCGCTGCCGACTGCGCCATGACCGCGTTGAAGGATGCAGCGTTGGAGAGGTCGAGGGGGAAAAAGACGTCCCGGAGAGGATTGAATTTTGCTTTTGACGAGCTGTCAAACGTCATGGCTGCGTAAATATTAAACCCTGAGGAGGACAATTGTCAGAAAAAAAAACACACACAAAAACGAGAGGCCTCGTGAGGAGGATCCCACGCTTACAGTGTAAAAGGAGCTTGTGGTGCTGGGCTGTGAGCTTGACGGGGAATTGATCAAAGGGATCCAGACGACACGCTCCCAAGGCAAGGTTCAGTCCCGAAAGCGCCTGCGCCGGGATGCCTGGCTCGTCCCAAGAAGATTCGATTTTTTTAGGTGACTTGGACGTGCTACGTCTTTTGCTGCCGCCGCCGGGGCTACTGCCGCCGCCGCCGCCGCCGCTGGAAATGCTGCTGCCCTGCTTCACTCGTGGCTGAAGCGGGAGCGGGGTGCTCAAGGCCGAGGAGCTGGACGAGCTCGGCAGGTCGGCGCTCTTCTTTTGCCTCCTTTTCTTCCAGTGTTCGCGCATGGCATGGCTGCGAGAGTCATGGGGGCTCTGGTCGTTGACGAATGCGAACGTCGTCGCCACGTCGCGGCCGTCCTCCATGTCGGGGGATCTTGTTGTTCTGTGCTTTTGCTGCCATCTCGGGGCCATTTGCGGAGTCAATGTTTGATTGAGAATTCTAAAAAAGAGGCCATCGCGCGATGCGATGCTAGGACAAGAGCTGCCAACTAGTTAACCACCCGGTTAGCGGACACGTGAAAGCAAAAAACGTCGAAACCTAAAAATCAACGCCAAATGGCTGCGATGGATCCTGTGCTTTTAGCTGGTCTAGCCATATCTGTTAATAACTTGTGATTCAGCAAACCAGCTTAAAACGTCCGCTAAACTGTTTTTGCCCTGGCAGGTAGTGGGGTTTATTAGCCAGAATCGACTCGAAGACTCCCATTTGTTCCGTTTCTCGGCCCTTCTTGAAGCTCCATGGCTCCCTCTCGGGCTCCCTCTCAGGCCGCGGAAGGCGGCGGGCCAGTGAGGGGCAGATTGCCGCAGTTTATAGCACCGTGGTGAAGCTACTTCTACATCTCGGCATCATGAAAGACGCCGGCTTAACCACCTTTCACGTTGTGACGCTTGTGGTTTCAGGTGACTGCCCGCTCATTTTTCGGACATGGGACAAGTCTACTACCGTCTTGTCTGTTGTGCGATGAACATTTTGGGCGGATCAGACGTATTTCGCTAGTAAACTTGAGCTTTGTGCATGTCCAGCCCTTCCTTCACATTAGATGGGACGTGGCGTAGAGCCCACTTGCCGTTGCAGCAAGACAGCCCCCTCCAGTTCCGGCTATTAAATCATCTGGCTTACGCTACTCGTGTAGTACTATCATCTGATTTGCTACTTATCGGTTGTTGATCGTTGACCCTCCACAGTGTCGGTAACACAGAACAGAACAGCCTTTTTTTAGCTGGTAGAAAATGAGGCGGCCATCAGGCCATGTTTCAATTCTCATCATTGAAGATAGATAAACAACCAAATGCTACCCACCAAAGAAATCAACCCGCGCTGGTTCCTTCGTCATTGCCAGTTGATGAGAAGAATTCTCCACGAGCCCGTTGGTGCTATCAAGAGGCAATTATGCAGGTTGCGGGACTTTACTCAAAAGCCTGTGCTGCCAGCAAAGTTTTAAGCTCACCATGGACCTTGCCGAAATAATCTATATCAGTCTTATTAGCGTCGAGTTGATACGAGACGGCTTTCAATTGCGTGCAATAGCTTACCAACAACCTGATGTTTGAGCTCTTCGGGCACACCTTTGAGTGTGGGCAGAATGTTGTGCAAAAACTGCTCCCTGCCGCCCTCTTCACTGCATATGATCTGCCAAAGCTCTCTGGCCTGTTGGAAATCACGCTCGTCATCTAGCTCCGTGGCATATGCGGTCACCTGGCCCGACCACACCTCGTGCGTCGGCATCTGGACACGTTTGCTTGTAGAGACGGGGCACAGCCTGGAGCCAACGTAGTCCGGATCCGCGCCATAGTTTCCGTTTATGGTCCCGGGCCCGTCGCGGACATACGGAGCGTAAACGCAGTTGACTGGTTTGTTGGGCGGCAGCTGGAAGTAGTTGGGACCGACACGGTAGCGGTGCGCGTCTGGGTAGGAGAACATTCTTGCTTGCAGTACAGGGTCGGCGGAGGGGCCGACGCCCGGCACCATGTTGGATGGAGAAAAGCACGCCTGCTCAATGTCCTGAAAATAGTTGCTCGGATTCCTGTTGAGGGTGAATCTTGCGACACGCCGCAAGGGGTAGCGGTCGTGCGGCCAAGTAAATGTATTGTCGAAGATGTCAATGGGTGCCGAGGCGACTTCCTCAGGTCTGATGACCTGGACATAAACAGTCCAGCTAGGAAAGTTGCCAGTTTCTATCGCGTGGAAGAGATCTTTTACATGGTAGTCAGGCTCCGTGCCAGCAAGAAACAGAGCCCTGTCGGCATCCATCGTCTTGACGCCTTGGTCTGGTTTGAAATGCCACTTGACGTAAACATAGCTGCCATCCTAATCATTCGTGAGCAAAAAGTGCAGCCTCTCTTGGCGATTTCACTCACTGCCTTGTTGAGAGTATAAGTATGAACACCGTATCCATTGATGTTGCGAAGCGAAGCTGGAATGCCGCGCTGGCCAAACAGATGCATCAAAGCGTGGATGCCCTCCGGGTTGTTGACATGAAAATCCCAAAACATGCTGTTGTCTGGAACATTTGTCTGCGGGTGCCGCTTGTGTGAGCGGTTCATTGAAGGAAACTTGATTGGGTCGCGGATGAAAAAGACTGGCAGGTCATTGAAGACAAAGTCCTGGACGCCTTCTTCCGTGTAAAGCTTCGTGGCCCAGCCTCGCACGTCACGAACTGTGTCGCTCGAGCCCTTCTCGCCCCCGACTGTTGACATTCTCGTCAGCAACGGCGTCTTCTTGCCGATTCCCGTAAGAAACTTGGCATCGGTGATGTCAGTCACGTCGTCCAGCACCTCGAATTCGCCAAAGGCGCCGGCCGCCTTGGCATGAACGCTTCTACAGCGATGGATCAGCATGCTTGCGCAGGTATTTTCGGCGGCGCGCGCTCTTACCTCTCTGGAATGCGCTCGCGGGCAAAATGAGCAAGTATCTCAATCGTTTGTGTGTCGCTGAGGACAACAAGGCCACCATTTGTTTTTCCGTAGCGAACCTGCTGAACAGAGCCAGGGTTGTCGCTGGGCTGGCCATTTGCCAGGGTGCTGATGAGCTTTTGGGTAGACTTATAATCACTTAGTAAATGTACCAGGAAAGATCTTGGCTTGGGCGTACCATATCAGATACTTGCAGTCTAAGTACAGACTTTGAGATTTACTGTGGTTATTTTTATTGTAAGCCAGTAAGCGGCTTCGAGGACCTTATATAGTCAAATTCCCTACAAACTTTCCAGCGTTTGATCTCATCTCGAAATTGAACAAGTGATGGGAAATATCTGTCTTTTCATTGGCCTATCTAGAGCCAAAAGAAGGAATACTATGTTCGGTCTGTTTGGGAAGTACTAATAACAACGCTGAGCGTTTATTCCGTACAGTATAGTACACGCTAGTGAATTTTTATCACGCCGATACTTGCCTAATCAGGTACAACTACCACATCCGGGCCGACCAGCCTAGACTGGAACTAAACAGCCCGCCGTTTCGACACCGCATTAAAAAGTAGAATATGCATGTCCGTAGTATCTATATTGTTGATTTCATCCCTCAGGGGTGAGAGGTCATTAGACATCTTCATTTGGCGTCCGCCTAGCAACTATTCGGTTGCACGGCCCATATTTCCCAACATATTCCGCAGAATATGGGGCGCATCATGCACGAGAGATGCCATTGGAAACAGAGCAAAAGATTGAACCCGAGCTCAATCAACTTTACGATGTGACCAATGAAAGATTCGCACTATGCTTTCCCTTCCTTCGGGCGGCAGTACTACACAACAGATACTGGTAGTGTAGGTCCTATTAGGCTCGATGCTGTCAATGGACAGGAATCCATGCTGACACGACTCATACGAGACAACAAAGGAGCCATTGCTGATGAAGATGAGGACCGAAAGAATACTTTGCATTGGGCATCTCAGAAAATTCATGCTGGAATCGCTCATGTCCTACTGGAAAATGAACCCAAAGTCGAATAACAAGCTATATTCGTTAGCACGGCACTCGTGCTTGCTGCGACGAACGACCATTTTGCAATTGTTCAGCCACTGCTGGAGAAAGGGCCTAATATTGAAACACAGAGTCAAATATATGACGCCGCACTCCGGGCTTCCAGTAACGCAGAAATATTGAGATTCTCCCATTACTGCTAGATAGTGCAGTCGTCAATCCACAGGATAGTGAGGGCAGCAGCACTTGGAAGTTTGACACACGGATACTTGGTACCGCTCTCCAGGCTGCCTCGAAAGCTGATCAACCTGATATTGTCCGACTGTTGCTGAACAAAGGAGAAAATGCAGTCAGAAAATTAGTTTTAACTTTCGCACCGCCCTCCCGTCGCCTTCAGATGGTGGTCACCTCGAAATTATTCGGCTACTCCTAGATGCCGGAGCTGTTATCGAGACACCAGAAAGAAATTGTTACAAAGGTCGTGAGCTGGAACGCTGCGGGCAAGAAGAAATGAAGCAGCTGATATCAGACCCCAGTTCCTATGCCGTTGTTACTGTGGACTACTGTGAACTACTGCTTGTGATGAGCGTGAAAACAACGAGAGCGATCATAGATTTTCATGTCAGAACAACACAAAACTTTCATTGTGAATCCTTGTGGCGTGTGATGCTCATCCATCCGGCCTCAATCCGGCTCACCCATCATATACGCAGCTCAACCACGCCAGAGGACTCATTCGGGTCTATCAAGCCCGAAGAACTCGGCCTTTCTTTATTACCCAACGCTTCGGAGGAAATGCCATGCAAATGTCTCACTATTTCTCAACCCATCCTTGACTGTAGGAGTTCCAGTTACTGCACTCGCCATCCCCGCACTACCGCATCAAGAAATGAAGAGGGACTCTAGCATCCTGGCGAGTTTCTTTTGCGTCTGACGGGAACAAAAGGGGGATTTTGTATGTGTAGACCAATCTACGCTATTCCGCGACACCCCTGTGACTCCTCAGCCTGCTAGGCGTCGGTGTACCTGAAAACCACAGTGTTATTGAGACGATCATTCGGGTGTTTTTTTTTTTTTTGGAATGAAACTATGCTGATGCACAATACTAGTTTTACAACAAATCATTTGCGCTTCTTGCGAAGGAAGTAGTAATGACGAACGATGGGCAGACAATGCATGGCTACAGATTTCTCCGAAGAGGAAACTGCATCATTTAGGAGTGAGAACAGGACAATATGTACAATGCAGTGCTAATTCTAGTCCGGAAACGGCCTCATGGTGTTCATTTACTAGTTATAGTGGCCGTGGCATAATGTGAGAAGACATACTCCATCCAGCCACGGCACTAATCTGTATTTGAACTACAGATTGCTCATCAGCTTTGATGCAACATGACGTGGCATCCGCAAACGGAGAAAATTGCATATAATATGTTATTTCATTATGCATCGTATTGGCCGGTTTGTATTGTACAGAGGTGGTCAATATGGCCCACCTTGTTCACGTGAACGGTGTGAATATCCCATGCAGAGTATTGCTGGCCAGCGAGCGATTTAGAAAACATCTCTTTATCACGTTTCTGTGGCAGCTCCATCGTAAATTAATGCCATCTTCGCTGGCCATCGTTCTACCCAAGTTCGCTCCAGGACGACTTCCAATTATCGATAGCTCCTCGCTCCAAATTGACCATCGCCGCAGCCCACAAATTTACGGTTGTAGCCGCCATGAGACTTGCCGTGTTTAGCACCAAGCCGTACGATAAGAAATACATTGCTTTGCAGAACAACGCCCGGGCAGGCTCATCATCGGGCATCGATATCGCGTACCATGATTTTCCTCTCAGCACTGACACTGCGGCCCTGGCTGAGGGAGCGGACGCAGTCTGCGTGTTTGTCAACGATGGCTTAGGCTCCGAGGTGATCAAGGTTTTGGCCCGGATCGGGATCAGTGCTATTCTGCTGCGCTGCGCCGGGTTCAACAATGTCGATCTCGAGGCCGCCAAGGAGAGCGGCATCATGGTCGCCAACGTCCCGTCGTACTCGCCAGAGTCGGTTGCCGAATTCACAGTGGCGCTCATCCAGACCCTGAACCGCAACACGCACCGCGCCTACAACCGGCTCAGGGAAGGTAATTTCGCGCTCGACGGCCTGCTAGGATTTACATTGCACGGCAAAACAGTCGGCATCGTCGGCACGGGAAAGATTGGCATTGCTACCGCGAAAATCTTGAACGGCTTCAGATGTCGTATTCTTGCCTACGACAAGTATGAGTCGCCCGCCCTTGCCGGACTGGGTGAGTACATGGCTCTCGACGAGATGCTGCCGGAGTGTGACATTATCAGTCTGCACTGTCCGCTTACCGAAGAGACCCGCCACCTGATTGATGAAAGCACCATCGCCCGGATGAAGAGAGGCGTCATGATTGTCAACACCGCTCGCGGCGGCCTCCTGGACACCGCAGCCGCCATCAAGGCTCTCAAGGCGAAGCAAATCGGGAGCCTTGCGCTCGACGTGTACGAAGACGAGAGCGCGCTCTTTTACAACGACCATTCCGGCGATGTGATACACGACGACTTGCTGATGCGCCTCATGACCTTTCCAAACGTCATCGTGTGCGGCCATCAGGCCTTCTTCACGGACGAGGCGCTATCTGAGATAGCGAGCGTCACTCTCCAGAACTTGGAGGAGTTTATTGCCACGGGGACATGCAAGAACTCGCTGACAGAAGCTCTGAGCTCGACTAGCCGTCCAGCAGCTCCCGCCCGCGGCATATAAAACGGCGACGGGCCGGCGGGCCGTCACTTGAATTTGGACGCAATTTAGTAATCATATTGCTTTGTAAAAGGATTTTTATCGCTTTACAGCACGTCTGCTATATGTGAGTGCTATACGCGAGATCATGATGCTCCAATTATGCAGCTGCCTCGATGGATTTGCCAGTGGTGCATAGTGGTGGCTTATCACGCAGCGCAGATAACTTAGGCATGTCGCGCAGTAAATGCCGGCCTGAATGGGATATTCCCAGTTGCCCTGCTCCCAGGGGCTCCATTTTTTGGTATTAGAGGCCTATGACTGTATACCTTGGCTGTTCGATCCTGCACTAAATAATGCAAAGCCAAGCTTACGCCATCGAACGATGTGCGTGCGATATGCACAAGGTACGGCATACTTGCGTCGTAGCCTGCTTTTTTGTGCCAACCTAATCGGGATCTACTCCCTTCGAAGAGGTAGAGATGACGTACAGAATTATCAGGTACCAATCCAGAGCAGAGTGATGGTGTCTCTCAGCCTCATCAATGCCCCCCCCCCCCCCCCCCCCCGGTCCAGCGCTGGAATAGGAATGCGAATTCTGGGCCATTGGATTCTTTGACAGCCAGGAGAGTCTCTTTTGTACCACGAACACATGCATGCCCGTTATTGTTCGGGGAAGGTCTGAACCTGGCCCCGAGCCTGACTGCTGATGGTCTGCAGGAGGGTGGGATACACCAGGTGGGATACACCAGGTATACCAAGGCGGCCGAGAACGCTCTCTAGGACTACCCGCATACGCAGATAGTCGCAAATATTTCTCCCGTAAAGGACGCTCGAGCCATACTCCAGGTAACATTACTTGGCCATCTTTTGTTCAGGCGTATACGCGGCCATGGGCAGAGCCAGCGGCGGTCTGTGAATGTGTGCCTGTGTGTGTGGGGTGAGTCAAGTTGGCGCAAGATGGATGCAGGAGAACAAAGAAAAGATGACGATATCTGCGGAAGCTGCCTTGCTCGTGACTGCCTCCTTGCTCGGCATCTACGTAGGCCGGCCAGCTCACAGAGGACAACTCAGAGATCTCCCCCAAGAGCACAAAGGCGTTGGGTTTCACGTACCTGCTGCGCCCGCGTCTGCTATCGTACGTAGTGGCAGAGGTACCAGCTTCCGCCTCTCCTCCAGTCAGCCCGGCCCCCAGCACTTGGGGGCCTGGGAGCAGTCCCTCAACGCTCCAAGGTGGCAGCTTACAGGGCATTACAGTGTCTTCAACTGCTGTTCTACCGCTGTTAGGTCTTATTAGGAGTGTGCGTGGTCGTCTTCTGCCTGGTTGAGCTATCCAGCTCCGGTTCTTCATCCTGTTGCTCTTGTCGGGACGCAGAACCTAGAGGATTACAGGTAGCCATCTATGCGGTCCATCGTTTCTTGTAATCTATTGTACACGGGAAAATCGCATCAAAGCACGTAGCCATACTTTCCAGTCTCAAATTCAAGCGCTGAACTCATAGGCAACGAAGCCAGCTACTGGAGCGAGGCGCACTAGATGACATACATACCATCGTTCCGTTTCGACCTCCTGGCAGTGCCGAGTAAGTAGGCTTGTTAAAGTACTATTCCCGTTGTTGCAGGTGGTAGTACGGTTGTATATGGGGAGCCGAAAGAAGACGAGCGTATCAAGAAGATGGTGATGTAGTAGAATAGATGTCTATAACTTATGGCATGAGCCAAATGATCATCTATATTTCCCTTGTCACACTGAATGCGTTTTTCTATTCCCAGTACTTTCAGCCTCACGTCGAAATCTTGAAATCTTGTCTTCAAATATATACAAGAAAGTAACACACTTCTCCTCATATGAGTTCACTCTAAGCTTGCTCCTTACTAGCTGGTTCGGAGGGGGGGGAGCTGCTAGTTGAGGCGGGTGTTCCCGTCTCGTCCGTCTTGTCGGTGGGCTGCTCGCGGCGGGCGACGGCTTCATGGCGTCTTTGCGCGATGAAAGGTCCCGGGGCCAGAGTGTTTAGAATATTGGCCAGACACTGTGGCCTGGCTCGACCGTGTTCACTGCTGAGAGTCAATACGAGTTTGTACAGTTCAACAGTAGCGCCCTTCACTTCAGGAGGCATATAACGAGATAGCCAAGGGAGAGTAGGGATACTGTGACCACCAGGCAATACATACCTTTGGTCGTGAACTAAAGATTCGTGCCGCTGCTGCGGCGTCTGGTCGGCCACCATCGCCAGGCGAAGTGGACGACCGATGGGCGGCGTCGCCGTGAAGAGTAACGCGACGATGGCGATGATCGCCTCATCACTAGAATTTGAGCGAGTTTTTGAAGATTCAAATACTCAAAACTTCAAATAATGTGTAGAAGAAGTCTGAAGAGAATGGAAAGGAAGCGAATGTGGATCGAACTTTTATAACAGCAAGGTATGACAGACAGATAGCCGGCTGTTTGAGCGTCTGAGCTTCAACTTCAAAGTTATATGAAAGGGACTCTGCCAAGTCCGCGCAAGACTAAAGGTACCCATTTGCCTTTGGTGTCACAGTCTTGACCAAATGCCGGAGTTTCGTCAACTCTGCGGACGGGCACCTACACCGGCAAGCCGCCATGCTGGCCGGCGAGCCTCCACGAACAGGTTTGTGTAGCCTCGCGCTTGGCAGTGCTCCATAACCATGTGTTGTGCTGTTCTCCGCCTTTGCATCAAGCCAAGGTACAAAGATCTGGCTAATAGTAAAAGGTCTGGGGGGCTTAATGGGAGAAACGCGACTTCGGGACCACACGCAGCCATCTCCACTGATGACACCCCCCCCCCCGCGATGTGGCGGCCGCCAACGGGTTCAAGAAGTATATAAGACATGGCTACCTTGTTCGTGTTTGACAAGTTTGGTACCGTCTTTGTCAAGATATACTGACTCGTGGTGTGGCCAGCAAAGAGACAACTGTGTGTGTGGCACTGTCAACATCCCTCTCGTACTGATGGAACAGCTTCACGGGCGGTGGTGGCCTTAGCATCTACTTTGGCCTTGGCAGAGTAACCTGAGAGGCTCTTCCCTCTCGAGAACTCGGGCTGCTTGCTATTCATGCGGTCTGCCAGTCACACGCAGCCCTGCCAGGAGCCCCGTCCAGTTCGAGCACTTGAGGGGCGTAACGAACGCACGCAAAAGCAACTACAGTAGGACCACTACATGTGGCACACGTATGGTGTCCTGGTATACAAGTCGTCTGCCGTCTGCTTCCATCCGCTTGTCTCCGCTCGCCGTTCATTGCCGTAGCTGTGGTGGGCTCAGGTTCAGTGATTCAGTCCATCTACAGCATGCCACCTACAAGGACTCCTACAGGGCCACGTCGCAGCCGTGGGCAGGACTTACGGGCGTCCTTTTTTCTAGTTTCGTCTGGCGGGTAGTTGCAGGTGTGTATGCTAAGTATCACGTACGGGGCACCACCTCTTGTCGTCGTAGCCTGGCACCGCCTGTACTGCTGCCCAGCAGCTCAGACGGCAGTAGGTGCTGTACCGCGGTTTCGACACGCCAGAGGAGCCCCCTACAGTGTCCTGGCGCAGAGTCAGCCCGAAATCTTCCACCATGAGATAATACGAGCAGGCAAAAGCGCGCACCTTGATCACTTTCCAGCACGCACACCTGGAAGTGCACAAGTAGACAAACGCTCGCATTCCGTGCACAACATGGGCTGCAGTCCGTGGCAAGTGAGCTTGATGTCCCTCTGTTCACGTGTGAGCAGAGGCAATTCAGAGGCAATTTGAAGGGAACAAAGAAACAAGTCAGCAGATTACTGCCTGACAGAATCACTGGCAAGTCCCTAACAGAATCCGCAGTGGTGTTCCCGTGGCGTTTCTGCCTTGGCGCTTGAGTTGTCCTTCTAGGCACCGATTGCAAGTGCGTACTCTGATACCTGTGCTTGCCTGTCTGCCCATGGTGAATTGCTGTTCGTCGCTTTGTGTGAAAGTTGGTGCGCGGACGTAGTGAGTCTGAAGGCGGCCACTGTAACTTCATCACCTTCGTGCCCCAAAGGCCGCCTAGTCCGTACCGCTGCCCAACAAGAGGCTTCTCGTGTGAAGCAATCGATTCATAATGGTTGTAGCACACGGATGCTCTCTCATTTACGACCAAAATGTCTCAACCAATGTGCGAGCCAATAAAGACCAACCAGGAAGAGTTAGAAACTGCAACTACGTACATCCACATCCTTGAATTATAAAAAAAAAACGAGTGGATAACGGGCCAGGCCACGCTACAGAATGCCCAGTTTGTCGCCGACTTCACGGCCCAACCCAGACTGGGCTAGGCCGACATGGGAGCCTTGTTCCGCCTACCTGTTATTAGACAAGTGCTCACCAAACTTCGTCATCGGTGATCATTATCCTTCAGCCTTATCTAAAGTGCGAGACTTTTTTCACATTTAATTACGGCTCGTCGCCCATTTTGGACTACTACGTGTTTGGGTGGTCGGCCAAAACAGTCCATTTTCGTCGGTCAGCTCCATCCAGACCTACACACGCATGCACACACACACACACACACAGAAGCTCGCAAACGATTTACAACTCCATACCTGGCAATGAAACCCACCACAGCAGTTCTAGCGCTCCTGGCTCAGACAGCCCTGTGCGAAAAGGCTCTACAGGCCCGGGAGGCCAAGGTGACGGCCGTCGCGGCGCTGCCGGCAGCAGGTCGGAGGGCGCAAAAGGATGCGTGCAGCGAGGGCAAGACGGCGTGCGGCGACGGCAACGGGTGCTGCCCGCGGGGCTCCAAGTGCACGCAAAGCCAGGGCGTGGGGGTGTGCGCCGACGCCTGCGAGGGCGCGACCGTCTTCTGCGACTTTGGCAAGGCGCTGAAGCTGTGCTGCCAGCCGGGCGCGTCGTGCGACTACGCGCAGAGCGTCTGCACGCAGCACAGGACCGACTCGGGCGGCGTGTGGACGCCGTTGTCGTCGTCGTTGGCATCGGCGGACGGAACGCCGCTGCCGACGGCCCCGGTGTTTGACAGCACGGAGGGCGGCGAGGCGGGGGGGTCGTCCCACACGGAGACGGCAGCGTCGACCGGCGGGTTATCATCGTCGTCGTCGTCGGGGGCGGAGGAGGAGACGCAGACCGGTACATCGAGTTCGGAAGCGGCTGGCCCGTCAGCGTCGCCGGCCACGGAAGCATCAGGGACGAACAGTGGCGGCGGCGGCGCGACGGCGACAAAGACGCCTAAAGACAGCGGCAGCGCTGTGGTCGTCAGCTGGAGTGGCTGCGTGCTGGCGACCGTGTTTGGCATCATGGCGGCGCTGTGAAGCCGATCCGCCGCGAGATTGGACAATCGATCGATTCATCTGGCCAAGGATTGGCCCGGGAGAGCTCTGGTGCAGGAGGCTATGCCGAGATTTTAGAATACCCCGTATATAAAAAGAGGCTTACATTGCAGAGAGAATGCTGCTCGTGGATGCTAGTTAGGCGATCGGCTGCGGCTATGTATTTACAATATAGACGAGAGCAAACAGGATACGGAAAATATATAACACTCTATGGATTAACTGCTCTACTGCCTATAGAGCGGCAAGAGACGCGTGACTTGCTGGTCCATTATGGTGCCGTGAGGTAGACTCAAGACAATAGATGCAAGACATGCAGACGCCTTGGTCGGCCAGACTGGCCAATCATGACGATGCTTTTAGCAAGGGGAGGCTGAGGCGCTTGAGAGGGAGGGTGGCGCAGCAGCTTGGCGTGGCTGAGCCGACGTGTGGGGTCATCACCTGTGGCGGCGGGCGACGTCAGCAGCAAACTACCCGGATGGGAGGGGATGCTCTTTGTTTTTCTTTTTTAAGAGCAGTAAAATGTATCAGCTTGTTTTCCAAAGTCTGGAAACACTCACAACTTGCAAGAAGAAAATTCACTGCGCATTTTGACAGTCCAAGGAGCTCGGTTCCAGACGAAGGAATAATACTTGGTACGGATTAATGTAGAGGTCACAGTCAAAGTACACTCACGAATCAGAGCCGCGGATTGCCCCCTCTGTGGAGTCTACGTGGCCGCGGCAACGTCTCTCGCACTCGCCCTCTTTCTCTCTCTTTTTGAACATGTTACTTTGATATTTTATTCTATTGTTTCATTTTTACTGGTTCATTTTTACTGGTTCATATTTATTGTTGCATCTTCATTACTGTATTCTCATGGCTGTATTTAACTTTTTTCAACTTACTTCCTAATGCAATGCTTTTTATAGCTCAACCGACTAACAGCCTCACTGCTCATCCTAGCGCCGGCAGCGAGTCAAACCGCAGGGATCCGCCTTGTCGCACTGCCAACTGCAACTGTATGGGCCGGGCTGGGCTGGCTGGGCTAATAATAAGCCTGAGCTGACAACTCTCCAATCGGTTTGCTTCTCAGCCGTTCGTCTTCTTTTTTTTCCCTTTTTCTCTCCGTTGCCTCCGCATCCCTTGCCCTATTCTTATTTATATCCCTTGGCCGCATCCAATAAAATCTTCTCTTCTCTCTGCCTGTTTTTTTCTTCCCTCCTCTTCTCGCTCTCGCTCATTCCCAAGTATCTTTTCGCTTTTACCCTCTCCCGCCCCCCTTCTAGCTCGTGGCATTCAAGCTTCCCTTAGCGGCTCGACGAACTACGACGCCACACACTCACACACACACACGCTGCGAACCAAACGACTCGTACAACGTCTGCTTCACCTCGATTAGCGCCGATCTAGGACGAACCTCTGTCACATTCCTCGACCAGGCGAGAGAAATCTCATCACGGCCTTTTTGCTACCTGCTGCTGTCGATATTGTTGTGTTCAGCTCGCTTTGGACGCTCGGCGCACCTCGAACCTGCATCATCCACCCTCCCATTGTTGACACCTCCTGCACCCTTTCGCAGCTCCCACCACAACCACCGCAACTACCACCATGATTGAGTTTGACCCGGATCGCGTGCCCCCTATCAAGCTTAGCCTCCACATTGCCCAGATCGCCCTAGCCTTTGTCCTCTGGGTGCTCGAAATTGTCGTCTTCACCGGCAAGGGCTCCAAGGTCGTCGGAAACAATGGCTGGACCTTTGCCACCGTAAGCAGCACCTCAACGTCCGCTCCAGACGACTCACGACTGACCACGACGGCCGACAGTTCTTCATTTCCATCCCGATATGGGTGTACCTCATCATGACACCCCGTTTCGAGCGCACGCGCCGTTTCGCCAACGTGCACGCCATGTTCGCCGTCGACCTCTTTGGCGTCATCCTCTGGCTCTCGGCCTTTGCCACCCAGGCCGCCTACAACTCCTCTGGCCTGTGCGGCAACCGTTGCGGTATCAGCAAGGGCGTCGTCGCCCTCGGCGTCATCATCACGTACGTGCTTTTCCTCTCCCTTGCCAAGCTACCTGTTCTCTCCCTCTAACCTCTGTCCCTCCTCCATCAGGCTGCTCTTTGGCGGCAGCACCTTTATCAGCGGCTACACCATGACCTACTACAACTTCCACGGCAGCCTGCCCGGCTACAGCAATCGCAAGATCCGCGGCGGCAGCAACGACATCGACCCCGACAAGGAGGCCTTCTCCATGGCTCCCCACGGCGACGAGGCCTATGAGCGCGTTCACATGGACGACCACGACGACAGCGGCCCCAGCGTGCCCGGCGGCCCCAGCGGCAGCTACGGCAACCGCTACGGCAGCGACCCCAACCCGTACAGCGGCGGCCACTACGACGAGGACGATCCCGACCGCTACGGCGCCCTGCCCCAGCGAAGCAACGCCGGCGCCTTCTTCGACAGTGAGACTCAGTACCACTCCGGTGGTGGTGCCGGCTCTCCGCCGCCCGTCCCACCCGCCGCCATGCCCTACCGCCCACCTACGGTCGACGACTCTCCGGCCAAGTTTCCGCAGGCCAACTATGACCGTGTTGATCGGTAATCTACCTGCACGGGAGGGGGCGAGTAAAGAGCAAGCGACTTTCAGCTTGCTAGCATGATGGAAGCATACGTCTTTTTACGTAGGTTGTCAAGCTTTTTTTTTCTTTGGTACGACGGGACGGAACAGCATCATTGCACTTTTTTTTCTTTGAGCGGCGTTTAAGGGGGATTAGACAAGCAGATGGTGGACGACGATTTATTAGGGCGTATTTGCGAGAGGAGATGGCCACCTCCGCCTTGTCAGTACCATTGGGAAAATACCAACTCCGGTCCGTGCGGCGGAAGGTACATAGGGCTCTTTTATCATTATTATTGGAATAGGATTAGACATTTGCATTCTTCTACGGTTAAAAGATGACTGCAAACATTCTTGTAATTTGTGTAATAAATCTCGTTTTGTATTGACCATTTATGCTGATGAGACGGGACTCGCTCTAACCAAAATTGTCGATGCAAAAGGGAGGGGGAAAAAATGAAAACACCCTATAAACGCCTGCTTTTCAATTGTCGAAACCTCCCGAACGTGGGTTCTACCGTCAAATGCAAATTTCATTCCCCAGCTCTTAGATATCCAGAGCATGCAGATTCTCATTTTTCCCCTCTGCAGAGGGGGAAGGAGAACAGCAGCAGCGGCAGCGGCCCGCCACGGCCCGCCTTCCCTTTCTCACGCATTCAGCTTCTTCAGCCTGCGCGCAATGTCGGCCGCCGTCTGCTGCATCGGGTTGAGGCTCGCGTCGCGGGCCATGGCGCGGGTGTCGTCGCCGTGCCGCGCCACCAGGCGGCCCAGCCACTCGGCCTCGCGCTCGCTCAGGTGCCTCGCCTTGCGGGGCGCCGGGTTGCGCGCCTGCTGGACGAGCTCGCGCACCACGTCCGTCGTGCCCTCCTCGTCGGCGTCGACGATGCCGCCCCACTCCTCGTGCTCCTCCCGGTGCTTCCTCGTCTTTTGGTAGCCGCCGTCCTCGAGCTCCGTCACGACCAGCTGGCCGCCACGGCCCCCATCTTCCTCTTCGTCGTCGTCGTCGAGGTGGCGGAGGGGGTCGTTGAGGGGGTTGTCGTGGCCGGCCTGGGGACGGATCACGCGGATGATCTTGCCCGAGGCGTCGCGCTCGACCCGGGCCTCGGAGATGATGGCCTTTTCGGTGCTGTCAATCGCAAACGGGTTCGCCGAGGATGGCGAGGACGAGGAAGAGGCGGCGTCGGCGGCGGAATGGGCAGCCTGCAGCGCCGCGATGGAGGACTTGTCCAGGCGGCCCTCGACGCCGCCCGTCGGCGCGCGCAGGCGGGACACGAGCCCGAGACGGCGGTAGTTTTGGGAAAGTGTTGCCTTTTTGTCCCTATGTTTGTTTTTCTATTAGCCAACGTTTGATACTCAATGAGTAACTTCTCAAGATTTGAACCAACGTACCAATTCTCGGCGACAATGTTGTTGCCTCGTGGGTTGAGAATCTTTTTAGTCTTGTTGGACTGCCGCACTGGCATGCGGCCCGAGCGGCGCTTTTTCTTTTGCAGTTCACGGCCCATCCTTGACAATTACTATGCACAGTATTGATTTCCTTTTTTTTTTTTTCTGGCTGTTTTTCGAGAAAAATCGGCACAGAGGGAAACGTAGATGTCGCTGGAGTGTTTCGGGATCGAGAAGATAGCTGTTGAATGGGCTGGTGGTCTGCGGGATGGTCTCTGATTTTTTTCTGGATCAGCGCTTATCGATAAGCTCCACCGACTCGAGTCTAATTCACCACGACTTACCCTGCAGCAGTTCTACGATGTGAAGTAATTTAGTCTTGCCCCTAGCCCGACGACAAATTGACTTTATTGAGAAGAGAAATGACTGGATTCAAGATGGTATCTCCCTGTGACACTTGAGTTACTGCTTAGCCACTGGATCAGGGGATCCTCGCCACTCAAGCTAGCAGTGAAATCATGAACGG
The DNA here is from genome assembly GCF_051103115.1 of Cordyceps javanica. Taxonomy (NCBI): domain Eukaryota; kingdom Fungi; phylum Ascomycota; class Sordariomycetes; order Hypocreales; family Cordycipitaceae; genus Cordyceps; species Cordyceps javanica. The sequence goes on from NC_139299.1 coordinate 2,812,034, forward strand.
AGAAGTTGAGCAGCACGCCGGAAGATGAAGGAAGGTGAACGAAGCAAGTGTACTACACAAAAATCATGGCTATGAGGTCTGCATGAACAATAGGGACGATGCAGACAAAGTGGCTTCATGGATTGTGCGCCTTGGGTGTTCAAGTGATTCCGGTAATTGTTCGTACTGGTATCGTGCAGGTAAGCGTGTTTGCCCCCCTGGTGTCTAGAAAAAGTATATTTCCATGTATAATGACTGCGTATGGTGGAGCAAATTTCTCTGAAGTATGGCCACGTTCTGTCTGCATCGCTTACAGACTCTTTTCTACCTCCATGACTTCGCGGGTACCCTCCTCAATGGCCTTGATGCGGGCGTCGTCGAGGCGCTTGAGCGGCCGCCTAGGATAGCCGCCGTAGCCGAAATAGCTCTGGATCGCCTGCTTGGTGCCGGCAATGGCGGCCTTGGTGAGCGGCCAGTCGCCCTTGCTGAGTACCTTTTGCAGGGCCTCGGCCTCGTCCCTCTTGCCCTCGGCGTACAGGTTCCAGACGCGGGCGCAGACCTTGGGCATGACGTTGGCGCCTCCCGCGATGATGCCGCTGCCGCCGCTCTGCAGCGTCTGTGCGGTGAAGTCGCACATGCCGCCAAAGGCCATGTAGCCGGAGCCCTCGCGGGCGGGCGTCCTGGCGTCGGTGGCGAGCGCCACGCGCGTCAGCTTGCCCGTGTTGCCGCAGGTGAACTTGGTGCCGACAATGTTGGGGTGCCGCGCCAGGCGGACGATGAGGTCGCTGTCCATGTCGATGCCCGACACGGCGCCCGGGTAGTTGTACAGGATGAGGGGCAGCGGCGAGGCGTCGGCGACGGCGGTGAAGTACTGCAGGATGACGTCCTCGTCCGTCTGCGCGCGGTAGTACGAGGGCGGGAGCACGAGGGCGTAGTCGGCGCCGCCCTGCTGGTGCGCGAGCCGGCAGAGCTCGACGGTGCCGCGGACGGAGCCCTCGGTGGCGCCGATGATGATGGGCGTGGTGCCGAAGCCGGCCTCGTCGAGGGCCTCGCGGGTGGCCGCGGCGACGGCGAGCTTCTCCTCGCGCGTGCAGTGCACGGCCTCGCCGTTGGAGCCCATGACGACGATGCCGACCAGGCCGTCGCGGACCAGGCGCTGGGCGTGCTTCTTAATGGTGGGGATGTCGAGGTCCTCGGTGTCGGGGTCAAAGAAGGTCATGGTCGGGGCGTAGATGCCGCACGGCAGCGGGCGGCGTTGGCTGGTCATGGCGTCTGCGGTGTGGGTTTAGAGGAGAGAAAAGCAGACGCGTGAAAATGTAAACGCAGGCCACGGAGAGATTATATGAGAGAGAACAAAGAAGAGAACACATGGTTCCTGTGATGGGGCTAGCTCTGCATATATCACGTCCTGGGGCCTGGGGTCTTCGGCGGCGGTGGGGCCGGTCCCGGTCCCGGACCCGTCGGCAGAATCTCTACTGTACCGAAAATGTGATACGGGAGACGCGAGGGAAAGTGATTGTTGGTCGATACTACCCAGCTATAGCACCAAATTGAAGCATTTCATGTCGTCGAGTGACGGTATTTTCTTGACGCTTGTTTCACGATGATGATCAACCCATCAACCTCAGGTACCGTCTTGGGGATTCTTCCACCAGTGGGGGACGAAGCAACCCCCACCTGAATAAAACGGGCCTGCCGGGCTGCGAACCGTCGGGTCAATGGGGACGAACGACCATGTACCTAGAGAATATTGTGCGATAGTAATTGCCACACCAGCTGGTGAAATGAGGCTTGTGAGGGCATTTCGGAACAGCTAGGCCTCCACATCGTGGGTTTGCGCAAAGTTCAAATAGAGCTATCATGCGCGTGGCTGACGCGGCGACAACAGATCGGCGGAATGAATATTCGGCAGAAGATCCTCTTCATTGTACTCTGCTAATTCTTTTTAGTCCAAATACTCGTGATCGTTGGCTGCTGGATCTATGTACAACGGAAATTTGAGTCCATCTTGCGTGTTTACTGAGCCGCTTGGTGCTGGCATCGAAGTGAGTGCGGGGTTGTTTGGCGGGGGAGGGGTAAATTGGAGCGACGGTCCGTGCAAATTCTGAAGCGAGGCGGCTTGTAACATTTCTTATATATTCACACTGCGCTCATCCACGTTGCTCTATCTGAAGAATCACTGTATCCCAGAACCGGTAATTTTCGCCGAGTTGCACCGTGTTGAAAAAGGCGCTCCGATCTTCGCTGCTTCAAACACCGCGCCGCTCATCACATCACAGTGGACCGGATCATATTATCCCTCCAATTGCCGGCCAGCATCGCCAGAGCTTCAGCAGTAGCCGTTTGAAGCTCAACCATCCCGCGTTTGCCCAGCCCCCCTGGCTTTCAGCTACAAAGCGAAGTCACTTCCGCCGCTCACCAATCACTCTCTTCTTTTGTCGTCTTCGTTTTTTCGTTTTTTCGTCTTCAGCCTTGCATCCTGTGAAGACTATATCGAGATATCCCGCGCAAGCTTATAGCTTCTTCCCCGCAAGGCTCCCGACACAATGGCTGCGCGCATCAATGTCTTGATGATTGGTACCGGCGAGTACACCACTGGCTTTGTCGGTACTGGTGGCTCAGCTTCGGACAAAAAGGTTGGCGTTGTCGGCCTCACCCTCTTTGACCTGCGCCGTCGCGGCAAAGTCGATAAGCTGGGAATGGTTGGCGTAAACGGCACCAAGTTCCCCGCCATTCGTATGTTTACCTCCAGCTTTCATCGGTCTTGATGGCATTTCTAACTACGGCAGGTGAGCACCTCGACAAAAACATCACTCAAGTCTACAACGGCCTTGACACCTCTTTCGACTCCTTCCCCGCCAACGACCAAAAGGACCCTGATGCCTACAAGGCTGCCATCGACGGTCTCAAGGCCGGCGATGCCATCACCATCTTCACCCCGGATCCCACTCACTTTCCCATTGCCTTGTACGCCATTGAGCGCGGCATCCACGTCCTCATCACCAAGCCGGCCGTCAAGCTTCTCGAGCATCACCAGGAGCTGATTCAGCGGGCTGAGGAAAAGGGCGTCTACGTCTTTATCGAGCACCACAAGCGCTTCGACCCGGCCTACTCGGACGCCCGCTTCAAGGCCAAGACGCTCGGCGACTTCAACTACTGGTACTCGTACATGTCGCAGCCCAAGTACCAGCTCGACACTTTCAAGTCCTGGGCCGGCAAGGAGTCGGACATTTCCTACTACCTCAACAGTCACCACGTCGACATCTGTGACTCCATGGTCCAAGACCGCTACGTGCCCGTCAAGGTGTCGGCGTCCTCCTCCAAGGGCGTCGCTGTCGCCCGCGGCTGCGTCGACGAGACCGAGGACACCATCTCCGTGCTCGTAACCTGGGCGAAGAAGGATGACCCCTCCAAGCGCGCCATCGGCGTCTACACCTCCTCCTGGACGGCCCCCGAGCGCGCCGGCGTCCACACGAACCAGTACTTCCACTACCTGGCTGCCGACGGCGAGATTCGTGTCGACCAGGCCCACCGCGGCTACGACATTGCCGACGACAAGGCCGGCCAGCTGCAGTGGTTCAATCCTTTTTACATGCGCTACGCCCCGGATGAGGACGGCAACTTCAACGGCCAGACTGGCTATGGCTACATTTCGATTGAAAAGTTTGTCGACGGCTGCCGTGCGGTCAATGAGGGCCGCTTGAAGCCCGCAGACCTCGACGCCAAGGGCTTGCCAACGCTGCGTAATACGATTGCGACGACGGCGATCCTGCATGCCGGTCGCAAGAGCATTGACGAAGGTCGTGAGATTAGCATCGTGATCGAGAATGGCGTTTGGAAGCTGGTATAAAATGCGCAGTAATCGGACGGAGTTGGCACGTGAAGCTTGGAAACAGCGCCTTGCAAATTGGCGAATGATTGTAAACACATTTGACTTTACACATGAATGATGAAAACCCCAAAGAATTGAGGATCAAAATCTGTAAATTAAACTGCCTGTGGCGTACTCTTGTGATCGAGGTGGGGCAGGCCGGTGGTGTCAAGCTCCACGACTTTTTCGACGCCACAATCTTTGGTTTTTCATTGTATAAAATGTCGTGCGCTTAGCAAGAGCAAAGCTTGATTTTGTTTGCAATCTACCCTTCGTAATATTTCATCAGATAACAGGGCAATTTTGGTAGCCAGTTGCCAATCAACATGACGTCGCAGGGCCAGACGCAGACGACAGCGTCGAGCGTGCGGACGGCGGGCATTCATCATTCCGATATTTTATTCTCCCATGACCAGCAAATGTCCATGTCGCAGCTCATGTCTGGACTGAAGCGCACTACACATACCATACACAACCGCCTGCGCTCCATCCGGGCAGATGCCGAGTTCGTCGCACGAGCCGCGAGTGCATTCGGCGGACCCAGAGTGGCAGAAGACGGGCACACCTCTGCAGGGACGCAAGGAGTCCCCAGACGACCTCTCATTGCCAACGAACGCTGCGGCAGCTGGTACGTGCCGCCGGAGGCCAAGGGCGGCAGCGCCTACTTCAAGAGCACCGACGGGCACGAGCGGGCGTGGAAATTTAGCACGCGGCGGCTGAACCTCCACATTGTTGAGCTTGCCGAGAAGCACGACGGGTACGTGGCACGCGCCAATATCTCATGAATACCTCCAGCCGTAGAAAAACTTGCAAGAACCACATTCTCACACAGAAAGTCAGCGTCATCATCGTCGACTCCACGCGGCGGGGCAAGCGCATGCCCGACGCGCTGTCCACCACTATCCCCGTGTGGTGCGCCGTGCTCAACCGCGCGCTGCTGCCGGACCACCCGCTGTCCCAGGCGCTGTTCCTGCCGCCGTCGCTCCCGGCCACGACGCACGCGCAGGTCGCGGCGCTGCTACCGGGCTTCGTCGCGTCGCTGGCGGCGCTCGCACTGCCGCTGCCGCGCTGCCTCAGCAAGCCGCTCCGCCCGCTCTGGATCACGCAGGAGTCTGCGCTGCCCCCCGACGACGACGGCGACGGCACGATATTCGAGGACTACAGGCCCGTGATTTGCTGCACGGCCAGCCGGCGCGTAGCAGGCAGCGAGATGGAGGAGGGCACCTACATACAGGGAGCGGGTGACGACACGGAGAACTGGGCGCACGGGCTCACGCCGCCGGTATTTTGGAGGAATGCAGATGTTCTGCTGGAAACGGCAGAGGGTGAGCTACCGGCGCTGATACGGCAGCTGGTGGAAGACGACCTGGCAGCGCGTGCGGCGACGGGCAGGGAAGAGCATGTGCGGCTCGCGCCCGGGCTCTACGTGTGCCCGACGTCGACTGCGACAAGCGTCCCGGGGGAAGACGCGAACGAGTGTCACATACAGCTGCTGGCGTCGACGACGCCCAAGGAGTCATGGGTCAAGGGCCCGCGCTCCATGCAAGTCGGACTCGGCAACAGCAAAGCCGGCAGTCGTAATCTGCGCCTCGCCTTGCCCGACATCTGCGCATTTGCGCGTACTTTTATGAGCGGCGACACCACAGGGAGTAGCAGGGTAGTTGTTGTCTCGTGCGATTCGGGCAAAGACTTTTCTGTCGGCACTGCGCTGGCACTGTCGTGTCTTCTCCTTGATGATGCTGGCCAGCGGCGCGAGGACGGCGTGCAGGTGAATTTCACAAAGACGTTGGTGAAGAGTAGGTTAGGCGGCTTCATGACGGCTTTCCCGGCGGCAAACCCGAGTCGGGCTACTCTACAGAGCGTGAACAGCTTTCTGATGGATTGGAGAAACTAGATGCCTCTCTACTGAGAAGCGGCCAAGTTGCAGCATTGGCGGGTTGTACTTTGTGATGGAACGTTAAAATCACCAGCCGGATTCTCAGTAGAACAATCTGTTGCTGTAATAATGGCTGCTTGCAAGTCTATAATGTATTCCCTATCTATTGTGGGTGGGCGGGGGCCCGTCTAGACGGCACCGCTGGAAATCTTCTCCAGGGCGGCGGGGAACTCGGACCAGTCGCGCATGATGACGACGGCGCCGGCCTCGGTCAGGATCTTCTCCATCTCGGGCTTGCGGGCGTCCTCGTAGGGGCCGACGTAGCCAATGACCTTGATGCCGGCGCGGGTGCCGCTGAGGGTGCCGCTCTTGCTGTCCTCGATGGCGACGCTCTGCTCGGCGGTGCGGCCGAGCTTCTTGAGGGCGTGCAGGTAGATGGCCGGGTCGGGCTTGCTGGTGGGCTTGTCGAGCGAGGTGGCGGCCGAGAAGACGACGTCGCCGGGGAAGTACTTGTCCTGGCCGACCTTTTCGATGGAGGCCCTGACGCGGCGCAGCGCCGACGAGGAGACGACGGCCATGAGGTACTTGCCCGAGGCGGCGAGCGTCTCGAGCTGGGCGTCGACGCCGACGCACGGGCGCAGCGCGGCCCGCAGCTTGGCGATGACGGCGTCCTCCTCCTTGGTGACGTACTTTTCCATGTCGGCGGCCGAGATCTGGATCCCGTGGCGCTCCTGCAGCGACGTGAGCATGCCGCGGAAGTTCTGGCCGACAAACTCCTTGATGAGCGTCTCGCCGGTGAAGCGCAGGTCGACGCCGCGCTCCTCGTTGATCTGGTTTATGAGGTCGGCGCAGGCCTCGAAGGCGAGCTCCTCGGAGAGGACGAGCGTGTTGTCGCAGTCGAAGAGGAGGGTGTTGATCTATGACGAGGGGGAAGAGAGAGAGAGTGCATTAGCTTTTTTTTCCCCCAGAGGGCCAATCACGTAGATTCCGAATTACCTCGGGCATTTTGGGCGGATTTACTCTGCGAGGAAAATCACGATGGTTTTTTTTTGTTTGTTCCTGCTGTTGGCAAAGAGAATGGAGGGGTTTGGCGGGGTAAAATGAGGCTGGGGTTGGCAGGAGGCGCTGCAGATGATGGGCGTTCGATCTAGATTGGACCGTTGACGTGTTGTAAGCTGAGACAATGGTTCAAAACGTGGCTAAGCAGGGAGGTAAAAAAAAGAAATAAAAATTACAAGTTTGTAAAATATGGAAGGGAGACGAGATGAAGAAGCCAAGAATTGCTGAGGGATAAAAATGTCCCATCGGCCCCAGGAGCAGAGCAATCTCGATGATGAAAGAGGCGCCGGACAGACCCGTCGAGCCTATAACTGCCTCTAGCAGTGCCACGCTGTTTTTTTGTTCTTTTGCTGTCAACCCCCACTACAACTTTTCTGGTCCCATACTGTTGCATATGCTTGGGTTCCATGCCTGGACTCGGGCCGCAGTCGCCGCATGAGAGTAATACCTCCAGGTGCGAGGTGTGTCGCCGCCAAGCTTCGAGTCGTTTGCTATTGCGGTCGCAGCTCATGGCCCAGGCCCCCGCACCAACGACTCAGAGGAGCAAGGCAGCTGTTATCTGCACCGTACACCATTGAAAATTCGAAAAAAAAAAAGACCATTAATACGGTCTTATATAGAGCGAGCAACCAAATCATACGTACTACTGAGTAGGCTACATGGAGTGGAATCATCACCGAGCTACTCACACCCCGCCATCTGGCGCCGAGTCTGGTGGGTGATCCTTTGATGCAGCGACTTGGTACCTTGACCGGATCATGCCGCTCTGCAATGTTTCTCCGAATAATTTCGCCGAAGCTGCCGGTCTTCTTGAATAGTAGAGTGAAAAAAAAAACAGGTGGTGGTGATACTGGCAAACAGTCTGGAGGTGCCGGGTTCGAACACACGTTCCCGGTCTACCACCACCACTCGCGGACGAGGTCGTACATTGAGTGGCGCAAATCCCCATATAGTCAGCGATCAAGCTAGTCGTGAACTCTACCGTGACTCATCTCTGACCATGTACTTGCTGGCTACAAGGAGATTGCAGTTGATAAGGGGATGTCGCCTTCTGTTTGGCAGGACCCCATTCGGCGAAAACCAGGCCTTGGGTATGCCCATCGGAGAGTACATATAATAATGAGTGGAAACGTATAGAGCCCTTGAAATGACATCAATACAAACCAGAAATCGTAAAGACTACAGAGATTTAAGCTCCATCGCAGCCGGGTATTGCTTTACCCGGCAGGAGGTGATGGATGAGTAAACACGTATCAATACGTGTATTGCAGTAACAAGAGTGAACCTGAAGCAAGAATAGAGTCTTTCATAGACAAAGGTGAAGCCTTAGGATTCCGTGTATACGCTTGTAAGCGGTACGGAATATCGTAATTCTGTGAGAAGGCCTCGACACAGAGCTACGCCACGCTGGAGGTCTTCCACTCTCCGCCATTCCAATTCACGCATCTAGACTACGACGAATGAGCATCTATGATCCATTCCTACAGTCCATGCGAATGACCTAGCTGCCTTGTTCAAACTCAGGGAGCAGACTCTCAGTTCACTGTCATCGCCAAGTGGTCTTCAGCGCTCCCGGGTCTGGCCACGTACAACCCCAAGCGTCAGCTACGCAAAGGGCATAGGCAGCAACAGATACCCTGGTCGGTCCTATGTTTCACAGCCAACCTTCTCATATCCAGCCTCTCTTGGCGGTAGAAGGTAGTTGTCTGACTTGACTTGGCTTTGGCTGTCCGGACGCAGGAGTGTATCATCGTACAACACATGAGAGGCCTTATATTCACAAGTTAAACCCCAACATCATTATTACAGTAGCTATAAAAACATTCAACAAAGCCTCGTAATCCGCTCAGTGCCCAGACCAGGGCTGCCATTCTTACGCACATGTGATAGCCCACCCGCCCCGATTGCTGATATTCTGGCATGTGACATTACGCTATCAAACTACACAAAAGTCGCGAAAGAAAGCCCAATCATCTCACTACGGAGAGGGCCGAGCTTCTTAATTCAGCGGTAGCAACGAAGAGGTCCGAGCATTTCGTAAAAAGAAAAGTACCACTGGACACTACCATGCGCATTACGCGGGGAAATAGACAAGTTATTTGTGAACAAACACAAGATTACATCAGATTTTGCAAAGACAAAGGGTGATATATTGCGAATGTACTAACCCGTCCCGACCAGTTTTCACATCGAGCCATCATTCCGCCGCAGGACATATGCCAGTGCGCCTTGGGAATTAACAGCAATTCCAATACGTAGGAAGATATCGTAACAGATAATACTCGCATATTTCAGCTAGTCAGTCTCCGACAAGCTGGAAGGTCTATCGATTTGTTTGCAGGCCTCATGAGGATGTACATGAGGGCTGGGGCAGTGGCACAAGGGATTGGTCGCAGCCTGAGCAATTATTTGCATCATTAAGAATCGTCAAGGTATTGTGAAAACTATAAGAGAACTAGAACTAGCATACATGGATATCTTCTGTAATTTATAAACCCCTTTTAAATATTGACATTCCCGGTCCGTATAGACATTTTTCCTCTTGAAAACCGCCCCCCGACATCTCCATAAGTCCTAAAGCGAACCCTTCACTCGTCTCGTCCAGCACGCTTCCAGTACATCAGGTGCACTTTACCTGAGCCCGGTATTAGAAGATGGGGATGGAAGCATCAACCGAGTAGTCCACATTCTGCTCGTGCGACTCGATGCGCGCCGTCTTGGTGCCGAAGATGGTGTCCCAGACGCGCGTCTGCTTCCCGTAGTTGTGGCTCTTCTTCCAGCCGGTACGGTGGTGGAGGTCGTGGTCCTCGATGGCGAGGTCCATGCCGAGGTACTTGAGGAGAGGTCCCGCCGTCAGGCCCGGGGAGCCGCGCATGCGGATGCCGCTGTGGCCGAAGAGCTCGATGAAGATGACGTACTCGTAGCAGATCCACGTCTCGTAGAAGCCCATCGGCAGGCCCATGAGCCGGCACGAGACGAAAGCCAGGACGGGGATGACGACAATGTCAAAGAGCTCCTGCCAGCCGTCGGCGTACAGGGAGAGCAGCGTGTTGGGGTGCTTGGTCAGGTGGTGGGTGCGGTGGAACTGCCACAGCCAGGGGATGTCGTGCATCGCGCGGTGGTACCAGTAGAACCAAAAGTCCACCATGAGCGGGTACATGGTGAGCTCGACGAGGAGCCAGGCGAGCGGCCACCCGAGGAGGGACTCGGGCGTCTTGGCCGCGTCCCAGGCGAGCCCGATGGCCATTGTCGGTCGCAGGGTGGAGGTGAGGATCAGCGACGTGACGACCTGGCGGACGCGAACGTCGGGGATGCCGTCGCGGGCGTGCTTGTCGCCGTCGAGGTAGCCGTACGTCTGCCCCATCTTGCGGATGGTCTGAATCTCCCGGATGGCGGTAAAGTTCAGCCACGCGCCGTACAGGAAGAGCGCCCAGCCGCGCGTGAGGTTCTGCCCCGTGTAGACGTAGTAGGCGTAGTGGAGCAGCATGGGCACGGCGGCGTAGGACAGCACCCATCTGTGAATGTGTCTCGAGGACGAGTTGGGGACCTTGTCCGTCTTGGCAAAGACCGGAACGGGCTTGCCCAGCTCCTCGGGGTGAACGGACAGGATCTCAAAGAACCAGTGCCAGACGTTCCAGGTGCTCTTGTCGGCGTTTTGCCACGTTGCCTTGATCGAGTCCAAGGGGTTACGCTTCACGGCGGTTGCCGTCACGGTCTCTGTAGACATTGTGGGCGACGTGGGACCGTTGGTGTTTCAAAGATGCGATGATGAAGGGCAGGCCACAGTGGTGTCTGATGATGGCAAGTATATTCTGATGTTGTTGTGATGTGACAAAAGACGGGTCTTGTGGTTATATAGATATTGGCCACGACAAGCGCCTCTCTGGTTGTGATGTATTGTCCAAGTTGAGGTGATGGTCTCGAAACAACGCTACTTAGTACATTATAGTTAAATCTGTGGGGTTACAGCTATTCACATGCCAAACCCCAGTCAAGTGGCCTGAAACTGGTTGGGGTGGAAGAGTCTGGGGGGATCGAGTAATCAGGCTTCTTTCCCCGCTTCGGGCCAATGCGCTGACGAGAAAGACCACATATGAATCGACGCGCATTGGCTTGCCCAGTAGTTTACGTCAGGAACCCGAGCGCATGGCGCGGATTGCGTGGCTGTTGAGTCACTGTATATTACGCGAAGGGTGCGCAATGTAGGAACGGTCCCCTCTTTATTCCCCTCCTTTATTTCCCTCATTCAACATCTCTCGCGTCTCGTTCGACATGTGAGATTGCATGTGCTTATAGCAGCCCAGTCACGAGGAACGGGGGACGGGTTTACTCCAGGCTCCTTCCACACGACTACAGCCCAGGACTCCTATCCAAGCTGCCTTGTCTGCGGCATGGTGCCTGGGATTGTTCCATCAAGACTTGGGCCAGAGACACAATGCTATTCTTCTTCATCTCTGGGCGAGCGACCAATGCAAGGAGACGGTTTGCCACATCCAACACACCACGGCCGCAGGTTCCCCCAACCCTCGATCGAACGCTGGTGCATCGACTCTATGCCTCTTTCGTAGTGGGCTTTCCTTTTTGGGCGACAAGGAGGGGTAACACAATTTCTTGAGCCTCGGCAATGGATGACACTAACATGGGTGAGACACTGCCGGGTCCGCCTCCAGCGCCACGTCACGCTGTCAGTCAGCCCTGTGAGAGGTACCATCTCTTCAGTCGTGTAAGACTTCAAGTGCTTGTAAAGTTGACAATGTCAAAGATGAACATGGATCCATCGTAAGCGGCTTACGAAACTATGGACACGGTTGTTGCTGTCCACTTCTGCACTTTGTTACAGAGAACCAGCCTGCTCAGGCTTGGTTGGGTTGGGCCCCTTGCCTTTTTTTTTCTCCTTTTTCTCCCTTTGCTCCCCTTTTCCGTTTTCCTTTCTTCTTCGTTTCTGTATAAGTACCTTTCTTGTTATACCGCTGGAAAAGTCATCCGTTCTACTTGCCGCTTTAAACGGTTGGGAGCAGGCTACGGTGCACCACCAGTGAGACAACTTTTTGCAAAGTTGCGTTTTGGCACTGACGCACCTGAATTGGTGATTCGCTCCACATCATACCAAGACACGGCATTTTTAGACGATTATTTCTCTATGAATATATTTATAATGAAATATATATATATTAATACTTAATTAATTAATGGATATTTCTATATCTTTTTTTCTTTATATTTAGCCCTATTGAAAAAAAAAAACGATTCGTTAAGAAATACCATATATTGGTGCCCTATAGCGATAGCCTATAGGTTAGTAGGTATTGCCTAGCACACACAAGGCGCCGGGCTTTATCCATAAGGCACTATAGGGCGCCATGGGGCGCAATAGGGCACTAAAATATGGCATCTTTAAACGCTTATTCCTTTACGAATATAGGGAGAGCTGCAGATGAATTACCCGGTGCAGTAGCAAGAGTCCGTACAGAGAAAACACCAGTGTCAATGTGGTAGATGGATGCAGTGGGTAACTCATAACTAACAAGTTGGCCAACAGCGGGGGGGATACTGGGTGGGTTGCTAGCAAAAGCTTTTTATTTCTTGGACTGTGTCTAAGTCTTTTAAATGTACGGATACCTCTAGGTGGATGGCCCCCTTGATCTTGATGCAAAATATTGCAACATTCTCCAACATAGATATCTGCTGGTCTAGCACCATGAAGACATTTTGCAACTATCTGCGTTACCCAGGTCGACAACAGAGACCCAATTATTTAAACTTCTAAGTATGTGTACCAGTACTCCTCCTCGAGTATCAAAGGGATGGTGGCCGCGCGGCTCCCTACTAGAGGAATCTAGTGTGCGGCCTGGCACGTATACCCGTTATATTCGACCTCTGTATTCTCATGATCCCCCTTTCAGACGTCGAGGAAGAAAATGGCACGTCGACTGGCTTACTTCAGCTCTTGCGCCTCCAAGCAAGTCGCCACAAAGTTCCTCGTGATTTTTTTGTGTGCGGTCTTCGTCCTGGTGCTCATAAAATTCACTCCCAGCAGCGAAATGCCAGACAGTACTCGGGGCGGCTTCAAGGCCGTTCCAGATGCGACGACGAGATCACATTACCGAGCGTGCCGAGAGGACAACGTTGCAGGATCGCAACGTCGCTGGAATGCTGCGAAGAAACGGTACTTGCATCTAAAGGATGACAAGTTCACGTGAGTTTTCTGCGATGCACTTGTGCTTCATGTGCGGAGGCCGGCGAATATTGGAGAGCTAACGGGGGGTCCGCGCCGCTTTACAGCATCGCCATGCAGACATACAACCGCCAGGACGAACTCAACGAGACTCTCCATGCGCTCTTGAGCGAGGAGATTCCGTCTCTGCTCGAAGTTGTCGTGGTATGGAACAACGTCGACGACCAAGTGCCTGCCGATTACGTCTCCAAGCACAGCGTCCCCGTGCGGTACAGGAAGTCGCCAGTCAACAGCCTGAACCAGAAGCTCTGGCCCGACCCCGCCTACAAGACGCAGGCTATTCTCCTCAGCGATGACGATGTGTACTACAACCCCTCAGATGTGGAGTTTGCCTTCCAAGCCTGGCGCAAGTTTGGCCGGGACAGGATGACGGGTGCCCTGGCGCGTTGCGCAGAACCTATAGAGGGCGGCAAGCTTCGGTACGCATTCTGCTCCGAGGACCAGGATGCCTACGCCATGGTTCTTACGAACCTGGCCTTCTCGCATATCTCCTTGATGGATTACTATTGGTCCGACGAAGCGGACATGATCAACATCCGCAACTACGTGGACCAGCATATGAATTGTGAAGACATTGCGATGAACCACGTCGCGTCGCTGCTGACGGGTCAGGGTCCACTGCAAGTGGCTGGGCGCAAAAGTTACGTGAACATGGTTCCTGCTGTAGGCATCAGCACGAAGCCCGGCCATGTTGAAGCTCGGAGCAAATGCCTCGACGACTTTGCGGACATTTTCAAGTGCAAAGCCCTGATTAACGAGACAGGCCACATTCAACGGAGTGTAGTAGTACTATGAGTTTAAGAAAATGGCAGAAGCATATAATGAGTGTGTGTAGGAGCGTCTTCGGCATTTGGGTCAGTCCAGGCCGGCGGTGAAGTTGTAGTTGACAGATGCTGCCCCCGGGGGCAGCCCTGAACTCGATTGAATGTCGTAGCATGAAGTTGCCTGACTAGCACTTTACTTCTGTCAGCAACTGCTATAATAACAAGTCATGCTATGTGAACCGACTCTTCTTCCTAGCCGGAATAATTCTATTACTATTAAAAACATGCTTTTAAAAGTACTTATTTTTAGTAGGAAATATAACAATAGCGCTACTCAGGTTCCTCTCTTAGAAAGGAAACTAGGGCACTGAGTTTTGAACCGCTATATTAGCTATTATCGAACCCCTCCCACCTTTGATAATAATTATTTATACGCGCTATAATACATAACACTTAACAGGTTCCAACCCAATTCGGTATTCTCAGGCTCGCTCCCAATATACTTGCATGGTTTGCATCATTTTCGCCATAGCAAACGTGGACAAGATACCTTCGCTCGCCACAGTGTGAAGAGTACCGATACACAATACCGTAGCTATCCCAAGACTAGCAATGATCGCCGCTACTCGCTCCCACCGAAAAAAGCCATGGAGAAACTCAGCGCATCTTGTAAGTATGACGTATCGTAGGCTAGAGGCTAGACCGAAAGCGCGAACTACAGCTCACCCGGGCTCACCGGGATGCCGGGCCAGTCAGGCCCCATGCCTCTCACCATCCGTAGCTGCAGACATTTATGAGACATGTCGCACTTGTGTAGCCGCGTACTCCCTGGACAGGTACCACAACATACATGTAGCTTGATGCCCATCGGTTAGCTGAAGGAAATGACTATTTATAAAAAGTATGTACCGTCTGCCGCCGGCCACGCGTCGGAAATCTTTCGTCCTCATTTCAGTCGTACCCTGGAGCTTCAAATTTAGAAGAGGCAAGTAGATAGCTGCGTGGTTCTGCTCAGATACAATATTTTGAGCATGCGAAAATTGCCGGCGTCAGCTGAATTCGTTGCCAATCGAATACCGCAAACACAGCGACATCAGATAACAAGTACCGCCCTCTATGCACGACCATATGTAGCGCCGGGGCTTGGTTCGCTTGTTTATCTATACGTTGCCAGCGGCCTAAAGCAGCTGTTTGCCGTCCGCCTCTTCCGCCGCCCAGGAGAAATGTTCCGGGCTAACGACGGTGGCTGACCCATCAGCGCCGATTCCGTCCATTCCGAAGGACCGGGCGCCGCTGTAAATATGGGGGCGGCACCATTCGCAACGAGCCTGGTGACGTCTTGCCGCCGAACTTCGGCTAAGCTGAACTGGGAGCGTAACTACAAACTATGGCAGGAAACTGATATATCGTAGAACAGTCCTAGAACAGCCCTACAACAAGGCCAGCTGGGACCCTGCCAAGCGTACGATTTGTGACGAAATGCAGGGTACAGTGTTATGATTTATTTAATCCTGGAAGCCAAGGTGAACAGATTGCCCCTTGCAGGACGGTTCTGGTCAAGCGCCACACCGAGAACTAGGACCACATAGTGTTGCGCTTGACCATAACCCGAACGACCACATATAGCGCCGATCCCGCCGATTCACGCAAACTCGTCAGAAAATTCTCCTGCCCGCATCGCAGCTGCTTGCGTTCCTGTTCGCCTGGGATGCGCGGCCCAGAATGAATGACAGTATCCTCAAACTCTAATTTGGCAGCGACGGCTGCGAACCAACGGGGCTGCCATGACGCAGGTCGCTCTCGTTGCGGGCTGAAGACGACATCATACCCGTTGCTTCCCGCGTCATAGGTTCTGGTATCAAACTCTGTTTCTGCCAAATTCCTGTGCTTCAGCTGGTTCTGATCTTCGCTCGGACCATCAAAACTGATGTTGATTGGCAGCTGCGGAAGCTTCTGCTCCACGATTGTGGACTGGACGTTCGTTGGCTTCACCTTGGTGTAGTTAGTCGCAAACAGATAGAATCAAACCACACCTGAAGAGGCTTCCCCAGAGCCAAGCCGATGGAAAAGATCGCTGTCTAGCTAGCATCGGATGGAGACTGGGCAAGATAGAGGATGCCAAGCTTGCGAGTTTGCAAGCGAACCATTCAGCTCGGTTCGTCTGTGACGTGATCTCAAAAGTTAAGAAGTGATGATGTAAAGGGCCTATTCAAAGACCGTTCAACTAGTATATATATTCACCTTTGTTCGTTGGAATTGAAAGATATATCTACTATTATCATTGCATTACATCGCATCACAATAACAGACAACCACTTTCTCAAGCGTTAAATAACAACTATACAAAAGCAATTCATAATGGATAAAGCTAAGAAGGCCGTTGCAAGCTTCCTCTCCAAGGATGGCAAGCATGACACCACCATCGACCAGGATGTTCGTGACCCCGTCGTCAAGGAGCAGGTCCGTCCTCAGAGACACGAAGAGGTCATCACCGCCGTCGACCAGGAGATCCACCAAGACCATCACCAGACTGTCGTGCAGCCTCTGAATGTCAAGGAGACTCTGTGAGTCCCCCTTCCACCGCCCGAACACCCCTTTCCCAACACGCAGATACTAACCGGTCACAGTCCGGAGAAGCACACGCACAACATGGCCGCCGTCAACGAGAAGAGCCTCAACCACGCCAACGAGGCCGACACCAAGGCCGCCCTCCAGCAGGACGCCGCGCAGTACACGAGCGAGCGCAACGTGCAGGCCACGGAGCACAGCACCTCGACCGGCGCCGCCGTGACGGGCCAGCGCACCCACCACCACGTCCACCACCACGTGCAGCCCGTGATCCAGAAGGAGACGATCCAGCCCGAGGTGGTGCACACCACGGTCCCCGTCCACGAGGTGCACCAGGCCGCGCCTATCCACCACGAGACGACCATCCTGCCCGTCAAGACCATGGAGGAGTTCCTCGGCAGCGACGGCCAGAGCAAGAACCTCTCGTCGTCGGCGCCTCGCAAGATTGCCGAGTTTGACGGCTGCCCCAGCCTCAAGGACAAGGCCCTGCAGAAGGAGCAGGAGGCCATCCACGGCGCCGCCGGCGGCAGCAGCGGCAAGGACAGTGCCTACGGCCTCGACAGCGCCAAGACCAAGGACAATTCGTCCTACGGCGTCGACAGCACCAAGACCAAGGCCACCAACAGCGGTCTCGGCCACACCACCCAGGCCAAGACGGTTGTCAGCGGACACTAGTTTTTGAACATTTTCACCGCATGTAACGATAGTCTATATTGCGATAGTATGTAATGATTTAATTGTATTACTACAGTTTTGACCACACAGAGTCATGCTACAACCAATATTGCCTGCCGACATGTTAGCAAGTCTTCAATGACGATAACACAAGGTCTCTGCCCAAAAAAGGACCATGTACTCTGGAAACGTGAATTCAATTTTGATGACAAATGGCAACCTGTTCTCCTCGCAGTCTCTGCGTAGCCCGACAGTTTCTGCAGACTGTTCTTGGTGCCAGCCTTTTAGCTCGACTGTGGCGCATCGAGATCTGCAGAACCAGTTTGCCGATCCAGAGACCCATATCCGAATAAGGCAAGGAGGTCAACTGAATTGTCAGCCATCCAGTTTTAAAGTTTCGGAGCACAGAGTGCCGCTATTTTGGCACTGGCTGCATAAAGCCACAGTGAGTGTGCTCGAACGAAGAAATCCCCCCATTGGCTCGATTCACAACGTCGCCTAATCCGAGTTTCTTTCAGCCTCGGTGGCTGAGGTTTGTTTTTGACATATTTAACGCCACGCGAGTCAGAAAGAGCCAGTATAGACCGGTATGGACCTGTATGGACCAGTATGGACCAGTATGGACCAGTATGGACAAGGTCCAGACTTGTTGCCGTGGCGTTATGATGCTACACTGCTATCCTGGCTAGCGATCACTCTGGAGGCGGGACTGTGGGCTGTCTCGACGCATTTGGAACCTCACGACGCTCGCTTGCACCTGCAAGTGCGCGCTCATGTAGATTTGGAAGGCATATAGACATGAAAAGATGGCTTTGGGCTATTTTGGAATTCAGTGAGACTTTGCCAAACTGAGGATAGGAGCAAGAGAATTCGTTTCGAGTCATGAAGTCAGCCAACAGTCCCGTGACTCCAGACCACCGCGCCCCCGCCAACGATGGCACATATCACAGTCGAGGTGGCTTCAACATGGCTTCAACATGGCGTCGCCGTGGCATCGACGTGGCAAAAATGTTCAAATACTTTCCTGACGAGCATGAAGTCATGATCATTGCAAATGAACGAGGTCCTGGCCATCGGCGTGCCGACGAAAAAAAAAGTATAAGTATTTGGGCAGCATCCCGAATCAACAGTACACAAAACAAGCACAATATCAAACACTTCATTCCTCATCATTCTAGATACAAACCAAAAGCCGAACCCCAAACCACCAAAAAAGGCCATCACCATGAAGTTTGCCCTCCTCGCCCTGACCGCTGCCGCTGCCGGTGCCCTGGCCGCGCCCCAGGCCGCGCCTGTCGAAGCTCGTGCCGCGCCCATCGATCTCGGTCCCGCGACCCAGGCCCTGGCGTCTTCCGTCCAGGCGGCTCTGCAGGCCTTTGCCAGCGCCGCTGCGTCCGCCATCAAACAGCAGGTGCCTAATCCCACCAGCATTGCTCTGCCTACGACCTTTACCCTGCCTGGCGGCATCACTCTGCCTACCGGCATCACCCTGCCTGGCGGCATCACCCTGCCTGGCGGCCTCACCCTGCCTACTGGCATCCCCGGCTTTCCGGCTTAGACAAAGCCGGACCAGGCTCTCTCCCGCTCCCTATCCGCTCTCCCCTTCCCAACATGCTCAGCCTACTGGCTGCAGACCGGACGGCGTTGGTTGGGAACAATGGGAAAGGGCCTACTTGGAGGTTGCAAGCGACCAATCTTCATCGCGAGCAAACAGTCCAAACCTTCTATAGTATACAGAATGACAATTACGGATTTTCAGATCGTCCGTCTGCTCCACTGAATGTATGTGTGCATGTTTTCCAAGCCAAAAATATAATTCCCAAAACAAAGGGCATACGGAAGCAGCTTTAAAGTATAAATTCCAGTGAGCTACATAAACTATTACTACCACATATGTACTTGTGTGCCCATTCCTTGCTTCCTTCTTACAAAAAGTGCACAATGACGGCCTCGCTCGCCTTGACCGGCACCTCGACCGTACCGCCCTGCACGGCGAGCACGTCGCCGTCGTTCCTCACGTCCTTGACCTCCTTGCCCAGGCTCTCGTACGTCCACTGGCTGCCGGCGTACGTCATGGTCGTGGCCCGGGCGCTCGCGCCCTGGGGGCTCGTGAGGTGCACGACCCGCACCCTGGCCACGCCCGGCGGCGCCTGCACGCGGACGCGCCGCGCCTGCCGCGTCTCGCCCCGGGAGCGGCACTTGCTCCAGTACTGCAGGTTGACCAAGGCCACGCGCCGCGGCGTGCCGGCCTCGTACGCGACGTACGCGGCGACGTTGGGCTCGAGCGGCACGTTCCTGACCTGCACGGCGGGGGCGGCGCCCACGACGTCGGCCACAAACGGCTGCGCGTAGAAGCCCGCCAGGACTTGCGCGGGCTGGCCGCCCGACGCGCCCGGCAGCCACAGGTCGGAGCCGGGCGTCCGCATCGCCTGCTGGAGGTGGAAGCGCGACACGCCCAGCGACAGCCCGTAGAGCTGCAGGTCAGCCTGCCAGAGCGCGGCGCCGAGCGTCGCCCCGTACGCGTAGTCGCGCGCGGGGCCCGTCGAGCTGCCCACCTCGGACAGCACGTACGGGATCTTGGCGCCGCCGCCGGTGCCATTGCTACGGCCGGCGAGGAACTCGAGATCGTCGCGGAACACGTCGAGACGGGCCGCGACGGCGCCGTGGTTCATCAGCCCCGCGGCCAGCGAGCCCGCGTTGCCGGCGCCCTCGGTCTGGTAGTAGTGCCGCGCCACCGTCCGGACGGCGTGGTGGTTGTCGAGCCCCTGCTGAAGCGACAAGCGCAGGCTCAGCGAGAAGACGTCCTGCTGGGGATCCGCCGGGTGCGACGCCGTGTCGAGCGCCTGGAAGCGGCGCGCGCCCCGCGGCAGGCCGAGCCCCGCGGCCACGGCGTCGCAGTAGTTGAGAAAGTTGGCCACGTACGTGCCGTTGTCCTGTCGGCCCTGCCAGGCGGGCGGGCCCAGCCCCTGGGCGGGATACCGGTCCGGCTCGTGGCCGGGCTCGAAGCTGTGGATCCTGTCGAGGCCGACCCTGGCGGCCGCCGCTTTGGCCCAGCGCACAACGCGCGCAATGTCCGGGTCCGCCATGGGCACCTGGACGATGTACTGCGCCGCGGGGAAGCTGTTGGCCACGACGTCCCAGTACGAGGGTCCGATCGTCGTGCCGTCGATGCGGCCGCCGCCGGCCTCCTCGCCGTCGCTCACCTCGGCACGGGGCAGCACGGGCGCCGTCTGATTCTCGACGTAGCGCGCATAGTCGGCGCGGATGCCGCCGAGTCGAATCAGCGGCTTGCCGCCGGTGCGGGTGTAGATGGCGTCGACGAGGTTCTGCGAAAATGCGTTGGGCGTGCCGTCGTTGTTGAGCGCGTAGTTGACAAACGACGCCTGGTCAAAGGAGAGCGCGGCAAAGTCAGGGTCTACGTACCGCGACGGGTCGACCTGGATGCGCGGGATCTGCAGAGAGGATGTCTCATCGAGCGCAACGACGGCGGCGCCGTGGACGACACCGACGCTGGTCAGCGACAGGGCCGTGGCCAACACAAATTTGTATCGGGGCGCCATCGTTGCTCGTTTCGTTGCTTCGGGAAAATGAACACGCGACCAGGTCAGACGGGAAAGAGGGGAGGGGAGGGAGCAGCCGCAATCTTATGAACCCGTCCGGGGTACTAACTCCGTGGTCTGTCAGTCAGCCCTGCCTTTCTTGGGAAAAACACTAGTAAACAATGCAGGGTACATTATTATTAGAACCGAGGCTAGCGCAAGTTCTTCTCGTATTTGGGCTGAAGTAGATTGCGAGTGGTGGTGCCAGGTTGCATTGCAAGCAAGTAGTAGCTGAACCGTGGTCACCACAATTGGCCGCCACGAGCATGCGACTTGGCAAAGGTACCCTTGGCTGGTGTACCATGTGTATTGTCATGCCATCATCGGCCGTCAATCATTTCAAGGATGATGTGATGTGACTGGTTGCTAGGAGAACCAGCCTTCTCCAGCAGAGGGCTGAACATATCACACGACGCTTATGTAGGTTAAATTAGCTGGCAGCTACTGTGAATACGTGCATTCATATATCACATCATGCCAATCATATCACAGCTTGCCTCTCAATTCACAATTGCAATCAGTTGATTTGTTCACGACTCCAGCACGACCACACAACATCATTATACAAGCACGAGTTAAATACCACTGTATTAAATGATCGCCGTCAGGGTGACAATCTGCTATCTGAAAGAAAACTCCACAAGGCAAGTAGTTCAAATGCCGAAACCTAGGTATAAAATTCATATAAACAAGAAGGAAGAACAAAAATGATCAACCCAAACGCCGTCTGCTTTGTTGATGTCTCTTGATCACCCTCGCTCTGCTGTAAAATGGCAATTTCTGCTGATTCGTATCGTTTTCGTGGAATATCGCTCTTACAAAATCTCCTTGAGCTTATTCTTCTGTGCCGCCGATAAACTCGACGGAAAGTTGACCTTGTACTTTATGACAAAGTCGCCTCTTTCGCCAGGCCGTTTACTCAGAGGCATTCCTAAACCGGGATAGCGTTCCTCGCTGCCCGGCTGGGTGGGTCCACCTTTATCCAGGTTGATTTGTTTGCCGTCAATCGTCGACACGGTTCGCTTCCAACCTGTCAGAGCCTCTTTGAGATCGAGAGTGACGGTTTGGATCAAATCGTTGTCCTCTCGTTTGTAGATGAGATGAGGTTTCTGTGAAATGTGTTAGCGCCGATATCAACTGAGGATGTTGAAGAAAGGGGGTGTGGGTGCTATGTCTTACCTCTTCGACAACGAAGTGCAAGTCTTGGCGACCTCCCTCGACTTGGTCTCCGACTCCGCTGAACTTGATTTTGGAGCCTTTCTTGAGTCCGGCTTTGATGGGAACGTTGAGGATCTTATCAGACTGAACACGCTTGCCGGTTTCGTCAAAGGTCTTGCGCTTGATCTTCATCTTCTTCTCGACGCCGTTGAAAAGCTCCTCCAGTGTCAACGGCAAAGGCCGCTCGACAGTAGAAATGTCGGGTGTTCGCTCTCGTGGATGGCCGCCGCCGCTGCCTCTTGTCCTGTGGCGACTTGACCGACCAGTGCTGCCATATGACTGCTGAAAGTCAGGGCCATCGAAATCGTCGCCCATACCTGGCATGCCGCCGCCCATGCCGCCGCCCATGCCATATGAGCGCATGAACTCTTGGAAGATACTGTCGGCGGGTGTAAAGTTGTATCCACGGGAGCCGCCACCGCCTGTTTGGAAGTGAAAGGTACGGGCTCCACCGCCGCCCATGCCACCGCCAAAGTCGAAGCCCGGAGGAACGCCACCAGCGAACGGGTGGCCCTGTGCCCCAGCGCCTGGGGCGCCTTCAGGAGGAGGTGCACCACCTCTCAGGAGGAATTCGAGGCCATAGTCATCGTAGACTTTGCGCTTTTCGGGGTCGGAGAGGATCTCATAGGCCTGGGAGCATTCCTTAAACTTTTCGGCGGCAGCGGGATCGTCCTTGTTCTTGTCGGGGTGCCATTTGAGGGCAGCTTTTCTGTGGCCCGAGTCAGTACACTGCACAGCCGCAGTGCGAGCGCGTCGCTGCCAGCAGAATTCGGCATTGAGCAATATTTAATGTATACAGCCCAAGGTGGAAACTGCCGGAAGCGACATCGCCCCGCATTAGCTTTTTTGGGTGAGCGAACTGAACATACCTGTAGCCCTTTTTGACCTCTTCCTGAGTCGCCTCAGGTTTGATGTTGAGACAATCGTAAAGCTTTGTTTCTTTCACCATGGTGTCTGATGGTGATGATATGTGAAGCTTTCTTGGGTGTTTGTGTTGGCGATTTGTGTTGATTTGTGTTGATTGGACACCTCGGGGTATCCTCCGCTACTCAGCTAACTAGTGACAAAATCAGGTGATGCGGTCAAGCTTGGTGAGCGAAGCCCAGTGTTTGTGGACAATGTGTAGCTTATATGTCATGAAAAGACAGAGAAGTTGGGTGGTAAAGCAGCCCAAATGTTGATCGCCAAGGTGTATTTAATGTCTTTGTGGTGAGGAATGGTATGGCTTGAGTGGTGAGAAGAAGAAGAGGAGGAGGAGGAAGGAAGGAAGAGAGAAACAAGGTGAGGCGCAGAGGAGTAGTTGTAATACCTGCAGCTACAAAATAGTGGATGAGCTTTTAGCGGGCTGATAGCGGATGCGCCCACTGTTGTGAGGCGAGCAGATCCAGTCAACCAGTCAAGTGTTGAACAGTGATGGAAGACGACGCAAAACGGTCACCAAAAGAACATGGGTCCTCACACAGAGGAAGATAAGGATTAAAAAATTAAAAAATTAAAATAAAAGTCACACAGCAAGGCAGCTTGGCAAAGAAGGTACGCTACATCAAAAGCTGCACACAGAAGCGCACCGGAAGCGCCCCAGAATTTTGCGCCTCTCATTGGTCAAGACCATCTCTCTCCCGCAGTCGGAAAAGCGGGTACTGGAAGCTTGTGGAGCCTTCCCGCCCACGTCGTTGCCACTAGAAGATTCCCTCAATGACGTACAAGGAAACGGTAACATTTTACACGAGATGAAGCAAAGAAACAAGGAAAGAAATTCCAAAACAACGGGAAATTTGAAAAGAAGAAAAAATCCAAAGTGACTCGATGTCTGCAGAATCTCGGAAATACAACTTTGCTCAAGATTGCCCGCCTAGTGTGCACAATACTCTTTTGTCCTTCTTCTTCCCCGCTTGTTGGGAGTGAATGACCTAATTCAGGCGCACATGTGATGCTGTCGGGCTCGTGAGAATGATCGCACGTCACTTTTTCAACGCAAGTCATTGCAAATGAAATGGTTGGTCATTTACAAGTAC
The DNA here is from genome assembly GCF_051103115.1 of Cordyceps javanica. NCBI lineage: Eukaryota > Fungi > Ascomycota > Sordariomycetes > Hypocreales > Cordycipitaceae > Cordyceps > Cordyceps javanica. The sequence continues at coordinate 2,835,893 of NC_139299.1, forward strand.
AACGACGCTAGACATGTCTTGTCGAGTTGTCGTTGACATAGCCTAGAATATATGTATGATCTATCCTATTCTCTAACACAACCATGTCCATCCCGACGAAATCTTCATCATCTTGGAAACGACAAGGATTTCTTTCCACGCCACAGAATAGTGTTACAGAATTTCATAGTCTTGCAGAACCAAAGAAAGGCTCTACATCGAGTCATAACAATATCAGAGCCCACCGCATAAAGTACGTCCACATGACTCTGCCGCAGCAAAAAAACAACCATCATGCCCCAACTTCGGCATAATACTGCGAGCCAAGCTTCCATCAGATGTGAAAATAAGATACATAGAGCAGCTACGCCGACGAGAGTCGCTGGCAGTTTTTTCCCACAAGTATAGGCCAAATCTTCGGGCCATTCCCTGCCAATCGCTACGTGGGGATCGGCGAGAACGGCCTCATCCTTCTGCCCGTCTACACACTTGTCGCCGGAGTCCACAGCGTCAAGATCAAGCACAAAAGCCTCCATCTTCTCGTGCCATACGAATTGGCTTCCGCCAGTGCCCTCCAGATGCCAGCCCTTCTGGATGTCCGGCTGCACCCCGCAACAACGTAGATGGGCCAAGGATCCACGTGCCTCGACACCTAATTAATCAACTTGAACTGGACTATGCCGTAGCTTCTCGATCAGAAAGCCATGTCCATGTCTTGTTAGCCACACGCATTGTCCTCAACTTGGTGTGACCCGGCCATGTCTTGGAGTCGAGCCTAGACAACGCGATGCTGCGTGCCCTGCGGTTAATAGCGATAAGCGCCACTTGAACCCGGTCATTTTTTCCCCAAGACTTTCGGCGGAAGCTTATAGACTAATACGGGCTCTCTACTTCCAGCCTCCATCAGCCAGTTCTCAGTTCAGCAGCTCTGCTTCTGGAAGACGAGGAACCCCCCAATGTCGTCTGGCAGCGCGTCCCGCCACACTTTGCAACGCCGTTTTGCAGGTAGACCTTGGGAGCGAGAGAATTGAATGAATGCCATTTTGTAAAAGCTATCTATTCATCTCAATACGAAGTTTTGAGACTTGCATCTCCATGTCGAGCAAGGCAACATAGACTCGCTTGCGTTGAGATGCTGTCGCCAGGCGTCAGTGACGGAGAGTCATACAGCAACGGGTACCTCGCTTCAGGACGCGCCGATGCGTGGTGATTTATGAATCACAACGAAAATGGACTAGAGTAACTAACATTTCTTTCTTTTTTTCTTTTTCTTCTCTCTGCGATACATAGTTTATTTCGCCACACTTGGGAGCATTGTCCTAGTAGAGTTTGTGTAACAGATGGGCTCGGTGACACGGACTTTGGGCGGCTTTCTGCCTGCTAATGAAAAGCGACTGTGCCAATAAATTCTCCTGAGGAAAGGCCTGAGCCGTTCTTGTAAGCTCTCCGTGCTACCTGAAAATAAGCCAGTGGTACATTTATGTGTCAGTAACATCAGTGACACAGCCACGGGCGTGGCGCCGAACATCGTCCTTAATCGTGCGACACATCTAAGATAAGCTGCGGAATTGTGGTGCCCCACGACTTTTACGTTCAGATGAGTACCATCTCTTACTAGTCCATCTTTTCTGTGATGCTGTTAGAGTATCGCGGGTACCACGATTGGCATTTTCGGGTTGAGGATGCCTTAGCTCGTTGACCTCGACGTAGACTCGAGACGAGGGAGAAGCGATCATTTAAGACTAGTTTCTTATGACTATGTGTTTCAGAATTACTTCGAACTGTATATAGTAGTACCTCTGGTGACCATGTGTTGCCCGGGATTGTCATTGCATCCTCGGCACGTAACTAGGCTCACACTGAGTACAGCTGGGACACATATCCCACCCGTACCATAGCCAACCTTATCAAGTCACAAATCCAAACTATACTAGCGGCGAGTCTTAATAGTACTTGCTCTGAGTGATAGCCAAGCTCTAGTCTTATCAGTAGGAGTGAGCACCGCGCAGTGATGCATCTGTATGGACGGCACATGGCACACATGACGCAAACCCAGCTCTCCGAATAGCTCACAAGGTGCCATACTCAGACCAAGGAGCCGAAAGAGACTGTGATAGAAATTTTTATCGATTCCTTTTACTGCGTCATTACCACAGGTGTGATTACTTTAGACAATTCTTGCATTGGTTTCTGAAGATCCGAGCTGGGCAGGCTTACAAGGTAATGAGACGGCTACTATGATTAATTTGAAGTTGACGAGATGGGAAAAGAATGTGTGCGAAAAGCGAAAGCCGAAGAGCTAAAGCCGAGGCTTTTCGATTCAACAAATCTGATGGGACCCTGTTCATTTATTACCAGGACCAGGGTACTGACCGAGCACCTTCCGGGCTCAACTCGTTACAATTCACATTAATATCAATTCAAATGAGGCAAATCCAATATTATGTCTGAACGCCGTCTTTTTTGGTTTTTGCCTCTTGAAAATACAAAATAACTTCATTATATACTTGGTAATCAGTATTAGAGGACGATAAGTTATATCAGTGGCCGGGCCGGGCCCACACACTTCTTAGTCGCCAGGTGCCAACTACATACATGGAGCTGCCCATCGAACAAACTCTCTGTTTTCACCAAAGCAGCAATTTTTGGCTTCCCGAACATCATTGTAACTCTCCAACACGCGTTACGCCAGTGGCAGGAACCGCAAAGTAGGATCGCACTTCCATCGTGGGGCAGCGTAAACGCAAATATATCCCAGCAGCCAACACGATCTATCGCCCGTGAATACCCGTGAGCCGGCTACGGTGCAGCGGACGGCTTCCAACGCAGGGCCATATGGATCATCAGCAAGCCAAGCGCATTCGCTTGGCCTGTCTGAACTGCAGGTGCTTCACACTGTTTCTGTTGATTTCTAGTCTCCCTCATCATCTGACATCAAGATCACTAGGCGCAAAAAGGCGCGATGTCCCGGTGAGCGGCCCGTTTGTAGCTTTTGCTCCAGATTAAGCCAGGAATGTCGCTACGATCATGAAGCCATGCCCGATAATGACGCCACTTTTGACACCATTTCCTCTATTCCCAATATATCTGTGAGATAATCTGCTGCATCAAGTATACGCGGCGACTGTCGAGCTGGATCCCGCTGACTTGGGCAGGATTTCCTCATGGTTGGGAACCTGGCTAGCCCCGAGCCGCAGCCGAGCGTGTTCCATCCTAATGAGTTAGTGCAGCATACCGGCCAAAGTTGAAGCCTCGCAGCTAAACTGACCCAGTCAATTATCGTCTTTTCTTTCAAATCCGGAAATATCTTCTCGTCCGCAAGATGCCCTGGGTATCCACGACGTCTCATTCTCACTGTCACCCTCCCTTGAGCAAGCCTCAATTTCGTTTGACCGCATCCCCGGATCAGATATTGTGCAATCCTTGATTGACACATATTTCCAATTCTGCCACTGCCAGCCCTATTGCTACTTCCAAGAATCTAGTTTCAGGCGTAGGCTCTCCGGCAACACCATACCCGACTGGCTATTGCTTAGCATTCTGGCGAGCGCCGTCCCATTTTCCGACCATCTGATTTTTCGAGACAGACAAGCGGAAGCCACCTATCAGTATGCATCGCGTTCATGGAAGATGATAAATGCCCGAGTTTTCGAAGAAGATGAATTTGTGACAGTACAAGTCGTACAAGCCATTTGCATGCTTGCAGTCGTTGATTTTGCCGGTGAGTTATCAATCTCGCTCGACTATTTTGATTTTTCTTCCTCTTTATCTGACTTTGTGTTTTCTTCTTCTTTTTTAGCCGGTCGCAGCGTACAGGCGTGGATCAAAGCCGGCCTCTCCATTCGGCTTGCCCAGACTTTGGAGCTATTCTCCGAACCCAGTCCGTCCCTGCTCTGGTGGATTAAAGAGGAGCGTCGTCGTACGTTTTGGTCCGTGTATCTATTAGACCGAATAGTATCCAGCAGCCCAGGGCGGTCGCCGACAATACTCGACTCAGATTGCTTGTTGAGTCTTCCTGTGGACCAGGCAACACTCGCACCTGGCCTAGTCAGGGCGGAGCGCATCACTGTGATGCGACTGCTAGACCACCCAGAGGAACTGGGCAAAGTGGGCTACTCCGGTTTCCTCTGCTTGGTGGCATCGACTCTGGGCCAGGTTCAGCGATATTGTCTGCGTCGGCTCGTATCGGAAGAGGCCCCAGTGCCGTGGAATTCGCGTAGCGAGTATGCTTCCATATATAACGTCCTTCTAACGTGCGAATCCTATTCACCGAAGGCCATTGCAGATTTTGATACCGCCCTAGAGACGGAGAGCTCCAAGATGGCGGGAGAGCTGAATCACAATTCTATGCTTGGCATCTTTTGTTTCTCCCACGCTCTCTATTTCCTGTCCAACTGTTTACTCCAGCACCCCTTTCTGATGCGCCATCGGCTACAATCGGCCAAGTCTCCTGTACCACCAAGTTTCCTCCGAAATCTTCTCTCAGCCAGTCGCGAGAACGCATCAAGAATGACTCGCCTGCTGAGAAGCCTCCAACACCGCCGCTTATGCTTGGCAAGCTTCCTGGGCTACTGTGCAGTCGTGGCCGGCGTTATTCACCGAATTTTCGAGCACGATGACGATGCCACAGTCAGGGAGTCTTCGCGAAATCTTTTCAAACTGACTTTGGATTTTCTCGAAAGTACAGCAGCTTGTTGGCAGCATTTCCGTCGTCTGGTAAGATTTTCTTTAAGCAGTTCCCGCACATTTCTGGTTTTGACCATCAGTATTGCATGATATTGTAGGCAGAGAAGCTTCAGAGCTTCAACCCCGATGCTGCAGCCACATCAGCAATGATAAATCCAGTTCTGTTTGAAAGTCTCCCGACACATCCCGATGCCGAGACGATTTGGACATTGCTTGACTATAGCCAATCCTCACAAGTTGTGACGGAACGACCGTCTGCAAACACAATCTAAGCCTATCTGGCTAATTCTATGCGACACAATGTCAATAAGCAGAAAAAAAACCAGAATCTGGCGGCTTCTGTTCTTATTCAGCTATACTATGGAGCGAACTATTGTGACGCCAACGATGGCGGCCTACGCTCAAAGCAGTGCTAGCAGTGACTATTTTTGCCCCTTGCTGAGCCAAATTTAGATATGATGATAAAGCCGATCAGCTAGTCAATTGACAAACACTAATCGCAATGTAAAACGCTCTTTCCCTGCAAGCCTAGCATCATTCACTTTTCGCAGAAGTTTCGACTTCACATAGGTGGCGTTGGTATGACCGATGGAAAAGACAATATTGTACAAAGCCAGCTTCGGAATTAGAGATGTCATTGTGCCGAGTTCTGGGGCAGCCGTAATCAATTTGATCGCCGCTGCATGACTTCTTCTGTCAGCAACAAGATTCTCCTTGCCGTAATGTGCATCAATGTCCGTGAAACTCTCAGCTTCTGCTAGAATACTCACGTCATGTGCCCCGTTTCTTTGCATGTTCAAGAAGGGGCCTTCACGGTGTGCACCGAGTGACTCGGCGCCGAGTTCCGCAAGTCGCCATAGACCTTGTGGTTTATGGAACGGCAGAGCCTCATTGGAATTAGTAAAACGGGAATTCGAAGAGGGCCCAGTCACAAGGCACTGACTCTTTCGTATACAACCGACTGTTGGCCGGTGATGGAAGGCAGATACGAGGTTACGCCAGTCTGAAGCAGCCTCTTGTTGACTACTCTGAGCCGTTTCGCGTACTGACTCAGATTCTTACCCACATCGGAGAAATTGAGGCCGAACGTGCCATTAAGCCGGCAATCGATCTGGCCTGGCGAGATAATAGAGCAATTCAGGTCAATAACTTGGAATTTTGGGAGTCTGTGAGCATAGCAAGAGGCCGGTCCATCAATGATTCTTCCCCATTATGTGTTGAACCAGATTTCTACCTGCTGCAGTCTTCGGACCTCTGAGCTTTGGAACGGTAGAAGTCATGATTAAAGATTGATAGGATGAGCTTCCTCAGTCGAGGCGAGCCCACAAAAATAGCCAGGTGGGCACGGTTAGAAAGACTGATCTGGCTGATCAGTGAGCCGTGCCCGTAATTTCTTAACCGGCCCGGCCGCCACGGCTAAGCCGTCCCCACGTTTTCCTAGACCAGCCCGGCCAGGAAAGGTGCGGCCGATGAACGACAACAGCCCAAGTACTGTAAGCCATGCCATGGGCTTATAATTACCTTGCTCCAGCCCGGTACGACCCTAATAATACGATATGTAGTCCCTCAAATCACCCGTTTAGGACTTATTTCATCATGACCAGCAACGAGCCACAAACCTGCTTGGTCGACAAGACCGTGGACGGCATCACCACCATTACTATCAATCGAGCCCACAGGCGCAACGCCATTGATGGGCCTACTGCTAGGGGTCTTACCAGCGCGTTGCTTGCTTTTGAGCAAGACGCCAGCCAGAAAGTCTGCATCCTGTACGGTGCTCACGGAAACTTTTGTTCTGGGTTTGATCTGCACGAGGTCGCCAAGTACGGCCAAGCGGGTGAGGAGTACAGAGGCCCCATCATTGACCCTCAGCATCACGTCGTCGGCCGCAACATTGGCCCCATCGGCCCGTCCAGGATGCAGGTGAAGAAGCCCATCATCAGCGCAGTGGCGGGGTATGCCGTCGCCGGCGGCCTGGAGCTGTCTCTGATTGGTGATGTCCGCGTCGCGGAAGAAGACGCTACCTTTGGCGTGTTTTGCCGCAGGTTTGGTGTGCCCCTGATTGACGGCGGGACGGTCCGCCTCCAGGCCATCATCGGGCTGGGAAGGGCTCTCGATATGATCCTCACGGGCCGCGGCGTCCCGGCTCGCGAAGCGTTGCAGATTGGGCTCGCGAACCGAGTCGTCGCGCGGGGTCAGGCCTTGGCCGAGGCGACACGGATCGCGAAGCAGCTCTTGGCGTTCCCCCAGGACTGCATGAACGTCGACCGCGCGAGTTGCTATTATGCTGCCTACAGCGCCAAGTCATTCGAGGATGCTCTTGGCAATGAGTTTGAGAATGGCGTGCAGGTCATCACCAAGGAAAGCGTCCGAGGAGCTGCAGAATTTAGCGGAGGGGCAGGGCGCCACGGCGAGACTGTGGCCTCCAGGTTTTGAAGGCTCAGCCACTGAGTATTATTGGGATTTATATGGATGCGGAAACTTGGGAGTTGCAGTTGAACGATTGCCTAGGCTTATTTTGGAACACTTGATTCGCCAACATGGAGATAATCCATTGGAGTTTGCTTGGGCTCCTGGTATGCCACAGCGGCACTTGATAGTAGAACAGGAACTGGCGACCTCGCCACTCGTTTAGAACACCAGCTTTGAAGCAGAAGTCTTCTCCGCATGTCTTTTTTGCCTGCATCTGTGGGTATGAATGTCCCATTTCGTACCCGAGACAGATGACAAGACTCTTGTGACGAAGAATAAGTTTTTCCGCGACCATACTGGAACAGAAGAAATGGCTGTGAAGGCAGCATTGTGCAGATGACCTGGGAGAGTTATGTAAATTTTGTTCAGAAGCAATGGATTATCACACTATCTGCAGCTCGGTATGAGTGTTTTTGGTGCGCTCAACTCTTGTCAAATATATCATATTCAATCCAGAACACTAGATCTCTAATAATTCAGTCAATCAATATACGTCTATGCCGCGCGGTCTCTCAAAACATTCTTCTTTGCATATGCAAGTCGAACTTTGATTACCGTAGGTGAATAACAGTTATTGAATAAACAGGTGCTCACATGTGACAAAATATTATGTCAAGATCTGATAACCTGATAGCAGTGAGCACAGATCATATAAAGCTGTTATCGTATTGCTATCCTTGAAACTACAATATATGATCAAGTGAGAAGCAAAGGCTCCCAAAATACAACATTGATTGATGTTGTGAATCCAATCAGATGAAGTATGTTGCAGTTGTACAAATGTCGTACTTTTAAGAAGTATCTTTACCAGTCAAAGGTAACAAGGGAGAAACTCTTGGACTATGGAATGTTATATTATTTTATAGAACTCTCGTGGACCAAAAAAAGAAAAAGAAAGAAATCGGGATTTTCTATCAAGTTTAAAGTACCTTAATTTTTGATATATTTATCCACATTCGTCATTCTGGAATTCGTCGAGGGTACACAACTCTCGCCTCGAAAAATAGAGGACTTGCCTCCCCAAAAAAAGCAAAAATCTCTTTACGTCGCTGGCCGATATCTATATCCAGCTGAGGCGACATGAATTCCCAACATGGTGACCACTTTGCCCTCCAACACCCACTTCGAGGAAGTGGGTGTGTGGCACATGTAGTCTTGACATGTTGGTTAGTATCTCTGTAATCTAGCTTTGCGTAGAATTCCGTCCTGAAATGGCTAAACATCTCGGCCCTTGGCCTATATGGGAGTCCAGCAGCAGATGCTGTAAGCCGCGTAGACGTGTTATTGCCCTTGTCCCGCGCTGGACACACTGGACAGAAGCACGCACAGCTTGCTTCTTGAAGAGGTCTTAGCGACCAATGCTTTTGTTGCGCATAAACGGTACTCGATATTCTATCTCTGGGAACAAGACTAACACATAACTACTCAACACACGTAACAGACGAGTAGAGTCCACCCTCTCATCCTCTTCATTTGTCTATTTCATCACTCTCCTGGGACTCCTCTGACTCTCGATTTTCCTCTTTGATACACAACCAATCCGTCCAGCTTCTGAGACGCGCCAGACACTCAGAATCATAGCCACACCCGGAAAGAGTCAGCGTCTCCAGATTCCTCAGCTTTCCCACAAATTCTTTCATCCAGTGGTGAGGGCCGTCGCATTCTTCCTTCCACGGCACAGGGTATGTGAACAACTGTTGCATGCCGCACAGTTTGAGTTCCTTGATCGTAGGGGGTAGATATGGAAGGCACCTTGCGTCGAGGGTTCCCGCAGGCCAGTTCATGACGCACGTGTGTCGCGCATTGTTCTCCACAGTCCAATGGAGTGACGCTAGGCCCGTATAATAGTCCCACGTCCCCATTCCCGCGACGAAGGGTTCAAGCAAGTTGATGACAAGCTGGTCCTCGCTGACTGTGTAGGCATGGTGGCTGAAGTAGAGTGGGTCGGGGAGTGTGATGACTCGAGCGCTGGCGTGGTTCAAGTCTGTGCCAAGCTTGGTAAGTCTGCAAATAACGTCCCAGACGATCATTTTCGGGGCGTCATGATCTTGGAACTGCAATATGGCTGACTCGATGCCTACTTCTATGTAGACACACATGGGATTAAAGCCAGCCAGGAGCAACTCGCGAAGATGCCGCATCTGCCGTGCGGCCCCACGGAATCTGGAAAGAGACACGAGCTTCAAGGTTGCCAGCGCCTCGGATATGTCGTCGAGGGTGGCCATGTCGTCGAGGGTGGCCATGTCGTCGAGGGTGGCCATGTCGAGGGTAGCCATGTCAATCTATGGTACGAGGTTGTGTCGGGCAAAGAGTATAGAAGATTCTTCGCTCGGAGGATGGCGGGGTACACAAGACTGGGTGAAATGTGATTCTCCGAGAAGAGGGGAAAGTAGTTACTATCGAAGATGAGGAGAATAGAAAGGAGAGGAAACGGAGGGGATCGCCTGCTTTATACCGAAGCTGACGGGCGCAGCGCAATGGGCATTGGCTGCCCTACTCGCCAAGCCAGCAGATGTGCGACATGCGATTGGCTAGATGGACGCATCTGTGGTGAGTCGCCGAGTTGACCGACGAATTACAAAGAGGCAAGGAGGCTGCGTAACCAGCAGTGATGGCAATGTAGCCAAGTATTTCCGTCTACCATGTGCAGATCCTCAGGGTTGGCTCATTGTCTCCTTGGTGAATCACTATCAATATGCAATGGTCTCCCCATGAAGTGCGGAGGAAGAAGTGCCTTGGAGAACCCCAGTGCTGTGTGTAACAGCTATTTTGCTCATGTTGCTGAGCGTTGAGTGACGAATTCCCGTTGAGCCTTGTTCTGCTCAGCAGGTACAACAGTCTTTTTGGCTGCTGCCTGGTTCATCTCCTTTCACGCTGGATGAACCTCTGCAAACATGTGCCTCTCCAACCCAGGAGCACCCTATCAGCGGGCAACAATACGTCAGCAACCTATGACAGCGCCCAGGCTTTGGGGGCCTTGTGCCACCCTCGAGAGAGTTGGTGATTAGAGACCGGCGAGACAGCCAACTAGCAAGGTTAAGCTCCCACCCGCGGCGGAATCTCCGTGGCACTGCACCCTCGTGAGACATCCAGTCCGTAATGCTCATCTTTGGGGCTCAATACCACCCTGCAAACACTCACCCGGGCCCAGGGGCCGTCGTAGAAGAGACAAAGGCCCGTCAAAGACCTTTGACGTAACCCGGGTGTTTGAACCTTGTGTGACACCAGAGAAGAATGCGCTATCAGAGAGCGAGAGAGGATGGGAATGTCGGGGCATCAGTTGATCACGTAAAAAACCAAGCCACGGACAAGGCTTTCTGGCGCACCAGAGGGCTTCTACTGTCAATGTAATACGATTAAGGGGGGTTCGGAGGTGTCAGGGTAGGTATTCGCAGTTTATCATCTTATTGATCTTACAAAAGTCTGCCCAATAAACGACAATAGCCCAAGTGTTATTGGCCATGCTTTAGACGGATATTGATGAATGATGGATTTATGCTAAACTCTTTCTCGGGATGACTCTCAAGTCTCCTTTGCGTTTTTGAAAGCTTTGTGCTTGCAGCACAACGGGGCTTTGAGTGAATCGCTCTTGTTGAGAATGTCGTCGACAGCCTCTCTCAGAGTCCCCCCCTGCTGGTTAAACAAAATGGAGGGGTTGATCTCTACTCTGCTCTACTCAAAGTTGTCATGAGCCAATGTAGGATTGCGAGATTTACGAAATTCTCCCATGAATGAGTTTTGGCAGCTTCTATACTCGAAATCGGCCCCAGCAAGATATATACTGCGGCGCCAGTATCCAGGTCAGCCAATGGGTGCAGATGAAGGAAGCTCTGAAGACGCGGCAGCTCTAGGCTGGAACGAGTTGGCGATGCGACTAGGATCTCGGAAGACGATAATTCTACAGACTGTCGTGTTGTTGGTAGCGATACAGAGATGATGAACAACCCAATCGCGGCCTCTTTTGAGGAGCGTACTGGTGACCAGTGTCCGCCTTTACCTTTCTCGTCGCGGCACAGTTTCGAGCCGTGCGACACTTGGTTTTGCAGACCTCGCAAGTACCACAGCCAGTTCCATGACAATGCAGGTTTCTGTCTCCAACCCATCCCTCACCGCGGGAGGGGAACAAGGACCTGTCAGGCTTGTGCGACAACGACGCGGAGGACCGAGACCGCGCCGCTACCGTTTGCAACGGTGACTCAATGTAGAAGAGTAAATTGAATGCATTCTCAGCACTATCAGAAGATCCCTGTACGCAGCGCCTGTTGCACACAAGTCCCGTGGCAAACCAGTGGCACTGCATCTACTGGGGCTCTGGAGAGCCATCTTCTCGTTTGTATCAGTGCGTATCGCGCCGTTGCAACACCACGCGCACAAAGTAACACCCAAGTACCCGGCTATGGCTATTTCTGTACTCCGTACCATGTGAGCATGGCGCATAATAGACAATCATGTCGTGACCTCCTCACACTGCAGGCTGCAGGGGTAGTTTCTGCGGGGGTGAAGCCTGCCAGAAGCTGCTTTGAGTCCTCAAAGAATCACGAGCGCAGCTTTTCTGAAGGAAAGAAAATATTGAAAGTAGGAATTAGGTAGGGGGAACGAGAATGGCGATGAAAAAATGTGGTACTGAATTAGGATCGCGAACGTTTTGCCAAAAAAAAAAGAATCGATAGCAGCAGGGTTCGAACCTGCGAGGCCGAAGCCATAGGATTCCTCGAGTTATTCAAGTCCTACCCATTTCCACTCTGGCATGCTACCAGATATGTACCGTTAGTGGGTTATTTTATTACATAGTAGTGTCACGCGCCCGACTGGGCTACTGTTAACTACCAATATCCTCCCAAATCGCACTGTAATTAGGCTGTAGAAAGCCTACAGTCGCGCTGTAACCAGGCTACGACCAGGCTACCACCAAGTAGTTATCGGCTGCGATGCGACACACATTTGTTCATCCAGCGCGTATGCATTTGCTGATAATATCATTACCCCGTGAGGACTTCATATTGTAGTTTTTACTCTCTCAAGTCTTTCGTCCCCCCTCCGTTTCTATGGTATCTCTACTTGCTGCAGCTCGTATGGCTTGCCTTTCCTACCTCAGCTCCTTTCTATGCCAACTTCGAGTCCCACCACTATGATATACTACTTGATGACCGTGACAACCGCCACACATCACCGAGATGGCAAGCCCCGAGCCCCAAAGTGCATATGGACAACGCCCAGATCCATGTTGCACAGCGCAAGCCGTGAGCACGGTGTGCAGCTCGATCTTAAGCTCTTGGACGGTACATGAACGCCTGTTGTACTTTCCCGTTCGTTTCTCTTTCGACAATCACAATGGTCTGCTCTTCAGCTTTTACCGGTCAAGCTGCGCTGGAAGAAAATGGTGTATTTCGGCTGATGAACCAGTGTCAATCAGGAAATACGCAGTCAGAAACCATGGCGCAGGCAGAAATGGCGCGTACTGCAGTGCATATATCTAGTGTCCTGTTCGTCTAAGTCTCCTTTTCTAGGTTAGGCATGTCCATATCCATCACGCTGTTTTTCATTTGGTCTCGCTGTGTAGGCCCCTGCACTGGGGCCGCTGCGGATGCTTCCTGTGGTAGGACCTGCTCCATTTCTTGTGTCGTTGTGGGCAGCGCGTCGTCAGCAGTATACTGCGGCGGTTTCGGATCGAGATACAGTTCCGCCTCATTACCGCGTTCAATGTCGCCAAATTTCATATAGTGTGACAAGATACCTGTAGGCACTGGCTGGCTGTTGGCACCCACAACGTGTGGCTCGTAGTCGCCTCCCTGGAAGCTAAACGTCGGTTGCTGGTCTTCAAAGGGGTTGTCAAATGCATTGCTCCCATCGCTTCCAAGAGAGGCATGGTTGCTATCGAGAGAATCCATGCTGTCAGATCGGTGCTTTCGTTTGGATGGTGAGATCGGGTCGATGAATGCAGGCTGTCGGTTTTCTTGCTCATTGGTGCGTTCTACGTTCAGTTCGCTGCGGAAGGCCTTATTGTCCGCTTTGACAAAGCGCTCTAAAGGTAGGCTAAGTGGATCATTAGGAGTGTTGAGGGCGTCCTCCGTGGCGTAGATTAGAAGGGGTGTCTTGGTTTCTTGCCAGACTTCTCTGAGAACACGCTCTATTTCGATTTTCTGCAACGCATTAGCACATAATCTGCTGACAAGGCTTGCGTGTCCTACCTCGGACTTTACTGGGTGCTCTTCACCCTGAACATAGGCCAAACGCCACCATTGGTCTGGTTTCTTTGGCGTATCGTCTAGATCGATCAAATCCGTATGCTGCCGTCGACATACGTATATGACATCCCTCTCGGTTGCGACACCACGAAGCAGGTACTTCTTACACGTCATTGGCTGTGGCCGACCTGGCTTGTCAGGGTCCGTTAGTAGCCGACCAAGGCTCCTTTGCTTGGACTTGAGCTTTTCAAGTTCTGAGTTAAGATCTGTTTTTTTGTTAGCTGCGGGCCTGATGATTGTATTTGTGAAGCGTACCTTCTAGAGCCTTGTCCACATCTGCCAGTATTCTCTCTGTCAGCTTTACAACGTCGCCCACTTTGTCTAAAGCCTGCCGTTGGGTTTCCGATAAAGATCCAGGAGCGTCATGGTAATCAGGGAATTTATTTGTATCGAAGCCCGAATGTCGCATGCCAGTGAACTGACCGGCACTTTGCAAATATTTGTCCAACACTCTCCACTGCTCGGCAGCGTTTTCGATTCTGATTTTCTTGTTATAGGAAAGCTGGTTGAAATCGTCTCGCCATTCGTGCACCGCTTGTTCCTGTCGCGCAATCTTCATCATGGCGAGCTTCGTCTCACACCAGGCTCTTTGAATGCGATGTGCCTCGCGTTTGCGCGTCGTGAGGTACTTTTCGGGATACAATTCGGCTGGTATATCCAAAGAATCTTCCGGGCCCTCGCCGCCAAATTTTATGGCTATGACCTCTCCCATATCCTTGAACATGGCCATCTTGGAGTCCTCGCTCAGTTCGTTCCATGAAAGCACATCACTCCACATTAGGTGATCAAGAGCCTCGTACAGTGTCTTAATGGTATTATAGTCTCCCTTCAAATGCTCAATCTCAAGCAAGCCAAACCTAGCGTCTTCGTCGCCGAGGTCGTCACCATGCAGGAGAGCTAGCGAGGCGACTTGGGTGAGAGGGTAGAGCACTTCCCCGTTCCTTTGCCCCAGGTAATCGTAGAATTGCTTTTCTGGTCCAATAGCAGGATAGGGTACCATTTCCGTCAAGACGCTGGTAGAGCCGTGACTTCGTTCCGTGAAGTCGAGAAAAGCCATCAGCCGGTGTATCTCAGATTCGAATCCTGGCTTCAAGTCGTCGTTGGATGACCATTCCAAGTCACTTCCAGGTGTTTGTACCTGGACAGAGTGTGGGGGTGTAATGCTTTTACCCTGCCACCACTGATTGTCATGCCCGTAGGCTTCAGACGGCGACCCGCATCGAAGGAGAATATTTCGCGCCAAGGGAATCTCGTGCAGAACGGTCAAAAGACCACCTAGTCTATGATTGCCAACAGTGTTAGGATGCTGCACCAGAAATGCCGGAGCGTCCGTTTTTCGTTGTCGATCAGAGGGAGGTAATATATTCGAGGCTGTACTAGCAGCGGCCACTGGGACCATTGCCCAGTCTTCGTGATCGTATTGTGTTCTTGTCGCCGGTCCAAAATATGGTGTAGAGGTACAGTTCTCCAGCACTCCTGATTCTTGCCCAGGAGCGGAGATTCCGGCTTCTTGTGCTGATTCACGCAGAGCACGTTCCATGTCTTGGCTCAACTGATCTGGGTCCGATTGGCCAGCAAATCCTGATATTTGCAATTAGCTTCGAACAGGTCTTAGAGCAGAAACACTTACTGGGAACATCGGAAGCTGTCATATCTACCATTCGTCCCAGTGGGGATCTGGCATTGGATCTGGAGGGCGGCCGTGAGGGTGCCCCTAAACTGTACTTATCAGGAGGCGGGGTTACGCCTTGAATGACGTCGCTTTCGTGCATTGAGTTGTCCATCGATTCTATATAAAACGAAGGATTGGGATTCGGCTCCTCGACGTGGAAAGCTAAGCAGCGTGTCAGCATGCGGACATCGGTACTCCGTTCTCGTCTTACAAGTGCCAGCGTTGTTGTCGTTTTCGCCATTCCGATCTGCACCGAACATGCTATCATTCCACACCATCGTAAATCGTTGTCGGAACTAATGGCAAAAATCGAATGTTAGCTCAAAGAAAAGAAGAGGCAAGGGAAAGGGAACAAGCGCACGCTATCGGGATTATCGAAGTAGCTCATAAGCACCGTCTCGACATTGCGGCCGTTGTTCTAGCTTGTGCGTTAGTTGTATCGTGAGACATGGTCCACGAATTTCGAGATTCAATACCTTGAGCGCTTGAATCACCATGCTGCGGTCATCTATGCGGTTGAGACCAGCAAAGTCAATGACTTGCGAGATCTCGTCGTCGGTCGGCTCCATCGAGGCCATTTTGTAGGATTTATGTCCTTGAATGTGCAAACATGGAGATGAATGAAGGTCGGCTTCGGCGGATGCGTGAGTCGGACAGATTCGTATATGACGCGATGGTTGATGTTGCAGCTCAAGCTCGGCTGGTGGCTGCTGGCGATGCTCCGTTCAGGAACAATGTCGAGGAGCTGCGAGGTATCGCCCGCGGGAGCACCTAGACAGGAAGGATCAAAGGAAGAGTCTTGGGTTATGCGCGGCAGGTTGGCGATGCTATCACCATGCCAGCCACGCTGCAAAGGTTTGGGTCGGGTGCAAACGTCGATGGAGAAGCTTGGGATGGTTGACGTCGGCTGCGACGCAAGCATGCGCCACGACAGGAAGCTCCCCAGGCTCTCCCAGCGGTAAGCCGGTGGGCTGACTACACGACGGTTGGACCAGGTAAGCGGAGCGGATACCCTTGGGTTAGTACTGGTAGCTACCTTACCTACTGGTACCTACTGGTAGTAGGTGGTAGGTTTGCAGGGCACAGGGCAGTGCGGCGCGCCTACCTTACCTAACAAAGCGGAGTGGCTGGTGCACGCTATAACCGCCTTGGACAATTTGGAGGCTTTCACCAAACAGCGTTGCAGGGATGCAAAGGCAAAAAAAAAGAAGAGGGAATGGACAAGGTTTACTACCTAGAAGAAAGAAAGAAAGGATGAAAAGAAAAAGTCGATGGAATGAAAATTTCACCCTGCTCCGGTGGGTACAGTCACTACAGCACTGCAATCAAGCAGATAGAGGGAAAAAGACAGGTGCATTGCGCTGTTGCCGCTTTCGATGCCACCGCTGCTCGCTGAATCCTTGTGTAAATGCAATATCAATAGTCAGTGTCCGGTATATCTAAAATGCTATGTAAATCCAGTAATGCGTCCCAGAAAACTAAAATTGACGCCAGTAGGGGTGTCCCAGATTTGTGTCGAGTCCCATGTGCTAAATAGTCCCACCCAACGCCTACCTTGAGATCCTAGGTTCAGCGCTTTGCTCCACGGCGGCCGACGCAGAGTGCCACGACTAGAACAGGGGAGATATCATTGTTTATCGTCTTCTTCGTCATCCTCTTCTTCCTCAAAGTCGTCCATGTCACTATCACTGCCGCCAAAATCCTCCTCTTCCTCGGATGGGTTCCAAAAGTCATCATCGTCCTCGACAACTTTTTGCGGCTTCGGGGCAAGCTCGTCCGTGGTTGGCATCCTGACACCGCCAGGGACGTCGGTCAGCGATCGAGCGACGACGTCTTTGGCAAGAGCATCGTACTTTGGTCGCTCATCGCGGTAGAGAACGCTGGCGTCGACATTGGCGGGCGAGTTGATTTCGGGATCGTCCATGAGGAGCAGAACGGAGCGCAGGACAGACTCGACACCATGCAGAACATTCCATCGTTCGTTGGCCTTTTCACCCGATTGCTCGTCATCGCCCGGCTTGTGAAGAATGGAGATGCAAAGGTTGCCATCGGGGTACACATTCGGGTGTGTGATGCCCTGCGTCAGGAAGCGGAACGTAGGGGGCTGGTAGGGATAGTCGTGAGGAAATCGCATTTCGCTCTATAATTCATCGTCAGTAACGAGGCGTGTGCATGTGTAGATGAAGACGGGCGGCTACGAACCCTAAGATACGCGCCGTAAAAGACGCTATCAGGATTAACTACCCAGAGGCCGATGCGCCACTTGAACAAATTCTGTTCGTCCATCTGCAGAAGAATTAGCATATTCAAACCCTTGCTCAAAGACTGCGACTGGAAAAAATCGACGCACATCAATCGTCAACCATCGCTCCCGCTCAAGGGGGCCATGCTCCTGCATGAGCCGCTTTTGGGCCATCGTGCGGTATCAGGACTGCGGGGTGTGCCGCGCAGGTTGGTGTTGGGAGACTTTCGAAACGTGCCCGGCCACTTGGCGTCAGGGGCAGATAATTCGGTATTGACTGTACGCAGAGACTCAAGCCACGGACAAAATGACGAGCGCTGTGCTGCTGGTAGGGAGTGAGGTTGGTGGTGGCGGCGGCGGCGGCGGCGGAAGTGGTGGTGATTGTGGTAAAGGTTGATTGGGTTGCGAAGGCGGTGTTGCGTGATGAGCCGCAAGCGTCCTGGAGAGGGTGGGCAGCAGTGAACGAGAGGCAAGGAGTGCAGGTAGGTGCGTTTTGGCGTCGATGAAAAATAATGCAAGAGTGGTGGTAAGGATGAGTAGAAGCCAAAATGATAGCCAAGGTAGTTTGGGTCGAGCGAGTAAATCGACGTTTGTCAGGTAGAAAAAGGCGACATGGACACGACTCCGATGCAGGCCGGCGGGCCGACGGCTGACGAGTGACGAGTGACGGCATCAGATCAGGTGCCGGGTCTTTTGGTAATACTATTTTGGAGTAACGGACTAATAATGCTGACTGATGAGATTGGATTAATTAGGCTCGTTACTTTTTATTAGTGGAGTTTTGGCCTACTTTTGGGTGTTCCTACGCCAATCCGGCGACGTTGAGCGGTCTTTAGCGGTCTCCAGCTGTCTACTACGCGCTCTTTCCCACCGACGTTCAGCGTTCAATACATCCAATAAACCCACAAAGCCTTGCGGCATCGGCCTGGTAGGCACTAAATTGCTGCCCCAGCACGCCGCCAAATTTCCCACCCAACTTTCCCCCACCACTCACTTTTATTAACATGTACGTGGAATCATCGTCTGCGAATCGCTCGTGTGAGCAACTCCCTCCTGATAAGAAGATATCGGTACAATTCGTGATGACTCGAAGCAGGTTCAATCCGCTCGACCACCGGCTCGCAGCGTGAATAAGACTATCGAAACGCTCTCAGTTGTAGCACCGTGGCCTTGCCCTCCAGTAACGTACTGGTTTCCCAAACCCGTTTCGACCCTCATTTGATAAGAATGCCAGCAACAGAAGACACCCATCTTTCAAAGCCAGAATTTCCGACAAACTACTCCGTACCGGCAGATCTAATCGATACTTTGACACCCTTGACCCCAGACTCTTGGCTCCGAAACACGTGTTGGCGTTTCACGCAGCTCCGTCTGCGATGCCAAGATCGTAGGCAGACAGCTGACTCGGCCATATCACGAACTGCTCCCATTCGACAAACAGGCGTGTGCGATAGATACTGCGCTTCCTTGGGCACAAAAGCCCAGCCTGCCAGCCTTCCGTCCCCTCGGGCCTCAGCCCCCCTCGGCCCCTCTAAATATCCTGAACTCACGGCGACTACTCAATGCACTCATTATGGACCCGGAGGGGCACTCCCCAGACCAAGCCGCCACACTAAATAAGTGCTCATTAGGCAGTAGCCTCTTGCTTCGGCAGAGAATCAATGTTGCGACTCGTGTGAGAACCGTTTCAGGGCATGCCAATGTCACCTCATAAAGCTGCATAGGATGGCGTATGCTTGGCGTCGCGACCGTCGATAGTTCCAAATGTATCCCGCCTCACCCCCTTTTCGCCTGTCCGTCATATCGCCAGCCGAGGTTTCAGTTGCTCCGTAGCACTGCGCTTCACGCCAAGCTCACCAGCAAGGCCAAATCCAAACATGCCCTTTTACCCCGGCGTTGCATAATGTGCTGAGGCTTCAACTAATACGTCCATCTACAACGTCAACCTGGGGGGCCTCGGCCTTCTTCATCCCGTCTCAGCAAGGCAGTATCCGTATCCGTTGCGCCGCAATTCCTCTCCAATGCACTAACGAAACGGCATGGCGCTTTTGACCAGCGTTCGTTGGCCTCCCAGGCTGTGGCGTTGGTCCTGGACCGGCGCCTCAGCTGCAGCCATGCTCGCTTCCCTACGTACCAGTACAGTCTTGGTAGGTGGCAAGGAGGGCCGGCCTGCCCAGCTCATAGCTATCAACGACTAGTAAAGTCCCTTATCTTTCCGACTGGGACTCGCATAACAATACACTCATGTGAAAATGTTTTCTTGTCTCGACATTGGAAATGCCCTCTTTCTCTCCTTCACGTCGACCAGCCTAGCCTGCCTCTCCTCGTTGTTCCTGTGACCATTCAACGCCATGGCTGGCAGCGACCGAAGCAGGTCGCCGGCCAAGGCCGGTATTACCTTTACCAGGGATTTCGAAATTGTCGAAATGAGCAGTCTGTCAACCGCCGATAAGGACCCGGCCCCCTTCAACACAACAACATCCTACACTGTTTCCACCGCACCGCGGCCAGTTCGGTACGCCAGCCAAAAAGCTGCAGGCCAAAGATGGGTAGACAGCTTCAGGCAAGTCGAGGGCTCGCCTGAAGTAATCAAAGACGGATACTACGTCACCGATGGCATGGAAGAGATGTCCCGCGAACCTGAACGCTATTATGACCTACACGCAGCCAATGCAAGAACGGCCAACTCGGCGTTGGTGCGCGACTTGAAGGGCCGCCACTTGCAAATGATTGCGATCGGTGGCTCAATCGGTATGGTTTTGCTGTGGCTTTCTTCGCGCCCGGCCGTGTTCTGATCATCACTTAGGTACCGGCCTTTTCGTTGCGTCCGGGGTAGATCTAGCACAAAGTGGCCCAGCTTCGATGCTCATCGCATATGCCCTCACCGGTGCTATGCAGTTCTGCACCATGCAGAGCTTGGCTGAACTGGCAGTCGTGTTTCCCATTTCGGGGTCCTTTTCGGCGTTTTCCACCAGATTTCTCGATCCATCTTGGGGTTTTGCTATGGGTTGGAAGTGAGTACCATGCTGTCATGTCACACCGACTCCGGGATACTAACTTTGGGCAACCCAGCTATGCGCTACAATGGCTCGTGGCTCTACCGTTGGAAGTCATCGCCGGCGCCTTGACGGTCGAATACTGGAACGGCAGTCTCAGCAAAGCCATATTCGTGACTATTTTCCTGCTCATGATCGCCGTCATCAATCTCTTCGGCATCAAAGGCTATGGTGAGGCCGAGTTCATCTTTTCGACTATCAAGGTCACTGCCATCGTCGGCTTCATGTGCGTCTTTTCCCTCTGCGTTTGTGGGACCTAGCTAATAGTATACTAGTCTGCTTGGTATCGTTGTCAACATCGGCGGCACTCCAAGCGAGGGATACATTGGCGGCAAATACTGGGTAGACCCAGGTGCGACGAAGAACGGATTCAAGGGGTTCTGCAATGTGCTGGTTTCCGCTGCCTTTGCCTTTTCCGGCACCGAACTAGTCGGTCTGGCTGCCGCTGAGACCGCTAACCCTCACAAGTCCATCCCGACAGCCATTCGACAAGTATTCTGGCGTATCGCCATATTCTACATTGTGGCTCTACTCCTCGTCACACTCCTCGTCCCTCACGATGACCCACGCCTGCTCGGGGCCAAGTCTTCTGTCGACGCTTCAGCGAGCCCTTTCGTCATTGCTATTGAAAGCATGGGCAAGACGATCTTGCCGAGTATCATGAACGCGGTCATCCTCCTCGCCGTCATATCCGTCGGCAATTCGGCCGTGTTCGGCTCCTCCCGTACCCTCGCCGCGCTGGCCGAGCAGTCCCACGCCCCCAAGCTGCTCGCGTACATTGACCGCAAGGGACGGCCGCTCGTCTCCGTGCTCATCACGCTCGCCGTCGGCCTGCTCGCCTACCTCGTCGACCTCAAGGAGCAAGGCGAGATCTTTGACTGGCTCGTTGCCATCTGCGGCCTCTCCAGCCTCTTCACCTGGGGCAGCATCTGCCTCTGCCACATCCGCTTCCGCCGCGCCTGGAAGCTCGCCGGCTACCTGCCCAGCCAGCTGCCCTTCCGGTCGCAGCCCGGACTTGTCGGCTCCTACGCCGGCCTCATCGCCAACTTGTTCGTCGTGGCGTCGCAGTTTTGGACCGCCGTCTCGCCCCTTGGCCGCACCGTGGACTCGTCCTCCGGCGGCATCGCCAAGAACTTTTTCCTAAAGGTGCTCGCCGTGCCCATCGTCCTGGTCTTTTACTTTGGTCACAAATTCTGGTTTCGAACGCACATCCTCCGCGCCCGAGCCATGGACATTGATACGGGGCGGAGTTTTACCCGTGCACAATCATTGCACATGGACGACCCCAGCATGCGCAGAAAGTGGCCGCTCTGGAAGCGCGTGTATCGTTCTCTGTGCTGATAGCTCTTTTGTATTCACAACGTTGTCTCGATTATTCAGCTACTGTTCGACCGAGGATGTCTCAGGGGTTTAATGTCTACAATATAGCCTGCATTTGTAAACACGTGTATATTTAGTACGATTTGAAATGGGAGAGGAAAGAATCATGATTTCATAAATCATTTCAACGCTGCTACCGTCTATATTTCATTATGTGATGTTCTCCAAAATTGCAAAACAACGCACATGCACGCCACTGACAAATTGTGAGCCTCTACGCCGCCAAGTCATAATAGAGACACGTTCCTGTCCGGAAGTTGTACAAAAACGAGTGCCGCGTCCCGTCGTGGCGGTCGTACGCAAATTTCCACGAGTCCAGCTGGTCGTGAATCTCGCGCACGTACTTCTTCTCCGTCGTCGTTACGCTGTGGTCGACCCTACGCCAGGTCTCCGGGTCCGACAGCCGTGTGCCGCCCACCAGGGCCATGACCTGCTCCGATGTCTCGACGGCGAGGATGGGGCCGTCGAGAAAGGACGTGACCAGGTTCGCGGCAGTGACCTGCGCTTGCTCGACGACGGTGCGGCGGTTGAACTTTTTGCTGCGCGTCTGCGCGACGAGAACCTTGACGTCCTGCTCGCGCTCCTTTTCAGTGGCGAGGGAAGAAGCGTTGTCGCCTTGTGCGGTGGCTATGCTCTTGCGGCTGCTGGCGCTGATGCTGCCCTTGGTGTCGCGCTTGTGCAGTTCGGTACGCAGCCAGGCCGTGAGCTGGGTGGTGGGGATGTCGACGTCGGCAACATCCTTGCGTAGCAGCGACTTGATCTTGAGCATGGACTCGGGCTTGATGATGATGATCCATGAGTAGTTGTCATCTCTGTGCTTCTGTAACAAGTCTTCGGGGGAGCGTGAGTCTTTTGCCAGTTCCGCGCTAATGTCCAACGCCCACAACATCTGGAGAAGTCCGACACCAGCGGATCGTAGCATGGCCGGATCGAAGCTCGCGACGAGGATGTCGCAGCGCTTTGGGTTGGCTAAGCTGTTCGAGTCTTCCTCCATTTTCTTGAGGAACGCTTTGCCGCCAGCTTTGGGAATTCGAGCGAGGCGCTCCCAGGCAATGCTGAAACCTACGGCGTGGCGCTCGTCGAAATTGCCACCCATCTTAGGCCGCTGCTCCTTGATCAGTCCATCGTAACGACCACCTGCAGCAAAAACGTCCTTGACTCTTTTGGTGTAGAGACACGAAAAGAGAAGACCGCCAGTGTAGAAATTTTCTTTCAAACTATTGAGTGGGCTGATGTAAATCTTTGTCATAACGCCGAAACGCTTTGCATACTCAGCCACTTCTTTTAGATGAGCAATGGTCGGCGAGGCTCTTTGATACAAATCTGTTCCCTCAAAGAGTTTCTTGAGCTTGGCAAATGCCTTGTTTGGAGTATCCCGGAAATCGAACTGCTGGAGTTCGTCGACGCTGGTGGCGGAGAGGCCCACGGCAGGGGACCGAAGCTCCATTCGAATCTTTTGCCATGTAAAGTTGTGGATATTCAGTCGGCTCAGAATATCGGAGGTTGCGCGACGATTTGCCGGTTCAATGCCACAGTGCTCGTATATCAACTGTAGGAGATCGGAGTGACCAAGGTAAAAGCTCATAGGAGTCGCTGATAGAGACGGAAAGGCGACGAGAATTTCGTCGATGACTTTCAATGCCTCGGCTTCTTTCAGTGCCAGGTCCAAAGCATCGGTGCTCACAATATCGAAATCTACCTCTCCAAACACTTGCGGCTGTCCTGTGTCTTGCTTGTCGCGGAAAACACTACCGAACGCAAATGTCTTTGGAACTATTGGGCCACTTGCATTCTTCGCCAGCATTCGTGCATGTCCCATTGTCAAATCATACGGGAGCTGCAACACTGTTCCATTCTGGTCGAGAAGCTGCACGACGTTGTCTCCGTATTGAGACGATCTTGGATAGATGGCACCACGGGTCGCTTCGACGGCGCCGTGGCGGCGGAAAATGGAAGTTAATTCTGTCTTGACCATTTGCCTTGCCATGAGTTCAGTTGCCGTCGGAGCATTGGCAAACATGTCCCAAGCGTAATCTTTGGTAGCTTCGACGGGATGAGTGAACAATGTCGACAGCATCTTGCGATAGTAGGGGGAGTTCGGGTCAGCCAAGCCGGCCAAAGTACGCCGAATGGTTTCACTCTCCATCTGAACAGGAAGTTTGCCGCTTTTCAGGAGCTCAGCACTGTACGGTCGTTCCTTGGGATTATGATTCACCAACGATAGAATTATCTCCGTCATTGCTTTTTCAGCAGGCTTGAAGTCGTTTGGCAAGACCGGCTTTTGTCGCCGTAATTGGCCAATAACATCGGCCTTTTGCATTCCCATCATTGGTTGATAGCACATTTCAAAGAAGATAATTCCCAGCGAGTACATGTCAACCTTGGTACTGTACATGCCATGCGAGGCAGAACGAACCTCTGGTGCAGAATAGTACGCAGTGCCGATGCTTCTTGTCATGTCATCAGTGTCCAAATGTCCTGGTGCAGCAGCTTTATCAATTGAAAACTGGCCGCTAGTGGCAAGACCAAAGTCGCCAATTTTGACGTTGTCGATTCCGTCTGCACTGCTACTGATGAAGATATTTTCCGGTTTCAGGTCGCGATGAACAATGCTGAGCCCATGGATATGAGCGAGGCCTTCCAAGACCTGACGAAAGAGACGCCAAATTTCTGTTGTATTTTGATAGAGATTGCGCGAGATTAAATCACGCAGCGTTCGCTTCTCACAGTACTCCATCGAAATATAGAGGATCGTCCGATATGGCTTCTGAAACTTTGCTCTGCGCATAGCGGCTTGCCTTGCCTTAACAGGTGAGCCAAGATTGTGCACATCTTCGTCGTCAGAAGCAGAGCTTTCGTCTTCGCCTGCGGTATCATCTTCGTCCCCATCTTCGTCGCTACTCTCGGAGTATTCGAATTCGATGGGTGCATTTGATGACATGAAATCTAGCCCTCCAGTGCTGGTAGCAAACTGAATTTCCAGGCCATTGGACTCAGTCTCACGGGTCTCATCCGTATAGTCATCCGTCGACGTCTCTCCCTCGGTGTCGGCAAAGTCAGCCACTTCTTCGACCCAGGTATTGTAGTACCTGACCACAGCAGGGTGACTGAGCTGTGACAGTAATCGAACTTCTTTCAAAATTTCTGTCAGAGAGGTGTGCGATCTCTGTGTGATCTTCTTGATGGCATAGATTTGCCCGTCCAATTTCTTCCTAGCCTTGACAACCTCGCCAAAGCCACCCTTTCCGAGACGTCCTTCTTCTACAAAATCTTCTGTATATCTTGATATCGCAGCCCCTCTGTTATGCGAATCGCGTCGCAAGCGCATGGGGGCGGTTTGCAGAGAAGTGAGAGACGGCACACTCGAGATAACAGCTGACGAGTCGTCGAAGAGAACTGGAGCGTCGGTAGCAAGAAACTCACTAGAGCCTAGCTCGAAAGCTCGCGGACGTTTTTGCTTGTCTTCTTTGAAAAAGCGCCCGACAAGCTCTTGTAGAGGCTGTGAGAGCAAGAGAGACTCCATTAAGTTCTTCGGCGACGAGTATTTGCGCAGTACGTCGAGTCCAAATATCATCTGCACAAAGACGATACCGAAGTCCCAAATATCAGTCTTGTATGTGTAGACGGGCTTGGACGCCGCAGCAATTTCAGGCGGAAGCCAGTATGCAGACTTGGCGGAGTTGACGCCAGGTGGCCCTTGTTTCTGCTCACACAAGGCGTGAATCTCGCGTTGATACCATGCATCAGCAATTTTCGGGATAATTTCACCAGTAGATTCCCTGAATAGTAGAATATTTCCAGCATGGATACACTGGTGTGCAATGTTCTTATTGTGTAGAAAATTGAGTGCATCAAGCAAGTCTCGAGTCCAGGACTTGACTTTGCTGACTTCGAGATTTCCAGCCAACTCGAGAAGTTCTTCCAGAGGACCTTTGTCTGCAAGTGGCATAAGAATCCTGACTGTCCAGGCGTTGGCAGCAGAAGGGTCGGAAGGGGTTCCACCTTCGACTTTGAAGTCCAGAATCTCGACAATGTGCCGATGGACAATCTTCTTAGCCGACTTCAGGTCTTGTAAACGCGACTCCAAAGATTGCAATTGCTTTCTGACATCTTGAGATTCTTTCCCGGAAGATTTCAGAAGAGCTTCTTTCAGCGCAAGCGTCTGGTTACAAACTCCGCTGGGTACAACGGGACGGACGGTGTAGACTACAGACACCTTGCCCTGACGCTCGTCACATTTCGCCGCTACCGATCGAAATGTAATCTCATTGCCAGATTTGTCAATGGAAGTGCAGAACTGGTCAAAATCTATGCGGTCGTCGACGGCTTCGGTCGCTTGAGTAGCCGGTTGCTGGTGAGCGCCATTGGGCCGACGACTCTGGCGGGATTCTTTTGCCTTTTGACGTTGGCGATCCAGCTGCTGCTGAAGCATTTCGGCAATAATTCGCTCCTCTTCCTTTGTGACTTCCTTTTGTTTGCGGTCTTCCTCTTCTTTTTGTTTCAGGGCAGCTCTAGCGGCCTCGGCTTCGTGTCGCTCACGCTCCTCCTCGAGCGAAGGAAGATTTTTACCGGCAGCTTTCGCTTGGGCGGCCTCTTCAAGGATATCGCGGATGCCTTCCACAATTTGGTCAACCATTTCCTGCTCATCTTTGGCAAAAATTTTGGGTTTCGTCTCGATAAACTTTTGGATCTTAAACTGTGTCGACTCGCGGAGGAAGCCTTGCTCTTTTATGGCAATGATCGGGGGAGTCTTCGGATACGTAGCATTTAACACGAATCCCATTGTGACTGCAAAGTCCTCATCAGTCGGCGCTCTGATCCGTATGTCGAAGCATGGCTCTGCTTTCTACTGGCGGTCAGTATCGTCGCCGCGAGACAGTTGCTCGGAAAGCTCGTACCTGCCAGGCACTATGGGTGCCACTATGTTGAACAAAGTCTTCTCCGTAAATAGCTTCTAAGGCCAGCAGTTCGTTCTGCTGGAGCTCCTCATATTCAATTTTGTTGGTAGCCTCTGGGCTCGTGGGCTTGAGCCCAGGGAAGCTTGAGTCATCCTTGGATTGTTTGACGGGTGGCGATTTCCAGGCGCCGGTTGCTTGCCACGCCATGGTTGCGTGAAGTACGAGCAAGTATCACAGCAAAAGCCGTGATCGCTTACGCCGAAGTCGCCATGATGAATGTATTCGGGGTATATTTCTTGATCAACTTGGTATGAAGAATGCCGAGCTGTAGCGGAAGCCCTACAGTTGACATCTTGAAGAATAGCGGGGTACCTACCTGTGGTGGGGAAGAGCTGAGTTGGAGCTCGCCCAGGAATTTGGTTGTTGGCGTGTGATGGACTGGATTGCAGCAACAGCAGGTGGGTTTACCAACCATCGGAGGGCTTGAAAAATCGAGAAAAAAAACAATGTGATAAATACGATTATTCTCCTGCCCAGTACGTTTCTCTATAAACTTTATCATACTCTGCAAGAGTCTGATGCGAGTACTACCATCCCTGGCCGCTATATTCTAGCAGCCGAGTTCTGTAAATTCAGCATCTTCAACAGCCTTGCGCCACTATTTTTACCTGCAACCCCACTGAGTCGCGCCCTGGCCATCGCGCTATGCCCAGGGCAGCAACAAAACATACAAGGCGGCTCAAAGTAAACACTCTACATAGCAACCAAACAGTTGCATCCCTTCAAACAGCTGCGCATGTTGCTTTTCTGATTGAACCATACCTGCTCATGCATATCTATACTCCTACGACTAGGTCTGCTGAGTTGCTTTTGTTTCAACCCAACTGAGCCCACGCGCCATCAAACTTACCGAAATGCTTGGATGGATGCTGAAGCGTGGTGGTGACAACGCGTCCCACACGGTAGATGACGCTGGTACGTCCAACATCAAATGCAGACATGATAGTTTTCCGAGCCGCTCTCCCAAGATATTCTAACAACTTTACGGCGCAGACGATACAGCACAACTTGAGCAACCCGACACGCCAGCACCCGTGTTCGCTGCGCGCGCATTCAAGAGCGCCTTGTTTGGAAGCCCGCGACGCCATGATATCCGAGCTGCGCGGCCTGGAAGACGAAGCGCAACGAATCCCACCGCCGATAAGGACTCCAATACACCGTCGAAACCTGCTGGCATACTCCTAACACCCGGAACCGGAGCCGCCAGACGGAAGCGTGTATCTTTTGGATACGATGTCGCGGGCCAAACGGACGCTACATCGCAGCCGGAAGTTCCCACCGGCAAGGAAAATATGAACGCGAATTCGAGAAAATCAGACACTATTCCCGCGGCTGACCGCTACCAACCTGAGGATGAGGACGAGTGGGAAGAGGACGACGGTAGCGAGCAGGTGGCGAACGACATGACCCTCGATCTTAACGAACCGCACTCGCAGTCCGGCAAATACTGGAAAGAAGAATTTGAAAAATATCATGAGGATGCCAGAGTCGAGCTTGAGAAATTGCTCAAGTATAAGCAACTTGCAAAATCTTACGCCAAACAAAGGGATGCGGAGACGATGCAGCTGGTGGAGCGTCTACGGGACGAGCAGCTCAAAGTTCTCAAAATGGAGAAGATGATTGCCGAGAATGAATCAAACATTGCCTCGGCGCGGCAAGCAGAAGACGGCGACGCGACAGCCGAGCTGCTGGACAAGCTATCGTCACAGACAACCTTGGCGACGCAGTACCGAGAAAAGGTGCAGCAGCTGGAGCATGAATTAGAAGAGGCACTGCACGACAGGGAGCAAAGAGCCGATGGACAACGGCGGCGCCGACAAGGGAATGCGTCGCCCGCAACCCACAAGGCTCTGGCCGAAACGCAGCGGGAGTTGCGACAAGCAAAGAGTCAGCTGCGGGAAATGGGTACACTTCGTGATCAGGTTTCTGCACTGAAGACCAAACTGGAAGCCGCTCGGGAGAAGCCTAGCAACGTGAATGGCGCGCCGGGCGAAACGACTCGAACCAAGGAGCTACGCACCCAGCTTCGAGCGCTCAAGGAGGACAATTTGAAGAAAGAACAGGAACTGCTTGTTCTTAGATCCGAGTTTGATGCCTTTCGGGAGGAATCAGCAGCTCACGATGCTGATACTCGTGCCGTCCTGGCGCGCGCACACTCCAAAATTGCGGAACTAAAGAAAGAAATCAAGACGCTCAAATCTGCACAAGGAGAGAAGCCTCGGCCCCAGAGCTGGGATTTAGCCGGGAATGCTGGTCCTATAGACTCGGAGGACTTGGACGATGCCATCGTCCCCACTGAGTCTCGGCGCAGCTTGGATCTTGACCACCGTCGTAAGCCACGGCTTTCCTCCAAGGAGCGAAAATCACGATCACTCCGTGAAAAATTTCGCGAGGATGCACCTCCCAGCCCCCAGCGGCTACCAGCGACACAACATGCAAAACGGGTCGACGACGGACGCCAATGGCAGGAGTTCGTGCCCCGGTCCCCGCGGAACCTGGATTATCTCGGCGAAGATATGGCTCGTCGGATAGAGAACGGCGGCGTAACGCCAGCGGCAAGCAAGAAGAATACGACCGCATCCCGGCAGGAGAAACCCGAGAGAAAGGGGCAAGCCAGCCAGTCCGACGACGAGGATGCGATTGACCTGCTCCGGAGCCGCTTCGCCAAACTGGGCGGCCCGGAGGAGGGCGGGCAGGGCCACGCGGGCATCACGATCCCGGGAAGAATCAACTTACCGCCCGAGCGTCGGGCGGCGGCGCTGGCAAGAATCGAGAAGCGCATGGCGGAGAAGAAGAAGGCGCGGGCGCGGAGTATGGGCAAGGAGAACATACAGCCCGTGTGAAAGGGAAGCGTTTGGATAAGTGGCGGCAGTGCCGATGCTTTTGGGTAGCAATGTATTTTATCACAGCAAGGAGTTTCGAGGCGTTTGTGGATCATCAGATAGCAACCTAAAGCAATGAATATCGATATTTGATTGTGTCATCCCGACTCGCGGTCTTGCAAGACTGGTCGCGTGTCAACGACGCGACAAAAAGCGTTGTCGTTGAGAATCGCGTGTCTCATCACGCCAGACGATGACCATGTAGTCACAATGCAAAACAATGGTGATGATTCTCCAACACATGAGACGCTTCTGGCAACAACGATGGCAGATACCAGGTTGAATCGGTCCTAACGCTGCTAGACCGTGGAGGTTGCTGAGCCCGCCACCACCGCGCCGCCGCCGCCGGGCCACTTGGCCGATAAGCGGCGGTTTTTTTCGGCGAAGCCCACGCAAGGCGGACGACAACTCGTAAGTGTCTCTTCTTCAACACACAAGTGCCTGCCTGCTGTATGCCTCGTGAACACGGCGCGCGTTGGGCTCATGGCGTCGCAGGACTCAGCGATAGACCCCGACGCGATCGAAGATGAGATTGCGCAGCTCGAGGCCAAGCTGCAGGCGGCGCGGAGCCGTCTGCACGCCACGAAGCAGCAGCGACAATCGCCGGTACAAGATGCAAGCGGCGTCCAACAGCTTCCGGTGAGGATTCCATCTCAAGTGTCATGTAAGTTTTTTGGCCGCGAAACTTGTCCCCTGCTGTTATTTACTTTATTTACTCTTGTTTCCCCCTCCTTTTTCCTCCTCCTCCTCCTCCTCCTCCTCCTTTGACTTACCGGTTGTTGTCCTCGCAGCCGTCGGGACCTTTTCCACGCACTTTCTCCTCCTCCTCTCCGACTCGGCCCTCCCCGTCGGCTCCTTTGCCTTTTCGTCGGGTCTCGAGTCCTTCCTCGCGCACTCGCCGCGGCACGCCACGTTTTCCTCGTTCCTGCCGCTGTCGCTCTCCTCGTTCGCGTCGACGACGCTGCCCTTTGTGCTCGCCGCGCACCGGTGCCCCGCGGCGCTCGCCGCGCTCGACGACCAGCTCGACGCCGCCATCGTGTGCACCGTCGGGCGGCGCGCGAGCACGGCCCAGGGCCGCGCGCTGCTCTCCATCTGGGAGCGCTCCTTTCGGTCCGTCGTTCCCGGCGCAGGCGGCGGCGGCGGGGCCGAGGAGGTGCTCCGAGACTTTGCCGCGCTGCTGCGCCAGAGCAGCGGCATGGACCTGCCGCTCGTGTCGGGCCACTTTGCGCCGCTGTTCGGCGCCGTGTGCGCCGTCGTCGGCCTGAGCCTGCGGCAGACGGCCTACGTCTTCATGCTGAGCCACGTCAAGGCGCTCGTGTCGGCGGCGGTGCGCGCGAGCATGTTTGGCCCCTACCAGGCGCAAAAGGTGCTGGCGGGCGGCAGGGTCCAGGACATGATCAACGCGGCGATTGACCAGGAGTGGGAGACGCCGGTCGAGGAAGCCGGGCAGAGCGTTCCGGTGATGGACCTGTGGATCGGGCGGCACGAGGTCTTGTACTCGCGCATCTTTAATAGCTGATGGAGGCACACGTCTATGCATTATACCCGGAGTGCTGGGGTTTTTGAAGGGATACGTCTTTTTCTGTTGGTATCATGGTTGGTTCCATTTCGTATTTATGAATAAAAAAAAATAACATCTCTTCCCTTATATATGTAGCAATAAACCTTTATTAAAACGCCATTATTCATCGTCATCGCTGTCACTTCCATATGATACAAGAGGTCCCGCCGGCGCCGCTGATTTCGGTTTCGACGGTACTGAAATCTTGGCTCGGTTGAGCGCCGCCAGGGTGCTCCCCGAAAAGATTCCCCCGCTCTGTTCCTCCTGTTGTGGCTGCTGCTGCTGCTGTTGCTGTTGTTGTTGTTGTTGGTGCTCCTGTCCGGGGATCGCGTCATCCGCAAACGCCTCCCCACTCTCAATCATGTGGCGTTGCTGGTCCTCCAGCTCGAAGCCTTCGCGGCCGCGCGGATTCACGGCGTGGGCGCCGCGCGCAAAGTGCACCTCGTCGGGCGCCTCATAGCCCTCGAGGCCGTAGCTGCTCTCAATCTTGCGACGCTTGCGCGCCTCAGGGTCCTTGCCCTCGATTTCGGCGACAAACTCGTCTGACAGGGCGCGGCGGATGGCCTCGGCGGCCTGCTCCTCGATCCGGCGAACTTCGCGGGCCTGCGCCATCGGATTCGGGTCGGCCGTCGCCCATCGGACGTTAAGGATCTCGTCGTGGTCGAGTGACTGGTGCGCCATGGCTTCCTTGGCGAACTGCGCGTTTGCCTCGTTGGAGTATGTGACGAAGGCGACACCACGCTGGTTCAATACTCGGACTAGAGGGAGGAATTTGCTGTTAGCTTTCTGCGCTCAGTCTTGGAAATTCTTTCCGCATTAACATACTGCGCTCGACTTGGCCCCATTCCGCAAAATGGCGAGCCACGATTTCTTCAATGTCATCCGTAACGTGTATGCGACCAATGTACACGGTCCTGTTGACGCGCATGAAGCTGCCCACGCCGCCCATGTCGTCTCGGTAGTCGGAGAACTTGTCGCGCCCGAAGCAGTCGACGTTGGGGCCAAAGATGTCGTAGACGCCCGGCAGGCGGTGCAGGTAGTCGCAGTCGACGCCCTTTGCGCAGACGCCGCGGGCGAAGCTGACGCAGAAGAAGCTGCCGGTGAGGTTGTCGGCCTTTGTGTAGCCGGCATCGGTGGCGATGTTGCAGCGGCCCTTGGCCTTTGTCTGCGCGTTGCCGTCGTGGTCGCCGCCGGACCACTTGTTGTACCAGATGTTGAAGATGGTGCCGGTCTGGGGCGGCGGCTCCGAGGTGATGAGCGAGGGGTCAATCTGCACGCGCGCGGGCTTCCTCTTCTTGCGGATAATCTTCTTGACCATCTTCTTGCCCGCGGGCGGCGCGGCGACGGCGGTTTCGTGGGACGCGGCCTGCGCGGCGGCGGCGTCCGTGGCCAGGGCCACTTGTGTCTCTTGGTCGGCCATCTCGGCAGCCTCTGTCGGCTTCGAAGATTGGAGGCAGCGCTGCTGATGCGGCCGGTGAGGAAGGCGGTGCTGGAGAAAATGATGCGAGTGACAGTGGCGGCAAATTTGTCGATTCAAGAAAGCTCTGGCGAAATCCAGATGCGGCCGCGAGCAACGAGACCCACCACCAGCCAGCAAGAGTGCTACTACTTACAGCGGTTGCTCCCACTAAAAAGCACTAAAAATCGCCACCAACTCATTGTCAGACTGCAGCATATATATTCTACCTACTTACCTAGGTAACTACCCTACAACAGTTTTCATCAGCATCTCAAACGTAGCTTGACGTTTTCTAGTAGTTTTGCGGCTTTAAAAACTATTTTCGTGTGATACGACCTCAAAATTTGACTCGGAGTCGATCCAAAAAAGAATCATCCACGTGATATATTCGCCGCTGCTTTGATTGTTGCAGTAGTTTGACGCCTCGCACCCGCCTGTCAGTGGCCTAGCGATTCCCATCTGTCCATCTTGAACCCATTCTCATTCATCAAAATTCAGGCTTGAATTCGTTTGTTACTACACCTCGGAAGCTGCCCAACACTCATCTTGCCACGTAATGCTGCTCCAGCCAGTGGAATGAATAACTTCTCAGACTTATAAGCCAAACACCAGTCCCAACCGCAACCTTGCACTTAGCCAACTGGTAATGAGTCGCATTGCCCGCCCTTGCATTCATATATTGCTATGGACTGATCCTCATTACTTGTGGATCATGTCGAGTTCCAAAGTTGAAATGCGACGCTTGCGCTTCGTTTAAATGCGTCACACTCACGATGGCCACCCACCAGCCTCTCATCCGATGCCAGGGTCACGCCGGCCAATCCACTAAGAGGTTTCGCCATGAGCAGAAACTGACCTGTTACACGATATACACTATACAGATACCTCGGAGACAGTAGCTTCGTTCTATGAGCCTCATGGTCTGCATGCTGTTGTAGCGAGATGGGCAATTGCAGCTTGCTGTATTGCACCACCAACCTAGGGCTCCGAGGGGCGAGCTCGATTTATGTTGAAAGGGCTCATTACTCTGCTTCTCCGGATATATTGGACAATCTGAATGAAAATTGACCATCGTATTAATTGAAGGGGTATTAGAGATGCGCCTCGCTACTTTCAAGAGTCAACTGCCGTACCATCCTCACCAGCTGCATCCGCTCAACCAACACTACCCGCCGACCTGTCATGCTTGAGCAGGATTTTGAATTCGTAACCCCCCACCTCCCCTTCTTTTCTTGTTTTGCCACTTTGACTCTGTTCAAGTCTTGTCTTGTTGGAAATGTTTCGTGTTGCTTGCTCTCTAGCACGTGTGTGCTCCCACGAACAATAAGGACAGTGGCCAAGTCTACGCTGCCTACAAAGTATTCCCACACCCCAAAACAATGCCAACCCGCACATCTCATCTCCTCATTCCTGAGCTGAGTTGTGCTGTGATTTTGGTAAAGGTTCCGCCCAATCATCGACGAAAAACGGTGGCCGTCTCATTGCCGTCGCAGCTCCGCCCAGTAACACCCAGTTCTTTTCAAGGGTACCCGAGGCACTTTGCCGCCACTCAGCTCCGTATGCTACCGGATGAAGCTCGACGTACTCTAGTTTGGCGCAGGATCTCGTTAGACTTATCGCCGCCGTGGTCAATTCTTTTTTTCCGAGGCACTTTAACCAGTCTATGTGACACACAGGTGACATTGCGAAAGCCGTCAAATTTGGTAGGGCTGGTATTGCACGACAAAGGTCGGGAAGGCAGCAACGCCACGCGGGTCGGTCTTGCGGCCTGCATGCGCTGGGATAGATGACAAGATTTAAATGCGTCAACCAGTTGCATCGGTCCAGGTCCTTCAGGAACCATGGGACACTCTCTATGAAGCCCACTCGCACGGGAACCTCTAGCATGGGCACTCTCGCTGCGCTGGCCAACTGGACAAGTGGACGTTTGCAGGTCGAGGTAAAATCTTTAATTTTGAGGGCCCTTTTCCCTTGAATAAGCTTTTCAACTTCATCCCAAGTCTCTGGGCTCATCAGGAGCATTTCCAGTTGCTGCAAATTTGGCGTGCGGGTCGGATTGAACATACCCCATTCTGATTCCAACTGTGCTTTCTCAAGCATGGAAATATTCAGTAAACTGCGAATATCTCTTTCTTCTACTGTGCCAATGCACCCGGATAAAGAAATACTTTTTAATGGAAGAGGGCTACGACCGAGCCTCCGATAGTAGAAACATATACGCAAAATGATGTTGGTGCAAGGCCACCCGTATACGGAGAGCCTCAAGTGCTCTAGGTTCGGAGTATTGCCTAAAATTGAGGCAATGTACCTCTCCATTCTATCACTTGTATTTTCATCAATCGTTTCAACGCTTAATCGACGCAGTGAATTGAAGGGGGTTGCGAAAGAAAGATTGGACAGTCTGAAAGGGGGATAGAGTTCTACTCTGTAGTCATCAACCGAAAAAAACTTCAAGTGTAGGTCGCTTAAATTCGGTTGAGCAATGCAGTCATTGATACACGAGTGAGATATGGTGACTCTTATAAGCCTAGTCCTTGTTAGTTGATTTGCTGCACCAAATTCAACGTGTGCGACTTGCCGGACGACTTCTACATTTGTCATATTCTGTAAAAGGGCGGCAATCAATTCATCGAAGGTCAAAATGTCATCAGCCAAGGTCCGAAACTCCTGAGAGAACGACACGTAGACTTCTTTGGTATTCATAATTCTGTCGAGCCGGTGTAGACCAGAGGGCAGGCCATCCTGAAAGACAGGCATTAAGACGTCCTCGTCCAATCGCACGACGCGATAGAGAAACGGAGGGAATATTTCATTAAAGAAGCGGCTCACACGGCACATATTCCCTAGCGTTTGTTGATCTCCAACCTTGTCTAACAGTCAGACGAGGTCGTGAAGCAGAGGATGGCCAGTCCAACTTACCAGCAGCTCTCCGACCTCCATCAACAGCTCTGGTATCCCTGCAAAGCTTCGAGAAGGAGAGATCTGTTTTGGCCTTTTCAGCGGCATGTTGTCGACTTTTGCCGTTTATCTGCCTGATTTCGATTCTCCCTCTAGAAAAAGATGCAAAGTTTAGAAAGAAGATTCGGGCACAAGTGCGGCTGCGTAGAAAAAAAACATACGGTACGTGTGATAACGCGCGGTCGCCGTTTGTATGACGTGTACTATCGTGAACTTTGTTTATTGTTCTCCTTTTCCATATGCCTAAATCTCACTGTCCCACATACCAACTAGTATGCAATAATTAAAGCCAGCTGCTCTTTCTTTCTTGTTTTCAAGAAAACAAACGCCTGCTGTTTGTCGCCACTGATGGCCCACGGTCTCATGTTACACAATGTAGCCCCGACACA
The DNA here is from genome assembly GCF_051103115.1 of Cordyceps javanica. NCBI lineage: Eukaryota > Fungi > Ascomycota > Sordariomycetes > Hypocreales > Cordycipitaceae > Cordyceps > Cordyceps javanica. The sequence goes on from NC_139299.1 coordinate 2,871,832, forward strand.
AGACGCAATACAAGCGTAGCATGCGTTCATGTAGAAATCAGCCAAACAGAAAATGCAATATGATAAACCTGATAAGCCGAACGGCAGAATTTGCATCTAGGGTCGCAACTATAGACAAGCAGGTCAAAACCTATGGCAAAATTGGTAGTAACCTTGATCGCAGCGTACCTATCTAGATGGAACCAACACAAACTTCTTGCGGCGTTAATGTGAACGCTACTCGCGCTCTTTCACGCCATCCTTAGCGCACTAGGCTATTTTACAGTCACATGCACAAGACAGCGGGCACTTGTGCGCCTGCCTCTGTATTTGTCAATGGCATGATGCGGTACGCCCTCACTACCTACTCGGCCAACCCAAACATCTGGAATACTGCGGCCGCCGTCTTGCACTTCCAGGCCAAACCTGACTTGGGGTACGTGTATTGGTCCGAGCCAGAGGCAAATGGCGAAACAGGGTGGGATAGATTCCGGTAGCACTGCGACTGCAAGCTACAGAGTATGCTACTCGCAGGCGCTGTCGCGCGACGTTTCAAGTGCACTTCAGTTACAAAACTGTATCTGGAGCCTGATTTCAACGATGCTTGCGGAAAAGCAAAAACCATCGAAGAACAAAAAAACGGAGAATAAATGACTAGGCATACTTTACACTTGTGAAAAGCGCATACGATGAGAGCCTCTCGGACGTCCCCTACTACCCAACAGTGAAATTGCTAAATTTCTCCCACGCGAGGATGAGTAGAGCTTTGCAGGAAATTGCCAGAGGTTGCGGAGATACAACTAGTCTCAGTCTTGTGCGTTAGCCCCGAAACGCTTGTACGAAACATGTCAAAAAGCAGACTGAGCAACGATCTGCTGAGTCGAGGCGCTATGGAGTTGTTAGACATTGAAGATCGCCCGTCAAAAATAACAGCAGGGGTATATGAAACGGTTAAGCATCTGTCCTAGTCGCATTACCCTGCTCGAATAAAAAAAAAACCATGAATTAATACAGATTGTGCAGCATAAGAGTTTGTGAAAGAGTAATATGGACGTCAACAGCAACCTTTGTCAGCTGTCACCGATCTTCCCGCTGCCTCATGCTTCTCGGGGTGATGGCCTTCCGGGGCCGTTTTCCCTCATTGTCTCTGGCCGCCTTGCCTGTTTCCATTCACCACTGCCTGCTTCTGCCCCTTTTTGGCCTGCCTCGCGCCGGCGGCACCCACCGTCCGGCAGTTCTCGTTGACGTGGGTCGCAAAGTAGGCGTCCGTGATGTCCGTCCCCTGGACGCCGATCGACTGCCCCAGCCGGGCCTTGGCCTGCGCCGTCTGCTGCCGGCCCCTCGGCTGCGCGCAGACGGACCGGGCGAAGTCCGTCGTCGCCATCAGCCGCAGGTACTGCTGGTTGGACTGCGACAGCTGGAGGTCGAACTGCCCGCCGAACATGGCGGCGCCGCTGCCGTGCGCCGGCAGGACCTTGACGATGCCGTTCTGCGCGAGGATGTCGTCGCTCCTCTGCAGCTGGCTGCTCTGCTTCTGCGTGTTCCTGCTGACGAGAAAGTTGAGCGTGCTCTCCAGCTCGTCGCCCATGAGCGCGACGCCGTTGATCATGGCCACCGTCCCGAGCTCGGTGTGGGCCTGGACGTTGGTCACGTTCATCGTGCCGTCCTGCATCGTAAAGGTTTGGAACTTGCCCGGCCCCAGGGCGACGTTTCCGCCGCCGCTGACGCCAAACTGCTGCACGAGCGTCTCTTGCGCCACGACGGGAACCTGCTTCAGGCTGTTGGCGTTGCGTCCCGCGACATGGTCGCCGTGCTCGTGGCTCAGGATGACCTTGTCAATGGCAAAGCCCGTCTGCTGCTGCAGTTGCTGGTTGCAGCTGTCGGCGAGGACCTCTGCCGTGGATGTGTCAAACATGAAGACGGAGTTTGGAGAAGCCTTGACGTAGTAGACCATGACGCCCAAGTCCAGGTTTGGATCGAATCCCTCGTTGCCCAGATTCACCGTCGTGGGCTGGATCCCCTGAGGTATCTTGTCAGCGTCGGATGAACCGCCCGCGTAGCAGCCATATATCTCTGCCGCGACATTTTGAATCCGGCCGAAAAAAATGTCCACTTGATTCTGCTGTTGCTGTCGCTTTGACAGCATCCTTGATCACACTGTTAATTTCTTTTCCAAGCAATGGCTCCGTCTCTGATCGACTGGCTACTCACGACACGTATGGGAATGAATAATCAAGACTCGGACCATGCCCGCGAACCCGGAGAGCTTCACCGTGTATGCAAGCTGCTGCGACGCCAGCTGTGGCTGAAGTTATTGCGAATTTTTGTAGTTTCATAATGTAATGACTGTGGATAATGCCTCGCCTTTCGAATGTTGAGGTGCGTAAATAGGACGAAGGGCTGTATTATGTATTGGAAAGCTGATTTGCTCTGGCCATACAACTGATAGCTACAACTTGAAACCGGCCAGAGCTGTCGCTTGAAACGATTGAAACGAGTAGGCAGCCGGTAACGGGGCGGGTAGAAGAACCAAATCTTCAAACCCCCTCCTTGGCTTGCCCTAGTCTAGACTAGACTGCTACATCGACACCAGATTTGGCAAGATAACCAATGAAGATCCAATGCTACGTTCTAACGGGAAAGTGTTTTATACAAGTGCCACGCGCCCCCTTCTTCTCAAATAGCTGGTGCAAGCCATCGCCGCCCGGCGAAGCGACCGCATCACAAGGAAATCTCTTTGGCATATTATGCCCTCGTGGCTACAAAGATTTCAATTGGTCATAGCTATCACATAGTCATACCAGCTAACAGACCTTCGAGTGAATGAAGCTGGCCATCTTTTGAGCTGGCTTCCACTCTACACCTACGCGCTCGATGCTATTTTTTTTCGTCATAGTCAGGGCACCCTTCCTGCGCACCAGTAGGTATCCGAGCTTCTCTAACACGTTTCAGGAATTCTAATTTCTCTGATAGATCTGATGTCTCACGATGGATACTGTGAAAGAAACTTTGAATATATCTTTGAATAATTTTCTTCCGCCCTACCCTTACTGTTGCCCCTCTTCCCCAGTTCCCCTTCCATCCACATCACAAGGAGTCAGCCAGCCAGCCAGCGATAGGGCTGCTGATGGAGCTAGACCTCTTGTCACCGGTTTTATTGAGCCCGTGGCCTGCAGACAATACCAGAATACCCAAATGAGCCTCCCGAGGCACCGAGAACCTCAAGTTCCACATCCCAGTTAGTCCCCTCGCACATGAGGAGCGGCTTTATGAAGTGCGGCTGGCGAAATGTGACGTAGAGGAACACGCCGTGCGGCTTCAAGACGCGGGATACCTCGCGCAGGTACTTGCCGGTATTCGCAATAGTATCCTCAGGCGGACTCCAAGGACTTCCATGGATCATAGCATCAAGAGTACCCTTGTCAAAGGCTACGTCAACAGAGGCGTCGGGTATTTTCTCCTCCATCTGACGCACATCCACCTTTTCCCACTGAATTTTATCGGACAGTCCCAGATCAGCATGGCGCTTGCTCATGGTCTCAACTACCACGGCTGAGAAATCAACACAGAGTTGATTGCCATAGCCCTTGTCGGCCAGATCTTGGGGTATCGTCTGTACGCAATGTCAGGATATCTTCTTCAAACATGAATACTGAGGTATGCGTACGCTGTCACCAGACCCTAGATGCAGAATGCGAGGCGCGGCACTTGGGGGGTATGTTTCGTAAAAGTGGCGGCCAAAGAACTCGTTGAGATCCTTGAAGGATCGGAACCATTCATGAAGCTGCCCGCCCTCGGTCTGGGCATAGCGATCATCCCAATAATCGGCGTATGCCAGCCGTTCGTTCTCTTCATCTTCACTCATGGCAGGCACTGAGTGGAATATGAGGTTGTGGGTCCGCAGCGTGTTACGATTAGATTGATGTCTTAGTTGGAGACGTTAAATGGCTAGGGCCGGGATCATGACAATGAAATTAAAAAAGTCCGTAATGATGCGATGTCGTGAATAATTTTGAATGATTATTGAAAGCGAAGCTTCAAGGACAACCTGCGAAGCTCGCCCGATCGCCGTGGTGGAAACAGACTGGGCCAGACCAGGCCGCCATCACGTGATGCAACGGCCCAAACCATGCCCAACCAGACAAGCAACAAACACCACGATCAAACAGAGTGAAGCAAATATCGCATCAGTACTGAGTAACTTGACGGCTTTATATTGGGGTGAAGACTGTAGCTGCAGTTCTGTGATGCGGCTTCACTTCTCGGTCGGGAAAAAATTGGAAGGGACATCGTGATAATTTAGGCTGGAGGGTTCTATCCGCAGACTTACCTTTTAGCTTATCCTCTTCATACCAAGCGCGCGCCAAAAAAGTAGGGATAAATATGTCTCTTCGAGCAGTCTAAGATTATTAGTATTATTATCGCCCCCACCCCATTCAGGCACCCGAGTCCAACGGCGGGCAACTCCGCTGTCGACATCCACCGCGGGCGACGCCATCAGTTTGGAGATGCCTAAGTTTTTTGTTCCCGAGGCCAGCACCCGGATAGTTACAATGAAAATATGACCGTGTTGCAAGATGCACAGGAGGCACAAGTGTGCTACTATTGATCGAGAGATATCCACCTTGATCCACACAATTGCAGCCTGGCCCTTGCTTGGCCTCTTCCCCTCTATCCATGTATCTTCCTGAACAGGGGAAAAATCATTGGAACGAAAGTAAACTCAAAGACGACACTACTCGGACGAATTTTAATTGAACATTTCAGTTGGGGAGAAAAAAGAAACAGAGAAAGAAACCGTCAGGGTCTACAGAGTACAAATATCAGGTGCGGGTGGCAGACGCAGGCGTCATGCTGAGAAGTAAGACAGGTAACATAGGAAACAAGACGAAGGCGACGTTGAAGAACTACGAAAAGCAGAAAAAAGTACGATTTCTTCTTTGTACCAGTTGAAATTGAGTAACATGATTCGAAATATATTCAATAGATTAGTGACTCGCTATGTACAACAATGGATTGTTTTTTTTTCTGTCTGGTTTCATGATTGTCGGATGTGATGCTCAATCCTGGATCCTTGCTAACCTTTTGCTTAATCCTACGGACCACAGCGGTTAAAGTACTGCTGTATGCTGCAACCTTAATAGTTGGTGGCCAATGGCTACAGCTTACCAATTCCTGTTCGGCGCGTACACGTGGCAGCGACCGTGACCCCCTCCTTTTCCACCGAGCTGTGCTCCCCTCTCCGCCAAATTGATAATCATATCCCGACCCGCCGCGTAATGAGTGTCGGCGACGCACCAAGGCGCCAGGCTCATCACTGAGAAACGGTGATACAAAAAGAACGAGTGGTGCTAGCCAAACAGGCCAGAGCCCTCGATATCCGCAACACGACAACAAGATGAAGTGGCTAGCTAGGCTCGTGGATCGCAGTCCGCGCCACGGCCGTCCCTCGCGACAGCCGTCCCCAGCAAATGAAGCACCCCGTCCAGCTCCGGTCTCAGTCCCGGCTCAGCAGCCTGTGGAGGAAACTCCTCCGCAGCCTGTTCGCCGCGTCTCCAAAACACACACTGCAGAACAGTCGGGATCGGTGTGGTCCGCTGCATACGATGAGGCACTCTCGTTGCTCGATGAGAAAACTCGCCTTGTTGTGAGCGAGCGACGGAATCTGGAGACTTTGTTTGAAAATCTCAACGAGACCAATGCCAAACAAAAGACCGAGTCGGCCTTTAGACGAGGTGTTGGCAAGGCTCATATCCCCATGAAAATTGCAGCATCAGCAATGAACATGACATCTCCCTTGCTCGGCAGCTTCGATCCAAAGGCCGCAGCGGCATTCAGCATTGTTCAAAATGTTGCTACGGTAGGCATTCGCATGATGGAATCCGCTCCTCCACCTTCAGCTAACGGAATCCGCCAATATAGCTAGCAGTGGGTGTCTGTGGCATCGAAGATCGGCTCAATGTCCACATCGCGGACATGTTGAGGCAGATCAAAGTCATTGATGAATGCGATACACTGGGTCAGAAATTCGACGACGCAGAGCTTATACACGAGGTAGAATATTGCCGCCTCAACTGCGACCCTCTCCAGGAAACTGACCATGTTTAGGCATTGGTATACGTTTACAAGGACTTGTTCCTGTTTTATCACGCCGTTTTTCATGTTCTCACCAAGAAATATGTTTCTCTGGCTTGGATATCGGAACAATTCAACGAGCGAATTCCTCCCGTGGTGCAGGACTTTCTCAAACACGCTAGCCTCCTTCACCAGCACATCAACAACGCTACTACCAAGGTCATCAAATCTATAGAGGCTTCGCTCCTAGATACCAAGAGTGAGTTTCTACCTCATGGGCTGAAGAAGAGGTTGCACTTGCTCACCGAAAGTAGTTCTGAAGACTCTTGGAAAAACTCATGTAGACCAACTAGAGACATTTCATCTGGGACTCAAAACCAAGATGGCACACGATGCCTGTAAGTGGATAACGGAGGAACCAGCCTTTCACACATGGCATGGAACTACTGTAACTGAGCCTCTGGTTCTGTATGGGGAGATGGGCGCTGGTAAAACTGCCACCATGGCCTTTGTCATAGACCACGCCATCCAGCTCAACCGAGCACTCATTCCTAGTGCGTTGATATGCTATCATTACTGTCATAGCGACGAGACTGGCACGTCTTTGTATGTCTTTTCCAGTTTCATTCAGCAGTTGATGCAAAGAAAACCGCAATTCAAGGTTCGGTTCGACAGCTGGTTCGAAAAACTCAAGCATGACAGCTACTATTCTCCTAACCGCGACTCAAAGTTACTCGGAGATTTCTTTTTCGACTCTATAAAAAGCTTAGAACGTCCAGTTCTCATCTTTCTGGACGGTCTAGACGAGTGCGACCAAACTTCATGTGAGGAGCTGGTCACTCGTTTCAAGCATGAGTCGCTGAAGATACCTGGACTGAGATGCTGCCTATCCGTCCGGTATAATGAGCAGATTCAGACTCTCCTTGGAGGATTCTCAGAAATACACATGCAGAGAGACCCAAAGCGTGACGCGGTCCTCGTCTCACACCTAGTAACGACACAGTTGCCGTTCTTGGAGGGTGAGGAGCGAAATCTTGTCATTGAACGGCTCTCGACGTTGGCCAAAGGAAGTGCCATATGGGTGCAGCTAGCGGTGGACCTACTCGCCTCAAAAAAACTCCGCGCAAAGGGCACGCTGAAGGCTTTCCTAAGAGATGAGCTGCCACAATCAAAGCTCCCGGATCTATACTCTAAGCTGTTCTCCCGAGTTACCGCCGAAGATGAGGACAATGCTAAACTCCTCTCGGATGCTCTAGAAGTCCTGGCTACCGTTGAGCGGCCACTAAGTATCTCGGAGCTTGGCTGGGCCGTGGCGCTCCGAGGCTCGGAAGCAGACATCAGAACTGTCCAAGGATTAGAGGACTACGTCGACACAAAACGGGTGTTGGGCTTTTTGAGCCCTTTCATTTCCAGTTTTCAAATCAAAATGGAAAATAAACGCCAGTTACGACTGGTACATGAATCCGTCAAGGAGCTTGTTTTCCAAGCCGCCCCTAATCAATGGGCAAATCTTCCACTATCCACGCAGAGATCAAATGCTACTATCCATGAACGGCGCTCTGAACTACACGGCAGACTGGCGTCTGAATGCGTCAGGTATCTTCTGTTCGACGAGATGGGTGCTCAAACACTGATCTCTAGCGAACAGTCATATGTAGAAGCTCTTGACGGTTTGCCTGGGTCAGATGTTTACAGCGACGATTTGGGTACTGTGAGCGTCCCTGATGATAGCGATATATCTGCTCCAGGACCGGACTCGGGTGAGCCCTTTTTTGATCCGGCTGAGCGTGGCTTTGGAGGCTTCTTCACTTACGCTTCGAGCCACTGGCTACATCACCTGTCTAGAGCCGAACGCGGAAATGGGCCGGGCCTATCGGACGTCATCGCGCTTGCGACACCATCTCTAACCAGGTCAGAAAACTGGTGGGAGCAGTTTTATCGCCCTGACTGTACACGTCATCATGATGAAACAAAATTCCGCCCCACGTATCTTGAGCCTCTTACGATTGTCTCACTATACGGACCGACGTATCTCTTCGATGACCTGTTGGGGCAGCTTTCCAAGTCTGCCGACGGTGGGCTCTCTGACAAGGCGAAACAACTAGAAAATGCCGTCGAAGCAATCCTTCAGCAGGGTGACTTGAGTCGACTAACCATGCTGATTGACTTCGCAAAAATGGATGAAGCTAGACAGCTCTGTTTCAACGTAATGCTATATTGGTCTAAAAATCGCAAGGGCGTCATGCCAAATCAGAGGAGGAACTTCGACTTGGTACTCGACCATATTGCAAAGGCCTTTGATCTTATGACCGAGCAGAAAAGGGGCAACGATATGCTCTGTTTGGCTGCTAGCTACGGCTGTCTTCCCATTATTGAACGGCTGTTCAACGCTGCCACTCGTAATCCAGCTCTTAGGCAAGAGATTCTTCGGGCACCCCACCGCGACGATGGAAAGTCGCTTGTAATTTTAAGGCACCAATCTGTTGGTGATGCCGCCTGGAACGGCAAAGGCGACACTGTCGCTTTTCTACTCGCGCAACAAGGCATCGAGGCACACTTGCGCTACCGAGATTTGAAGGGCAACAATGTGCTTCATAGAGCCGTCAGAGGCAGCGATCTGGAGACTCTCAAACTGCTGCTGTCGCGCTACCCCGAGGGGATTGCGGAAAGAAGCGGTGACGTTTTGCCGCTGCAATCGCTCATTTTCCAGAGAAGATCAGACGGCGCCGAGCTCGTAAAGGCCTTTTTAGAGGCTGGAGCCGATGCAAGGTGCGGAATTGGAAAAGAGATGCCCAGCGACTGGCACGAACCCATACGTATGGCGGCCCGTGGAGGCGACCTAGAGGTGATCAAAGTCCTGGTGCGAGTGGGTGGTGTTGACCCTATGAGTGTCTTCAAACAGAGTGATGACGGAGAGCTGCAACTCATAGACCGATTCGACCTTGCCCTAGAAAAGGACGTCAGGGAAACTCTTCTGTCCCTGCAGGAGGAGAGGAGAGGAGGCGGTACCAGCGGCTAACTGCAAAAAGGGCGCAACGTCAAGCCGGAACCGTCAAGAACGGTGCGAGAACTTATCACAGTGTCTCCTAGTTTCCAGGTATCAGCAATTAGAACAGATTCCTTTGTCTGCGTAGTAGTACCTCTTCTAGAAGCGGAAGGTTGGTGTCAAGAGAATTTTGATGCTCAGCAATACAACCGCGCCGCTGAGAATCCGATGATTTGATAGAAAGCTCGAATGGGTAAAAAGAAAGTATATTGTAGCACTCGTTAGTATGAGAAGTCTGTTAGCGATTCGACAGCCCTTGTTGAAAGCCGTCTGTTGTACGTAAAACGACAGCTCACCATACCCATGGCCAGTGAGTAAGCTATTACGCGACTAGGATCATTCCGAGTAGGCATGGTTTGATATCATTTGTTATTGACAATATGTACCTATTAGTTTCCTCTATTCCGACGCTCCTCTCTATAGATTCGTAGCAATTGGTCCATACACTGAGAGATTGGCCCTCCGTTTGTTGTGATGACGGACTTGATCACTCATCTTCTGAAAACAGGATCATACAGCTTGTCTGACTTTGTGCCCTACTCATATAAAAGCCGGTCGTAACTCCTGGACACTAACCTGACTTTGATCCTTGTTCTTCTCGAGACCGATGGGCATCGCGAGTCGGGGCGCCATTTGTTCGACCTGCGTGCGGCTCGACACCTCGCCAGCTTCTTCCTTGGCTGCCGACGTCTTCTTGGATGCTTTCCTGTTCGCCATGAAGATCATTGACAGCTCGAGCCCGCTCATGAACGAGCCGACCGCGAACACAAAGACGATGCTCGTGCCGAGAGACACGGCCAGCTCAAACGGCACCAGGGCGCGGGTCAGGCAGAGCGTCACGCTGCTCAGGTCGGCAAAGCCGGTGATGGCCGTCGGAAGCAGCAGCGCCAGGAGGACCTGGTTGGAAGCATGCGACGCCCAAGTCGGAGCGTCCAGCTTGACAGCTGTCGAAACCGGGTCGCCGGGTGTGCGCTCTGCGGGCTTGGCGAAAAAGGACAGCGCGAGAGAGGCAATGGCAAAGAGAAGCGTGATGAATCCGAGAATCTATTTTTTTGGAAAGTCATTGTGAGTATAGTGAAATATGCTTCCTCTTGTGGAAAAGAAAAGACTTACACCGTGGGCTGTGCGGAAGTGGCCCGAAGCCGCACCAGCCGCGATCCCAAACACAAGAATGAGAACCAGGAATGGCGCAATCACAAACAGCCTCACAATTTTGCTCGTCTTTGCAGTCCACCCAGGAAGACGCACCGGCACGCGGAAACGCGTCGCCATGTTCTGGAAACTGACCAGTATCAAAATGAGAGGCCACAGTACATATAAGCCAATGAGGGCGCTTGCAACTGTTGCAACGCAAGGTTAGCCCCGAGACAACTTTATGGGTTAGAAAAACTGCAAGGCCGACTTACTGTGCACGACTAGGAATGCCGCATATGTTTTGACGGGCGAGCCGTTGACGGCCAGCGTGGCCGTGAGGTCCGCGCCGGGTTTTCCCAGGTTATCGGCGAGCTTGGTCCCGTCAATGGCAAACGTGTTTCCCTGCGACTCGACACGGATCGTGCCCTTTGGGATCAGCGACTTGACCGTGTCGATGGTGTTGCCGCCGAGGTCGCCGCCGCCCGACACGGTGCCGCTCTTCTGAAGCCCGAGCAGGATGAGAAACGCGCCCGCGACGCCGTCGCAGGTCAAGACGTCGATCCCCTTTTGGGCGATTGCCGAAATGACCTTGGGGTCGGCGAACTGGCTCAGGTTCAGCGGCGGCGGGGGGGCATCGCTGTTTTGGCGCCGATCAAAGACGGCCAGGTCGCGTCTTTGCGGGCCGGGCGGGCTGCTGCTACTGCTGCTGCTGGTGCTGCTGCCGCGGGAAAGCAGCTTCTGGAGCGTCACGACGGCCGACGTTCCCAGTCCCTGGCCGAAGCCCACAGCCGCGCCGCCCGCCGAGTCGTCAAAGTCAATCTTGGTGTCCGCAACGGCCGCCGTGGGCGCAGAGGTCGTCCCGTTGATGATGGCGCCGATCCCGCCGAGTGCCTGGACGCCGTCTCCGGCGCCTGTGAGGAGGCCCCTCGCCAGGCCGTTCGCCACGCGGGGGACGTTGATGCCGCTCAGAAGAGACCCGGCGCCGCCGCCGCCGCCGCCGCCCGCGGTCCCGTTGCTTCCAGACACGCGCCTGATGAGCTCGCCCGCCGTGTCGTTGGCCAGGAACTGCGACGTCAAGCCTTCTGCGAAGCCCTGGGCGAGTCCCTCGGCGTCAATCTCGCCGTCCTTTGTGGCTTCCTTCTTCTGAGATGTCGCGCCAGGCGGGCCCGACTGCAGGCCGAGGCCTACCGCCGCGCCGCTTCCTATGCCTTTTCCGAGCCCAGAGGCCACGGGGGCCGCAAACTTTGCCACCAAGCCTCCCGCATTCTTGGTCAGGTCGCCGGTCAGCTGGCTAATGTTGAGCTTGCTGGAGAGCGCGTCGCTCAGGCCGAACGCGAATGTGCCAGCCAGTTGCGGAATGTCTTTCAGCGACTTTGGTGCTGGGGGAGGCACGGCGTCCTTTGGAGCCAGATCCAGGCCCTTGGCGAGTCCCAGTCCGAGGCCGGAGCCAGCGCTCAATACTGTGGCGCCAAGATCAACGGACGGCAGCGCGGCTCCGAACTTGCTTGCCTGGGATGTCAAGTTGATCTTGTCCGTGAAGGAGTTACCGAGTCCAAAGGTGAACTTTTCGACCAAACCCGCAACGTCGGCCAGGGGATTCGGCACAGCACGCGAACTGATACCGTTCGGCGCGGCAGCCAGCCCTAGGCCCGCGGAAGCACCGCCGCCTAGGCCGCGTCCAGCGCTGAGAACGACTCCTCCAATGTCCAAGTCCGCCGGTAGGATGCTTGACAGGCTCGCGCCGCTCGTGTTGAGGGATCCTGTCAGGCTCTTGCTCGCACCAAACGCGAGGGCGCCCGCAATCTTGGGAAGATCCGCCATCGAGGGCGCCGCCGACGGCCCCGACGTCGCCCCGAAGCCGCCGCTCGTGTCATTCTGCGCCAGCTTCAGACCCTGCGCCGCGCCGGCCCCTATGCCGTCTCCGACGCTCAGCGCGGCAGAGGTCAAGTCGATGGGCGGCAGCATCGCCGCCAGGCTCTGGCCGCTGACGTTGAGGCTGTCCGTCAGGGCGTTGCTCAGGCCAAACGCAAACGTGCCGGCGATGCCGGGCAGGTCCGCGTTGGACGCCGGAGCCGGCGGCCCCAGCTCCTCCTTGGAGAGCTTGAGCCCCCGCGCCGCACCGGTGCCGATGCCCGACCCGGCGCTGAGGGCGACGCGGCCCAGCTCGAGGCCCGTGGCCGGGAGCAGCGCCCCCAGGCCGCCCGTGAGGTTCAGGTTGGCGGTCAGGGCCTGCGTCGCGCCAAAGCCCAGCGCGCCGATGCCGTCCACGAGGCCCGACCCGTTGAGCGGCGGCGACAGGTTGCGCTTGGTCAGGCCGAGGCCCATGGCGCCGCCGTTGCCGACGCCCTGACCCAGAGAGGCCGCGAGGGCGGCGATCGGCGGCAGCTGGAGAGCCTGGTTGTCGACGACCGCTTTGAGCGCCGTGGCCGTCAGCCCGACGGCGGCGTTCTGGATGATGGGGTTGAGCCCGGAACTCTTCATTCCGTTGGCCTGCGCGACCTGCTCGCCCGTGCTTTTCGACCGTGCCGCCGTCGTCAGGTTCAGCGCCTGCGCGGCACCCTCGCCGACGCCGACGCCGCCAAAGAAGCCCGCGCCGGCGAGACCGCTGGCAGTGCCCTTGAGAAGCTTCTCAAAGGCGCCGTTCGCGATGTTGGACATGAAGGCGCTGATTGGGCCTTCCTTTTTTCCCGCGTCACCTTCGCCTTTGCCAAATCCGAACAGTCTCCTTTCCAGAGATGCTGACCTGTCGGCTGTTGGTTCTGTTCGGTCACTTGTATCGCTAGATTCTTGAATTTGTTGCTCAGGTTCAGCAAGCGCTGACAAGAATTTTGCGAGTATGCTCTCCTGTCCTTCGTCATCATTGCTGCTTCTCGCCCGTGCAGTGCTCCTCTTCAACTCAAGGCGGTGCGGCTCGTTGGTGTTGTCGTTGACGCTTTCAATATGGCTGTCTAAATCGTTTGAGAGCATTCTCAGCTCCGAAACGCCATATTTCCTGGCTGCTTCTCTAGAGGCATCACTAAACATGCTGACCAGCGCCATGTATGTCCTCCGTAGCTGAACATCACGAACTTGGGGAAACTGTGCGAGCGACCCCACGCCGCTCAGTTCATCTAATACATTATGACTGGAAGTTTCTCTGGCCAATGTTGCCTGAACAACACCCAGGAGCAGGCAAAGACCACAGACGAGAAGGTTAGCTGCGCGCTGAAACGTGATGTAACCCATCATAGATCTGTATCGGCCACTTTTGAGAGCAAAGAAGGGTACGTCGACCAGCGACGGGCAATCGGACGTTTGTCGTCGTGACAGAAGCTGGCGGCCTCGCTGGTAGCAACTCCAAAAGTAAATCTATCCTCCCTCACTGATACTTCAACATCCGGTCCGCTTGGGGGGAAAAAAAAAGAAACAAGAAGAAAATATCAGGACGATATGCAGGTAATACTGCGCACAAAACCACGGTCTTCGCACATGACGCTTTCAAGGCCCATTCAGCCGCCACGATGTCTGTATTTGAATACTTTGGGTATCTGAGCCACAACGTATAAGCGAGCTGCGCGGCGTTTCCAGCTTCCGCGTATTTTTTTTCCTTCTTCATGAAACAGTGGGTCGGCGTTTGGGAGTCGCGTGAATCCCGTTTCATGGCTGCTAATCCATGTATCTACGACAGATTCAACCGCCCGGAGCAGCAAACCTGATGCTAGAACTGGGTCGCATGAAATGCCCTGTCAAACTAGCCCCTGAGTAACAACCGAGGCTTATCACATAGCCTATGCTGTGGTCCTCGCTTATATAGAGGCAGATTGCCCAGCACATCTGCCGTCAATCTAAATAACGTCAACTCGCCGATTGTTAGCGCCACCCACACCTCGACAGCACAGCCCACTCCTTTTTGAAACATTGCCAACACAAGTACGCTGGGTATCTAAAACGAAACCCAGCATAGAGATAACTGGAATAGATGGCTTGATTTCTAGCACGGCTCAGATTGGTCTGGCTGCTATTCCGTCATCAGACGTAAAGATACACTGCCGATAAAATTTTCGGAACAGTGCACAGCCGTGACTCAAATCTCTTTGGTCGCTTTGACTCGACGATTGCCCTACTACCCCAGCTCTGTATGAGTTTCAGAAATTGGACATCTCTACGACTTCGACATGCCCTCGATCATGCATCGGCCCGTCCCCACTCGACTTGCTGCAGCTGGGGAATGCAAACCTCCTAGTGCGCGCGAACTGGAACAACTGTTTTCTTGACCTACCCTGAATGTTGAGAACGCGCTGCATCAAGTCCGAGGCTCCCTCATGAGGCACCAAAGAGGCTGCAATTTGTTCAAGGTAGTGGATCAGCCTTGCATGATGCACAAATACGAATTAAATCACTTATTGGAGAGTGCAGGCGGAGAGCAGTGTCTTATACTAGCCCGGGAGGATATTTGGTTTCATCTGCTCAACGAGGAGAAAATGACTTGTCGTTGCCGGTACAACCTGGTTTCGAAGCTTATTTGTCGGTTCGACTCAAGAACCGGAATGGTGATGGCTTTCGCTTGCCCAAATATCGTCTATGGAAGCTCCCACTCGTGGCTTTTCGGGAAGGCGTTTGTGAGTTTGTGAGTTGGTCTTGTCGAGGTACGAGGGGCAATGGACTGGGGAGAGAACGCCGCTTTGCTGCAGCATGGATGAATGACATACTCTTGTCAAGGTCCTACCATCTGAATAGTTTTCCGTAGAGGGTGTGACAAGGTATTCGAGCCGGTTGACGTTTTCGCGTCACCTTTTTCTAGTCGAGTGTATAGCTGCCTTGCTCTCAGGACACTTGGCATACAGAGCGCTTACGTGGCTGTATTGCCCTCTTCCAGTCAAAATAATAAGCCGCTCTGGATATACATCAAAGAAACCCTCAAGATTGGGGTTTTTGGCGCTTTCCATGGTTCTAGGTTGCTGTTCGTCATGGAGCTTACATCCGGACAGAAACCCCGGGGGCATTGTAACTTGGCGATTCATGTCAATTGCCGCTCACAAGTCGACAACAATAGGCTCATTCTGCAGCTCATTGTCGGGACCACCAACTACCGCAGCATTGACCAAGGTTGTAAAGTCGTCGCTGCGTGGTCACCTGACGAGATGCGTCAGCCTCAACCATGCGACTGCCATGGCCAGCCGCAGGACGCCTCCCCATGCAGCCCAGCCTGTGATAATCTCCTCGTACGCTTCTTGTGCTCCGTCAAACAGGACATGCTCACGACCGTAGGCAGCGTGAATGTGCCCAAAAACACATAGGCGGGGGCGAATGCGCCGTATCTCCTGCGCCAGGTGCGGACACCCTGCCCGGTGGAAGTCGCGCTTGTCCAGGTGGTGTCGCGGCGGGCCATGCGTGACTATGATGTCTGGCCGTTGAGCTAGCGAGCCCAAGATGGCCTCCCAATGCCCGTGATTATTTGGATGATATTGAAAGGCCGAAACGCCATATTTGGGCGTCCAAGGGCTGCCGAAAACGGTGAGGGTCCTTACGGAGGGTTGCTCGTCCTGCGTGCCGCTCTCATGCTCTGGAGAGGGAAAGTGGAGGGTCACCATCTCATCTTCGAGGTAAATGATGTCTCGCCAGATGAGGTCGTCTTGAGTCTGGGATTGACCGTAGCGACGTTTTGGGTATTTTTGGAGAAATGCATTGTCGAGCAAGACGTCATGATTCCCGGCGACTAGAATTTTGAATCTGTGAGGCAAAGAAGCAAGCCACGCGAGCTCTCGTTGCACCTCTGCAAATGACCCGTTCTCTGTTAAATCACCAGCGTGTATCAAAACATCGCCATCAGGCACTTCTGGGCGCGTATTGTGCGTGTCGGAGATGCACACTACTCGGACGGAAGGCTTTCCCGAAGCTGCAAGGGGCGCAGCAGTATGAGCGCGATGCGCTTTGATGAGCTGCTCGGCGTAGCGCCGTTCAGGAAACTTGCGGGTCTTGATGCTTCTCACGGCAGGCTCCATTCTGGCCACTTCGTTTGATCGTTGTAGATGACTGAAGTTGTAAGATTGACTTTATGATGCTCAAAAGGTTTACGTTGTTCTGCTTGTGCTAGTGGTTGACTGAGGAGAATAGCCGCCGGACGTGGCCACGTTTGGAGAGGCCATACTGCCGCTACTTAGCACAGTGACCAGGAATGGAGCGGCAACTGGTTGGGTCAGCGGCCGACTCAGCCAATAGTGACTAGCTAGAACCCGGGAGGGATTTGAACCAGCGCATTAAGCGCCCGGGAAGGGTCCGTGAACGGGCAACAAAGAAATTAGAGAAAGGATGATCAAATTAACTGACCAATGTAATCAACGATGTGATTTGGCATGTTTCAGTTCGATTGCTTTGCACCGGCCGATGGACTGCCGCCTAAGAATAGCAACCTCGATATGTTTCTATGCGATTGACGTACGTGAAGAGAGAAATGGGCTGAAACGAAGACTGTGAAAACTCCCGGAAGAGATAAAATGACCTGGGATCAACTCGATAGAATGTTTACTCCGGACAAGGATCGGCTGCAGCTGGATATCTTACAGAATATGTGACCGATTTGATTGCTGTTGGTGTTAATACAGTGGTGTAGGTACAGTGGGTGTAGGTAGTTAAGCGCCTAGCAAGGTCCACTGGAGTTGATTGCATGATTGTATACCTACACTACGTCTGCAGCCAGCCTACCAGCCAGCTGCAGGGCTGTCATAGCACATTGGGCTGAGTTTGGGTGACGGAGGTGGGTGAGCCTCATTGTTCCTAGCTATATGCTTGATCTATACACGAAGCATCTTTGCTGGAACTAGTTATGATACTTGAATAAGTCGCTAGACTTTGAAATTAAGAAAAACATCATCACCCGTCTCATGGGGCAGATTCTTTTCAATCTCCTTGACCAATTCTGCGTGAGCTGGGCTCCTCGTCACGATATCAAATGGGAATTCTGCTGGGTGGGAGAGCGATCCAGACGTGAATTGTAGCTTAGCCTCCATTGGCTGGCCCGTCGCATCCACGGCTTTACGAATGTCGAGTACTGCTAGAACTCTTGATATCGTCCAGAACAAGCTCATATCGGCGACGTCTTTCCCAGGACAAACTCTGCGACCATGCCCAAAGACGGTTGCCGCGGGATCAGGCTCGTTTCGTGGCGCTAAGAAACGTTCCGGCTCAAAAGCGGCTGGGTTGGCGTACACCTCTGGGTCGTTCTGGAACCACCAAGTCGAGAACAGTATAATCGAGCCTTTGGGTATGATGTATTCCCCGCAAGGAATGTCGTCATCAGTCGAGTGAGGTACCCCCATCGGTGTAACGGGGAACCAGCGTAGCGCCTCTTTGACTATTGCAGAAACGTAGGGCAGCCGGTCTCGATCTTGTAGGCCGGGCAGCCGATCCGAGCCAATGACGGTGTCAATCTCTTTTTGTGCCTTCCTTTGAACGTCTGGATACAGGATCATGGCCAAAAAGAATGCACTTAGAATAATAACGGTAGTATCTGCTCCGCCAGCATACATGACCGCGGCTGTCCGCTTAATCGTATTTTCCATTTCAGGATCCATCGTGGCTTCGCCATTCTGGAGATTTCGTTCGATCTGCTTAGACACATAGGACGGGCGATGCACACCTTTTGCCATCTGGCCTCGGACAAACGAAAAGGGTACATCCTCGACTCGGGCGTTGGTCTTCCGCCAGGCCGCAGCCGTGGCTTTGAAACCCATTCCTGGAAGCCAGGCTGGCAGGGACTCGAGGGCTGGCATCAAATCAACCATCCAGTAGCCAGGTTTCTGGGCCTTTGAGAAATTGTTCATCATTTCCTCAATCAAGTGCACCAACGGGTCTGGCAGATGCCGATGAGTAGCGTACCCATAGGTAATTTTCAGAATGATGGCGGCGGCCTCGCTTTACCAATTCATCAGCATGGGGTTTTGTTCAATGCCATTGAGGGTTAGGGTTATCTCACTTTTTGATGTGCTGGATGAGAGCTTGGGGGTCTCTGGCCACGTTCAAAATGAAGCGACGTGACTCCACGTCTTGTACCTCGTTGAACTGTTCTGCGAGCTTTTTTGTACCCAACTGTTGGTGTACCATTTTTCGATGCTGGCGCCAATCTGCTTCATAGTGTTTAAACGGCATCAAATGATCGAAGCCGCACATGGTCGCAAAATTGTAGCGAGGCCGGCTGGATGATTTCGACGCCGCCTTCTCCAGAACGTCCAACGCGGCTTGCTTATCATGAAGGATAATCATCGTCTGCCCCAGTACGGTGATGGAGCTGATAGGTCCATACCTGTCCTTGAACTTGAGCCAATGCTTGAACTCGGCCTCTCCCTCGGGTGGCATGTCCATGAGACTGCCTATGATAGGTAACGGCACAGGCCCTGGTGGCAGTCTCGCCGCGGCGCCGCTTCGGGACCGAAGTCGGAAGAGCAGGGCGAGGGCAACGAGGCTGAAGGCGAATAGAAAATAAATCATAATTACGTTGAATATGAAAGCAAGGCACAAGATATCATGGACAAAGGAATTGAGTCGAAGCCGTTAGACGCCGGGCTGTTCGACTTGTTATAAAGATTGCGAATGAAAAGGGCCACACTCCTGCTACTTACTAATACTACATCATGCAGAAAAATACCGCGGCATATTACTCCCGTGCCGTTGGCCCAGTCATCATGAGATGCGTATGATATCGCGACGAGGATGTGGGGATACTACTCCGGACCCGTCGATCGACGCGCCGCGGAGAAGAGTTGACAGGCAAGATTACATCATAGCATCCAACTGCCAACCTATACTGGTGATACACAATATCATATAAAAGGAACGTAATATGCATAGTGGCTAATTATTGCAGGAGATACCCACCTGTCGCATATTACATGCGGATGCAATAACGGATGGCTACCCAAGCTCGTCTCGCGCAGGTTACATCGACGATAAGAGTAACTACTATATCAACGTTATAGCTACAAGCTTAGAGAGGTAACATAGTTTACAATGTAAATGATAGCTTAGGCCTTAAATTCAAAAGTTAATTAGTTGCGTACGAATAATTCGTACTACTCCGTACCAAGACATTTTACACGGTGAAAATATCATCCAATGTATTTGGACGCTGCCCTGTGGTTTCTATCAATTTTAGCACTTGGATCAACAGGGAAGTATGCTTGTGGGGCTTATAGGGATAGGCCTAACATGACATAGTTGATAGAATCTGTCGAACTGCTATATACCAAAATACTTCACCATCTGGTGTGGTACCCACCTTTTGCCAGCGGACCAGTAACGCGACAGAATCAAAGTAGTAACTTAAGTCTGCCCTACTAAGACAAATAGTCCAGCTATCTATTATTCTAAACCGAGTATTAGGTACCCTCTATTGAAAACTCTTATTTTTTTAAGTAAGCTAAACAGTATAAGGTACCCTCTATTTAGATTTATAAAAGTATATATAGCTTATTTAACTAGCTATAAAGCTAGGAACTAATAGTGTTTTTAACCTTCTAAAGTAAAGATTATAGACAATAAAAGATAAAAACATTCTCATTTATAAAGCTAAGTAAAGTCCTTATCTTAATTATATAGAAATAAGAAAAAATTCTTATTATATATAATATAATTTAATCTCTTTTCTTTTTTAAAAGTATTTAACTATAAATTCCCTAAGTCCTTCTAAGCCTCTTTACCTATAACCTTCTAATACTACTTATTGCCCTATATACCTTAATATGTACTAACTAATATACTACTCTCTCCAGCTAGGCTTTATACTTTAATTATGTTAGCTATTAGTGGAGTTAGTTTTATTATAAGTTCTAAGCGAGAGTTATAGTATTCTACGTATTATATTGAGCTATATAAAGGCATACTATAGTATTTATTCTATTAGCTATATAGTAAAGGGGGTAGAAGGGCGTAGAAGTATATAGCTAAGAGAGGTGTAGGCTAAAGTCGTGATAAGGGGTGGTTACTGTTTAGGCTAGCCACCCTACGTGATGGCGTGGGAGGGCGAATTAGAAAACGGATGTGCAGACAGTAACACACGTAATACACGTGCTACACATAACTATCTGCGCGAGTAGTGGGTGTGTGGTACGTGTACAAGTCTGAGAGAAAAGAGAGCTAAGACGACTAGATCACGATCGCACTATGACAGTGAGCAGCCACATAGAGCTTCGTGGGCAACACGGATTACGGCAAAACAGGCACTACTATTCACTGACCGTGTCTCATAACCGTCAGATTGGGTCCAAGTATTGATTACACCTTCTTTCAACGCCTTGAATTGCTAATGTGTATTGGGCTTTGCGTACATGACTCCATTCATCCACCTTCTCATCAAAATCTATCCTTTCCAAAGTCTTTTCTAAGCAAGGTAGCCGAGCTTTTAACAGCACACTGTACAAACGAACGAACATGTGTACGATTCTTCCTTATTTTTCTTTTCTTTTAATGAGCTGAAGCATGACTGCGGCCATTTCTTGTCGGAGTCCTGTATTCAGTGCAGAGAGTCCAGCGCAGTCCTCACAATTTGTTGTTTCATTTTTCGCGGTCTGCATAGAGATATTCAAGGGGCGTATCCTTATTGCCACTGTTGACCCCCAGGACCCTTAAAGTGCCCAAATTGCCCCGAGCTGCCCCGGGGCTTTAAACTGGTGAAACGTGTCACGGCGGAAACTCGAGCGGATCAAAGGAGTACCGAGAGCATCACGGGCGGGGCAGGAGCACAAACAACAACCAAAATGTGAAAGCAGCTGCATGTATATCATGATGCGAAGAGGAAGAGTCTATCAAGGGCAGTTTTGGCAGCTACATCGCCGAGGGCCCCGCGGCGAAGGTCAGTCAGCAATGCATTTGTCTGCCAATACCAATCATGAATAGCCTAGTTGGACAATGAGATGGTCAATTATACAAGAGAGTTGTCCTCGGAGCAGAGTTTGTAAAGATCTGTGGCGTATTTCTGCCTTTCTAGACTTTGTCTTAAGAATAAAAATACGTGGCATCTTCGTCTAACCTATCTTGAACCCAATGCGGCCAGGCGTTAAACTTGCGGTAATCGCCGGTGATCCAACCATTCATGCACACGAGCCAGTAGTACCAAGGCTCAGTACACTTGCCGTCGTCTTTCGCCTGAGCTTTCGCGCCTCTTAAGCCCTGCGCCGCCGGTGCGTCCGACGGTTTCTTGGAGTCGTCGTTGATTTTGGCCGAGGCCTTGCGTAAGAACGCCATCGTCATCATCAAGGCGACCCAGTGCGTGGCGAGCAGTACATTGACCTGGTCGGTCATGTCGATGATGCGCTGAAACTCGTCAAACGGCAGGCTCGACCACCAGAGGAAGTGGCCCATGACGCTAGTGTATACCTTGAAGGTGTCCGTCTTGGAGTACAGGAGGATGTTTTCCAGGTTGGCAAGGTATGCCAGCTGCAGGCGGTCAGCGCAGATGACTTTGAGCATCTCCAGCGACGTCTCCCCCGCATCTATCCACGGCTTATCCAGGGGCGGTACTCCTTGCAGGTACTGGCGCATCGTTTCGACGGAGTCTTTGGGCTCGAGGTTTTGAAACAGGGGCGGGAACCCGAGTCGGATCATCTCCGCCCGCAGCGACGCGGACCCCCTTGTCAGTGTCATGAAATCCTGTATGCCGTCGCCCAGGTACTGCGATTGGCCCATGAGCAGATAGCAAGATGCCACCAGCGCGCTTCCTTGTTCAAGGGACATGATGGACTGTCCGTAGTGCTGCGAATCGGTCTGGGGCTTGGCCTCGCCTGCAATCTTGGCAGACTTCCTCGGCCTCGGATTTTTGGTCTCCGTTGGTGGCGCGGCTTTTGCAGATTTTTCGGGCTCTTGAAAGGACGTGATGGCTTTTCGAAACAGCTGGATGGCCTTGAAGCGATACGTCATGGCAGGCACGGAAAGCGTCGAATTCGTACCCCCATTCGCCTCCAGGTCAGCGGCAGCAAAGCCAAGAATGGCGTAGAGAAGAAAGTTGTGCTACGCATTTACTGTAAGTCTAAATCAGAAAGACAATGCTGGAGAAATGGAGCATGCTCACATGGTGAGAGAGGCAGAGTACATCGTGCTTCCAGACTTGCTGATTGCCGAGAGGGTACACTGGGCGGCACTGCAGGAGGAAGTGTTGAAAGAAGTGCATGTCCAACATGGTGAATCTTGGAACTTGGTCGGGCTATCAATTTTAGCCGTATTCCACAGTGCATTACAAGAGGCTGACTTACCGACATGTACAGGCGAGCTTGGGGCGGATACTCGCATGTGTATCCAGACTTGACGCAGTTACGGCATGCTGGCCGCTCCTCTTTACACTGCAGAATCGTTCATATTAATGTCCAAGCTGTAAAAGCTCTGCAACTCACTTTGATGCGCCTTCGCTTGCAATTGAAGCATCCTGTGCGCGTCTTGCGGTGACGGGGCCTCTCCTGAGCTTTCCTTGCCACAGTCTGGCTGTCCGTGCTAGAGCTGGCCGTCCGGGGTGATGGGACCGCCGAGTCGCTGCTTGATATCACGCCTGAAATTATGGGCAGTACCATTTCTTCCCAATGCCATCAACACAACGTTCGGAGCAGCAGGATCGATATCTCAGATCTGCGTTTTCCTTGGCAGGCGGGTTCCGGCAATTACACGACGACGAGGCGAGAATATCAGAGACTGTGTAAACGGAGCCTGAAAGCCACTGTTGTTCTGATGGCCTCTGTCAGTCTTCCGGGCCTGCCATGGCTACCCAGACACGATAATGCTTTGGAAAAATTCTGTGACTCAGGCGTGAGCCCTGTTCAGGAAAAGTACGTGATGGAAGGCTGCCGGAATCAACTGGCTTGCAACCAACCCCGAGACCGCAGTGGGGCGCTGTAAGGCAGATTTAGAGCGTTAGCGGGGGCGCTGAAGACAAGCTTTATTAGTGGATGTGGCGCCTGTGATGCAGGAAGTTTAGCTGGCGTGACCGCTGAAGCATCGGCGAAACAGCGCTGATCGCAGGCTGTGACGGAGGACGGCAGTTGATGAGCTCGGATCGACCAAGTCAATGCATTCCAGAAACGTCTTTCAGTAAATTCCTTTCTTTTTTTCTCAATCTATTCTATCGACTTAACCATGACAGTACAGCCTGAAACTGAATGCTGCACACGACGGCGTGCAAAAGCGGAAGGCGGTGAAGCATCCGTCTACCAAGTGCACCCCGCCAAAGTATTCTGCCCACATCCCCCACCTTGCGCCTCGAGCCTCGACTCCAGCCAACTTTTTGATATCACAAGGTACCAGTCGACGAGGGAGATTGCAGACGGCAAGTCCGTCGATAAATAACTGGGCTCAAGATGGTCAATATCACGGATAAGATCAAGGAGTATGCCACGGCACACGACCGCAACTCGCCAGATATATCGGCTGACAAGGAGCTTTAGGATTGAGGAGGAGATGAAGAGGACACAAAGTAAGCCGTTGTCGTCATGCTAGCCGAGGGTCATCTTGTGCCTCTTATTTACGCTTGCTCATGTTTACTCACAAGACTATCTGCTAACTCGCTTCCTCAGAAAATAAAGCCACAGGTCCGCCAATCCCCCCGGGATCATCACCTCTACGACACTAACCGCAAAAAACCCACTGCGCAGAATACCACCTGGGACTATTAAAAGGGTATGAACGCGCGCAGGACCCTCGCACACAAACGACTGGCGCACCGCTCTGACAAGGTCCCAAACAGCAAACTCGCGCGGCTCCGCGCGCAGCTGCTGGAGCCCGGCCCCGGCAGCGGCGGCGGGCCCGGCGCGGGCTTCGACGTGAGCAAGTCGGGCGACGCGCGCATCGCGCTCGTCGGCTTCCCGTCGGTCGGCAAGTCGACGTTCCTCTCCAAAGTCACAAAGACCAAGTCCGAGGCCGCCTCGTACGCCTTCACGACGCTGACGGCCATCCCCGGCGTGCTCGAGTACGGCGGCGCCGAGATCCAGCTGCTGGACCTGCCCGGCATCATCGAGGGCGCCGCCGAGGGCAAGGGCCGCGGCCGGCAGGTCATCTCGGCCGCCAAGACGAGCGACCTGATCCTCATGGTGCTGGACGCCACCAAGCGCGCCGAGCAGCGGGCCCTCCTCGAGGCCGAGCTGGAAGCTGTGGGCATCCGGCTCAACCGATCTCCTCCGTGCGTGGGCCAAAACTTTTCAAACTCATTCCAACACTCTGCCTCTGTCTCTCTCCTTTTCTCTCCCTTGTCACGAGCGACTAGCCTTCATCTCCCTTTTATTTATTTTTGATTATTTGTTTCTGTTATTCTT
The DNA here is from genome assembly GCF_051103115.1 of Cordyceps javanica. Lineage (NCBI taxonomy): Eukaryota > Fungi > Ascomycota > Sordariomycetes > Hypocreales > Cordycipitaceae > Cordyceps > Cordyceps javanica. Next base: position 2,896,327 of record NC_139299.1, read on the forward strand.
ACTGACTCTCGAGGACGTCCTGCAGTAACATCTACCTCAAGGTCAAAAAGGCCGGCGGCATGAAAATCACGTTCCAGTCGCCGCCCAAGAAGCTCGACGAAAAGATGCTGTACAACATCCTGCGCGACTACAAGATTCTCAACTGCGAGGTGCTGGTGCGGGACGACGAGGCGACGGTGGACGACTTCATCGACGTCATCATGAAGGACCACCGCAAGTACATCAACTGCCTGTACGTGTACAACAAGATTGACAGCGTGTCGCTCGACTTCCTCGACTCGCTGGCGCGCGAGCCCAACACGGTCGTCATGAGCTGCGAGCTCGACCTGGGCGTACAGGACGTCATCGACCGCTGCTGGAAGGAGCTGCGCCTCATCCGCGTCTACACCAAGCGCAAGGGCATCGAGCCCAACTTTGACGAGGCCCTCATCGTGCGCAGCAACAGCTCCATCGAGGACGTGTGCGACCGCATCCACCGCAACATGAAGGACACGTTCAAGTACGCGCTCGTATGGGGCGCCAGCGCGCGGCACATCCCCCAGCGCGTGGGCTTGGGCCACATGGTGAGCGACGAGGACGTCGTGTACATTGTCGGCGCGTGGAAAGCATAACGTGAATGAAGAAAAAATTTTAGAAGAGTGATAATTAACATACTTTGCATGTCATGTGTCTCTCGTGCCCAACAGTGAAGAGGCAGGCAGATTGCACACTGGCGTCATTTTCTCTCCTGGATGCACCGCAAATGGTTGTTTTGAGAAATGTAAAAATGTAATATTGATTGTTCTCAATCTGAGGCAACGAACAAAAGAGAAATACATAGTCCTTGATTCCCGTCATGACCAAATTCGAACCTCGTACCAGAACCGTTTTGCACCAATTCATTACTTTCCAAAGCACCCCGCACATCGCGTCAAGGAAACGGAGAAGAAGCATCATGAACGCCCAAGTCTAGAATCGCATCCAAGGGACCGCCACCTGCCAAGGTGACCACTTCTGCGGTCACCAGAACAAATAAATATCGTATGGGCGGTAACCCAGTTGTAAAAAAAGGAAAAAGAAAACAAAAAAAAAGTCAAAGCAATGTAGTTTCTGCATCACATCAAACCCAAAGACGTAACAGGCAAGAAGGAGCCAGTAGAAACCCAAAATGGAGGCCGGAAAAGACGAAACGCATTGTATATGTACACAGGGTGGTCATGTCTGTACCCTGGATGTGGTTCGCTTCATCTTTTTGTTTGCAGATTAAGCCTTGGGGATGGACTTGCTGCCAAAGAGATTCTCGCCGCTGAGTTTCTTAGCACTAGCCTGAGCAAAGAGCGATTTTGGCTTGGCCCTGTGAAGCAGACGACGGTTAGTACTTTTGATAAACTCGGAGGATTTCAGGGCAATCTCTGTCCTCCTCCTCCTCCTCCCCCGACAAGGAAGTTGTTGCTTACTTGCTGACGTGCTTGTTGCGGAGGGCGTTAATCTTGGCCGAGCACGGGCTCATGATGTTGTCCGAGGGCGAGACGTATTGCTTGGTACTAGCGACGGCCAGGATCTTGTTAGTGGGACACCGATGTAGGACGGTAATCGACGGCGTAGGAGAAGAAGAGGTGGACGAAGAAGAAGACGAGGTTTGGGAAATCAACGAGGGGACGGGGGAAGGACAAGAAGACAAGAAAGAACAAGACGAGGCATCTGAAGAACTGGTAGTGTTTCTGGCGGCAAGGACGGCTGCGGGACGAAAAGGTGGACGAGGAGACGCGGCGGCGGCGTCGATGACGACGGTCGTGGGGGGCAATTTGCTGCAAGACGCAGACGCGGACGCAGACGCGGCTGCTTTTGCTGTTCGGGAGACGTACGGTTCCTGGGCCATTTTGCTCTGAAAGACCTGGCGGTGGTAGTCCATGCTCTTGACATCCTTGGACTGCTGGGTGTTGCTGGAGGTCTGCTGAGACTGCTCCATGGCGGCGTTGACGTCCTTTTCGCCGAGAACGTGGGAAGACATGGCGAGTAGATTTGCGATGTTTGAAGAAGAAGAAGGAAGAGTAGAAGAAGCACTTTTTGTATCGTTGTTGTTGTTGTTGGACGAAATGTTGCGCAGTAGTAATGGTTGTTGAAGAGAGGTGAGAAAAGAGAGATGGAAAAAACTCCCCAAGAGCGATAGGTAGGTAATAAGCACGGCAAGCCAGGTAGGTGGTGGTGGTGGTGGTTCAAGGTATGCGGGCAGCCTTGTTCTGTTGTGTGGAGAGGCGGTCCGGTCCCTTTTTTTTTTCGCCCTTGCGCTCCGGCGTGAAACACTTGTTTTTTTTTTGTTGTATTACAATACCAATTCAACAGAATGTTCTTCTTGTTCTACTTTTCCTTTTGTGTGTAAAAAGCGTGTGAGGAATGTTTTCTTGTCAATGGTCCAAGGTATAAGCGTGAGAACTGGGGGAGGGGCTTGTTGTTTTTATATCCAGGTCTGCATACATATATCTATGGTGGCTAGAATATAGCCCAAAAAAACAATCAATACGGGATTTACTAGATTACTCGGTAGTTGAGAGTCAAGGTTTACGAGATACTTTTTTTTGTATGTTGCTTTTCAGCCAGCAATCTTGTGTAGTCTGTACAATGCGGTCGCATTTCACAGTGCATCATGCACCCAAAAGGAAAAGGAAAAAAAAGTAAACTCGTGTCACCGTCGACCGGGCAACGGCGGTAACGGGTACCTGACCGGGAATGCTGGCAGAGTGGAGACCCTTTTTTTATTTTTTTTGTGGCGGCTTGTGGGGACTCGGGTTTCGTGGCTGGTGGCCGGCCTTTTTGGTCAGTGGCTGAGATGGCTTCTTACAGGCGACAGGTTTTCACTTGGCCAGCTCTACCCTGGATGCGCAAAAAAAGAAACAAATTGACAGGATACGAGCACTCTTTCACATGTGCTTGAAGATTGTGCCATGCGCAAAAAAAAAAAAAAATCGACAGCCAAACACTGCAGGTCCGACTCGAGGTTTTTGCCTCGTGTGGATCTCTCCCCGTGAGAGGTGCAGTCATTTGGTGACGTACTAGGCTAATAAAGCGTAGGCCAAGTGCCTGACTGGATGTTTTGCTCTGGATAGGTCAGAAAGTACCTAGGTATTTAGTCAGGGCTGCTAAGCAACTTATAAGACGTAGATCGATATCACGGCCAGGTACTCTCTACATGTCACACTCTGGATGCTAAAAAGAAAGGCAAAAAAAAAAAAAAAGATCCTTGTACCGACATATCGCTGACCCTAGTTATAGTCGTGACTCACAAGAAACTCCAATTCACCCCAGAAACACACAAGTCCGTCCCTTGCGGCGGCCAAACTGTGTTGTGGTTCGGCCATCTCGTGCGTCCGTTCTATGGTCTGGTCTGGTCTGGGCCAACACTGCATGGAGATCTGACCCCCCCCTAAAAAGTTCGCTGGCGCAAAGATGCACAGGCCAGCAAACAAAAACATGGCCCGACCCGACAACGGACCCTGTTGTGCAGCTCTGCCACCAGCTAGCTCTCATGATGAGCAACCACGCTGGCTGGTGATGCCAGCTCAGCAGCGGCACACCCCCATGCAAGTGTTAATCTATATGCATTACATCGTGTTATTAGTTTTTTTGATTTTCACGCACGCTCTTTCTTTGCCGATCCCCCGTGTCCACCGTGCTGCTGCATAGTGTGACAAGTAATCGCTGGGTGGTATCAACACTTTGCACTGTACATCTATCTACTGGGTATACCACAGTCACGTAGGGCCGGTCTTTAAGGAGGAGGGGGCTTGGTAGTAGAGAAAACATTTTGTGATGGCTTGTTACATAGTTTATCTTCGTGGGTTCCTTTTTACACACACACCGGCAATTGCCCTGCTTACAGCTTGGCGTGCTTAATCTGCGAGCCAATCTCCCTCTTCTGGACGCCGTAGCGCTGAAGCAGCTCCCTGGACTTGGCCTGCTGCCACTTGATCTTGTCGGCGGCCTGCTTGCCGCGCTTGTTCTCGTTGCGGCCCATCTGCTGGAGGTGGACCTCGTCGGGCCCGTCGGCGAAGCGCAGCGTGCGGATGCCCGCCCACATGTTGGCCAGCGGCGTGTCCTGCGAGATGCCGGCGGCGCCAAAGGACTGCACGGCGCGGTCGATGACGGTCAGCGCCGTCTGCGGGATCAGCACCTTGGCCTGCGCGATCTCGGTCAGCGCCTTCTTGGGCCCCTGCTCGTCCATCTTGACGGCCGCGTTGAGCACGATGAGCCGCGCCGCGTCAATCTCGATGCGCGACTTGGCGATCCACTCCAGGATCACGCCGTGCTCGCGCAGGAACTTGCCAAAGGGCTTCTTGCGCTCGTCGTTGACGCGCATGAGCATCCAGTCGAGGGCGACCTCGGACTGTGTTGTAAATAAAAAGCTTCGGTTAGCATCGGATCATATGGAAAATGTTGTACGCAGCCTAGCGTAGCGTTGGAAGACGAAAGAAGAAAAAAAACCTACAGCACCAATGGAACGCATGGCGTGGTGGATGCGACCCGGTCCCAGACGACCCTGGATAATCTCAAAACCGCGGCCCTCGCCGAGGACCATGTTGCTGACGGGAACGCGGACGTTGGTAAAGGTGATTTGGCCGTGGCCGTGGGGCGCGTCGTCGTAGCCGTAGACCTTGAGCATGCGCTCAATCTTGACGCCGGGGGTGCCGGCGGGCACGAGGATGACCGACTGCTGGCGGTAGACGTCCTTGTTGCGGGCGTCGGTCTTGCCCATGACGATGTAGAGCTCGCAGCGGGGGTCGCCGGCGCCGCTGGACCACCACTTGGCGCCGTTGAGGACGTAGTGGTCGCCGTCGCGGCGCATGTCGAGCTGGATGTTGGTCGCGTCGGACGAGGCAATGTCGGGCTCCGTCATGAGGAAGGCGGAGCGGATGCGGCCGTCCATGAGCGGGACGAGCCACTGCTTCTTCTGCGCCTCGTTGCCGTACTTGGCCAGCACCTCCATATTGCCCGTGTCCGGGGCGGCGCAGTTGCACGCCTCCGAGGCGCTGCGCGAGCGGCCCAGCCACTCCGCCATGAGGCCGTACTCGAGGTTGGTCCAGCCCGGCGACTCCTTGTAGTGGCCCTTGGGCAGGAACATGTTCCACAGGCCCAGCTTCTGCGCCTTTTCCTTGAGCTCGTCGATGATGCTGGGGTGGTTTTCCCAGCGGGCGTCACCCTCGCCGATCTGGGCTTCGAGGACGGCATCGGCACTGCGGGAGAGGCGGAGAGTGGTTAGCAGAAGAAGAAGAAGAGAAAGAAGGGGAGAGGAGAGGAAGAGAAGAGAAGAAGAAGATGAAAAGCTAGGGGATAATTGGGCGCAGAGCGAAATTGAGAAACGTACGGGATGCACTCTTCCTCGACAAACTTGGCGACAACGTCAATCATCTTCTTGGCCCGGTCGCTCACCAGGTGGGAGACCTAAACGTCTACGTCAGTCCATTTTCACATGATTGACCTTTGGAGCAAGATCTTTGCGGGGGAGAGTTGGCTGGCCGTACAATGGCGGGAATCTTGTGCGACATGATGAGACTGGTAACCGGTGACGACAGGAAGGAATCTTTTTCGAGCATTCGAGTTGTATTGATAGTATGTACGGGGACCTTTTTGCTGTTTTTTTCCCTCTTCGCTCGTCTACTGTGTCAGACGAGAGAAAAGAACAAGAAAAAATGACAAGGACCACGACAAAAGAAGACTGCGATTATATGAAATTTGTAGAAGGAGAGAGGAGGAGGGAGGGGGGAAGAGATGGACAGATGGAAAAGATGGGGGAAACGGGGATTATCTTGGGGCGCGGCGGGGAGAGAGAGAGGGAACGGCGAATTGGAATACGAAACTAAGCAAACGACGATGAGCCTAGGATTTTTTTTTTGGCCGGGGGAGAATGTCAGAAACTAGTTTAGAATAATTAAATAAAAAGGACGAGAAAGGCTACCCTAGCGATGGATACCGGAAGAGTAGCGTTATTTCGTACAAGAGATGGGGTGATGTGAGAGAGAATAAAGGGTGAGCTTTTGCAGACGGCCGGACTTTATGACGGGTGACGAACGGGGAAGGGGAGGGGACCCGATCGTTAAGACGGAGCCGAGGCTCTGGGGAAGCTTTGCAGAGCGCTGATTAGCTGAGGGGGGCGGCCGCGCCTCTTTTGAACGGAACCGGCGCCCAAAAAAACCTCGGACGAGCAACAAAATGTGGTTGTGTGTTGGGTGGAGTGCGCGGGCGAGAGACAGTAGAGGAGGAGGAGGGGGAGATAGCTTCGGCCCTCCCCCCCCCCGCCTCCAATCCCGAAGAGAAAAAGCCCGATGGGCCGTATTTTTTTGCGGATTCGATTTTGATGCCGGTTGTCATTCGTGGGGAAATTTTTTTTAAAAAAAAAACGAAAAAAAATCTTGGCTCCGTGGACTTTTTCTTTGGCTCCTCGGCTACAGAAGTTGTCACCCTCGGTAGATTGTACTGAGTAAGCCGTACCTCTTTTCCCTTTTTATTACACTGCTTTACTTACGACGCAGTGCCGTTGTGGATAGCTACCTACCTTACTACCTCTAGGTAGGTAGGCAGGCATGCAGGCTGGCAGCACTGAAGGTCAGTCACTAGATAGGTACCAAGTCGTTTCGATTTGAAGCCCTTGTCAAGTCCGTATGTGGCCTGATCATTCACAGCCAAGTCTACGCTTCGCATCAGAGGATCGGGCCACAAGTCGCACCACCATTCGCAACTCGTAGCCATCCCTCCCTCCTCCATGCACTGTACGCCACACACCATCCACGAAGCATCGGCAGTCCATCATTTCGCGGGTAAATTCAATACTCCCAGTTCGAAATATGCTACATAATAAACAGGACGGCGCGAACAAATCAAACCCGGCGGATGGGGTATAACCCGTCTCTTCCTCCGCACGCCGCTACACACAGGCACACAATATCCTCTTGCTCTCCTCCTCACCTTGCCAACAGTCTATTTCACGACCCAACTCACCACATTAGCTGCAAGGTAAAAACCCATTTCTAGAGGGCAAAAAAAAGGCACCACCAGCCCGGACCACCTCTCAACAGGCACAGCCGTCGCGGTCGTTTTCAATGTGGATGTTGATGGGGTCGTCAAAGTCACCGCTGAATTCTTCCGACTCTTCCTGCGCGAGGGCGTTGCGAGCAATGACTGTCAACTTGGTCAGATTTCTCTTCTTCTTCTCCTTCTTCTCCTTCTTCTTCATCTTCGCACACCGTCTCTGGTGCAATGCAACAACTCACCCTCAAAAGCCTGGTCGACGTTGATGGCCTCCTTGGCACTCGTCTCAAAGTAGGGAATGTCGCCCTTGGATTGGCAAAAGGTCATGGCGCGCTTGTTGGAAATCTAACCCCCCCACCCCCAAAGTCAGTAAGTACGACGCCGGGATCCCGCAGTTCCTCGAGTTGCTTACCACTCGCTTGCTCTCGTCGACATCAATCTTGTTGCCGATGACAACCTGCACGTTGCCGGGTCAGCTTTGTTCGTTATCCTCATACTTGCAGCAGCCTGCTTCGCCACATACAAATGGAAAGTTGGGAGGGTCGCGGGGCGAGGCCTGGATCAGGAACTCATCTCGCCAGCTGTCCAGAGCTTCGAAGCTCTTGGCGTTGTTGACATCGTAGACGAGGACGCAGCAGTCGGCGCCGCGGTAAAAGGCTACACCCAGCGACTGGAAGCGTTCTTGGCCGGCAGTATCCCACAGCTACCAGACGTTAGCCCATCTGCGGTCACAGTATGCCCAAAGCAAGAAATGAACCCCCTGTCGTACCTGCATGGTGACTTGTCTATCGTCCACCAAAACCTCTTTTGTCGAAAAGTCGGCTCCAATGGTGGCCTTGTAGCTGGCGCTGAACTCCTTGTCGACCTGTGGCACATGGCCATGTTAATTCTCGCCGTATCCATCAGTCATTAGTGTTTCGGGGCTGTCCGTACATATTGCTTCATCAGGCTGGTCTTGCCGACACCGCTATCTCCAAGGATGATAACCTAAAACACGCGAGCCTTTGTTAGCACACTGTTGCCAGCTTCTCCCTCCTTCCCAATATCTTGGGCAATCTTTGTCGCTGAGTCCATCTTTGGCATCGGCTCGCACCTTGAGAAGCACCTTCTTGCGTGAAGACATGGTGGGCGGCTGTCGGGCTTTCGAGTCGCGTGCGTGTTGTCAATGACGTGATGGCGTTTGGAGGGAGCCCAGCCGAGACGGGCGTTGTCGGTGAGTGGTGTCCTTTTTTTTTCTTTCCCTTTCCTCGGCCCCTTTGGTAGTCTGTCACCGGGAGAAGAGAGTCTTTTTCGTTGCGGAGGTCGAGGTATACAACGCTGCACCTGCGAGAAAACCGTGTCGCAAGCTGCACGTTGCGATAGAAGGCAATGCTTTGGTTGGAGCCTTGGAGGGACCCAGCGTGGTTTAGATTATCAGGATGACGGTGGTGCGGGTGGGTGCGGGCAGCAGGCTGCAGCGGCGAGCGCGCGCGCGCTAATATAAGACAGGAGCTGGAACCGGATGCAGCGACCGTCCACTGTCCAACAATATGGCCGGCCTCCAACAAAGGTCAAGTCAACTGGGGGCCAGCTTGTCTCGTCACCACGCACCGCTAAAAGTTGCCCCACAAGCCACTGAAAGACGCCACACGTGATGGCCTAAAAGAGCGCCCTTGCGTGTCGAAACCCCGTCATGATACTGATAGGGGCCTGTTACAGTGGGTTACCTCACAAGCCACAGAGAGCTGCGCCGCTGGCTTACAGCGGGCTCCAAGCTTCAGGCTTGTTGGCTTGGCTCCCTGTAGCTTCATCTCGTGGCATCCCCATCTCTATGGACTCGTCCCAGGCGTCTCCCACGCTGCGCTGGCCATGGCAGACAATGGCCTCATTGACAAAGTTCATGACCTGAGCGACCTTGAGCTCGCTGTGCTGTTATGCCTCATCAGCCGCGAGCACTGTCTGATTAGCACGCCGGCCAGCGCCCTTGACGAATTGGTGCTGGAGCTTCAACTGGTACGATACCCATCGCTCGACCCCCAACAGCAATATCTACAACTACGTCCGAATAACACATCCATGCATTTCTTTACACGTGCAAAGGAAACGTCAGAAAACTGACATTGTCAAACCAGATTGCCACAAAAACATTCGGCCTCGAGTGGGCCGTCGTTGACTGCTCCCCGTCCACCACCCTCGAGGACTTTGCCTCGTCCCTGCTCTTGACCTCACCGCCGGCCCCCAACACCAGCAGCGGCCACCATGGCGGCGCCAACGCGACGGGATCCTACTTCTCCTCCTCTCGCAGCCACCACCACAGTCAGCAGCAGAAGCCCGGCACGACACAAACTCGGCGTACCGGCCTGAACGGCGCGACCACACCCGGCGGCAGCGCCGCCAACAGCAGCAGCAGCAGCAGCAGCCCGCAGATTGCCAACTTTGTCGTTGCCCGCAACCTCGACCGCGCGCCGCACGCCGTCCAGATCCAGGCGCTCGAGCTGCTGCGCACCCGCCGCATCTTCACCCGCACCACCGTGCAGGTCGCCCCCAAGCAGTTCGTCTTCGTCCCCGTGCTCGCGGCCCCGAGCGGCGGCTGCGCGCGCGTCACGCCGCACCTCAACGACTTCCTGTCCATCGCGCACTGGCACGACCCGGAGCACGGCTTCGTCAACGTCGAGGAGCAGCAGGGCGCCTCTGAGTATCCGGACAACGACGACGATGACAACGAGGACGGCGACGGCGACCAGGACGCTGACGCTGCGTCGACGGGAAGCATTGTCAAGAGAGTGCGTGCGGAGCGCCACCCGACGGCACCCGCACTGATCTCCAAAGACGTAAGATGAGACTCCTCCCCCCCAACATGACTTCCAAGTTGCTGACGAGAAGGACTGTTGGCAGGACATTGTCTGCCTCCGTGAAAAGGGCCAAAAGGTGCGGGTCGACATTGACGTCGTCCGGTACCAGATGAACGTCGTCTCGTTCCTGCGCATGCACCGCGCCGTCGACCAGGGCATCACGCCCGCCGCCACCAAGCACTTTGGCCAGCTCATGCGCAACCTCGCGCCGCTGCACCGCCTCGACTTTGTCACCCCGGCCCTCGTCGGCCTCGCCGCCCGCAAGGTCTACCTGCACCGCATCCGCATCACGGACCCCCGCAGGGAGAGGAGCATGCAGTGGGGGAGCAGGCTCGAGGCCGTCGAGGCTCTGCTCCAGCATGTCGGCCCCGAGGAGGTGCTCGACGACGTCATGACCATGGTGACGGCGCCTGTATAAATCACAAAAAACGCACAAGCATCAATAAATACGAGACATGATGTGTGCAGCCGCGTTATTTATGGGCTGCAAGGTTGTGATTATTAGGTCTACCGTAGTGTAGCAGCAAATGCGAATGCAATTCCACCCCCATTATTTCCCTGGAGCCATTCCCTGTGGCCACCGATACTCCCCCCACTCCCTCCATCCGAGTTGTCGTAGCGGCGTCATATGTCTGTTCTCTTCCATCCTACTTTTCTCTCAACTCTGCCTATTTTCCCCAGCTTCAAACAAACGCCGAGTGATGTAGCCCTTGCGAAATCAATAACAAAAAAACTCCCCGTACAGGTTAGTTGTATCAAGTTTATGCAATCTTCTTGACCTGGCACTTCCAGCCCGAGTTGGCCTCGAGCAGGGGCAGGCTGGCGCCCAGGCACCAGCCGAGCTCGTTGCCGCCAATCTTCTTGGCAATTTTGACCTCGCGGTCGATGGGCATGTCGTAGCCGGTGTGGAGCAGAGCCAGCATGAAGTTGAGGTCCAGGCAGTACTCAGGGCGATCGTTGAGCTCCTCCATGGCCGTGGGGATACTCTCGAACGCGCTCCAGCCCTTCTTGCCCTGGCAGACGGCATGCGTCAAGTCGTGCATCTCGCGGAGCGTAAACTTTTCGGGCATGCCCAGGGGTTGCATGCGGTCGTAGAAGAAGGAGAAGATGAGAATATCCTGCTTGGCAAACGTCTTGGCCAGTGCCGGCTGGTGCACGCCGTTGAACGAGCAAGGTCCCATTTTGCAGGCGGCGTCCTTGTTCAGCAGCTTTTCGGCGAGGCTGCGGCACTGCGCCGACGAGGGCTCGCTAGGGCCCTTGAAGGTGACCTCGTGCTTCTTGTCTTCACCAAGCGTCACATTAACCTGGCGCTCGAAACCGGGGAGGATGCAGGGGTGGGTGATGGTCTCGGACAGCCAGGACTTGTCGGAACCCTTGCTCTTGACGAGCTCATCGATCAGGCCCTGGTGGATACGCTCGCGCGCCGCCATGAGACCGAATTTCAGGTGCGAGTGCTGGTACAAATCAAACTTGTGGCCGCCATAGTTGAGCTCGTACTTGTGCTCGCCTTCGGCAAGTTTCTCGGGAGCCGCGCCACCAACGCTCTTGTAGAGGGGCTCAAAGACAATCTGGGTAGAGCCGCCACCGAGATCGAAAATGGCCGCAGTCTCACCCTTCTCCTCAGTGCCAATCTTGCCTAGGAGATAGTTGGTGGTGATCCAAGCGTACACGCCCTCGTCGGAACCGTCCATGAGCGCAACACCATTCTTCTCGGCAGAAACGACGGGGAAGGGATAGTCAGTCTCGAGGTGAGTGCGGACCTGCTTCAGGATCGCGTCGGCCTTTTCGGCGCCAATGAGGCGGAGACCGGCGGTAGCCTTGACAGCGACGGGGGTGCAGCCCTTGAGCTTCTCAGGTACATTCTCCATGGCAACCTTCATGAGGGGGTCCAGGCTCTTGGCAGCGGCGACAGGATCGTCCTTATACGCACTGAGGCCGCCAACGCCCTTCTCGGTCATCTTAAATTCCTCGTTCTCTAGCTCAGGCATGGAACCGCAGTTGTTGAACTTGTATACGTGGATGCGGGAACCGGTGCTGCCAGCATCAATCATGAGGACATACTGCACGATGGGCTTGTCCTTGTACGCCTTGGTGCACTTCTTGGTCGAGTAGGCGGGGTCGCTGGAGTCGTGAGTATCGGCGCTGTCACTGCCAGTAGCGGGCGCCTTGATAGCATCGCCGCCCAAGGCAGGGTCGGACCCAACAGCGGGCTTGGAGGATTCCTTGGAGGGTTCCTTGGTCGAGTCTTGGGCCGGGGTGTTGACGACGGGCTTCTCGACTGGCCTCTCCGCCGGGGGTGTATTAACGCCCGTGGTAAGACCGACGGGTTCGGGATTGGGACTTTTTGTGACTGTTTCGTCTGGTCAGTGTTGCTAAATGATGCTCGTCGAGGGGCGAAACGGACCCGAAGGCTGCACCGGGACACCAGAGGGCGACAGCCAGTAGAACAGGCAGATGATGGCAAAGACAATGGCGGTCGTCTTGAAGTACCGCGTCTTTTGCGACTGAGATGCCCACGATTCCTTCATGTTGGCGAAGAATCCTTGCTTTCTAAACTTGGGCTGGTAGCGACCGGGCTTCTCGTGGGGGTCGTGGGAACGTTGGGATGTGGGCTCTGGTGGTGTCAAGATGCCCGGCATCAGGCTTTTGGCACCTCGACTCCTGCGACGAGAAGTTATCTTGTTCAACGAGGCGCGCGCTCACACAAGCGAGGCGCAAACAGGGCAAACAAGAAGGGGGTTAGAAGAAGAAAGCAACACGAGCGAGTAAGGAGCGTATGAAGTAGGAACAGAGAAGTACGGGAGTACAAGTCACGACGTGGGAACGAGGACGATGGAATTTGGCCCGTTGCAATTAGGAAGCCAAAAGTATCTGCACAGTGCGTAAGCTTATTCTGCGCCAGAACGGTCCGGGATTTTCGGCGCAAATGTACCGTGTGCATCAAAATTTGTACACACTGGCTACTAGAAACTCCCCGAACAGAAAAATTCAGGGGAAGATCCGCCCTCGATAAGGGGGGGCAGCCCCCGTCGCTATCGTTGTGGGTCAAAGGCGCACCTCGACGTTGTCACCGTTTTGTGCATGTCACTCAGTGTTCGAGATTGATTCAAGAAATGTTGGCGTTTATGAATATATTTTTATAATAGATAAAACCGGATTAAACTGAAGCAATCAAAGCAACAACGAATAAAGAAGGAAGAAGATAACTCCATTCGGATGATTGCGTTGTTCATTCCTTTTACTTACGTCAAGCCACCCACCTCTCATCATCGTATGCGAGCTCATCTGGCGAAAGTCAGATTGCTTCAGCTCTTGAATAATGAAGTTGGATTAGTTATCCACTTCAGGGAAAAAAAGCTATCGGGAAAAAAATGTCCTCTCAAACACCAGTCACATCCCTCGGTGTCATGCATGATAATGGCCCCCGTCTACGTATAAGTTGCTTGCCTGCTTGCGCCACATGCGGCGCGGGCACTCGCCACTCCTCCAACCGTCAACGCTATCTGCATCCAACGGAGAATGTGACGACAAAGCTTCCCGAGCCAACGCAGTCCGCCTGCTGCCTTGGCCGAAAAAAAAAAGACGCTATATTAGCAGTAGAACGCCCTGGTATTTGCCCATTCTGCAGCCGGCGTCGCAACTTGGGCCTCGTCTTTGCTACTCATTCCTCCCGTTCTCGAAAAGCCACAACCAATTTCTACCAGCGCCAACCTCCCCGCATTGGCTACCGCACTGGCTACAGCATTGGCTACAGCATTAGCTAGGGCTACCACACAAGACACATGGACGGCCCGGTTGGCATGGATGTCCACCTGCTGGTGTATGACTTGTCTAGAGGCTTGGCAAAGGACTTATCCCTCGGCATCCTGGGGTTCCAGCTTGATGCCGTTTACCACACGTCAATAGAGCTGCGCGGGGTCGAGTTTGTCTACGATGGCGGCATCCTGGAAATCGTCCCGGGCTCATCCCACCTCGGCCGGCCAATGCAGCGGCTGCGACTGGGGACGACGTTGCTCCCTATGGATGTGATACGTGATTATATTAGTTCTGTAAAGTCAATCTTTACTCGAGAGGTAAAAGGCTGTCTTGAGGAAGCAAAGTACGTGTGATGTTAATCTCTTCTTCCAGGCATACGATCTATTCACCCACAACTGTAACAACTTCACAGACTCATTTTCCAATTTCCTCCTTGGCAAAGGCATCCCGGAACACATCACCAGCATGCCGCAGGCTGTGCTGGACTCGCCCATGGGCCGCACGATGCTGCCCTGGCTTACACAGGGCATGAACGCCCGGCAAAATGGCATCCTCGGCTTGGGCGAGGCGGCAGCGAGCGCGGCAAAGCCCAAGCGCCTCAACCAAGTCCACAACGCCATCCGGATCGAGGACTACCATCGGCTGCTGGCTCAGTCCTCAAAGGCAGCCTCGGTCGTCTTCTTCACCTCGCCCACCTGCCCGCCCTGCAAGGCGCTGTACCCCTTCTACGACCAGCTGGCCGAGCACTACGGCCACAATATTGCCTTTATCAAGGTTGACGTCTCCCTGGCGCACGAGATCGCCGCCAAGTACACCATCACCGCCACGCCCACCTTTGTCAGCTTCTTCCGCGGCGAGCAGTTCCAGCGCTGGACCGGCGCCGACCAGCACGCCCTCCAGAGCCACGCGCAGCTGCTCATGCAGATGGGCGCCCAGCTGCACGCCCACGACAGACTGCAGCTCCCCAACTTTTCCCTCAACGCACCGCCCGTCCTGTACCGCAAGACGCCGCCCCTCGACAAGCTGCACGTCAAGATGGGCGAGTTCAGCCTCAAGCCGGACATTCAGGCCGTCACGAGCTTCCTCGAGCTCCGCGACAAGAAGCAGCCCGCCGACCTGCGCATGCCGGGCCTTTTGACGCTGGGACAGTGCGTCCGCGGCGCCCTCGACAAGCTCGCGCCCGACGTAGTCTTCACCGCCATCGACCTGTTCCGCGCGGCGCTGACGGACCCGCGCGTGAGCGCCTACTACGCCGAGGAGCGCGACTTCCAGACCATCGATGCCATCGTCAGGTACGTCAACAACAAGGGCGCGGCCTGCCCGTACTCGATGCGTCTCGTGACGCTCCACACGCTGTGCAACATGTTCTCCACGCCGCTGTTCCCCGGCGTCGTGCTCGGCGACGCCGCCGTGCGGAAGCAGGTCGCGGCGCTCGTCTCGTCGAGCTTCCTCGACGACGACCACACCAACACGCGCGTGGCGGCCTCGTCGCTGCTGTTCAACCTCGCGCTCGCGAACCGCCGGCGGCGCAAGGACGGGGACGACGACGCGCGCTTCTCCCCCGACGAGGAGGTGGAGCTCGCGGCCTCGCTGGTCGAGGCCGTCGCGCAGGAGGGCGAGTCGGCCGAGGCCCTGCACGGCATGCTCCTGTCGCTGGGCCACCTCGTCTTCGGCACGGACCTCGACGGCGAGCTCGCGGACCTGCTCCGGGCGCTGGACGCCAAGGATACGATCCTGGCCAAGCAGAAGGCCTTCCCCAACGAGAAGCTGGTCAAGGAGGTCGGCGAGGAGCTGTTGGGCAAAGGGCTACATAAATCGTAGCGCCGTGTGATGCATCTAGATCTCCCAGTCAAATAGACGAGTGTCAATGTACTTTGCCTTCAGAATTCATAGCTAATATACACGTCATGTAATGAAGCCGATGCACACATGCCACCACAGGGAGGGGATACGAGTAACTGCATCTTTATTGAAGAGAATCGACTATCAAATCTGCTGTGTTCCAAGAGTAGCTCTCAAGGAATATCTTTGCCATTCTGGTAGGTAAGTGAAAGTCCCGTCTCACCAAATACAAAAATCACATAGCTGGAAGCAACCGCACCATTTCCACTTCACAGTCCCGTGCGACAAAATCATAATTCCGAACAAGGGATTCACGCACATTCGCAGCAGCCGGAAACAGGGCCGTCTCGTCAGCGCCATCGCGCGCGTGGATGCCGGCGCCGAGACGTTTGTCATCCACAGTATCGGCTGCGGTATGAAGCGTGGTTCGTCCTCGTCTACGTTTCGGGCCACCCTACGCCATGTTCAAGCAGGAAATCGATCATACTTCTATCTTCGCGCTCGCGGGCGGCCGCCAGTGGCGTTTTGCCGTGCGCGCACTGCGCTTCGATGTCGGCACCTCGGCTGAGCAATAACTTGGCGACGCCGTGATTCGATGCGTCGACAGCACACCATAGCGCTGTTTTGCACCCGTTGTCCTTGCAAAAGTTTACTTGGGCATTGTGAGCCAAGAGCCGTGTCACGACCTCTTCCTGCCCGTTCTGAGCTGCATACATCAACGGCGTGTATCCAGCCCCATCCGTCCACGCAGTGTCGGCGCCTGCTTCGAGAAGCGACCGTATCATCCCGGTCCGGTTCATTTTGGCGGCCAATGGTAGTAGTCGATTGGGATCTCTGTCCCCCAAATCGGCGTTGCGACGCATCAAAATCATACCACCTAAGTGCTTCTGAAACGACTTGGTGTTCCCTTCAACATCAACACCATGCGTAAGGAGTATACGAGGGATTTCGGGATCTACATGGTATTGGATTGCATGTTGTAGCAGTTTTGTTCCCTCTCCTTCTGCGCTGTACCCAGCAGCGAAAGCGAATTTCAATGCCGACTGGTCTCCAGCTTTCACCACATTGCACAGCATTTTACCTAATGGCAGTATTGGGGCCTCCCTTCCATTGCCACTTCCTTTGATTTTTTTGAATTTTTCGCACACATCTTGAAGCTGAGGGTTGCCTGGCTTGCTGTCTGCATAGGCTTTCATGAGCACCACACGTGCCTCATGACTACCAGTAAGCACTGCTGCCAACAGAGGTATACTGTATCGCTCTTCCCCTTGCACAAAACAATCTGCTTTATTCGGAAGGAGTTTTATGAGATTCGCGGCGTTTCTCTCAGATAGAATATAAATGAGCCGGGCGCTTGGTTCGTGTCGCCGGTTCTGGTGCTGCTGGAGAAAGTTGTGTTGCTTGATCCAATTGGCCCGAGGAAACTCTTGGAGAAAGAGCCCTTGATCGATCCCAAATTTTTCTGCCATGTCTGCGTGGTATAATACGTTATTAACCGCATATTGAAGCAGGACTAGCTCCTTTGTTGCTTTTTCACGAGCAGATACCACGTCAGGATCTTTCGCATCTCCCTCCACGATAAGGCGATCGATCAACGGGGCGTGTTCTTGTATGTACGCTTCGCAGTACCGTTTGAGCGTGTCATGAGATAGTCCTTCGAGATTTGTTCTGAGCTCCGGTCGAATTGTTCCAAGGCCACCCTCCTTCAATAGAAACTCTCTAACAGAATGGTGAATAAACTGCACGGAAGGGTTCTTTTTGGATCTGGATAATTCAATAAGCCCTTTGGAGCAGGCTAAAACGTAGCCCCGAGTAGCGTCAAGGTCTTCATCCATATTTTCCATGCTTTTGTTTCTCACAGGCATGCTCTTCGTGACTGTATCATGCATACCTGTGCCCTGCATATGCGTGTTTGTGCCATTTATGCCTGTGCCATTGATGCCTGGGCCGGGCATATTCGTGAATGTGCCATATATGCCTGTGCCCTGCATATGCGTGTCTGTGCCGTACATGTCTGTGTCGACCGATTGTGTATAGTTCATGTGGCTGCCTTGCACGTTTCCATTCTGTATGTCTTCCATCTCTGTGTCTTCCGTGTCGGTATGAGCCATGAATTCGTCTTCCTCGTCTCCGTCTTCCATTTGGAGTTGGGCCGTCAGTGTCGGGCGCTCGCGGTCAGCACCAAAGCGAATAGCTGCTTCCAACTGCCGAGCATCCAAAGGCTGTTGTCTGGCAACCAAAACCCACTGGAGGCAGAGAATCAATTTTTCCTGATCGATGCTATCGCGCTCCACTATTCTCTCGAAGTAGTCTATTAGTTCAGTAGGCATACTTTGCAGCTTGGCTTCAACTTTGTTCAAGTCCCACGCAAGACGCTGAGCCTGAATTTCCCTCACCACTAGCACAGCCCATAAAAACACGCCCCTTGCCTTCTGGATGAGCTTTTCGCGGATCTTCCTGGCGTGTTGGCTTGGTCCGAGACACCTGAGCCTGGACTTGACCCAGGTTTTCATGTCCTCACGGTGTCCTGCTTCTGAGATGAGGTCGATCTCAATGCAATTTTCACAACTTGCAGGGGGGTAAGGTCTGCTTGCGAGCAAGAAACGTATTATGATACCCTTTTCTTTGCCTTTTTTGTTGATTTGACTGAAGAAATCGACCATATCCTGAACTTCCATCGAACCACATTCGTCCAGTGCGTCAATGAAGAGCGACACAAAAGACTGTTCCAGACTTAGTAAAGCTAGTTCAAGAAAAAACTGCAAAGAACCTTCATCCCATTGTGGCTCTTTCCCGTATGATACCTCCAGGCAGCGCGATTTGAAGACCTTGTCGACTGATGGGAGATGTTTAGCTAGAAGTTGTACCAATAGCGATCGATACAGTGCTTCTATGGACTTTTGCGAATCGGTGCCTCGCCCATAGAAGAAAAAGTGGATGATTATATGTTTCGTGTTCTCGTGTGTTATCTTCTGCCGTTTATTGCCCTCTCGTTCTTCTCTCCTCGGACCAGCATTCTGCAACGCAACCTTCATGAGTGTCGACTTTCCCGTGCCGGGTTTATCTTTGATCCATAGAAAGTCTTTAGCGGACTCGTCTTTGTCAAGCCATTTTAGATACTCTGGTGCTCCCAGCAGCCACTGGCATGTCCCCTGATCTTCAGATTTGACGTGACTTCCCCAAGCGAGCATGCTGTCATATCCCAAAGACGTATGAAGGGTTTTCCTCTCGCTGTCGCTGAGGCAACTCGTTACTGTATACGTTAGCAAGATGTTTTCACGTTTGAGGAACGTCTTTTTGACGTTGTACCTTTCCCGTTTGAGGAACGTCTTTCTGACATTGTATCTGATTCTGCCGCATGACCATCTCCCCGTGAATGATGAGATGCTGAAGATGATATTATTAGTCGATATGGAATTTGGAAGTAAATGAAACATCCATCAAAGTTACTAACTATAAGGACGAGATTCTGGCGTCGACATCAATGTAAGCTTGGCGAAAGCTGCAGCCTGTGCAGCGGCGTATAGCTGCCACTTATCGTTCTTGTATTTATCTCCGTAATCAGACACCCCTCGAATAACCCCCGCAGGTAATTCGGTCAAAACACCAGCCGCCTCCATTTCTACGCCGATAACCTTATACCGGACTTGTAGCTCGTGCCTCCCTCGCTCATCCTTAAGCAGCGTGTTTCCTGAGCCAAGAACACCTTTCCACACTCTGGTCCTTTCTTCAGGCGGTCGTGGCTCTCGATTTGCTATACACTCTTGACCTTCACTATTAACCACGTAAAAGTGATCCGTCTCTTGACCAGGGTCGGGGAATGTGATACCCCCATGCCGTCCATCTCGTACTGTTTTATACTGCTGCAAAAAATAGTCTGGGTTCTGCCTGGCCTTTCTTTCGGCCTTTGCGAGAGCCATTGAAGCAAGTTTGCTTGCCGGTTGTAATGCATGGCCGCCACGCAATAGCTGAAATCCGTCACTTGTCTGTTTGCCCAAATCGTACTGCACAATCGCCGATTCATTGCGGTCGGATAGGCCTACGAGAATATCGCCCAACCGGATATCACGAACTGGAAGTTCCGGAAATGCAGCTGCGATGCCAACAACGAGAGTTAATCGGATATTGGGGAAGGTTCTTCTCAATTCGTTGGCGAGACTGACAGCCGCGCTGGTACCATAACTCGCGGATGCGGGTATGGTCCCAATGACGACATTATGAGACTCGATCTCTCCTGCCTCGAAGATGTGCTCATCCCCTGGTCTATGGGGGAACTCGCCATGGTGAACTTTGTCCAACGCCGCCAGCGCAGCTTCGAGCTCGATCTGCAGCGGGGCGATCCAGGCGACGGTGTAGTCAAGAGGGTTGAGCTCCAACATTCTGCTCAGATTGATGTGCGAGCTAGGAGTGTGGATTGGATTATGCTCTTGCCGGGGGGTAGGCGGTCGTCTTGTACATCGAGTACCGGCAAGTGAAGGGAGATGAATGAAATCACAATGAAGAGCGGCAGGGGTGGAAGAAACGGCAGGTATAGAGAAATCAGTGCGAGGCAAAGAAACTGGCTTAGCGAAAGGGAAACCTCGCCGTCCCATATATGGGCACCGGTGCAGAGGGGAAATGGGAGTACGCCTTTGCAACCAGAGGCATGTGCACCGGGTTAAACGAGAGACGTCTCTGGGAAGGCGAGAGACATGTCACAAAGGAGGGTGTGATTTCAGCTCCGAGGGTCAATAAAGCTGCATACTCTCCATGCCAACGCTGGGCCGCCACGGTGATGTATAGTTGATCCCAAGCGTCTAGATGCAGACACGTCGGGCCTACCTGCAGCCTGCAACCTGTATTCTGCAGCCATCCTGCAACCTATAGTCTACAGCCTGCAACCTATAGCCTGCAGAGAGAGGGGGGGGGGGGGGGCTGTGCTACGGGAGGGGTTTTGGGGTGTGAAGCCATGCTCTGAAGATCTTGAGCTAAAAAAAGATTTATAGGATAAAGAACGCTATCCCCAGACATGGTGGAAGAAGAGCCAGAGGACGAGGTTGGAGGAAGGACTGGCATACAACAAGAGCAGTTACAAGACTAGGGCTGCAGGGTAGGAAGCTATTGTACTAGTAGTTACAGGATGGGTCCGGAGGCGGGAGGATGCAGCTGCACTGCTCTAATCCATCAACAGATCGAAACATGTGACAGCCCTGACATAAGTGACGAGATGTTATGCGGATGGTACTCGGGCGATATAAGGGTAACACAAACTTTTTCCTTTCCTTTTTTTTTTTTTCCGTTTTATCCCTTTTGGCGCGATCTAGCGCGATGTTGGTGTGTAACACAACAGAGCAATGTTGGTGGGAAGCGACCTCGATCCCAAAGCAGACTAGCGCAGAATACTGCCATCTCGCACCGCAAATCCGATTTTTTTTTCTTGGTATAAAATCTTCTTTGGTAGCCAACTTTACGTTGATCCCTTTCCTCTTTTTTTTTCTCTTCTCTTTATCAAAAAGCCAACTGAGCAGCCACGACCTTCACCCAGATCCTCCCACGGTGTCGCGTTGCCAGTTCCCCTCGGGGAACTCGCTCAGAAGAGAAGAAACCCTTGGATATAGGAAATTTCTCGCAAGATTGGTCTCGACTTCTGGTCGTTTCCGAATCCGTAGGCGAGATAATGCCAAGAAGGGGGGACATTTTTTTTCTTTTTTCCTTTCTTTCACACCGTGACACGTTTTTTTTTCTGCTTTTAAATCTACAGTAATTGTAGTGTAGATTTGCTCCTATATACTCTGCGTCGAGGAGCAGATCCTCGCGACTCTCATGATGCCACTGTAGCTCTACTCGGTGCGCGCGCATAGGATGTCTCGTTGAAGCGCGTCGCGTATCCGCGCAACGACGGCGCCAGCCAGGCTTGGTCAATGTCCATAAAAAGCACGGCAAAGCGATGCACAATTCGAGACTCGTCTTGACTTTTATTGTATACTTGTTGTTTGACGCGTCCTCTTTTCGATGCTGCCGATGGCTACACACACTGTACCCAAGTTTCCAGACACGGCTACTGTTTGTGTCCATCCAAGATCTTGCTCCCATCCTGCCGATGCTGCTCCCTCACAAACTCCTCGATATGCGTATCGTGCAACGGTCTCTCCGGCAGTTGCGAAGGGTCCGGCGGTGCAGGCGTCTCCTCTGCCTCTTCCGTCCTGGCCGCCGCCGGGTGACCCGTCAGCTTCTGCAGCGGACCGGCCGCGGCGGGAATGTATTCAGAGACTGGGCGCGCACATGCATCAGTACATCAACGCCCTTGGCATTCCGGCGATGAAAAAAACGCATGTCTTACCCTTTTCGACAGCCTTTTGAACTGTGCCCGGCTCTCGGTAGTCTTCCGTCTCGTGGCTTGCCGCCTCGTCGAGGTGCTTCTTGTACGGTCTGTCAGCCGGTGGCTGCATCTTGTCCGTTTGCTGCGCCATGATGAGAAGGATGATGGTCTGCTACAGCCACAGCGAGTAAGGAAAAAAAAAGTCAGAATGGCAGTAAATTGCTTGAAAGGATGGAATTGATGGAGTATTTTTTATTCTTCTCCAATCCTCGAAAGACCTGCAGCATGAAAGGTTGCGTGATGGCATGACGTCAAGAAACGGCCGATCCTGCCCCTCCATTCAGCCAAGCCATCACCAAACCGTTTTTCTTGGAGGGGCAAAAAGGCAAACCTGCGAAAGCCGCCACCGCGTACCTTTTCGTACCTTATCTCCAACTCTATACCGCCACCAACCTACCCATCAAGCGCTGTTATTTCGGGGCGTCCCTGCTTTTTCTTGTTTTCTCCGAACTCGGGCACTTTCTTTGCCCTCTTTCTTTCTCTCTGCCTGCCTTTCCCCCCGGCCAAGCAGTAGTCCCCTGTTGCGCAAATCAGCGGCTGCCCCGGGAAGGGTAAACGAAAAGAAGAAAAAAAAAAAAAAAAAATTTCAAAAATGGCGCCCATCCCCATCACCATCATCACCGGCTTTCTCGGCTCCGGCAAGACGACACTCATCCTCAACCTGATACCGCAGCTGCGGCGCAAGAACCCCTCGTACAAGCTCGCGCTGCTCAAAAACGAGTTTGGCGACCTCGCCGTCGACTCGCAGCTGGCCTCGAGCGCCGCCATCTCGGGCGTGCAGGAGCTGCTCAACGGCTGCATCTGCTGCAACCTCGTCGGCCAGCTCGGGCCGGCCCTCGCCGAGCTCGAGACGACCGTCGCCCCGGACCGCATCGTCGTCGAGACGAGCGGGTCCGCCTTCCCCGCCACGCTGGCCCTCGAGATCAACCGGCTCGCGCGCGACACGGGCCGGTACGCGCTCGACGGCGTCGTCAGCGTCATCGACGTCGAGAACTGGGCCGGCTACGAGGACACGAGCTACACGGCCCGCATCCAGGCGCGCTACACGGACCTCGTCGTCTTCAACAAGTGGGAGGCCGCCGGCGAGGACCGCTACGAGGAGTGCCTCGACCGCGTCGGCGACCTCGAGGTCGACGTCGCAAAGGTCCGCAGCGACAGGGGCTTCGTCGACATGGACCTCGTCTTTGGCATCGACGGCGGCCTCGCCCAGCAGCTCACCGACGGCGAGGCCAAGCAGCAGCAGCAGCAGCAGCAGCACAACGGCCACGCCAACGGCGACGCGCACGGCGCGCACGACCACCAGAGCGAGGTTGAGGTCCTCTCCCTCGAGCTCCAGGGCAGCAATGGCCGCGGCGCTGCACCAGCCACAACCACCACTACCATCTCCACCGAAAAACTACAGAAGCTGCTCGCCGCCGCGCCCAAAGACGAAGTCTACCGCATCAAGGCCGTCGCCACGCTGTCCGCGCCGCCGCGCAACTCGGACGCCGACGTGCCCCCGCCTGGGGAAAGCCCGGCCGGCCGCTACATCCTCAACTGGGCGTTTGGACGCTGGACGTTCACGCCGGTGGTCGCAGCGTCCGCCGACGGCGAGCACGCGAGCAGCAGCGACGCCGCGCTGCGCATGACCATGATCCTGGCCCGCTGCGAGAGCGCCAAGTGGGAGAAGAAGATCAGGTCGGGCGGGCTGGTGGAGGCGGAGTCGGGCGACGGCGAGCTGGCCATCAAGAGAATACTATAGAAGCAGCAAATCTGTTGCAGACGGACACTTAAAATAGAAAAAACGCATAATGAGGCGGGGGCTGCTCATGTAGCATGGCATGGGGACACGGAGGTGTGGGATGCATTTAGAGCACGCGGTTGGCATAGTACAATGATGAATGGGATTTTCAGAACCGACATGACGTATATATTTATAGACTAGAACCTATCAGACGACACGAACATACAGTCTTCAACACCAAAGAGAGAGAGAAAAGGATGCAGATGAGAAGCAGAAAAAAAGAGGAACAAATATCCATTTCGATATGACATCGCTCGCTATGCAATTTATGTAGATGTGATGCGCGCTCTGGAACCCTGGGAAAATCCTTTCACAATAGCAACAAGGGAAGAGAAAGCTCGACTGTTTCCTTGCAAGAGAGTTGAAAACAACGCTACGATGGCCAAGTGATTAACAGGGGAGGAAAAAGACAAAAACAGAGAAGAAATGAGTCGACTACAGGCTCACAGTGACGGTCATGCTGTTGCTCAGAACCATGAGCGTAGGCGGCAGCTCGGTACATAAGACCTCCACGTCGGAGAGGTACCGCACCGTGGCGTCCTCGTCGGTGCTCGTGCCCTCGGCCGGGATCGGAAGCGTGCTCAGCAGGACGGCCGTGTCCCCAGAGTGCCGACGCATCAGCTCGTTGAGGATGAGGTGCTGCGCGCGGCTGGGCAGGTCGTTGAACGAGAGCGCCACGCTCTGCGTCGAGTACGGCGAGCCGCCCGTCTCGCCCGCCGCGCCGGCCTGGTACGCCGCGTCCTTGACCTCGGGGATGTCGTACACGACGTCGCCAAAGTAGGAGAACTGCGAGCCGTGGCGCGAGTGGTGGCGTGTTGAGGGGCCCGACGGCTGCTGATAGACGGGGCTCTGTGCGAAACTGATAGTTCTCGCACCACCAAGAGCGCCGCCGCCGCTGCCGCCGCCATCCACGGGCATGATCAGCTTCTTCTCCAGCATGGGCCGGCTGGAAAACTTGCTCATGGAAGACTGGCGCGAGTGCGCGGGCCGCTCGGAGCGAGCCACATCTCCGCCGGGAGCACCGGTCGTCGGCTGGGCAAAGGTGAGGCGCGAGTCCTCGCCTGTAGTGGTCGTCTCTGGAACTGGGCGGCTGGAAAATTTGACAGCCGAAGACTGGCGTGACATCCCGGGCCTAACAGGGGTGTTGTTGCCCGTCCTAGGGGTCTTTGCGCCCTGTCTGCTCGGACTAACCGGCCGTGAGCTTGCTTTCCCGGTTGGAAGATGACTAGGCACAAGTAGTGGATCGAGGGTCGGAAATCTGGCGAGTTGATCGCTTTCTTCCATTGGTTTGGGGCCGGTTTCGGGGGTGCCGGGGTCGCTTGCTCCTGTACGTGACACTTGAGGGAGTTTTGGTGCATTTGGGGGTAGATTCCAACTCGGTTCTGTTGGAAGTAGGGTCGAGGATGTAGCGATTGTACCATAGGACGGACTATCAGAGCTCGCAGCCTGGAACAAGGGTTGCGCAGCTACCTCACCGCGTGCCGAGGACTCCCCAGAGTTGTCTTTTCGATGCGAGCGTCCACGCCGTTTGAGTGTGCTCTCAAGCAGAGGTTCTTGCTCAGCCTGCTTGCGACCCTCAGCAAATGGATACGGAGTCGGTGGGTGAGGGTAGCCGTATGGCGCTTGTATCTCTACCTCCTTCTTCGCATCCTCATCTTCGCTGTCTGTTGAGAACTCCGAGTCTGATTCGTCAAAGACTTCATCCTTCAGGTGGTGCGTATGAATGCCCATGCTGACACCCATCTTGGACAGAGTAGCCAGATCAGGTTTTTTGGGAATCTCGCTCATCCCGGCCACAACACTAGCGCGGCGCTGGTCAAAGCCATTCCCTTCGTGTGGGTGGTACAAGCCGCGACGGCCCGATGTAGAATCGATAATATGGCTGATTTGAGTCATTTCCTGGCTTTCAGACATGTCTGCTCGGCCACGGTACGACTGTAGCTCATCCCACCAATCCTCGTCCTTCAATGCATCGCTGACGATGATCTGTGTGTCAAAATCTTCGGGACTGCCATTGATAATGTGTTCGTAGGTTTTCAAATTTCCAGATGCCAGCCAGAACACAGAGACAGTAGCATCGATCCGGAGCTTCTCTAACAAGGCTTTGACACGAGCCAGCTCTTCTTCCACTTCGCTCTCATACTCGACAAAAACCATGACCCTAACGGTGTATACATTTCTCCAAGTCTGCACAGAATGCAGGATATGTCCAAGCTGGAGTATGAGAGTGTACGTGTCAAAGTTTGAGGTAACAAGATTCTTGCCATCAGCTGTCACTTCTGCGGACATTTGAATCGGCCAGAGGTCAATATACTTTTTCGTGTTAGAGCCGTCGGAGCGCGGTGTCTCGAGCTTTTCGAACCCCTTTGCAACAGCGACGTTCAACTTATATTTGAGGGCCAAGTCTTCAAGCATGGTCATGTATTCCGTGACGTTCATCATTTGCTCAGTCCGGATAACATCTGTGGGCAAGACACCTTCCAAGAGCCTAGCTGAAGTATCGCCGCGCCGCCTCCTTAGTGGAACTTTGTCTTCGGAAGATCTCAATGGTCTGAGCATTTTCTTCGCTGGAGATTGAGGCAATTCTGGAATGGGAACATTGGGGTTCGTCTGTCTTAAATCATCCAGGTTGTAAAATCCAATGACGGCAATATTCGGGCGCATGCCACCCAAGCCGGCGGACAATATTAGGTTTCGCACACCCCAGTTTATAGTTGGCGACATGGTAAGTTGCACAAATGCCTTGATCCGGGAGAATTCCGATATGTAGTTGGTCCAAGCTTGCTGCTGAAGCCGTGCCTCGTGCACTCCGGCGTTGAAGTCGTCCGTAACGATGACGTGACCAAGGATATAAAGTGAGCCTTTTTTCAAAGAGTTGCAAAATTGAATGAGGCGAGCCTGGCGTCGTGGGTTGTTGACAAGTAGAATGATTTGTGGGCGCCAGAATTTGATATGCTCAGGCTTCAGGCGTAGCAAGTATTTCCGGACTTGATGGTAGATTAGGTTCTGAGACACATCGCCCCATCTCTTGGGAGGACACAGGTAGTGAATGACGAGGAATGTGGCAATCAAGACGCAGATGGCCATGGCGGCGTACGTCTCATCAATGAAGAACATTGCCGCAGCAGACAAGAGACTGCCTGTGAGTGCAGTCTGCCAGCTGAAAAATTTAAATCCAGGCCGAAAATTGGGAGCGGAACCTATCTTGAGCAGAAAGCACGCAAGGTTCATGACAAAAAAAGTCATCTGTTCTGTTAGTCGCTGGGTAGATTATAGCTTCTTCTCTACACGTACCTGGTAACCCATGGAGATCAGTGTCGCAATCTGGTTCAAGTCAGCCAGCAAAGCCACTTGGGCAATGCAATATGTCAAAAGCACGGCCAGAATAGGCTCGTCGGCCTTTTTCGTGCCCTTTCCGAAAATCGACAGTCCTGGTAAAAGTTTGTCTTTGGCGAGCGCCTGGAAGAGTTTGGCGGCACCAATGACTCCCATTGTCGCGGAGAAGAATGTCACAGCGCATTCACCAGCAAAAATAATTGGGCTGGACAAGCTGGTGGCGGAGAGGATATTCGCATTGGCCAAGAAGGAGGCGTGTGTGGTGGAGGCCGCCATGGACAGAATGACGACAAAGTACACGACAAAGGTCGCGAACATGGCCCAGAGCGTGCCTTTGGGAATAGTGGTACTGGGGTTCTTCAAGTCTCCAGACATGGAAGCACCCGCAAAGATACCAGAAGTGGCTCTGTGTTGTGTTAGCGGGATGAAAAATGAGTTGACACACATTCACTGACGGGAAAAGAATTCCAAACAAGTCCCGAAAAGTCCTGATGCCATGGTAGACGGCACTATTTGTCGGGGGAAGCATGTTGCTGCTCAGCGTCTGTAAGCTGAAACCCGTGAATTCGACTCCATTCTCCAGGTCTCGAAACGGTGACTTGAAGAGAGCGGACAAGGGGATACTGATTATAGACACGGTCATGATGACCAACAAAGCATTTGAGGCCTTGGAGAATACAGCAGCGCCCAGTAGGCAGAGACCAGTACAAAGTGCGAGAGCTACAGTCTGCAAGGCATAACTCGTCCAATATCCTTGGGGGAAAGTGTGGCCGACATAGAGACGTATACAGTCAATTAGACCGACACAATTCATGGCGGAATTGAGAGCCTGTGCGAGAAAGAAAAGGATCCCGATAGAGCCACCGAACTCGGGCCCAAGAGATCTGGATATCAAATAATAGGCGCCGCCACCTTTGACTTCTCCATTCGACGCAATGGCGGAAAGAGAAAGAGTGGTGAGTAAGTCAACACAGTAGGCAGTGAGCATTAGGCCTGCAAATATGGTCAGCGTGTCTCACCAAAGGCATTGTACATGTCGTCAATCGTGCATGGCGCTGCTACGGTGCGGGGGAGGGCGGGTCTCACCAAGAAACCCTAGGAAGCCGACCTGTCCCAGGATGAGACCAAAACGCAGGAACATGAGAATGCTGAGAATATTCAGAAAAACGGGGATAAAAACGCCCGAAGTCAGGCCCAGCTTGGCTGGCTTCCTGGCCTCTTCGGGTGGCGTGCCATCGCCGAGAGGATCTGGCGACTGCTGCGGCATCGTGCAGCAGGATGGGGCGATAGCAGGCAGAGAGCTATGGCGGTGGCGTAGGCATCGCAGGACTGCACGTCGTATTGGGGGGGAAAGAGACTGCGATTTAGATCGAAGGGCAGCGTGTATACGGACAAGGCATGGCAGACGGCAGGACAACTATATAAAGATAATGGATGATGGAGAAGAGGCGAGACGCGGTGCTTCCCGAGACCAGGAATTCCGTTTGATCCGCGATGCCCAAGGGTGAAGGGAGAGAAGGAAAGCTGCACGATGACCTCAGCGGATACAGTGCCAGCGTTTTGTATGGCGGATGCCAAGCCTGGAATGGAGATTCGGGGTGCCGTGGCGGCACTGTGGCGGCCATGCTTTACTACTAAGTAGTTAGCGGTGATGTGTGGCGGTGCGGGGGGTTACCAGGGGTCAGTACTTACTGAGTACCCCGCTGAGTGGAAAGCAGACTACGTACGCATTAATGTGTCAATACGAGAGTATGGCTCGGATCATGGACGATTCAAGTTTTGAATTAAAGATGCGAAAATGTGAAGACGGGAGAAAAAGGGCTTTGTGGCCGAACCTGCACTGTGGTTTACTACGGAGTACCGACCCGCCCCTTATAAGAGCAAGCACTGGATATTTGGAGTGCAAGGAACACAATCTAGAACATAAAGATAAAGATGAGAGGTAAAATCCTTTTGGCTTCTTTATCACTTTTATGTGGTGTTACTCTGTATTGACACAGCTCATGACTTTCAAGAGTAGTTGCCATGAGTAGCAAGCGACAAAGCCAAAGCCAAAATCCCCTTGACGTGGTGAGAACAATAAAAGACGGGGAGAAAACGAGAGCGAGACAAAGTCTATCTGTAAGATCAAGTCGAGAGATTCACTCCACATCCCGCCTTGGCAGTCAAGATGTTCATGAAATTATGGCCGTATATTCAGCTCTACGGGAGTTGTTTGGCGCTGTCAATCTGCTGCCAATCTGCTACCAATCTGCTGTCAATCTGCTGACAATCTGCTGCCAATCTTTGCCAGTCTACTGTCAATCTACTGCCAATCTGCTGCCCATCAAGTCGATCGGTAGGCGCCACCGGCGGCACAGCTGGGCTCTTATCAACTCCCGGCACGGTGCCCATGACTTTGTCGCCTCAACTCATGACGTGGAAACGTGCAAGAGAGGCAGGCCACCAGATGAGCTCTTAGTTTGGAGCTACTGCAACGGTCTCTAGTCACCGTTCACACCTAAACACTTGCAGAATTATAATTTAAGTCGTTAGATAGTATCTACTCCTTCCATTTCCACAGTCACTTTGATACTGCATTACTGTATCCGTACCTTGACCAGTGTTGGCCCAAAGCAAAGACATTGCGGGGGTTGCAGTGAGAAATGCGAGTCTTGTAGCGCCTGGGAGCCTCTCAACCCCACCATTTATCAGGCCTGTAACTAGCAGCTAGAGGCCGCTAGACTTGGTACAGGCAAGCCTTACCCGTACTAACGGAGTACAAACGCGCGCTGTGCAGCCTCGCCTCTTGCACTGTTATACCACTTTGCCGAGACTCCAGATAGGCGACAAAACTGCTGTGCTACATCTAGGCCTCTGCAAACGCCGTCATCCTGCACCGTGACTTTTCAGCTTTCTCTTTGCAGCAACACTGTTTACCTACCATGGCCGCCAAGCCTCCGTTCGTATCAGCATGACCATTGTCGAATAAAAAAAAAAATCAAATCGCCGGACGCCAAGCAGGGTCTCACTCTCTACTGTCACATCCACACGCTACTTCACGATAACCCGTGCCTCTAGTGCGCCGCCGTCGACGCCCAGTGACGTTGGCCCAGCCCACCACTACACACCGGTCCGGGGATAGAACGACACCATACTTATTCCTGCCCGCGTGCGATGCACCGGATGACACATACGGCCTGGACCGGACTGAAATTCTGGAAGGGGGGGAGGGGGGATCTCCCCGCAACTCAGCGTCGCCTCCATCTCGCTCTCACGGTGCGCCTACCCTTTGAGGCACAACCTCTCCTCTCCGGTCTGGGGAAGCGGATGTGGCGTGTGGCGTGGCAGGAAGCCGCAACAGCTGACATTCCATCGATAAGTTATGGACGCTTCCATCTTCAATGAATGGGCAACCATTTTACATCGATAGTCGACCAGGTGCCCAACTCGAGGCCGCCCCCGCCGACGCGGTGCAAGGCAGATAGGGATTTAATAGGTGCCTACCTCTACTTTAGGACCGGGCGTGGCGCTGTGGCGTGCAGTCGGTACATGCTCGTGGTCTGCAACGGCTTCTTCCCGACTCTGCGTCCATTTCGCCAAAGCTTGCGTCAACGCAGCAAGCATGTATCTTCAGTCTTGCTTCTATGCAAGTGAGGTCAAATCTCTTCGACTTGACAAAATCATGCTCGTTGGCCCGGCCAAATCGCACCGCGTCGTTTGCCAACGTGGGGGTTGTCTTGAAATCGGCTCTGGTACCCGCCAATGGCCGTGACAGCGCACATCGACATGGTATATTGGCATACATGTACAGAAACAATACGTGTGATCAGTCGAAACAAATGCAGAAACAAGTTCTTTTTTCCCTGTTCCTGGCCTCGAGTGCAACGTGATAAAGCTGGGGTGCGATTGTGTCATGGCACACAGCAGCACATTGCTGCGCGCTGCATTGCAGAGAGCTGAGACAGGTGACCGGGGGGCCCGACGAGTCCGTACGAGTGAAAATATTCTCAGCTTGCTCTTTGTGCCGGCATCCCGGAATTGAAAGATGAATGATTGGCCAGGTCAACAGCGGTATGCGGAGATTGTACTATGTAAAGCTTCTCAAAAACATAGGCTACGGCATCTTGTACCATGGCTTTTTAATATCTTTTACTCAAACCGCCCCATCTACAGGCCGCTCTAGCGCTCCAAGAGTAATCCCTACAGCGCCTCGCCGACTGATTAGCGCAGCTGCTTCGGGAAGGTCAGGTTCTAGCCGCAAGGTATTTTTTCCCCCTCTCTTTTGGCTGGAGAATCATTGTTATTTCCAAGGATTCATCGGTTTTTGCTCAGCTTCGAGTAATAAATACAAGTACAGATTCCGCGTGGTGGCTTAGGCTTCCCAGGTACGTACTCTTTTCGACAACCACTGACCCAGCCCTGTCTTAGCGTCACTGCCCTTAAAGTCACCAGACGTTGCAACGGCACAACTCTCCCCCCCCCAAAGAAAGCTTCGTCCCACTTCCCACATTACCATTGCCAGGTACTTTGTGTGTGCTCTCTCCGGACCCGCTGTCTCGTCCTCTTGTTTTACCCTTCACAACTTCAATTGACAATTTTCGGCGAAGAGTGCAAGCAGCTCCCTCCTGCTATTTTCAGGAGCCCTCCTTTCGACGGCCATCAAGGCATTGCTTTGCCCCGAAGCTCGCTGACGGCACCTCACTCGTTTCTTGTGCTCACGCTGGGCAGCTCGGACAGCCCTCCTCACTCCAGCTCCCCGTTTGGCACTCGCTCCGACGTTCGCTGTCTGTTGTTTATCTCGGTTGGGCTTCCAAAACATGCGATAAAGCTCGAAGTCCGGCCCGCAGATTTCAACCGCAACCATGGCGTCCCCTTCGAGAAACAGAACCGACTCGAATCCGCTGCTGTCCTCGTCGCCCCAGCCGCAAATCTACTCGTCCTCGTTGCCGCGCGATGAAGTCACCGCCCGCCTGGCAGCCCCCATCCCCGCAGACACGCCGCCCATCGCCCGCAGCGGCTCGCCCAAACCCGGCGTCTTGGAGGCCGACGGCGGCCTGTCGCCCGGCTCGTACAGCCAGGGGCCCGGCACGTCGGCCCTCGCCGCCGCCCTCGCCGACTCGCTTGGCCAGACGCCTCCGCGACATGGGACGCCGCCCGTGCGCGTCGCCTCCCCGCCTCCGCCTGCAGGCCGTCCTCTCTCACCCTCCAATATCCCATTGCAGCCCGGCACGCCGACCAACTACGGCTCCTTCGACTCGAGACGCATGTACATGGGCCCTGGCACCGGCGGCGGTCCGGGCAGCACAGGCCCCTACGAGGACCCCGAGATTGTGAAGCGTCACCTGGTGCAACCCAGCGAGGCCGAGGCTGGTGGCGCCTCCGAGGAGTCCTCTGTGCACGGCACCGTCAAGGGCAAGCAGCCGGAGCAGGTTGGCGGCGCCGGCCTCAACGACGACGAATTCTCCAGCTTGCGCCTCCAGGGCGGCGACGTGACCCGCGGCATCTACAAGTGGACGGAGCAGGCCGAGGCTAAGAGCCGCCTGCACCGCAGCCAGAGCTTCGACCACTCGCGCCCGGAACCTGAGAACCTGGTCGAGGACATCAACACCATCAAAGTCCCCGGCGGCTTCCGCAGGGACCACTTGCGACGCAACGCCAAGAGCCCGTCCGGCAACGCCTCCGAGACGGAGCACGGCGTTCCCTCCCCCGGCGGCCCCGCCAACGAGCGCCTGTTTACCTCGAGCTTCCTCGAGTTTCTCTCCATCTACGGCCACTTTGCGGGCGAGGAGCTGGAGGAGGACGACGAGGCGCTCGGCCCCAACGAGTACTTTGGCGACGACCACGAGGACGACGCCGACAACGAGCGCGAGCCCATGGAGGACAGCGCGCTGCTGCCCCCGCACAAGCGCAAGCGCAGAAGAAAGACGCGCGGCGGCAGCGGCCAGAACAGCCCCATGAACGCCGCGCTGCTGCTGCTCAAGTCCTTTGTCGGCACCGGCGTCCTCTTCCTGCCCAGGGCCTACCTCAGCGGCGGCATGCTGTTTAGTAACCTCGTGCTGCTCGGCGTGGCGCTCCTGAGCTACTACTGCTTCGTGCTCCTCGTCTCGACGCGCCTCAAGATTGAGGGCTCCTTTGGCGACATGGGCGGCATCCTGTACGGCAAGTGGCTGCGCGGCGTCATCCTCTTCTCCATCGTCCTCAGCCAGATTGGCTTCGTGGCCGCTTACATTGTCTTCACCTCGGAGAACCTGCAGGCCTTTATCAAGGCCGTCTCGGATTGCAAGACGTCCATCAGCATCCCCTACCTCATCCTCATGCAAATGGTCATCTTCCTGCCCTTTTCCCTACTCCGCGACATTGGCAAGCTCGGCTTCACCGCCCTCATCGCCGACGCCTTCATCCTCATCGGCCTCGGCTACCTCTTCTACTATGACGTGCTGACGCTGGCCACGGACGGCCTCGCCGACATCATCATGTTCAACAAGCGCGACTGGACCCTCTTCATCGGCACCGCCATCTTCACCTTTGAGGGCATCGGTCTCATCATCCCCATCCAGGAGTCGATGAAGCACCCGGCCAAGTTTCCCCGCGTCCTCTTCCTCGTCATGATCATCATCACCGTCCTTTTCACCACCATGGGCGCCTTCTCCTACGCCGCCTACGGTTCCAAGACGGAGACGGTTGTCCTCCTCAACCTGCCCCAGGACAACAAGCTTGTCAACACGGTCCAGCTGCTCTACTCGGTCGCCATCCTCCTCTCCACCCCGCTCCAGATCTTCCCCGCCATCCGCATCGTCGAGACGGAGCTTTTCACCCGCAGCGGCAAGTACAACCCCTACATCAAGTGGCAAAAGAACGTCTTTCGCTTCTTCGTCGTCATGCTCTGCGCGGGTATCGCCTGGGGCGGCGCCGACAACCTCGACAAGTTTGTCGCCCTCGTCGGCAACTTTGCCTGCATCCCGCTCGTCTTTATCTATCCGGTAAGCACAACCCCCTTTCTCTTTCCTCTGTACACATTGGTCCATCCAGAAAAAAATGGGCAAGAAAAAAACAAAAAAAAAAACGAAGAGACGTCCCCTCGCTAATCACGATTCTTTTATTCCGCGCAGCCTCTCCTCCATTACAGAGCCGTCGCCAGAAGCCGACTGTGGAAGTATTCTGACATTGGGCTCTGCATCTTTGGCTTCTTCGCCATGACGTACACCACCTCGCTGACCGTCATGAGCTGGGCCAACTCCCAGCCCAAGGCCCCCGGCTACTGCGAGAGACGCGGTCTCGGAGT
This sequence comes from Cordyceps javanica, assembly GCF_051103115.1. Taxonomy (NCBI): domain Eukaryota; kingdom Fungi; phylum Ascomycota; class Sordariomycetes; order Hypocreales; family Cordycipitaceae; genus Cordyceps; species Cordyceps javanica. The sequence continues at coordinate 2,930,496 of NC_139299.1, forward strand.
CGACTCGTGGTAGAGGAACAAGGAGTTTTGCGCCGGCCCTTCTTCGACCGCTTTTTTCCCACCTAGAAACCCAAACCACACAGTCTTCCAGTGTCACTGTTCTTGCTCCTCGTCGATTCGTCTCTTTTGCACTGTCATTCATCCAGCATTGTCAGGGGTTTAGGTTGATTTTTCTTTTTTGTTCTTTTCTTAGTTTTTTAGTTTTTAGTTCATCCTGTCGCTCGTCCCTGTCTCTGGCCCAACTTTTGCGCCTGTACCTTTGTTATGCACCACAACTGCTGCTAATACGCAGGGTTGTGGTGGGGGCTTTTGAATGGTTTTTTCCTGTACCGTCGCAGAGGACATTGCCAAAGAATGTGAAATTGGAGATTGACAAGAGCTCTTGTCAAATAGAAATTGCCTTCTTTTTCTTTGGAATCGTGAGTTATTCTTCTTCATCTTTTTTCAAAGTCATCTAGATAGTACGCATTTCCTTCTTTTTCAGTATATCAAAGTATCATATAAAGACAATCATTCCATCTTGCATCTTCATTCGCTCAAGCTAATGATCCGGTGTTTGCGCCTTTGGTATTTTAGATGTGAACAAAAAAAAACAAAAACACATCCTCATACAGTGGTAGTATCTCCTTGATTTGTTTGTAGTATACCATCTTCCTCGACACTGTCCAAGCTCAGTGCACCCACGCGCTCCCGGACGAACGTCGTCCCTTTTCGTAGAGCCACTTGCTGTTCAAGCCCACGCTCGTGCGCTTGCCCGCCGGGCTCGGCGAGGCAGGGTCACCCAGGAAATTCACCGACGTGCTCGCCGCAAAGGGGCTACCCGACGAGGATCTGCGATTGCTGATGCCGCCGCCGCTGCCTCCGCCGCCGCCGCTCCCAGCACCGGCGCCACCAAAGAGGTTGTTACCGGTCCTGGGCAGCATCGGACCGTCTACAGGTGTGGGCGAGAACGGCGACCCAGGCGCCGAGTTCTGGAAGGGGCTGCCGCCGCCGCGACCCGACAGCGGCGACTGCGTGTAGCTCCCGCGGCTGCCGACGGAGCCAGCAATGGACGGGGTGCGCGAGTACCGCGGCGGCGTGCTGAAGACGAGATCGGCTCCGGCGCCAGCGCCAGCGGGAGACGCAGGTGGCGGCGCGGGCGCCAGGCCGAGCAGCTTGCGCTGGGCGGCCGTCAGCGGAATGTCCGTCATCTCGTCGCGAGCGCGGAGCAGCGGCGTGCAGGCGAGCGCAATCTGCACGGCGGGGACGACCTGGACAACGGTCCACGCCCAGCTTATGTAGAGTCGAGCCGCTGGGGCAAAGCTGTTTATTTTCCAAAGCTAGTCAGCGCCTTCATTCCCTTCTTTTGCTCATGTTCTAGGTCCTTGGGGGAAAGGCGGTAGGCGAAAGGGGAGGGGGGGCCATGTTCATACCTCTGTGGACTGATGTACATTTTGATGAGCGCCCGGATCAGCCAAAAAGAGAGCAGGGCGAGTATGTTGTAGGCTATGCGGTGAATATTCTTCTCCGAAAAGGTCGTGGCTTCCCGCCGACGGGTGATTTCGTTTAGGCGAGGATGGCGCCAGGTGCCGGGGCTGTCCGTCACCGATGCTGGGGCGGCCTTGACCGGCGTCGCTCTCGTTGGCGTCGACATGACTATAGTAAGGATTGGGGCGCTGCGTTGCGTGTAATGGCGTGCTTCAAGTTCGTGGATGTTGTTTTTTGTCTTTTTGAGGGAGACGCAGGGAGCTAGCTGTCAATGTCGGAGCCGCTGGCTTCAGCTGAGCATATGGCCGGCAAATGCCAGGACTATTCCACGAACACAGGTTGAATTGGCGGGTAGGGGTAAGCTGCTGGTTAGTATCGTCGTGTTTAAGGCCGGAGCCTGCGTGGTGGGTTGGTTGCCCCCGTGGATGAAGGTTGTCGATGTTGTTGATGGTCAGGTTTCCAGCCAGCAAAACACAACATTGATATTAGCTTACCTTGCTTGGGTGGAGCGCACTGGCCAGCGACATCGCAACCAGAGCTCTGCGAGCGCCCAAGAATAACTAACGAAATTCGAGGCTTGAAAGGAAATTTGAAAAAAAAGAATCGAAAGCGATTAAAATAGAATCTTTTTTTTTTTTTCATTTTCCTTAAGAAGAGTTCTCACAATTTTCGTCTGTCAACTCTTGCTGCTCTGCGGTTGATGTGGCAGTGGCCTGTCCGCCACATGATAGCGCGCCACACACTAGCCACATCCCTTGACAACTCGCCTCGCCTGTTTGCGCATCGTCCAGGCCAGAGTAATTTCCATGATTGCTGCACCTGGCGTTGCTCCGATCCCCCATTGAGCGCTACCACGTCAGGGCCTCGCTGGCATCACACCGTCATCAACCGCGAATCATCATTTTACCCAAGCCTCTCGATGATGCGCGCGTAATTTATCAGCACCGCACGCATTCGAATTAACCTCCATCCGCGACACATCGCGAGACCTTTGCGCGCCATGGCTGCTTCGCCCACCTCACTCGCCGCCATGTCAGAAATCGACCATCCGAGCTCTCCCGTCATCCCAGAAGGCAAGTCCTTCATCTCCCGCGTCGGTAGCGATGATGAGGATGTCGGCGACGACACGCAAGTGACTGAAAAGCCGGGTCGCAAGTCGGGCCGGGGCTCGCACCGCGATGCTGCCGTGCAGCAAATCGGCAAGATTCGCCATCTAAAGAAGGAAGATGGCGAGCCCCTGTGGCGATCCGACATCCAATACGATTTTCTCAAGGCCGTATTCGACAACGAGCTCAAGGTCTTTACCAACTCGTACGATCCCGCAGGCATTGGCAAACAAAACTTTGCCGACCTCTACATTGATACCATGGCGCGCAGCAGCAAGACCAGCAAAGTCTTGCGCGACAAGCTGTTAAATGACAGAGAGGCAGCCAAGGGCATGGCCATGGTTTGTCTGCTGGTCAATGTTGGCAGGATGAACACGACCCTCAACTGTAAGCTTCGATGGCTCGTACCAACTGGCATCGTCACTGACTCGTATAGTCTTTCCCGAAATGAGAGCCCAGCTGCGGACGTACCACGCTATTCCCTCTCTTCAAGCGAACCAGGACGCCCATGCATACAAGCAGCTACAGGATGCCCCGCGTTTAAAGTCTATCCTAAAAGGCGGCGCTGAAGACCGACCGGAGCCGAGCACATTGCAAAAGCTCAAAGAAATCCCAGCAGCGCCGCGAACGAACCCGGTCAATCTTATCTTCATCATGTGCGCCGCCGCCAAGAAGGTGGCTGACCTACACTTTCCTGACGGAAACGAGTTCCACGACGTCATCATGAAGACACAATATAGCAGCAAGTCGCGAGCCAGGGCCTTTCTCTGGCTCATGTGGTTCCACCTCGAGTCTGACTTCACGGAAGAAGGCTGTGAGGAAAATCCGTTTGGTAGCGGTGTGGACTACGATGTCGGTGTCGCCAACCAGGGTGTCCCTCGCATGGAGCTCATGACGGACGAGGAGAAGGCGCTCGAAAACGTGGACACTGAAACCGAGAAGGAGTTTGGCGCAGAGAAGCAGCGTACCAGGGCCAAGATTCTGGAGATGGATCAAGCATTCATGAACGACAGAGACTCGAAACGTGGTAAAGCGCGCGTGTCGCTACACGAAGACGGCCCTGCCATCTTGCCGCGCATACGTCCGTCCAAGCACGAGTCGGACATGGATAGCACTCGATCTACACCACCTCCACGCGGTGCGAGGGGCGGCGGTGGTAGAAGAAGCGCCGCGCTAAAGTACCAAATATTTGAGGGATCCTCCCCAGCACGGCAGGGCTCCGAAGGCGTCATCTCGCGCAAACCTCGTCCACCCACAGCACACCAACTAGCAGTGGAGCGTAACCGGAGCCAGCGTGTTGAGTATATTCTGGATAAGGGTCTTCGCAAAGAGCAGCGTAAGAGCCGCAAGTTGCGACGCCGTGAAGGCGCCATCGTCAGAGCATACAAGCGAATCCACGCGTCCGAGAAACAAGGCGAGGATAGCGATAGTGATGTCGAGGCACCTCGCAACTTGGGCGCTCAGTCCAAAGTTTTCCGTGAATCCGGGATTGGTGGCCTATGCCTGCTTACCGAGGAGCGTGATGACTTTGGTGAGGAGGTCAACACGTACGCTGCCGCCTTTCGACGCTCTCACCGCCGACTTGTCCGCTGGCTGGGCAGCGACAAGGGTGTCGTTGCCCCCATCAAGGTTCCCACGGCCAATGGCGTGGACAAGAATGCTGGCGAAGATGATGTCAACGGCCTCGATGAAGCTAATGGAGACGCAGCTATGGATGACATGGACCTGGACGATGGCGATGGTGATGGTGACGAGACTGCTCTGGGAGCAGAGCAGACCATACTAGCTGATGACGAAGCCGACCGCACAGAAGTGATGGCCGACTCGGATATGGAGTAAGAGCAATAGAGCTACCGATGGCGAGGGGATATGTGATTTTATCATTTCACGTGTAAAACTGTAACGATAGGGTGAAGAGAGAGAGAGAGAGAGGGACGAGCTGGTCATTTTGCCTAGGGACGGAGTTGCAAGGGAATACGGGTCATGGAATTGTTTGTACTGGCTAATTTTGCATTGCCAATGGTATATTTTAAAAAAAAGCTAATTGATGGAAACTTTTGTCAACTTGAGCCAAATCACATCCGACAATGGGAATCAGTGCATACCCGCTGACGCATGGTTACCATGAGACGACGATTGGGTTTATTAGGAAGCAATGCCATTGTTGGTCGGTACTTGTTATTTGTTCTTTATTTCTGTTTTTTTTTCTGTTTTTTTTTTCTGCTTTTCTCCTTTTCTGCTTTTCTCCTTTTCTGCTTTTCATTTTCTGTCTTTTCCATGCACGTGTCGTCTCCTCTCCTTTTCTTGGTACCGAATTTCGTTACCCGAACACGAATAAGGGGATGTCGGGGTCCTTGGGCCCGATAGCTGATCGGGATATTAGCCTGGCAGCCTCCGAGCGGTGAAAAGCGGCAAAATCGGCCAGGAGTTGACTTAATAACCTCGACACTAATAAGCCAGGGTTTCCGGCGATTGCAATTCAAAGTTTTGAGCGTCAAAACACGCTTTCTCTTTTTTTCTTTTAATCTCTTTTCCTTTTTTTTTGTATTTGTGCCTTTTTTTTTTCAGGGAGACGGAAAAACAGAGGGAAAAATCATGCCTTCAAAATCGCAAAAGAAGAACAATGGCGGCGGCAGCGGCAGCAGCAGCGGCACATCATCGACAGCCGCGCGCAGAGGTAGTAGTGGTAGTGGTGGTGGCCTCGGCCGCCTCCTGGCCATCCTGGGGTTCCTGACGGCGCTGCTGGCGTCGGTCGTGTACGTGGCGGAGCAGAACCTGGACAAGTTTTACGTCTTTGAGCTGGACCACCTGCAGGACCTGGCCAAGCGCAGCGTGGACCGGCACGGCAACGACACGCGCGGCGCGGTGCGGTACATTGTCGACGAGCTGAGCGCCAAGCTGCCGGCGCACGTCAACGTCGAGGAGGACTGGGTGTTTAACAATGCGGGCGGTGCGATGGGCGCCATGTACATTATCCACGCCAGCATCACCGAGTACCTGATTATTTTTGGTACGTTTTTCTTCTTTCTTTGTTCCTCGCCGGGGGAAGGGGGAAGGTTCTGCTTCCCGAGGGCCTGTTATCGCCCAATACCATTTGAGTTGGCCAAGGGAGAGAGAGAGAATTCAAAGAGTCAGGACTAATCAAAGGACTTGGAATAAAAATAGGCACTGCGGTCGGCACCGAGGGCCACACGGGCCGCCACACGGCCGACGACTACTTCCACATCCTGACCGGTACGCAGATGGCGTACGTGCCGGGCGAGTACGAGCCCGAGGTGTACCCGCCGGGCAGCGTGCACCACCTGCGCCGGGGCGAGGTCAAGCAGTACAAGATGCCCGAGAGCTGCTTCGCCATGGAGTACGCCCGCGGCTGGATCCCGCCCATGCTCTTCTTCGGCTTCGCCGACGGCCTCTCGAGCACGCTCGACTTCCCGACCCTCTGGAAGACGACCTGGATCACGGGCAAGCTGATGATTGGGCAGCTTCTGCTAGCCAAGTTTTAAGAGAAAGAGAGAGAGAGAGAGAGAGAAGGGCCGCTTATGGAATTATGAGAAGAGTTCTTCTTTTTTTCTTTTTTCAAAGGGTTTGTCTTGTTCTTGTACGAGAAGATGGAGGGGGGGCGGAAAGGTCGGTAATAATTGGGTTGAGAAATCTTTCAAAAGGGGGGAATGAGCAAGTCAAATATGTTGAATGATCCGGAAACAGAAGGAAAACTATGACGGGCCTGTTTCTTACAGCAAGCAGTACGTTAATAATGAGGGATCAGATCTCGGCTGTAGTTATAGGATTTGGGGGGGCATTTGGTGTCGGGCCACACATTGGCATGGTAATCAACTATAGACTTGGTATTAATAGACGCGAGTTTCTCGTTGGAAAAAAAAAAGAAGAAAGAAGAAAGATGAATTTCGTAATGGCAAATGCAACAGAGGAGTCTCTGAACCCCGGTTGCTGCCACGCAGATTGGTGCCTCGCCAGCTCCGGGGGTGGCACCAAGATGAAGTCATGGCTATGCAAAAAGGCCAACGAAGAGATTCCCATATTTGGCCTCTTTATCAGAATGCTCGATTCAGGGTCAGCATCGAGTCGAGCCCCCTCTCCCACTTGGCCATCAAATTAGGTGGTGTGAGCGACGACGGGGGTTGTTGGCCCTGCTCGAAAGACGGGGGCTTGTTGGGAGGGAAAGACTGCGGTGGTATGACACGGAAAAGTTTGGTTGGAGCCTTCAGAATTGCCTGACCGCCCTCGGCAGAGAAAGATGAGTGATTGTTTTTTCCTTTCCGTCGCTGGATTCGTTATAAATATATATATTTATGTACACGTGCATATGTAGGTGGGCAGACGCATGTCGGTAGTTTTGTGCCTACAGCGACCGCCTCCCCTAGGTATACAGAGGCCGTGGGCGCCGCGGCGTGACCAACTTGCACTGTAGGTACCTCGGTTGCTACCGAGTACCTAAGGTCAGTAGTTACAAAGCTCATCTTGGCGAAGCGCGGGAACGGTGACTACAGTCTACAGAGGCGTACTTACAGAGAGCCCCTAAAAAGGCGACGCTGCTGCTGTTCCGATAAAAAAGGGAATAAAAAAAATATTAAAATCGGTCCCGTCAGCACTGTGCTTCCCAGACCCCGTCTCTCTGCTTTTTATCAGTACAGTTGCGCCCGCTTTTCGCTCCTCAGGCATTTATTGTGGCTTGCATGAGGAGGTACCTGGGTACTTGTCTGCAGAGAGGCAAGTACATATTCTGGCGGCCGGATGCAGCTCCTACAGCTGGCTATTGAGTGTATGATGGCTCTGATTTTTTTTTTTTTCCTGCAAAGTAGCCTTTCGTGCAAAAATTGCAGGACGGGGGACGTGGAGCGCCGCATTGTCAAACTTGCAAGTCCCAGAAGCGAGGTTCGACATGGTAGACCCTCCATTGCATCATCTTCACCAAGTGGACTGGCCGTTGATGTCACACTGCGCCGCGAAAAGCACGAAACTGATGTGTTGCAACTGATTTTGGTTCCATATTACACAAAGAAGGGTGAGGAGGGGGGCCATGTATCTGGTCCAAACCGCTTTTGGGGGGAAGAGCAAACTGGCGGCCAAGTACTTAGAGCAGCATGTCGATGAAGCCATCATCAGCAACGGACCATGTCTCCTCCTCCCCGCGCCCGCGTCACCAGACCATCCCTGCTAGCGCAAAAAGTTAAAAACGACTTCCTTCCCAAAAGGCCATCTTTGCGTACAGGGGGCAATATGTTTGCCTATCGTCTCTCTCTCTTTTGCATGACGTTTTTCCATGTTGAATTACGTGCCCACGGGGGGGAAGCAGGTCGGTTTCTCTTTATTTATTTTTTGAATTTATTTATTTTTTGGAAAAATCATGTGACCAATCAGCGAGGCCGAGAGTTGTGCATGGAAAAGCAAAAAGTCTTATCGCAAAGAGCATTTTCGCAGACTGATATCGGACCCGGCATCCATCCATCCATCCATCCGTCCATCAGCCAAGAACTGCAAACCCCCCGCTCTCCAAGCTTTCCTCCCCTTGGGGCCCCGTCTCTTTTTCGCCGTCAAATTTTCTCAAGTTCTTGACTATGATAAGACAAAAAAAAGAATTCAAAAAGCTAATATGACTTTTTTTTTTCTTGTGCCGATGTAACCCGTACGTGACCATTTTCTCCTCCCGGTCTTGGCTCATACCAGGCGCCTACCAAGACCGAGTTAGTTTGACCAGCCGCGCGCCGCGCCCGCTCTAAGTCGTTCCGCCCAGCATTGGCGCCCAGCCCTTGGAATCGACCTGCCTGTTATAACGAGGGGGGTCTTGGCTCTTTTCTCCATCATCGCCAGAAAAGCGTTCGTCCTCCCCGCACACCATGGGGAAAAGGGAGGGGAGGGAGAGGGGGGGGGTGGTTTCTCGCAGCAAGGTTCACGCTCCGCCACCCCGGGTAGTTAGTATATACGCTCGAGGGTCAACATTCCTGGTAGGGAATTTTTCTTGCGAGATGGCAAACATTTCAACAATTTATACTTTTACATTGTTATTCAAGGATGTTTAAACCATCGCGATCCTACAGCTGGCATTGATGCCCGATAAGACAGGCTCATCTGTGCCACTCAGTATAACCTCTCTCTCTCTCGCCCGTGCCAAACATGACCCCGAGATTGCTGGGCTTTCCATACGCTCTCTCTCTCTGTCCTTTTTTTTTTCGTTTCAATTCTGCCCAGCCCACGCAGTCAGCATCCCACAGTCGACCTCTTGTCTGGGGGGGAGAGGACAGGAGAGAGGGGGGGGCGAGTGCCCGAGGAGGAACAGCTGCAAGCTTCCATGTCAGCCGCCAGGATGTTGCACACCCCGCATTCATATAAGACACCCTTTGCATCCCACCATCTTTTTTTTTTCACTTGGCAATTTTCTTGATAAGGCTGCCTCTCTTCTGAGAATAATACAGCAGACTCTTTCAGCTGAATCTGGCAGCAAAACTGGTAGCCCTTGCTTACCCTGCCTCTCCCTCTCCCCTCCTTCCCCCCGGCGCCAGATCTCAAACAGTCCATCACGCCATCCACGCCAACAACAGCAAACAAGCAAACAAACAAGATCAAAAAATCAAAAAATCATGCCCGCCGGTGACGCCGTCGCCGACCCTATCGCGGCCGCAGAACTCCGCGCCGAGGCGCAAGATGGGCGCAAGGCCTCACTCGTTCCCGCTGCTGCTGCTGCTACTGCCGCCCCTGGGGATCAGGTCGGCCGTGATGTGACTGGTGATTTCCTCAACCAAGACTATCCCTCCCCCACGGCCGAGGAGCTGGCGACGCTGCGCCGCATCCCCGACAGAATCCCGATCAAGCTCTACACCATTGCCTTTATCGAGCTGTGCGAGCGCTTCTCCTACTATGGCTCCATTGTCGTTTGTAAGTTTTTGACCTTGATATCAAGACTGCCTTTTGTTCTTGTGCGTGAGAGAGAGAGAGAGAGAGAGAGAGAGAGAGAGAGAGAGAGAGAAAGAGAGAGAAAAGAAAAAAGATGAGCTGACTCCAGGTGCCCGTCGGCCCTCGCAAAAAGTGACCAATTACATCCAGCAGCCTCTCCCTCCGGGCTCCAACACCGGCGCGTCCACCGACCAGCCCGGCGCCCTGGGCATGGGACAGCGCGCCTCCACCGGCATCACCACCTTCAACCAGTTCTGGCAGTACTTCATGCCGCTCCTCGGCGCCTGGGTCGCCGACGCCCACTGGGGCCGCTACAAGACCATCACCTACGCCCTCGGCCTCGACCTCGTCGGCCACGTTATCCTGATCCTCTCCGCCATCCCGCCCGTCATCGTCCACCCGTCGGCTTCGCTGGCCCTGCTCATCATTGCCATCCTCACCATTGGCTTCGGCACCGGCGGCTTCAAGCCCAACGTGTCGTGCCTCATTGTCGAGCAGCTCGGGGACCAGCGGCTCTTTGTCAAGACGCTAGCCCCCAAGAAGACGTCGTCGTCCGGGGCCGGGGCCGGGGCCGGCGGCGAGCGCGTCATTGTCGACCCGGCCATCACCACGGAGCGCATCTACATGTGGTTCTACTTCTTCATCAACGTCGGCGCCCTCGTCGGCCAGATCAGCATGGTCTACGCCGAGCAGCACGTCGGCTTCTACCTCTCCTTCACCCTCCCCACCGTCATGCTCGCCCTCTGCCCGGCCGTCATGCTCTGGGGCCGCCGCCGCTACGTCCGCCGCGCACCCGACGGCTCCGTCCTCGTGCCCGCCCTCAAGACCTTTTTCCTCGCCCAGCGCGGCCGCTGGTCCCTCAACCCCTGGGCCACCTGGCGCCGCATGCACGACGGCACCTTTTGGGACGCCGTCAAGCCCTCGCGCTTCACCGCCGACAGCCGCCCCGCCTGGATGACCTTTGACGACGCCTGGGTCGACGAGCTGCGTCGCGGCTTCAGCGCCTGTGCCGTCTTTTGCTGGTACCCCATCTACTGGCTCTGCTACAACCAAAGTAGGTTTTTTTTTTCAGCTTTTTCTCTCCTTGTTTTTTTCTTTTCGACTCTTTCGCCTTCGCTTGCTTTGTCTTTTTTCTCTTCCCCTCCCCGAAACACACCTCATCTCTACCACTTACACTAGGACACGAAAGAGAAGAAGAAACGCTGACAAGGAAAACAAAAAAAAGTCAACAACAACCTGGTCTCGCAAGCCGCCGTCCTCCAACGCCACGGTGTCCCCAACGACATCCTCTCCAACCTCAACCCCTTTGCCCTGCTCATCTTCATCCCCCTCAACAACTACATCATCTACCCGGCCCTGCGCCGGGCCGGCGTCCGCATCACCCCGATCCGCAAGATCACCGCCGGCTTCTTCGTCGGCGCCGCCGCCATGGTGTGGGCCGCCGTCGTGCAGCACTACATCTACCAGCGCTCTGTCTGCGGCAACCGCGCCTCCCAGAAGATGCCCGACCCCGACACGGGCGCGCCCGTCAAGTGCCCGCCCGTCGACATCAACGTCTGGTCCCAGACGGGCGCCTACGTCCTCATCGCCCTCTCCGAGGTCTTTGCCTCCATCACCTCGCTCGAGTACGCCTACTCAAAGGCCCCCAAGAACATGCGCAGCATGGTCCAGGCCGTCGCCCTCTTCTCCGTCTCCTTTGGCGCCGCCATCGGCCAGGCTTTCACCGGCCTCTCCGCAGACCCCCTGCTCGTCTGGAACTACGCCGTCGTCGCCATCCTCGCCGTCGTCGCCGGCACCTGCTTCTACTTTCAGTTCAGGGACCTCGATATTCAGGAGGACGAGCTCAACGAGCTCCCCGAAGGCCAGATGCTTAAGAGTTTTAGCGACGAAAAGGTTGTGCAGATGGATGAGAAGAGCGCCACCTAGTTGGTCTGTTTCTTGTCTTGGTTTTTTTTTTTCTTTTCTTTTTTTTTTCCAGCTCGTCTTTTCTTTTGTCTTGTCTCTGTCTGAAAACCGTCCATCTTGTTCGAAAGCTGTCAGTTGCTCCTCTTTTCGCCCCCCCAAGTTCTTGTTCTACACAGATGACGTTGTAGGTTTCCAGCATACATGGTGAGCTTGATTTTTGATGACTAGCTGGCCGTAAATACAATCAGTCAAGGTACTTGCTCAGTATATTGCGTAATCAACAATTTCTCGTTGCATGGTCTATGATCACAGTCAAAATTTGCATTACACCGTGTTTGAACAAATTATTAAAAAAAGAGGCGGACAGGAACGTGCTTTTTTATTACGCGTGCCATGTCTCCTCTTTTCATTCTTTTGCTTAAATCTACTGACGCTTGCAACTCCCATATAGTAAAGCCCCAACCGCGTTTGTTCCATCCTCATCGCCCCTCCTCCCTCGGGCATGCAATTCTTCAATCGAGGACAAGACAGGATGCCCTTTTTGTCTCGTTGTTTCCAGTTTTTATATAGACAGGACGCGCGTGCGTCGTTTGTTTTTGAAAAGAAAAAAGTAAAATAGATGCCGAAAGCCCAGCCCACATTTTGTGCCCTTTCCAAAACTCCGTAAAGCAATTCATCATTTTCTTTTCAACAAAAACATAATGCTGTTATCACATGAAATATTATTATTTTCCACGCCTGGACTAGACTATGCTAGCCACTGCTCTTCGTCTCGCTTCAGGCCCCGCATAACAAGGCCATCTTCTTCGTCTTCCGAGTCGAAATCGTCGTCGTCATTCAGCCGCAGCTGCTCAACCGATACGGTAGCGTACTGCAATTTCTCGTCGCCGCCGTCCGTTTCGTCGTCCTCGAGCATCCACGTTAAGCCGTTGGCTTCTTCTTCGAGGGGAAACATCTCGCGGGCGTATTCTTCCAGGCCGCGAGGGCCTTCCCACAGCTCCAAAGCCTCGGCGGGGCAGTTGGCTTCAAGTCTAGCGCAGCCAAAGTACGGGGGCTGCTTCTTGGGGTCTTTCTCGTCGGGACTAAAGAGCTTCTCCAATGCTTCCAGCTGCTCTCTATAGCCTGCTGGAATGCGCACTTTGATGTCGATAGGCCCGCGAACGTAGCGAATGGGGCGCCCAACGCCTCGAGAGAAGAGTTCGCAAGCTTCTTTGGGTGTGAGGTACTCGTAAGCGAGAGCAATGCGCTCGTTTCGCCACTTGGAAACGCCGTCTTTGAAGAGTTGCAGAATGGCAGGGCCCACATCGTGCTCGGCGTCTAGCCAAGGGAGCTTCGCGTCTTCGTGAAACGGTGCCTGCCATACAAAAGAGCCGTCGTCTTGGATTTCGGTACAGAAGAGCGGGTAGAGTAGAGAAGTAAAGTTGTTGTTGTAGATGCCAGTATAGACAAATGTCGCGGGAAGGTCGAGTTGGCGGACATAATCCTCAACCTTGTGCTTGGCTGCCCAGAGAGGAAGCGAGGGCCAATTCTTGTTGTAGGCAGCATGGTCGGGCATGGAAGAGTAAATGTAGTGCTGAACACCAGCCTTCTTGGCAGCGTCAGCAAGAGCCTTGCCAATGGCGAGTTCGTCGCCGTAGAAAGTCGTGTTGATGAAGGCGAGCTGGGCGCCGCGGAAAAGGTTGTTGATGAGGTCGTGGTTTACACCGACACCAGAAAGCGGACCATTCTGGGTAACATCCTTGTTGGCTTCTGTGGGCTGGTGTCTCGTGTAGAGCTCGCCGACAATACAGGTGACATTTGGATTCGTCGCTACTTCTGTAGCAATAACGCCTTCCTTGTTGCGCAGCTGGGCTCGAACATGGTAGCCGACGGCGGTTGCAACACGGATCAGCGAAGCCGCCTGACGGCCGCTGGCGTTGATAACGGCGATGGTCTTGTCCGGGGAGGACATGAAGCGTTTGTGAGGCCGAAATGTTAGGGAGTTATTCCTGGAGCCAGCTAGAGGTGAGGATTCCGAATAAGATGATCTCGAATGCTTGTGTTGTTTGCGGTAGTAAGGAGGTTGTTCCGCCGTATTGATGCGGATGGGAATGCTGGCCGACATGGGATTTACTTTGGGGTTAATTTGGGTGGGCATTGTCGCAGTGGGTGCCCGAAGAGGTACAAGGCCGACACGGCGGGGTGAACAGGGCTCGTTGAGCTCGAGGGAATGCGAAACAAGTCGTACAACACCACCTCGTAAAGAACAGGAACCCAAGTAGGTGAGCGGTAGACCGGCGAGCGCAAGAGGGCGAGAAGCGCAAGAAGAGAGGGAGGGAGGGAGAGAACGAGAGAGAGAGAGGGAGAGAGAGATCCGTCAACGGCCCAAGTGGTGGGGTTTCCAGAGGTGCAACCAGGGCTCGCGTCTTAGGCCATGTGCCTTCTGGAGAGCGCGAGGGAGGAGAGTTGGGGATGAGAGGCGAGAAGAAAGTACGTAAAAAAAGCTGTACGACAGTGGGCCAGTTGCACCAGACGGCGAGCAGTTTTAGACCAGCGACGGAGCTGACCTGGAAGAGCGGAAGTACGGTTGGCGGCAAGACGCGGGTCTGCAAACTTGGTAGTTCCAGCAGGAACCAGACGAGTCGAGAATAGCGGGCTGTGAGTCCAGGTGGTGTCTTGCGGAGGTGTAAAGCCTGGATTAGTGTCAAGTACTTTGGCGGGGCAAGAAAGTGGACAAGACGGAGGAAGTGCGGCGACTGGTGAGGACGAGGGTGTAAAGAGACGACAAGATGTCAAAGCGACCTGCGCGTTGCGAATTGAGGCGGGCAAGTCGTGTGATGTAGTTTGTTTCGGTCTGGGCGAATCTGGCGAACAATGGACAATGACCGGTTGCTTATTCCGGACCGTCGCGGTAGAGTGTGCCGAAGCGAGATCGACCTTGAGAGCACGCGGAAAAGCTAGAGTCGGAATGGGACGGGGGGGGCGTTGAGAGCGATACCGGGGTCGGCCGTAGTGCGTCGTCGATGAAGTCTGAATACAAGGGCTGCTTTTTGAAGGGGCGCAAAGAAAGAAGATATACAATGCTGATGTTGGTTGAAAGAGAGAGAAATCAGTGACGACCGGATTCGACAACCGAGAACAGCGATTCAAGATAGAGCTGGCCGGGGTCTTTGCGACAGCAGCGCCCGCATGCGAAAAAAAAAAAGCAAGGCTTATCGGCGATGGCGGGGAGGCACGTCTGATAAGCAAAAACCTTGTCCGTGTTGCGCGCACTGGTGTTTTGGCGGGCGGACGCGGGCGAAACGATGCAGGAGTTTTTAAAGTTGAAGTGATGCGCGACGATGGATAATTTGCTTCGTTTCAGTAAAAGGGTAAAGGGGTTGATGAAGTTGTCACAAGTCGCGATGCTGTTTGTATGTACCAGAAATGTGTGGGCGACGGTGTTTGGGAAAGAGGGAGAGCGACCGACGGATGCAAACGCAGCCTCTGTTGCCAACTGCCAGCTGCCAGCTGCCAGCTGTCAGATATTACATAAACACTTATCTAGGTCTACTATCTAGGTATACACCAGGATGCAACTATTCAACGTTGACTCAAGATAACATGATTGGTATCTTGGATTTATCGCCTTTACATTGGACGAACCCGGGCCTACGATACGGCTTCAAGATCGCCAAATTCGCCGCCGCCGACCAAAGCAGCTCGCACGTACAATAGAAGGGGGGGGGCCTACACCACCCCCGTCACTCACCGGCGCCACTTATCCAAGGTGTGCGCGTGAGCCGACACAGTTTTTTTTTCCTACTGAGTACTCGCTCCAGCAACTTAATTTAGTCTAGTTGGACTGGAGCCCTGTTTTTTGGGGCTACCGTTATCAGTTGGGGCAAGGCGGGTTAACTGCATATGTATAGTCCAAGCCAGAGAATGAGGGGATGCGCCCCCCGCGGAGACGCGGACAGAGGGCTGGCGCAGCCTAATAATAATAATGAGCCTAAAATAAGGGGAAGGATTAAGAGCTGATAACGAAGAACTGCCTATTCCAGTATAGCCTGGATCGGCCTCCAGTCGCAAACAAGATGGCCTTGTTGTTGCGCTCCTCTCCTGCTTTGAGAGTTGCAGCCGGCTGGATGGTGCAATATGAGCAGCGAATTTGTTGTTCGGCTGGTGATTGGACAAAAATGGTCAGACAAGAGAGAGACCTGCGAGCGCCGTCTCGCAATTGCCCATGTATACCGCTGTTGTCGATGCGGCTTATCCCTGCTACTTACTGTCCACGCTGATATCAGAATGCAGGGCCCAGCCCCCCTCATGTACGAAAGGCACGGCCTTGTCTGATCTCAAAACATGAAATCGAAAAGGGTCTCTCTCCCATTTTCAACCGCTGAAGTGGCCAGATAATTACCAAACCAACAATCATGGCCGTCGAAGCCCACTGTATCGCGTTGCCTCTCCAGTTGCTCTCCGATATAGATTCTCGCTAGGGTATTTTTACCCCAAACAAGTTTACCAGCATCGTATCAGTACAGCAAACTACTTGCTTACCCCACCAGCCATTGGCTATTGAATCGCATCAGTGCCTTTGATGAGACCTCTGCTGACTCGCACACATTTCACCACCCGTCACCAAGCGCGCCAGCCCGAATAAGCATACGTTCGTGACAGCAAAAAGAAGCTGCTCATTCCATGACAATGGGTGAAGAGTCCGAATCTCAAGTTGATTTTGTAGCAGAGCTAGTCACTTAGAGATAAGCGTGATGAATTGTATAGGTGTCATGCCATGTCGTTGGTCACTCGCTCAACCACCACCGCCTTCGTCTCTCCACCTACTCCGTACAGTTTCGGCAATCTATCATGGTGTGTCTTGCT
Organism: Cordyceps javanica; assembly: GCF_051103115.1. Classification (NCBI taxonomy): domain Eukaryota; kingdom Fungi; phylum Ascomycota; class Sordariomycetes; order Hypocreales; family Cordycipitaceae; genus Cordyceps; species Cordyceps javanica. The sequence continues at coordinate 2,946,728 of NC_139299.1, forward strand.
TGGTTCTCCTCAATTCTCCGACACTTTGGTGTTCTTTCTCGTTCAGTTCTCTCCTTTCTCCAAGTATTTTTTCCCAAAAGAAAAGACGCTAGGTCATTCGCCGAGCAGCCCGTCTTGGCGATGGGGTTCAGCTCAAGCCGACGAGTGACGCTGAAGAGAGAAAAGAGGATCTTGTCTTCATACGAGATAAAATTGTAAACATGACGAGCAAGACCTTGATACCATGCACTCGAGCTATGTTGCCATTGTCGCCGCAACGTACGAGCGGGCTACTTGTCCATATCGAGTATACGATCCCAGCCTTTGCGAGTTTCCCATTCAACTTATTATAGACTGCGCCATCTACATACAGTGTAGCTAGTCCGACAGAACATTTAGCTTATTCGAGTTATAAAAAAAAATAAAAAAAAAACCCCCTCCCCCAGCGCAAGAGTCTCCAGTTCCATCGTGTCTAACGCTACGCATGAAAAGGGGGCCAATGCTGCAAATCCAGGCCGGCCACATGGGCTGGTCCTGTGGGTGGTGGCACAGCGACGACTACCGCTCTTTTCCTTTGAATGCTGATAATCCCAAAGGGCACCCCAGAAGACAAATTGTCAATCCTGCCAAGGTAGCATAGGTACCAGGAAAAAGCCACGTATCTCCCTCCCAAAAAGAGTCACGAGCGCACACGCCTGTCGCAAACCCGGAGCCCGCTCGCACTCTGGACGGCAAAACAAAAACATCCTTTTTCAATCTTGATCTCACCCCCCAATAACATATCACGGGCTGTTTTTACCGCCGACTACCAGTAATCAAAAAAAAAAAAAAAAAACTGGTGCGGCATCGGAGCAAACCCCACCATGTCTTTTCTCTTGTCGCTCCCTCCTCGACTGTCCCCGCCGCCGCCAATGGATTTCTGGGGTAGCCCTGTCCGTGCCAGAGGGTTGTTCTCCAATTTCTACTTGCATGGGAGTCATGTTATCGTAGCGTCCTTTGCTTGACAAAAGCTCTCTCCATCTTCAACGAGTCCCCCTCCGTCCCGGGATTGCTTCAACCAAAGAGCTGGCCCGCGGATCTTCGCTGCTTAGGCTATATGGAGCAGGTCACACTAGAGAGTGGCGGCCAATGTCTGATCTCACATATTGCTTTATTTATTTATTTATTTCTTCCTATCCTTGGTCCCGTGCATAGTACTATTTCTGTCTTTTTTTGGGGGGTTCTTGACGTTCTTTTTACATTTCTTTTACATGAATCTTGTTTCTACCAAGATAAGCATGTCAGCTATGGATCGTCGCACGCAATCCCGCAGCCCGCTCACACCTGAAGCGTACAAAGCGGTCATGCCGCTGAGAGAGGAAAAAAAACGAGTAATACCAACCCACTATCCTGATTCGTTTGATTCAATCGTGCGCTGTTCATAATCTTTTCAACCGCCATTTTCTTCTCAGGTTGCGGGAACCCCCCCTGCCTGTGCATATGCAGCTACGACTTATTAGTTACTAGCCCGGCTCCTACACCAATTCCCCCCCCCCCTCTCCCCTCTCAGCTTCCAGTGCTTACCTCGTGGTTTCCCATTCGGGAGAATACATTGCAATTCTCTTCATCCTGGCTTGAAAAAAACATTGTTTTGGCCAGCATTCAAGTCACACGGAGCCGCCACGACGCATGCGCCACCAACCCCCATGTCTTGCCTCAAATGTGTTCTCTTGTCTCGGGTCCTCGCGATTCACGTCGGTTAGCCTCGGAGACGGGATAGAAATTGAAAAATGACGAAAAAAACCAATGAAGCCAAAGGAGAATTCTCTAAAATCATAATCGTGCTTCACAGTAAAGCTGATCTGTGGGAATGGTATCCCGCCTCTCCCCGCTTCCGTACGTCCCCAATCTCCTACACGATAAGTAACTCTCAAGCCACTGTGCAAGCAGCTCAAGCAGCTCAAGCAGCTCTTCCTCCGAGTCTCCATGCATTGCCTCGGCCTCCCCGCTTCCCCATGCATTTCCCCAACCTTTATGGCCCGTCCTAATCTGCTCAACCCCGTACTTACTTACAATTCCCCCCCGCTCTCCAGGTTCGGCCTACATCTCTCCTTCTCGGCCCGATGGCCAACCCCCCCTCCCGCCTTTGCCCCAGAATCTCCTGTCACCCTTTGGCGGGACCTGACGGAAACAAAAATAATTGCATATCTACTACGTAGGGGAGCTAGATGGATTATCCATTTCTTCAATTGTAGCTATTCTGGTATCAATTGGTAGCAATGGCACCATCCCGTACGCAGAGCACGACCCCACGTGTTGCTATCTCTCCTCCGGCCGATAGCGGTTTTCAAATGGACGCTCTTATCGGAAGTCGGATCGACGTGTAGGACCGCTCCTTCAAAAGTTAAGCCTTTGGCACATGTTAGAGTTTTACAGCCCTGTGCGGTGACTATGTGATAAATCTTATACTTTTCTGTTTTCAAAACGCCAGGTGCATGTGCGTCCCGCGCATCATAATTCAAATTCACCATCCGTTGCCCATGTTCATGTTCCCCGCCCAAGATTCACCTAATCCTTCGCCCGGCCCGTGTGTTCCCGTCTCGTCCCTGTTTGCCGAGAAGAAATCGATCTGTCTCTGTAGAATCATTGAAAAGAAATAAAACCATTAGTCACCAGCATTTTTCTTCTTCGTTAGGGGAATGGCACAGTCGCCGCTCCGAGACGCTGTCTAGGCTCACCCAATCCATGCCGTCGCCCATCCAAGACGAGTCAAACTCGACGGTTCCAAAGATGCCGTCACCACTGTCCCCGGGTGCCGAGGCCTCTTTTCCTTGCGAGTCTTGGCCGAAACTCGGTCCTTCTGGCCCCGGAAACGTCACAACTGTTGGATCGCTGCCGACAAGTGGCAGGTGAAAGCCCGATAGGTCGGTGCTTGGCATTGTGTCTAGATTTAGATGTTAGCTGTCCATTCGAGTAATGCCATCATGATGCCCCCCAGGCAAGATCCCGGGGTTTTAAATTCGCGCAATACACAATGCATGGCATACCGTTGAAGCCGGGCGTGGGCTCTGAGCCACCATAATAAGCCTGGTTGGCAGTTGTGGCCGCTGATGAAAGCTGCCCACTCGATACCAGTGACGGCGGCGGCGGATCTGCCGCGAGCATGTGCTGTCTGAGCTGATGAACGTCATGCCCTGGCGGTGGCGGTGGCGGCACCGTCGCGGAAGAAGTGCCGCCGCCACCTGGCACGGTGGTCCTGGAGGGCGGTGCCGTCGGGAAAGCCTCGTTGTTGACGGGGCATCCGAGCTTGGCCAGCATTACCGCCAGCGTGTCTCTCGTCTTGCGCAGCTCCCCGACGGTCGAGGAGACTCGGCACCAGATGGCGTGCGAGCGCCGTAGCATCGTCTTGAGCTCCTCCCTGGAGCGCAGCCGCCTGTCGGGCACGGCCCAATGCGCGTCGTCGTCGTCGCCGGTAGGGTACTCTGGGTAGTGCGCGCTCCTCGCGACGACGTAAATCACCATGGCCGCCAGCATAAAGTCGTGCACCGAGAGCGAGGTGACGAACCACCCGCACATGCTGAGCATGTTGCCCGGCCGCGTCGCGTTCCAGATGGTGACCTGAAAGTCGAGCAGCGTGACGGCGGCGTCCAGGCACTGCTGCCGCGAGTAGTCGTGCTCGGGGCGGAGGGGGGCGGGCTCGGCGAGGTGCCGGCGGTGCAGCACGCACCGGCTCTTGTGGTACAGGGCCTCGATGCCGTAGCGCTGGATCAGCAGCATGGGAGGGTCGCCGATGCACTGGTCCAGAGACTTGACGCGCAAAAACGGCGGTACCTTGTCCCACGTGTCGTTGAGCGCAACGTCCAGGCGCATGGTGTCGGCGTAGGTCGGCGGCGCCAGCGCGTGCGCCTGCGTCGCGATGCGGCCAAACACGCGGAGGATCTTGATCTTGTTGATCGAGTAGGACAGCGACGTGTAGTCCTGCAGCGGCCGCGGCGGGGGCATCTCCCTCGTGTCCTCGTCAAAGTCCTCGTCCTGGTAGTTGCCCTGAATCTCGACGTCGGACTCGATGCCGTTGAGCATGCTCGGCAGGCCCATGTGGAACGACACGAGCAGCTCAATCTGGCACGCCATGCTCCACCACCGGCGGCGCATCTCGCCCTCGTACGGCGAGAGGTGGGCGAGCCGGCCCGGGTCCCGGTGCATGCCCAGCTTGAGCATCAGCCGCAGGCACACGGCCGAGAGCGTGTAGCAGCTCATCTGCGCGGCCCGGCTGAAGAGGAAGTAGGCCTCCACGTACAGGATGAAGGCCGGGACCGTCTCCGCCGTCGGGTTCGTGTACTTGCTCCAGACGAGCGCCCAGCCGGCGCACGAGCGCAGCTTCTGGATGCGCTGCAGCACGGGGGTCGTCGACTCGGCGCGCAGCTCGTCCGGCGCGGAGAAGTGGTTGAAGACGAGGCCGAGGCCGAGGATCATGAAGAGCTGCGCGATCCAGGGGAGAGACACACTATCCGGATCGTGCCAGAATCGGGCATACTACTGCTGGGTCAGCTTTCATGCTTGAATTTTAAATACATGGTACTCGCATTTTTCGTGAATGTAGGCCGGTGCACGCAAACTGCAGATTTGATTAGCATCATGTGCGACTTGCAGGGCTCAGGCTAGACCTACACTGCGACGGGCTAGACGAAGAAAAGTATCGCATGATGAGTCTGTCAGTTATGTGCTTCTCCGGAATGTTAGCAATAAGTTCTTCGCGGCTGGCCGGTCCGCCTCGTGGGCTGAGTAGCATCTCGGCAGCCTCCATATCCGTCCCCGGAGAGTCGCCTTCCACCTCGTCATCCTCATCGTCGAAATACGTCTTCATATCCTCAATCTATCAGAAAAGTGTGTCAGCGTCAATCCCCAGAGGGGCGAATCGCATTCAGTCAGCGCAATCGCCGACTACTCACATCTTCCAGCATCGCCAAGCAGTGCGTCGCTCCCACATACGTTGAGCCTTGCACGCTGCGCACGACCTGTCCATGCGCCGCCGCCGGCCTCGCCTCGCGCGCATCGGCATCGGCGGCGGCGGCGGCGGCCTCCTCGCCGCCCGCAGCAGCAGCCCTCCCGTCGCCGGCCTTCTCCTCGGCTGCTTCCGCCTCCATCATGCTGCGCACCATGCCCTCGAGGCGCTTCAGGCGCGCCGACATGCCCTTGGGCGGCGGCTTCCTCTTGACGGGCTTGGGCGCGTACACGCAGGCCTCTGGGCGGTCCTTTTTCGCGCACTGCCCGCATGGCTGGTTCCTGTCGCACTTGAGCTTGGAGTTGCGGCACGGCGCGCAGGACAGCAGCACGCGGGATCGCTTCTGCGGCGGCACCGACGGGAGCGCCTGGCCGTCGAGGCTGAGGTCCATGCGATGGGTGATCGCCGGCGGGGGGGGTTGAGTATGGCTAGAGAAGGATCGGACTGGAGGCGCGGCCGCGAGCTGGATGCTGGGTGTTGTACTTGATTGATAAAATGCACTTTTGACAGACCAATCACCGTACCTGGTATCGGTTCGGCTCACCTGCAGGTCTACGGGCTGTGGTGAGTGGTGAGTAGTTGATCACGGAATAAACCGTACAACCGTTTTCACTAACGCCGGCACAAGCAAGTTAAGTGGGTGAGGGGGCGCGCCAGCCGTGTCTGCCTGCCAGATAGTTGATTTGCAGTCAGTTTTCTGTCAACCTTGCAAACTTCGTTCCATAGGCAGCAAGTTCTTGTGTGCAGAACAGCTGTTTTTAAATTCAATGGAGCATATTCGAGCACCGGGCGCGACCGTTGCGAATTTGCCACGATCGCTCGGAGCGCTTCCTCACAAACCACACTCATACGACAGAAAGACAAGTGTCGAAATTTGTCAGAGATTTGCATCTTTATTCTAATCTATCACAAGGTATGGATTCTATTTTTTTAAACATTATATTAATGTCTAATCATACAAGCAGTCGTATTTCCGCAGCACTCCAGAGTATGCTTCATGCAGCCAACTACTTATATAAGTAAAAAAGGCACTGTTGTGGGCTAAAAACTCGTTCCTCTGCGAAGGAGGCGCGGGTTCTGAGCTTGCTTGCCTGCAGCAGCCGCTCAGTTGCCGGGGCTCCCGGGGCTACCAGAGCCATCAGCGCCGAAATCGTTCGTGCCGTCAGGGCCACCAGTGCCAGTGCTGTCGCCAGAGCCACCTTGACCATCGGGCCCGTCAGGACCACCAGGACTGCCAGGACCGCCAGCGCCGTCAAAACCGGTAACGCCGTCAGGACTGGCACCGGCTCCGGCATCGGGAACAGCGCCGGCATCGGGAATGGCACCGGCACCGGCATCAGGAACAGCACCGGCATCGGGAACGGCACCGGCATCGGGACCCCCAGCACCGCCAGGACCACCAGTGGCATCAGCACCGTCAGTGGCACCAGCACCACCAGTGGCATCAGCACCGTCAGTGGCACCAGCACCACCAGCGGCATCAGCACCGCCGGTGGCACCAGCACCGCCAGCACCGCCAGTGGCATCAGGAACGGCACCGGCATCGGGACCCCCAGCACCGCCAGCGGCATCAGCACCTCCAGAGCCGCGAGAGCCGCCATTACCAGCATTATCTTGAGGAGCACCTTGACCGCCAGGGCCATCGGGAGCGCCAGGGCTGGTGCCATCGGGGCCGCCGGCGCCGTCAACACCATCACCAGAGCCACCCTGCTCGCCGGAGCCCCTACGGCGGAAGCCGCCAAAGTTGCGGAAACCACCGCCAGTGAACCCACCGCCCGTGACCCGACCACCTGTGAATTGACCGCCCGTGAACCCACCGCCCGTGAACCGATTACCGGTGAACCCACCGCCGGTCAGACGACCGCCTGCGACGCGACCGCCTGCGACGCGACCGCCCGTGAACCCACCGCCAGTCAGACGGCCGCCGGTCAGACGACCGCCAGTCAGACGACCGCCCGCGACGCGACCGCCAGCTACACGATTTACAGTCGCACCTGCGCGAGTCGCACCTCCGCGAGTTGCGCCTCCGCGAGTTGCGCCACCGCCCCGCTTCTCGAGCTCTCCACCCTCAGCGTCGCCGGGTCCGAGATTGTCGGGGCCGAAATCGTCCAGGCCGTCCGGGCCGGGCTCGTCCTCCGGCCCCAAGCTGCGAAGCTTGGCGACATGCACGTGTCCAATGTCACTGACGCCTGCGTCGGTGTCGTCGGCCGCTTCATCAACAGCTCGTACGCTCCCCGCTGCGCCACTGTGGTCGGCCACGGGCAAGGCGATGGTCAGGCCCGCTAGGAAAGGAGTTATGACGAGTGAGAACTTCATTGCAGGAAAGGCTTTCTGTCTGCTTTTTGTTGTTGATTTTCTTTTTGGAGAGGGGGGGGGGCGGGGGTATCTTGTTTTTTTTCTTTCGAGAGTCGTTCGGGTGTACTAGACCAATGCTCCAGGCATCAGAGGAGTGGCAAGTATAGAAAGTAGGTTGTATTGTTTGGTAGTATGCGTGATCTAAAGTTCTCTTGTGGACTCGGGACGAACCATGGCCTGGTATTTATACATTAAATCGACAGAGGTAGCCCATCTCCAAGTAACCAGCAGCCGTAGCCGGCAAAGAGGACCGCCGCTTGTTCATGATACTCGAGTTTCCAAGTAACCAGCAGCCGTAGCCGGCAAAGAGGACCGCCGCTTGTTCATGATACTCGAGTTTCAGCATGCCATCCCGTCTATCATGTCTCTTTTTTACCGCATCTGGGTTCGAATACATCAGACAGGGCTAAACGTTCTATACATGTTCTTCGTTGATGCACTAGCTTCTAGACATATTCCGAGCATTGCTGTATTATTCAGCCATACAATGCTTTCCTTTCGGGGTGCTAGCCGAAACAAAGGCCCATCGCATACAGTCCCACCGCGAGCCTCATGACGTCGTATCATGGCTGGGGAGTATGTTGCCGACTTTTGCTGCCTACCAGTATGAGTCTGGCTCGTCTTGGCTCGAATAATTCTTGCACGTGCTACCAGACGTAGAAGATTCGGACAATGAGCAAAAACATGAGAAAAAAAAAATAGAAAGCAGAGCAAACTGAAGGTAATGACGGAAGTATGGGAAGACAGGCAATGCAAGCAATGCATGTCGAGCAAGTACAACGAGTCAAGCGAATTCAAGCTCTCCGAATAAGCAGAACGCCAAGAAATTCAGCCTGACAAAGTCAAACAAACCAAACAGGTCATGCAAGTCAGGCCAGTCAAAAAAATTATTCATTCAAGGCGTCAGCACGTCGGCATCTTGTCGCGGAAAGGGATGTGCGAGGATCCATTTAGCGTATCGATCGTTATATGACTGATTCGATTCGACTCAAGTAATGGTCGACAGATGAATTATAGTGGCACCCGGTCGCGTAAGGCTCAACGCTGAACTTGGCCGCCGACGGGGTCACCGTTGTTTCATAATACACCCTGAGCGCGCGGCGCCTCGGAAAATGCCTTACCGTCGTAGAAAGCCAACCTCTCTCTGCTGAAACAATTTCAAACAGAGGAATCTGAACAAGTCCCACGCAGAGTTCGAGAACGGGAAGACTGCGTGATCAGAGAAATAATGCATGTACCCATGTCTTCAAACAAAAAAACTTGTCATTCGCTCATAAAAAAATCCAAAAATAAATTCCCAGCGTCATGGAGGCGCTTCAAAGTAACATTCCCTCCGTCTATGAGTCAGGAGCACCAGGAAGCCTCTCTATCACATACTTGCCCCGGGCGACGCTCATGAGCGGGACGCCGGGAATTTTCCGCAGGCGCTGCTTCAGCGCCCTATCGTTGGTTCCGACAATGTATATCCTGTCCTTTTGCACGCGGTCGACGAGGCAGTCGTCGGCGTAGGTGCCCTTGTGGTCGCAGGTGAGACGCTGCCAGCGCTCGTCGCGGGCCACCCGCAAGGCTAGCCTGTATTTGGGGCCGAGTTTCTCGAGCTCCGACATGACGCATGACGTGATGATGGGGTTGCACTTGGCGTAGAGGCAGTCCATCATAGACTCGAGCAGGGACAGCTTGCGCTGCACCGTGTGGCTGAGGAAGTTGGTGTCGACGAGGACGTTGTAAGGTGGCACGAGGGCCGTGTTGTGCTGGAAGAACATGTTGCTTGGCATCTGCTGCACCTCGCGGACGAGCTCGCCCTGGACCGTCCTCTTCTCTTTGATTTTCTGCAAAGCCTCCTGCTTCGCCTGGTTTTCCTTGAGACGCGCATCGCTTTTACCAATCACTCGCTTGACCTATCATGATTTTTTCCTCCCGTCAGTTATTTCGTTTGCGCCCATCTTATCGATAAGACAACATACAAGACCAAATTTTCTCGTCTTCTTAGCCACACCCATGATGCCGTCTATTGAATTCAAGTGGAATAATATATTATTGAGTTCTCCTTCGAAAAAGATTCGATTCGTATCGTCGCGACGGGTGGTTATGCGCAGTAAACGTCGTTGAATTCAATTGTCCAGATTGTCTAGTGTCGAAATTTCAAAAAGTCCAGCACCAGAGAGGCTGGCGCAACTTTTTTTTTCTGGGTCTCGCTCGCCACAGCGGTTGGCCCGCACGGACCACATGAGCTTTCAGCGGCGGGAACGTCTACTCTTGGACCGCCAAACGCGTCTTCCCATCGCGTAAAGTGCCAAGTGCTGCACGCTCACTATTCAACGTATTCACGATGCCCGCCGCCAAAGCCGAAGAAAAGGGCGAGTCCTCTACAGCTGCTTTCAAGGCAGCCCTTTCTGCCTCCACGAATGGATCTACCAATTATGAGCTACCATGGTAGGTTTCGAATAGCAGCACTCTAAAGCCGCCTTTGCGCGCACACCCTGCTAAAGAAGCTATTCACAGGGTCGAAAAGTACCGTCCCGTCTTCCTCGACGATGTTGTCGGCAACACCGAAACGATTGAGCGATTGAAAATCATTGCCAAGGAGGGCAACATGCCGCACGTCATCATATCTGGAATGCCCGGTATCGGTAAAACGACGAGCGTGCTCTGTCTGGCGCGTGAGCTCCTGGGCGAGTCGTATAAGGAGGCTGTCCTCGAGCTCAACGCCAGTGACGAGCGCGGCATTGACGTGGTGCGCAACCGCATCAAGGGCTTTGCGCAAAAAAAGGTGACGCTACCACCCGGCCGCCACAAGCTCATCATTCTCGACGAGGCGGACAGCATGACGTCGGGTGCCCAGCAGGCCCTGCGAAGAACCATGGAAATCTACTCCAACACGACCCGGTTCGCCTTTGCGTGCAACCAGTCCAACAAAATCATCGAGCCGCTCCAGTCGCGATGCGCCATTCTTCGCTACGCCAAACTCACCGACGCGCAGGTGGTCAAGCGCCTCTTGCAGATTATCGAGGCCGAAAAGGTGGAATACAGCGACGACGGGCTGGCCGCCTTGGTCTTTAGCGCCGAAGGTGACATGCGACAGGCCATCAATAACCTCCAGTCGACGTTTTCGGGCTTTGGCTTCGTCTCAGGCGACAACGTCTTCAAGGTGGTGGACTCGCCGCATCCGATCAAGGTGCAGGCGATGCTCAAGGCCTGCTACGAGGGCAACGTCGACTCGGCCCTCGACACGCTTCGCGAGCTGTGGGACCTCGGCTACTCGAGCCACGACATTATCAGCACCATGTTCAAGGTTACCAAGACGATCCCGACGCTGAGCGAACATTCGAAGCTCGAGTTCATCAAGGAAATCGGCTTCACGCACATGAAGATTCTCGAGGGTGTACAGACGCTACTGCAGCTGAGCGGCTGCGTTGTGAGACTATGCAAGATCAACATGGATCCTAAGCGTTTTCAGGCAAAGTAATTGGTTCATGGGGGAAAGGAGAAGCGCATTTCTGCATTTGGCGTTGGAGTTGGTCTTTGGTCTATCAATCTGGCTATTCGTACATGACGGGTGGAGGGAGATAAGTAACGCGGGTGTAAAAGATGGTCTGGGTAGTTTATCTGTGTAACATGGATGATGAATTCAAGGCCGTTTCCGTGTTTCATTTTTTGTTGTTGCTGTTGTTAGTTTGGATGAACTCGTCTTGGTAGCGCTCCCACTTGGCCTGCTCCCTCTGGACGCGCCTTTGCATGCGCATCTGGTACTCGTACAGGCGCAGGCTGTGGTCGGCCTCAATCATGCCGCCGAGAACCATGGCAGACATTTGCACGAATCTGGCATTGGTTAGCTTGCGAAAGGCCGAAATGGGAGGTAACATGGCACAACGACGGACACTTTAAACTGCACCGTGGTGCCTCGGTAGACGGGCGACCAGACATGGCCGATGGCAGCGAGAACAACAGCTCCCGCGCCCCATTTTGCGGCCCCCATGCCGGCTCCTTTGGCTGCCTCCCAGCTAGCCGCATTGGCTTCTTCTGTTTTGAGGGGGTTGAAGGAGGGCATGATGGTTGAGTTTTGTTGTGAGACGTGGGGTGCTTGAGCAAGAAACGGACTGATTCAAGTCGTTGATGTAATAGCGGGCACGCGACGACCGAGCAGCCTTGCAGAGCGCTTAAACATCGCAAAACACCCACCCGTATAGTAAGTTTTGCTGGGCCTTCAAAAAAACATCCTCATAGTCTCTCAACATTAGGAATTTTGTCAGCCAGACGACAATAGAAATTTGCACTTCAACTCATACGAGTCTCTAGGGTAGCAAGATGGCACCACCTGTAAGTAGGCCAGCCGGCGGCGCCCCGATAAACGCCTACGCCCGCCTAATGGCAAGTCTGGCCAGAATGGGGCAAGCTCCGAATTTTCCGCTGGTCCACAAAACCGGAAGCTTGCACACCAGCCAGCTTACGCCAAAACTCTGCCTGAACAAAAAAAAAGGCGAAGATGACACGATAGCAGGCCAGCTACGCAAGACACCTCTCTTTCCCCCCATCGTTGCCTGGAGCTTGTGTGTCGCTCGCTCTTTTGTTTCTCTGCCGTCCCCGCATCACAAGAAGATCCATTACTCGGGATTCTTGCTCCTTGCATGGGATAGCTTTTTGTTCATCTCCGTTCTCTGATCAAGGAGGAGCTTCTGGCGACGCAAACAAAAGCTTTCGCTGCCACGGAAACACCAATACCACGAGAAACGAGAGCTTCTCTTCGTAGCACATCATGTCTGACAACACAATCGCGGATCAGTACTGGCGCTTGCCGCCCATTTCTCGGTATGTTTTTGATTGGCCCCTTCCCTCTCTGCTGCTGCTGCTGCTGTTTCAGAGCCTCAACGATTAGTTGCTAACCTGCTCCCGCAGTACTCTGGCCACGTGGATGTTTGTCAGCTCGATCGGTCTATACTTTGGTTTCATTCCGAGCCACTGGTTGGGATACCACTCTGGCTACATCCTGCGGTTTCCGCCGCAAGTATGGCGCCTCGCGACGGGGTTCCTCATCACAGGACCTCAGCTCGGCCTGCTGTTTGATACGTACTTCTTCTACAAGGCCGCCAGTGACATGGAGACGGGCCACCCGCGGATGCGACGCAAAGAGGACTTTATCTGGTATCTCCTTTGCGTTTGCAGCTTCATTGCCGTAAGTTTCTTTTCTTTTTGCTCTCGCTTCGCTCGCTTCGCTCGCTCGTGCACCTTTTGCATCCTGTGTGTTTTTTGTTCCATCGTGAAACATGCACGTCCAGTGCTACACCTCATATATCTGCCCGGGCAGTGCTTTGCCTCTACAGCTGTCACGGTTCCTGGAAATGAGGAAGATCACCCCTGTACTTCCCGCTGGTCCATCATTCGCAAAATCCGGACTGGTGGGCGGTGCAGGCATGGTGGGATGTCTATATGGATGGCTCGTGTGACTCTAATTTGCTCGAGTGGTTTTTTAGCTCCCTACATCTTTACACCCTTTACTGCCTTGTTGTGAATCGTAGATTTCTTTTGCCTCCTCCGCAAGCGGCGAGCTACCTTTACTCAGACATCGACTAACTGAAATGGTCAGATCCTCGATTACTTTGTTGCCATCATGCCCTTTTTTGCCCTGACGCGCGGTCTCATTGTCGCACTGACCTACACGGCCACACAGCAACAGCAGGGTCTGCAGGTGAACTACATGTTTGTTCCCTTGCCGGCGCCGCTGATGCCCTACGCCATGATTGGCGTTAGTCTGCTATTTCCCGGTGGCATACAGGATTTCTTTCTGGGGCTCTATGGCCTCGTGGCTGCCCACATGTGGGAGTTCTTGACCAGAATTTACCCCCAGCTCGGCGGAGGCCCTAACCTCCTCAAGACGCCCCAGTTTATGACCCGTCTGGTTAGGGCCGTAGAGGGTCGCATCCAAGCCGTCACCCGTCCTGGTGCTACTGGCGCTAGTGACTACGCAGCGGGTAGCAGCACGGGCGCTGAGACCGGCCCGCTACCCGACGCCTGGAGAACGAGAGGTGCAGGTCGCCGCCTCGGGTAGATGATCTGTACTACGACAGCGGAAGCCTTTTGTACAATTTGGCTCAAAATGTTTTGTAGGACCCATGTATAACAAACAAGCCCATAATATCTAACACAAAACAATACACACCATTACAAAGATACATGCACTCAGTTGACAATGGTCTTGTTCCATTACGAATCTCAGTACGCTAGTGAATATTGAAAATGACATGGTTGTTAAATAGCAGAATATAAATCAGTGCGTCTGACGCGTGATTCCTAGCCAATAATGAATGATGGCTGCCCAGTATGTGGTTCTGTAGTACCGCAGCAAAATGTGAAGAAGAAGAAAAGGACACTTGGGTAAGTTGGTCCTGCGCCCAAAAACACCAGCAGAAAAGGAGATGGAAAGAGAAGAGGGAAATGTGCAGGGAAAAATGCGTAATGAAAAAAAAAAGAAGTAAAACAGAGACACTAACTGTAGACCCCATACTGGAATGATAAAAGGTTAAAAAATAACAAGACACAACTACCACGCAATGAGATGGGATGGGGGGAAGGGGGGAATTGGATGTATAAAGGGGATCAAAGTTTTAACCATACAAGTCGCTCTTGCCACTCTTGAGAGGAACCTCGGCGTACTCTGCCACGTATCTCCTTTGCTCCGGAGGCGTCGGCGGCCGGGGCATCCTGGAGATGACGGGCGCCGTGGTGGTGCTCATAGTGTGGGTGTCGAGGAAGCGCGGCTCCCCTTGAGCGGCGAGGATGGGCCGGGAGATGTTCTTGTCTCCGTGGAAGGCCTTGTCGTTGGTGAGCTGCGGCTGCAGTATGTACCGCGGATGCAGCGGCGGGCTCTCCTTTGCCTTCCTGCCGCTGCCGCCGCCGCCGCCGCCGCCACCACCACCACCACCACCACCGCTGCCGCTGCCGCCGCTGCTTCCGCCTCCGCCGCCAAGCCTGGGGAGGGACAGGAGAGAGAGCATCGAGCGGCGCTTGCTGCTGGGCGACGTTGTGGAGGACGCCGTCGGGGAGCTGGTGGCGGCAGCTGCTGCTGCGGCGGCAGCGGCAGCCATGCGTGCCGACTCCGCGGCGGCATCGAGGTAGACCTGCACGGCAAAGGAGTCGGGCGTGTTGGAGCGCACATGCTTCTGGACCGACGCGGGAGGCGAAGGCTGCCGACGAGCCTCGGGAGGCGGCGGGGGGGAAGCGTCGCGGACCGTGGCGCGGGAGCGGCCGCGGGATATCGAGCGGTCGCTGCGCGCCGAGTAGTTGGAGTGCAGTGTGCCGGTAGAGTGGGCGGCGGCAGGATTCAGATCCTTCATGGGGTAGCTGTTGGGGCTGTTGCGCATGCCCTTTTCGATGCTGTCGTAGTAGTCGCCGCTGGACAGGAACGTCTTGGGCTTGTCCTCGGTGTACTTTGGTGCGGCGGTGCTGTGGCGGTTCGGCAGGTTGCTGCGAGGCAACTCCGCCATGGGCTGCGGCTGCGTCGGCAGATACTGAACGTTTTGCAGGACTGTGCCGGCGCGGGACGGCCCGTTGGGGCGGTAATAATTACGAGGCGGCGGAGGAGGCGGCGTGGGCGCGTAGGCGTCGTAGTAGTAGTCCTCCCAGTTCTCTTGGGCCTTTTCCTTTTGGCAGTATAACATCAACAGGCCAACGGCGATGAGGAGGGTCACGATGACGCCGACGGCGATGCCGATGATGGCACCCGTTGAAAGGGAGTCGTTGCGCTCGGGTACTGGCGCGTCCGGGTCGGTGATGTTGACCGGCTGGCTTGTGAAGATGGTGCCGCTGAGACCGATGGCTGTCCCTTTCTCGGGCGTCTGGCGGCATCCGGCCTCCAAAGCTGTCAAGACTGCGGTGATGCCCAGTTAGCGAGTTCTCTACTTCATCATCATGTTCCGACAGGGATCGACTCACAGTTGGCCATATAGGTCTGGTCTTTGGTCTCGCGCAGACACTCCATGCAGGTAGTCCGGTTCGAGCTCATAAAGGCACCGTCGTCACGGAAGCAGTAATTCCAAGTCATATTTTGCGTTGGCTCCAGTTCGTCTCCGGTGAGGGCAGGCATGAGATTCTTGCAGCCCTGGTTGTCGGCACAAGGAGAGACGGCAACGGCAGGATCTGCTTTGGGCGAGTCATAGAGGCAGACATCGACGGCGTACCTCAGGTTGTCTATCGCAAGGTTAGAAATGAGGTACTCGCGGTGTGACTGTATACGGAAAAGGGAAAACTCACAGACAAACCACTTGGCATCGGTCTCGCCCCAGTTCCCGCGCGAGCTAGTGCGCAGACATTCGAGGCACTGCTTATACTTGAGGCCAACTTTGCTGTCGGAGTAGGCTGCATCGGAGCAAGTGATCTCGCTAGAGTTTGTAGTCGAAGCCTCGGCGCTCCAGTTGTTATCGGATCCGGATCCTAGGCAGTTGTGCGCGCAAGGCGAGCCGGGCGCGACCTGGAGAGCGAAGACGATCGTCGCGGCGGCTAACAGAGACAGTGGCCAGGAGGCGGGGCGGAGCTGTGTAAACTGCATGCTGGGCTAGAGATGACCCCGGCGCTCTGCACTCAACAGCGCCGGCGAAAAAAAAAATCGGGAGTCGAGAAAGAGAAGTGGGAGGGAGGAGGAAGAGCGTAGAAGTATTAAGAATAAAGAAAAACAATAAAAAAATATCAAGACAGGTGTGAACCAGCACTACAGGCCAGCTGCGCCTGTCATGGCAGACCAAGTTGGACGGGGAGAGGGTGGTCAGAGGGCTGGAACCAACCGAGCGCCCGCCAAGGTGTATTACCAAACGTATATTTCTCTCTGTCTCTCTTTGGCAGATCGTAACGACAGAGAGGAGGCAGTTCCTTCTGTAGCACTGGCGTGGGACACAAGCAAGTCGGACAAGAAGCAAGTCGAACGAAATGTCGAAAGGCAGAAAGATTGGTTGCAGGTTTGAGAATGGGGGGGAAGAGGAGTGAGGGAGGTTATAACACGGGAAATGGAGAGACGTGACAGATGCAGAGAGGGTATTGTTCCGCTTCTGTCATGTATGCAGTATGTGTGTGTGTGGATGCCTGGTGCTGTACGACGGTTATGTTGGCAGCATAGACGAGGGTGCACTTGGGTATTTTCTGTCTTGGACGAAGATGAGACAAACCCGGATGTGGTTGGAAGTGACAAGAGAGGGAAGAGGGATTGCGGATCGGACGGCCTGGATCCCGGGGACAGAGTGGAATAAGTTGGAGTCGTAGTAGGCGACAGATAGAGAGCGAGAGAGAGAAAGAGCATGCGAGAAGTGTGTTAAAGAAGAGGACCCGAGAAATGGGGGAGTGGCGCGCCTTGGGAAAGCTACCTTGGATGTCAAGTCACCCCTTGGATGTACTCTACACAATTTCGACACGCGAGACAAGACATGGAGGACTTGCAGCACAAGTACAGTGGGAAGGAAAAAGGATCAACTAAGATGAATAAAAAAAATAAAATAAAAAAAATAAAACAAAAAAGACCGTTCTACGAATACATAAGGCAGGTGGCTTGACGGGAACCTTTCGCCCCCACTGTAGCAATCACCCGAACGACCCCAAAAGGACCCCAAAGAAAGGTTGAAACGGCATTCACGTAAAATCAGAGAATGTCCGAGAGAGAGAGAGAGAGGGGGGCGGAGGGAGGGGAATACCTGCCTGCCTAGCACCTACTGGGTAAGTTACCTGCGATGGTGGGTGGTGGATGGTGGGTGGTGGATGGTGTGTGGTTTGTATCCGTACACGCTCGTCGGTGGATGCAGCCGGGGCACGATGCTTTAGTGGCAGGGCGAGAAAATGGGAGAGAGGGAGGGGGTGTTTATTAACCAACATGAGCCTGCATCCGGACAGCATCCAGCAAGGATTTTGGGTGTGGGGGAGTGTGAATGGGCTTGCAGGAGAGCAAGACGAGGATGGCAAAAGGAGAATGGGAAAGCGATCCTCCCCCCAAGCTTGCCCAGAGTGTACTGTTCCTGCTACGACTGGCACGATCATGATGATTGCAACTGGTTTGCTCCAGGACCGAGAGATTGCCAAGCTCGAAACAAAAAAAAAAAAGTCGATCAAGCATAAAGCTCAGCTCAAAATGCTGTCGAAAGGACAGCCTGGGGGAGGGGAGGGGCCGAGAAACGAGGCTGGACGTTGAAAGGGGGCTAACGCAAATGGACATAATCTGGCCGGGGGGCATGGAAAAGTGCATAATTCCTGTGCAAGGCTTATTTCTTTCTCTTTTTTTTTTCTCCTCAAAAGCTGAAGCCTTTCAGGCTTTCTCTGCTTTGGCCCGGCGGTCCATTCAGCCGTCTCGATTTCTTAGACGCCCAACCGTCCAAACTAACAGGCCAATCAGTGCGTTACCCGTTTTTGCCGCTGTGGTTCCGACCGACTAATAAAGATTTTTGCCAAGTCGCTCTTTCTCCTTCTTCGTTGACCTGCTGGCAGGCATCGGGGAACGTATCCCCACGTCGATGGATACTTATCGATGATGTCCATGCGGGCCCTCTTGGCCGTCTCCCCCCCTTCCATCCCTGTCAGTCTTCAGCGCACACAATGACACACGATGACACTCAACAAACTCTTTTTTCTTCTGCTCTTCACCCTTGAACCCGTCAGAGACATTGTATTGCTACATCGCATCTGACTGGTCCAGCCCCCTGTCCACGCCACCCACCATAGGCGGGGGCGTGGACGGCGAGGACGCTGCCCGACTGGCTGCATCTAAGCGCCCAGCTCGCTCGATGCGACCGTGGCTTGCCAGTAGACAAGGACCTGACCCCCTGCCTCCTCCTCCAACGAGTTAGCCTGCACGAGCCGTCCTCCCTTACCCGTCGTCCGATTGTCGTCGTCGTCGCAGTCGTCTTTGTCGCCGTCTCTGCGGCCGTGGTGGATGGCGCTTTTTTCGACTTTGGCTGTGAACCAATCTGGACAAACACCACCCCTCACCCCCTCTAATAAGCCTGCCTAATAAATCATCTGTTCCGCCTTATCCTGCCGCAAGAACGAGAAAAAGTCAGGCCACATTTGCTTCTACTAGCGGGAAAAGCGCCACCTCGAGACTTGAGCCTTGAATCTGTCCCGTGTTGCTCGCCCTACGCCATGACAAGTTGACAACCACCCCAACGCCCACGAACGCGACACTCAGAGTTGCCTCTTTGAAAAATTGTGCTATTGGCCCCCCGCCCCCCCGCCTCTGCGCGAAGGCTTTTCTGAGAATCTCCTCGGACGTCGCGCTATATCTCTTGGCCCTTGGGTCGCGCATTTCGCTGATGCCAAACCCGTGGCAGCGCGCGCCGTGCCTGGAGCTGCTCCTCTTAGGCCAGCCGACCAAGCCGGATGCTGCCCTGCCGAAAGTACCAACCAACCAAGCTAGATGCTCTGTGTTACCCAGACTCTATCATGTGTAGGAGGAGGTTATTCGATTGAGGGGTAGAACGAGGCAAATTTGGCGCAGAGTTCCGGTTGTGCTGCTGTGATGAGCCGTCTTTTTCTTTTGTTTGTGCATCTTTCTTGCCCGGTCAGTGCTACAAACTGCCCACCCACCCTGTCTGCCCCCTTGGTGATGGATACGAACATTGCCAGCTTAGCGAGGGCTTAGTCTCATCGCTGGTCGCGAATCTGCCTTTCACTTCTTCCCAAGGGCTTTGGATCGCGGCGGCGACGGCGGCGGCGGCGGAGCGCGCGAGAGCGGCAATCTGAAGCAAGGCCCCCGGAGTGTGGGCGCCGCCCAGGCCGCCCAGCTCACGGGGAGAAGCGAACTGGTCATTGTCTGATGAGCGGTCTAGCTGCTTCCCCCAACTCGGCCGACGATCGTGGTAGCAACGAGGCTGTGTGTGGACCGCGATTTTGCTCTTGTTCACGTCACATTATCCCACGTCCAGCGTCACATTCTCTATGCAATTTAGTCGGTCCAGGCGAAAAGAACAAGGGCCACGCAAGGGCGGCCATCCCTCCCGCATTTGCTGCGGTGTGACGGGGAACTTGCAGAGCTAACGCATGCAAGCACCTGAACCCATGACGGTTGTCGCACAAAACAGCAACATCCCTGCCAAGGTGCGGTCTTTTTCTCTTGTCGTGGCGCATTCACAATGTCGATCGATTAAAGCCCGTCTGTCCGAGAGAAGAACGCTTTGACGCGGTTTTGCAGGGCACTAAAGCTTGCCGGCAAGGCTGCGTCTCTTCTTACGCGGTTGGCACGTTGGTTGGTTGCAACGGCCCAACGGCAAAAAGATCTCGTCGTCAGACCCTGAAAGGCAGGACAGGGACTTCCAGACATGTCTCTCTCTCTCTCTCTCTCTCTCCCACTTTCCTCTCTCGCACGCGCTGGCCCATCTTGCTGCCCGTAAAGAGAGTCATGCATGCGTGTTGATAGATTGAACGAAAGGAAACAATCTATATGTACACGGTTGCGGAGCATCCTCCTGTCGAATCATCATCTTCTTTGTTGGATGATCTTTTGTGTAATCAGCATTAATGTGTTCATAATAAGTCGGACTGGAGGGTTTTATTGGACGTGTTAAGGACTATCTGGTTACGAGGGTAATATATATGGCGACGCCACAGCGCTATCATGCAGTAATGAAGGAGGACGGGGGTGGCTCCACCCTCCGCACTTTGTATGTAGATGGCCTCCGAAAAGGGTCACCGTCAGTACGCAGCAGCGTGATGATGGGGATGGGCGAGTTATGTTTCTGCAATTATCATACCTGTGGGATCATGCTTTCGAAATTGCATGCATGTCTTTACTGCGAAAAAAAAATAGTTGCTGTTGTTGATGGCGAAGTCGCGGGGTCGAGGGACCACGCGTGCCAAGTGAGGGTGGATGGTGTGCTTGCATATGTAGC
This sequence comes from Cordyceps javanica, assembly GCF_051103115.1. NCBI lineage: Eukaryota > Fungi > Ascomycota > Sordariomycetes > Hypocreales > Cordycipitaceae > Cordyceps > Cordyceps javanica. The sequence goes on from NC_139299.1 coordinate 2,966,894, forward strand.
TTGTGCTCCCAAGACTTTCTCGGTGCATTCGAAACGAATAAGTTCCTGCAGGAAGTTACCCTAGAGGACGATGTTGTCCAGCGCCGAGGCTCCTTGTCTACGAGAAAGTAGAGACTCAAATTTCTTCGACGTTCTTTGGACGAGGGCCAACGCAGGGACGATGCGTTCTTGGGGGTTGCAGAAAAGCCGATATGATCGCGGCCAGGATCTGCAATTAGAAACACTGCAGATGAGAGACTTCTCTTCCATGATTCAGACTGCAGACTGGAGCCAAGCTATATACCTTCTTTGCAGAAAGACTCGGTACATGCCTCCGGAACCTACCTGATAAGTCTTTTATAGGCCGTGAAATAAGCACTGGCTGTACACGATTGGAGAAATAGAAACCACAAATTCTATCTGATGTGAAATATAGAGAAAGAATAACGAAAGAAGAGCCGTCAACCCATTGAATGCTGCATTCATGCCCGAATGGATTCTGGGAGACAACTATGCTGCGCAGCCCAACATGAGGAAGCAGAAAAACGGTTGTGCCCGACATTTCAGGTTCGGAAGGGCGGTGCATCTAGGGTGAGACACCATAATGCTTTCCATGACCGGTGGCTCCCTAGATTTGGAATACTTGTCAACATGGGCAGCACTCGTATATCCCTACCGAAACCTCAGTACTGCTACCTACATGGACAGAGCATTCAGCAGAATGTGTACACTCTCGTAGGATCATAGGCAACCCCCCCTTTGCCTTTGCGTAAGACCAGAAGGAGGAACCATCCTGATATGTCCCATGAATAGAGAAAACGGCAACCGCAAAACGCTGAGAAAGGGGCCGTCTATGCCAGATGTGTATCGTTTCGATGTCGTTCGTTACTGATGACGATGACGAGTTTTTTAGTCGGGCGTGTTTGAAGCTTGGATGTGAAACTAGAATCCTTATCAGTGCCAGGGGAATAGGAGAAAGAGAAAGCGCTACTAAAGGACGACCTATTGAGGCTAGTAAACCCCGACTTAGCATAGAATTACAAACTAAAGCAGCTCGGAGTATGTCAATGTCAGCCCTGCCGTAGCGCAAAGTCACCCTGCAACTTCCTGGCTGACTCGGCTGGGCTGACTCCTCGCAATGGCTGCTTTTGCACCAGTCTCGAACTACAGGACGTATCAAGCATACGAACAAGCAATGTAGTTGGACTTGTGCGACCGTTACTGAATGGTTCGGCGCTGGTTCGCATGGTGCTGGTGCTGTAGAGAGACGTGTGTCAGAGTCTGTGAAACCCACCTATTTTGTCTGTGGTGGACATACAGCTATCCACGCCGACCATCTGGCAGATTCCACGACTCCGAAAGCCACGAGTCTTTTGTATTTGTCCATTGAGTGTTGGTCAGAGTTTCTCTTGGATACTCCGGTCCATGACTTCTGCGAGTCCGTCTTCTTCATGTCTAAGCATAAAAAGTCAGCCCGTGCTTTTAACTCGCCGCTCACCGAGGTTTCCTGACTTCAGCGCCGTCAGGTGACTAGAGTTTCGGCAGGTCCAAGAGGACCGTTGTGAAGCTAAATAGAGCTTTACTTTGGTTGACATCATCTTTCGGGTGTCTAAATATTCTACGAGAGTGTACGTGCCCACGTGAGCGAACGGCCCCCGACCGCGCGTGCAGGGCTCAGACACTCTCCCAGAGTGTTTGGACACACTCGAGAAACACTTCCGCCCTTTCTTCGGAATTTTTCTCCCAGACCTAGCGAATCTTGAATTATCGACTACAATCTCTATATAAAGTGCTTAGGGTGGTTCCTATTTCTCGATCGCAGGGCATCATTGGGCACGTGTGAGCAGCCGTGCAGATTCCTGGGTTTGAGCATGGTGCCCGCATGATGCGAGCATTTGTTTGGCGCGCCACATGCTCGGCACATTCTAACAAGGCCAGGGGAACTTGTCAGGTGTGTATGCGTGTTACTGTTGTAGATTTCTGTGCTGTAGGAAGTGGCTTGCATGAAATTGCGAAACCGCACTCTTGTACTAACAGGCATCTGGGCGCCGTCCCTGGAGGCAATGCGTATTGTATACTGAGTAGCATTAAAGGAGGCTTGATGGTGGTGATTGCCCTCCAGTGAGCTAGTTAGTGACTACTTCCAAGACAACCACGTTGCGGGTCGCTAAAGCGCTATTAAATGAACGCATTGCATTCGTATACATAGTAGTAACAATATCGGCTCACGGCATCGAAAACTAGATGGCTTGGCTGTCAAAGACTTGTTGCAGTGTTAGCAGCCCTAACACGTTGGATATGTCTAGACAACTAGATACACGGAACCTGTCCGTTTATTTTGCGGATCATATATGCGGGGAGGGTTGGCCGTCCTAGCTTTCGAGAAATGAAGTCATCCAACGGGGCCTGAATGAAACGGTGGCCGGGTGATATGAATGGCTTGAGAAGAAATAGCTGAGCCAATTAAGCTCCTAGCCGCAAAAAGTGTCCTGAAGAGAGGGCGGCGCGGAATCTGACCGCCCACCACCTGGTGCTGTCCCCGGCCATGGGCTGTCCCCCCCCTCGATGGCTAGCTGGAAAAGGCTTTCGCCTCGCGATTCTTGGAGGACAGGCTCTTCAGAATGCGCCCGTCCTCGCGCCGGGTTGCTGCTGATATTGGAACGAGGGCTTGTTTGTAATTCGACAAGTGGCTGGGCTGATTACTGAGTATACTGCCTGGTTTTTCTCTCTCTTCCTTTCGTGCCGCCGGCCTGCCACCATCACTAACATGCATGGTGACCGCAGCCATGACCCTTGCGCAGATGGCTGGGGTAGTTGCGCAGCCCAGCGGCTAGAAACGTGATGTGAGTGGCCCAAACCTGGAATGAGTTGAGGGGATATGAGGAGGACACCCACTCGGAGTGTGCCCATGGGCCATCACCAGGACCAGATGTGTGAGAGGTGGAGCGCGGGGTTCCGGTGCTAGACGAACAAGACTAGCGGATTCAAGCCACGGCAGTACCCTTGCCTTTTTTATGGTCTCAGCACATTCGAGCGATTGTGAGTCTGAATCGGGTGGGATGTAGCGCTGGCCGTTGATGTTTCGTCAAGTCGAGAAAACTGCTTGGGCAGAGTCGGGGAATTCGGCCTTGTTCGTACCGATCCAGGTAGAAAGATAGGCAAGTATGTAGGTAGGCAGTGATGTAGGTAGGTACGCAGTAGAGAGGCCAAAGACAGAGGTCCTTGGGCTGCGAGGGTAGTCAGGTAGTCATGCCGGTGCCTTCCTTTCTTACTAACCTTGCCGTTTCTCGGGTGGTTAGAAAGGTACCTACCTACCTCGGTCGTAGGTAGGCGCTCACCCCCAGCTCCTGTCCTCCAGTCCTGACCCGCCAAGTCCCCTCCCGCCCACCGCGGCGCCTGATCCCTAACACCACTACTTACCGACCGTTGCTGTCATGCCCTCTCTCCCACGTTCTTTTCAGCTCTTGCGACCCCGTTTTTGTTGACGCCTTCTCTCCAGAGATTCAAATCTTCCAAATACATGTTCCATGTGTCGTCGTTAGCCTCGCCTCGTTTCTGTCCTCGTTTCGCCGCCTCTCACGCGTTTGTGTAGAGACTGCTCGGCAGGTGTCAACGCGGGGTCATTTGGCTGCTGCTAGGAGGGACGGCGAGACCGACAAAGCTCCCAACGTCAATCATCGTTCATTCTGCGCCGCCTTGGCTTCACTTTCCCCTCGGAACGACTGCGCTTAACAGTACGGAGTGCCAACGCCGCCACTATGCGCATCGGCTGTCTGCAGTTCTCTCCCCAGGTGGGAGACATCGAGAACAACCTCAACCGGGCCGACGCTGTCCTGTCGAGAGCCGATGTCGAGGAGCTTGATCTTTTGGTTCTGCCCGAGCTGGCATTTACTGGTATGTCGTCCTGTGTTTGTCATATTCTTGGCGTTCATGTCAGGTTTGGCGATCGACTTGGTGCGCCGACCGACTGTTGCACAAGAACGATTGTGTCTGTCATCGTCGTTCGATGTGCACTCTGTTGCGTTCTGCTGGTGGCACCACACGGTCGCACCACCCGCTGGTCCACCACCTGCCATACCGCTCACCTTTGTCAAAAAAAGCCTGCTAAAGACTCTGTTGTAGGATACAACTTTAGATCTCTTCAGGAGATCACGCCTTATCTGGAACCGTCCGGGTCGGGCATCACGTCGCTATGGGCTCGCACAATGGCCCTCAAATACGACTGCACCGTACTCGCCGGGTATCCTGAAAAGGTCGATGTCACACCAAAATGGCCCACCAGTCCCGAGTATTACAACTCTGCCATCGTCGTAAACCCCGACGGTGAAACCATTGCCAACTATCGCAAGTCCTTCCTCTACTATACCGACCAGTCCTGGGCCCTGGAAGGCAATGGTTTCTATAGCGGTTTCATACCCGGGCTCGGAAAGACTTCCATAGGAATTTGTAAGTTGTGTCCTTACTCAAATGGTTTTGACGCATGCTAACAATTGTTCTCAGGCATGGATATTAAGTGAGCACCTCGTAAACAGTTGACGCCGCGCCTATGTACTAACCCACGTTGCCTCAATAGCCCTTACAAATTCGAAGCCTCTTGGGACGCGTATGAGTTTGCGTACCATGCTTTAGAAATTGATGCAAATCTCGTTATTGTTTCTATGGCATGGATGACAAGGGAAGAGCCGCGCGAATTTTCCCGCATGCCCAACACGCCGGATATGGAGACCTTGACTTACTGGGTTACTCGTCTAGAGCCGCTCATTCGAGCTGAAGACACCAACGGTGAGATTATTGTTGTTTTCGCCAACAGGACTGGCATCGAAGGCGACGCAACATATGCAGGGACCAGCGCCGTCATTGGTATTGAAAATGGCGAGGTCAAGGTGTATGGCCTACTAGGGCGGGGCGAGAAAGAGCTGCTGGTGGTTGACACGTCTCAAACACCATACGGCAAACTCATCTACCGGCCTGAAAGCTTGAGCAAAGCTGATGTCCCCAACGGTGAAGCTCACAATTCGACAACGTCTGCCTCGGAGCCCAGTTCTCAGACCGCTGGTACAGCTCTCAAGGGCAATAGCCTACCAGGCGAGAGTGCTCCTGAGTCCGGCAGCCCGAGAGCACAAACATCCAACCAGCAAGAGCCCAAGAAGACTGCCTTCTTAGGTGATGGAGGCCTAACGCCAGTTTCTGGACAGGCCATCGGCTGCTCGCCAACAGGAACGAGCCAAACCATGGACCTCGGATTCAAGCAAGATGCTCAAGTGGTTAAAACCTCACAGGGCGGCGCAGGAGATGCCCCGAGGGAAACCTTGGCGGCAGCAGTAACAAGAAAACCCATTGCTCCAATTACCGTCCCTTCCAACTCCTCATCTGCTGCTGCCGATCCCAAGTCTCCTAAGGGAGACGGCACACCTACCACAACCGACACTCCACTTCGTTCCCCTCGAATGGCAGTACGGCCCAAGCTCGTCATTCCGCAGTCGCCAAACATGATACCGCAGCAAACGTACCCGGACCAGCCCATCAGCGCTGCATCTGCCATCTCGGCAAAGTCCATTCAATCTATCAAGTCAAACGACTCAGAAGCATCTGTCAAAACTGTGACTTCTAATCCCCGACCACCGGAAGATAGTACTCCATACCCCCATAGTGGTATGCCGCTGAGTGGCTATCCGCGGAAAAAGAAGATCTATGGTGGCTTTGTCACTATAAACTCAGAGGATCAAGTCCCCGTAACACCATTTGAAGACCTCTCGCCAACATCAGCAATGTCTTGGGGGTGGCCACACTCAGCGAACCCCTTCGGCAACTTGAACTCCGCTGGTGGCTGGCGTACCAGGACTCCAATCGGTGCTGTACCCGAGCCATTTCCTTGGGCTGCATTGCATGGTGCATCGAGACCTCGCAGCCGCAGCACCAGCCGTCTAAACCGTGGCAATGTAGCGGTGCGACACCCAACGCCACCCGCCACAAGCTTGTACAGTTCTGTTCAATCTCCAGAGCCAGAAACGGCTGTTAACATGTGGAATCCAATCATCGATACTCCACAGCTGGAGAGCGACTCAGGCAGACAGTCGGCACGACCTCCCTCCCCAAAGTCACGGAATGCTAGCCGCTCGCGGACGTACGAGAGGTCTGATTCGGCAGCAGGGACGCCTGACTTCTGTGCCGCTGTGAAGCATTTGGCGGATGTCTCAAAGCGAGTCAATTCTGTCTCAAGAACCAGAGAATCCTCTCTTCACAGACGATCGTTTTCGGAATTATTGCCCAGCCAAGCAAATGATAGCCCCGATAAAGACGGATATGTGCTCTCAGTCACCGAGCCACAAATCGCCATGATGCCCATTATGGCCAGCTCTAAACTTATAAATGAGGAGGCACCGAGATCTATGATGGTTCCAACACCTGTCGCACTGGACTACTATCGTTCGGCTTCGAATTCGGCCCGGCTGCACAGCTCCCCTTCCCTTTCCTCCAGCACCAAACGCAGTGTGCCTGTTCCATCATCAAGAGCTCAGACCAATTTGATAGAGCGGTCCCCGAGTCGTGGGCGCCAGCGGGCTCCTAAGCCTTTTCCTGAGCACCCAGGGCATCGCCATGAAACAGACGTGCGGAGCACGTCCATCGATTCGACACGCAATGACTTGCTTCATCGCCATGTTCGCCGCGCCTCAGCAAATGGTGGTAGTCAAGCTGGCCGAAACCATAACACCATTCAACTGCCGGAAGGTTATTCCGCCGAGGACTTCGAGAGAGTGGAAGAGGTGGCTTGCCCCAACTGCCCTGTTCACGGGCGCCGCTCGAGCTCGGCAAGCAATCCTGTTAGCCATATTCCAGGCTGGCGTGTGCGTTCACAGAATCGACCTCGCCGTCGGCGCTCGACGAGCCAAGCTCGTGCGGCACCCTTTAGCTCGCCGGCCCCTGAGATGGTTCAGATCCGCTCGAAAAAAGCTTTCCCCAAAGCGAAGGCACAAGCAGAAGCGCAAAGAATTCCCGAGCCGCGCTTCGCACCGGCTCCTGTTCAACGACCGAAAAGAGTCGCTGATAAGTTGAGGAGAAATGGTGTCGTGAGTCCGATCGCGAGCCTGCCCCCGCGTCCAAGTACAGCTCCTCTGCCCTTCAATCCGCCGACTCCCAAGGCCATGGCCTATGTCCCAGCACCCGATGAACTGGATTCACCGGGAGAGGACGGTCTTGCTCTGTCAACAAACTTGAAGGGCAAATTTGTTGAACAGGATAACAGTCTAGGAGTGCAGTTGCCAGCGACAGCATAACGCACCACCTGGGCTATATTTGAGGGAGGCGGAGGGCTAGCAGTTGGCGACTCTGAACAAGACTGTCTCTTGAAATGCGAAAGACGCCTGGTCTGGCAGCTGGTGTTACAGACCTGCCATGAAGTTGTGTACCCCATGAAGCTGTGTACCGTATCACGGAGTGGAGGTGAGGTGAGGGCAGGGTCTCACATTTTATTGAACGTTATGTCATATCAGCCTTTCGTTCTTTCTTCATGATACCATGTAGCATTCATTTGATTTCATTTCGTCTTGAGCATATATTAGCACGCTACACTTGTCATCTAGCGATGTTTTTCTCTGTCTTTGCTATGTATTGACGTTTGGTTTGGGAGGGTGAATAATCAAGTGCAGGTTCACGAAGGGCGCAAACTTTACATGTAGACCAGTACACATGGAAATAGTATAGAATACTGAAAATAGTATAGAATACTTACTACCAGGCTTTTTCTACCATATTCACGTTGTTTCTTTGTTCTAAAAAGCCAATTAGCCAAGTCTCGGAATTGTGTTGGGGTGATGGTATATGGAGCACGCCGTAAAGTAGCCGCTCGAGACCCAATGTCATGTTGTGGTTGCAGACCTTGTTGACCTCAGCTACGCCGCCCGGGGCGATTTTTTTAGCCTCCCACTCCGCGTCGATAGCTCCCGCCTCGATGCCGAGGTCAGTGGAGGTGCCTTCCTCGTCGAGGAAAAAGAGTGTGCTCTCCAGGCCCGCGATAGGCTAATTTGGTGCGCGTTCCAGTGTCCTCCGCGGGCTCACCCACCGGGCAGCGCCTTAGCCTGCTGGTGTGCGACATTCGGGGCTCTCTGAGCATCTTTGCGGCTTTGGCGTTGAGGTGCGTCACCTCGAGGGAGTTTGGGTAGAAGGACGTACTTGAGCGGCGAATGCGGAGGTCTCAGTCTTCAAACTACCAGCATACCTGTTTGAGCTTTTTGCCGCCTCCGGCGCCTCATCACAATCATACAACATAAGGAGGAGACGAGAGTTTGAAATTTTACATGTCAGATTGGAAATACATGTTACTTAACAAGACCCATGTGCTTATCTTACAGTTCAATACTGAATATGCGCCTTGAACGCTCAGGGGCACCAGGAAACAGGTCGCGCCTTGTGTCATGCCGCTGCGCTCGACGAGGCAGTATTTCGAAATCTTGGTACAGGGATTTCTTTCCAAGCGCAAGAACCATCCTCTGACTGGTAGATCCAAGTAAGGTAGGAAGGAGAGTATTCAAGCTGTTGAAAAAGAAGCAACGCTCTGTAAGACGACAACCATTTTGGTGGCACTGCTACATGCGTTGTTGCAACTGCGGAAGGAGCATCGCCAGCATATCAGCTTTCACGTTGTTCGGCGCGGGAAGCTTTCCACCTCTGATGATGGTCTGGAATACAGTAGCAAATACGTACGACACACCTACGAGGCTTGCCATATAATTGCGCAGCATCTGGGATACTAGCTTCATGGACGCCGGGAGGCGACTTCATGTGCCAGAGACTGGAACTCGTCGGCATATACAGATTCAAGTTCATTTCCGAAATTGACCTGCGTAAAGAAAATGAGCCAGACTTGTGACGATGTAATATCAAACACTTCCGTCCTCACGACGAGGGAGTCGGCAATGTTTGCTCGAGGAGTAATGAGTGAAGAACATCAAACCTGTTCCTCTTCATCTGATTCTATGTGAGAAGAAATCAAATCAGAACTGAATCGTCATCTGAAGGAAGACTGTTGCAATGCCAACTGAAACCAACGTACCTTGAGGAGTGTCGACGCTCAGCCGTTTAATTTTCCGACTTGGTGAAGTCGACAGCAACACGATTGAACCAACAAACATCTGGAAGTGGCCGTGGTCGGTAAGCGACTTGTTTGTTGACCCTCGAGAGTCTGCGTACGACTATATCATGTTCGTTCAGAGCTTGAATACTATACCATCACGGAAAGCAGGTAAAGAGCCTCGTCTGAAGGATGAAGACTTGCACGGAATTCTCCAACTTGTCCAATGTTGCAGAAGACAGTACACCATACAAAAAGGGTATCGCGGTCAGGGTGGGTGATGGACTGACTCAAGACCTTTCCAGGGATTCAACGCCAAGTTGCTGAATTGAGCCTCGACCGACGCTTGCTTCAATCTATATTCAAGGCAGATTGATATCATTCCATTGCTACAAATCTTCACTTGATACAGAATACTGATAGTAATCCTATCATGAAATTCATTATTAGACTACTAGAAGACTCGTTGCTTCTGCTCGCATGGTCGGGTCGGTCCGGCCCGAGTCGTGGCTGGCCCGGGCCTGGTTGAAATACGAAGGGCAATTTTACTGCATAACAAAACAATCAGTAGCCGAGTCACAGCAATGAGCACTCTGGACTGACACTCAACCACAATATAGGGTTTACAAGGTTTAATATCAGCTCAAGCATGACGTTGACGTACTACCAGCACATCTAATGTATGGCGTAACAATGAACACGGCGCAGTGAGAAGACACAAAGCCTCAACCTCACATGAAGGTACAACACATGCCGGGAAACCTTTGTCTCCACGGTTGTCTTCTCGCCGCAGGCATACTGATCGGCGTCCCATCACAAAACTCGGATTGTCTTGCCCGTCGCAAGTTTGCCGACACGAGTTCCCCCCCGAGGAACTGTCTCTCTCAGGCCCCGGCAAAAGCTACCCGCCATTCAGCGCTACTCAGTACGCAACAGGGAGCGGTTACCTTGATTCAGGTACTCGTGTTCGCAGAGAGAGACCCCTGCAAGGCTGCGCGCGCTGATCGTTCCGCCCATTTCTGCATATGCGGAAGCGTGGAACTTTTGGCTCTGGTATCTCGTGATTTCAACCCAAATACATGTGTGTACGGAGCAAATCCGTAAGGTAAGTACTTACCCAGTATAAGAGGGCAGACGACCATCCGGGAACAGAAAACAGAGACACGCATACCAGGCAACACATTGGTCCAATGAAGTCGTCGATGTAAGCGCCGAGCAATCACCCAGGCTGGCCAATGGGGGACCGTTTGCTAGGATACGGCGGGGGGCAAATGTGATAGTGGCTAAACAGGCCATGAAGGAGGGATTTTTCGCGGCTTTTGCAGGGGTATCTCTGCACCTCTACTCCGTACTGAGAGGTAGAAGGAGAGGGGGGGGGGGGGGTGTGGCCACGCCAGGCGCCTTAGAGCGCTCTTCAGTGGAGGTTGGGGGGCCCTGTAGCAGGCCTGCAGCGTGAAGAAGCGTGTAGATACTTGCCCGTTAGAGTCCGGATGCTCAACTTGCCTGCACCGTTTCCGAATCTCGAATGCTACCATCTCATGCATCTCCATGCATTCAGCCATCCATCTTGCAAACCCGCTCCCCTCCCCCCGCTCGCCCCCTCTCAAGCCGTTCCGTTTTGTGCCCACTCCTCCCTCACTTTTGTCTCTCCCGATGGCAAGGGCCGGCCCTCCAGCCTCCCTCCCCCGCTGCTCAGTCGGTGCGAAGGATTTTGTTGTGAACCCCCCCCCGTGTTCTCGTTTGGGGGCCATGAGCAATCAACACTGTGGACACCTTCCTCCTCCGGCTGCAAGTCCTTCTCGCTCCCTGTCATGTTGACTGCGGGCTCTTTACGCGCTCTTGCAAACACGCACAGAAATGAAATCGGTATAACAGACCCAGCATTTAATATCAGAGGCAGCTTGCAGCTGCAGCATTTCTTCCAACCAACAGGCCCCCGATGTGACGCCGGCTTTGCCCACTCCAAACATCACATTCGGCGGGGTACATGGTTGACCACACACACGCCGACTATATTTCGCCCGCCTGCCCGCTCGCCTCGCTTCTGCAGCTGGCCGTTATCTCCTCCCGCTGCGACTAGAGAGCTGGTATCGCTTACTATTACGGATACATAGCTTCCAACTACGCTCTTCCTAGCGGGACCGCACCCCCTCAAACGAGAGTCCTGGCCATGCATACTCTCCTGGCCAATCTTCTGGTCCTCACCAGTGCGCTGCTGGCGGCGCAAGCGATCCTCGTCACCCCAGGCTCGCCCTGCCTGACAAAGTGCGGCAATGTGCTAGAGTCTACCTCGCAATCTGACATCTCATGTGGTGACGACAGCTTTGGCGCTGGCGACAGCCAAATATTCAAGGGATGTGTCCAGTGCGAGGCCAATAGCCACTTTGTGAGCCCCGACAACGAGACTGATGTCACCGCTGCCCTGTGTATGTTGCAATCAATCACTGCGGTATTCGCACCCGTTCGCTGTACTAACTTGGATGTCCTAGACAATATACGATATGCTCTTTCGTCATGTCTCTTCGGCGTTCCTGGAAAAGACCATATGCTCAATAGTAACCCTTGCGTTACAAGGTACGGGATTCGCTTCGCACTCCAGCACAATCGACTAACAAGACTGCAGCAAGGCTTGTGCAAACTTTATGAACGCCACCATCTTCGGCAAAGTAGCCGCCAAAGATCATGCCTACCAATACTGTGACCTTTGGCCTACCGACAATGATATCGATTTCCGCGGCTGCCGAGACTGCCTGGCGGCCGATCATCATATCTTGTCCAACTGTAAGACATTGCACATCCATCATATTTCAGCTGCAGCCACTGACCTGTTCCCAGTCGTTGTGATGCTTCATGCAGGCTGCCTCCAGAGGCCAGAGCAAGGAGTTTCCGTTGGTGTTGACGGCGATCCTTTTTCTACCAAGACACTCAACATCACTTCTCCCACGCCTATAGCAACAGTTGATCCAGCCTGGTTCGACAATGGACCCCTCAACCTCAATGCCAAGGTGGGCATTGCAGTCGGCGCTCTTGTACTGCTTCTGATCGTTTCGGGCATTTTCATCGTCTGGAATGGGAAGCGGCGAAGGAGAGCCTTCCTGCGCAAGCTTGATATCAAGACTGCAAATCGAGGCTGGCCCTCGCCCCAAGCGCAAATCCCCACCGGCGAAATGTTTGAGACGCCTGTCAGCCAACGGCCGCTGTACAGCGGCTGGGGCGAATCTCCAACCACTCCCTACAACGACAAGCCGTTCCCTCGCTACGTCTCGCCATACTCATCCCAATGCAACAGTCCTGTCGCGGGGAATGTTCCCAACATGTCGTGGCCGTCTGCCGCCTTTTCACCGGTCAATAGCACGGGAGTCGCCTTGGGGCCCTCCAGCAGCAATGAGAGCCACGGATGGCAAGGTAGCTTGCCGCAGAATAAGGGCAAGGGTAATGCAGTTGAGTCTTTTGAGCTTCATGATGTTGATTCGAGAGGAAGTAATCACTCAGACTCAAACTCAAGGGGGCAATACGAGGAGAGTTACGGCGGCTTGACAGAGTCGGACGCTAAACGCGGGCATGCATTTTAGGACAACGTGCAACGGAACTTCTTTCTTATGAACTGTCGGATATGCTCTAACCAGCAAGGGCGTTTTTTTTTTTTTTTTTTTGGGATTCACAGATACCTTTTTGTTATAGTAATGACCACTTTATCATATGACGTGTGTTTGCGGCAGAGACGGGTTTTCACTCTTATGCCTTGCATCTTACCGGTGTGGCTAGTGTATGTGGCTGTCCAGCCCGCCTTCCCATAACAAGACTAGCGTGTGTAGAACAGCCACACATGCGCCGGTCAATGTCCCCACAAAGACAGAAAAAAAAAATTTGGTAACTGGCCATCCATCTGAATCTCCAAAACGCAGAGGCAGGCACCAGAAAAAATCACCACCCTCTCCCCGTGTCTCACGTTTTCTTCTCTTGCGACGCTCGACGGATAGATACTGCGGAATACATACGAGCAAAATGGTCAAGGACGTTGTGGCCACCAAAAAGGCCGAGGAGGACTACTCCATCAAGCCCCAAGCGGTCACGCCCTCGCTCGACACCAGCAACTGGCCTCTGCTTCTCAAGAACTACGACAAGCGTGAGTAGACAGACGCCCGCGGGAAGCCAGCCCGCGATTTTGGATGGAGATGTGGTGTGCTGACGCAATAGCAGTTCTTGTCCGCACCGGCCACTTCACCCCGATCCCCAATGGCTGCTCGCCTCTGAAGCGCGACCTCAAGTCCTACATCAGCTCCGGCGTCATCAACCTGGACAAGCCCTCCAACCCTTCCTCCCACGAAGTCGTCGCCTGGGTGAAGCGTATTCTCCGGTTCGTAGCGAGGTCTGATGATTTACGCAGCACACAATGGCTAACACATTCCGGTGGGTTTTTAGATGCGAAAAGACTGGTCACAGCGGTACCCTCGACCCCAAGGTCACGGGATGCCTGATTGTTTGCGTCGACCGCGCCACGCGCCTCGTCAAGTCCCAGCAGGGCGCCGGTAAGGAGTACGTCGCCGTCGTCCGCCTGCACGACAAGCTCCCCGGCGGCCAGGCCCAGTTCGCCCGCGCCTTGGAGACGCTCACCGGCGCGCTCTTCCAGCGCCCGCCCCTGATTTCCGCTGTCAAGCGCCAGCTCCGTATCCGAACCATCCACGAGAGCAAGCTCATCGAGTTCGACAATGACCGCCACCTCGGCGTCTTCTGGGTCAGCTGCGAGGCCGGCACCTACATCCGTACCCTCTGCGTCCACCTGGGCCTTCTCCTCGGCGTCGGCGGCCACATGCAGGAGCTCCGCCGTGTCCGCTCCGGTGCCATGGACGAGGGCAAGCAGCTCGTGACGCTGCATGATGTGCTCGACGCGCAGTGGACGCACGACAACACGCGCGACGAGTCGTACCTGCGCAAGGTCATCTCGCCGCTGGAGACGCTGCTGACGTCGTACAAGCGTCTGGTCGTCAAGGACAGCGCGGTCAACGCCGTCTGCTACGGTGCCAAGCTGATGCTGCCGGGTCTTTTGCGATACGAGTCGGGCATCGAGCACCACGAGGAGGTTGTCCTCATGACGACCAAGGGTGAGGCCATTGCGCTCGCCTACGCTCAGATGTCGACGGTGGAGATGTCGACCTGCGACCACGGCGTCGTGGCCAAGGTCAAGCGCTGCATCATGGAGCGGGACCTGTACCCCCGCCGCTGGGGCCTCGGCCCCGTCGCGCAGGAGAAGAAGAAGCTCAAGGCCGACGGCAAGCTGGACAAGTTTGGCCGCCCCAACGACGCGACGCCTGCCAAGTGGACGTCCGAGTACAAGGATTTCAGCACGGCTGACGCTGCTGCGGCGGCTGCGGCTGCGGCACCCGCGTCCGCGGCCGCCACGCCGCAAAAGGCGGACAAGATGGACATTGCCGAGACGCCAGCCACCGAGGAGGGCGACAAGAAGAAGCGCAAGAAGCACGACGGCGAGACGGCCGAGGAAAAGGCGGAGCGCAAGCGCAGAAAGGCGGAGAAGAAGGCTGCCAAGGCGGCCAAGAAGGCCAAGGAGGACTCTGACGAGGACAGCGACTAGAGGTGACGCATTGCGTCCAAAGCCTGACGAGTGTATGGGAAGTATGTTGTACTTGGTTGCTGCTACTTTTATTTGGAGAGTTTCTCGGTCCACGTTTAAAGTTGCTCTTTTGTTTTTTGTGCACACGCATTGGTCTGCGCAAGGGAATGATTTTTTACCTTTTTGTTCATTCGAAGAAGATTGTGCTGTAACAACACATGACGTCTCTCGGGCTGCGGCAGAAAAACCAAAAATTACGGCGTTTTTTTTCTTGTTGTTCTTTCTTTGTCTTTTGGTACTTTATTCTAGGCAGGAATTTCATCTGTATCATTTTTTTTCCCCTTATGTTACTTGTCAAGTCTTGTTATGCGCGTATATGATTTGGTACGATTCGTGTGTCCGTGCCAAGGAGCTTCATTACGCCCAACCCATTTGGACACGGGACTTGTGTGTGAATACGAAAGCTATCGCTCATGGGCCAGGTCCTGACAAAGTAGTTGGGTTTCCCTGGTTGGCTTGGCGGTTGTCGTCACGAGCATGAACCATTTTGTTGGGGGCCTTGTTCCTTTTTATTCAAGGGGGGGGGAGGAAGAGAGGAGAGGAGAAGAGAGGAGGGTGTTGATCAAAGATGGGATGAAAAGGCATAACTGCCAAGCAAAGGGGTGGTTCTCTCTATAGTAGGCCGCGGCGGGGAAGGCTTCCTTTTGCTTGGCGGTCCTGTTACGGATACTGTTCTCCTCTTCTTTGTCTTTCACATTATGACTTGACTTGACTTGACTTGACTCTCTATTGCGCCGGGACAGAGGCGGTTCGGCCGTGTGTGTCTGCAGCCTCGGCGGTTAGCTGCACTGTCAAGATGACAAGGGTATATATACCCTGTCTAAAATGTGTCCTTCCTGTCGGGAAACGGCAACGGTTTGCGCATGTATCCGTATAGATGAATTGAGAAATTGATACTCCGTGAAAAAGCTGGCTTTTTCATAATCCCGTGGACTGCACTCAAAATCAATAGCGGCAAAGCCCCCTCTGGGTGAGTGGTGACAGGGCATTGGAGTGGTCTGGTTGGCTGATCTGTAGACTGTAAGCGCCGAGATGTGCAAGCCACAATCCAGCCTGCTTCTTCTCTCTCTCTCTCTCAGACACAAACACACTTTCACTCTTTCGCACACACTCTCTCTACTAGTATACTTATTACTTACTGGTATTCCGCTTCCCCTCTTTGCCCCCCCCGGAAGTTCCCCTCTTCTCTGCGTCCTGCATCACGCCTACCAACCACCAACCCACACTTGCCCAAGTTCCCCAGCCAGCCAGAAGACGAATCTTGGCGCCCGTTTCCCCCCTCTCTCCCCGGGGGGCTTTGCAGGGGTTCATCAGACCAAGCATCACCCTGTACTGCGTACCTTTCTTTGTTTCTCTCTTTCTTTCCTTTCCTGCCGCTCTGTTTTTTTTTTTTTTTTTTTTTTTTGCCCCCAAGGTTCCTTGCTTTGCCTGCATGCGGAAGCGTTTTTTGGATCGCCCGAGTGGTTGTTCCCGCGGCGCGCGGGGCCGTGTGTTTGCTTTGATCAGCATAACCCCCATGTCATGGTTGCAACCGTTCACCTCTCAAGGGGAAAGAAGAGAGAAAGAAAAAAAAGCCACAATATCCACAAGTCTTTCGGGGAGGGGGACCAAAGAAACTAGTTCATACTCAGTGCTCGGTTGGGCAACCAGACCTAAGCAGTGACCACACGCATACACTGGATGAAGACATGCCCCGATGTGACGATGAGGTGTGGGCGCCTGCAGAAATTAGGTGGTTCTTTTGGGGGCCACTTGCAGCCGGGGAGAAGACGGAGAGACAGAGAGAGAGAGAAGGAGGATTTTGCAAAAAGTTGGTACACACACATTCACATACATACACATACACGGCTGAGAAGCTAGGGTGTCAGGGTGTCAAGGTGTGCGAGTGACAAGCAGACAAGGAAGAGGGGGCCAATGCAGCCATTCGCAGGATATATACTCCGTACTACTGTGCCATTGCACCATCATCTTTGTTTCTCGTTTCTTTCTCTTGTGTTTGGCCGTGCTCCAAACCGTTGACAAGAGAAAAAAAAAGGTTTCTTGTTCCTTGTTCCCCTTGTCTTGTTGCTGAGCAGCCGGTGCTGTCTCTCTTTCACCCTGCTCTCTTCTCTCTCTTCGTCTGACTCTTCTTCATACAAAGTACTCGAACCTTTTTTGTATCTGAAACTGCAAGTGGCTGGAACACTTTTGAATTGATTCTTCTCTTGCAACTTATTCCGACACACACACAAAAAGGAGTTTCTTTTTGCAAGCACCTCCGTTGGTGTGGAATCAGACGAAAAAGGGAAAACAAAACACCATGTTGTCCTTTGCCATGGCAATGACCCCCGCGCGCTGTTGTTGCCTCCTGCTCCTGCTGGCCTTGAACTTTGTCTTGACCACGGCTCTTCAAGTCACGCCCGGCTCGCCATGCGCGTCCCTCTGCCTCGACTCTGCCACCGGCGGCACCGGCGACGACCCCGGCACGCCCGACATTCGCCCTCAAGACATTGTCTGCTCCAACAGAGACTTTGCCGGTCCCGAGGGCCAAAAGTTTCAGCGCTGCATGAACTGCCTCCAAAACAGCACGTATGAGCAAGACTCCGGCTCCCAGAACGACCAGGCTTGGTTCCTTTGTACGTTTTCTCTCTCTCTCTCTGTCTCTCTGTCTCTCTTTCTCTTTCTCTGCCTCTCATATTTCCTCTTTCTTTTCCCTCCTTCATCGAGGTAGCATCTTGACATCCACAAGCCTCCAACTAATCAAGCCGCACAGATAACCTGCAATATGCCTTTGCGCACTGCGTCTTTGGCTACCCCAACGGCACCGGCATCGGCCCCTACCCGTGCATGACGAGCGAGGCCTGCGGGCCGCTCAAGGCCACCGTCACCGGGAGCCTCGCCAACAACACCGGCACCGACCCGTACGCCTACTGCCGCTACAAGGGCGGCTCGACCCTCGGCGACACCTTTGGCAAGTGCCTCGACTGCATGCGGCCCGACACGGAGCACGGCTACCTGACCAACTGTAAGTCTTGCTTCACCTCTCTCTCTCTTTCTCTCTTTCTCTTTCTCTCTCTCTCTCTCTCTCTCTCTCTCTCTCTCTCTGTATGTGTGTGTGTGTGTCTGTGTTTTCTCTCTCTCTGTTTTCTCTCGCTACCATCTTCCGGTCCCTACAACCTCATATTAACCTACCCCGGCAAAACAGACTTTGTCGCTCTCGAAGCCGGCTGCGAGCAGCGTCCCGGACCGCACGGCCGCGTCTCCCTCAACGACACCCTCTTCGCCAACCGCACCATTGGCATCCTCGACCCCAACACGCCGCACGCCGGCCGCTCGGCGCATCCCGGCCTGTCCACCGGCGCCCTCATCGCCGTCGTCGTCGTCGGCGTGCTCGTCGGGCTCGCGCTCGCCGGCGCCTGCGTCTTCCTCTTCCTCCGCCGGCGTCGTCGCAGGAACCTCCACAACACGTCGGCCCTCGAGTACGCCGCCCGCAACCACCACAAGCGCGGCCCCTCTTCCCTGGACTTTCGGTGCGCCGCCCACGTCAACCCCTTCAGCCCGGGCTTCATCCGCAACGGCAGCACCGACCGCCGCGACGATCCCACGGACGGCCCGTACGACGGCGGGCCCGTCGCCGCGCGCACCGCCGCCGCCGTCGGCCTCTACCCCACCACCACCACTAGCACCACCGCCGGTGCCGGTGCCGGTGCCGCCCAGGACTTGGCCGCCACGGACGAAAAGGCGCGCCTGGCCGCCGCCGCCGCCGTGGAAAAGCAGCAGCTGCCGCCGTACCCGGGCACCGTGGACGCGCTGCGCTCTCACCCGCCCGCGGGGCCCGTCCGAAACTTTTCCCACAAACACCAGCACCACCCGCACCAGCACCAGCACCAACAGCATCCGTCTGCTATTGACACGACAACGACGACGACGACGACGACGACCAACCTGGCCCCTCCGGAAAAGGTCATGATGTCGCCGACGCCGTACTCGCCCGACAGCTTCACGTCGCCCTCGTCCGCCACGTCGGCCACGCCCTTTCTCGCGCCCGGCCAGAACTCGGCCTTTTCGCCCACCTCGCCGCGCGTGGCCGCGTACTCGCCTCAAGCGAGCTCCCCACTCGTGCGTCAACAGCAACAGCAGCAGCAGCAGCAGTCGTGGGAGGAGGTGCCGACGCGCGCGCAGGGTCGCGGCGTCGGCGTCGGCCTTCTCCGCTCCAAGGCGAGCAAGACAGACGTCAACGCCCCGGTGGCGACGAGGCAGCTGCAGACGACGTTTCCGCCGCCGCCGAAGCGCTGACAAAGATACTGAGGAACGGAGGACGAGCAGCAGGAGGGATGGCGAGGAGGGGGGGCTGGTCGGTCATTAATGGAGGGTGTTCTGTGTTTCTTTTTACTTTATTTTAGCGGCCAAAGGGGCAGCATTTCCATATTTGTATATATTCACTCACGACGTTGACGACCGTCACGCTCTCTAATCTCAAGTACTGCAACAACTAATGTGTATGGCTAATAAATCTGCGTGCTGTTCGCCGCCCTCCCGGAGCATCACGTACAATTGCCAGAGTACCTAGTGTGTGGTATGCAATCGCCAGTGTACACGTTGTCATGAGCAATCACTTTGTGTGCAAAGAATGTCAAAGTTGCTTGTGGTGGGTGGCGTCTTCCTGACACCGAGTCATAACAAATTTGGTATTATCCATCGCTCCATGGCCCATCTCCCTTCCTCCCCCGTCCCCCCATGCTGTCTATGCATCGTGTTACGCTTATATACAAAAGTGTTGGTTTCAGTAAACCTTTGTCCGCTTTTCCCCCCCTCTGTCCTCTTCCTCTGTCTGCTTCGCTCTGGTTCCAGTAGCCTCCGGACAAAGAGACTCTTGGCATTGTGTCTGTGTCTGCGTGCCATACACAAGGTAAGACGTGTGCACCTCCATCCCTTCCGCGTGGGTATTTGTGCTTCCCGAGTTAAAAGTGTGAAGAAAAAAAAAACAAAGCATCTTCATGCTGTCCCACAATGATACACTGAACAAAGAAAAGAACAAAAACAAAAACAAGAAAACTGCATAAAAGGCGCCAGGTTCGGCCAAGTACGCAAAAGCAGATCGCGGAAAAATACACCTCGTTAGCAAAAGATATGACGTCCGACCTGATTTTTCAAAGCCGCGCTAAAAGCTGTCATCTATCGGAGTTCCCCCTCCGCTTGAAATCTCAGTATGTAGACGCTCGTTCTGTGACCTGAACCACAGCGTCCCTTCCTCCATTTCTTCTCGCAGGACGCGCAGCTCCTTGACCAGGTCTTTGGCATTGCTCATCACGCGCTTATGGCCGTTGGATGGAATTCCGTTGTCGTCGTCGACGTCTGGCTCCGTCGGTTCCTCGCTGTCCTCGCTGTCCCGCTTCCTCTTATTACTGGCATTGTCCTCAAAAACTACGGCCGGGGGCGTCCCGCCATTCATGGCGCTCGAAAAGGGGGGAGGCGGTGGTGGTGGGATGCTACTGATCGACGGCCGTCGCGATGGCACGCTGGTAATCGACGAGGCTCTGTATGATGACCGGCCGTATGCGTTGAATCGCCGGTCGTGCATGAGGCTCTCTGGTACCGCAGTACCGTCGGGGAGCTGGACGATGCCCATAGCTTTGAGTCGCCATCGCTCCGAGACTTTGCTGCTTCGCACGCTCTCTGATCTCGAGTCTTCGCTAGAGGCAATCGAGGGGAGTGAGCGGCGGAAACGACCCGTGCTTGTACCGAGGAGCTCTTCTCGGAGCGCCCTGGTCTTGGAGCCTCCTCTTGACACGGAGCTCGATCGTGACCGTGCCGGAGAGGTGTCGCCCTGAGTCATGGGCAGGTTGAAGTGACGCCCAATCGCCGCCGCAGAGTCCCTGATTTTACTAACATCCGCAGTCGAGGGTCGGGTCGGGGGTGGGATGTAGCTTTTTTTGGCTTGGCTTCGGCGTAGACTCTCTAAAAGTGCTTGCTCGCGATTTATTTGCGGAACGGACGAGACGGGCGGTTGAGGTTTTGGTGTGGCTTGCGGTATGCGTGAAGCCATCTGCTGAGCCCGATAAAAGTCCCTGAGCTGGTCGCGCCCACTGCGACGCAGAAACTTCAGTCGCTTTTCTCTTGCGTGAGTCTTCCACCGGTAAAAGTATCTCACGGACAAGGAACGCTGCCTGAAGTTGTCTGCGGTGGCATTATCCTGTGCTTGCTCCTCACGTTGACGCTTTTCCTCCACTTTCTGCTGCCACTCCAGAAAAACGGGCGTGAGCAGTCCATCCAAGAAATGCTGCTCGAACTCAGTCATAAGTCCATCGTCACCTTCCACGAACCATCTCGTGAAGTCGAGTAATCGATCACGTTTCGGTTGCGGAGGAACTGGCGGCTGCAAGGGGGGAGCTGCAACAGGCGGTGCTATAGCAGGCGGAATTGCGCTACCCAGAAATGATGGAGGTTTTGATGAGGGGGTGAATGGGTTAACTGCTGAATTTGGCTTGCTTGTGGCTGCTGGCACGTCTGGCACTGCCGGCGTTTTGGTGAATGCAGATTGTGTGATCTGAGTCGCTTGCACTGGCGAGCCTGGCGGGGTTGAGCTCTTCGCTACTTCGGTGTGTTTTGTTGCTTGAGGCTGCGGAGAAAATCCGGTGAAGGCTGGCAAAGCATTATGTGGCGGCGTGGAAGATGTCGCAGCTGGAGGCTGCACTGCCGCTGACTTGAAAACAGAGGGACTCGGTAAAGCTTTGGTCGGCGTCGTAGCAGAGGTCGCATTCGAAGCCATTGCGGTGGTTTGGTTAGCACCAAGGAAGCCAAATGACTGAGTTGTATCATTAGCTGTAGCCTGTTCAGCTTGTGGTTTGTTTGTTCTCGTCTTTTCGGAATATTTCTCGAATTTGGCATCGAATTTGGCGTCATCGTCGGACTTGGAAACAAGATTCCTCTTGGTTGCCGTTTCACTGGGTACAGGCTCCGTCTCCGTCGGCGGAGCCGCGGAAAATGGGTTAGTTTTCTGGATGCCTCCAAAACTCGGAGCAGGAGCAGCTGTCCCAGCATGCTTGAAGTCGAAGGCTGGTGCGGACTCCTGCGAAATTAAACCAGGCTTGTCTTGATCAGCTGCTGCGGGAGCTGAGATTCGTTAGCATTCTGAAGAATGATAAGGTCTGCTTGTGTTCGAACCTTTTGTAAAAGGGTCGCCTATCGTGCTGCCATTCGTTGTAGGCTGACCGAAGCTACCGAAAGGGCTTCCACCGAAAGGGTTATTTAAAGATGGAGGGGTCATGCCAAACGGCGGTGCCTTGACGAGTTCATCTTGAACAAAGAGGCTGCCCTCCTGAGCGGGCAAGGGCATCGTTTGGACATTATTCGCACCATCTTTGAAAACAGTCTTGTGTATGATTTCAGGCAGAGACCGAGACCCACGCTTATCCTCGACGAGAGTCCGCGAAAATTGATGCTGGAGTCGGTGGTGCGGCAGTATCGATGAATTGTGAAACACAGCACAGCTGAGATTCGGGTCTCCTGGATTTTGCTGGCTGGGCTGAAACTCGATATCGTGAAGCTCGGCAAAGTCGATGGCCTGTTGTACGGTGTCAAATTGTAAATGCCTATTCAAGGCAGCTGCTGTTACATCGCGTGATGGCTCTCTTGGCCGCGAAAGAGCTTTCTTTAAGCATCGCAGGATAGAGCGACGCAATTGCGGAAAATGACACTCTGCGAAGCAAGCCATGGTGTATGACACCGACTTGTCCTTGACAATTCTGAAGTAGACGTTGTGAGCGCCACTTGTAGCGAGGGATGGACCCTCTTTCAAAGGGCCGTGGAAGTTTGACGTGTCCTGCAGAGCTTCGACCAGCGAGACCGCAGTCCTGATTATGTCAAACTTCCATAAGCTCGGGTGCACATTTTCAAGAATATTGGGATCGTTGGCGCGGAATAGCAGATGGTACGCCCGAAACTCGGCCTCATTTTCGCAAGGAGAACCTTGGGCGCGGCAGTCGTCGTAGATGTCACGTAACGTCAAGAGGGCCTTGCCCAGCTGTTCCAATTCCTGCTGCTCGACAAAGTCTTCCGGCGCTTTACCACCCTCAGAGAGCAGGTGCAGAGCTGTAACATGAAAGCGGGCAATGTCTTCCAGCACAGACGCTTGGACTTTCAAGTCTTCGATGCTGAGTGAGGAGAAGAAGCTGAAGTCTCGTCGAATCGCTCGTGTTCGGTCCCAGAGATAACCGTGTACTGTAGGCAGATTTTCGTCGGTTTGCAGCAGGTCGTCTACAAGATAGTTGAGTGTCTTTCGCAATGTCGGCACGGACAACACGTCCATCGGTAATGGGGCTTCTTGACCAGCGGCGGATCGTGCCAACTTCTTGACCATCCGTGTTGTACTCGCAAAAGTCGTTTGTGGGTCCTTCTCGGGCGTGGGAATATCGTGCTCTGTGATTCTTGTAATTTTCTCGTACTCTGGACACATGTCCTCGCAAATGCCTTTGAAATCAATGGCGTCTTGCAGTCTCTTTCGTTTGGTAGGGTCGTCGATCAGACCGGCGCGTGTGAGAGACGCGCGCACCTTGCTTCTGTACTCCTCATATTGTTCGCGAAATTTAGCCATTTGCGCCTTATTCTTGGGGTCTCCGGGTTGTGAGGGCCATGCTGGCGGCGCGATGCCTTCTTGCCGCAACCGTTCGTAAATTCTTCTAGCATGGGGGTCGTTCGAGGTCGGCAGCGTCCCGCTTCCCAGTTGTCCGTTGGTAGAGACTTGATTCACGCTACCCTCTTCCTTTGTGAAACCCCCTGTCTTGCGGACAAGTTGACCAAAAGAGGGCTGCGACCCATTTACTTGCTTCCCCCATGCCGGCGCTGATGGCTGCTTGCCGTCGTCGGCAGCAGTTGCTGAAGGCGTCGGAGCAAAGGGGTTCGGAGTGCCGTTCACGTTGCTAGAAGTTGTCGTGCCCTGCGCAAATGGATTGGGGGGGTTAGGCTTTGCCCCAAATGCAGAGATGCTGCTGCCATTCTGACCAAAGGGATTCGTCTTTGGCGCGAACGGGTTGGAGGTGGCTGGGGTCGAGCTCTGTGTCGACGTGCCAAATGGCGAAAACATTTGGCCGACGATGCAGCCGACGTCGCATTCACCTATGCAATCGCCTGCACATGGAGAGGAGATCCCAAAGGCCCTATGATTGCATTCGCATGTGGTGGCTGGGAACTCGCGATGGTTGATCGAGGTAGAGAGAGGCACCAGAAGCTACCCACTAAAAACATCTAGAGTCATTGCGGCAGTATATATGCGCTAGGCTGGAGGCTCACGTGACGCACGCTGTCTTGCTGTGCAATCGTGCAAGGTCGCACCTCATGCGCAAATAAATAATACTAATATTTTATTTTATTGTATGACAAATCGAAGGGCTGTTCTTAACGAGGCAGAGAAATTCTGCGTGTGTGTATGAGGCGTGTTGTGTCATGAGTGGTCATTGATCTTGATATGTGCATCTAAATTATCGCCTTCCCTTTATTCGTGCAGGGCCTAACTCTCTGCGAATTTCATCCAGTTGCTCCAGACCAGTTTGCGCCTTGGCCTTCTTGTGAGTTCTTTTACCTGGCTTGCCGCCATAGCTGCTGAGGAATTCGTCCATTATGCCGTCAAAGTCGCCACGGACGGGTCCTGTGACACTAGACGCCGTTGAGATGGCCGACACAGAGCCCATGTCGTCAAATTCTTCGTTGTACTTTTCTTCAATCTTGTCGAAACGCGCATCGAGGAAAGATAGCTGCTCTGTACGCACCAGTGATGACGATGTCATGGAGAACCCTGACGCGACGGTGAGCGCGCCCTTTCTCTTCTTCCTGCGGCCGCCGTTTGTGGTTGTGGTCCACGTGGACTGCAGCTCAGACTGGGAGGGTGCGCCGGCGGCCTTGGGAGGACCGCCTGATTTTTGTTCCTTTTTGAACTTTTTGAAATCCTCCAGCCAATCTTGAGAGGGGCCCTCCTCGGGCTCGTCTTTGACCGCTACAAGCTGTGGCACTTCGTTATCCTTGTATTCCTTGTTTGGCTTTGCAGTATCGTCAGACTCCCAGCCATCGTCATCGTCAAACTGGGTATCTTCGAACTCATATTCATCGACCTCATATCCATCCTTGGCCAGTTGATCGAAAATGTCGGCATCCTCGTCGATGAAAGCATCATCCTCCAGAGCCTCGAGGACCTCTCGTAATCTAGGGTCCATGTCTGGTTGAAATCCAGCAATGGCGTCTGGGACGTCCTGCTGCTGCTCATATGACATGCGCGGGAGGTCTTTTGACGGTAGCATGTCCGGATCCAGGACATCCCCTGCCTTGTGCTCCAGATTCATTTGTTTTAGCGCATCCTCGAGGGACTGCTTCTGCTTGCCCTTGCCTGCATTCCCCGTCGCCTTGGCCTCAACAAAGACGACATCACCGGCCCCGGTGTTCAGGTCGCGCAAATGTTGCATGTAATCGTACTCGGAGTCATCGAAGTAGACGCCATAGTTGGCGGCCTCGCCCTCGTTGGCACGAATGTGTTCGGCGTCAGAACCGAGCTCAGAGGCCAAATCATCGAGATTCTTTCCCCTTCCTGCATTTTTGCTGCCTTCGGTAGGGTTCAACACCATCGACGGCGCATTCTCGTCGTAAATGAGGGGATCATTTTGCGGTCGATGCACAAGCGTAAAGTGCTGGGCATTCTTCTTGTCACTAAACAGGCTGTTAAACACATGCGTACATCGAGAATATGTGCAGGCTACTCACATCCACTTTCCCTTGGGCATTTTGGACTGGGTATATTTATTTTGCGACGTTTCGAAAAGCTTGTGCACCAAATCTACCAAGGTGACTGACAAAATTTACGGCTCGACTTACAGTGCTGTGGTCTGATAGCACTGTGTCGTCCCCGCGTAAAATTCTGCGAAAAACAGTACGAATAGCGAAATGCCCCGCTATCGTAGAAATTTTGCCCCTCCACGACTGGAATTATTCAGCCAGCCCACCATCGTCTTTCTCTTGACACAAGCAACTTTTTGAGATACAGGGTCTGTTTCTTTGAAGACCTGTATTTTTCTGATTACAGTTGGGCTCCTATTTTCAAATACTACATTGGCTGGACAAACCGCCCAACATGGTTCTGGCCAAGTCTAAGCAGAGTGTGGGGTTGGGCAACGCCTTAATGAATGATCGGTTCGGCAAGGGCAAGGGCACCGATAGAAAGAAGGGCGCGGCCGTTGCGCGAACGCACCACGCCACCGGCGAGCAATATCTCGTCAACGAGAAGCAGGATGCGGCTTGGGTCAAGATGCGCTCCGTCACGGAGCAGAGCGCCATGGACGAGTTTCTGTCGACCGCTGAGCTGGCCGGTACCGATTTCACCGCTGAAAAGGTCAATAATGTCAAGATTATTCATACCGACCAAAAGAACCCATACCTCCTGTCCGCAACCGAAGAACGCGCCGTGTTGGGCAAGCACAAGAAGCACAGAGATAGGCTTACGGTCCCTCGTCGGCCAAAGTGGGACGCCTCGACGACACCACAGCAGCTGGATCTTCAAGAGCGTAACTCGTTTCTCGACTGGAGACGGGGCCTAGCCGAGCTGCAAGAAAATAATGACTTGTTGATGACGCCCTTTGAAAGAAATTTGGAGGTATGGCGACAACTATGGCGTGTCATCGAACGCTCCGATCTTATTGTACAGATTGTCGACGCCCGTAATCCCCTGCTCTTCCGATCCGAAGATTTGGAAAATTACGTCAAAGATGTCGATCCCAAAAAGGAAAATCTGCTTCTCATTAACAAGGCCGATATGATGACACACAAGCAGCGTCAAGCCTGGGCCAAGCACCTAAACAAGGCCGGCATCGCTTTCCGGTTCTTCTCCGCGCATCTCGCCAAGGAGATGAACGAAGCACGCGATAGGGAAGAAGCAGAGGACAGCGAGGAAGAGGAGGATGAGGCGGCCACCAGAGGTGCGGCTCGCGAGGCGCCCGCGGCTGCACCCGAGTCGTCAGAGGAAGAAGGTTCCGAAGAGGAGGAACCTGAGGAGGAGCGCGGCACTGGCGGCGGCGCAAGTGCGGAAATCGACGATACAGAGATTCTGACCGTGGACGAGCTGGAAGAACTCTTCCTCAGCTACAAGCTCACCGACGCTTCCCCAGACCAGAAGCTGCAAGTCGGCCTGGTCGGCTACCCCAACGTCGGCAAATCGTCCACCATCAATGCCCTCATCGGCGCAACCAAGGTCTCGGTCTCGTCGACGCCCGGCAAGACGAAGCACTTCCAGACGATCCACCTCTCGGACCGCGTCGTGCTGTGCGATTGCCCCGGTCTCGTGTTCCCCAACTTCGCCTCGACCAAGGCGGACCTCGTGTGCAACGGCGTGCTGCCCATCGACCAGATGCGCGAGTACACGGGCCCCGTCGGGCTCGTCACGCAGCGCGTGCCGCACCGCTTCCTCGAGGCAGTCTACGGCATCACCATCAAGATCCGCCCCATTGACGAGGGCGGTACCGGCGTCCCCACCGCCGAGGAGCTGCTCCGCGCCTACGCCGCCGCGCGCGGCTTCAAGACGTCCGGTCTCGGCCAGCCCGACCAGTCCCGCGCCGCCCGCTACGTCCTCAAGGACTACGTCAACGGCAAGCTGCTCTTCGTCTCCCCGCCTCCGGGCGTCGACGACGCCGCCTCCTTCAACCGCGAGCTCTACGACGAGCTGCACCTGCCGGAGAAGCGTCGCGCCGCCCTCGCGGCCCACGCCGCCGCCATGGACGGCCTCTCCATCGCAGACGATCCGCTGGCCGACGCGGAATCCACGTCCGGTGCCCCTTCCGACATGGTCTCGATGGCGCCGCTCTCGGGCGCCAAGACGCAAAAGCTCGACAAGGGCTTCTTCGGCGCCAAGGGCGCCGGCGGCCACGTCACGCAGCCCTTCAACTACAAGTACACGGAGCAGGGCGCGCGCGAGTCGGGCAAGGCCCTGACGGGCCGCAAGGCCCGCACGGCGTACGCTCTGGAGAACGGGCTGGACCCCAAGGAGCTGGCCAAGGCGGGCAGCAAGAAGCACTTCAAGGGCGGCATGAGCAACGGCAAGGGCAAGAAGCAGCACCGCGGACTGAACTTGGATGACGACTAGACTTTCTTATGACTTTTTTTTTCTTCCTAGGGATTATAAAAATGAATTGCATGATGAAATATTTTTTAAGAAATACACGCGAATATGGGTTTCTTTTTTTGTTTCTTGGCGTATTCAGGGCACATTCTTGGGGTGTGACGGGGGGAATGAAATGGCACATTGATGAATTAGGCAGTTTATATTCGTGGGTCGATTCTTATATTCCATTATTCGACTCTTTCATGACCGGTAGTCAGGGTTCAGGTCCAATATGTGCCGCAAGAATTCCATCAGAAAGGAAAAAGTATCACATCTAGGCGCATCGCTACGGGCCGGTATAATAACCCAGTCCATTCATGCTATTACCCAAAAAAAGAAAATCCCAAGAAGAAAGAGAAAAAGAAAAGGCAAGTCTATAGCCGAAAGCCAATCTCGTGTATCATTTTCATGACCAGTAGTCAGGGTTCAGGTCCAGTATGTGCCGCAAAAATTCCATCAGAAAAGAAAAAAGTGTCACATCTAGGCGCATCGCTACGCGCCGGTATAACAACCAAGTCCATCTATGCTATTACCCAAATAAAGAAAAATGCCAAGAAGAAAATGAAGAGAAAGAAAAAGAAAAAAGTCTATAGCCGAGAGCCAATCTCGTGTATCATGTCCCACTCTTTGCAAATCTCATCCTGCCTCTTACGGATTCATTCAAGTCTTTCTTGCCTTGTTAGTAGGCAAACACCATCAGACTAGGGTTCAGCACAAAGGGCACCAGCGCGTGAAAGGACAAGTTGAGGGCTAGAGGCACAATGGCCGAAAAGTCGGTAATGGCCCAGTCTGGGGGCGCAAAGGCGCCGAGGTACACCATGGCGGCGACCATGAGCGCGATGAAGACGTACATGGTCCAAAAGGTCTTGAAGATGCGCGGCACCTCCTGGAAGAAGTTGGAGTCCTCCTTCTCCTTGGACGTGGAGCCCCACTGCATGTCGACGTGGAAGAGGTGCGCGAGCAGGGCGAGGCTGATGTGGTAGGAGAGGCCGCCGAAGAAGACGGTCATGAGGGGCATCCACTTGTAGTTCTCAAAGAGGGCGCGGAGAAGGCCCTTCTCGCCGGTGCGGTAGCGGAGGATGGCGAGGGCGATGGGGCCCGCGCCGTTGAAGACGACGACGAGCGAGAGGAAGACGTTCCACGAGGTGAGGTAGGCCGTGGCGAGCTCGTCGCGGATCCAGCCGATGAGGAAGTAGTTGAGGCAGGTGAGGAGGAGGGCGGAGGCGAGGGCAAAGTACGAGCACATGTAGGACATGATGGAGATTTTGGAGGACCACATGATGTTGGAGAAGAGGAAGGTGTAGAAGAGGGGAGTAAAGGGTCCCTTGTAGATCCAGCGATGGAGGGGGTGGAAAATCATCTCGGAAACGCCGTAGGCGTACTTTTGCCAGCGCATGATTTCGTCGTAAATGGTCAGCGACACGCCCTCCTTGAACTCGTCGTTGTGGTAGGAGCCAATGCGGATCACGCTGCCCTTCATCTGCAAGCGCAGGGCAATGTCAAAGTCCTCCGACACGTGGCTCTCGGACCAGTACGCGGTGTAGGCGCCGTCCTGCTCCGGGCGGCCGACGTCCTGGACGGCGCGCCAGCGGAGGAAGGCGTTGTGGCCGACAAAGGGGGCGACCTCGCCGGCGCCGATGGAGAAGCGAATGGAGGAGTAGACGAGGTTGGTGAAGTAGGTGATGCCGTTCTCAAAGTAGTCGTGCGTGACCTGCATGACGCCCGTCGAGTGCTGCACGATGGCGACCTCGGGGGAGAGGAACATTTCAGCCGCGCCGTAGAGGAGGCAGTCAATGGGTACGCGGGTGTCGGAGTCGACGAGGAGGATGACCTCGCCGACGCGAACGTCGCCCTCGGCCCAGGCAAGAGGATCCTCGTCGAGAAGTTGAGCCAGGGCCGAGTTGTACATCTCCTCCTCCTCGGCCTCGTCCAGGAGGTCCGAGCCCGTGTCGGCGATCCTGACGTCCATCATCTCCTGCATACGCTTCTCGACGCGCTGCGAGAAGTTGAGGGCAAAGTTCATGTTGGAGGCCTTTTTGAACTTGCCCTTGCGGACGTAGCCCTCGTCGCCGTTGTGGCGCGGGCGCGCGACCCAACCAATGTTGTTGTTGTGGTAGTACTCGCGGCGCTGGCGCACCTGCGCCTCCGACAGGCCGGCGCGCAGACCGTCGTCGTTGACGAAGATGGTGGCGGAGCCGCCGTGCGACTCGTAGAAGGAGACGGCCTGCTGCAGACTGCGGATGGTGGGGATGATGACCGACTCCATGCCCTCCTTGTAGACGGGCATCTGGATGGTGACCTTGGGGAGCTCCATGCCCTCCATGTAGGCGCGGTCGAGGCTCGGCTTGTGGCACGAAAAGTAGCGCGAGTTGGTGGTGTTGCCACCAATGGGGCCAATCATCTGGAAAAGGTCGGAAAATACAATCTGGAAGAAGAAGAGGCTGACGCAGGCCAGCAGAGGAATAGGAAAGACGAGAGCCATGCGAATCCAGGTGCCATCGAGGAGACACTCGCTGATCAGCCTGCCAATGTAGACACCAACGAGCAGGGTGATGGTGAGAGCGATGGCGAGACCGATGAAAACGGCCGAGGTACGCATCACAGGCCGCTTCAGCGACTCAGGGCGCTCCATGGCCCTTTCCTTTTCAGCAGCGATCTCTTCATCATCAGCATCGTCGGTCTGGGTGATGTAGGCATCCTTCTCAGTGATGCCGTTTCCAGGCGTGTTATAGCCACTGGGTGTGTTAATGGAGAGTACAGAAGGCGTGCGAAAGGGCGACGACAACACAGTGCTGGCCATTTTCCCAGATCCCCATATCTAACACCAGTTTAGTACGACGTACAGTTCAAAGGTTTCCTGAGCCAGGGTACATACCATTGTAAGAAGTTTCTCCTCGAGCTGCGCTGCGTGGTTGAGGACATGGGAGATATCGTCGTGCCAGACGAGCAGCATGCGTTCCTGCTGGCAGATGCAGGCGTACTGATATTTCTTGACCGTCGTGGGATGTGCGTGGTTGAGCGAGTCGATGACCTGCAGCTGGGAACCGTCCTTGAACCGGAGCTCAGTCTGACCCTCGGTCAAGACCAGCATGATACCGTCCAGCAGACGAGGACGGATCGTTATGGCCACAGCCAAGTTCATCCGGGCAACGGCGTCGTGGAGAACAGGGTGAACAGGCTCCGGGACAGACAGGTATTGTCCTCGGGAGCGACGAATCAGCACACCGTGGATGTTGTTGGGGTCATGGGCCGCATCGGGATGAATCCAACCGCTGACCATGATTCGGTTGTAGATATATGTGGCCATCTATAACATTCCCTATTAGTTGTCCAGGTCGAAAGTCGAGTGCTCTCGCAAATGCTCAACTCACTGTTCGGTAGCGAAAGTCATCCGAGTATTGAGACTTTGAAGGTGTTGATCGACCCGTCTTGTTACCATTGTCGCTGTGAGAGTTTGAAGAGCGCATCGAAGTAACAGAACGCGCGTGGCTTGGGCGCCGCGAAGACTGCAGTTGCTGGCTAGGCTCGCCCAGAGTTGGGCTCTCCGGTGTATATTGCACCATGGTTGCGAAGATTCAAGGAGGGCTAAGACGCCTCCCTGTTGAGTGTCGAAGCTCGCGGGAATCAAGGTCGTTTGGGATGAAGTGCCGGCTGGCGTCAAGGTGGATGATGCGGGTTTGATAGATATACTCGACAGGAATGATGTTGAACGAGGATAGCAATCTCTAAAAGGACATGTCGTGAGATGTGAGAAAGGCTAAGGAGGTTGGAGGATGCCTTTATCTAGAGAAATTATCAAGAGAGAAGAACGAACGTGCCGCAAGAAGCTTTGCGTCAAGTAGCTATGTATGTAGCAAGCAAAGAGTGTGTGTTCACAAAGATAATGATTTGATAGGCCAAGGACTAGTAGCGATTTGTTTCCTGCCCAACACTACGAGGGTGGACTACATATGCAGTCAAGGCCAAGAGGGACCCGATTGCGGCTACACCGAGTTGACCAGGGTCAACGCAACGACGTGAGCATCCAGCATCGTCACGGACTGAGCGGAAGAGTCCAATGCCTCAACTGATCGCGTACAAAGTTGCGGGATTGTCGACAAGGGAGGGGCGTGTGTCCAGGAGGGGTGGGCGTCATGCCTGTAAGCGAAGGTACAAGCTGAGTACATGTCGAGACATCCCTGCATTGATCGAGGTCTGTGTGGGCCACTGAAGAACGGCATACAGAGTGCGGCCCATCAGAGCCACAGTATTAGGCTACTCTTAGCAGAGCCTGGTTCAGCCTAGAGTCTTTGTTTTCTGTATTTGGACTGGGCCAGGAACAGTCGTCGGCTTGGCGTGAAGAGACAATGGCCGCTTCACACGTTGTATCGCCCTGTCCACTGATGAGTTAAAGGAGTCGCGCAAGAAATCCCGCAGACCGACAACACCGCGTGGCTACCAGTACTGCCAGCAGGCCCTAGGCTCCGATGCCTGTATGGATTCGGGACGCACTAGTAAGGGGAAAAGATCCATGGGCGAGCTCCGGGGCCGACACTTGGACGGGCTTAGAGTGTACCTGCCTGAACGGCCATTGTCTTGCGTCTCATGCAGAGACAGAAAAGCGGGATAGTTGAGTGGAGAGTGTGGACGTCGCTACTGAGCGCGGAGAGAAAGTCAAACGCCACTAGGCTATATTTTCGAAGTAAACTCGCAAATCTGCTGTGTATTTTGACTTTTTCCATTGTCCTGCTTGTTTCATTCCCCCTGACAAGCTTGGACGACAAAAACCGGGAAATACCTTGTGGACCGTGACGTCTGACAGAGACTGAGAAAAAGAAATTGACAATAATTGAATGATGCTACCGAATCTGTCGGTTGAGCTTTGTATTTGGCTTGGTATTTTTTCTTCTTCTTTTTTTGAGGGGGGGCAAGCTTCTGGAATCATGGCCCGAGTCGGACACCTTGTCGTAGGACTGGACTATTCTCCTCGTCTTGGATTTAGTGGCATGCAGGATCGGCCTGCATCAGATGTGGCGGCGGCATGGACTGCACTGCAACAACGGGACAGCTGCAACGTTGACAGCGCTGAGCAGGTGAGAAGCGTTGACCGTTGATGCAGCGCGCCGCATCCCAGCCCGAGAGACAATCCAAAGCGCAACCCAAGCGCAGGGCCAAGCCGTGCAGCGGTCATGGCGACCAACGTTGTTAGACGAGGGAGCGTGGAAGTGCAGCCAAACGCCTGCGACGTGGTTGGTGAGGAGCGTGGCTGCGCTGGCTCCTGCGCTTGTCCTGCCTGAGCACCTCGATTAGATTGCAGTGCTAGATTTTGGAATTACAAATAAGTACTCCGTAGGGAGTATGGAGTAGTAGGTACTCGGTATACTGGGCCTTTTTTTTTTCTTGCTTGTGTGCTCAACGCATTGGCGATGGCTAGCACCAGCAAGAAAACGCTCCGCCCCGCGGCACTTTGGGCTGGCTCATGCTTCCCCGTCCTTTCCTCTTCTGGCGGGTGCTATTTTGATTTTGTCAACAGGGAAGACGCTAGCCTGTGGATGCCCGATCCGCGTCGCTGGGATGATGGCTGGCGGCCTGGTGTGCCAGAGTGCTTTGGTGTTGAGAGGTTGAGCCGCTGCCGTGTGGTGTGGTGTGTGTGTGTGGGTGCCAAGTTTGTGCCATGGAGTCGAGGTCAAGTTTCTCAACCATTTACTGCCAGCAAGTAGTTTCGGTACCTGGCCGTGGGCGGAAAATTGCATATTAAAATCAGGTACCCACTGCAGCAAACGCAGGTCGGTCCACAGATTAACCATCTACGGACTACATACTTGCGCAGTCCTGCAAGGCTCGAATCCCGTCCTTTCTGCTTTATTGATTATCCCGCACTCTTTACCAATGCAAGCAGATAGGACGAACTGGCCTAGCCAGGATCACGACCAAATAGTCAAAAAGTCGGCAGCGCCGTGCCGGAGCATCATCCACCACGACGCCGCGCGGCGCAAGCCCGGGTTCACCATCAACCCTACGCTTTTCGACGTTATCGCGGCGTTCTCGCTCACCGCGGCGGCGGCGGCGGCGGCGGTGATGGCGGCCTAGGTGCCGGGCTCCGCTTGAGGCCATTCTTGCTGGCCCCTATGCAGCTCACAGCTCACGATGAGGCTTACTGGCTAAATACATTCGCGCAAGCCCAGCCAGCCAGAAGTTCAGCTATCCGGCCACACATATAACAGTACAGTTCCAGGATGCGAACCACCCAGGTTCGGCAAACCGGGCTGGCTGCTTATAGGCGGCGGAACATATAGATCGCGACGGCAACAGCCGTGCATGAATTAGCAAATGAGTTCTTTTTCTGGACAGACTAACGAGCGCCAGGCTGCCCCCCCTGTCGCCAGCCTGAATCTCTTGATGGATTAACTAGTTAGCAAAAAAAAAAAACCCCTTGTCCCGCGTTGACAAGCCTCCGGAGCCGTCTGCATCTCATCCGCGTGGCGCTGGACGGGGTGAAATGCAAGCTGAGGGAACGCCAACTGGCAGTGTCAGGGCGTGTAATATAATCTGCTGCAGGCTTCGCCTCTCAGCCCATATGGGCGTGGGTTGGGGCAGCGTCATCATCAGGCGGAAAACGACGTGGAACGCTGTGTTCCTTTGCACCCGTGAGTTTGCCAGCTTGTTCTCGCTCACGGAGTCCATTCACTTCAGCCATGCACCATACCCATGTACCAGGCCCCAATACGCGTGCATCGTTTCTTGGTCCCTCTTGGTTGCTCAGCAAGAATGACTATGCAGAGCATGCAGCACGCGCAGCTGCCAAGACCTTTAGCCAGAGTCACCAAAGCCTATCACTGCCGATAGGAGAGCCAGGAAGCTTGCCTTCTGGTCTCATGAGAAGAGAAAAATCATCGGTTCTCAGCCACCTCGTCGGCCCGGGCTGCTTGCATCTAGACAGGGGGGGTTGAGGTCGACCCCGGTTAGCGTAGACGCAAACTACCAGGAGACAAGTACACGTGGTGCGGTGAGCCCAGGCCTGGCAAAAGGCATGGCGTACAGAAAAGGATCACGCAATACCAAAAGTTCAGGCTGCAATCTAGCCGAGCGGAATATATGAGAGGAAAGGAAAACAAAAAAAAGAGGTATCGAGATGCTGCAATGCTGGTGAGTGGCGGGAGCGGAGCCCTCTTTCCACCACGAGGTTGCACTGCATCAGAAAAAGTTCCAGAGTCTGGGCTTCGGACTACCGAAGCAGAATCAGGTCGACGAGCACGGGCAGGAAATATCGTGTTGGGAATCCCTGCAATCCGTATGCGCCACCTCCATCGGGCCGCTCAGCCCCCAACCTGGCTGGCGCACTAGTTGAACAGCTAGTTTGCTGCATCCTTGCAGAGTAATACCAGTGTACAGACGACTCTGTACTCTGTACGGAGTAAATGGAGCGAACAAATGCTGCCCCTGCACTCTACCTCGCAGTACGTAATAAACGGGATGGCGGGCTGTGACGGGGAGTTGCAAGGTCGTTCATTTCAGCTCTATCAAAAAGCACGTCAGCCCTTTTGAAGGGACGGGGGTGGATGGATTGCGGTTGCCACCAAATGGAAAAGTTGGTATTGCCTCTGTTGTTGCATCTTAATTTTTAAACTTTCGCATCGTGCTACCCTCCTCTACTTACATAGGACCAATTCTGGCCTGCCCCCAACGCATGACTTGATTTGCTCGGCGATTAACCACCCGGGTTGCCCGCGGATCTTATCTTCCAAGCTGTACTAAAGAGGCAAGTTTATGCAAAGCGCCGCTAGCAGCCAACTTACTTTCTCGATTCCTGACCGTAGCCCGTTGGAGTTGTCAAGACACCATTTCAATCAAGTCTGATGCAAGTTTAAGAGAGAAAAAATTGTCATCAGATAAGGAAATCGGGAAATAACGCGTCGACAACGAAAGAAGTTCAGAGCTAGTTTAGGGCCAAGTTTCTTAGTTAAGCCGACGCATCAAAACAACGACGAACAAGCTCTTACACCTCATGTAGAAGCGGACACACCCCGGCAGTTGCAAAGTATTGTCCGACTCACACCTCGATGCCCGTAGGTCGTTCCGAGTTCTCGTCCAGGCCGCTAGATCGACGCTAGATGGGAGCCGGCGCCGCTGGGTCAGGTCTGGATTTCACTCACCTTTGTGGATCTTGTGAATGGAGAGAGTGTGTGTTGATCTGTATAATGCAGAGTTGGCAGGCTGGAGTTTCTCAGTCATGCTCCTCTAGGCTCGGCAAGGTCAATCTTTTTCTACTTTGGGGATCACATTGTGAGAAAGCATGACAAATTGCTCGGGCCGGTCTCGGTGTGCAGAGATTTTTCATTTGTTGCATGCCTCAGAACATGTTTCTATTCTGTACTCTAGTCTATAACCCATTTCATCAATATTGATGGTTGTCGCCCGTATGAGAAAATCAAATGTCTATTACCGCAAAGAAAAAGAAGAACAATAAGAAGAACAGATCCAACATCACAAGTCAAATGAAAAAAAAAATGAAAATGAAAATGAGTCCAAGTAATACCAAGCAACGCAGATGTAAAAGAGACCCAATAGCCCACAAAGTTAATATGTATGAAAACCAAGTACAATTGCCCTAGCAAAAGAACAAGGCAATTCTTCTTTCTCAAGGAGAGAAGGAACGCAGCTCCCCTTGAAAGAGGATTCAATGAAATCCTCCCCTAAAGCTCCTGCTTCTCGCCGCACTTGCCGAGCTGCCACATCTTGACGGAGCGCACCGTCATGCCGCGGCGGTCGCCGTCGCCCCAGGTGGGCAGCCACTGGTCGCGGGCGTCCCAAAAGGACCAGCGGGCGTTGGGCGCGCCGTCGACCCAGGGCTTGGCGCCGACGCCGTCGGGGAAGAAGCCGTTTGTGCCGCCGACGGCGACGTTGAGGATCAGGTAAAAGGCCTGGTCAAAGGGCGCGTTGCCCGTCGTCGAGTTGGACCCGGTCCAGGGGTCGTCGAGCAGCGTGCCGTTCTCCGACGTCTGGCGGGCGAAGCCGCCCAGGCCGTAGAGCGGCTTATTGGGATGAAACCCGACAAAGAGGATCTGGTGGATGCGCGAGTCAATGTAAAAGTAGACGTAGCTCGGCGTCCACTGGATGCCAAACGTGTGCAGCCCGTCCGAGTAGGCGCCGCGGCGGATCTTCTTCCCTTGGGTCGTCCGCCAGTAGGCGTCGGTGCGCGGCGTCGGCCCCCAGTGCAGCGCGCTCGAGTACCAGTCGCGGCCGCGGGCGCCGTTTCCGCCCTTGTAGGCGGCGTCGTTGCCGCGCGCCTCCATAATGTCCATCTCGCCGGAGCGCGGCCACGCGCCGTAGGCGTCGCG
Source organism: Cordyceps javanica (assembly GCF_051103115.1). Lineage (NCBI taxonomy): Eukaryota > Fungi > Ascomycota > Sordariomycetes > Hypocreales > Cordycipitaceae > Cordyceps > Cordyceps javanica. Next base: position 3,003,997 of record NC_139299.1, read on the forward strand.
CTCCGGCATCATCCAGATGGCGGGCCACAGCCAGTCGCCGCGGGGCAGCCGCGCGACGACCTCGACCATGCCGTAGCGGATGCTGCGCGCGCCCTTGGTCGTCAGCCGGGCGGAGCGGACCGGCGGCAGGAAGACGCCCTTTTCCGGGTCGGAGCGCATCACGCACGCCGACGTGTTGAAGGCGCCCGTGCACGACTTGTCGTCGTCCAGGCTGAGCGTGTGGTTGGCGTACAGGTCGTCGGCCGTCAGGCCTGTCGTCTCCGTCGTCAGCGTCGGCACAATGTGCAGGCCGTCGCCGTCGACGTACGCGTTGCGCTCGTCCGTCGTCGTCCAGTCGAACGCGTGGTTGCCGAAGCCGTCGAGCTGCACCTCGTGCGTCCAGACGCTCGTGTCGAGCGTCCGGAAGTCGTCCTCGTACACGAGGCAGTAGTCCTTTTGCACAAACGGCCGCGACATGAAGTAGATGACGACGCCGGCCGCCGCGACGCCCACCAGCGCCAGCGTCCCGACAATGACATTGTTCCACCGCGTCTTCTTCATGTCCTTGTCCCCGAGCCAGGGCTTCTCGTACTCGCCGCGCAGCCGGTAGCTCCTGAACCGGCGCTTCGGCGCCACCGCCGCCGCCGCCTGGACGGGCGTCGCCGCGCCGCTGGGGGGACCGACGCTGCGGTACGTGTACGGCGTGTAGGTGCCGGGGCGGCCGCCATCGGCCGAGTGTCGCGGCGAGCGCCCCTGCCACGGCGTCGAGCTGGACGAGCCTGGGCGGCCGGCATGGCTGCTGACGCTGCCCGGCGTGGCAAACGGGTTGTTCTGGTGTGCGCTCATGCTTTCTTATTCTGCCGTTACTGTTGTCTCCGGTACGGGGACTAACTATAGGCAGGGAGCGCAAGGCAGGTAGGTGTATGAAGAGGGCGGGGGAAAGAAAGTGTAGCCAGACGTGGTTTGAGTATATGGAATGAGGTTAGCGGCTGAAGAGGATAGAAAAGAAAGGTGAGAAAAGGATCAATGTATGTAAATATGTATGTCGTAAGAAGAGAGATGTGCTGGTGCGAATCCGTATATGGGCAGCAAAGATGGGTGAGATGTGTAGTAAACTAGTCCGTAGTACTCTGTAGATGGACCTTATCTCAGCTCTCATCAGAGACGGAACGCAAGCCAGGGTGTGAGCCGGCATATGCAAGACTAGCCAACTAATGGCATGGCGCCTGGGAGGTGTGTAGGTCTGTCTGTCCAGCTCGATCGCGGACCAGGGCTCGGGGGTGTTGGGCCATGATGACAAGGGTGTGTGTGTTCATTTACAGTACATGCAGGCAGAGAGAAGCGTGGAAGCTCGTTATGCCTTGCTCGGACAAGAATCAGCCGGGCAAGGTCTCTCTCGCTACTCTCTCTCTCTCTCTCCTCTCTCTTTTTTTAGCCCAACCGAGAGGAGGGGCCCATGCTTGGTCCAAGTGTCGTCGCTCTGCCGAACCGAGTCCGTGTAATGCGCGTACCAAGTAGCATCGAGAGGATCGAGCGACTAGCCCAGCAGAGCATCTTTGGCAGGCACTGCGGTAAGAGTTTCTCTTTCTTCTTGACCATGGTTCTCCTTGTTCTCCTTTTATGCCTTGATCACATCTCTTCTACAAAAAGTTCTTTTGCCGGACGAGGTGGTCATCCAGTTTGCTGGGGGGAGGGGAGTGGGCAAGGTGAGAAAAGGATCAACGCCGTTCCGCCGCCGCCCGTGGCCCGCCCTATGAAACATTTTTTTTTACTTTTTTTTCCCCTTCCTGCTTGGGAGGGGGGGGAGGGAGCCGTCTGTTGTTAGTCTGTGGAGTTTGTTATCCTGTTCTACGGAGTACTTTGGATTAATTCCTGTTGTGGAACTTTTTGCTTTTTTTCTCCTTTTCTAGTCTCACCCGACTACCGGTAACTAGTCCCACATTTTTCCTCACCAAGTCTATTACAAATCTCCTTGTTGCTAATAGAAATAAAGAGTCCGAACTGGATGAGAGAGGATGTGAAGATGGACTTATTTTCTTAGATAAAGCACGCAATTAGAGACAAGTTCATGGGCAATCTTGCTGACCACTGGCGTTGAGCCCGCGAGCGCTCTTTTCCTCTTCCTCTTCCTTTTTTTTTTTAATTTTCAAAGAAACATTTTAGTGCCACAAACATTCATGCATCTCCCAAATTGGTTAGTTTCGCCGCCCAGTCTTTGTCGCGACGGTACCTCTCATGTACCTCTTTTCTGTTTCCCAAACACACATACACCCCCCCCTCAAGCCCACACCCTCCCCCTTCCAAAGGAACAATGGGCGCCGCTGGAAACCTTGCTTCTTCTTTTTTTTCCCCTTTCCCCGGTCCTCTCTCTCTCACACACACAAGTCATTGCATCTCTCGGCCGTGAATCCGAGGAATCCACTGGGGCTTGCGCCCACTGCCGATTTCAGCTCTGCTGTGTCTAGTCTGACAACAACCAAGAGGCCAAGGACGAATGCCGGGGACAGACACATCTTTCTCATCGTGTGTGCTGATGAACTCTTTTTTTTTCCCCTTTCAGCTCGCGTACCAAGTTTTCAGCAAAAGTAAACGTCTTGGCAATTCCCAAGCCGCACTGGGATGTGAGCTTTTTTTTCCCGTCATTGACCGTCATTGTGTCGAAATAGAGAAAAAAGTTGCTCAAGTCTCGATTTTTATCCCTCCCGAGCTAGTCATTCCCCTCCGAGTGCCTGTTTACAGGGCTTGTCTGACAGTTCAGTGGCTGACTGGCTCATCTCAGGGTAATAATATTCGCAAAACCTCCTTTCCTTCCAAAGTCTGGCAATCCATGGTCATTGGGAAGGGTTGGCTCATGCAATTCGTACAAAAAGGTCATTGCACAGTAAAGCTATAGCAGTACCGTCTCCCAAAAGAAAAAGAGATAAAAAAAAGCTATCAAGGTGTCGCCTGTAGATATCCCAGCCCTACGATCCGGTAGAGCTTACCGTGCGCTCCCATCTCTCTTCTATTAGCAATATCTAGGTGTTTCATGTTTCATAGATGCAGGAAAGTGGTGCAGGATAGTATTCTCCAAGTTCCACCCAATCAATCAAAAACATGGAAACAAAAAAAAGAATCAACACAGAACCCGCCGCTACACCCGCACGTCCATCGGTTAGCCGTCCGAGAGCACAAAGCACGGCCAAAAAACAGCTGTACCACCCCCCATGGGCAATAAGGTTGTTCCTGTCAAATTTCCCGTTCCCCTCCGCCGAAATCTCTCTCTCTCTCTCTCTCTATGGCGAGTGTCAGCCCCCCCTCCTGCCCCCTCAGCTTGCCTCCAACCGGCTCCCGCAGACTGTCCTGATACGCGCAAAGTGCGCCTATGCCCCTCCCCTCCCGGTTTCAGCAGGCCCGTTGATTAAAATCACTCACCGATAACTTTACTTTTACTTGTCTTGCGGAAATCAAGATCTAGGTAGGCTTGTTCAGCGGAGTGATTTCCACCAACCTCCACTGCTTGGGCAGTTAATCTAATCCGGCACATCCCCCGTCATCACGATTTCGCCCCGTGAGACCTGCAATATATCGTCCTTGACTCTGTTATTGTTAATATTATTAGTATTATGATAATTTTCTTCCCAACGTCGTTCTTTCTTTCACTTTGTTATTGAGGCTGAAAAGTATTGGAATCCACCAGACGACGAGGGGCTTGCAGGGGTTTCCCGTATTGACATGGCATCTATATATAGAGTCGGAGTAGACGACTGCACGCAGCCTACACACTACGGATTACCAGCATTGCAGTTACACGCCACACCGTATCCATGGAAAATTTGCTTTTTCAGCAGGGCTGCATCTTGGTGTCAGCTTCTGGGATGACCGCTGCGCTAGGCCTTTTTTTATCCTCGCTTCGCTCGAGTGGTGGTCCGATGCAAGGCACCAATAAACCTCTCGGGTAACCGTGACGATGTGTGTGTGTGTGTATTCTCTCTGTGTGTGTCTCTTCTCTGTGTCTCTCTCTTCTCTGTCTCCCTCTCTCCGTCTCTCCCATTCCTCCTCGCACATGTAGAGGGCAACTCGCTTCTTTTCCCGTCGACACTTTGGCCAACTCATCTCTGATCACTCTCGTGTAGAGCATGAGCTTGGATCTGCGGGCTCCTTTAATCACATATATACTCAGATGCAGATGCATATAAAGATACATGTACAGACAGGCACAGAAATTCAAGCATATATACACATGAACCAGAGTTCCGAAAAACCTGATCCAAATGGGGCTATACCTTCACCACAAGACTCGACCGGTCCATGTCGCGATTTCACGACTGTTACGCTCTTCTCGACGGCCAACAAGCTGCAGAGTGGTGATGACACCTTGGAAGTGACTAGGCGTGGCATGCCTACATCACAAAAGTATTGTCAAAGTCCTGCTCCATGCAGACGGCAGCTTATTGCCCTCAACAGGGCAAGGTTTGGAAAAATATACAGATAGATATTCCATACTTGTAGCTCAAGCTCTCTACATGACCCAACCAGACTACCATCTCTAGCAGATGTAACAAGATGGTACCCTCTATGCTTCCCTTTGCAAGCAATATATAAAAGAATGAAAAAAAAAAGAAAAAGACAAGGCAGAATATGTACATGGTATAATCAACGACACTTTCACCTTTACACACAAATTCATGCCGCGCCAGACATCACGCCGCGCCAGACATCACGCCGCGCCAGACATCACGCCGCGCCAGACATCACGCCGCGCCAGACATCACGCCGCGCCAGACCGCCGCCCATCAGTCGCCGCCTTTCTAAACAATCTCTTGGTTCCGCCCACTTTGCCTAGCTCGCCGAAGCGCTTCGTGTCCTCGACAGGCGTCGAACCTCTTGAAAAACGTTTCATGTCCTCAGCAGGTGTCGTGCCTCTCGCAGAGCGATCTGGGACGGCACTAGACGCCGCAGTCACTGCCACGCTCGACAGAGGCGGCCCCGGCGGGTTGCCCAGAGGGGGGATTTTGCGCTCGCCGCTAGCAAGCCGCACCTTTTCCTTGACGCTCTCCACCCATGCCTTGTTCTCGTCGCTCATCTCAACCTTCTTGCCCGAGGGACCGGCGAGACCCAGAAACGAGCTGTCGTCCCCGACCCAGCTCAGGCGGGAGCCCGGGCGCGATCGCGCAGAGCCGCCGCCGCCGCCGTCGGAACCAGGCGTGTTTTCGACAGAAGAGTATTGCAGTCCTGCGGCAGGGGTCTTTGGGTGGAAACGTGGTGGTTCGCTTCCGAGGGCCCCGATGCTGCGACGTGTCTTGCGGACTTTGAGCGGTGTGCTGGGCGCGATGGTGATGCTCGAGACATCACCGAGCCGAGAACCAGGGCGGCTGTTGGGACTGGAACCTTGCACGGTGGCGTTGCCGTTTACGGCACGTCCAACCTGTGGCAGATCACGCACTTCGACTACGGCCTCTTCGGGCTTGCTGGATCGCCGGCCATGGTGGCTGGCATAGTCCTTCAGATATTCGCTGAGATCGGCCCAGCCACCGCCGACACGCACCATGACACGCTCGCCATCCTGTCCGACGCAGCGGATGAAGAGCTTGATAGGCGCCTCGCCGGTCGAACGCGACAGGTGATAGACTTTGATTTCCTGCTGCCCGCGTTGGGGCCGTGGTGGGCGGGACGACTTGGCGGGCGAGAGTGTGAAAGATGGTGTCGCGGTGCGGGAGCTCACCGCAGAGCCGCTGCGACGGAAGCGGTCCTTGGAAGGCTTCTTCTTGAGGTGCGGCAGCTGCAGGTCGGGCGGGTTGAGGTTGACATTGGGCGTGTCGGACTGGAGGCGAATCTTGGCCGGGATACCCTCGATAATCTGACTGATTTGCCTACGCAGCTTCTGGTCGCCAACACTATCTCTGCGGACAGCCGAGGTCGGAGGCGCAATGTCGGGAAGCGAGTACGAGTCATCGTAATCGTCCATGAAGGAACTGTCTAGAGGGTTCTTCATGCCCAGAGAATCTTCAAAGTCGGGCAAGCCAGAATTGATCAAGGGGCTGTCACCGAGAGTGATGACCGAGTCCCGCATCGGGTGCTGCTCTGGCATGGCCGGCGACAGCGGCGGCGAGCTAGGCGGACTGCTGTCGAAGAATTCGGCTTCGCGAACGGGACCTTTGAATGCGGTTGGAGAAGCCGAGATTTCAGGACCGTCGCTCGACATGCCGTCAAAGTGGCTCCCGTAGAGCACGGTATCGTCAGCGAGTTCGCTGACGTCGGCCATGACGCTGCTCCGCAGTTCTGGCAGGCAGATTTCTTCCTCCTCGTCGACTTCCTCCCTGACGGGACTCATGGCAGCCTGTGCCAGCTCGTCCGAGCCACTCCGTCTCTGCTTCACCGGGGTCTCGGAATCGACCACGACCTCACTTATCATGTGCGGCACGGTGCCGCCAACGAGGCCAAGCGCAGACAAGGACAAGCGGTTGTCCGTAGCTGGCTTTGGAGATATGGTGTCGCGCGAGGCAACCCTGTCAGCGAGGTTGTCCGGGACCTGCAGCGTCGAGGCCTCCATGGCCGTGTCGGGGTCACTGTAGGCGGACTCGTCCTGTAGCTTGACACCACCCTCGTTTTGATTGGCTAGGATGTTGCGCAGCCACTCGAGTTCTCTAATCTTGCGCTCAGCAACAGCCGCCCACTCGCTGTAGTTTTGCTCAACGACTTCCATGCGCTCCAGCCAATGGTCTGGGAGTGTGTCGTCGAGGCCTTCGAGACAGTCTAGCATGTAGTCGAGGGTGCGCCCAGGTTTCGCCACCTTGCGCATGATGGAGCGCTTCTTGGCACCGAAGGTGTCTTTTGTCAGGACGGCGTCCAACGGCTCTCCAGCCAGGTCTTGCTCCAAGCGGGCCTTTTCGCGGGCGAGCAGCGAAACTTGTTCCCAGGCCTCATCCATGACTGCTTCGGCATCTTCAATCGCTGCTAAAACGGGGTTGACGTGTTGTAGGACGGTGATACGCATCGTCCATGTTTGTAATAACCGTGTCAGTCGGGCAAGGTTGGGAAGGGTCTGAACGACCATGGCCGTCACGATGGCAGAGAGATCGTCCATTCTATGGTACGACGGCGCGGCTGCATTATAGTGACCACCTTCTGAGAGAGGCGTGGTTGACCGCGAAATGGGCATGACATGGGTGGTCAGAATGTGCGTCTTGATATCCTCGACTTGGAGCTGGTCCATGCCATGATATATCTCTTCTACGCGGCGGGCGTATTCTGTGACTTGGTGTTGGGGTAAGCTGCCCATGTACACTTGTTGCTGCTGTCGCTGGGAGCTTGTGGAGCTTGTAGAGGAGCTAAAGAGGTTCCGACGGACGTCTGCGGCGCCCTGCTGGAAACCGGCGGAGCCGCCTTCGTCAGGCCAGGTCCAGGCGCGCATCTCTTGAAGCCAGTCGAATATTCTTTGCGACGCAAGAGCTGTGCGCATGGCGAATTCGCGCTCAGCGGGCGAGGCGAGCGCCATACATGCGCGGATGGCACCGGTCGGGGACATGAGGGCCTCGACAGCTGTGGAGGGCGTAATGTGTAAGAGGATGTCGTCGGCGATGACCTTGGAGCGTGTGGGCGAGTGACCGAGGGATTGCCTCTTTGGCATGAAGAGCAAGGGGCGTTCGTTGAATGTCGTCATAGTGCAAGGATGTGAAATGGCGGTGGTTGTAAAAGCAATGGTGTAATGATTCGAAGGGTTATTTTCCGGCCGATGAATTGCAAGTGTTGAGAGTGAGTGTTTGCGGGCCAATGGGTTGAAAATGTCGACGTCGAGGATCAATGCAAACGCCCATGAAAATAAAAGCAGATGTCACAACAGATGCGCCGGTTCAAGGACCCGAAGAAGATGCAGTCGCTCCTATGCAAAGGTCAAAAGCAGATGTGCCCATAGTAAAGGAAACCAAAACAAAAGGGAAGCCAGGGCAAGCGCGCGGAGAGAGCTATGACTCGAGACGTAAGCGTCACGATTTGCGCCGATGGGTGGTATTAGAGTTTGGGCAGCGCGACGGATGTGCGGTCGGTCCCGTAAGGTTGGAGGCGATTTTATTTCGAGCGTAGCGTCGATGCGATGCGGAAAAAGTATGTCGGTCGAGAGTTGTATGCTTGGTACAAGCAAAACGGGCCAAATCTGTCGTGATTGACGGCAAAAAGGGCTGTTTCGGGGAGCAGAATAACAAACAATGTGTGGATGATTCGCGCCTGAATGCTCTCGAAGCAAAACGGTGAAGCTCTGGCCTGTATGCAGCCTCTTCGTTCTCTCTTTTTTTTGGAGCCCAATTCTGGCAAAGTACTATCCACACCACCAACAGCGAAGCAAGGGGTGGTTAGCGGAGTGGGAGGTTTGTGTGGTTGGGCAAAGATGACAGAATTGGGTGGTGAGGGGCAGCTTCTTTTGCGATTCTTTTGCGAAGCGAGGCCACAAGGGGTCGAAGAGGAGTAAATCGAGAAATGACGAAAGAGTTCAAAATGATACGAGTCGCGTGGGGGGGAAGAAACGGCGAAACCGGAAGAACAGGAACAGAAGAGGGAAAAGAAAGGGAAGCGCCTGGGCCCGTAACGGGTATGCGAGTCAATGACAGCGAAAGAGTCAAAAAAAAAAAAAAGCAATAGAGGAAGCAGACGTTGCGCAATGGTGGTTGGCCCTCCTTTTGTTGGCCTGAGACACGCACGACTCGGTGATTCAGACAGCGCAAGTGTGGTGTGGGAAGAGAGGGGGGGAGGGGAAGCCGGCGGTTCTGACGAAAAGGTGCCGAGCTGTCTAGAAAAGAGTACCCTTATCTCTTGCTCCTCATCTTCTGTGTGGGATCAGAGGAAGAAGGAGATGAAGAAGAAAAGAAAGAAGAAAGCTGGAAGAGTGCTGTTTGCAGCTTTGGCGATGGTGGGTGTTTTTTTTCGGTGTTGCCTGTTCGTTTCGGTCGGGTCGTGAGACGCGTCTCGCCACTCTCTGGCTTGGGAGGCAGTAACTAACTCCAGTAGTAGCTAGCGGTAGCTCGGCGGTTTAATTTGGCGGCGGCGGACCAAACGAGGGGGAAGGCGGAGAAGATAAAAATGGGAGGACGAGAGAGAGAGAGATGGAGAGCGTGGACCTTGTTTTGAGTGGCCGCTGGAGTGGTGAAAATGAAGAGAGAGAGAGGGGGGGGGGATAGGGAGAGGCACAGACAAAAAATACAATGATAGAATATAACGGGAATGGATGCAAATAAACAATGGGCGACAAACGAAGAGGGAAAAAAGAAAGATCAATGACTGGATTGGTAGTGTACGGAGTAAATCTGTACGATGGGGAGGAGAAAAGGGAAATGGAATAGAAGTGCGAATATCGGCCAAAAAGAAAAGAAGGGAAAAAAAAGAAAGACCGTGAGGGTGGGTGATGTAAGAGTGAAACAGAGCAGGGGACGCGAGGCCACCAGGGAAAGAAGAAAAGAGTCACCAGATTTACGTAGCAACCTACCACCTATCTACCCAACTACGGATGGCCACCTGGGTATTGTAAATGAAACTACTGCATTATAATCTGTTATTTGTATGGAGTCAAAGGCAGGTCTGTCTGGCTATCCTTTTCCTCTGCCCGGACTTTATTATCACCAGTCAGACCAGGTCAGATCAGACCAGGCCAGGCCAGGCCGAGTAGGTCAAGTTGTCACGCGCCGCGTGTCAAGAAGACGGGGGGCCTCTACTTACTCCGTTCTTATGGCGTATTCCCCATGTCCGTTGTTGTTTTCTTTTTTCCTAATTCAAACGTAAAATTAAACACTTCCTTGGCTGACCCAACAACCCCGTCTGTCGACGGTAAGCGGGGACGATGTTGGCGCTCTTTCGGTAATTAATGATAATAAATTACTGCCAACTGCCTGCTGCCTGCCCCAAAAAAAGCTGCTTCAGGGGGTGGGGAGCTCTACCCATTACTGAAAGTAGCGCTTCTTGTGCAGCAAAGCTATCGATGGGTTTTGTGGAGTACACCAAAGGAAAAAAACGCCGCACCGCAACGTAATATGCATGTCAACAATGCAGCAGCTCAAGCTTGGTTAGTAAATAAAAGAGTGGTGATCCTTTTCTTTAGCACCATGCACAACATTACATTGCTACCAAAAAAAAAAGAAGTTAGCAAGTGAATAGATCATCATTTTTTTAAGAGGCTGCATCATGAGGTACAATGCAATTCTCCCCCCCTTTTTTTTTCCCTTCTTCTTTTCCCCGCCTTCTTTTTTTCCCGCCCCCCCGCATTCCACGGCTCTCTCTCTCGACCATCTTTCTCCCATCTGACAACGCCCGTCGTCCATTGTCTTTCTTGCCCGGCTGCACAGCATTCCATCTCGAGGCCAAGGACCCTTTGTTCGATCCAAAGTGATTTCCGCCCCCTCCCCCGGCCCTTCCCTTGATCTGTGCCCCAGATGACGTGCGACAAAACTGACATCATTGCACCGACCCGAGATGTGTGTGGTGTGCGCCTTTTGCAATGCCTTGTGCCTTGCATGAACCCGTCCGTAGGTGCATTGCAATGGCCGGCAATCGGTCTTTTTTCTTTTCTTTTCTGTTTTTTTTTTCCAATTCATTTTTCAATTCATTTTTTCAATCCCGCCCACAACATGCTACCTCCCTCATCAAGTAGGCACAAACTTGAGTGTTCAAGCTCAGCAATCTTCTCTCTCCTTTTCCCCTCTCATCCACATTTCCATTCTCCCCGTATACACTATACTCGGCACAAAACACGATAGGACGCAACGACGCCACATCTCCAGTCCCCCTTGTATCACCTCAACGCACGTGCCCACCAACTACACGAGGAAAACACCCACTTAGACAGACGACATCCCAACGTTTGCCTATTATAATCCTCGCTGCATCATGACCAAGGGGGTTTGTTTTGATTCTCAAACGAAAACCACATCATCGTTATAAACACTTTTTTTTCTCTTATTGTAGTACCCGCTACAGCATACTCTGAAGCGATACGCGCCCTTCACTACCCGCTTTGCTCCCTACCAAATCCCAGACGCGCTCGACTCACAACACCCACCACATCTCCACGTACGCCTGACGAGAGACTAATACGAGATGAATAGATGAGAATACTCCGGGGGAAAAAAGGACCATCTTGCCAGTAGAGTTCTTATCATAGCCCAAGCATTCTCTTAATCCTCTACATGCTCACGTCATCACAATTTGTAGTCTTCGTTGTCATTGAATTTGTAGTCGTTTGTTGTCACTGCTAGTATTACATCTGCCCGTGACTCTTGTTTCATCACTTCATAGTCAACACCCGAGATTTTTACCCTCCTGTTTTTCCAAACCGAATATACACAACGAGTCCAACAAAACGAACCATGTCCAAACAAGAAAAAAGGAGGGAAAAAAACGCCGTCCTCGTTTGGGGAATATAGATAGCCACCAACACCTTCCCTGTAAAGCGCCATTCGAATAATAATGTCCGCAACCAAGCAAAATCCCCTACCGAATTGTAAGAACCAAGTATACCTCATGCAAAAAAGAAGAAAGAAAAAAGAAATAAGAGAAAAAAAATCATGCAAAAGCCTCACGCAGAAGCCTCAATTCCCATCTTGACGTCCTCCATTGACGATCCTGCCGTGTTACTGCCGTTGTTGCCGTTGCCGCCAAAGACGCCACCGCCAGCACCACCACCACCACTCAGCAACTCCTCCCCGCCCGCAGACGGCTTGCTGCCGTCGGTGGGAAACTGCAGGAACTGGTCCACGTCAAAGTCGGTGCCCGCCACCGCGTTCCAGTCAAACTCGTCGTGGCCCTCCATGAAATCCATGTCCATCGGGTCCGACTCGGTCGTCGGCAGCTCCTCCGAGAGCCCGCTGGCGCTCGGCGTCAGACCAGTCGCGTCAAAGTCGGTCGGCGGCGGCGAGTCGTCCCGGCTCAGCTCCAGCGCCGCGGCATTGACCGTGTTGGGCGGCAGCATCATTGTCGCCGCCGTCTTGCCAAACAGCGCGTCCTGCAGCCTCGCCGTCGTCTGGCTCTCCGGCGGCGGCGTGTGCGCCGACAGCCCAAACGGCAGTCCGCTGGGCATCATGTCGCCCGCCGCCGTCTGGTTGATCTGGTTGATCTGGCTGATCTGGTTGGCCAGGGCAGTCGCCGCCGAGTGGCTGCTGGCTCCGCCATTACCAGATCCGACGCTTATGTCGGCCTTGCGCAGAGCCGCGTCGAGGAACCCGGTGGCGTAGTCGGCCGCCGAGTAAATCTCCCGCAGCTTCTCCATGACGCGCATGCACTGGCGGAATCCAATCGTGGCCCGCTCCCGCGCCTCCTTGGAGGAACCCTTCATCTCCAGCAGGTGGATGATCATGGCCGGCAAAATCACCGTGACGCCCGTCGTGGGGAGGTACTTTTCGAGGCGAAAGTTGTGCAGCTCCGTCACCATGCGCGTGATCTGCATCGCCGAGTCACGCACCTTGACGCGCGACATGTCCTGCACCTGGCGCGAGGTCGTCGGCATCTGCGTCGGCGACGAGGGCAGGAACTGCGGGCGGTGGAGCGCCGAGATGGTCGTCTGGTGCACCATGTGCAGCAGCGTGCGGTGGACCGTGACGGTCGAACGGCCGCCCTCGATGTCGGCCTCGGTGAGCGGGCGGTACCGGCAGCACTCGGGCAGGCCGTCGGCCCACGCGCGCAGCTCGGCGTCAATCGTGTCGACGGCGTCAACATTGTCAAACTTGTTGGGGAAGAGCATCATGGTGCTGTTGGTCGTGTTCTCGGGCTTCATGTTGTCGCGGATCAGCACCGAGTACTGAGTCTTGAGCATGTGGCTGATGCCCAGGCAGAGCTTGGCCTTGGAGATGCACAGGGTAGCCAGCTCGCGCTGCATGGCCGCATCGCGGATCACGACGCACTCGGCCGGGAGCAGGCTGTTGTTCTCCGCTAGCGTCTGAATCTCAAAGTCGCTCTCGGTCAGCATGGGCACGTCAAAGTCCTCATCCTTGATGCGGGTGGGCCGGCGCATGCCCAGGGCGATGAGCCTGTCCCTCATGAAGCAGGACCACCAGATGCGCTTCCAGAGCTTGCGCTTGCCCGTCGTCATCGAGTTGGCGCCGGGTTTGCGGTGCAGTCCGATGGTGTGGGCCAGCGAAATGGCCACGCCCATCCAGTGCCAGGTGTCCTTTTGGTCATCTGGTGTCTCATACCAGTAGGTCATGAGCAGCAGAGACTGCACCAAGACCAGGCGGTCTGATTCGTAGTCGAAGTCGTACAGCAGCTAGGATTCACATGTCAGCATTTTCGCCGTCTCTGCGCGGGGAGGAGGTATGGGGTTTTGAGATGTGCGTGTGGGGGGGGAAGCACCCCGGCGGCGCGGCGCGTGTCTCATTTGTGGCTGACTTACCCTTGTCTTTTGGAAAAACGCTTTGCGAGCAGCCTTGCGGCTCGTGTAGCCGGCCTCGCGGAGGCGTCTCATATCCACCGAGGCGGTGGCGGCGAAGAGGACGGCATGGTAGAGCAGCAGGCTCATCTGGCCATTGAAGCCGTTGCGGTTGTTGACGATGCTGAGGAAGGGGTGCAGGTCCATGAGGGGCATGAAGGGGTGGATGTACTCGACGTAGGCCTGCAGCAGGGCGTTCTGGAGGGGGATGGCGGGCAGGGTGAGGGCACCCTTCATCTGGAGGTAGCTCACATCCTCCGGGGTGATCTTGCTGGGCAGCGGACGCAGGAAGGGCGGGAGCTGAGGCGCGGCCGGGTGGAAGTGAAACTGGTCGAGCGGGCTGGCGAGGCTGGGCGTGGCCGGGGCGAGGCCCGAGTCGCCAAAGAGACGGTTGGGGTTGACGGTGTTGCTGTCGCCGCCCCAGAGGCTGCTTGACGTCGGGCTGGCCTGGTTGGGGTCGAGGGACGAGGCGTGGCCCAGGAGGTCTGAACGGAAACCGGAGCGCTGATCTAAAAGGGTTGTGGTCCCGCGTGTCAGCGCTGAATATGTCGTCAGGGGTCATTCCAAGCTAGGGGAGGTTCTTTTTTTTTTTTTTTGACATGTGAAGATGAGTCTGGTGCAGCAGGATGATTTCAATCATGGATGGAGCTGTGGAGGCGTTGAGCTCTCGTGACTGATGGAAAAGTGGGGACTGATGCGAGTGGCGCAGGGGGGGGGGGCCGAAAGATGGGGGGTTCAGATGCCCACGGGGAGGGATCATTATGCGAGATGTGTTGTTTGAGAGCTGAAAAGAAAATTGGGAAAAGAGGATGAGAAAAAAAAAGAGAGTTCAAAACCAGAGGAATGTTTCATTCGCCCTTTTTTTGTTCATGCACCTCATGTTTTTGAGTAGTAATGAAGGGGTGTCACTTGCCCACTAACACGGGGTGATTTGACGGCGCAGCGCAATAACGAAACGGTGGGATTGTAAAGGAGAGCAAAAAAAAAAAAAACACTTACAAATAAGATGGGGAATGTGCGAGTCCACCACGCAATTGGGCATGAGTCCGCCGCCCAGCTGGCTGTCGATGCCGCTGTTTGTCGTGGCCGAGGAAAAGGCCGACGCCGTGCTCTGTCGTCTCGGGTCGCTGGTCGCCATGGACGCGGCCGCGATGCCGTCGGCGGCATTCACGTAGCCGCCGCTGACGGCAGCCGGTGACGCCCTGTCGTTGTTGGCAGCATTGCTGTTGTTGTTGTTGCTGTTGCTGGAGGCTGTCGTCTTGCAGCGAATCTGAGCCTCGGCTTGGTTGTTATGGGCGACGGCATTTGCCGTCAATGTGGTTTTCCTAGAAAGAAAGGAAAGAAAAATCTGGGTCAGTGGATCGGTCCAATGACAATTCAGTGAAAAGAAAAATAAAGTCCTGGGCACAGCGGAGGTCGTGTCTTTTTTTTCCGTGTTTTGAAAAAAAAGGAGCAGAAACCTTCTCCGGAACCCCGGGACCCCGGGACCCCGGAGGGTCCCCCCCGCTTCGGAGCCCGTAAAGTACGACTAAGGTAGGGTAATAAAGAGGGGGGGATAGGGAAGCATGAGTGGGGAGGGGAGAAGTGAGAGCGAGAAAAAAACAAGGTTGGGGAAAAAATTGCTGAGCCGCAATGCACAGAGTGACCAAAAAAAAAACCACCCAATGCGCATGCTAGTTGGTCGTTGAAAAAGGGTTGATGATGCGGCTGCCGTGCTCGAGTCTCTCCGGGCCTCCGTTGGCCCCGTAAAACCCGTGGGAGAGAAACTGGAGAAACTGGAGAAGCTAGGCAGCCGCAACAACGCAGGAAAATGGAACTAGCCACAACGCTTTGTCGCTCTTTTTGCTCGAATTTCACATGGCAACGAACGCGTGGCCAATTTGGGGTAGGCAGGAAGAGACGGGGGGGGAGGCGGGAGGAGGAGACCAGGTAGGTTGCGAGGATCGTGATTTGGGGTAGCATGGGCAGAAGCGGAACACTTACTTGCGCCGACGGCTCTCTTGTACGATGCACTGTGAAAAAAACGTTGTTAGTAATTTTGTATAGTGAATTTGTGTGACTTTTTTTTTTTTGTGCAGGAAGCAATGAAACATCTTCAGCTGTAGCTTGTAAAGGCTCTGAAGCCTCCAGATGGACCACAGAAGGGTCTATCCTCATTGTCTCTTCCATTCGTAGTTGTGTAGCTATAAACAGCTTTTTCTTTTTTTGTGTTTTTTTTTTTGCCACGTACCTCGACATTATCCCAGCGGCAGTTTCCACAGGGCGCACCTTCGACAACGTCGCAGCGGACCTTGCGCGCGCGACACGAGACGCATGCGCGTGCGGCTCTGCGTTTCGTCACCTTGACGACGCCGCCGTCTGCGGAACTGCGCTTCTTGACCGAGTTGCTCTCCGTCTTGGTCAGCGGCGGCGGAGAGGGCGAGTGGCTCCCGACGGAGCTGTTGTCTGTGTTGGGTGCCATGATTGCGTTGGATGCTGTGGGTGCAGGCTACACCAGAGAAGTCGGGGTGTGTGAGAAATTGGTTGCAAAATATCCGGACAAGTGAGAGAGGGGGGGAAAGTGAGGGAGAGAGAGAGAGGTTCTCTGATGAAGCCAAGATGGAATCGTGAATCGGGTTTTGACAAGCCTGATTATTCAACCACACTGTTCCAACTCCTCTTGGCGAAGAAAAAAGAAGAAGAAAGAGAGGAGAAGCGCAAGCTCTTCTCTAAACCAGCTTTGTTTCGGGTGGTTGTTGCTGGAATGTTGTGACGGATTGAGGATGGGGGCCAAGCTCGCAGCTTAGGTCGTCCTAAACTAAGGTTCAAGCCGCGCCAAAGGACCAAAAAAAAGAGGAATAGATGAAATCAATTGCGGTTCCACAGTCCAGAGACGTAAAATGGACGTAAGAGCTGAGTGCGTTGCGGCTTGTAAGATGATGATGTCGTCGAGGGCGGGTGAGATGGTTGTGTGCGTGCGAGGTTCAAAAAAAGGAACAAGCTTTGAATTGTTTCTCGGGAGACTGAGTAGTAGAAAAAATGGTATAACGGTAACCGACGACGAGGACGAGGACGAGGACGACTGGATATGAAAAGCTGCTGCTGCTGCCGGTGGTGCCAATGACGAGGAGAAGAATGAAAATGAGAAAAAGGTGATTCAAGGAAAGAGTTTCAAGAGGAACCCAGCAAAGTGGCAGTTTTGAACAGAAGAAATCCGGGGTCGGAGGGGGGGGGTAAGGAGTGGAGGAAGGGAAGGGGGGGGATGGGGGCAGGATGACGGGTGTGGAGGAAGTATTATATTTTTTTTTTCGTCTTTCGTCAGACGACTACGATTGAATTTACAAAGAGCCCATTTTTTTTCTTTGCATCAGAAATGAGATTTCAGAGGACCGCACACCAACAGACCTTGGTGTGTGTGTGTGCGTGTGAGTGAGTGTGTATGGATGAACGGATGTACCTTGGCGAATCGTTGCAAGGGGGGGTGGGAGGCTAACTACGAACAACTACCCTAGTTCGTTGAAGGATTACATATGTGCGTCTTTGCTGTTGCTGCTTCTGCTGCCGCCGCCGCCGTCGCCGCCGTCGACGCCGCCGCCCGTTCATCGTCTCCGCCGCACATGGTAAGCACCTACTTGGAACTCCGTCAGCGGACGGACGAGGGTGGAGAAGGGGAAAAAAGAGGACTGCTTGCGACGTGAATGAAGCAGCACACGTTGACGACGTTGACGGCATTGAAGAGAAAACGGAAAAAGAAGAAGAAGAAGAAAAAATAACTGACAAGTAAGTAATCGAATAAGAAAATAAGAAAAGAGAAACAGACAGAGAGAAAAAAAATAATAGTATGAAAAAGGGCGTGCGGCATTGGTACAGAACAGCAGCGCCTTCTGGGGCCACAACGCTACGGGGGCCGAGGGGGGCGCGTTATGGTTGCGGGGGGGAGAGTGGTGGTTTGTGGCGGACGCTGCTGGGCCGCTACAGAGGGCGAGAGAGAGGCCCTCTCTCAGTATATTTCATGCTCTCTCTCTTTTTCTTTTCTTTTTTTTTTTTTCATCTATTCATGTACAACCTTGTTGGTTTCAGAGCCACTCGATGCCAAATTCATAATGGAGAAAATGAGTCGCTCGTTTTCCATTCGAGCTCTTGAAAAACTAGACGAAAAAAAAAAGACAGTCTCGCCCCCAGCGAGCAGAACCCGCTCACCTGCAACATACTGGTAGGTACCCAGTAAACGGATACTCTGACTGCTAAAAAAAAACTACCTATAGAGAGAAATAATGATGGGAAAAAAAAACTGACCCAGCAAAAGAAGAGAGTCCCACTGTGCTGGATCCGGGGTGGTTGTGGTTTTTTTCGGGCGCTGAGCCACTCACAGCGAGACTAAAATAATAAGAGGGAAATAAAATTAATATTGAAAAAAAAAAAAAGAGGGAGAGAGAGAGAAAAAAAAACCGCTGCTGCTGCGTTTTGCTGGTCTCGGCGCGCCGCCCACTCCATTCCTTGTTTGACCATGTTTGCCCTCTTATTCCTATTATTTTTTTTTCTTCTGCTTCTTCTTCCTCTTTATTCTTTTGCTCTTATTGCTTTGCTGACTCGTTTGCGTTTATACCTTGGGTGGCCTTCTTTTTAGGGTCAACCTATTCAAGTACATTCTGGTTCTTGTTTAGAAGAGGCTCTGTACCTTGAACACACCACCACTACCACTACCACCATCACTCAGCCGTCCCTCCTTCACCTCCCCCGGAAAGGCCCCCCCCCCCCCCCCTGCTAATAATGCCTGGCACCACACCTCGCTTTCTTCAGATCAAGTACGAGCAACCCGGATCCACATGCTTTTCCATTCATTCTTCTTGACATCATCATCATCATATCGGCTTTATGATGTCTCTTTTTTTTTTGGGTGGGATTCTTTCTAAACGGCTTTGACACAACGCCCATGTTATTCAAAATGGGCTCTCGTCGTTTCTTTATTTCTTTTTTTCTCTTTCCTTTGCCCTGCGGCGCGTCATTCTTACGCCAAACAAAATGAAGGAATTAAAGAATAAAGTGTAAAAAGTGTACCTGAGAAATACGTAACATTCATCAACGTAATCAGACGGGATATATTCATACGGA
This sequence comes from Cordyceps javanica, assembly GCF_051103115.1. Classification (NCBI taxonomy): domain Eukaryota; kingdom Fungi; phylum Ascomycota; class Sordariomycetes; order Hypocreales; family Cordycipitaceae; genus Cordyceps; species Cordyceps javanica. The sequence goes on from NC_139299.1 coordinate 3,022,448, forward strand.
AAATAATAATAATAATAAAGTCGCCCTCTTTCCGTCCGTTTCCTTCCCCGGAAACCCCTCACACGAATCATGTCTCTTCCTCTCTCTCTCTCCCTCCCTGATCGCCTCATCAAGGTTTGGGCCTACGCTCGCTTCATCGTACCACGGGCCTTGGGTTGAATGATTTTCTGGGGCAAACCCACACACTATTCATCTCCCCTCCCAGCTCTTGATTTTATTTTATTTTTCGCTAGTCGTGTTTCTGTCGCCAACTCACGCATGTGGCTAGCCAACTAGCTAGTTGGACTGGGGGGGATTTCCATTCAGTCTCATATGACTCTCTCTCTCTCTTTCATTCTAGTAATAAACTCTCAGACAGTTGCTCAAAATTGACATGTGCGCTAGCTACCAACGAATAAACCCGCCCCCCTCCCCGCCACCACCCCTTCCCTAGCTAGTCTACGTCAATGCGATCTTGGCCAAAAACTCTACTCAGTACTGAGTAGTTGATTACTTGGCCATCCTGGGAACTGGGCGCATTCAGCCTCAGGAAAATTGAATGGGGAAAAAAAAAAAGACGAACAAAAGTAATCTGCAATGCGTTACGACACATGCCTAAACCACTTTTCCTTCTTCTCGTCATGGGTAGTGCAGCATTCCAACACCAGAGAGAGAGAGGAGTTACAGCCAACTCTTCAACCTGCTTCTGGTCACAAAACTTATGTAGGAAGAAGCAAGTCGAAAACAGGCCGGCTCATGGTTTGCAGTTATTACAACGGGGCTTTTGCAATCGGTCTCTATTCCACGACTCGACTCTCACAGTTTCGTTGTTTTGGTTGGCTCGTCGAAAGAGAGACAGAGACAGAAGCGTAAGTAGTTGTGTCTCGCCAAGTCCGTCAGTTTGTCTCTCCCTCCGCCAAACTATTCTCCATGTCATTGTGCCCCAGACCCCACTCCCCTTCCAACAAGTAACCAGTAACTTGGCTGCTGACACAAAACTGGGCTGTTTCCATCTTTCTGCTGCTCTGCTCCCGCTCCGCTGGGCATGGGAAGTTTCCCCCTCCTCCCCTCCCTTCTCCATGATGAGGCTCTGCGCCGCGTGGTGGAGAGTGGGACGTGCCCGCAGCTCCGGAAACCTTCATTGCATTGACTGTAATACTCTTAAGCAGGCTGGGGGAGAGGGGGGCGCGTTGCTGCGAACCATCATGTGCGACCAACATCTTTACGCTGGGTGGTGTCTCTCGCTCTTTGTGTTGGGTTGCCTCTCGTCTGACCTCTTTCGATTTATTTATTCTTTGAAATCCCAAGGGCCAACGAAAAAAAGAATAGAAATGGCCGCCAAAAAAAGAAAAAAACGTTCCCCAGTCTCTCTTCATCCCAAGGCGGTTTTTGTGACTGATCACTTGCCCATCACTGACCCGATTCGTCGAATGCAACTTGACTCGTCGCTTGTAGGCAACGACCAAGTCGAGCCGTCGTCTTCGCACACAGAGAGTTGGGCCTGTTTTTTTGTTCCCGCTCAAGGGGTAACTACAGAAAAGAAAAAACTACTTCACTGAAGCAGTACGTCTCTCTATAGGGTAACTGGGTTTCTCAATCTCCTTTGGCCAGCTTCTTTTGGTTTTTCCCCAGCTCCGCAAAGCCTCCAATCCAATGACTATACGACCAAATCCAATCACCCCGGGGCAAACCACCTTCCCCCCCCCCCCCCCCCTTTTTTTTTATTCTCTCTTCTTGAGCGGATTTTCTTGAGCGGATTTTCAGCAACAAAATCACACTTTCAAAAAACAATCATAATACAATCAAGCAATTGATTGTTGGAAGCAGACGACTACTGTTCTATATTTGCATCCATGACCATACTCTCAATTACCGCCACGATCCCCAGATCCTGGGTTCACCGAAGAAAACCAACTCCCGTCATCTTTCGCTTCAGGCAAATTTCACTTTTCTTCTTCTCCTTCAACCCGTTTCATTCCATTACCCAACTCAAGGGCGTGTACAGCAAGGATGGCTGCGAAAAACATTTGGGTACTGTCCATCTGTGTCGACCGCAAGTCTAGATCGTCATGGCCATGGTCGCCATCGGCGTCTCGGTGGGTCCACCTTCTCCGGAGCTCCGGGACACGCACATTGCCCGACTCGTCGTACCATTTACCTTTTTTTTTTTCCCTCCCCCTAACCTCTTTGACCTCTTTCAAACTTGCGCTCACCTATCCCATTTGCCACTGCACCCCCGAGAGCCGAATACAGTACATCGCCACGAGTGGAAGCTTCTCCCCTCGCCCCATCTTTAGACAGCCCCGTTCCCTCTTGCTAGCATGTACCGCCCATCCCAAAACTCCATCACGATGTCGTGTGTCAAAGACCACCTCTCCCCCGTGCACCGGAAATTTGTGGAGTGCCACGCAGAGGACTGCCGGGTGTGGATCTGTTCAATGCATCTGTGCATCAAAGACGCGAGTGACAAGGCTACCAAACGACGTAACCCCCCCCCTCTTCCATCCCCCAACAGAAAAACAGGGCTTTCTGTTTGAGTTCTGCATGGCCAATCCCATCCAAGGCGGTGGGAATAACGAGTTTCTCTTCTTTTTTCCCACGGAGACTCGCTTGCCTGCTCCGTGGGAAACAGAAGAATAAGGAAACAAAGAGGCGTCAGATGCTGCAGGAAAAGTTCAGCACCCTATCTCGGCCCCGTTCCTTACCAGTAGAAAACTGCTATTTCGACCCCCTGGGGAAATATATGGACATTTGATCTGATATTTGCTTGTGATCATCATATATCTCTTCTTATTTAGCACAACCAATAATAAAAAAGACTTGGCGTACTTTGCGGTGGATTGGTGATGATGATCCAACGCTCTTCACATGTCAGATGCTCTCTTTTCGCAAAATTTCACTTGTTTAGCTTTGATCTTCATATTGAACTTCATGCCCTCTCCCCCCCCCCCCTCCCCGCCTTTGACGTACCCTGTCCCCTTCTCAACAAACACGCAAGTACGGGCTCGTGTAATTTCAATGAAGAAAGGGGTGGGTAGGAAAGAAGAGGGCTGACCTGAAGAAAAACTCCGTTTCGTCAATCTCTCCCCCTTTCCCACCCCCGTGATCTTGGACCTGAACCTAGCCCGTCTTCTCCAGTTTCTGGAGCCAAAACCCAAGAAGGCTGCTGGCTGTGCGCCCGCACGACCCCTGTGGTACTCAGTAGACCCAACGCTAGCTAGTTTCTTTTGTCTTCTCATTTCTTCACATGCATCTCAATACTCCTCCCCCCGTGCAAGACCTTCAGCTTAGCTCGTCGATGGGCGCAGCCGTGCCAGGGTCGGCCTTTTGCATAATCCCCGGTCCTCGCTAACGGGGAACAATGATCGGTAGTTGGTTGTTTGAGAGGGCGGGGGTTAGCGTTTCTGGTGGCAGGGTTATGGTAACTGGAGAAAATACTGCCTAATCGAGAAAGGTTTGCATTGGCCAACCATCATACCTGATGATGGCAAATCCCGTATACGTCTCTGCTCCTTGACAAGACAAGTCATCGACGTCTTGAGTCCTTAGCTGTATCCATTTCCCCATTTGCCCGTCCCCAGTAAGTAGTTTTTGGTGTGTGTGACTCCTGCCCCTCCCTCTCTCTCCTCCCCCAGGTTGGCCAGGATTGTCCGGGTTGCCCGCGGGGGGCTCGTCTTTCTTCTCGTCTCCGTGGGACTTGCAAGGGACGGGGAAAGCGGCTCCGACGGAACGACGACGGGACCACCAAATGTCAAACTGAGTACAATGTGTTTGTTCTGGTTGGCTCTATTTCAGCCCTCCTCATCTCCTGCGGCGAAAAGGATGGGCCAGCGAGTATGGGGAGATTTACTGGCAAGATTCATCGTAGTAGAGGCAAAGAGAAAAAAAAAGAAGAAAAAAAAAATCAATACCCATCCCCTTTATTAGGTTGGGGAGGGAGTGACTGGTCTCATGCCAAAACTGGCTTTGTGCTTCTGCGACATCGCAACGAAGCATAGGGTAGGTAAGGCGGTGATGGGGGGGATGTATTCAAGGTAGACTACAACCACGGCAGATGTTTTCCGCGGATGCTGATGCTGCAGCTCTACCAGAAAAGAAATCGCTCGTCAATACTCGGATTCGATTGGAAAAACCCACCTGTACGGCATTTCGATTCGATACAATCTCCTTCACGTCGGTGTTGAAACGGCGGCTTCTCTACTGCTGTACATTCCCGCGAGACGGAATCGGCTAACAGCCACGGCGCCGCTTGACTGCGGAGGTCCCGGCTGACCGCCCGCCGCTGCCCTTCCGGAGCCTCGCCCCGGGAGGGGGGGGGTGTCCTTTTGGTCTGTCAATCTTGCATTCTGCGCTGTTTTTTCCTTCTTCTTTCTCATTTGATGTGCCGACGTGCAGATGGTAACGAGAGGGCTGCATATGCAACGTACCCGTCCTTTTCCACCCCAAACCGAGAAGAAAAAAAAAAAAGGATGTTGTTAGTTTGTGCGGTAATTTTTTTCCCCAGCCAAAATGTACACTTGTACACATGTATCGCAGATGGCGACATGCCAGCCCGGCCGCAGGAGGCGTTGGTATAGCTGCAAGCCCAGGCCTGGGGGGGGGGGGGGGGGGGGCCGAGGGGGGGAGAAATAGAGCCCAAAATTTTGCGAGGTTTGTAAGAGAGCAAGGTGGCGCTTGTTAATGTCGACGTCGATGAATGACGCCTTTTTTTTTAATTCTGTTTTTCTTCTCTGGTGATTCACAATGTATGCCTACTAGTCCTCACCCACACAAGCAAGACCACTTTGTAAGAACCATGGAAAGTATATCTGGCGCACTTTTGGAATACATTTAAGTACTACAAGTAGAGTGAGAAGAGAAGAATAATAATAATAAAAAAACAAGCCAAAAAAAAAAAAAAAAGAGAGACAAACACAATGTATCAATCAAAACATTCCATGCCCCCTTGTATGCAAGCTTGCCAGCCAGCCCGTCCTTGTCCGCGCCAAAATCCGAGTTTGTGCTGGCTGTTCGGCGCTCCGAAACAGATCGCTCGGAAAACGAGATGACCACCTTTAAAACAATTCGCCCATCGTTGTCGCACCACAAACCGCCCATGCGGGAGGGTGACGAGGGACGATATACCAATTCTCCCATTCGTTGGCTTCTCCCTCTTCTTCCTCTTTTTTTCTCCTTCTTTCTTTCCACCCCCTCATCTCTTGACGTTTTGTTTCCCTGTTCTTATTCACGTTTCCACTTTTTCTTTCCCCTCCTCTTCTTCTTTGTTACGACGGAACAAGCTTTCTTACACGATTTTTATTTTTATTTTTTTTTGGTGGTTGAATGTTTGTTTCCCTCGATTTTTTTTTTCATATTTTCCCTCCTCGACCGGGGCATTTTCGGGTTCCTTTCATCAAACCTTTGTCTATCGGAAACTTGCCCCCCTTGATTCGCTGGCGTGGGAGAGGAGGAACTCGGGGCGAAGCATGCTTTCTTGAACCCGGGGCCGAACCCACCGCATGATGCGGGCGGGCTGTGACGGAGTTTTTTTTTTCCCCTTCTATCTTGAAACAAGCACGGAGAAAAGAGGAAGAAAACAAAAAGAAGAGTTGCCTGGAGTGGCTGGCTGGCTGGCCGTTGGGGACCTGGACAAGAATGTCCGACAACGGATGAGGACGGGCTGGATACTACGCAGACTGGACGACGGGATCCCGGGCCGCCAGGACTTTTGGGGGTTTCTACCCTCTTTCGGATGGGTTAGGTGAACGGATGATGGCACGCCATTGGCGGCATTTTGGATCCATTGGGGATATGGCCGAAAAACAGGACCCGACGAAAGCTCTCTCTCGTACGCAAGGTGTTCTTCGACGTTCAGCACGTCCTCTGGAATATGAGGCTGCAATCACCATGGGAGCCACTGACTCGAGAGCTCTCACACCACGGCCTGCCTGTCGATCACGTCCACCATGCCCCGATATCACCTTTTTCGTGAGTGAGGCACTCTGGAATAGGATGCTGCATCACGACGTTTGGCACTCTGGAATATGATGCTACATCGTGATGTGAGGCACTCATTCATCCGAAAGCCCTCACTCACATCAGACCTGTCTATCGGTCGCGTCCATCATACCCGGATATCATCTTTGTCATGAGTGAGGCACTCTGGAATAGGATGCTACATCGCGATGTGAGGCACTCACTCAGCCGAAAGTCCTCTCGCATACCCATCCATCCACACACTTGCCTCTTCATCACCCATCCCCAGCACCCCCTACCCCGATACCACATTCTACCCCGACATCCTAGTGATCATGTGCATGTGTGTGTGTATGCGCGTGGGTGTGATGTGAGACGTCTTCCGGTGCTGCTCGCCTCAACGACGCGCGCAGGACAGCACACATCCTGGAAACGGACGCGTGTGTTCTTGGACAAAGACATGCCACCTCAGCCACGCACGCATGCGCCAATGCATGATTCTCACCCAGTCAAACCCCGAGCTCGACTTGGGATGAGCCCGGATCGATTCATCATGTATGAGCAAAAAGACCTGAAAGGGCTGTCTTGTCTCGAGCGAGCCTCATGCTTGATATGCAAGGAACGCAAACGCGAATGGGCTTCTCAATTTCCAGAGAAGAAACCGCCGTCATGACGACCCCCTCCACACGTCTGAGAACTTTACGTCAGCGGATACCCAAACATCATCCTCCAGTCACTCGTCTCCATCTACATCACCATGATACGCAAGAACGAAAAACTGACTGGAATGTGGCATTAGCCAAATCTATTTGATGGCGTCCATCGGCACCCCTCTAGGGTCCATACTCGCCATGTGTTGCTATGTATCCACGCTCATATATGCCAGCAAAAAAATAGAAAAAAAAAGGAAAGTTGTGATGTCGTCAAGACACCACAACTAGAAGAGGCCGAAAAGAGCGACATGGCTTCTCGACCACGTGAAAACAACAAACGGAAAAGCTATCCCAAACGCCAATACATTAATATCCTCGCGTTATGTTGCTCGACATGCACCAATTTTCAAAACATCAACGGCGGCAAGTGCCATTACAGGCGGCTGCTGTTTATATCCGAGAACGACTTGGGCTCATAGACGCGCTGGCGAATGTACGAGGTCAGGGCAACATCACCCCACTCCTCCCACTCGTTCCAGAGTTCTTCGGGCAGGGTGGAAACACCCTCGCGGCGAGCAGCCTTCATGACCTCGCGGGCAATGATGACGCTGGCCTCACGGACACGCTCAATACGGGGGTAGATGAGGCCCTTGGCAATCTCATCGGCATTGAGGCAGTTGGACAGTGCAGCGGCTGACGTGTACACCATGTCGTCGGTGACTCGGGTAGCCTGGGCGAGAATGGCACCGAGGCCTAGGCCGGGGAAGACATAGACGTTGTTACCCTGGTTGGGGTGGTACGTGATCTCGTTGCCGTTGGGACCAGCGACGGTGAGGGAGGAAAACGGTGAACCAGAAGCAAAGATGACGGAGCCGTCAGTCCACTCGACAGCCTGCTCAAAAGTGCACTCGGCCTTGGTGAGAGGGTTGCTTAGGGGGAAGAGGATAGGACGACGGTTAGGTCCACCACCGTCGACCGAGTGCTTGAGAGCACGGATGCACGACTCGGTGAAGACACCATATGTGGCAGCCAGACCGACAAGAGCACTGGGACGGACATACTCAATGACTTCCTCGAGCGTGCGGAACTGCTGGCCATGGTTGTCTGTACGGGCAAAGAACTGCTTGTGCTCAGCAAGGTGGTCACCACGGTCCTTGGTAACAAGACCCTTGGTGTCTACGAGCCAGAAGCGGTCACGGGCCTCGCTGGGGCTGAGGCCGCGCTTGGTGTAGTACTCAACGAGCTGCTTTGCGACACCGACACCGGCGGAACCGGCACCCATGAAGACGAGACGCTGGTCCTCGAGAGGGACGCCAGACAGGTTGACGGCACCAATGTAACCACCGAGAACGACAGCGCCAGTGCCCTGGACGTCATCGTTGAAGCATCGGTGGGTGTTGCGGTAGCGGTCGAGGTAGTTGAAGGCCTTTTCGCTTTCAAAGTCCTCGAACTGGACTACCATGTTGGGGTACACCTCCTTGACGGCATCCATGAACTCGTCCATGAAATCTTGCTGGACGGCCTTCGGGGCACGCTTCTGGCGGAGACCTAGGTACAGAGGATCCTTGAGGTTGGACTCGTTGTCGGTACCGGTGTCGAGGACAATGGGCAGGGTCTTTTCGGGGCTGATGCCGGCGGCAGCAGTGTAAAGGGAAAGCTTGCCAATCTGGACAAGGAAAAAGAAACAATGTTAGCACGGACAGGCGGGAGAGATCAAGCACTGTGTCAAGAGATGGTTTGCGCTTACAGAGATGCCGACGCCATTTACACCGAGATCACCAAGACCGAGGATACGCGAGCCGTCGGTGACGACGCAAATCTCGGGGTTGTCGCAGGGCCAGTTGCGGAGCATGGTCTTGATGGAGCGGCGCTGCTTGATGGAGATGTACAGGGCCTCGGGGCGAGTATACAGAGTCGAGTACTGCAGGCAGACATCACCGATGGTGGGAGTATATACGAGAGGCATGAGATCACGGATGTTGTCCATGAGGAGGCGGTAGAAGAGGTCGATGTTTTGGGCCTTGAGGTTGGACAGGTAAAGGTACTTGTCAATGTTTGTCTGGCGGGTCTGGATCATCTTCATGGCGCGGATGCTCTGAGTCTCGAGACTCTCCATGGTATGAGGGATGAGGCCGGTAAGGTTCTTGGCGACACGCTCCTCGGGAGTGAAGGAGAGACCTGAAAACGAGTGTGAGCGGTGAAAGAGGACGATTGGCAGACGTCGAGGTCGCAGGACGGGGCGAATCCACGACAACGAAAGCAACACGGAGAAGAGAAGAACAAAAACATACCCTTGTTCCAGTGAGGTTCACGGATGATTTGGTAGCCTGCGGCAGCAGACTCTTCCATGTACTGGGTGGGCTGGGACTGCTTCACCTCGGCGAAGCGGTCCTGCGAGTAGCCGCGGTGTTGATCCAGGGTTGTCATTTTCATGGCTTCTTGGATGGCAGAAATGTCGACTGTACTCATGGTGTTTCGTTGTGTCAGCCTGTGAGCGGAAAAGGACTGTCTCGAGGTGGAGGTTTGCGAGGCAGAGCGGATGGAGAATCTAGAGATGGACCGGGCCGAACTTCTAGAGCCAATGGAGGAAAGGGAGGCAGAGCGAGGGGTGGCAATGTCGGACGTGTCTGTGCTGATGGGATACGACGAAGCCATTGGCAGAGCAGAAGCACGCGAAGGGAATGGGGGCCGACAAGCGAGAGGGTTGTTTGCTAGAGCGTTGGCCAGAGCAGAGAATCTTGCCCTCGACATGGCTGGGAGCGGGGAGGGGAAGGGGGGAAGTTATATGAAGCCCGAGACGGTGGCGAGTGGGGAAGGGAGCAAGCAACACGAGGCGAAGCGAAGTGAAGGAAGATTTGTGAGGCAAGGTGCGTGAGGGACGGTCCGTGTTGGAGCTGAGGTTGCAAGAGTAATCCGCACGGAGACGCCAGATACCAGGCACGCCACAGGGCTACTACGCCAGGGCACGGATGGTGGGAATGGCTGGCGCAATGGAAGCTTGAGAATGGGAAGGGGGTGTGTGATGTAGGAAGAAACGAAGCACAACGGACGTTTCAACAAGTTGGGAGCAAATGTCAAAAAACAAGAGGGGGGGAAAATGAAGAAATTGTGCGGCGCGTGGGAGAGCGACGGGCGGTGGGTGAGATTGAAAGTGAGGCAGAGCGGAAGGGCATCGGAGGGGGGATCCAGAAAAAAATTGGAGTAAGAGTTGCCTGGGGTCTCCGAGTCGGGAGTAGAAGGGGGGGGGGGGGGGGGGGGCGTGTGATGAGAGAGAGGATGGCTAGGCTGGCTGGTCGGGACAAGCCACACCCCCAGTGTTGTTCTCAACAAGCCAGCCGGGATGAATAGGAACAAGGGCAGGCCAGGAGGATGGTGAAGGAGATTGATGGAGACGGGGGGATCGAGGTTTTGGAATTGGTGACAGCAGGAGAGAGAGGGATGGGAGTGGCGAGCGTACCTGATGGATCGTTGGTGGACGAGATGGAGGGGTTTGGTCTGGGCGACGTTTCAAGAGCTGTATAATAAAGCGTGTATTGACTCAAGTCGAGAGTAGCAGCTAGGACGACGGCGAGGATGGTACCGGAGGAGAAGAATAGAAGCAGCGCCAGCTTTGGAAAGGAAGCACTTTTTTTTATTTTCTTCTTCTTTTTGGACCTTTCAGACGAAGTTTTTTTTAGAGGTGAAAGCAAAGAGTCTTTAAGGAGAAGAAGAGGAGGTGGAGGAAGGGGGAAGAAGAGGGAAAGAGAAGTTAAGAGAAGAGGCGTGGGAGAAGCCAAGTATAATAATGTTGTGGTTATTGGAGGCGGCAGTGAGTTGAGGGAGTGCCTTTGCCGAGCCAACCCCACGATGCATTGATGCGGGAAAAAAAAGAGATGATAATTGGCGGGCAGCGAAATTTGGAGAAGAGCAAGGGAAAAGAAAGCAGAAGGATGAGTACTGAGTAGGACGGAGGGGAGGGGGTGAGGATAAGAGAGGAAGACAGATGAAGCTTTTTTCTTCTTGTCTTGTTACTGTCACGGAGCAAGTACGGAGGAGCAGGTGAAAAAGGAAAATTGGGTGTGGAATGTTTGGGGGGGGGGGGGCGTGCCTAGTTGGGTGTGTGTGTGTGTGTTGGGGCCAAAAAGTCATGTAGCTGTTACTTGTCGGGTGAGTGGAAACGTCGGCTGCAATGATGCTTACACTGCGTATCCAGTACCTCTGATGACCAGCAGGGGGGCGCGGGCGCAGAGACGACCGGGCAAAATCGCGACGACCTCTATACGGGCGGCTCCGGGAGAGCCAGGGAGGAAGCGAGCAGAAGGAAACGAGAGGACAGAGAGGCCGAGAGGGAAATGGAGATGAAATTTGGAGAAGACTGGAGTCTATTTTACCAAGTACTTGTGCGGAGTAGTAGTAGTACTAATAGCTGTGTAATGGAGAGGGAGTAATTGCGTTGATTTATTTGCTGGATTTATTCATGACTGAATTTGACAACTACTTATTACCAGTACCTACCTATGTACTTGCTCACTACCTACCTACGGAGTACCTAGGTGGCAGTATTCGATAGAAGGCACTTGGCTGTGGCTGTCGTGTGCTCTTTTTCCGAATACAAGAAAGAAAAAAAAAGCCTCATCCGTCTTCGAAAACGAGGAATTGGCTGCAGAAGAAAAGAAGAAAAAAAAAAAAGGGCAGCAATCTTGAAAAAACTTATACTGTACGGATACTTGATGTATTGCAAAACAAAGCTGCTTTATTTGTTGGGCATGCGCCCTACCTTACTTAGCTGATTGAGCTCAGAAAGGGGAACAGAAGGAAAAACGAAGTAAACAGCCCCAACCACAGCTACCTTACTTATTAGTATCAGTAGGTAGGTACTGAAGTACTGATCTACTGGTGCGCAGTACTCCGAACTCTCAGGTACAACAACCACGACGACCACGACAATCACAACAACCTTGACAACCACCCCCCTGCCCCCCATGTCTCGCTTTCTATTCCACCACAGGTAATTCTTTCTTTCTTTTTTCTTTTTTTTTTGTTTCTCTTCGCCTTGACAACCCGTACAATGTCCGTACTCGCCCTGGACATTGCTACCACCTGGCATTACCTCTTTTGGCAGCGGCTCCGTTGTAGTTTCTACAACGGCTCTACCTTGCATCTACCAGGGGGAGGGACAAAAAAAAGAAAAGACTCAAAGATGGGATGGGAGACGCCCCCGTGTCACTCAGCCCGTGCTAGTCCGCGACATGACGAGCCGATATAACCGATATTTGTTTAATTTGGGCACGGATTACAGAAGAAGCTTGGTTTTTTTTTTCTCTTGTGTTGATAAACAACGGAACAGAAAAAAGAAAAGTAAACAATCATCCTCTCAACGCAGAGTTCTGTGAACTTTGTATAGAGTACTGATTACACTAGTTGGCATCCGATTACTGCAGAGCCAAAATCGATAGAGGAAAAGTAAGGAGGGAAAACACGCAAAAGAAGATAATTAAATAATTGAATAAACAAATAAGCCGCCACTTTACTCCGTATTTTGCCAATTGCTTCCAGCAGCCCTCCTCCTTTTCTCTCCCAGCCAGCCACGCCCATAAGCACGTCGTCGCCGTCTTCGTCTGGTAAGGTAGCCAGCGACAACGGCCAGCGACAACGGCCAGCGACAGCGGCCAGCCACCACCATCCATCCATCCACCCCATCGCCGGCCGGCCATCTCCCGTGTCCGACGATGATAGACTAGTTACCGGAGAGCTCCTAACATGACGCCCGGCGATTGATCCTCGTATGTAATATCAAAGAGTAATTGATAAAGATGATTTCAAAATCATTGTGACAGAAAATTACTCAGAGAATCCAGAATTCCGATATCCATCATCTCCCTCGCCAGGTTCCGTCCGTTTTGGCCAAATCACGCACACCCTCGGCGCTCATCACATTCTTGACTCTTCTTCAAGTGACTTACCAGTAACTTACTGGTACCATCAGTAACTACTCCGTACCATCAGTCACTTCTTCAAAGCACAGGCCATCTCACTTTCTCCCTCATCGGCGTTTGCTCTTCAGCTTCCCCTGCCAGCTGCCAGCTGCCAACCGCCACCGGCCAGCTGCCAGATGGCTGCCGCTTGCTTGCTTGCTTGCTGGTCTTGGTCGGGCATCAACACCCCGATTCCTCCCCCTCTCAAAAGAACCCTTGCCCTTATTCTTCTTATTCAGCTTCCTCATCTCCTTCTCCTAATTCTTCTTCTTCATCGTCTTCTTCCTCCCTGTTCCTCCCATCAATCCATGCCATTTACGACAATATTCAGGCTCGCGCCATCACGCCCAGGCCACCTGTCCCAGCCAGCCCTTGACCACCACCCCCTCCCTCCCTTTCCTTGCTCCCCCCGGCCCCTGCATGCCCGTCAACCAGACGAAACACCCGCGTCCGGAACACCATCCCGGGCACGCTGTAACATGGCAAAATCAAGAAAGGAAGCAAAGAATGATAGAGGAATAAAAGGGAAAACCCTGACGGCTGCTTGATTCGCTGCCTGTATCGCAGACAATAACAGCAACAAGACCGCCATCGGCGTTTCAGAGCAAAGGCCTGCGACATGCCAACAGTAACTGACAGCTGCTATTCTTACAATTTCCGTCTAGAAGCCGCTTCCCGTCCTTCCCCTTTAGACCTGGTCCGATATCAAACTGGCCGAATTCCAGGACCGCGAGACAGCACGACATTGGCCCCCTTTCCGCATCCTTGGATGCCATCAAACGTTACCTTCATCAAATTAGCAAAGGCCCTCCTCTCTTCCATGGTAAGAACAACAAAATGAACAACCAAGAAAATTCTTCGACTTCTTCGGCACCTTCGAAACCCATATTAGATGGTCCAAGTTCCAGCTGCTCCCGGTGCTCCACCACAGCTACCGCATGGTCATCCTGGTTTTGGAGGCTACGGGATGCGCTTCTGCCGCCAAGCAACCAGTCGCAGCCCTGCGCCGCCTAGCCAGCCCCTGCTGAGTTGTTCCAGCTGTCGCCGACGTGTTACTGGTAGTCATTTGATGCATTTTATATCTCTTGATTCCTCGACAGATTCTTCTTCATTGCAGCACATACAATACTGCGCCAAGTCAGACCACAATACCAAAGCTCCAGTATTAACCTTGCGAACAGGAAAGAAGGAATATAAGAAAAGGAAGCACCCTTACACGCAACATACAGCACCTATTCCGGTGTCGGGGTCCGTTCGCCTAGCGCAGACCCGCCATCTTTTGGAGAATTGCTCTACTCCCCAGTTAACTAGGTATGGAGTGCTTCGCAGCTAGCAAACTGGAACAGCTTTCCACCCAACAATTCCTCATCCAGCCTGCCAGCTTACCAGACCAAAATATTACCACCATTTCCATTGTGGACTGGGCGGACATTTGGAGACGTGTTCCACAAAATTTGGAGTCGTCCTTGCTAGACGACAACGACGACGGCAATGGCGACTACAACAAGTTCTTGTCCAGCGACAACAGTGCGACTCCAACAAAAACCAACTCTTCTATAGCCGTGTCTGCGCTAGTATCGCGACAATAATTCCATATACTCAAAGGACCGCTTGCATGCCGTCCTCCTAGTGGATTGCACATCTCTGACGCGGAAAATCAAACATGTACCGCCTGAAAGGACCCTGCATGTCCTACCCCGTACCGCAAAATTGCAACATATTTGGCATCAATACTAATAGCGTGCGTGCTCCGCCCGCGAAAACGGAGCGAGCGAGAACCTTGAACACTTGCTGCCACCCCAAATCCCGCATTTCCCCAACCGCTAGCCTCCGACTTCATCCGACAAAATGGGGAGCCCTCATGCGCCCGCCCCTGGCGCCTCCAACCCGTGTTAATGCCACACCCTGCAAGCCTTCCCGGTGGGCCACTCGCTTTTCACCCAACGGCCAGGGCTTTTTCCCTTGCCAGAAACGACGACATGGAGATCAAGTGCCAACGCTCGACAACCTCCAATACTTATTTGGTACGACGGTACCTCTCTGTCCGAGTCGCCTACGCTTGGCGAGTGCGCTCCCTCGTCGACGACCAAGGTTCATTGCTCGCAGAACTCCAGTGATGACCCAAGCCTGCCATCTCTGCAGCGCATCATGACCTGGCAACTGAAACACCCTATGCCGATACCCGAGAGTTCAACGCGTCACAGCTACTGGTACTTACTGCCGATACAGGGATTCGTTTTCGTCTTCTTTCTCGCCTCTGGCAAGTATAGAAAACCGGACCCGTGATGCCTAACTACACATCTGAGCGTCTAGGTAGCCTCAGCGCCCTTTACTGGGCCTGTGGCTTTTACGACTGACACATTCGGGCCCAGCCAAGGCGAGCAATTACACATGGCAGCGTAATTCACCAGAAGAATACCTACCGCGAAGTAGTAAGAAACTACTGGCGTTATCCACATGCCGCATTGATCCAGCGAGAACTGCCCGGCAGTAGATCATGCGTGGGCTGGCTATGCCATCGCTATGCACACAGCACTCGGTATTCATCACTCTGTAGGAGCGTCCGTTTCCGCAAGCTCATGCCATTATGCGGCCACGTGCAAACCATGCGTCTCCTTGAACAAACGCCGGCCTGAATCGGTCGACTGATTCTCTTATCCCGAGGAGCGTTCGCTGCATTGCGACACACATGCTAATCATTAACGTCGTCGCCCACGGTAAAGGCTCAAGCTCCGCTCTCCCGCAACATGATAAAACAATACCAACTTGTGCGCTCACATTGCAGTTCATGCGTCATAAACGAACTAGACACCTACAATTCTTTGCTCTAGGATAAAGAGGGAAAAGGTCGTCTCCTCCCGCATCTTTCCGATCTCGGTATTTTTGGAAGTAGTCACCCAAGGTGCCCATTCCCCCCGCACCCACACCAGCTCCAGAGCCACCAGTATCTCATCATCACCCCACGCTTATCTCTCTGGCCGACGCCCAGCTTCCCTTGTTACCCCGGCTAATTCTTATTAAATGGTTCCTCCTCTGCCGAAAGTAAAAAGGCTCCTACTGATTGGCCGACACCGCCGTGCCTGAGCTTTTTCTTTTTTTACGGCTGCGTCCCCAGACTAATTTGTGACTTGGCCTGCACACTGTCGGCTTCAGCTTTTCACATGCGTCACCGTCGAGGGGCAAGCCGCCAACGTCCACGTGAAGACGAGTGACTTTCGACATCGATCACTTTGCTACCAGCCTTTGTCAAGCGCAGTCTCCAGCAGATCTCGCTACCGCTGGCCCCTGCGCACCCTCCCTCCTACGCTACCCGACTGCCGTTCGTCTGCCACCACGAACTTGCACGTGTAAATAACATCATCTTTGCTCCACCGGCGCGCTTCCATCAGCCTCATGCCAGAGCCGGTCCACGCCACACCCCCTTCACTCGTACACATACTCTTGTCCAAATAGCATATGAAATTCTCTCGTATGTCTATGGCGGGCTTTTGTGATCTTCCCGACATATCCCCCTCCCCCACACCCCTTGACCCTGGTCAAAGCTTTCTCATGACTACGACGACAGAGAACCGGCTTACATCCTCGGGACAATAGCTTCCCCTCACATGTACCTGTATTACTCCAATTCCTGACGAATTAATCCCGGAGTCAAACGCACAATTTCTCATGGACCGGTAATAGGACCAACGTTGGAGTCATACTCGGACTTTCTGGGAGTCATCGCACCGAGACGTATGGAACTCTTTCTTGTTTGCTGCCTTGTTCACGCACACGCCCCTCCCCCTCCAAATGTAGTCTCCAACTTTCTCCAACTTGTCCAGTCAGTCATGGTTGGACCTTTAATTCGCATCACTCATCTTCTCTCGTCAGCGTGGCCTGTCTCGCGTCATACTCGAACCAACGTGTGTAATGGCTTCTTTTCGCTTGGCGTTGACTGTGTGTGTATCTGTAGCTGTGAGAATCTTGGGGGCTGAAGGGCTTGGTTGAATTCCAAGGTCTCTCTCCCTCTCTCCCTCTCTGTCTCCCTCTCTTTCTATGGGTTGAGCTGGCTCGTCCAGTTCGTGTGTACTGTGTCACTGCCCAGAAAGCTTGTTGTTTTGACTTGTGACAAGTTGCGTGAGAGCTTCCTGCTGAGCAGCTGTATTTGTCCATGTATATATATATCCTACGTGGTTCTATTTATTTACAGACTCTTTTGTGGTGGTGGTTTTACATGCCCTGGACTATTGATACTTGTATACAGCTAACAAAAAAAAGATGATCGAAAAGGCTTCCTGTAGCTTACCATGAAGAGAACAAGGCCAAAAAAAAAGAAAGAAAGAAAGAAAGAAAGGTGCTTAAATGCAGACATTGTATGTCCTCATATGGTATCTCGAACATGACAAGAAGAAGAAAATCACAAACCCGTCCGTCTCTCTTCGGAACCACCCTCACTTTCCTGTACAATCCAGAAGTAGATTTTCGCATCGCAAATAGTCCGAAAAATGCAAAGCAACGTCTGATTTCTCCTTTTTAATCCTGATTCCGCATAGAACCGACACACCTTGCTTGTTTCATCCTCTCCATTTTCTTCTTCTTTTATTTTTCTCCAAAACACGGCGTGTCTACTACCCGCCTCACTCCATCCCCCCCCCGGCTTCTCAGCGCAGTGCCAGCATCCGCTGCGTCGCGCTCTCCATCCTGCGCATGGCCGCGTCGTCGAGGCGCGCCCACCAGCGGCCGAGCCCTACGGCGTACTGGGCCTCGGCCTCCATGACGTCGAGCGGCGGGCCCTTGATCTGCGGGAGCGCGACGTCGCCGCGATCCGCGGCGGCGCGGGCGGCGGCGTCAAAGACGGCCCACGCCGAGGCGTCGCTCACGCGCAGGCCGACGCCGCGCCCCTTGACGGAGACGACGGTCACGGCCCGTAGCAGCACGACGTCGCCGCGCTGCACGGCGGGCAGGGACTGCTGGTGCGGCCGGAAGACGTGCGCGACGTGCACGCCCCGCGGCGCCGAGGACGGGTCCGTGAGGAGCAGCTCCAGCATGTAGTCGCGAGGCCCCTTGCGGGGCCGGTAGGGCGCCGCGGGCGTGGCGGCGGCCACGGCGATGATGTCGGCAGTGCGGTGGAGCGACGTCTGCAGGCTCGCCAGCGCCAGGTTGTCGGGGAGCGTGGTGCGCAGGTCCCGCAGCAGCTGGAGCTTGAGCTGCGACGCCGTCGTGGTGGTTGAGGCCGTCGGTGGGGGACCCTGGCTCCCGGCGGTCTTGTCAGGTGGCGGGGGCGACGCGACGATGTTGGGGGATTGTAGTCCCGCACTAGCCGGTGACTCGCTCGGCCGCCGCGCGTAACGGTGCTCCTGCTGCAGCTGCAGCTGCATCTGCGTGCTCGGCGTCACCGGCGTGCTGCGCGCGGCGGGAGAGTGCGTCCTGGACGTCGAGGATGCGTCGTCTCGGCGCGCGCTGCGGACCGATGATTTGGGGATGACGAGGCCCTCCTTGAGGCCCGCCTCCGCGATGCTCTCCATACTGCGAGTCACGCGCAGCGTAATAGGCCGCGACGACGTGTGCTCGGAGGACCGGGGCGAGGCGGAGGAGGTGCCGGCGGTGGCGCCGGCGGTGGCGCGAGTGGCTCTGGCAATGGCTACGCTAGGGTCTGCCTGATCCGCCGCGCCGCGGCTGCGCGTGATGCGGAACGACCGCTGCAGGAGAGGCGTCTTATCGCTGCTCCTGCTGCTTATGCTGGTGTTGGGCTCGATTGAAGCGACGACGGTAGCATGGTCATTCGTCTTATCGATGGACCGGCTGCTGCGTCTGTGGCTGCGCGGCGACGAAGTGACCACGTCCGGCTCGTCGGGGTCCTCGCTGTGCTGCTGCTGTTTAGTTTGCGAGCGCGTGCGCCGGCCCGTCTCGGAAACGGTATCACTGCGCTTGCGACGGTGCTCTCTGGCAGAGGCGGGCAGAGGCGGAGGAGGAAGCTCCTGCTTCGGCGAGGCGTGCTGCAGAAACTCGCCCATGATTTGCTGGCTCGCAGCCAGGTCGTCCTCGTCACTGTCGCCGGCATCTTGCGGCGGCGGCGGCGGCGGCTGATGCTGCGGGGTCCGAACAATTTCAATGTCGGCAGCCTCGGCGACGGGTATTTGTGTCTCGATGGGTGTGGGAAGTTGGCGGTTCCTGGTGGATCGTAACATGTGTGTGCTGGCCGCAGCTTCGGCCTCGGCCGCCAGTTGTTTTGCATCGTCTTCTTCTGACGGCTGGTCCTCCACAGGGATTAGAGCCTCGATAGCCAGCGGGTTGACACCGTCTTCTTCTGACGGCTCATCTCTCACAGGGGTTGGCACCACCGCGGCAGCTACTTGCTCAACATCCTCATCAGCAGCTTCTCCAACGACTTGAGTGGATATCTTCATTTCTTCGGTATTTGGGCTTGCGTCTGAGTTTTGTTCAACACGCTCTGGTGGTACATCTTCCATCATGCCTTCAGGTGAGTGATATTTAGGCGTTTCGACTTCTTCCGGGTCTTTCACATCCATGTCGATGTCGGGTTGAGATTTAATTTCGGCCTCGACAGCCTCGGAGGCGTCTGTCACTTCCATATCCTCATCCACATCGCTGGCTGTCTCATTGACATTCATGGGTTCCGCCTCATCTAATACAGTCGTCTGTTCTTCCTCCATTGCATCGATGTCTTCTGCGTTCTCATCTACCGCGATGGGAGAAGGAGCGGGCGAGGGAGCTTCTTCGATAGCTTGGTCAGGCTCTGACATGCGGATCAAACTGACTTCATCCTCGTCGACATCCATTTTGTCCACTGCTTCTTGCCCTTCTTCCGCACCTTCGACAGCTTCTTCTGATGACACCCGAGGTTTGTCAGTAACCAAAGCTTCTTCGATTGGGACGCCAGAGTCGTCATTTGTTGCCCCATTCTCGATGCTGGCCTCATCGTAGTGCTCATCGGCCGAAGCGTCCTCCTCACCTTCTTGTTCTGGACTGTGATGCACGGGTTCTTCTTCTTCGGCGCCCGATTCATGAGTAGGTTGCTGAAAGTTGCCGTCATCCTCTTTGACCTCAGCTTTGGGTTCAGCTTTACTTCTGTCGGGCTGCTTAGACTCCGCTGTGCTGACAACAGGTGCAGGAGGTTGTGCCGGTAAATCATCCTCAGCCTCGGAATCTGAGAGAAGGCTAATATAAACAGGATCTTGGGAAGTTTGTAGGACCTGAGGAGTAGGTTCGCCGGCCTCCTCTTCTTCTTCCTCTTCCTCTTCCTCTTCCTCCTCTTCTTCTTCTTCCTCTTCCTCGTCTTCGTCTTCATCATCGTACTGCTCCTCGTCCTCGTAGTGTTCGTTGAACCCAGCTTCTTCCTCATCGTAGCCATCATCGTCTTCATCGTACTCTTCCTGACCGTACTCTCCCTCTTCGTCTTGTTCTTCTCCCGACTCTACTTGTGATAGCCTACGAGGTGGCTCGCCAGCCTCGATTTCGTAGTCTGTGCTTTCAGCTTGCTCCTCGATCTGCTCCTCGGCTCGTGCCCCTACTTGATCCTCCACTCCATCCTCGGCCATATCCCCGACTCGTTGCTCAATTCTTTCTTCGATTTGTTCTCCAACTCTTCCGTCTTCGGGAGAACTCTGCTCTGCTGTGGTGCCTTGGATCTGATCAAAAAGATTTGGAACATCTAGCGCATGAGGATTAGACTCTTTAGTCTTCTCCTCGTCAACTTGTATCTCCGGATACGAATTTGCCTCGTATATGTCATCATCTGCTAGATCCTGAGCAGACAATGCGGCTTTAGGAAATGGCCCAACAGCAAATGGATTGCGGATAGACGCTGGCGGAGGGAACTCTGGAAGGGCAGAAGAATGCATGTGTTGAACAATTTCCGGACCGACGAGGCCGGTAGCAATTCCGTGATAAGCTTCGTCTGTTGATACGTCGAAAGCCAGTTCCGGCTGCCCGGGCGCTCGGTCTTCGGCAGCCTCGCGACTTTGCAACGATTCGGCTAGAGCGTCATTAAACACAGGAATACTGCTAGTCGATGCCGTCGTGGTATGCTCAACTGAAAACCCAGAGGTACCAAATGAGGACCCAAATATGCCGCTTCGTGAAGGAGTATTTGTTGAAGCAGAGGCAAATATATTAGTAGGTCCGCCAAATAGCGGTTGAGTCGGTTGGCTTGATGTTGATATTGGCTCTTCTTTCTCTGCAGTTGGCACACCAAAGTTTGGCGCTGTGGAGGACTCGTTGGACTTTTGTTCAGGTATTCCAAAGGTCATCGGTGTCGGCGACGATGGCATCGAGGTGGCGTGTTCGCGTGCCTGCTCAGCAACCTGAGACGCGAACGAAGCATTTCGCGACCGGGAGGACTCATCCACCATGGCTGGACTGTTGATCGAGACGGCCGCATTCTCTGTCGTCTCGGCCGCCTCACTGTCTTCTGTATCGCTGTCGAGATCATGCGTCTCTGGTGCTAGCGTCTCTGGGCTAGGCGATCGACTGCTGTACTTCCACCCTGTGGCCCCCATGCTGAATCGCGTACGCTTCGTCTTCTTCATCGTTCTTTTCTTTTTGGCCACGTCTTCGTCGAATATGTCAAACCCATCCTCAAATAGTGATCCGTAAGAAACACGCGCTCGTTTGAGGAACGCAGGTGACGAATATTCCGCGGGTTCGAAAGCGTAAGAGGCTAATCGTTTCGCAGGTAGGCTGCGGTTTGGGGAGTGTGCGCCAGGTGTAGCGACAACCTCTGTAGCAAACAGTCCTGAGTGCATGAGCGGCGAGGAACTCCGTGGCGTGGGCGTAGCTAGCAGGGCATCGTCTCCGTTTGAGTCATCGGGTAGATGAAGATCCAAGATTTCAAGCTGCTGGTCATCCGCTCTCTTTATGCGCATCAGTAGCCGGTTCGTAAACTTGAGCTGCCACTCAAGGATCGTGCCGGGCACGCGCGTTTGCGACTTGTTCGGCTCCCAGTGCGCACCCTCAAGTGATATACGGAGGCCATCGCCGCCGCCAATACCTGCATCCGACAGCTTCTGGCCGACAGGCCCATGGAACTCGAGACGCAGCTGGCCACGCGCATGTCGTAGACGAAAGTCGTGCTCGGCGAGGACAAAGGCGGCGGAGCGGGTCACAATGCTGTAGGGCCATGTAATCGTGACGACGCCGTCGATGACGCGTGAGCCGCGGTCGGGAAGCTCAGGAGAAAGCTGGGCGATTGGCGTCGGCGTCTGCGCGTCGAGTGCGCTGCGCGGTGCAGCGGTCGTAGCTGAAGTTGTAGCTTCCGCCATGGCGATATTGGGCGTGTGTTTGTCGAGGGCGAGCTCACGATGGAGCTTGCGATCGCGGAGCCACTGGCATCGAGGAGTTGGATGGAGCAAGGGCTTTTCTGGTTTGAATTCTGGATCGATTGTCCGCTTGCGCCTGAAGCCGTCGGCAGGCTCTGGACAAAGGCTGATGGGGCGGAGATGGGAGGGAGGAAGTTGGGTGGGTTGGGCTATCGCGCTGCCGAAAAACGGGTGAATGAACGCCAACGAGCTGGCGCGAGCTTGGTATTACCTTGGTTGACGAGGCTTCCAACTAAATCTGACATTTAAGCATGAGCCGATGGTAGTATTCCTCTTTTTTTTTCCACTTGAAAGAAGAAAGGGAAAAAAAAAAAAAAAACCACTAATACAATCCAACAAAGCATCATGTTAATACACGGGATATCGTCGCACGCCTTAGCGCATTCTGAGCGGGTCACAGACGCCAATACTCTATGGCCATTTCTGTGCTCGTGCGGTCCAGCGCGGACCCATCAATTTTTTTTCCTCTCCTCTCTAGGTAAACTCTTTTTCCTTTGAGTTGAGGCTTGCGCCTGGCGAAAAATCCAGCCGTCTGGCTTTCCTTTCTTCTCCTTCGTGCTACATTCTAGACCCAATTGTGTCTTTCTGGAGCAGCCAACATTACTATTGCTGCCTGTTGTTGTGGCAGTTGAGCGTGGCCTGGTGGCGCCGGTCTCTCAAACATAGTCAGGCACCTCGTCGCTCGTATGCGCCGGGCTGGAATTCCCTTCAAGATGGCCTCTGAAATTGCCCGAGACGGCATATTTGGTATGCGGAACACTTGGCCACCGTCTTGATACTCCCAGCAGCCACAGAATGCTAATCGCTGTGCGCCCCCTCTAGCCATCAACAAGCCGTGCGGCGAGAGCTCTGCACAGGTGATCCGTGTCTGCCAGCAGCACTTCAACCCCTCCGGTTTCTTCAAACCCATGCTCGAAAATGAAGTCGCCCGCCGACTCAAGGAGTCTGGTGGCCAGTTCAAGCGCCGCAGGCAGGAGAAGAGAGCCGCCCAGGTCAAGATGGGCCATGGAGGTACCCTCGACCCTCTTGCTACGGGCGTCCTCATTCTTGGCGTCGGCACCGGCACCAAGCAGCTGTCTCAGTTCCTCGATTGTACAAAAGCCTACGAGACTGTCGTCGTCTTTGGCGCCAGCACCGATACCTACGACCGCGTCGGCCGCATCCTCTCCAAGCGACCTTACGATCACATCACAAAGGACAAGTTGGAGGAGGCGCTCAAGTCATTCAAGGGCAAGCAAATCCAGATCCCGCCGCTATACTCGGCTCTGAAGATGAATGGGAAGCCCCTCTACGAGTACGCGCGCGAGGGCAAGCCGATTCCGAGGGAGATTGAGGGCCGCGAGGTCGAGGTTCTTGACATTGAACTCGTCGAGTTCTACGAACCTGGCAAGCATAACCACCGCTGGCCAACTGAAGAAGCCTCCGCATCAGAGCGCAATCTGGCTGAGCAGGTTTGGCGCCTCAAGAAGTCGCAAGAGACGGCCAAGAAGCTCACACCGGAAGAAAAGGAGGAGGACAACCAAGCAATAGCAGCGCATGAGTCTTTCAAGAAGAAATTCGAAGAACGCCAAGACGACCTCATACGAGACTCGCCCAAGCCATCTCGTCAGCGCAATGCCAAGGACGCGATGATGTCAGGCGCCCTCGGTACTCTGCCCCAGTACGCCACACATTCGAACAAGGGCTCGAACCTGGTACAGCCCGCGCCCGACAAAAACACGCCTCCTCCGTGGACAGATGAAGGCCCTCCTGCGGCCAAGATCAGGCTCACTGTTACCTCTGGGTACTACATCCGCAGTTTCTGTCATGATCTAGGTGCAAAGCTCGACTCGGCCGGCCTCATGGCGGAGCTCTGCCGCACGCGACAGAGTGACTTCACCGTGGGCGGTATCAATTGCCTCGAGTACGACGACCTGGCCAAGGGCGAGGAAGTCTGGGGACCTCGGGTTGCCGACATGCTTGCCCGCTGGAATGGCGAGCCCGGCGGCAACTGGAAAGCTGCCGACGCCAAAACGAATGGTGCGCCATCCAGCAAGGCCCATGCGCCAGGCACGAACGGCAATGGTCCTGCTAGTCCCGCCAAGGCTGAGAAGCGACGTCGCTCGCCTTCCGAGGAGCGGCCCAGGAAAGCGGCTGCCCGCGGGGACAACGACAGCCTGCGGCCCAGCACGCCTGGCCGTCGACCGTCAGATGACGAGAAGTCTTGGAATGGCTTCGATGACTGAAGGAGAGAAAAAGTATGGCTTTTTATCGCCGCAGTAGCGGATACATTACTATTGAGTTATGGCGTTGAGAGGTTCAAAGGGACAAAAACTGATTGAGGGTTGCGGCGTGCTCATACACTGTATATATCCATTTGCACTTTATAGCCGGTTATCGTGGGATAAACGAATCTTGATATTTCATCCTTGCGAATCATTGGCCACACTACTCTGCAACGACATTTTTTGACAAACACAATGTTTATCCCTCCCTCAAGAGTTCTCTGGCATTCAACTTGGGGATAATTGTTGCTGGCCTACCGTCAAGTAGCGAGGCTCGAATCGAATCACACGAGGCGCATCCACGAGGTGTCTTGTCTGCACTTGAATGACAATATTCATACCCAATTTTTTTTTTTTTCAAAAGACATCAAGCTGGAAACACGTCGATTCGACTTTGCTATTCCTGTCCATCTGAAATATGGAGAATGCGCTACACGAGGTGAGTGTGCGTACTGTTACTATCAGAGGCTGTTGAGCATATCAATACGTGTACAAGAGCGAAGGGAGAAAGTTCTTCAACCAGCAAGCCCAAAGATTTCTATGTAATCATTATACATGGTATCAGTTGGCAGTCATGTGTATCCGAGGACTTCTTGAGGTGCAAAGACTGAAAGAAGGTACTTTGGTTGAGCCCATTCCTGTCCGAGGCTAACACGACTGGCTCGTAGCCATAAGGACAGAGAGCAAAGCCTCTGTCCTCTAGTCGGAAACATCGGTGAAAATGTTGGACAGTCTGGAGTCTGTGGTTTTAAACAGAGGAGGAATATTTGTGTCTTCCAAGTCTTTGCCATCCAGCACCATCTCTGCAATGCCCTTTGTCATGGTTGGTATCAACAGCATACCACCACCGTTGAACCCTGCCAAAATCCATTCATTGTCGGTACCCGGGACTCTCCCAGCATGTGGAAGGCCGTCTTTGGTGACTCCCATCACTGCAAAAATGATTAGAATTAAAAAAAAAAAGGTGCCATGGCCGTCTAAATCGAGCATCCGCTTACCCCCGGTCCAAGTTGAGCCGACCTTGGCCTCGCCGTTTTGCCAGCCATAAAAATGCTGCTGATCAAACACCCGAAAGTCCTCCGCGACGCGGTCGCTGATCAGGCGGGAATCGTCCACAGAGTTGAACCACGCGCCGCTGCGATCGTTGCGGTCCTTGCGGAAGCTGCGCCCTCCGCCGCCGTGGATGACGGCGCCGTCGGGGCGGGGGTTCAGATAGTCGACCCACGCCGCGTCGTGGTGGAAGTTGTAGGTGGTGGCGAGCGTCGGCACCTGTTCGAGCGTGGCCCGGCCGGGGACGATCCTGGAGTTCTGGCCGACAAAGGGCACAATGACCCGGCGATACTGCGGGACAAGGCCCGCGACGTACGCGTTCGAGGCGTACACGACCTTGGCGGCGCGGACGTCTCCTTTCGAGGTCGACAAGACTGCAGGTGAGCTCTGAGAAGTCGAGCTGTGGACGGATTTGACAGGCGTGTTGGTGTATAGTGTCGCACCGAGTTCCATCACTCTCTCGAGCAGCCCGGTCACGAATTTGTACGGCCAAAGCGAAACGGCCGGAGAACTGAACGCGGCAACAGCGCCTTTCACACCCGTAACCTGTTTCGTCTCAACGTTAGTGAATGGGATCTTCTAGCCCTTTTCTGTCTTGTCCAGTCTAATTTGTCGCTGTGCGTGTTATTCTTGTTTTCCTACTTTTTGGCACGTACTCTTTCAATATGCGGCCCTTCTACCCACTGCATGTCCTTTAGCCAGTCGACACCTTCTTTCCGTCGCGCAGAAAGCCACTCCTTCAACCCGGCAGCGTGCTCCTTGTCGAAGAAGATGTCGTACGACCGCCGAACCTGGAGTTCGCAATCTATGCCTTCGTCTTCAGAAATCTGCTGGAGGCAGCGACGCTGCGCTTCCGACCAGCTGACCAATGCAGCAGCCGCTGCCGGTCCATGCTGCTCATACCAGTCCCTGAGCGTCTCGAGCTTCACTTTGATGTGACCGCCGTTGCGCGCCGTGGCCCCGGAGCAAGCACCGCGGGCCTCGATCAGAGCGACGGACGGCCTTTTTTGCTTCGCGTCGCTGCTCTTGAGAATATGGTACGCCGTTGCGACGCCGGCGAGGCCGGTACCGATGATGGCGATGTCGACCTGCTCGGGCACTGTGGCGGCTGAGCAAAAGTCGGCCAGCTCATGCGGTTCCGAAAGCCAGTACGAGGCGGTCGGGTTTGGGACAGGCGTGAAATTCATCCCTATTCAGGTTGTCTGGAAGGCGGTCTGATTTATTCACAGCTGTGGTTCGGCGCAATGGTCAAATTTTATTCGTCTATGCAGATATCTATAAGCAAGAAGTTGGTCTAAAACGACCCAGCACCGGCCCCCGTACCCGCGAAGCCTACGTCAGTGATTATGCCTGCCTTCTAGAAAGTGGCACTAAAGGTAAGGCTACAGACCTTGATGTTAACACGAGTTTCGGAGACATATCTGTAAGCTACTGTTTAGTTCCTAAATCGGCTTCGGTAAGCGAGGATCAGATCTATACCTCGATCATGAAATGCCGAGACTCCGTGGTAAGTTGCATAAAATAGCTCGTCGTTGGATTGACGAATTCGAGACACTCTTTACATTTTTCGCCAGCTTTTTTGTCGAAGAAAGTACTCTGATGATCTGATGTATCTCTTAATGGCTGAAATGGCCTTGTTTACGATACTATGTAGACCTTACCCGGGACACTACCTGACCTACATGACATCTATGCCATCCCGCTGTGATAGGAGGAGTCCATCTCTTGGGTTTGGAATCTGGTCGCTGCGCCGTAGTACGCGTAGACCTCACTAAAGAATATGTCGACCCAAACGATACGACAGAGTCCAGTCCGTATAGCCAAAGGTGCTCCCTAAAAGCTGAGTCGCTAGTGAACATATCATCTTCACATGGTTCACACATCTAAACTACGCTGACAAGTTGCAGGAACTTCTGGCACCCCTCTAGTACGCTAATTGCTCGTATCATGTGCAAGGCGTTCCTAGAAGCAGGCTCCCAGAAGCTTCGAGTTGTTTTCGTAAGGTGAGTTTATGCTAGCTTAAAAAAGAACCACGGCAAGCCTCGACCAGTTCCCGGATCGAGTCGTCGTTGGGAACTTGATTCAGAATGCCACGGACAATCTTATCCTCCAGCCCCTCCAAAAACCAGTAGTGCGATTCCACTCGCTTGACCAGCAGGCACCAATGTGCCAGGACAATCAGAGCCGCCGGCACCTGCTGCGACAGCATGTCGTTGAACCGGTCCGGCACTTCCCGCAACCAGCACTCCATGCCCAGCCACGCCGCCGTGCCGCCATCGTCATCTGCAGAGTAGCTGATTATGTAGCAGTCCATGAGCGTCTCGATGGCAGACACGACGGCGACCAGGTCTTCCTGGCTGTCGGGCTTGCTCAGCGCCACGGCCATGCGGAACGGCAGCTCGCGGAGGCTCTTGACGAGGGTCGGCGGTGCTCTGTTCGCCACGCTGGCCGCCAGGATGCTCGACTTGACGGCCTTCATCGCGGGCGATATGGGATAGGGCGATGGGTAGGGGGCGGTCAGAATAGCCACGGATGGGTCCTGGCAGCCTCGTATGGTCTTTGTGAGGAGCGACCACTCCAACCTGCCGAGCTCATACTTGCGTATCGGCGACGGGCACGTTATCTGGCAAAGTCGCTGGATGCATCGGATCTGGGCGCCGAGCTCGATCGTCGACCGGTCGACGACACCCTGCTGCGTCGGCCACGCACCTAGGAACTCGGTCTGGAACTGCATGGCCCTGTCGCTGTGCATCTGCTGCCTCTCCGGATCGCTCGACTGGACGCACTTGTGTGTGGCCGCCATGGCCAGGACCGCGCACATCAGCCAGCGCAGCTGCAAGGCGCGGGCGACCACGTCGGTCTGCCAGTACACCGTGCTCCTCTCCAGGCCGACTGGGAGGGTCAGGCTGGTGATTGCTGCAAAGTGGTGGAAATACTGCAGCGCTTCCATCTCCACCCGCAATGGTGCGGGGGCACCGGGCCGGCCTGCGGCGGCGGCGGCGTCGTCAAAGATGGCTCCGCTGCTGCCGGACTCGGTCGGCGCCGACGAGCTTCGAGGGCTGTCTGCCGAGAGGGTCGACGGCGGCGGCGGAGCCACGCTCGCGGCACCGTCTACCAGGACCTGGAAATATCGCAGCTTCGTGCCGCGGAAAAACGTCTGCAGGTACGCCTCGCTGGCCATGGACGCGGACGGCTGGTCGGTCGTGCCGTGGACCTCGCTCCAGTGCCGGCGCATGCGCTTGGAGCTCGCGCAGAGCGCCTCGCACCCGTCGGCCGCGCAGCGGTAGCCCGGGATCACGGCCAGCCCTTCTACCGGGGCGGCGGCGGCGGCGACGCCTGATGAGGGCGGCATCACATCATCGGGCTCCGCGAGATGGAGCTGCGCGATTTCCGCGAGAAGCGTCCTCCGCTCCCCACGGTACACTTTGTGTCGGAGAAGGTGACTCTCGATGGCGCTCTTCTGCACGGCGTACTGGCACTCGAGGCAGATGAGGACCGCGTGGGCTTCATCGTACCGCAGCCGGCCGTTGCTGGCAAAGGAGAGATGCATATAGACAGCGAATGTAGAAACGCATCGTAAAGAACACAGTGGCAAAAGCCGAGACGGGGTTGAATCAAATATATAATGAATGTTGCCGAAGGAGGCCGAGCAAAGGCAAGTTTTTTTTTTTTGAACGAGCCAGGCTGAGATGGAGTCCTCGCAGCCTGGAGATGGGATGTGTGCTTGAAGATCCTTGGTCGGTCGTTGAAGCTAGTGCCACTTTAAGCATTGGCGCATTCGGAACACCATGTCTTGTTCCAGAACGCGATGCCCGATTTCGCGGAAACGTACAAGTGGGCTTTCGTAACCTGCAAATGGCCCCAACATTTCAAGGCTCAAGCCGACAACGACGCGAATTCTGCCTGGTGGGATTCTATCCCAAGGTGACGTACCCTCCTCTGGCATCCATCGGGGCTCTCTTCGCGAACACGCTTGGCCCTACCGTCTACGGTCTCTCATCCCTGGTTCTCGATCTATTGCATCGGTGGCTCGGGGGAAGACTCTGATAACTATTACGGCAAAGGAGGCGGCAGTGGCCGCTTCATGTGATTTCGCCAAGATCATAGATGAGCTCTAGGTCTTGCGGCTCGTATCCATCATTTTGAAGGCTTGTGTAGGCTTGGGCCTCGAAGCACATGAGGGAGACGCCACGATCAACATATCGCTGTTTTCTCCCAGCAACAGAAAGGCTTGGAGAGACGACAACTATACGCGTGGCAGCTCTTGTGACTCACTCCCACTTCTCGGGAGCCAGCCTCGTCTCCCTCGCTTTGCATACGCCACAGTTTCGGGCCATTAATGATACCAAGCTATTGTTGGCCTGCTTGTTGATGGCCGCGAGTGCAATTTTGAGAAGACGGATGCTTTCTGACGGGAAAAATCATTGCCAAGATCCGCCACGGGGAGATACGAAACCATCGGTGCGGCTACGACTGACAAAGAGCCGCCTCGACGACAGCGCGCGCCGGTAGAGACGGCCCGGGCAACGCTGTCCCGGGCGATCGCGAATGGTCACGGCCCATTGCGAGGCTGCTCATAGAACTACGGCAGCGCAGTTTCTCTTGCGGACAATACCGGCCGGATACCGGTATGGTTTTCGATCGAGAGAGGATGGCGCGCTATTGCCGAGCTCCTCGGGTTTATGAGTATGACTTTGAGCTTCATGAAAAAGAGTAAAAACCAAAGCCAAAGCCAAAATAAAAAAAGAACGCGGCTTTCTACGTCAACGACACGGCTATCGTGACATTACGCGGATCGCCTGAGCACCAGTCATCTCCCTTGTCCTGCGATATGAAGATACTGCTTCATGCTTGCTCGTCGACTCGACTTGTTTGCAGCGGGCGATTAGCACTTCGAAGTTGTGTGTAGACCAACTTGCAGCCTTGTGTTGCCGATGCCTCGACTGGTCTGACCATTGTTATGCGGCTTACATCCGGGAGTATACTCCGTCTATGCAGCGACAATGTGATCGGGAAGCATCCTACGGGGAAGTGACAGGGTGGCGCGGGAATGATGAAGTATCAGAGTGAGCATGCAGTCGTTGAAGAGATGTTGACAAATGAGTTTTCAATAACAAATCTGTATTTTGACAAAAAAAGTTGTCTTCTACTATAAAAACAAAAAAAAAAAAACAAGAAATCAGCCCACGACTTTTCTTTGCCCAGAACCAAAACCAAAACCAAAACCGAAAACCCAATAATCGAAACCTGACAACCCAAAAGCCCGAGGATATCTCCCCTAGCGATGCAATGCTATGTGCTCCTTCCATTCCCCTGACCAAAAAAAAAAAAAAAAGTCCTGCCCGGATAGTGAATATTTCAGCGCCTTTTGCGTCAGCAGCTGCATTAGAAAATTAAAAGTGTATGTGCTTGAAACATGGCATGGCCAAATACGCTCTTGGAACAGAATTCAATAGAAAAAAAAATGATGAAACAGAAAGGATGAGCGTTTTCCCAAGGACGGACATATTTGGGCGTTTCCGTTCTGTTGCCGTCCCTGGTAGATTCATCGTGTTTCATGACCATGTCAATAACGCCACCAGTTTTATTAACGCCTCGGCACAGCCGATTAGGAGGTGTTGGGGCCATGTCGATAGATGAAAGAGTACCGATCGCTGAGGAAGAAGTGAAATTCGCTGGATCCAACTCGTGCCCTTGGTCAATGGTCGTATCCTTGTCGTAGTCCGAATTATTAAAAAAAAAAAAAAGACGTGTTCAATCCAGCCGTTCACTCGCGGAGGATGTTTCGTACACGCTCGATGCGGTTCATGGCGCTCTCGAGACGGTCGAGGCGCTGCTTCTTCTCGGCATCGCGCTTTTCGAGCTCGCCGACGCGCTCCTCGAGCTTGGCGCGGGCGCGGCGCTCGTCGGCCACCATCTCGTTGGCCTGCTCAAACAGCGCGGCGCTCAGCTCCTCCATCTCCTTGCTCGTGGCGCTGAGGCGGCCCTCGGCCTCCTGGCGCAGGCTCTGCTCGCGGTTGAGCGCCTCGAGGAGATCCCCAGCCACGTGGGCGCCGCCGGCGGTGGTCGGCGTCGTGGGCGTGGCAAGGGCGAGGGCGGCGTTGTCGCTTCCTCCTCCATCTCCCCCTCCTCCTCCCAGGCCACCCGTCTGGAGTGCAGGCGGGGGCGCGCCGCGCAAGGTCGGCGTCGAGGGCTTGCGCGAGTAGAGCAGCGCCGAGATGCGCTCGGTGCTCTGCTGCAGGTACGACGACGGGCTGCTGCGCGTCGGGCTCGGGCGCTGTTGCGGCGGCGATGAGCATCGCAGGCGGGCCAGCTCGACTTCGTACTCGGAACAGCGGTTGATTGCGACGGCGGCCTTGTCGTTGAGGCTCCGCACCTCGCCCTCCAGCTCAGCTATGCGTGCCTGCGCGGCATCGAGGTCGTCGGGTTGTTGTTGCGGTTGCTGCTGCTGGTGGGAGGCGGTGGGCGGTGGCGGGGGCATGTCGAAGCCGCAGCTCGGGCAGTGAGAGGCCGCGCTGCCCGCGACGCTGCCCTTGATGCTGAGAGAGGGTTGTGCGACGGTAGCGACCATTGTCGACGACATGATGGTGCTGCGCGTATGCTATGTGGCTCGGTAAAAGTGGCAGCCAGAATCGGCGTGTTTGGTTCGGCCCCGGTGGTCAATATGAAGGGAGTGTCGAGTTCATTCGTAACGCGGTGTCTGGTGGCGATGATAATGATGACGAAAACAGCAACGACGGAGCGACGGAGGGTCTTCAGGAGAACGAACGGGTTAGATGAGATATCCGCTGTGGCGTCCGGTAACAGTTGACACGTTGGAGCCCGTTCGAGGCCGTTCGTGGGGATGGTAAGCTTAGGAGCGGCGTCATCAATTGGGGCACTGGGCAGGTCAGTGGGTTGGCGGATGGGCCTTTTTATTTTATTTATTTTACCAAGCCCGGCCGAGTGGAGGAATACGAGTTGGATTGATCCGCGGGCCTGCAAATGAGCGGTTCCCTTTGTCGTATTTATCCTGTCTTGTCTTTGCTTCTTCTTCGATTTTTCTTTTTTTATTTGGAGTATCGCCAACCGAGACATTACAATCCTGACCCTGAGGCGTTCTGGAATGTGACCATCCCCCGCCGCCATCGAAACCCGCTAAGGCAAAACCTACTAACTAAGCTAAGGTAGCAGCACCGGGAGCCTCAGCGCTTCAAACCCCCTGTCAATCGCCCTGTCCTCTGTCAGTCACAGGCCCCAGTAATGCAGGCGCCCGATATATTCATGATGCCACTCAGCGCGCGCCAAGCTTTAATCTCAGTCATAGGCACGAACAGCTTTAGGCTGAGAGTTTGCACTCGGCAGTCACTTGTTTCTTTCATCTATTGTACTCGAATCAATTATTTCTTTCAACTTTGACTCAACTATCTCTTTCTTTTCCTTGTTATCGCTAAGGAAAGGCTGGTTACATCGCATCCTGGAAGCAGATCCCCCTCCAACCGAAGCGCAGTGACGCGCCCCAGTAAGACGTGGGAGTGAAAGAGGTGCGTGCACACAAGTCTGCGACGCCATGATGGGGTCGGTGCAGCCCGGCCAGCCCAAGTCCAAAAAAAGGCAGCTCGGGGTCGTGTCGGGCATCGCCTCTAAATGACAAGAAACCGTTCCAAGGCCGATCTGATTCGTCCCCGCAGCCCTGAGCTTGTCCATGCGTCAATAGCTTGATACCGGGCATGTCGTTAAAGACGGCCTGCAGTTCAGTATTGCCGCCCAGTGTCGTGGTACGCATAATAGACATTTGCTCTTGAAACCATTGTATCGATGCTTCTTTCGTTCCGCACTCGACGACAGAGACACTGCTCGTCGGCTGCAGTTCAAACTACATTTGGTTGTTCAGCTCGGCTTGGCAACCTTACGCAGCTCGCTTGCACCCGTCTCGGGATCCTTAAACTCCTTCCAGCTGACCGGCACCATATCGTTGCCAGCCTCGCTGGTCGCCATAATGACGCCGAGCTCGTTCGACGCCGTTGACAGGTAATAATTGGCTTGGTCTCCCAGTGAAATCTACACACCCTCAGTCAGCACGACCCCAGCCATTGTTTCACTCCATCGCACAATCAACTACTACTCACCACTTGGGCCCGAACAATATCGCCTGGCTTAAACGACTCGTAGATCTTGACCTTGTCCTTCTCCGTGGCACGTACATCCTGCACGCGAATGACACCCTGCCACTCCGTCTGCAGCACAGTGTCGCCGACTTGCTGGATCACGACAATAGCTTGCTTGGGCATCAGACGCACCACGCGCGCCAGGACGATGTTGTTGACATCGGGAAGGATTTCACGCTTGCGTCCGTGCCGTGCCACTGTAATCGTGGCTAGATCCTCGGATGTAGGCGCCGTAATCTTGTTCAATCGCTTCGCGGGACCGGGTGTTTTGGCTGGAGGAATGACCGTCACATTGCCCATCAGTGACGACACCACATTGCCTTCAAAGATGTGCGTCCCAGCGCCTGCCGCATATTTGGACACGGGACCCAGGACTCTTCCCGGGATCGCGAGGCTCGGCATTTCTGCAGTAGCCATGATGATGACGGTTTAGCAGACTCTGCAGGGTCACAATACCTTATACGGCCGTGTTTGCTGGCCGGTCCGTACTGGGCTATAGCAAAAGAAAACAGTTCTGCTATGAAGTAGCTGAGCTGCCGTGGTAAAAAAAAGCCCGCCACCAAGATGGGGCAGCCAACCGGTGTCCGGCGCTTATAATCTCCGTGCTTTGCTAAGCAGGACCCGGGTTACTACAGGCCATGTAGCACTAACTACAGCCTACTCTGTGGGCTCAGCATTGGAACCGGCACATCATCATCTGATTGCCATCTTCCGTACAAACTTTCGGCCATGATGACTAGACCAGCCAAACATGTTTTCGGCTCCTGCGGACAGTGCTGATTCGCGGCGCGAGAAAGCTTCCGCACTGCTTGTTAAGCATGCTCTAGTCTCCAGGGTAAACTCCGACGACGTTGGCGATGCACTAACTACTACGGTACTACCTGCCAGTCTGACTCTCCACCACAAAGCTCCTACACTGGAACTCGCTCGCCCAATCCCGACCAGCCGAGAGATCTGTCGATGCATGTCATTCGTTCACGGTGACCGCTGTTCACCGCCAGTTGTTCATGGGCGTTCATTGTCGAATGGTTTGAGCAGCAATTTCACAGCAGTCATTGCTCACCGATCGCCGCACTTTAAGATCCCCGCAACCAATCTGCAACAGCAGCGTATCAGAGAATGCCGTCAATAGAAAACGAGGTGAATCATCCAAGAATGTCGCAACCCAGGGCCGTAGAAATGCTGCCGCTATCCCGCTCGACCAGTGGGTCGAGGCTGTACTGGGTACTGAGTACAGTCCTGAACCGGAAGCCGTACCCTCCCGCTTCTCTCACAGCCACCTCTCGTGCCTGCAGGCTGCCACGCTGCATTGTTGAGTACGAGTACCTACGGCACGGAGCTTTGTCGATACGTATGACACTTGCAGCTAGTATTGTCTGGGGCTGCGAACCTGAAAGCCAGCTACGCCTAGTGCAGGTTTCAGTTGCTCGTTGCAAACCCTTGTCCATTCTCTTGTTCTGCACGTTAAGCCTTATCACATTAGCATGCGGTTTCCATGCATGGCCGTGGTAGCTAAGACCTGCTTTTGGCCTAACGAGATCCGCGTGGATCGCTACCGAGAGCTCGAGGGGAAAGTTGTATGCGATGCGCCGACGAGCGAAATGGGGTGCCTTGGCTGGTTGGCTGGCGCGAGGGACTTGTCGTCCGGCTGCATTGAGTAGCTCAATGCGGAGAGCATCAGGCTCTGCAACAGCCAAACAAATCACATCAGGGTACTGTACACAGATCGTACCGTGAAGTGGCTTGCAGGCAGCAGTTGCGCTCTGGTTGGCGCACGCCGACCCAAACCCTGCCCAATTTACAAAAGAAGACAAGCATTTTAGTGTCGTTTTTCGGCGCGTTGAACCACCCATATCAGTGCTATAATTACTAATGTCAACTAACAGGCCCATTTTGCGGAGCGGATTCGTGGCGACGACCAATGCTGCTAGGCTGCGGACGGACTTTGCCTAGGCCCGGATTGTATACCCGGGTAGGAGCCTTGCCTTCGGTCCCGGACCGGCATCTTTCTGTTTAGTTATTTTTATTTGGCTGACATGCCGGTCTTTCCCTTTGTCCTGGCTATTTCTTCCCAGCACCCTCTTCTCGCCGCGACACTCAATACTTGCGAGTGGGAGCCTGTCCATTGCCTTCGAGTGGTACCTCTGTGTTGCGACCTCTCAACAAACCTTGATCCCATTAGCCTCTTGAAAGCGCGCCATAAGAAACGGTATCGAAAACCGCCACTTGCATGCATACCGAACGGCGCGCCGGCTCCATGGAATAAGGCGCTGATTGCCCAACAACTTCTTTCGGCAGTGAAGACTCGGCTCATCGCCGCCTCCACTGACTCGCAACATTAAAGGAGCCAGTCAGTGTAGAACCGAGACACAGTTCAAGTCACCAATAAAATGGCCAATCACCCAGAAAAAGATCTGCAAGCTCCTGATGCACTTGCCGCTGCCGTCGCCCAGCAGGAAGAGCCCGCATCTGTTGGCAACACACGAGACATGCAGGCCAGTGATAAGAGTGACAGTGCCGAGTCGCATAGCATCGACAACGAAAAGCCGCATGCCCCTTCTGACAGCCTCAACCTGAATGAACTGACAGTCACCCAAACCAACGCTACCGACGTGAGCGTGGGAACGACCGCTACCGGATTGCCACCACAAGAAAAAAAGACATGGAAGCAAAAGCTCAATCCGCTTCGCTGGGGAGGCGTACCAGAAATTCCCCAGGAGCGCATAATCTCCCGGGAGTATGGCGCGAGTATCTTCAGCCAAGTTTTTTTCAACTGGATGACTCCTCTCATGACGGTATATTTGTGCACCTCTACCAGAGACGGCCACACTCAGACGCGCTAACAACGTACTTAGACGGGTTACAAGAGACAGTTGCACGAGCGTGATCTCTGGGCTGTGAACCCCGATCGAGGTGCCGAAATCCTGACTAACAAGGTTAGAGCGGCGTTCAAGCGCAGAATCGCAAAAGGCTCCAAGCGCCCGCTCTTGATGGCCCTGTATGATAGCTTTACCTTTGAATTTTGGCTTGGCGGATTCTGCGCCTTCATCTCTACCATGCTACAAGTCATTGCGCCGTTTACACTTCGATACCTGATTCGATTTGCCACCGATGCCTACTACGCCCACGTCCAGCACGCCGATCCGCCACACATTGGCCAAGGAGTCGGCCTCGCCGTTGGAATCACGATGATGCAAGTTGTTGGCAGTCTATGTATCGGTCATTTCATCTACCGCGGAATGATGCTGGGCGGTCAGAGCCGTGCTGTCCTGATTGGCATGATCTACGACAAGTCGATGGTAATATCTGGCCGCGCCAAAGCTGGCACATCCAAGGATCCAGTCTCACCTGAGGAGGGTGGTGCGGAAAAGCTGGAGGTCGAGAATCCCGAGGATGTGAAGAATAAGAGCAAGAAGAACAAGGGTAAAGGTGGTAAACCAAACGAAATTGGCTGGGCGAATGGCCGCATTGTCAACTTGATGAGTGTCGACACTTACCGTATCGACCAAGCTTGTGCTCTGGGCCACTTCATTTGGACAGCTCCCATCGCCTGCATAGTGACCCTAGTTCTTCTCATCGTCAACTTGACATATAGCGCCCTGGCTGGATTCGGCCTGCTCGTTCTGGGGGTGCCACTGCTTACAAAAGCCATTCAGAGCCTCTTCGCCCGCCGCAAACTTATCAACAAGATTACGGATAAACGTGTGTCCTTGACACAAGAAATCATTCAATCAGTTCGTTTTGTCAAATATTTTGGCTGGGAGACGGCTTTTCTGGAGCGCCTGGCTGAGATACGCTCCAAAGAAATCTACTCTATCCAGATTTTGCTGGCGACTCGAAATGCTATCAACTCCGTCAGCATGGCTCTGCCAGTTTTTGCTTCCATGCTGTCATTTATCACCTACCGCCTGACAAACCATGGTCTTGCCCCTGCAGAAGTCTTTTCTTCGTTGGCATTGTTTAACAGTCTTCGAATTCCGCTCAATCTTCTGCCACTCGTTCTTGGCCAGGTCATCGATGCCATGTCATCCATCAGCCGTGTAGAGGAATTTCTACTGGAAGAAGAACAGGAAGAAGAGATTGTCATCAAGTCGGACGGCAAACACGCCATTGAAATGAACAATGCTTCTTTTACCTGGGAGCGCACCAAGAACAAGGAGTCCGAACTACCTTCTGATCCTAAGGAGAAGAAAGCCGCGGCGGCAGCCGCGAAAGAGGCCAAGGCACAACTCAACTCTACGAAGCCTGCCGAGGAGGAGGTGCCGAAAGAGGCCACCCACACGGAGGAGCGAGAGCCGTTTAAGCTCCAGAATATGAACTTTACTGCTGGAAGAAATGAACTGCTTGCTGTTATTGGATCTGTTGGCTGCGGAAAGAGCTCTCTTCTTGCTTCGTTGGCAGGTGATATGCGCAAGACCGAGGGTGAAGTAGTATTCGGCGCTTCAAGAGCCTTCTGCCCGCAGTATGCTTGGATTCAAAATACCTCTTTGCAGAACAACATTACATTTGGAAAGCAAATGAAGAAATCCTGGTATAAAGAAGTCATCGAAGCATGTGCTCTGCAATCGGATCTCGACATGCTGCCAAATGGCGATCAGACCGAAATCGGTGAGCGCGGTATTACTATATCTGGAGGTCAGAAACAGCGACTCAATATCGCCCGCGCCATTTACTTTGACGCCGACATTGTCCTGATGGATGACCCGCTAAGTGCTGTCGATGCCCACGTCGGTCGCCACATCTTTGACAATGCCATTCTTGGTCTCCTCAAGGACAAGTGCCGCATTTTAGCCACGCACCAGCTCTGGGTGCTCAACCGCTGTGACCGCATCATCTGGATGGACGGAGGCAAGATCCGCGCCATTGATACCTATGAAAATCTCATGCGGGACGAGGAGGGCTTTCGCGTGTTGATGGAGACCAATGCCATCGAAAAGGAGGACGAAAAGGAGTCTCAAGTTGAAGAGACGATAGAAGAAGAGGAAGAGAAAAAGGTGGAACGTGTGGAAACCTCTGCTGAGGATCGCGCTAAGAACAAGAAGAACAAGAAGCAAGCTATGCTCATGCAGCAAGAAGAGCGAGCTGAAAAATCTGTTCCATGGTCTGTTTATGCAGGCTATATTCGGGCTTCTGGCAGCATGTTCAACCTACCCTTCCTCGCGTTTGTGCTTATTCTGTCCCAAGGTGCCAATATCGTCACCAGCTTGTGGCTTTCATGGTGGACCTCGGACAAGTTTGGCTACTCGGATGGCGTCTATATCGGAGTATATGCCGCACTCGGCGCCAGTCAGGCCTTCCTCATGTTTGCCTTTTCTGTTCTGCTGACTGTTCTGGGCACTAATGCCAGTAAGGGCATGCTACGGGATGCCGTCACACGTGTGCTCCGAGCTCCGATGTCGTTTTTTGATACGACACCGCTCGGCCGCATCACAAACCGTTTTTCGCGCGATGTTGATGTCATGGACAACAACTTGACTGACGCGATTCGCATGTTCTTCTTCACTCTCGCCAACGTTACCGCGGTCTTCATCCTTACCATTGCCTACTACTACTACTTTGCTGCCGCGTTGGTTCCCCTGTACATTCTTTACATGATTGCGGGTACATACTACCGCTCCTCTGCCCGCGAGGTGAAGCGTTACGAATCCGTGCTTCGGTCGAGTATGTTTGCCCGATTCAGCGAAGGTCTCAGTGGCGTCTCTTCCATACGTGCATATGGCTTGCGTGAACGATTTATGAATGACCTGCGAAAGTCCATCGATCAAATGAATGGAGCCTACTACCTGACGTTTGCCAACCAGCGTTGGCTTTCCGTCCGACTGGACATGATTGGCAATCTCCTTGTGTTTGTAGTCGCCATTCTCGTCGTCACCTCCCGGTTCAGCGTCAGTCCCTCGACTGGTGGCCTGGTTCTTAGCTACATGCTGTCGATTGTGCAAATGTTGCAATTCTCGATCCGCCAGCTTGCAGAGGTGGAGAACGGCATGAACGCTGTTGAGCGTCTCCGTTACTACGGTCACGAACTGGAGGAGGAGGCGCCTCTCCACACTGTCGATGTGCGCCCCAGCTGGCCGGAAAATGGTGAGATCAAGTTTGAGAACGTTGAGATGCGCTACCGCCCCAATCTCCCGCTGGTCCTCAAGGGACTTTCCATGCACGTCAAGGGTGGTG
The DNA here is from genome assembly GCF_051103115.1 of Cordyceps javanica. Taxonomy (NCBI): domain Eukaryota; kingdom Fungi; phylum Ascomycota; class Sordariomycetes; order Hypocreales; family Cordycipitaceae; genus Cordyceps; species Cordyceps javanica. The sequence continues at coordinate 3,061,938 of NC_139299.1, forward strand.
AACGTATTGGCGTTGTTGGACGAACGGGTGCAGGAAAGTCGTCCATTATGAGCACGCTGTTCCGCCTCGTTGAGATCTCCGGCGGCAAGATTTCCATTGACGGAGTCAACATTTCCACAATTGGTCTTGGCGACCTACGCAAGCGCCTTGCTATCATCCCACAAGACCCGACCTTGTTCCAGGGCACAGTTCGCTCCAACCTGGACCCGTTTCAGGAGCACGACGACCTCGCGCTGTGGTCTGCTCTGCGCCAGGCCGATCTTGTCGGGGTCGACGCCGCCATCGACGACCGGTCCGATCCATCGCGCATTCACCTCGACAGCATAGTCGAGGATGAGGGACTCAATTTTTCGCTTGGCCAGCGTCAACTCATGGCACTTGCGCGTGCGCTCGTGCGCGGCTCGCAGATTATCGTATGCGACGAGGCGACGTCGAGTGTCGACATGGAGACGGATGACAAGATTCAGCGTACCATGGCGGCAGGCTTCCGCGGCAAGACGCTACTGTGCATTGCGCACCGCCTGCGCACCATCATTGGCTACGACCGCATCTGCGTCATGGATGCCGGCCGCATCGCAGAGCTCGACACACCCGCCAATCTGTACCGCAACGCGGACGGCATCTTTCGCGGCATGTGTGACCGTAGCGGCATCAGCCTGGTCGACATTGAGACGGCGGCACATACTATGGCCACGATTGATGGCAGCACCAGTGCTACACCTCGCATTGCGGAGACTAGCACGTAAGGGACGATGCCATTTATCACTAAAAGAAAAAAATTTACCGTATATACATTTGGATATCTGTTTTAATTGGGCGGCGTAGGAGACGTGTAAAAAGGAGTTTGCATAGCATGGTGACTCTGTCGCTTGGGACTTGAGTCAAGTAAATACACGAATATATATATGCGCATACACATGATCATTCCAACTTTGCAATCTTCCAATGGCCAATGAAAGTAACGTGACGATAGTCGAAGACATTATTTCTTGTTGTGAAACGTTGTTTCACCTTGCAGTGAAGATGAGATGACAGTAAGGATACTAGCGGCTTGATCTTCAGCCCTGTCCATCCATGGTGGGTTTGGTGCTTTTTCTCGACCTCAACTTTTTTTCCCCCTGTTCCTTGCTTGGACTTGCCTCCCCTTTTTGACCCTATGTGATAGACTATTTCTTTTTCTTCTTATTCGGTCTTCTTCTTCTTCTCTGTTCAGTTATTCTCTCTCCCTCAACCCCTCCCCCCAAAACGGTCGCCACCCACCCTTTCGCCCTGGCACGCGCACCAGCTCGGGGCGCACATGCGCTGCTCTCAACCAACACCAATCATGGCTGCTGCACCACCACCACCACCACCACCGTCGCTCATCAGCCCCGCGGCCGCCGTCGGCCTGGCCGCCGTCTCCATCGCCGCCTACCAGCTGATCTTTGCGCTCGTCGTCGTCGCGCTCCCACGGCGCGCCCTGGCCGCGCGGGTGCTGAGCCTGGCGCCGCTCGCCGTGGCCGCGTGGGCCGTGAACAGGTGCGCCGTCGCGCGGGCCGGCCCGCCGCAGCGTCAGGCGCCGCTCCTGGGGCTCCTCGTCATCCACTGGCTGGGGCTGGCCGAGTACGTGCTCGTCTCGCGCGTCGACGCGGCCAAGCTGTCTGAGCTCGCGGCCGGTGCCGTTGTTGCCCCGGATGACGATGCGGTCCCCTCAGACGGCGCACCGGAGAAGCAGCAGCAGCAGCAGCAACAACAACAAGAGAGCGGCAAGGTCGGTATGGGGAGGCAGATCTGGCAGGCCCTCTCGCTGAGCTGCAACGCGCGGCGCCTCGGCACCGAGTGGGAGGTCAAGAACGTGTACCGCCGCCGGGGCCTGCCCGGGTCGCAGCAGCAAGCTGGCGGTGGCAGCAGCAGCAGCAGCAGCAGGATGCGGTTTCTGGCGCACGTTGTGCCGCGGATCGCGCTGTGCTGGCTCGTCGTGGACGCGCTGATGCAGGCGCCGCCGCCGGAGCCGCACCTCGTCGCGGCGGCCAAGCAGACGCCGTGGCGGCTGTGGACGCTGACGGGCGAGGACCTCGGGTTCCGCGCCGCGGCGACGGTGCTCTTCTGGCTCACGGCGTACTGCGTCGTCTACATCCTCATACACGTCGGGGCGGTCGCCTCCGTCGCGCTCGGGCTGAGCACGCCCGCGTTCTGGCCGCACCTCTTTGGGCCGCTGTCGGAGCTGTGCACCATCCGCGGTTTCTGGGGGTATGTTGAATTCTTTTCCTTTTTTGCAGAACACTTCAATGACCAGTCTATCCCACACTTATACACACCTACACGCCTATACACATGCACACCTACACACATACACACATATAAAAGTATATCGTAGCGCGACTTCATCTATTGGAAAAAAAAGATAGCTAATGACGCAAAACTTTCCTTGGCAGCACGTTCTGGCACCAGCGCCTCCGCAGGACGCTCACGGCCTTTTCCGACGTCATCGCCGACCGGGTGCTGCTCATGCCACGGGGCGGCCTGGCGTCCAGGTACGCGCGGCTGTTCCTCGCCTTTGCCATCAGCGGGCTGCTGCACCACCCGACCGACACGGTGCAGGGGCTGCCGGCGACGGAGACGGCGTCGGTGGCCTTTTTCCTCATGCAGCCGGTGGGCATCTTGATCGAGGACGCGGCGCAGGCGCTGACGCGGCGCTGGCCGCTGCCGCGCGGGGCGCGGGCCGCCGCCGGCTACGTGTGGGTGGCCCTGTTCCTCGTGTGCACGACGCCGACGTGGATGTTCTCGATTGCGCGGCTCGGGCAGACGCCGGACCTGCTGCCGGTCAAGGTGGCGAGGCCGCTGCTGGCGATGCTCACGCGCGAGCAGACGAAGTTGGCGTTATAAGCATGGTCCCGGTTGGAAAGACTGCTCCTCGTTTTCACGTCTAGTACACTGGGACAAAATCACTCGACTACAAATGCTGAAAATATATAACTGCCCATGGGGCCGCTTCAATTATTAACCAGCGAGCAGAACGGACGGATGTGCTCACCGGACATCGCCTACTGTATAGTTATGGTACAACCCATCGCTCCCCGCATGTGGTAAAGTCCAAAACAAAGTCAAAAACTAGCACATCAGCTATCAAGAATGAATACGTGACAATAGAAAAAGGGATAGAAGATCAGAAAGCAGTACCCTCTCCGAGAGAACAGAAAAAAAAAGTAAACAAGAATCTAACCGTTATTCAAAAACGGAGGCAAAAAAACGCCCGGTAAAGAAATGCCATAGTGAGTGAGGGAGCTTCATGTTCGGGGACGCTCTATGGCGTAAATTTGGTTGTTAAAACACTTGTCTATCGACGGGACCCTGGCATGCTCGGCGGAGGCAACGCTGACGGGTCCTCGGCCAGCAAGTCTTCGAGGTAGGCACTCGGTGCTCTTTGGCCGGGCTGAAGAGGGGCAGCGAGGTTTATCGAGGAGGTGCTGGCGTCGCGGCGGGCGTTAAACATGGGAGACTCGGGAGGCGAGCCGTTGAGGGTGTTGCGTGAGCCGTTGGCGTACTGGCCGGAGACGGGGTTGAGGTTGGACAAGCTGATAGACTGTCCTTGCTGGTGTGACGCAGCAGCGGACCCGGCAGCATAGAAGCCAGAGGGTAGATACGCAGAGCCGCGGTTGCCGCCGGTACCGCTGTTGGCCGCGGTGGGTGAGAAGAAAAGGTTGGACTGGTTAGGGTCAGATGCAGGGTCTGGGCCGCGCATTGAGCGTCGGTTGGTGCGGCGGGTGTTTTGGCCGAGCGAGCGCGTCGAGTCCTGGTCGGTATACTTGTAGAAAGGCGCGGGGGGCGCGGGGAAGGCGGTAGCGGCCTTGGAAGACGACGACTTCTTCATGTTGGCGAAGTGCTGGGCCTTGGAGGCACGCTCCACGGAGCGGTGCAGCAGCAGGCTGACAATGCCGCGCCAGATCAGGACGGCCAGGAAGAAGGCGCCGAGGATAGCACCGACGGCGATAAAGACGGTGCCCTCGGGGGCGCTCGATGACTGCATAAAAGGCGCATCCTTTGTGTCGGGCACGGCAGGCGGAGGGTAAGTTGGTATGGCGGCGATGCCGGTGAGGGTCGGCAGGCCTGTGAGACCGGCAGCGTCTGTGGTTTCGGCGGCCTTTGTGGCCGAGGCGCTGGTCGACGACGGGCTGGTCGACGAAGGGGTTGCAGATGCAGATGCCGAGGGGGACGACGACGACTTGGAGTCGGTTGTGCTGGCGGAAGCCTTGGAGCTGGATGGCGTGGCAGAGGCTGAGGCTGACTTGGAGTCGGAGGCGGAATCGCTACTGCTGTCATCATCGGCGGCGCGGACGGGCACGACGATGCCGTTCAACAAGGCAAAAGCCGTGAGCAGCGTGGCGCTGCCCGGGGCATGATTCGCGGGGCGCATGGCGAGTCTGTGTGGCGATCAAAAGAGGGAGAGAAAGGAGAGAGAACTCGTATGCGTGGAGACGTGGGAGAGAGCGTGGCGAGCGAGAGAATAGGTGGCAGTCGTGAGAAAGGGGGGTTTCGTTGACGCTGCGACGTGGGCAGTAGCGAAAAAAAAAAAAAACGAGAGTGATGTCGATGCGTTGTCAATTGTCTCGCCCCGGTGGCCACAATAAAACCAAAGGTTGAAACAACGACCAGATGAGGCTTGGCGGCTGATGGTGTCGGCAGGGCCTGTTTTGCGCGCGGGCGGCAGTGGTGGGATGCTGTAGAGGAGAAGGGAAAAAAAGACACGCTGGAAGCGAAGCAACGGAGAGCCGAGCGAGACGACGAAGAAAACGCTGGGCTGGAGGCTCGGTCGGATGTGTACTCAGTAGAGACAGAGGACGATTTAGGAGGCAGAAAAAGGGAAAGAGGGAAGGATCATCATGATGGGGGTTGTCGTTGATGGCGCGAATGATCCTTGTTTTGGCCCCCCCACTGAGCACGACTCAAACTCAGGGCCAAGGCTGGCAAATTTCCGTCCAAGTAGGCTATGCACTATATCTAATCAAATAGCTCAGGTTTCGGACACCAAATTGCCCGGGTCTGGTACAGGCGACATGGCCGAGTGGTTATGGCGGTCGGTTCAAGATCTTTATCTTGCCCATTCAGTGGGTTTAATTCGACTAACGAAAGTTGCGAGGGTTCGAGTCCCTCTGTCGTCAGTAACGTCTTGACCAATGTGGTTTTTTTTTTAACTTTTTGATTTTTCTGTCGCTATTTATGTTCTTGCTGTTATTTATTGACTGTAATTTTTTTTTACGACAACGTAGTCCTAGGCGTCACAGTCATGCTGAAAATTATTACAATCCAAGGCCGTACTACACTCATATAAATAACCCTGTTCTTTGCACTAACAAAGCAAAAGCATGTAGTGAGCTAAATCTATTATAACCTCGAAACGGTAGCCTGGCAACCAGATTATACTAGCCACCCACCCAATATAAACAGCATACAAACTCGTCCGCTACTTGACAGAGGCCATGCTGGTCAACGTGGAGGGATCGTCCACTCCAAGCTTCGTCTGGCGAGTCTTGATCACCTGCACAAGAAGCCTCTCCGCCCCCACCAATCGGCTCTGGTTCCCATATATCGACGCCAGCTTTGCCATACTTTTAAATAGCCTAGATCTCTATCGATTGATCCGAGGTAATAATCATGACTTTAGTCTTTGAAGCCAGGGAGACGGCGCTCTGAATTAACACGTCTGTTGACAAAGTCGGGATAATTGAGCGTAAGCTCTGCACCGCCATTGTATATGTAATCAATAGCCTCGACGCCCTGCATAAAGCTATGATCCTGGTTGGAAACCTCGTACGTCCAAGCGCCGAATCGGCCACGCGAAAAGATGTCTTTGCTCCTGAGGTAAGGCAGCACCTCTGCCAGCGCGCCGTCGCGCTCCAAGGTTGGCGTGGGGTAGCCGTGTTCGAAGCGACGCTTGTAGATGCTCACAATCTCGTCGTCGGCGCTCACCATGTCATTGGCGATGAGCTGCGCGATGCACTCGTCGACGAGCGTCTGCTGGTTGACCGGCTTGCGCGCAGACTCGGAGACTTCGAGCATGATGGACCAGTACGGCCCTGGCCGCGGCTCGCTGGTCTCGGGCTTGCCGCCGCCGCCGCCGGCGAAGCGCAGCGTGGCAAGCCTGGTGGACGCGTCGGGTTGGTTGTTGGGCGAGTAGTTGGAGAATATGGTGGCGCGATAAAACGGGCAGTCGTCGGCGACAAAGTAGAGCTTGATTGAGCGGATGAGTATGCGAGCCAAGCAGCAAACCTGACAAAGGGCAAATTGAGAAGGGAGGAGCTCACCCAGCACTTGTCACCGATACGATCGGGTCTGGCACCGCGGATGCCAACTCCGATGACATTGGTAGATGAGTGGAAAAGGGGCTTGCAGAGTTCCGCCAGCTTTGCATCTCGCATGCAAGAAGCAAGTGTGTCGAGCGCCATGGTATTGACGAGGTTGTTGTACTTGACCAGAGTTCCTGTATCAAGAGCCATTCGTCAGCAGGAACAACTTTCTTCTTTTGCTTTTTTCCGAGATTATGGCCGCAGTACACGTACCGTCCTTGAGCTTCACAGACTTGGCGTCCGCATCAATCTCAGTCACCGAGCCCTGCTCGCCGAAGCGAGTGCGCTCGGCCGGGAGCGTGTTTGCGACTGCGATCCAGATCCCGCCCGTGCCCGCCTTGGCAGGGAAGCGGAAAGTCGTATTCGGACCCCATGCCGGAGCGATCTTTCCGAGGATGACGTTGCGAGCGAGCAGCTTCACGTCTGGATTCGCGACTCGTTCGCCAACCCACGAAGCATTCATCTAGTGTATCCGAAGAAAGAAAACGGTTGGCCATCGTTTTGAAACTTGGTAATACAAAGTTCAGAGTCATAGAACTATCAAAAACTTACCTCGGTAGTCGGAACGGCCCAGACTTTAAAGTTGTATGGTCTCATGAATATGTCCGTCAGTCGTCGCCCAACGTTACGCTGGTTCCACTCGTCAAAGTTGGCCGGCTTGTCAGTCGGGGAGCGCACACGGGCCTCGAGCGCGGCATCAATCAGGCCCTCCATACAGAGCGCCTGCTCCTCCCTTTCCAGGGCGGCAATGTTGTTCTGGAACGGATACGGGACCCATTGGCCTCTGAAGCGGACGTAGCAGACGCGCTGATGCTCGAGCCAGTCATGGGGCGAAGGAAGTGCCTCGTTGAGAGCGTCGTCAAAGTATTTGTAGTGAGAGAAGACGACATGGCCACCAACGTCAAATAGCTGTCGCATGCGTCAGCAACGACGGCTGCAGTTCTTTCTTTTCTTTCTTCTTTTTTGTTGCATTCCAAAAGTGGTTACGTACAAAGCCTTCGGGAGTCACGTCGGTGGAAGCGAGCCCTCCAGGAACCGGGTTGGAGTCAACGAGTAGCCACGATTCGTTGTTCTATCATTGAGCCGCAAGGTAAGCAAGTCATGCGCGTTACGCGGGGTGAAGGAATATCCGGGCCAACTTGCCAAGTGGTTGAGTCGTTTGGCAGCTCCCAGGCCTGGTCAGTCCGAGTTAGTCGCCGAGGGACGCATCATTGAGACACTGGGTGTTTACAGCCATACCTGTTGGGCCAGCGCCAATTACCAGAGTATCGACAGTGCTGAGGGGTAGTTCGTGTCAAGAGTGATTGACGGCGTCATGTTGGAAGTACTCACATGGAATTGGACATGGTGACTTGGCGTAATCGGGCAACGTGGTAGGCGTTGTGATGCTGCAGACGGTTTGGAAAGGGAGAGGGGAAATAACGACTGGTAGGAAAGGGGTACAATTGTTTATTAAAATGACTGCATTGTAGAATTGCGGCGAATGGTCATCTAACAATGGGGAGCGGCAGCGTTTTCCGAGCGCCCCATCGGTCGCAATCAGGCTGCACACCCACTACACCACCAACCGTTTTATAAGATCAAACTATTTATAAAGTGTTTGTTCACAAGTGGATACGAAGAGGATGCGGGTCATAAAACAGCGTGTCTTGCATGTTAAAGTAGTGAGTGGACTGTATTCTGCAACAGCGGTCGGAGACGGCAGCCGTGAGCCTGACGGTATGGCCGTTGCAGTTTTTGTGAATTTTTATTGTTCATTGTTTTCAATTTCAATTTACATTCTTCTTGTTCTTTACTTTCTACTACTCATACAAAAGAGAAGAATAAATCAATAAATAAGAACATATGACAATGCCTTTCCTGTGCTCGTGTAAATGTCCCTGTATACACTAAACTAAAGGAATATACAAATTAGTGAGCTGAATTTACCCAAACACTAGCCACTCACCTAATAGTAACCAAAAGACAGATCCTTCCACTACATTACATAGCATCTGAACAGCAAGGAATTATCAAGGAAAATAGCAAAAAAAAACATATAGCAGCCGGTGTTCGCTGGTCATCACCGACATGGATTATTTGGGTGCATTAGCGCGTAACGTTGTCTGGTAAGCATAGGTAGACTCTTGCGCCAGTCGTTCATATGTCCGCTCTAGTCTATCACTTGTTGCACGAGACACTGGGGTGTTTTCTTTATAAAATTTGACAACTTTGTAGCTTCTTTTTTATTCAACAACAATAGTACAATAATCCCAATTTCAATTCCTTCCAAAAGCCTTGTCAAACTGCGCTAGTGTGCAGCGATAGCGGAACTTGTTAGCCTTTTGCAGCTCAAACGCGTCGCCACACGCCTTTTCCGAAATGGGCATCACCTCGACCCACGGCCTGACATTCTTGTCCACGGCGAGCTTCAGCAGTGCGTCCATCTCCTGATGGTTGCCCAGGTGGCTGCCCGTGAGCTTGGGCGCGCCGCCGGCAAAGATGCCGACCGACATCTCCGGCAGCGGCTTATCCGGGATGCCGACCATGTGAAAGTCGCCCGTGGGCTTGACAATGGACAGGTACGCGGCCATGTCGAACTCGTGCGTCGCGTCGGCGCAGTTGAGCACAAAGTCAAACTTGGCCTTCCACGGCTCGTTCCAGCCCTTTTGCGACGTGACAATGACGTCCTTGGCGCCGAGCTTCCTGCAGTCGTCGGCCTTGGCCGGCGAGTGCGTGATGGCGTACGTCTCGGCGCCCAGGGCCGCCGCCCACTGCAGGCCGAGGTGGCCGAGGCCGCCGATGCCGACCACGCCGACGCGCTTGCCTGGCCCGACGCCGGCGCGGACGAGCGGCGAGTACGTCGTGATGCCGGCGCAGAGCAGCGGCGCCGCAGCGTTGGTCTCGAGCTCGTCGGGGATCTTAAAGGTAAAGTACTCGTGGGCGCGCATGTGCGACGCGAAGCCGCCGTGCGCCCAGCTGCCGTCCTCGTACTGCGCGTTGTACGTGTCCACCATGCGCGGGCAGTAGTTTTCGTTGCGGTCCTTGCAGAGGTCGCACTCGAGGCACGACCAGACCTGCGCGCCGACGCCCACGCGGTCGCCGACCTTCAGGTTCTTGACGTGCTTGCCGACGCTGACGGCCTTGCCGACGACCTCGTGGCCGACGCACAGCGGGCCGACGTACTCGCCCCAGCCGCCGGTGACGGTGTGCAGATCGGAGCTGCAGAGGCTGCAGGCGTCAATCTGCACATCAATATCGTGGTCACCAAAGGGCTTGGGTGTGAGTTCGGCCTTGCGGAATTTGTTCCACGACTTCGGTCCGTCGACGCAGAAGCCGGTAAAGGTGTCTGGATAACCCATTTTGAAGGTTGTTGGATGTACAGGTGGAATGAATTAAATAGTGGTCAATTGAAATGATGGTCCATTAAAGAAAGCGGGCTATTAAATAGATAACTTTAGCTTCGGTTCTGGTTCGGAATTTTACATGCCAGAGATTGCTCCTATCGTGACGTCTGCGTGAGTCGATGAGAATATAAGAGGCATACTGACGTCATGCGAAAACGGTCGGCGATGAGCCAACACTTGTGACGACAAAAACCGTCATTGATGATATAAGCATGGTGTCTTTTGTTTGAATTTTCTTTTTTGAGGGCAAGAAAAAGTCCGATTTTTCTGTAATTGCCGTAATATATTGGGGGTGAAAGAAATGCTGCAAAACGAGATCTTGTGTATCTAGATTTCTCTCTGCTGTACAGTTGGCAAATTAAAACCGATGTCAAGATAATCTCAACACTACTACACGCGTTTTGATCAATTTACACCATGGCGTCTCAATTCAAAAACGGTAAAAGGCATTTCATCAATCTTATCGCCGCAGAATGCTGACTGTTCTCCAGAGCAGGACATTCCCGTGTCTAAGCAAGACTTCCCCGGCAAGGACCATGACATGCCGGATCCAAAGCCCTCGCGAGACGAGCTCCCCGACGCGGGCGGGCAATCCAAGACATACCGCGCCGCCAACAAGCTTCAAGGCAAACGCGCCATCATCACCGGCGGAGACAGCGGCATCGGTGCCGCCACGGCCGTGCTCTTTGCCCGCGAGGGTGCCACAACCTGCATCGCATACCTACCCGAAGAAGAAAAGGATGCGCGAGACACTCAGAAACAGGTCAACGACCTTGGCGGAACCTGTCACCTCATTGCGCTGGACCTCGTGAAGAAGGAGAATTGCAAAAAGGTGGTCGACTTTGCGCTGGACAAAATGGGTGGCATCGACATTCTATTCAACAATGCGGCGTGTGAGTCCAACCATGATTCACCTGTAAATGTCTTTAATCTGACATTAAAGCAGACCAAATGATGGTGGAGAGCATCGCTGATCTCTCAGAGGATCAGTGGGAGCATACGTTCAACATCAACATACACGCCTACTTCTACATGGCCAAGTACTGCCTGGAGCACATGCAAGCAGGAGCCACCATTGTCAACAATGCATCCATCAACGCTTACATCGGCCGACCGGACCTCCTTGATTACACATCTACGAAAGGTGCCGTTGTCTCGTTTACGCGCGGCCTGAGCAATCAGTGCCTCGACAGAGGCATCCGAGTCAATGCAGTAGCTCCGGGGCCTGGTAAGTCAACCACATTAAAGAAGAAAGAGAAAATTCAACACAGCTGCTAATGTTGTTGAATTAGTTTGGACTCCCTTAATCCCCGCTACAATGAACGACAAGGCTCAGAAAAACTTTACCAGTCCTATGGGACGGCCGGCGCAGCCTTCCGAGATTGCCACCTGCGTGGTATTTCTCGCCTGCATGGACAGTTCCTGCGTCAGTGGTCAGACTATACATTGCAATGGCGGAACTGTCGTAAATGGTTAATCTGGGCAATTTTGCGAGGGCCAAAGATTCCTCGTGTGCCGACCGGAATAGCTGGCCTATTTTTTTTTCTTTCTGATTTTTTTTTTACAAAAAATTGTGTTTCCTAGTTCCAATCATGTGCTGAAAGTAGATCCGCTGCGAGCTGCGAGATACTGTGCGACTGGCCGACTCAACATCGATCTCTATACCGTGTACGGAATCGACCGCGACTGATGCCCGTCTATTTGACGCTACCAAGGTCACTCTCTGTCGAATTCTCCTCCCCACCACGTCCCGGACAAAAACTTGATGGAATGGAACAGCTCAAAAAGAGGTAGATGTTCAATGCAAAAGTCTATCTATGGCGCCGGATATGTCAAGCCTAACATCTACCATCGGGGCACCCAAAACTTGTGCCCCAGCCATTGCCTCCCCACCCTACCGCAATCGTAAGCGCACCGTTGACTATGCCGCCGATTCCTTCGCCGGCGATGAGACCGGCGGCGACCGAAGACAGGTAGTTCTCGCTCGAACTCTTGTGCCGGCGCCTCCAAATGCGCGCCACTAGCGCCCCGATGAGCATCGCCAGACCGTACGGAGGTGAAGGCATGGTGAATGCGAGACCCATGATCATCATGTTGGGAAAGTACGGCTTCATGGAACTCTTTACGAGGTTTCGGAGCAAGGCAATGGTAGCACCGAGAACGGTGAAGAATACAGCAAACATCATGCTGCTGCTGGGGATGGCCGTTTCGGCACCGGCTGAGGCGGCCACGGCCACGGCACGCCAAGTAGCGATGGAGGGTCCACCGAATTCGCAACGACGGTCATAGGTAGCGTTATTACTAACAGATCTGCCCGAGCTCGTATCGTCGTGATGGATGATGCATGGGTAGGCGGTGCTGAAGAGGTTGAACAGCATCGGGGCTACAAGAGCAGCGAACAACGTCCCAATTACCTGGCCTAGAAATTGAGAGCTGGCAGGGGTACGCAGCAGATACCCAACGCGAAAGTCGCCCATCAGGTCTGTGCATGCATTTGTTAGAGTAATGCGTGAACACGGTTCATTGCGGAAATAGCGACATACCACAAGCCTGGCCTGCGCTCATGTTGGCCAAGGCACCGCCGAGGAGATTGAGTCGCTGCTGTAGCGCCATATCATATCCGGAACTGGCGTGGCCTAGGCTCAACACGATCTGCGACACTGTGGAGACTGCCGTCAAAGGAGTGGTATCTGTATCCCAACTGTCAATCAGAAGACACCAACAATCACAATATAGACGAGAACTGAGTGGTACCTGTTGCGCCAGTTGCTTGTATGGCGACAAGCGAGAGCGGAAATGCCAGACCCAGAGCGAGCAGAGTCTTGAGCGTCGAAATACCAAACGCAAATTTCATGCTGATGATGGCAAAAGCTCCGGCAAACAGGACTCCAGGAGCCCAAAAGAGTTTTGGAATACTGTGACGATTTGGGGGCGGCTTCTCGTCGTCACCAGTTGACAAAGCAGTGTAATTGTTTTGCCATATCGCCTTTACGCTAGGCATTGACAAATTACCAGAGTAAAACATGGAAAACCATTGGCATAGAATATCTGTGACAAACCCCGGATTATTAGTGACGGACCCAGTAACCCGGAGGCGATACTCATACCAGTCAAGGAAACTGCAAGCATACAAGCCACACCGGGCCATAATAACCAGTATCGTGGGCTGGGAGTGTCAGCATTTGTGTAGTCTGTTGACATGGACGTATATGACTGCAACTGCGCCCAGTACGGATCGGCCGAAACCTGCAGGCCGAATGCCATCCGTTGCGAGACAATGTATGGGCCAATCACTGCCCTGTCAATGTGTTATTAGCTGCCAGATCGTGGGGGCGAGTTGACGTGCTCACCATGCCAGGACTGAGCCTGCGAAAAAAGAGGCCGCGACGTTCATATCGACAAGCATGCCCGAACCAATCATGGCCGGTGTCCATTCAACGAACCAGCCCCAGCTCTCGGCAGCCACGGCAAAGGCTGAAAACAGATGCGCTCCGCGTGCCCATGTGAAAATGTGCCACTCCTGCCTCCTTCATTAGTTTCTGAGCCGAGGAGTCGGGGGTGGGGGAGAAGATGCAGAAACAGAGAGGTGTTGGAACATGTGCGCACCCAAAGGATCCCGGTGGCCAAAGGCGACAGAATTCGCAGTCCCGCGGCCGCAGCAAAGGCCCAGAGCGTGACGCGCATCTGTCTTACCGCGGCGGACGCTGAGCTTGCCGCCGAGTGCATGCCGCGGATGGTGAGCGCCGTCACGGTGGAGGAAGGGAAGACGAGGTTCAGATCGCGCGCAGATTTGTTTTCGATGAAGAATCTCCTCACTGAGCAACAACAACAACAACAGCAACAACAAGTACATGTTAGTCTAGCTACCAGAAATACTTTGCCATCTCACTCACAAGGCACAACCGATAGCAGCCCAAAGTAGCCTCCCGCAGCTGTGAGCAGCAAGATGTGTACAAGATCTTTGGACGGGGTGCTGAGCAGCCCGAGCTGATAGGTCGCCGGTATCGCCGAGATGAAGCTGCTCGACAAGCCGGCCGATGCTGTTGCAACCGTCTGCACAATGTTATTCTGGTGTGGGCTGAATGTGTCTGGCGACCAATTCTTGAGTACGGCGAATCCCATCACTGACTGCATCGTAAGCAATTAGCAAATTTGACTCGAGCTGTTTTTTTTTTTCGTGTTTCCGCCGTGATAGCGTGGGAAATTACCCCTAGGAGATTTGCAGACGACGTCCAACCAGTCTTCAGCCCGAGATAGATGTTGGACCCGTTGACCATGATACCGCAGGTGATGCCGACCAAGATGGCGGGAAGCGTCATCAGCGTCGTGTCCGGTTCCGGGAACCGCGTCTCAGGAAACGGTGTAAACTTGTCGGTCCAATGCTCCGCTGGTTCTTCTGCTGCGAAATCGCCAGCATTGCTGCATTCCGAGCCGCAATTTTGCTCCTCATCATCACCAAGGGCCATGGTAACAACAGCCCTTTGAGATTTCACGATAATCTCGTCGATGCAAATATTAGAGTGACAGCACCTCCTCGATAATCTGCGTCGCCACATTTGGGGAGTTGCAACAGCCGGGCCACCCCCCCCCCCCCCCAAAATTTTCGTCGATAGCGTGAGCGGCTTCTCATGCCGGAGACAGTTACGACGACAACCTTGCATACAACCAGCAAATGCGACATAGCGAGGTGACGGCGCATTAGCGTCAACAGCAGCCAAAGGATCTGCAGGATTTGTTGACAAGGCAGACAGTTTCATGCGCTAACGTCGGCCGCGTTCATTGGAACAATCCCAATTGGGTCATTCCCATTAGAGCACGCATTCAATACTAAAAAAGTACCAATGATAGGAAGAATCTCTTAACTAGAATTATCAAGATGAATATACAAGAAACTCAATAATACGCATATACTAGTAGTTTATAAGTTTTTTCTAAATTTGTAATATTTGAGAAGATACATGTCTTGTTGGATACTTTTTTAAGGGAAAACTTGTCTTATAAAAGTTGACTGCTTTAACAGAGATAACTGGAGAATAACCCAAGCAGAATTGGGCAAATGGCAACTGCTGGAGTAGCTACACCAGACCCGGGTTAGAGCTATGCATTGCACATCACATCCCAGGCAAGTAATACCAGGGGCGCGCAGCTCGGAACTGCGACGCCAGCGCCAGCTCTTTGAGTTTCGGAAACCACTATCGACAAGTTAGCTGGCAGCCACTGATGTCCAAAAAATAAATAAATCATGTCTACTTACGGGTGTGCCGATCCCAGTAGCGGGATCCCATCCCTTGAGCGCTGGAAAGCCTGACGTGTTGCAGCCCATGTTGGACCCAACAGTGACATCCCGGAAAGCAGATGCGCCGGCTGAGTAGAGCCACGGGTTGAGAAACCCGAGCGGCGGCCGGCCGGCTTCTATTAGCGCGTCGTTGACGAGGCCGATAATGGCGGCGACGGTCGGGGTAGATGCGCTGGTCCCGTCTTGAAGATGGGCCGCCGCGCCCCAGAGCACCGAGAAGTGGTATCCCATGGCTGCAATGTCTGGGTACGCGCGGCCCCCGCGATTGAACATGCCGCTGTAGTCGTCGCTCTGCTCCGGATCCTCCTCCACCCTGCGATCCAGGGCGGCCAGGTACGCCTCTACAGCCTGACGCTGGTACGCAGGCTGCGGGAAGACGTCGCTGAAGCCGCCGCCGGACGCATAGCTGCTGCGGGCGTCAAACGCCACCATCTCGGGCTCGATGAACCGCGTCGCGCCCACGGCGGTGACGTACGGGCAGCTGGCCGGAAAGCTGGGCATGAAGCGCGGCTGCTTCTCATCCAGCGTCACGCACTGCTTGGTGCGGCCGACGCCGTAGTCGCCGCTGGCCACCAGGACGGACACGCCTCGGGCCGCGAGCTGCGCAAACTCGGCGCAGACCCGCCGCGCGTACTCGCGCGGCACGAGCTTCTCGTCCTCGGCGTAGGAGATGGAAATCACAGACGGCGGGTTCTCGACCGTCTGCATGTGTCGCAGCCACGCCAGGTACGGCTCGTTGGTGTTCTTGGTGTGCATGCTGAGCGGGCTGAACGGCGGCTTGCCCCCGACGTTGTACATGACCAGCGGCGTCGGCCAGCTGATGCCGAGCATGGTCTGCGCGTCGAGCGCGCCCTCGTAGCCCTTTCGCTCCTTGTTCTGCTGCTCCGTGTTGGGCGTCTGCTGGTCGTCGCCGCCGTTGACCAACTCCACGGTGAAGTCGGCCTCGGCGTGCGCCGCCGCCGCGTCCGGTCGGTACCTTTGAAGATACAGCGCCACATCAGAGCGATTGGCCATCTGGCCGAGGAAGTTGACCATCCCTACCGAGTTCTTGTTGAGATGAGAGGCGCGCGGCGTATAACCCCAGGTCCCGTAGAGTACCCGCAGGCACAAAGGGGAGATGGCAAGACGGTTGCATGCCTCTGCTGGCGTGGGGTTTGCGGACAGCGAATCCTCGGCCGGGACGTCCAAATGCCCCCGATCGAGCTTGTCCTCTTCAACGAGCTCTTCATAAGTCGGTAGCCGGCCTTCGGTTTCCCACGCCGGTGCTGGAGCGCCGTATTTGAGCTGCGCCGTCGGTCGAAGAAAGACATTGGTGGGTGCGATGACTTCAATGACATCGATTAGGTGCGCAGGAAGCGACCATTCCAGTGTCCGAATAGCAAAAGTCCCAGAAGGAACGTGCTCGTATAACCAGTACTCTGTTTGCAGCAGTCGTTCGAGGCATTCTACTGGCATGGAAAGCTCCAGCCAGTCACCGGCCGGAGACGTTGACACATTTGCGGTTTTGAGGCCTTCTAGCCCTGACAGCCAATCCAATACACGTTGGACCTGCCCCGGCGCAGGTTTCAACAGTTTTTGAACTTGTCGAGCCGAAAGATGCTTCCCATAGTGTGGATGCGTTGGAGTCGAGACTACAAAGTGGTGAGTTCATGCGTAGTTGGGAATGGTATCATAAGGCCATACCCTGGAGCAGTCGTTCCTCAAGAGCCGCAAAGCCGTGCTGTACTAGACCGATTGAAACATCAATAATTTCATCCCGCTGAGCCCGGTGCTTTCGTTCCCATTCAGAAGGTTTTTGTATCAAACTTTTCCGCTGATAATCTGAGATGGCAGCAACGAATGCACCACTGAGCAGCAACAACAATAAGCTCTTGAGCCACCTCATCATGAACTGGACATGAGAGGTGAATTTTTTCGACGCCCTGCGATCCTCAGAATCAGACAATAAAACTCAGAGTCTCATCTCTCGGTTGCGATACGTGTACGAGAAGGCTGGCTGCCGAGCCGGATCTAGCTGTACTGTCATTGACGCAGCCGGATTATGCATGGTCATTTTAGCTCTCACTGCATCGAACCACGCCTCTCAGAGCAACTACGCAGCCTTCTTTGGAAGTAATGAGATCCTCTCCGTCGTAATAGGTCATTTCTCTTATCAATTTTCCGCTATACCGAATTTTGCTACTTTGGCTGGCTATGGCACATTTTCGCTTCTCGGGGTCAGTCTACGTATCCCCCCAATTTTGAAGGTCTGGGGCACAGATTCCATCACCATTGTTTTTCTTCATACTCTTTTTTCGCGAGGATACACAATGCTGCCTAGGCCAGTCACCCGTCTACGGCATTTAGTTGCTGCCGTACTTGCTGGCGTCTCGGTCCAGGCCACGCCTGGCCAGTACTGCAGGTTCGGCCATGCGACTGGCGAGGTCGACTTTTGCCTGGGCGTCCTGACGCACCGCAACTCGTCCACGAGCGGGCACGACATCTATCTCAGCCTCTCCGTCACGCGCGACACGGAAGTCGGCTGGACAGCAGTCGGAACGGGCTCGCTGATGGCTGGCGCGCTCATGTTCGTCATGTACGGGGATCCCGACGAGAAAGCGCCGCCGGTGCTGAGTGTCCGGACCGTACAAGGGCACCAGCAGCCCCGTCTGATCAGACAATCCGACATGGGCGGCGCAGACTTGCGCGTGCTGCAGGCACAGTGGATGCACACGACGCCCTCTGCGCAGCACGAGCAGTATGCCTTGTCGGCGAGCTACCGGCCACAGTCGGCGCGCTTCTCAATCGTGTGTTACTCTTGCGAACACTGGCCGGGCACGCCCATCACGCCCGACGCATCGTCTCAGCCGTGGATCTGGGCTTGGAACGACCAGCAGCGCTTTCCGGTGTACAGCTTCGACGCCGAGTTGGACATGCACGTGCACAGCGCTGGCCACGGCGGCTGGGGCCGCTTCTACATGAACATGGCAGAGACGCTCACTCGGCCTGGCAGCTATCTGCCCTCGTTCCCGCCGCTGCGCCCAATGGTCTCGCACGTAGGCGCCTCCGACACCCCGATAGGAGCCGCGGGCGTCCTTGCGGCGGCGGACGGATTCTGGCGCAAGGTACTGGCCACGTCGCCGCAGCAGCGTGCTCACGGAATTCTGATGGCGAGCAGCATCCTGGCCCTCTTCCCTGCCGGTGTGCTGGCGCTGAGAAGTGGCTCTCCGCGCGCGTTCATGTACCACTGGCTGCTGCAGAGTCTGGCCGTGACGTTTATGCTGGTCGGCGCGGGTCTCGGCGTCTTGCTCGTTCGCGGCCACGGACACGGAGGCGGTGGTGACCACCACGGAAGCGAGCCAGAGTCTTCAAATGGCGCTGCCGGGCATCATGACCATATAAAACGCCATGACGAGAGCTCGCCGGCCGCCGCTACCATGTTCATCGCACATCAGTGGATAGGCGGCGCGCTTGTGGGATGCATACTGCTGCAGGTTGTCCTCGGCTGGTGGCATCATGTCATCTTCGTTCGCATCCGCGCACGGAGCTGGGTGTCGCACGCTCACATTTGGCTGGGGAGAACGAGCATCATCGGCGGCTGCGCGAATTTACTGATTGGCATGGCGCTGGCGAGCTACAGCCCGATCAGTATCGAGACTGCCGGAGTATGCATTGTTTTGGAGGCATTGGGCGTTGCGTACTGGATAAAGCGAAAGCGTAGTTCTTAACGCAGCAGCCCACAACAGAAATTGGCCCATGTAATCTATCTATCGTTTTTTCGTCACATAATTGAAGCATTGCTTATCGCACTGCTGCATCAGGAGGTTCTCGCGGGCATTCAGCAAACAATTGCGCGAACTAGATAGTGTATTTACTATTTACGCCATTGAAGTCCTTCGAGTTGAAAGTCGTAGTTCAGCGCGATGCTTACTCGAATAGCTCCAAAATAGATAATCAAGCTCAATACCCCTCATTCGTCTTTCTTTCACCCTATTTTTCTTACGTTTGTATTTCAGAGGCCGAAGGAACAAGAACAGTCGGGTTTGTTGCGATCGAACTGACAGTTAGAATACCCTGCATTCGAGAGACTGCTTTCATAATGAGTTCAACCCGTGTTACATTGCATTAGCTTCATGCACGGAATCCAGATGGATGGAACTAACAGCATTGTCACCGTTTCTACACTACAGCGAGCCTTGTTGGAAGAATGTCCACGGGAATCAGGTAACTACATCAAATTGAAAGGAATCCACTATGACTAGCTAGCTGAAGCGTCAGCAATGTGTTGTCATGTACTATCCGCGACGACTATCTTTCTAAGCTATCTTCTAGCCTCGGCATCCATGAAGCTGCTCGAATGTTGCGGGCCGCCCAAGGAAGACACCAGACCACCTACTTCAGGATGTAGAGCTTAGGAAGCGCTACCTCGGTGTTTTAGCAACCAATTTCCAAGACCGAGAAAACAGGGGGTTCTTACAATTCATCTCTTTAGTCGGCCTGGTAGGCAGTGGCGGCATCAGCGTCGGAGCGCTTGTCGGCCTGGTAGGCGGTGGCGGCGTCAGCGTCGGAGCGCTTGTCGGCCTGATAGGCAGTAGCAGCATCAGCATCAGATCGACGGTAAACGGGCTCCGAATCAGAGCGCTTGTCGGCCTGGTAGGCAGTGGCCGCATCAGCGTCGGAGCGCTTGTCAGCTTGATAGGCAGTGGCCGCATCAGCGTCAGAGCGCTTGTCAGCTTGATAGGCAGTGGCCGCATCAGCGTCGGAGCGCTTGTCGGCCTGGTAGGCAGTGGCCGCATCAGCGTCGGAGCGCTTGTCAGCTTGATAGGCAGTGGCCGCATCAGCGTCAGAGCGCTTGTCAGCTTGATAGGCAGTGGCCGCATCAGCGTCGGAGCGCTTGTCGGCCTGGTAGGCGGTGGCGGCGTCGGCGTCGGAGCGCTTATCAGCCTGGTAGGCGGTAGCAGCGTCGGCATCAGAGCGCTTATCAGCCTGGTAGGCGGTAGCAGCATCAGCATCAGAACGCTTGTCAGCCTGGTAGGCGGTGGCGGCGTCGGCGTCGGAGCGCTTGTCGGCCTGATAGGCAGTAGCAGCATCAGCATCAGAACGCTTATCAGCCTGGTAGGCGGTGGCGGCGTCGGCGTCGGAGCGCTTGTCGGCCTGGTAGGCGGTAGCAGCATCAGCATCCGAACGCTTGTCGGCCTGGTAGGCGGTAGCAGCATCGGCATCAGAGCGCTTGTCGGCCTGGTAGGCGGTAGCAGCATCAGCATCCGAACGCTTGTCGGCCTGGTAGGCGGTAGCAGCGTCGGCATCCCAACGCTTGTCGGCCTGATAGGCGGTAGCAGCGTCGGCATCAGAACGCTTGTCGGCCTGGTAGGCGGTAGCAGCATCAGCATCAGAACGCTTGTCAGCCTGGTATGCGGTGGCAGCATCGGCATCACCACGGGCATTCAAAGCAATGGGTGAAGCTCCAACCACGGCGACAAAGGCCAGGATCTTGGCGACGGTAGAGGGATGCATATTGAAAGGCTGTTAATGAGTTGGCTCTGAAAACTTGTGCTTTGTGAGTATGGTTGGTTTCTCAAAGAGACAGAGACCCTATACCGCAGGTGGATCAGACGGCATTTAAGTAACATTGTCTATAGATCTTCATCTGTGCTGACCATCACCCGCATCGCTCGATGGCTTGAGCTGATATTGCGTATGAAGCCCAGCCAAGCTCACCAGTCCGAAGAGCCAGCGCGCACACCAATGGCCTGCCGCCGGCGAAGCTGCCTGTGCCGTATTGCCTGTCTCATGGGACCAGGAATGACTAGCGTCAAACTAGAATGTAGAGAAGCATATGCACGGTTGGACACTAGGTATGGGCTGGAGCATCCTTGCATACTCGAGAAGTACAACTAGATGACCTCGCATGTAGGCTCCGTCAGTGCTACGGCATGGCCACCTCAACACTGGCCTACTGAGTAGGCAGAGACACGCATGTCCAGTTTCTTCGAGTACTCTCATAATCCTTCTAGCTTCCACAAGCAGTATTGCCCGCCAAGACTTTACACGTTCTTCCTGATCGCCAAGTTGCTCCTTTGACTGCCCGCTTCCTGTCTCTATCACCAATGCGCTTGTTCCACTCACCATCTTGATCCTCAATTCCCCAAACCGTTACCAATGATGGATAAGGAGCATTCTTCTACAGAGTCTGAGCCTCGCTCCAGGTCATCGGAGACGTTCCTTGGTAGCGACTACCGCGATGAGGAGTCGAGTGACTACGACAAAGATACTCCCACAAAAGATCTATATCGGCGTAAAACGTGGGCACAGAGGCACCGAGCTGCGTTGGTCATTCATACTTTCATCTTTGCCATCTACGTTGGGATAGCGGCGTTGTGTTGGAAAAATGTCCTGCTGCGTCGGCACACGTGTGGAAGCTCGCCTGTGCTCTATAGTAAGTCGCCTTTCAATTGGTACCTGAACATGAATCTGACAAACAAATTCTAGCCCCAGTAGCGGACCATGTGAAGGAGAGAATTACATTCATCCACGACAGGCCTAGTGATATCAAGGCCAGTCCTTACGTTGGCAGCACGGGACCCGAGGTTGACGCAGCCTGGTATCGACTTCTGCGCCGTGAGTGATCAATAGTGCTTGATATCCTGCCTCGGTTGCTTATTTTTACGAACAGATCATAATATTCGAATCACGGATGATGAACTCCACGCCTTGAACCAGACTTCCATTCCTCTTGGCCAGGGTGGTGGATCCATGGGCATGATGGCCGTTTTCCACGAGCTTCATTGTCTAGTACGCCCTCGTCATTTAGCCATCCCGGTCAGATCTCTAACGCCTATCCTAGAAACTCGTACGCGAAGCTGTTTTTGCCGATCACTATCACGCAGATAAAAGCCCAGCCGAGAGGGCCATGTTGGCTGGCCACACCGGTTCGTCTGACTCTCCTGTGCTGCCTTGAAAGTTTGCTGACTATAGATTGAGACCACTGCATCGACATTCTTCGATCGGCTTCAATGTGTCGCGCTGATACGGCGATATTTACATACCACTGGAACGACGCAACACGCCTACCCAATCCCACATGGATGCAGATGCACCAGTGCCGAGACTGGGAGTCACTGGAAGAGTGGCTAGAGACGCGACGCATAGATATCCACACCCCGAACCTCTTGGTTCATCCGAAATATGGTCAGTTTTACGTTACTCATCAGATGTGTGTTGATTGCTAATTGAAACCGCAGGCCCAGCTTACCCAGGAGGGAAGCGAATTTCAGAGCCCCACGGACCGAAAGTGTACCCGCTGGATCCGTGATCCCATACTATGTATATAGATGATTTGAAAATTTATTAGTTATTTTCTTGGATAATTAGAAACATTTTTTACTTACTCCAACCTCGTCGCATATGCCTTGATGTCATCATTTACTGCAGGTTGGGCACTTCTACTCAGCTGGCCTGACTTTCTAAACAAACTGAAAGAACCATAAACGGCCTTGAGTGAGATACCCTCCCTTTTTGCTTGCTCGTGTAGTTCGACCGTATGTCGCGCCACTTCTCAAGCTGGCAGACCAAAGTTCACAGACAGGCCTTTCTTGCCGTGCAGAATTGCCATCTTGTCAGTAGGAAAATAACATAACAATTAGGTGAGAAGTGGAATTCAATAGATGCGAAAAGAACTTGAAACCATTTACTATCTGGATTAAACTATTTCCCATGCCCGTGGTTCTGCCCTACCAAGTGTCCATGAGGGTCTACGGCCCCAATCTTATCACCTTCGCCATCAGGATACGCAAGACCTGTTGGACTTGTTAGTTGCCAAACAGCTTTCTTCTTTTTTAGAAGACTATTCTTTTTTCTGCAGCACTTACCAAAGATTGGGTGTACGAGCCAGCCTGGCTTCATCATGTCGACCGAGCGGGCGCGTGTCCAGTCATCCAGCTGCTGCCAGTTTACGCACTGGTGCATTGTAGCGTTTGCGACGGGGATTCGGCTGTTGTCGTGCCATTCGTAGGTGATTAAACCAATGTCACCGTGACACATGGATGACTGGCGAAGAAAGTCGATGCAGTGTTCTATCAAGATGTCAGCCACCTCCCCGTCCCCAGTTATTCTCCTCCGCGGAATCCAACATACCATTGTGTAGTCGGTTCATCTCATGCTGCTCGGCAGTCAAGTCGCCAAAATAATAGTCGGGATACATGTACTGATGCAGACGCTTGAGGCAATGCAGCTCGTGGTAGACGTTGAGCGTGCCGAGATAGCCACCACCCTCGGGGACCGCAACGCCGACGTCTAGTCTGTCATAGTGTGCCATGATCTCTGGCTCTATAATGATGTTTTCGTCTGCACATGTATAAGTATTTCGAAAACTGCGGCTGCTATTTGCATCGGGAAAAAAAACAACTCACAGTTGAGAAGATCATGCCACGCTTTATCCAGATCTGCATTTGGCTTTCCTGAAAAGGAGCCCTTTTCTTGTATCTTATCCTCGAGGGAGAACTTGTGCTCCTCCCATTTGATGGCAGGGATTGCAGGCGCTTCACCATGTTTAGTGTGCTGTCTGATGGGGTGGGAAAGATGACAACTTACAAATTGGCATGCCTTCCATCCGCGCACTGCTCTTCTTGCTCTTAAGCACCGCAAAGAGAACTGCGGCATACACTGTGAAGAGAACCATGTGGCCGATGACGAGAACGCTGGTTCGCTTCCACCACGGCTCACGGTACACCAGGCGAGGCAGGCGAGAGTGCCCTTGCTTCTGAATCAGACCCTCGCCGACATCGTCGCTGGAGGCGTCAAGCGAGTCGCGCGATGATGAGTTGCCGCTCGGCATGTACATGGTGGCACGCTGAGCTGGCTGATGGTCAAAAAACCGGTAGCACCAGTCTTTGACGTTTTGCTTGAACGAAGACATGATGGCACGATGACTTCCAAGGAAGGAGTTTCGACTTGGGAAAATTTTCAAAACAAAATTTCAGATAGGTTTACAGACTTTGAGAATTCAAGTAGATTGTTCTGTCAAAGACGGTGCAGCGAGGAGAGGGGACCTGACCACCACGGGCAGCGGTTGCCAACGAATCCTTTCAGCACTCCGACTTCTTTGCGTTAGTGACTGCACTATCAGCTATCAGACGCCTTCAGCACCGTCAAATATGACCATACAGGACTAGACTCTCTCCTCGCTTCAGCAGGGCCCTCTGCGTGAATGGGGGGGGGGGGACACTGCGAAACGAAGCATGCAGCGAAGCGCGCTAGTCTGTGATGTACGAACGCTAATGAGGTGACTTTGCATTAGTGAGAGCTTCTATGTCGGGCAAATGAACATCAGAAGTCGGCTGCAGTTTGGATCAGGCGGCCTCGGCAGTTATAGTGTAGCGCAAGCAAAAAGGAAAAAAAAATACAGAGTTTGGCTCTTGAGATCATGTTGATCCTGTATGGTATCAGAAAAGACGTGTAGGTTTCAGAATGGGCGGATTTTCGGTTCGATGTCTTATATCGTCCTTTGCACTTTAAGAAAAACAAAGTCCTACTGAAGCTAAAAAGATCAAGATATTCTTTCGCCATTTGAGAGCTGACTGCTGTTATCATCTACATATCCCCAATCGCTGTAGAAATGCAAATAAAATCTGACGCTCCCATGCTGGGGATGCGAGACTATGGGGCAGATAGGATACTGGCCGTGGAATGAAAGAATGTAGCTCCAGGTGACCTTCTTCAAAACAGTACCAGTAAGAATCCAAAGATCCTTTGACTGCCTTCTCATACCAAAATCAAGCGTCAGGCTATCGTAACAGTCTATTTCGAGGACAGAAAGCGTGGCCTCCCCATGAGAGATACGTAAGGTTTATTGGAGAGAAAAATATATAGTTCCTGTGTCATGGCTCCAGCACCATGTTACTCTTCAACCAGTCTAGCATTCCTATTCTATTGTTTAGCTGGTATATCGTCTCAAGCAGTGAAAGCCATGACTTACTCTGATACAATACCTTTCGAGCTCCATGGAAGCGAATCGCGTGATCGGAATCCGGAAACAGCATCATATCGTAATTGTCCGCTGCCGCTTCGACCAGTCTGTCAACCAACCGCAGGGTATTTTGCACATGCACATTGTCATCAGAAATGCCGTGCGCGAGGAAGATGCGTCGCAGGCCTCGAAGCGCCGTCATGTTGGCAATGACTGTCGCGTCGTAGCCCGCGGTGTTGTGATCCGGAGTGCCCATGTGCCGCTCGGTAAAGAGCGAATCTATCACAGAAGCGTCAGTACTTGCTGTAATTTACAGACCCCCTGCGTACAGTTGCAAAAAAAAAAAAAAAGAGCGCGCTGACCATAGAGTCGCCAGTCAGTTACCGGCGCGACGGCCATGCCGTACCCAAAGGTCTGCCCTGCATCCATGCTCAGGGTTTTGAGAGTCAGGTATCCGCCAAAGCTCCAGCCCCAGATTGCGAGGCGGCTGGGGTCGACGTAGTCTTTTGCCTTCCAGACGCGCCCTGCCGCGATCTGGTCGAGCGCCTCAAAGTGGCCGAGCCGGCCGCGCACGACGCAGCGCGCGTCCCGCCCGTTGAAGCCGGTGCCTCGCCCGTCGACGACGACGACGACGTAGCCTTGCGAGGCGAGCAGCGCCGCAAAGTCGACTGCGAATTTTCGGGTGACGGTCTGCGAGCCTGGCCCTCCGTAGGGGCTGAAGATGACCGGGTACCGTCGCTCTGGGTCGAACCCGGGCGGAAGCAGTTCCAGGACCGGCGCTGGACTGCTGCCGCCGAGATGTAGATAGTGATACCGACGCTGGGGCAGAACCGACACGGCTTCTTCCGTTTTGAGAGCAAGGGCCTTGTTAGATTCCACGGCGGCGACAGTCTCGGGCCCATCCTGCCCCAGGGCAACGATGGATGTTCGCGGCGCTTCGGGCCCCTTGTACTCCAGTAACGCATACGCACCACCGGGGGCAAACGACACATCGTAGTAGGCTGGGCGCGTATCCTCACTCGAAGCCAACTCGTATCGACCATCTAGACTGGTGCGATATAAATGCCGCTCATCTGGATGCTGCGGAACTGTGCCGAGGAAATACACCCAACCATGTTTTCTATCAAATATTGTTGGGGCATCGGCAACCTCCCACTGGCCCATCGTCAGCATGGTTGTCGGCTTCGAAGTGCGCAACGGTGTATAGTAAGCCAGGTGGTTGTAACCGTTGTGCACGACCAGGTCAACATAGCCGTCGTCCGAGATGTTGCGGGACGGGTCGGCAGGAATGAAATGGACGACTTTGCGGATCGGCTCGACCCAGCAATCTCCCGAGCCCGACTCTGTGCGGAGCAGCTCGCCTTCGACGGCGGCCATGTCCGTACGCTCCAGGTCGATGAGGAAGACCACGAGGACGGAGCTCTCCCGGTTCGTCTGCTTCACGAGGAGCAGCTGCTCAGAAAGCCAGGAAACGCTGAAAATGATGCGCTCGTCGTCGGGAAGCTGGCCAGGGAGGTCAATCGTGAGCGGAACGCCACGGTCGACATCGTAAATCTGGAGATTGACGACGGGGTTGGGCGTGCCAGCTTTTGGATACCGCACCAGTCGTGGCTGCGGATACAGCTGGTGTCGGTCTGCCGACGTGTACAGACTCATCGTGTACGTCTGTACCGTGGACTCGTCGGTGTGCAGAAATGCCAAGTATCTGCCTCGGGGCGACCACCACAGCGCGACATTGCTCTCGAGAACCTCCTCTTCGTAGCCCCAGCCGGGGATGCCATTGTACGTCGTGGGATCAATGTCCGCCGTCACAGGTACAATGGCGGCATCTCGCGTGCGGCGGAGGTAAATGTTGCCGGCGCGGACAAAAGCTACATTGTCCCCGTCCGGGGAGACAACGGCAAGCTGGGCCTCCTCGAACGGGTGGTCGCGGTCCAGGGGCTCTACAGTAGACGACGTGCTGTTGAGGTCCAACAGCCAGTAGAGTGCGCGGAATGAACGTCGCCATTCTTTGGTCCTGTTGGAGAGAAGGAGCCCATATCGTGCGCTTCCGTCCACCCAAAAATCTTCGGGAGACACCCTTTGACCTTGGTACGTGTATGACGAGAGTAGAGTGTCGTCTCCGCTCAGATCCAACGTCTCCAGAGTAAACGATCCGGGCTTGTCACTGTGAGCTGCCTCCACAATGCGCCGTATCGAAAAGCTGGCCTCGCCGGCGCTTGGCCTGGACTGGTCTACCAACAGTGCCTCCTCACCACTTGCAGCCCAACGGAAGGTGTGTGGTGCTGGTTTCCAGGAGCCGTCCAAGATCTCGTCCACGGAAAGCCCCTTTGCCAAGGTATCATCCTGGGGAGACTTGCCAAATTGCTCATCTGGAGCATTATGAGCGCCCGTATCAGTTGCCGGCTCACCGTCTTGGATGTGCGGCACACTGATCTTTGACAGTGGAACACTGCTCCCGCCCAGAGCATCCCATGGTTCATTCAGAACGCCCCAGAACGCGGCAATCCATCCACTTAGTGAGATTAAGCAGAGAGCTGCAAGCCAAATAGGTTTCAAAAATGAATCGAGATGCCGTTGTTGCCTCCGCCGCGTGAAGCGCGAGTAACTCTCGAAGTCTTCTTGGTCGCTACCCATGTTTCAGTGTCGACCGGTTGTAGAGCATACCTCCACTGCCTGTAACGAGGTTGTGTCATGTAGCACCTGTAGCTTCAAGGCCCGTGAAGGTTTTTGTTTCCGGAGAATCACGAAAGATTTTGACACAAAAATGTTATTCTGGCAGACAGGAGACGTGATCAATGCTTATGGCTAGCAAAGGCAGCCAGAACTACCCTATGTACGAGTCGGGTGTAAGTCATGAGCCCTTCCCGCCCCCCTCCGCATCCGCAGGGGGGAGGATAGGGGTCCTTTGGCAGCGACAGGCTACGGGCAGGATGGGCAGGATGGGCATAGGTAGATGCGTACAGAGTACTCCGTAATTAGTTACAGATTACACAAATACGCGAGGTCGCTGCATTGGGTTGAATGGGGAATGGGGGCTGGCTGGCCCACGCCTTGGCCCCATCCGCTATTAGTCCTGCCGAGTCAGCGTGAACGGCCGTGTAATTCACTCGACGGCATTCATTACACATACGTAGGCTACGACACGCAGTTACGGATCGACGGCAAAGACGGCCGCTACACATGCCTGTGCGGAGCGAGCCCGGGGTCCTTCCTACTGCTGCGGTCGCGCATGCACAGTCACCGAGCCTGACATTTAGCGGCGCTTCCCTAGTTTCTATGTGGTGCATCAGATTAGATTGTCATTGCGTAATGTGGTTTGGTCGGGTTGATTCACAAGTCTGGGGCTAATAGCTTTTTTTCTGAAGGATCGTTGTTGACCCATAATACAGATTAGTTTCCCCGAGACAACTCTTGCCGTCGACCACAGCCTGGCCAGAACTCGTACGTCCCCGGCCTCGGCCTGCCAATCCCACCCTATTTCGCCGTGGCAGGAATCTGTATAGTAAAGAAAGCCCAATGTAGCGCCATAGATAACTAGAGCTCGCTATCCTCGCCCCAGAGCCCGCAGGCGGGCACCATAACACCATAGTAGTACAGGAATCGGAAATCCCACCACCACCCAGATGAGGCCGAGGACCGTATTGCCCCACCCGTATCCCAGCGCATCATACATGGAGGGGGCAAAGATTGGGAAGACAAATCCGAGAATGTTGGAAAGCATGCGCGCTGCGGCGTTGGCGGACGCGGCGTGCTTGAACTCATCCAGCAGATACGCTAGCATGCCCTGGCCAAGAATGAAGCTGCCGCAGACAAAGATGGCCGCGCCCACGTCGACTACCATCCAGTGTAAGTATTTCTCCGCTGCCCATCCGTAGAGGAAGATTCCCAACGGCATCATAAGGACACCGGGCACCAAGAAAGGCACGCGAAATTCGGGTACAGCCTCGCCCCCGTGGCGTAGTTTCATCCTGGCGTAGATCCAGTCCATGAGCGGGCCACCGGCTTGCGATGCCGTGATGGTACCCACAGCCAGCGCGAGGTAATTGAGACTGCTGATGGTCTCGGACTCGTGGTAACGCTCGATCCACAGCGTGGCGTACGTCGAAAGCAAAAGACAGTATACCGCAAAGTTTAACGCCATGATGACCGCAATCACCTGGATCGCGGGTCGATAAACCATGAGGGCCAGCCCCCGGAGCAGGTTTGCCCCGAGCCTTTTTCGGAGGTCGGCATAGACAGACTTGGCATACTGCAAGTTCCACTTGCCGCCGGCGGCGGGCGACTCATTGTCGGCCCCGGGTCGCGTCCTGGCTGCTTTCCTGGCTAGCAGCACGGGCGTGTAAGTCTCGGAGACGAAGAAGAAGCCCACCACCACCACGGCGGCGTCAAAGATGGAGAGAATCCAAAAGAGCCACGCCCACGGCAGGTGCTGCGCCGTGACGCCGCCGACGATTGGGCCCAGCGCGGGGCCCATGTAGGGGATAAAGGTGGCGAGGGCCAGAGAGCGCCCGCGCTCCTCGGCGCGGAACATGTCTGCGAGGATCGGGCTCGTGAGCTACCAAAAAAAGAAAGACAAAAAAAAAAAATTTGTCAGCAAGCTGTAGTAGACTGAACCAATGACGGCCCCCCCTTTTCGCGGAAGTTCTTACCGTGATGCCACAGCTGGCGCCGGACCCAGCCAAGAAACGGCTGACCGTCATGAGTCCTGCCGAGGGCCCAACCGGACACATTGCGTTCCAAAAGATGTAAAAGACGTTACTGGCGATCCATATGGGGCGCCGGCCGTACATTTCGGACAGCGCGGCGATGAGGAACGGGGCAAACGCGAGGCCGAGAATATAGATGGAAAAGGTGATTTGCGTGGCGGAGCTGCTGAGGTGCAGGTCGCTCCCGATCTGCGTGAGAGCGGCGGCCATCATGCTCGTCGACATGAGCGTGATGAGCTGGCCGAGAGACACGATGAGAGCAATGGAGATTTTGCGCCATGTCGACCAGTTGTACGGGTCGTGGGGGTCGTGCGAGGACTCCCAGGTTGCCTGTTGGTAGAGCACAGTTTTGTTAGTCGTCCCCCGAAACTATTTTCCCCAGCGGCCACACTGTTGTACAAACGCCATGTTCTTGCAGCAGGTCAGAGAGCCGAGCCTCTTCGCGCGTCGTCGTCACTGGCGGCGGCTGGACCGATGCTGCGGTGGTTTCAACCGTCTTCTCCTCGTCGGAAGACATTGGGGGCGAGCAATTGGAGCGAATACCGTGACACACAGGGCAAAATACGAGATTGAATTGAAAAGTGAAGAAAAAAAAAAAAGGTTCTGGACTCGGATACGGTTACACAAACATGCAAACTGATTGATAACAGTCGAAGCCGAGCACCGAGGGCGCCACAGCCTTACTGTGGAGAACAAAGTCGAGGCTCGCACCGAAGGCCGCTCATTTCGGACTCCGAAATCCTGGCACTGTCATGGCCCCTTATCTGCAGGGAGGCCATTCGTGTCAAAAAAAAAAACAACAACATCAAAGTTGCAAAGAGGAAACTCGGCTGTATTGTTTCCCCTGCTTACGCATCTGTCTTGTCATTTCTGCTCCTCCTTCTCCGGGGTTTTCCGTCCGGCAGTCTGTCTCGTGCAGTGCGCCCCCGGTCCTCACTCGCCCATTTTTCTTCAGCTGCCCGCCCCCTCCCCCCATCCAGATCGTGGAGTGTCCCGATGCCAAGCTGAGATGGAACGCTCGGCGCGCTGAACTACGGGCTTTGGTGCACTGACAGAGAGAGGAGGGAGGCATTGCGCCATTGCCCGGCCATGTTTGGTGACTACTACTAATAAATGGGCTTCCCACCCCTCCCCGCCAATCCTTCGCCGCCGGCATTGGTCTGGTCGCGCCCACATTTTATGGGGGTTGCTGGAGCAAAAGTGACCATCATTCGGGCCATTTTCCTCTCGAGGGGCCCCCTTTGGCCCCCATCGTCACGACTGAACAATCCAGGGCTGGACTTGTGCGAGACAAGCTTGTCTTGCGGAGCCAGCTTTGCGAGCCTATCTTGCACGCCAGGCATCTACGGGTCCTCCGTCAGAGGCAGACTGCACACTCCAGTTCAAAGAAGGAGAACAACAACAATTATCGATTTCTACAGCTTTACTAAAACGAGCCGAGTTCTACCCCGCCTTTACACTGAAAGCGAATGAAAAGTCCGGACCAATTTCGCAGGCCGACTTCTTTGGTTAGGTTTGCGGCTGTGGCAAGCATTTGCATCCTTCGACAAGGCATCAAGCTGACGAAGGATCTCTCGTATTAAAGTGGAACCTGGAGTAGGTAAACGAACACACAGATCGCCAGCGATGAGTCTTCGGCCCCCGAGTTGATCTTTTGCGCCACCTGCGATAGCAATGTCCAGAGAGAGGGTATCTGAAGCACGTCGTCAGCACGTTTGGCCCGCCGGCATTCATTTGAGACGCGATGCGGCTTGCCTGTTCTCTGAGAACGCTCTTGTTCTTCTCCAGCAATTGCTCGGCATCGTCATGGGTAAACAGCTGCTTGATCATGTTGGTGATGAAGGCCTGCGTCCGGTCGACCTGCTGCTGCTCGCCGGCCGCGATGCCGCTCAGCTCCTCGGCGCATACCGTCTCCAGGAGGCGCATCTGCCCCTCGTAGTACCCGCGTGCTTCCCTGCCCACCCAGGTCCGAGAACTCGCGTGCAGTTCCGTGAGCAGGCTGCGAAGCCGACGACTGCGTGACGTCGACTGCGCGTAGCGAGGAAGGGACCCCTCCGAGAAAGTCGCCGTGTAGTACGTGGCGGCCAGGTCATCGAAGCTGTCGAAGCCCATCTCCTCGGCCAGGATCAGAATCTTGGCGATGGACCTCTCCGCCGCGGCATCTGAGTCGACGCCTCCTCCTTGGCCTGCCCCAGAGG
Source organism: Cordyceps javanica (assembly GCF_051103115.1). Classification (NCBI taxonomy): domain Eukaryota; kingdom Fungi; phylum Ascomycota; class Sordariomycetes; order Hypocreales; family Cordycipitaceae; genus Cordyceps; species Cordyceps javanica. The sequence goes on from NC_139299.1 coordinate 3,093,793, forward strand.
TCGTCGCTAGGGCCGTAGATGCCGACGGCTTGGCCAGGCTGGGAGTGGGGTTGCCCGCTGGTGGGCTTATCAGATGTGCGCCGCCACGCGTGTCGGAGCCTGAATTAGGTGATGGAAATGCTTCGCTGAGCTGTTCGGCTGCTTGCGATGCCCTCCGTTCCGTTGGCGCAGGGCTGATCCCGCGCAGCATTTGCCCCAAGTCGGAGTCCAGTGGCGGCGATGGCGCAAGAGGATGTGGGATCCGCATTGTTTCTGACAAGAAGTCGCTGCCGGGCCGGAACGCAGCCTCTTCGTTCAAGAAGAAATACTCCGACCCCGGCTCTTGCGATGCCAAAGTCCCTCCTGCCGGATCGGTCCACGGCGAGAGAAGCAGGGTCTCTCCCGTACCACTCAACGAATTAATAGGTGCCGAAGGTGTGCATATCATGGCGTCCCTGAGGATCAAGTCAGCTTGGGGGTCGAACGAACAGCCCCACGGCTCGTCTTATGTACCGTTGCGGTCCCCAGCACAGCATAGCTGGTGACGCATGTTGCAGTTGCGGTGTCTGCTTTTCCGCTGAATGTGAAGCTGCTGATGACTCCTTCTCCATGGCTTTTTGCTTCTCTGTGGCACGGCGGAATGATTAACGAGGAGGCTTCCTTGCTTTGTTATGGAAAGGTGAGGCAAACCTCTACGCCGTCTTTGTGCGAGTCGGTTTCTGGTGCGTTTGGCATCGTAGCTGATCGGGATGACGTTCGGTAATTGGTTCATGTCTGACATCTCGAAATTGATTGTTCTGGTGTTAATGACCACCTTTGTGACCAATAGAAGTGTAAAGCAGTCTGTGACGGGCGTGTATGGCAGCGTGTCTTATTTTTCGATTTCGATCATGAAAACAGCTCGGTCCGGGGAAGAGATTGGTAGCAATATAGATCGATTATGTATTCGATTCCATAGCTGTATTTGTATTTATACGAGCAAGGTTTATGTTTTAATCACGGGGCAGCGCTTTTACGGGCACCATTGCGTCTTTCCCCTTCGTTCTGCCTGCCGGATTAAGCCGACTATCAGTTCCAAACACCACACTAAGCGCTTGCCCCTCAACAATGGTGCTGCGAGCAGTGAGCTTTGTCTGCGTTAAGACTGTTGTCGAGAGCTGGTGAGGAAGCTTCCGTGGCGTTGCGAAACAAGGCTGCGCACGGCGGGGCAAAGCGACGTATCAGTATACAGTGGTTGAGTGGGTGGCGACGACTTATTTGTCTTTCCCGAGTTGGCATTACTCTCAGTGCACGAATGCCGGCACCCACTTGCGGGTCACACCCGCTTCCGGGCCGTCTCTTCCCACCGAATTGCAGCCTGTTTAATTGGCTTCCATAGCCATACTTTGGTTAGTTGAGATATAGATAGAGATGAATAAGTGTTAGAAACACTATCAAAGGCTCTCACTCCATAAGAAAGACTTGAAAATGTAGAAACCCAAGAACTAATAATAACAAAAAAAAAGAAAAGAAAAATCCTTCACCTAGTTCTATATACGTTGATGTTTTTATATGTCTTTTTATTTTCAGTATGAACTTCTCAAGATTAATAAAAAGAAAGTCATTGAAGATTATTGAAATAATGTAGTAGCTTGGAATCCGGTACTAGTTGGATAGTTTATTCAAGATCAGGCTATAGGATCATGGTACAATATATCTAGCGCCACTCTAGACCTTCTAGAGTAGCAAGTGGAACGGGTGAGTTTTGAAGGGGTACTTTAGCCGCATAATGTGCTTATCTATGACTGGCCTATGAATTTGCCTGGACCTTGCTTCAAAACTCTAATCAAAGAGCCTAGTTCTATATACTCCATTGCCGAGGGTGCAACTAGGATAGGAGGGGACTCAACTGCTATAATGTAGATGAGCTGTCATCTTTTTGCTACGTCAGAACAGCACAACTTGTCTTTCAAGAAAGTAGACCAAGATGTCTACAGTAACGATGGTGCCCGAAGAAATCAAGAACTATCGCCGTGACCCTCTCAGCCGCCCAACGAAGGTCACCTTCCAGGCCAAACTGGCGGCAAGCGGCGGCATGGGCGTACAAGGAAAGCAAATTAGAAAGTTCGCAGAAACACTATTCTCTTCATTATACAGGCTACGAACACACCAAAGTGTGTCGTTGAATCAATTCATCGAATCGTATCAATGCCTCCAGAGTGTGACGACGGTGCTGAGAAATGGCTAAGCAGCTACAAGCTCAGGTCGGCCCAGCCTATAACTGTCCGGGATAATAAGAAAAGCCGAGATCTTGGTAATAGGGAGATTATCGAAGTGATCAGGGTCACATGGCCCGATGGAACGCCACACGTTAATGACAATTCAGCAGCAGCCTCTTAGTATTTTCAACTTTTATGAGGAGGAAAAGGTAAAAAAAAAAACGAGTCTTTGGACGGGGGATCGCGTCGACAGAGTCCGGTTGGCTACCACCCACATTTGACTACGGAGGAAAGACACCGGTGGTGGTGAATATGGGGCAAGGTATCCCCGAGGAAGACGTGAGCACGAGTTCTCTCTTGACTTTCTCCTCAAAGACGAGTGGGACTACAAGGTAAAACGCCTCTTCTTCTCTCGGCGCTGCTCATATGGCCTAGCCCAGTTGCTTGCGCAACGAAAACCAAAGCGGCCAACCTTTCGGCGCTGATCAGCGTCCGTATCCGTGGCTCTCGGACCGATAGTCAAAAGGTGGTTCTAGCTCTCTACGGATGTCGATGGCTAAACGCTTGAAAGAGGAAACAAGTAAGAAACGAGACAATCAGCCGCTACATCCATGGTCGGCAACTAAATAGTCTTTGCCCCAGCTTTTGCAATGCCTAATTTTGTCCTTTGAGCAGAAAGTCACGCATGTGGATCTCCATGTATATATTATTCAACGGTTTTTATACCAAACGGTGGAATCTTGTCCAGATCGGACATTTGCTTTCCGGTCTGCTCTCCGTATCACATTCAGCTGTATGGTCTTTGGGAATGTCTCTCTTCGAAGAACCGTGGCCGAAGAAGAAGGAGCTGACCAAGTGGCTCAATGCAGGTTTTGTGCCTGATGATGAGCTCGGCATCTGCGCTGCACGCCTCTCCTTTTTGGATAAACGCTATCCTAGAGACGACATCGCTTCGCTGCGATGGGAGTAGATGTGCAACAAACTTCTTGACGTTTTTGGACAGATTAATTCAACACATGTTGAAATCATCCCTAGCCTATTACGTAGTTGTGCGTTAAGAAGCTGCCTGCAACGATTGATCGTTGTGGTTGTACAGCTGTTTTCTCAAGATGGCGGTTGATTAGCTTTTCTGTGCCTATCCTGATCTTATGTCGGGAATATAAGATATCCATCATCGTCGCATCGAACTCTGTTAAGAGTTACCTACGAGATATCCAGCAGCTACGTCGCGAGAGCAGAGGCAATGCTTTGACTGTTTGTCTGGCTTGTTTGAGTACCATTTTCCTTCGATCTTCAAAACTAACAAGCTATAGTTAACAAAAAAATATTTGACCTCAGTGGCTGCCTAGGCTCGATTTCTTTGGTCGCCGCTGCACAGCGCTTCATCTGTTGCCTTTGGGCCATCAAAACGGCAATTATTGACCTCGACGCAGATAAAACGATCGAGTTCGAGACCACTTGAGTTTGAAAATAAGCAGTGAGGAGAATGGCGTGACTCGAAACTGTCTCTTCGCAAACAACGGATCCCGGCCCAGTACAGCTTCAGGTTATAGATCGCGTGTCGGACACCAGAATAGAGGCCAGTGAACCGTACTGCTCTTCCCGCAAACTGTGAACCCTACCAACATGAATAGTTCTTACTGGAAACTGGATCCTAAACGAGGATGAATCTTGTTTTACGACATTAAATCATCCTTCGGCCGCAATTGCCCTATCCAAGGATTCGCCCATAATTTCTTTTACCTGACGTATCGCGAGCATCTAGCGTAGATCCCTCAAAAGGGCCTTTGTAAGGTAATTGGAAGTATGTGTAGAATCTTTGAATTTGCATGCCGCTTTACATGCAAGGCGTGAAGCGAACGACCAGTGTCGGATTTCTACCCCGTACTCGCACAAGCAATGATGTCTCATATCGCAACAGCCACCCATGCTCCTCCGGGCACAGATATACCAGTAATAGCCTTGCGATGAGTTTAGGCGAGTGGCAGACTAGCTGTCTACTTTTTGTAGCAAAAATATCAGACTGATGCAAGAGTCTGATGCGCCGCTCCTATGTCTCGGGAGGGGAAGTCGCCGCCTTCTGCTGCAGCTAGGCGGATTGCCCAAGGCTTACCATATCACTCTGTTTGTACAACCCTTCATATCCATAAGGATGGATCGGGAATTTGATTAATAGCCACCAGAATACTTTAACAAGGCCGGATAGCCCCCCCATCTCCTCCTTTTTCCATACGAAGTAAAGTCGGTAAAATATGCCAGAGCACTGCAACACGTTTTGCTGGTCGAGAAGGTCCCCAACGATGCTCAAAGTTCGTCAAATTGACTGAAATATAATGCTGATTGATGTAAAGTATTAAAAGAAGAAGACAAAATGTCCCGAATCGCAAAATCCCAGCAGTTGTATGACGTTTTTCATGGCATGTGCTGGTGGAGGGGGACCTGCAAGCAACCTTCAGCTCTCATGCAGCCAAACCGACAAGGGTATCAGGCAGACTGCGTGTCTGCTAGCCTTCTGTGCTGCATGAAAAATGAGTGACTTCATCCTTGCGTTGTCTTTGACGTCAAATCCTACGATTTCTTCACAAAATCACCGTCAGCCTTCACACAAGTTCGAGCTGATATTGCACTATCTAATCTTTCGCCTTTCTATGACTCTTCATAGCTCTTAATGGAAAGAAACAGTAAGGAGCATTCGGCCGGGACGGTAACGCCGCCGGAAGTTGAAAGTGTTGAGGATATTGCGAATCTCAACCAAGGGAGAGATGCATCTGAGCGTTTTCTGCCAGATGATGACCAAATGTCCATGGAAAATATGGAGGCAGTGTTGGATTTGGACGGGTCCCCAGAGATTTGGTGACGTCTTTCACGGAGAGACTACAACTTCACCCCTTGGTCGCGCGGATGGTGTCGCCTTCGACTGGGTCGAGTGAGAATTTACAGAAATACTTCGCCCAGATCGACCAGACTGCACTCAGACGATCGTTAGCTTCTATCCCGACGGTATATAAATCCCTGGTATCGACTTGCATGGCTTTGAAGGTATGGATTTTTCACTTGTTGTAAAAAGATCCCGCCGATGATCTTGCATCCGCAGCTCTGCTAGCAACTCTATACGTCCTACCAGGGACTCCGAGAGCGGTAGAGATGTACTAGCTGAGCATCGTTTTTATCTCTGCACTTTTGATGCTGTTCATCACAGGATGCCGATCATCGGTAGCTTTGGCTGAGCTCTCGTAGATTTCACTCTTAACATCCCGCTTCAAGGACTCGTCAACTTTGCAAAAAAAATTACGCGAAATTCGGCAACTTCTCCAAGAAGTCGGAATAAGGCTCACCGTCATTCAAAATGCGAATCGATACTTGAGAAACAGGTCTGCAAGAACCCTTCAAGGAGTTGTCACCGATTTGGCAAGTTTCACAAATTTGCGCGGGACACTGCGCAATGAACCTCCACCATTTTTGCTCCAGTTTCAACTTGGTCCAATTGGAGAAGAGTGCCGCCCAAGAAGGTTCAAAATGAGAGCTCTGCCCCCAGAGTCGGAGGTGGTGGCGAGACGATATCTTTACGAACCAGTACCTGTGGCTGGTGTTGAGATCGACTCTATCCCGTTGGCGCATCTGCTGAAGTCATTTTATAACCAAGACACGTTTTGGAGAGAAACATTCCCCAAGAAGCTCTCTGCCGAATTGTACCGGCCAGCGGGCACCAAAAATAGCGTAATTGGGTGGGTTGTACGCATCAACGAAAGTTTAAACTGGAGTATAGTGCTACTTGGGATGGTGATTCTCCTCCTGACAACGAGTCTTTCTGTTTGGTCTCGAGCCACGCTTCAGATGCATTCGCACTGGGTTCATTCGTGGTGGCCTTGATCACACTCTATATGACATATCAGTATTTAGCTTGGAAGGAAGACATCTAGGTACTACCCCTTCTAAACGCTCTAGAGAATACTATATGGGGCTGCACAGCATAACGCGAAGGGATAGAACATGGACGCAAGTATATGGATACTGACTAATCTACACGCTGCCCCAATTTGGGTTTCGCTGCTTCCGCACCGATATGTACAAGACAATGGCGTTGAAGAACAGCGACACGGCAGACAAACCAATCACGGTACGGTGCTGCAGACGCGCCGCCGCGTTGCCAATCAGCCGCGCCCGCCCGTCCACCTCGACGTCGCACCACACCACGTTGACGGCCGTGCCGGCGCCCGCGGCCGCGTCGTAGACGGCGTAGCCGCTTGGGGCGTCGTAGCAGTCGCGCCGCCACCACGCCGGCTCACCGTCGGCGTCGGCGCCCGGTCTGTACAGCACGGCGCGGTGCCAGTACGACAGCACGGCGACGGCCGCGCACCAGCCCAGCACGGAGGCGCCGTCAAGCGCGACCACGGCCCAGACGGAGTACGGCGCGCAGCGGAGGAAGCGCGTGACGATGATGTAGAGCTGCGCGGCCGCGACGGAGGCGCCGACGCCGACCGCGACGCAGAGGGCCGTGTTGCGGCGCATCGCCGACGGCGCCACGGCCGCGTAGACGACGGCGGCCAGCAGAGACGCCGACAGCAGGATCCGCCACACCATGCCGCAGCTTCGGGGTTCCCTGTAGCGGAGGCTCCGGCGCGACTTGCTCTTGCGACGGCCCCGGCTGCTTGCGTCGTGGCAGTTTGGCGTCAGCGCCGCGCCGCGCCGGCCCCCGCTCTCGTCGCGCTTGTTGGACCTTTGCTCTGGCGGCTGTCGCGGTGCGTTTGCGGCATGCTCTTGTTCTGCTCCGGTTAGAGCTTTTGGGGTGATGTCAAAGAAAGTTTCTGTCGACAATGGGTCGGAGGATGAATCGTTCGTCTTTTCCATCCGTTCTTTGCTGGGAGGCGAGCTTTCTCGCTGATACAGCAGCATCACGAGCAAAAGTCTTGCACGACTGGAAGATGTGCTGCAGAAATGCCGCCGCCGTTGTCTACAGATGAGCACATAATGAAGCGCAAATGACCTTGAATATAAAGGACGAGGACAAGGCATACAAGCTGGGCGGAGAAATAGCCTCGGAGAATTATCCAGAGATGGTCCCTGAGTCTGCCTCAGCTTGGGCCCCCCAGGTTTCCACAGCCGGTGGATCAGCAAATGACTCCACGCGTACGTTATACCCGCAACAAAGGCCGGAATGTTTATTGGAGTAGGAGGATATTTGACATCACATAGCAGCGAGAGCAGGGGCCGTAGCTATGATGATTCGAACGGTGCGTGTCATCTCTTCTGGACTGCTCACGTTTGAGGTATGTACTACACGTTACCTGCGGAATATTTTGGGCCACAATCTAGATGTCTACCCGCAATTGGTTGCTTCACGCGATCGAAGTTAAAGATATCAATGCCTTTTAAAATGTATACTGTGCTGAATATGCCAAAACCCCCACACCCATATCCGGAAAGAAATATACGCCTAAATAGGTTCCTACAGCTGATATTCGTCTTTTACGCCTCGGCCGCCTGGGCCATGATCCACTTCTCCAAGCCGCCCTTTGCGATGATGTCCTGCAGGTTCTCGGGGAACTCGCCCACCTTCTCCTCCCACTGCTCGCCGCCCTCGCCCTCCTGGACCTGGACGACGCTCCGGGCAACGTCCCACGTAAAGGTCCAGCCGGTGCGCCGCGTCGGGATCTTGTCGGGGAACGTGGCGCGCAGGCGCTCGACCAGGCGCGGGACCTCGAGCCCCAGCAGCCCGTTGTTGATGCTGTTGCGGGAGAAGATGGCGCCGAAGCTGCCGGACACGACCAGAGGGATCTGCTTGGCCAGGAGCGCCGTGGCGGCCTGCTCGCGCGACGAGCCGCAGCCAAAGTTGAAGCCCGACACGACAATGTCGTTGGGCTTGGCAATGTCGGCAAACGTCGGGTCGTAGTTCTCCATGCACACCTTGGCCATGGTCTCTTTGGTGATGTCGTCTTGGTACGTGTACTTGCCGGCGTAAATGTTGTCTGTATCCAGGTTGTCCATGTCGCAAAAGACAATCTCGCCGGTAATCTTCTCCGGGAAGCCGGGAAGGATCTTGGTGCCGCTGCCCTGGGCGGACTCTTCGCCACCGACGGAGGACTCGACGCGCTCGATGAGAGATTCGAGCTGCTCGAGAACGTTGCCGAGCTGGCTCTCCATCGTTTCCGGCGCGCCGGTGCCGTAACCGTGCTCCACACCCTGGTAGTTTTCTGGGATCTGGAAGGAGTCTGTCCCGGAAATCACACCGCTGAGAGCGCTGGCAGCAACAACTTCGGGGCTCGAGAGATAGGCCAACGCATCGCGGCTCCCCATGCGGCCCTTGAAGTTGCGGTTCGAAGCGCTGATGCCAACCTCGCCTGGCTCCAGAAGGCCGGTGCCGAGCCCGATACACGGGCCACAGGCAGCGGGCAGCTCGATGGCACCAGCCTCGACCAGTGCTTGCCAGTCCCCTGCGTCCTCTGCTGCCTCTTGCTCGCGGGCCGACGCAGCCGCGATGTAGAACTTGACACCGTCCGCAATCTTGGGGATCTTGCCGCCATTCTGCTTGGCTGCGTCCTTGAAAACCTTGGCGGCGGCGGCGATATCGGAAGCTCGGCTATTTGTGCATGACACAAGATACGCCTTGTTGACCTTTATCTTCTTTGGTGCAAGCTCATTCAGGGGTGTCGAGATCTTGACCGAGTTGGGTCCGGAAATGTATGGTGAGAGTGTAGAAAGGTTGATGTAGAGTTGTTTGGCGTATTGGGCATCGGGATCGGCCCTCATGGGGTTGGCAAAGAGCTCGTCAACTTTTTCATGGGTAATTCGCTCCTTGGTTGTTCGATCAGGAAACATGGCCGCTTCCGTCGCCTTGTAGCGAAGCCAGCGCTCCAGAGTCTTGTCTACGGGAAACTGTTACAAAATCATGTTAGCCAGGTCCCGTTATGCTGAAAGATCAGGGCAATACAAACCAGACCCGTGAGTGCGCCCCATTCAGTGCACATGTTGCTGATCGAGATTCTGTCATCAAGCGGAATGCTGGCCATGGTTTCCTCGGATCCGGCGAACTCCACTGCATGGTTAAGCACATCACTTTGGAACAGCCCGCACAGCGCAACAATGACATCCTTTCCGGCAACGCCGGGGGGTAGAACGCCAGTCAAATTGACCTTGGCAACAGGGGGAACCTGGAACCAGGTCTGACCGGTTGCCCAAATGCCAGCGGCGTCCGTTCGCACCACAGAAAACCCTGCAGCACCAAGCGCAGAATAACTTGTCGAATGGGAATCGGACCCAACACATAGCTTGCCGGGCCAGACGTATAGTTCCTCAATCTGACAACATGTCAGTATTCAATTCAATTCAATTGGGCCGCATGGCAATAGAAGTCGTACCATCACCTGATGCGATATTCCGTGGCCGGCGCCGTAGAAAGGAACACCATGTGTCTTTGCAAAGTCCTCAATGAGCTTGTACTTTCTAATGTTGGCTTCCGAGGTGTCTTGTACTTGGTGGTCGATAGCGAAGACCATTTGGCTGGGGTCCTTGAGTTCTGGAACATTCATAGAATAGAACTTCTTCATGGCCGGAAATGTATTGTCGTGTGTCATGCACCTCGCCGGAATGACAGATATATAATCACCGCTTCGGACAGTCTTTCCGGCAGGCAGGCCAACGGCATGGTCCTGAAGAATCTTCTCAGTCAAAGTCTGGGGCCCTCTCTTACCCTCGGCCGGCGGCGCAGCCCAGGAGGTCTCAGTTGGGGTCTCGGTGTCCAAGGTCGCGCGGTTGGAAGCTGTCGTAGCAATAGTCCGGCATTGGTATTGTCCATGTTGAGAAGCGGGCAGTGCGAGCCGAGTGCGCTGACTGGTGATTGTCGTTGCGCCCGTGATAAGACGTTGATTGGCAATTATCGTCGTACTCGTAGTAGGACGCCTAGCTCGGCTAAGCATGCGCGCCCATTGCGCAGACGCAGCGACCTATCAAATGAGTCAGTACGGTCGCTGAAAGGGACAAGCATATGAAGAAAACGAACCGGTCTGTACGACATGATGCACAAGGCTCAAGGGGTCGCAGCCTAAAGAAGAATATGAAATGAAGCTTGAGGATTAAAATTTTAGAAACACGGTTGACTCTACGAAAGTATTGCGCAAGGCCGAAGACGGAGCCGAGTGGGGCTTGAAATTGGTAAAATTCTAAATCTTATTCGTCGAAGCGGCCAGTGAGGTATGATCTCATAAATTAATACTTTTCAGCTTTCATATAGCTTTTGTTAACGTTACAAGTGCTTACAGATGCAATGCAGCAATCTGCAGCGTTTTATTTCATTTATTGCAATTTGAAGCTCTTCGTTGTTGAAGTGACTTGTCTAGCAGAAATAGTCCAGACCCCTGTGGCGTGTCGTGTGTACAAGATAGGCGCCTCGTGGAGCAAGCAAAACTGTGCTCCCGGGTGCTGATGACAGGGGACCTGTCACTTATCAGACTTATCCCATGTGCCTTGACATTAGGCGCATCATTATGCTGCGCATGTACGGAGTACTGGAGTGCAGATACCACACGGCGCTCAATTGCACTGAGAGAAAGTGCGTGCCTCTTTCATAGCGTGCTATGTAGTGCTGCTGGAAACAGTCACCCCCACAACTATTTTCATTCAAGATCGAGATACGGCACGAAGAATAAATGCCAGTATACATCTGCTGTAATAGATAGACCTTGGTTCAATGTAGAAACAGCAGCAGACGTTATAGGATGTGTGCCCCGGCATTTCCTTGACCCGCCGCCAATTATTAGCGCCAAAAGTCATAAGCGTTGACTGAATGACTGACTATACTTATGCTGGGCTGTAGGCACGTCCATCAACAACACCGCAGACCAAGAACTATATTGCAAATGAGCCGACATGGAGAAATATCGATGAATTATAATCATGCTAGTAATCTATGACTTTGCTCCTTTTTCTACATTTTGTCTCGTTGACCGGCCACCATTGCGGCTCAATCACCAAAGTTTCAGGTACACGTGACTCGTGCGGCGACCAGCTGCTGGCCCGCCGGCTTCGTCATTTCGAACCACCCCAACCTCCAGCGACGACGCTTCAAACCCCGAGACTGAACTCGGCTTGCTTCAACCGGATAAGCTTCGACAGACGATCCTGACCTGCGAAGCTGCTCGACCGCGTCACGTTGGTCTACAAACCTCGAAAAAGACCCAGTCTGTTCCTTTGGGGACACGCGACAGTCAACGCTGCTACGCAACCCGCCACCACCAGCAATCAGGCACCATGGAGGAGGATCGACTCTGGAAGTTCTCCAAGCCCGAGTGGCTAAACAGCATCTGGGCCCGCAATGCCGGCATCTACGCGGCCGGAGGACTTGTACGTTTCATTTTCTCATCATCTGCCACTACTGGCGACCGTCGCGGCGCATCCGCCCTGCCCGGCGCATAAGCTCGCAGCTCCGAGCAGACGCCAAGAACGACTTCCAACCCCCCCCCCCCCCCCCCCCCCTCCGGTCCTCAAGCTAACCTGCAACCCAAATCGTTCTTGATAGTTCTCCCTTGCCTTTTACACTATGCTCGACGCCGCCGTATGGTCCAAGTCAGCCAACAACGGCTCCGACATCCACGTCAAGTTTGTCGACTGGCTTCCGCTCGTCTTCTCCTCGCTCGGCATGCTCATCATCAACTCGGTCGAGAAGCAGCGCCTAAGCGCCGACTCGTTTAGCTACAGCGGCTCTGGCGTCGCTTGGAAGGCCCGCGTGGTGCTGTTTCTGGGCTTCGCGGCCCTGGCCGGCGGTATGGCCGGCGGTGTCGCCGTATTTGTGCTCAAGTACATTGTGCCGAGCGTTGGTTTCCCCGCGCTGGGCATGGGTATCGAGACACTGGCTAGCAACGCCCTGGTAGGCTTCAGGTATGTAAAGTTGCCCTTGGATCCCCTCCTTTGGTGTGGTAGTTCCACCGTTGCTGGATGATGGCTAACTCTGTGGCAGCTCCGTCGTGCTCTGGATCACCCAAAATATGGAGGATGAATACTCGTACAACCTGTCGCTTTGAAATCCTGACAAAGTGCAGGCAACATCGAAACTATGTGAGAACAACGGAAACTCTTAATATGACTCTTGAAAGCAGATGAGCACTGCTTCTCGCCGAGAATTGTGTACAATTGCAGCTAGCTCTGTAGGGTAGTTGGTGTGGTCCGATTTGAATAGTTTTAGCATAGTCTTTTTACAACATGAAAGCGTTGACTTTTGCAATAGCCGTCTACAGAACAAGCTCACATGTCCTCGATAACGCACATCCTCTCCATTGTTCGATACCTATCAGCTCAGCTGGTGCCCCACCAAGCTGGCCGCCGTCCACAAGGTACTTACCATTTATTAGCGTCTGGGCAGCTTGTGATACAACCAACCCCCTGCTCATCCGATTGCATCGACCTGTTTTCTTTCTTCTGAACCATGCGCATCTCATAGTCAACCGGTAATCTCAGAACGTACGCAGCGTATACTTTGGGCAAGACCAGTGCCGCGGCCATGAGCGAACGCAGCCGCGCCACCAACGGCTCCCATCCACCAGGTCCGCAGCGCTCACGGGCCGGCGCAGCAGGCGCCGCGTCGGCGCAACCATACCAGTCGTCCTCCTCATTATCCCAGGCATCGGCCGGCACGCAGGCCACCTCGCGAGACCGGACGCATCTCTTTCGCAGCCATCTGATGAGGCGGCCCGCAGGTGCCGCCGCCGCCGCCGCCGCCGTCAACGGGGCGAGCATCTCGTCCTCTTCGTCGATCAACACGGCTTCTGCTGCTGCTCCTACAGCGGCGGCAGCGGCGGCGGCCGCCGCGCAGGCCGAGGCGGCGCGTCTAGCAGCGGCGGAGCAGCAGCAGCGGCTTCATGCAGAGATGTGCGAGATTGTGGTGCGCAACCAGAACGGAGACATTGACCTCGACGCCGCGCCGGTGCTGTCGTTTGACGACATGGACGAGATGGCGCTAGACGCGAGGCAAGAAATGGAGCGTACGTCTACGCGTTTGACCTGTTCCGCTTGCAAGGGCATGTTTGCTAAACTTTTGAGAGAGATAGAAGAGCGGCAGAGGTTGGCAGAGGACGTCAAGCAGCATCGGATCAACCATACAGCGGGGCCCGATCAGCCTGAAGGTACGAATATGCTCTCCCTGGTCTTACTTTTGATCTTTTGTCTTACGCTGCATAGAATTGCTGGAACGTGTTCGCCTAAACCTTCGTGCCAAGGTTGACGCTCTGGCCGAAGATAACTGGATGTTTGAACCGGAAGAGCCAGCACGAGGTTAAAGCAATCTGGCGTCTGCCCTTCGTTCTTCGTCACCCTCACGCACAAGTGTTATTTGGGCAAGTCTCTATCATGACGCTTGAATTCATTCTATGCTCTACCGAAAGAAACGATTTCGGGCCAATACCCTCTAGTCCAGCGCCTCGGCTGTGGGCGCACCCAGTCCAGGCCTTCTCTTCTGTTGTTGCTGTTGCTGGCCGCCCGCACCGCCCGCGCCGCCGCCTCCAAACAGGCCGCTCATCATGTCCATGAGCGGGTTGCTCTGCCGCGGCTTCTGGATGCCAAAGTACATCTCGGCAATCATCTCGAGCGCCTCGCCCCAGGAGCCGCCGAGATCGTCAATCTGGGCCGCATACTTGGACACGAGGCCGCGGTACACCTCGGGGGCGCCGCCGCGGACCGCCAGCAGCAGCAGGCCCAGGAAGTTGAGCAGCGGCAGGCTGGGGAAGACGCGGAGGTCCGAGGCCGAGGTGGCGACGTCCTGGACGCCCAGGGCCGGGTTGTCGGCGCGCAGGGCGTCAGCGAAGCGCCGGTAGCAGGCGTTGGCGGCGCGGACGTTGCCGACCAGCAGGTAGGGGAGGATGGCGCGGGCGGCGTACTGCGGCGCCGTGTGCGCGTCCGACTCCTTGTACCAGGCGTACTCCATCTTGAAGAGCACCTCGGCCGAGTCGCGCGTGCCGAGGATCAGGTGTTTCTCGGCCTCGTATGTCTCGTGCTCGGCGGCGTAGAGGGATCCGGCGACGTGGTGCAGCTCGGGGTCGCCCGCGGGGTACTCGCCAAACTTGGCCGACCATCTGGATCAGGCAAGAAGAGATTGTTAGCTTTTTTCGGAGAAACAGGGTATAAACAGGTAGAATTATAGCCAAAAAAAAAAAAGTCAAAATGCGCTGAAATCTTGACCAATGGAAAACGTACGCCATCATTTCTGTAATAAACTTCTTGCGCGTGGGCTCCTCGCCGTCAAACAGGCGCAGCGCCGTCAGCAAACGGCCGCGGGTCGTCGCGTCCGGCTTGAGCTCGGCCTGCCTGTAGACGTCGACGAGCATGACGCACAGGTCGCCGCCGCTGCCGCCCTGGCCGGCCTTGAGCAGCGACTGGGCGACGCTCGAGAGGATGTCGATGGCGGCCGGCCAGTTGTGCGTCTTGATGTGGCGGGAGGCGGCGACGCGGGTCTGCTGCTGGGCCTCGTAGTAGTCGCCATCGGCAATCTTTTGCTGCAGCCGGGCCACGATGCGGTCGACCTTGCTGGCCATTGTTTCGAAGAGGTATCAATGCTTTTTTTTTCCTTTGTCTCTTTTCGTGTCGCGGAGGTAGTCACGGAAACGGTGGTGGGGTGGCGGGTGGGAGGCTGTCGTCGTCGGTTGAAGTGTCCCAGAGGAAGCTTGCCCCATGTTGGAGGCACCCAAGTGCGTAAGGTAAGTGGCGTGCAGTGGTCGAAGTGGCGCTAACGAGGTAACTTGTAGGCAGTTTTGGCCCCGAGCCTCCAGTACGGATTATTCGAATACTTGGGTGGGGATAGGGTAGCCTGTAGGTACTTGGTACGGAGTACTCAGTACTTGAGAGTAATCTACCTTTGGCTTTAACATTAAAATGTTGGCTTTCCATAGCATCATATCATCATAGTCCCAAAGAGCTTTTTTTGTATACTTAGACCACTCATTCCATTCTTTGCCCACCCGCTCGTTCTTCACCTTTTGCATCTCGTTCGAAAGGGCACAGAGTGTCATTTGGCCTGATGCTTTCATTTTTACCAATAGGTCGCTGTTCGTGGCTTCTCAGTTGTTCCAAATTTTACAAGCTCATGATCTGTTTTATCGACTGACATGTGTCTTGTTTCAACCCCTCCCCCAAAATTTGCCTGACAATGCATACTGCCAACCAGTAGCCAAGTTATCCTTGTCCGAGGCGAGCCACGAGTCACATCAGTCACATCTCATCCCATGTTCCCACTTTGGGTAACTAAAGTCATAAGTAGCTACTGATACTCATAATCAGCACTGCCATGGGCCGACACATGTAAATCATGATATGAGAAGTAACTCACGCAAGAAAATCCTGCGCTTCACTATACATACACCAGCTATGCCGGGAGTCGATGTGGTTGCGAGACTCCGAGAGGACTAGGAAAAGAGTCGCGCAAGCGCTCCCCATCGCTGCAGTGTCCGCATATAGACCACACAAGCCGTGAGGCCGGTCCAGAGCATCAAGGTTTCAGGGCCGCCTTCATTGGTCTTGCCATACTCGAAGCATGTAACGATGATGAATGAAAAGCAGATTGAAATTGCTATTGCCCGAATATCGATAAAGTTGATCCTCTCTTCAATCTCAGCATCAGTCAATGTTCGGCTCATGATCGCTCGAGAAGAAAAGAGAGCAAAAGGCGAGGATTGGCACGGTAGGAGAGCACACGAGTGGCGATGAAGGCAAGTAGATTTTTGGTGGGTTGTTTTTTCGTCTGCCAGCTCGTTTGCTTCAAAGAAGCCCGTTCATAGCGGGAGCCTATAATAAAGCAACAAATTGCCACTGCGAGCGCTTTCTGAACCCAGGATGAGTATTACTTGGTAGCGCCCTGCTGAACCTGAATCGTAAATGTCTAGTTCTGTACGTCGTTTTGCGAGGCAGCAATGTAGGGCGGACCGAGCCATCACTGAGCTAAATAAGCGTATTGGCACGATGTGATGTACGGCCCGTCGTACCTGCTCGATTCCTTTCGCCACTCGGCTGCCAGAAAACCGTTATGCCAAGCTACAAAAGTCTCGACAGGATGTACCGGAAATAACGGAGCCGTTTCCACTCCGCGGCGGGACATGCGGGCGGCGCAGGTTCGATTGTGGGTTTGATCAGCCTTTTTTGTCTTCCTGAAACAACCTGAAAGCCTTATTATGGTGGGCGACATGCCATCGTCTTACTGCGACTCGGGAGCCTTGTTGCTGGAATACCGAGCCGTAACTGTAGCATAAGTATCAGGGGGATACTGACCAAGATGACCTCACGCGACTCGCTGCTGCCCACATTAGGGAAGCGGCAGCGCTATTTCACATGTCCCCTGTACGTGGAGTGGTCATAAAAATGCCATGTCTAGGTACATGGCAGAGCTACCGGTGGGCTGATGCCAATTGATCCCCATCTGCAGTGGCACTTGATAAGTAGACGATGCTCATTCTGTAAATGGCCAAAGACGGTGAGACAGCTTCAGTCGTGGCAAAAAGTTTCCACTTGAGAGTACTGATACTGCTGGGTATCCTTTGAATTGAACCACACTGCAAGCAGTGTGGGTTGAAAAGCGGATAATTGAGCCACGCTGCCAAGGACAGCGTGCCAGTGTCAAGCCTTGTCCGCCGCAATTCTGACGACAATGTCAGTTTGGCGGCATATCTCCTAGCCTTGAGTGTCGCCAAAGATACTCGTGTCTTGTTTGTACATTACTTGTTTTACCTGGTCCACCTTGATGCCAGCATAGCGCTTGTTAAGCAACACGATGTCGACTCCCCGAGATAGAGACATCTGGTCTGTGTAAGGCCATCTGACAGGCGAACAACAGTATATATAGCCTTCTGTTCCCTCTTGCCTTCGTCGGTTTACTCTTTCAATCAGCAATCTTGAGTCTCCGAAATTGACAACAAGTACTTTCCCCTTCGATCTCTCATTACTTCTCACTTCTTTGACTGTACTAAAGCTACTTTCGATATTGTTAAGACGCCAGCAACTGATACGTCCGCGTGCCGCATTAATTTGAAATAATGACTTTTCAAAGTTTTGTTCTTCGTACTGCTCTCATTCGTCGCGCTCTCGTCATCTACCCAATCAAACGGCGAGATCGCGTTTGGCATCAACGACCTGGATCTGGCATACTTTGAGGAGAATGGCGAACTCGACCCTGACATGACCAACATGCTGGCCATGAGCATCACTGCATCGGACCTCGTGGCGCTCAAGAACGACCGTGTGTGCGCAGCCAATGTTGGCGGGGGCTGGCAGACCCATTGCTGCAACTGGGTGAGCGCTGCCGGTACGGTCGGCATCTTTGCCACCAACCTTGCCAATACGATCTGGAACTCCCTGTTCAAGAAATACATGTGATATGCGGATCGTTGTTCGATCACTAAATATTCCCGTCGGTTGTAAACAAGCACTAACTAAAAGTAGTTCCCCAGACTTCACAGGTGGGTATTAGGGTAACTGCAAGCTTAGATATCTCCGCTTCTTGAGCCACATCCTTCGGGTGATCTTACTGTAGTCGTAATAAATCCGATCGTTCGTATGGCCACTGACTTCCCCTTGCCAGCTGAGTTCAGCTTGATTTGATAATGCAACGGTGCCGCTTAGGCCTCACCCTTTTGGAAAATGAAGGAAACCATATTTATGATCTGGATGCACAACTGAGAGGGCGGACCATCGGTATAAATAGCGCTTGATTTGCGGGTTCTCCTCTGAGAGCTTCCATCCAGCAGAGACTTGAACTCCATTCTATGTTATCAGTTGAAGTCCAAACTTACCACCAATGCTTACAATTCCGTTCCTCGTACTGGCGATAGGCCAGGCCATTAGTACGTTCTTGCCCTTCATGCACGGTAAAATATGGCAATTTCTGACATTAATTATAAGAAGTGGCTCAGTGTCAGCTTATAGGCATACCAACGACACCATATGTACACTCTGGTGCTGTCTTTTCGCTCAGAAATATCCAGCATGTCGTTGTGGATGCGGCGTACGCGCAGCATCAAGACACAGCGGGCCAAACTCTGATTCCACCCACACTGCGCGAGTTTGCAGATACGTTTGCAGAGGACTTGAAGAAGTTTGATATAAACGTTGACGTCGTTGAGGGATCCAGCAGCCCTGTTGGAAGCATCTTCCTCACTGTCAGTAACAACACTGGCAGCACAGACGCCGCCGGCCGGCCTACTTCAGAGGGCTATAACCTCACCACCACCGACTCTGGAATTACCATTGTTGGCGAGAGCCCCTTGGGAGCATGGTGGGGAACGAGAACCATTATACAACAAGTTATTCTCAAAGATAGCTCCATTGCTGCTGGTACCGCTATCGACGCGCCTGGTTGGCGCACCCGTGGTATGATGCTTGATGTTGGTAGACACTTTTTTCCGAAAGACTTCATCACAGACGTGTGTGCATATATGTCCTTTTACAAGCAGAACACGCTTCAGCTACATCTAAGCGATAACGTTGTCAGGTCAAAGATCAACCGGGATAACTTCATGAAAATTTACGGCCGGTTCCGGCTATGGTCTGACAGTGAGGCGGTTAAAGGGTTGAACAACCACCTCAACGAGTCTTATACGCGTGAGGACTTTGAAGAAATTCAAAGCAAGTGCGCCGCCAGGGGTGTTACAATTTTACCGGAGATTGAGGCTCCCGGCCACAGCCTCCCAATTGTCCAGTGGAAGCCACAATTGGGCAATGCCAATGATTTGAGCCAGCTCAACATTGCACATCCGGAGACAATTCCTACCTTCAAGGCCATATGGAAGGAGTTCCTACCATGGTTTCACTCCAAAGTCGTGTCCATTGGCGCAGACGAATACACTGGGTCAGTGAAAGACTATAATGAGTATGTTATTGCCATGAATGAGTTTATCGGCGATGCGGGCAAAAGAATCAAGATCTGGGCCACTTTCCCTCCACGGAAGAGCCAGTCGGCTCAGCCAATCCCCACCAACGTCTCAATTCAGCATTGGGCATACTCTTTTGACAACCCTCTTGATGACTACATCAAGCACAACTACTCTGTCACAAACTCTGATGAGATGTACTACATTGTTCTCAAGTGCTGCGGCTACGGCCGGACTATTAATCTCAACACCGTGTTCAGCGGCAACCCTGCCGGACATGGCGCATGGTATCCCAACATTTTCAGCAGCAGACAAGCGAGACTCAACCCTTCTCGCTCCGAGTCCCTTGTTGAAGGCGCCATTGCTCCTATGTGGAGCGACCGTGGCCCGAGTACCAGTGTCTACTCGGAAGCCTACTACGCCTGGCGCGATGGCATCCCGGCGTTAGCTGACAAGCAATGGGGCGGTAATCTGACCAAAGCCGAATTTGATACCACCTTTCCCAAGCTTGTGGGCCAAGTCCCGGCCCAGAATCTGGAGAGGACTATTCCATCGCAAGGAAACTCCATATTCGAGTACAATTTCCAGGACCAGGGAAAGACTGTCAAGGACATGTCCCCTAACAAGTACGACGCAGAGACCGACTGCCAACGCACCCCCTCGTCTGTGCTAATCACCCCTAACTGCTCACTGACCACGCCTCTGGACTCCAAGGGTAGAGACTATACCCTGTCAATGACCATTCAGATCGACGAGCTCCTTGACCCGACGAACACCACTCTAATCGCCGGCCGCGATTCTGTCCTCATGCTTACACCAGACGTCACCTTGTTCGCAGCGGGTAATTACTACCGCCTGAAAGGCACTATCCCACTGAAGAAGAGGGTAGGACTCAAGATTATCGGACGCGGAGCGCAGACGTTTGCAGCAATCAACGGTGGCAAAGAGCAGGAGTTCATCACAAGGATCAATGTCGATGATAGATACACAGTCTCGGCACCCATGGCTATCGAGGCACCACTGAAGGCCGTAAATGGATGGACGGGGGAGATTGTTGGTCTTAATCTCACCAATAAGGCTTAGGAAGAGCGTCACATTACCTATATAGGTACTTTTAAAAATTGACCCCACATCGCCTTATCCTGCGCGGATAGTGTAGTGGTTAGCATGCGTGCTTCCCAAGCACGCGTCCCGGGTTCGAATCCCGGTTCGCGCAACTTTCCTCTACGCTGCGGATAACTTTCTTTTTTTTGCCGGTTGAAAGAATTGGAATATGCCCGTGAGTTTGCTTTCTGAATTTCCTGCTGTATTTGGGAAGCGTGCCTTTGTCCCCATGTTTGCAGCAGGATCGGCCTGATTGGCGGTCCCATTAGTAATGCTGGTGAAAGCACTCGCTCATCGGTCTCCGAGCCTGGGCAAATCACAGGTCCCGTAATCCCATGCGTAATCACAATTTCACCTCTGACACACCAGAAAAGCAGGTCGCCAACAATGCCGCAACGACCAGTATTGCGGCAATTGACACGCCAGGCGTGGCAGTCTGTCAATAGGACCTTGCTCCCTCCCGCGGTAGCGCGTCGCAGCTTTGCGTCCAAGCCGCCGCCGCTGCCGACGGTGCCGACGTGTCCGTCGCCGACATGCGGCTGCGCGGAGATGCCCGCGATGCCGGAAGGTCTCGAGATTGACTACAAGAGCCCAATGAACGGTGTGATTGCGGGTTACGCAGAGCAGGTGCTCATTTGCACCGGCAAGGACGACTGGCCGTCCAAGATTGAGGAGGAGAATAGTGGCGACAATTTGGCCGCTGATCTGAAAGAGCTGTTTGGCCGGGGTGGCACGTATGCCGATGTATGTTGATTCTGCCTTGTGCTCTAGAACAAAGTCTTGAACAGGGCTCATATTGACATACAACAGCCTTTTCATAACGTTGCGCTCGTCAACAGTTCATTACCCAGCTCGGTGCCACCCCGCACCGAGGTACAAAACACGTCTGTCTATCTGCTGCCCAGCTTCAAATACGTGCCGTTTCTACCGCGTGTTTCATTCGATCACGTTCAGGCTCTGGCCAAGGGCTACCTGCTACCAGAGAGGCTGCACTCGGCTCACGACGGGCTCTCACCCGTGCACCGGGACATTCTCAGTCGCAACGACGCGTACCAGAGCCTGCTCGCCGGCGTTCAGGACGTGACCGACATTCTTGTCCTCATTTGCGGCCACGGTGGACGAGATTTGCGCTGCGGCATTCTGGGCCCTCTTTTGCGCGACGAGTTTGAGACGCAACTGCAACGCAAAGGTGTCGAGGTCCTACAAGGACCCGTACAAGTCCAGGTCGACGCGGACGCGCAGCAGGTAGAAGGCGAGGCTGGTCCATCGAAAGACACGGCCAGGGTTGGAGTCATTAGCCACATTGGCGGCCACAAATTCGCGGGCAACATCATCATATATATCCCTCCGGGAAAGAAAACGGCAGATGGATCACCGCACCGCTTCGCAGGTCATGGGCTTTGGTATGGCAGAGTTGAGCCAAAGCATGTGGAGGGTCTTATTGAGGAGACTATCATCAATGGGAATGTTGTAGCGGACATGTTTAGAGGTGGCATCGACCCACAGAGACGCATCCTGAGAATATAGACGCTTCTCTTGTTCGAACATAAAATTTGTATATTTAGAAGCCCTGTAATACTATAGAATGAGTTTGGATCAACCAACATGGACCAACAACTCAAGGTCGTCTGAATTACTTTGCATTCTGTCCCAGAGGCGTCCAAACTCCCTTTTCAATATCCTTTCTGATAGCTTCCGCCACGTCAGGCGGCGCTTCTGCAATGTGAGACGTGTCGTCCAGCCAGCGCTTCTCCTGCTCGGTGCTGTCTCTGCCCAGGATTGCATTACGGTACGGATACCGCCCAAAGCGCTCAATAATGGGCCAGTGAGCATCGAGAATCATGCACCACCAAAAGATCCAAGTGGCACGGTCGATGCCACCATCTGCAGTCCTGGGCGGTCCTCCCTTGGTCATCTCACGCAGAAACGCCAGGTCGTCCCCGAGGAGCTCGTCCCTGGTCGCCCTGTACGGGTCCTTGACTCCGAAGCGCTCCTCCGCCAGGGAGCGCGTCTCCTCCACCAGATCGAGTGTGATTCTCTGACTCTCAAGAGTCTCGTCGTGGGTAATTGGCGCAATCCACATCACGCGGCTGACAAGCCAGTAGTCGAAGCTCGACACTCCTGCATCGTCGCGCCACCGAGACCAGGTGTCGGGACGATGGGCCGACGGCAGCGCAAGCCACTGCCCGCAGAGCCGGCGAGCCAGCGGCCCGAACAGAGCCGACTGCCAACGGCCGTCGACACCGCCAAAAAGCTCGCGCGAGGCTTGGTCGAGCAGGAGCTGCAGGCCGAGGCACTGCGTCGGAAACTCGGGCGATTGGGGCGGCGGTAAAAACGACATGAAATCCAGCTCGGACGGAGATGGCATTTGCCCGTTGGGAGCCATCTGGCTGATGGCTATCAGGGCATCCCTGGCAGCGGTTGATTCCAATTTCTCCGAAAAGTCCGACCCAGACATGTGTTTGGTCACATCGGTAAAGTCAAGAGCTTCTGTCTTGCTATGGGGGATCTTAACCTCGACTATGTATTTGAGCAGCTCGGGCGTAATGAGGGATCGGAGATCTCGGTGGCCCGTCATTGTCGCTACTTCTTCCAAGGTGCAATCAACCAGTAATCTGTCAAATGGTGTACAATGCAAAAAGTAAGATCAGGCTGTGGCTGCTTTGCTAATAATCCATATCCATCCCGTGCTTATTATAGACCAACTACGATGATGGTGGGGTAATTAGTGTCACGTTAAAGGTAGGCTTAAGGATACTAGTAATAATTAATAGGCTTAATTATATATATAAATTAGAAAGATAAAATAATATAATAAGATTGAATTATAATTTCTTAAAGAATTATAAAAGAGAATTCTAGTAAAAATACTTATTTATAAATAAAGACCTTGGCTAAATTAAGACCTCAGCTCAATGAATATATCTTTAACTTATTATATAATAAATAAAGATAGTAAGCCAAGTTATAATAAAATAACTAAAGTATTTACTTTGATATATCTCTTGATTAAAGCTATTCCGCAACAGGGAGTGGCATGCCATGATAAAGCAATTCTCGACGAGCGTGTGCCACGCTTCGTTTGCGCTACGGAACTGGCCACCGATTCTTCACTCCGTTGTGCACTGGTTCTTGAAACCGTGCCGAGATGCCCGCGCGGACATTGAGCGCGCTCACGACATCATCAAGCCTGTCCTAGAGCAAGAGGCGCCTGTTCAAGAAATTGGAAGATGCGGGACAAAGCGATGTACCAAAATTCAACGACGCCATGGAACAGATAGAAAGAACGGCAAAAAGGGAGACCGTACGACGCAAGCGGTTACACAGCTTACATTGTCAGTCGTTGCGGTACACAACACGACAGACCTCATGTGCCAGGTGCTCATCGATCTGGCCAAATACCCGGGATGGGTCGAGCTTCGGCGTCAAGAAATTCGGGATGTCATCAAGACTCGTGGAGGAAGAAAGAATGCTCTCTACAATCTGAAACTGGTGGACAGCGTAATAAAGGAGAGTCAGAGAATGAAGCCTATGCTTCTAGGTAAGTTTAGTGGAATCCTATCTCGAGATGCAGATTTCTTTATTAACGAGGCTACCAGAAAACTGCGATCCGAAACCAATTTTTGCCGGATTCAGCATTTCGTATCGACACTTCCACTCAGCTCGAGTTTCGACAGCGGATGGGCGACGAGGGGGATTCTGAGCTTTATGGATCAGCGCGGAATTTTACTCTGCAGTTTTAAAAGAGAGATGCCGAAACACGAAGGAGTAGCTACGACAGATAGATGGCGCCGGAAATCAGTCCGAGACTATCTTTATACAATTTTTCGAAAAAACATTTTAAAACAACGCACCGGAGCTATGCAGCCAGGGGATCAGATGAGTGCATAGTATTCAGCCCCGGATACTCTAGCCATGTCGCCCAGCCGTGCGTTTCCGCATGAGCTCCTTGCGCGCCTTGTCCTTTGCGCTGTCCCAAGAGACGAACTCGTGCAGGCCGGCGCCTCCTGGCACCATGGGCAGCACAGGCACTTTTTTATCCGTCATGACCTCCAGAAGAGCCGGACCGTCCGTCCCAATCAGCCACTCGAGGCTGGCCCTCGCGTCCTCGGGACTCGACAGCCGTCGGGCCTGCAGACCCATGGCCTCGGCAACCTTGACAAAATCAGGGTTGACCTGGTGACAGTGCGCGTAGCGATCTTCGTAGAACAGGTTCTGCCACTGCGTAATCATGCCCTGCTCCTCGTTGTTCAGAACAATGACCTTGACCCCAATGTTGAACTGAGCGGCCGTGGACAGCTCGTTGATGGTCATGGCGAGCGACGCGTCACCGTCCACGTCAATCACGAGCGCGTCTGGACGGGCCATCTTGGCACCAATGGCAGCCGGTAGACCGAAACCCATTGTGCCCAGGCCGCCGGACGAGATCATGGTACGCGGATGCCGCCAGCGGTAGTGTTGCGCTACCCACATCTGGTGCTGGCCGACACCGGTCGTTAGATACGTGTTTGCCTTGTTCTCTGCCGTCAGATTACTCAGCTCCTCGATGAGCGCCTGTGGCTTGATGAGACCGGAGTCTTGTGACTTGTCATAGGCAGAGAGAGGCCACTTTGCCTTCCACGCCTGGATTTGATCGTGCCACTCTTGGCGATCTGCAACGGTCTTTTGCTCAATGTACGGGAGTAGCAGCTTTAGGTTAGCACCGACGTCGCCCTCAATTGCCTCGATGGCTTGTACCACTTTGTTGATGTTTTTTGGCATAATCTCAAAATGAACAATGCCACCTCGGCCGTGCTTCTCTGCGGCGTGTGCTGTGGGTGCAAACCGAGCGACATTACAAGTAACACGCTCGTCAAAACGAGCACCTAGCGCAATAATCACGTCAGCGCTCTGCACCGCCATGTTGGCATATCCAGTGCCGTGCATGCCCAGCATGTGTAGAGCCTTGTCATCCAACTCGTCAAAAGCACCAAGGCCATGTAAAGACGTAGTGACGGGAATCGACGATGTGTCGGCCAGCTTCTTGAGCAAAGCCGGACCGTCTGTAGAGCAGACGATGCCGTGTCCGGCGTAGATTATAGGGCTTTTTGCGTTGTTGATGAGGCGTCCGACGCGCTCAAGGGCTGAGCTGAGGTACTTGTCGTTCCATTCGGCCGTCTGCATGGCGGCGCCGGACATGCTGGAGCGCGGCAACGACGAATGCATGGGAATGGCCTTGCGCAGAACGCTCGCCGTGACGTCGCTGGGGAGATCCACCAGCACCGGTCCCGGCCGGCCGCTGGTCGCAATCGAAAAGGCCTCGTTGATGCGCTTGGGCAGCTCGGCGACGTTGCGCACCATGACGTTCCACTTGGTGCAGCCCTGCGAGATGCCGAGGACGTCGGCTTCCTGGAAGGCATCGCTGCCGATAGAGGTGGTGCGAACCTGCCCGGAGAATACGACAAGAGGGACGCCGTCGGCGTACGCGTCTGCCATGGGCGTGACGACGTTGGTCGCGCCAGGCCCGCTGGTGACGAGGATGACGCCTGGCTTGCCAGAGGCACGGGCGTATCCCTCGGCCATGTGACCGGCGCCCTGCTCGTGCTTTGGGAGGATAAAATTGAAGTGTTTCGAATTGTATATGGCATCAAAAACAGGCAGGATTGCGCCGCCGGGGTACCCAACTTGGGACAGACGTCAGCCGGGTCGATGCCTGGTGCATGTGTAAGTGCATGGATCGCTCGACTTACAGATGGTTTCGACCTTGTGCCTCCTCATCATTTCATGAAAGATTTGACCCCCGGTCATTCCAATGAAGCTGCAATCCGTATCAGCAATGTTCTTGATCCTTGTGGCTCATTCGGGCAGCCTGACGATTTGTCCATTGTGTCGAAGCTGCGGCGTGGGGCTTCGGCATAGTTGATGTTTGTTTCGCTCGAGAATTGAGCGATGGATTTTGATGTAGCAGGGCCGTCTCTTTGAAAAAAAAAAATTAGATCAACGGCTAGTTCAGTTTCGATCAAGTTTCAGTAAAGACTGATTTTTCCTTACCGCGTGGCAGCTGCTGGCCGAACCTGTGTCACCTTGTGGCGCCGCGTCGCAGCAATTGGGCGAGCCATGGCGTGAAAGGAGCCGGGGCAATGATGCTGCCAGGCCTGAGCACCGGCAGCGCGGAATAATAACGCAAGATTCAACATCTCAATTCTTCCTGTGCATAATAACGAGCAAGTCAAGAGCCGAAGCAGGACGAGGAGATGATGCAGTATTAACAAGGTAACTAACCGACATCGGAGCGGCGGGCTATGACTGGTCTACAGCACAGTCACGGTAGTTACCCAGATGACATAAACTCTAAGAATAAAACAGCTACCGCTCTTACAGCCTGGTAGTCGGGAAAAGTGATCAAGGCAGAGGCCTATCTATACATGTTACGAATGCAGAAGCACTGGGGCACGCGGGACTTTCATCCTTATTAGTCTCATTAAGTAAACACCTCGGTAGGATTTCAGTTGCCATTCTGACCGGCGCATTCTTATTAGCGACATGCTGTGCTATACGAAGTATAGCACCAGAAAATAGACGAATAGTCCGCCTTCTAGTTTACTAACACGCAAACCAATCAAGAAATGGACTTGGGCCGACACTGTAGCTGGACGAAGGGCTAAAATCGAATACACGGTGAGTGCTGAGCTAAAAAGCAAAGGCTAGAGCCTAAAGTTGCCCCTTTGACACTGTAGGTCACCCAGCGCCGTCGGTGTGGATAAGTGATGGAGAGGACGAACCCCTGTTCTTGGGAAATCGACTATAGATGTGACGTCTTGATGGCGAGAACCTCCCTTTCCCCAGAGAAAGTATTACCAGGACGCGATAATTTGGAGTAGTAGGAAGTGGTTAGTGAGGTGACGGTAGCTAGCACTGTTAGGCATAACGGCGTGTAAAATATGTGCCCACATTTCGAGTAAAGCTACGTGCGATACTACATTGAGAGACCTAAGGGTATAATAAGAATAAGTTATATTATATATATTAATGATATCTCTAAGATAATGTAGAATGCTAAGTGGTAATAAATATCGATGCTATCGTATCTAAGGATACGTAAGGCAAATATAAATACCGCGCCCCTCTATCACCGTAAAAACTAAGATCCTGTCCCCAAAGCCGTCTCTATGTTACCGTGCCGTGTTTGAAATAAGCCATGGAAAAGCGAACGGCCGAAAAAGTATCGTTAACATCCGGCCAGAGAGCTATAAACGACCGTCTTGATTTTGGCGCACTGATAGGCACTAGCTAAGCAGGCCACTCTGCCTGGCTCTGACAGGAGCATGCCAGGTACGCCGCAACAGTTGCGCCACCAACGGAGGTCAAAGGCCAAAGCTAAGACATGTCAAAATGATGAACAAAAAGTAACGCGATGCTGAATCTAGATTTCGTCCATTCCATTATAAGAGATCCCCCATTTATTAGCGCCGAAATGCGGGTTGTTGTATCCTTTCAGTTGGTATTACACGTGACTCGGCACCAAAGCCGCTTCTTATGATCTGGTGATCCAAGCTTTCAACACGTCTGACTGAAAAACATCTATCGCCAGTCTACAAGAAGCAACTCGACCCATGCTCCACACAAGCATATACTGGAAATGATTTGGTCATAGCATCTCAATTATTGCAATATACAACCTTGAGCCAAATTCACAATGAACTGCTCTCGGAGGGCCATGGGCGCGTGCGGCCGCATCCTTACTGGCGGCTCTACCCAAAGCTTGCCCTCGCTACCATCCATCACATCATGTGCGCGCCACTCACCAGCTCAAAAGCCCATGAAAAGGCCAAATCGGTATCAAGGAGCCACCAAGAGTCCTCTAGAAGCTCGCACAATTAACCCGGCTCTCGCGGTTGTCCTACTTATTGGTGGCGGTGCAACCTACTACCTCGCCACACCTTCGTCGCAAGACCAGGTTCTCAACCAGGACACTTTTGTTCCTTATACCATAACCTCACGTGAGGCAATTTCGGCTTCCTCATTCATCTTTACAGTTGCGCCGCAGCATCCCAACCCAGCGCCCAGCTACTTGGCAGCGGAACCAGGCGATCCAGCGACGTGGCGCTACCCGCTCTGGTCCGTCGAGTTCAAGCAGCCCGAGGTGCAAATCGCGCGCAACTACACACCCCTCCCGCCCGTGGAAGGCGAGCAGCCTCTGAGAGACGGCACGTTGCGCTTCTACGTGCGGTCCATCCCCGGCGGCGAAATGTCCACGTACCTGGGCCGTCTGGGCGTCGGGCGCGAGGTCTGGCTCCGGGGCACGCACCCGGGCTTCGACGTGGCCACCCGGCTGGGCTCGCAGAGAAACGTGGTGTTCCTCGCGGGCGGGACGGGAATCGCGCCGGCCATGCAGGTGGCCAAGGCGGTGCTGGAAGGCCACGCGGACGCGCGCTTCACACTGCTCTGGGCCATCCGGAGCCGAGAAGAGCTCCAGCAGGCGCCTGATGTCTTTGGCCGGCCGGCTTCGGCCTCTTGGTGGGACGTTTTTCGGAGCAACAGCCCCAGGCCGCAGCCATCAGAGGTGGATCATCCCATCGCAGCCGCGAGCCCGCTCGGCCGTGAACTGGAGGCAATGAAGGCTCGCTACGGAGACCGGCTGCGCATTCACGTCGGCGTCGACGACGAGAGCAGCCAGTTTCGCGAGTCTCACATCTGGACCTCGATCCAGAGCCTGAGAGCGGCACCGACGCTTCCCAGCGCCCCAGACTGCCAGTCGCACAATCAAAAGTTCCACGCCCCGGCTTCCGAGTTTGAGCCGGCCGGGGCGCGCCCGTGCACGTGCCGGCCGGACAACCGTGGGAAGAACCTGTTCATGGTCTCGGGCCCGGAAGGGTTCATATCACATTATGCAGGGCCAAAGGTGTGGCTGGGCGGTGTTGAGACGCAGGGTGCAGTAGGTGGTGTAGCTGCGGAGCTGCGGAGGAGAAATCCGTCATTCACGGCTGATTGGCTAGTGTTGAAATTGTGAGGTCCATATGTGTAGATATATTGTATAGAATAGAGGATAAAGAATTCATGTTGGGGGGATATTGCCTACACAGAGTCGGGATATGCAGTACCTACGCATCTCCGCAAGTGCACGATTACTTATCATGGGCAATACAATGCCGAACGACAGCGCACGATGCAATAGCACGTTGCATTCTGATACGTCTTCGGTGCATATTTCTCCGCATCAAGTTTGTGCTCGCGAGTGGTCAAAGTATCTTCCCAGGGTTGGTACGAAAGCCTACTTATTCTGGCGCGCGATACTACTACTATAGCCCCCCCCCCCTCCTTCAAGCACACGTTGCGACTACATCTCAGGTTCGGGGAAATAGCCCACTTGATACAAAGAGAAATGCCCCTTTCTAGCCCTATCATACTTTCCCTTGATTCTATTTTTCCAGCTGCTAGTTGCCTTCAAATTGGTATTGCTGGGTGACAGGCGCTGTTGACACTGGCCCTCCTTGTAGCTATGCTCTAACTAGCAGATTCGCACTTCAAAATTTATCCATATTTTAGACGTAAACCTTCACCCATTTTTATCACTGTAGTAGTCGTACTTGGGTGACAATTCATCCTCTGACAGTGGACGAGCGTTCACCCAACCCTGCCGGATCTAGCCAAGTGATGGCTCGGCTTGGGCGGCGCCACTGCGGCGCCACAGGTCCAATGTCCGGGAGAATGGCCTAATATATTGTTCAGATGTGAGGCGGAGCTCGCCGACCACGAATTATCATAAATGAGATGCCGCAGCAGGCCACATCTAGTTTTGACGCGGAATTAGAGCGCGCTCTCTCATTGCTAAACTGAGTAACATTGCCGCAAAGCACCTCTCTTCTGTAGATGGACACTCGTATTATTCTCTAGCTGCAGCTTCCGACAAAGTGGAAATAATGAGCCGATTCCTTGCTTTTTCGTGTCGGTATTCGATTCAGCCTTGCGGGTCTGACTTGTTGCCGGTTCTGGCTCGCCAGCCCGCCAAGAGCGCGGCGCGCGGCCACATATATGTCGTGCAGATGGGGACGGGTGAGCCAATAAAGAGGCAAGAAGCAGGATAGCGCTGGGTAAGTGAACCAAGGAACGATCCGCCAGCTATGCCCAAAACTCGCAGTCTGCGAGCACCTTGGAAGCACCGACGTCACCGTCAGGGTGGCAGCAACACCACCCAAGGTCCGTTCAGATTATCGACCTACCGGGGCAGGGTTCGCAAAAGGGACTAAAACGGTCAAGGTCATCAGTCCGCCCGTCAGCAGAGTGGTACCGTGCTGCTTTTCAGCTTTGCTGCAGGTGGACAACGCGACGGGAACCGAAGGACCGCCGAACGGGATCTAATCAAGCTGCAGAAGGAAAAGGGTTCCTTGGAGGCTAACCGATCCGGGGAGTGCCTCCCTTGCCCTCCACGCTCCTCGTCGAATGCTTCTGTGGAAAGGAAGTTGAACGCCCCGCCCCCCCCTCGGCGCGATCAGAGTCGTCCCTGGCCAATAAGCCGGCTAGCTCCAGACGGGAAAGAGATGATCATGGCTGCATGAAAGCCAAGCCCGAATGGGGTAGATGCTTCGGAGAAACAGCAAATAAGACGGGGAAATATGCTCTCCTCTCTAGCCTTGCCGACAGGGAACTTTCTACACTTTGACTGCCACACATGTCAGAACGTACTGCTACGCTTTGCGCTGTCCAACCGGGCGGTCAGATTTCCGCATTGTAGAATACAAATCACAAGATGTGGCCCGCATGGCTCGATGGTTAAAGACATTCAGGGGCCACCGCGGACTCGGCCAATCGCTTATTCTCCCTGCAATGCGACCTTGGTCTGACATCGAGGGGGGGGCCGCTCCGGGCAACGCAACGATCGTTTGTGACCTCACGTTTTATGCTGCGGAATTGAGGAGACGGATTTCCATTTCGAGATTGAGCACTCGGCGAAATACTGAGGTTAATTCCAACCTTTGTCGGAGAGGGGTTCCGCCGGCATTGACATGCGAGAAATGTATAAAAGACTCGTGTAAGCCCATGGACTTGAAGACTCATCTCTCGGATCAGATCAAACAAGTCTGAGCAAAAAGACCAAAGCTCATCATGTTCTCCAAAGCCGTCCTTCCCGTCCTCGGCGCCATCGCCGGCACTGTCGTGGCCAACCCCATCCAGCGCGCTGTCGCTCAGGCTGCTGCCGAGGCGGCTGCCAACGCGCCCAAGATTGTCTTCTCTCCGGCATCCCCCTCGGCCAGCAATGGCAAGATGGCCTCCAACCATCACGACTTGAGTCTCCACCAGGAGGACAGCTTCTACTGGGCTCACGACGGTGAGGGTAAGTTTTCCTCTCAGGCACACTTCGATTCCTCCCAACCCCTTCGTTTCCAACCCATTGCTCGTTCCAAGACTAACACGGAACTTCGCCCAGAGCTTCTCGCCAACATGACCGTCACGGCCAAGCCCGCCTACCGTCTGCTCAACGAGCACAACTTTGCGGACCTGGTCTCTTCCGTCGACTGCTCCGACGCCAAGCAGATCAAGGTCCAGTTCAGCGACGCCGACACCGTCGCCGACGCCAAGCAGGCCTGGGCCTGGGTCGCCGAGAGCGATGCCAACACGCTCATCTACGTCGTCGACGCCCCCGGCTGCGGCGGTGAGTACGGCCGCCAGCCCTACCACGTCGGCGCTGTGACCTACGACGACGCCGCCGGTGTCGCCAGTTTCGCCGTCCAGGCGGCCGGCCAGTGGAGCGACTTTGTCGAGGACGCCACCGTCAACATTGGCGGCGACGTCGAGGCCCAGAAGCTGAACCGCCGCCTCAGCTACTCCAAGAAGGCCAAGATCAGCCTGGAGCACACCTTCAACAAGCACTTTTACGACGCGGACATTGGTCCCGCTCACCTTTCCGTCGATTGCTCCGACTGCGGCACCCACGGCAGCCTCGAGACTGACATCACCGTTTCCACCAAGGACGGCTTCCGTGCCTCCGCCGTCACTGCTGACAATGTCAACGTCCGCCTCGCTGTCGCCGTCACCGCCTCTGCCGCCATCCACACCTCTCACCTGTCCCAGAACATCGAGGTCATCAAGTTCCCCCTTGCCGAGTTCAAGGTGGCCGACGTCGTCACCATCACCCCCGAGATCACCCTCAACATTGTCATCTCCGTTTCCGACATTAGCGGCAGCATCACCAGCGTTGTCGGTGCCGAGCTCGACTTCGCCAACGGCCAGTCCATCGCCATCGGCAAGGGCTCCACCGGTCTCGATGCCCAGTTCAAGCGCATCGGACCTACCTTCTCCGGCAAGGTCGACGCCACCGCCCGCATCAACCCTCTCCTCACCTTTGACCTCTCGGGCAAGATTCTCGGCAAGCACGTCACCGGCGGTCTCGGTCTCGCTGCCCCCTACCTCGCCTTTGCCATTGGGGCCGACGTCCATGAGCCCAGCGCGTGCTCCAACACCAACTCGGTCCATTTCTCCCTCGATGTGGGCGTTGAGCTCGACTCGTTCTACGGCTTTGGCAAGCCTGGCGATGAGCCTCACAAGAAGGCCATCTACCAGAAAGATCATCCTCTCATCAAGGAGTGTATCGCTTTGTAGATGGCGTTGAAGAATGGGGACGGACATGACTGATCAACCCAAAAAAAAACATTCTGCAAAGTAAATAGTTGTTTTCTGGATATAGTGATGAGAATGAAATGAATAAATACGAATCTTTGAAATTGCATGATTTTCCATGCATGGCAGCTCCCAAGAAACCACACGGAAGAGTGCCAGTGTCTCGACGTACATGCGGAGTAGGACATGCATATCATAATAGTAGTCTACGTAAAAGATCTCCGCTAGAAAAGAGACTAGCTCGCGGTTGCCTTCTGGAACTGCTCTACTATCTCATTTATAACGGTTGCTAGTTCCTGTGGGCGGGAGAGAAATGGACTGTGGCCTGAACCTTGAAGCTCACGGAGAATCCATTTCTCCTTCCCACCAGCTCCGTTCAGCATCGCCATCTCGTCGGCGTAGGGGACCGCTTCGTCGTCGGTGCACGCAATGTACCCCAACCTGTTGGCATAGTTGTCGGCGTCCTCTTGCCAAGCCTGGGGCGGTACGATGCCCATGTTTGCTGCCATGCTCTGCGGCCGAAGCTG
Organism: Cordyceps javanica; assembly: GCF_051103115.1. Taxonomy (NCBI): domain Eukaryota; kingdom Fungi; phylum Ascomycota; class Sordariomycetes; order Hypocreales; family Cordycipitaceae; genus Cordyceps; species Cordyceps javanica. The sequence goes on from NC_139299.1 coordinate 3,127,030, forward strand.
GGGCAGAGCCCAGTCGATGTGATCTGGCGAGCAGTCGGGCGAGAAGAGGAAGCCTCGCGGGTCCTTGGGCACGAACAGGCCGTCCGACGGGGAGTCCCAAGCTAGGCCAGGGAGGCCGCCCTGTGCTCTGATTGCAGCGCCCTGGTCCATGCCGCCGGGCAGGATGAATGCGCAGAGACAGACGAGGCCTACCACGCCGCCCGGCAGCTGCTTGGCCGCCCGCTCTCGTTCGGAGCGGCCGAGGACGGCGGCGCTGCCGATGGGACCTCCGTACGAGTGCGCCAGGACGACCACGCGCTTGCCCGCCTCCAGGAGCGGATCCAGCACGGAGCGCACCGCGTCGACATCGTCGGGTTGCGTCTTGCCGGCTACCCCGCGAGCGGAGGGCAGGTGCGCGGTTTCCACATCGTAGCCAGCCTTTTGCAGTTCCGGTATCTGAAATTTCCAACACCACGGACCGTGCCACGCCCCGTGCACCAGTAGGATGGTTATCGAAGTGCTCGGGGACATGATGAGTTTTGATATCACGAAAGTGTCGAGAGTTGAAAGTCGCCGCCCTGGCTGCTTGGCGCTGCTCGAGTTACCACACATCGGCAATTTCCCTTTTCTGACACGCACGTGACGGGAACAGCTCTCGTGAATTATGGGTAGCGAATTATACGGAATTAAGCAAGCATCTATAATTTAGAGTAATTTTACGTAAAAAGCTTATAATCGGGTTATTATACTTACTTACTTATTGAAGTAATCAAGCACAACTCTTCTTGACTAACACGGGACACTTGTAAAATGATTTTATGTAGCAAGAACAAGCCAAGCCTACTATAAAAATGTTGGAAGAAGGGGGTATATGGTATCGGAAGTCCAATAGATTGTCAAATGGAAGAACAAGGCCTATCTTGGGCTAAAACACATTCGCGCTTTTGCGCCCAGTTTGATAAGTGATCAAGGGGGGGCCTTGCAGCTATGGTATTGCGCAGAGTCTCCATAGTTTGAACAAGATTGATATGTTGTATTTGCCTGAAATCGGAGAAAAATTGGTCCAGGTCGTCAAGGTCAATAGAGCTCGGCTTGATGTGCGACTGCTCGACAATTGAAAAACTGGTTTGCACGCACACTACAGAGCACAGATCCAACGCCGCCCATGCACCGCATTTCTCCAAATCGCCGACCTTCTGCGGGCTAGGCACACTACTGCTTTCTCCAAACACTGGTTATACAACTGTATTTCACATCAAACTTCCAATCGTAATCTTGACTGCTATAAGCCAGCGAGCAGAGACAGAGTGGCGCTAGGAAAACTAACAAACAGGAGCACTGGTTATGTCAAACAAGAAAGACGCTTATCAACTTCATTGGACCACTTGGGGAGAGACAAAACAAATACAAGAATAATTCGTAACTGCAATTCGAATATTGCAAAGCCGAGCGAGCTCTCCTTCATTCTAGCTCAAACCGGTTCGCTCGGCCACTAGTGTACCTAGACAGGCACCACCATAGATGCTCGGGAAGTTTATCTTCAATATTGGCTTTAGGTTCTTGAAATAAGCGTACATCTTATATGACGTCAACAATCATTTTCTCCCAACCGATTTTACGCCCATTGTTTGATAGCGCCGTATTGCACCATCTTGCGACACATAGGGTGCAGCGTTGGCATGGTGGCGAGTCCACCTACCATGGCGGCAATTTGGTAATCTAATACGTTACAAGGACGGCTACCGGCCTTGAACGTGTGGCTAAGTCGTGCGAATCGAATGAGATTATAATTCAGAAATGTAATTTGCATCAAACGCCTGCAATGTGTAAAACGAGAAAGATGCGAGGCCGGCATGCTGAAGAGGCCGCTGTAGTTCTACATGATAAATTCCGAACAGCTCTAGCTTCTCTATCGATTTTGCACTTTTCTATACGACGGCGGTTTCATCGTTCTCCTAATGAGCTTCGCCACATATGGGGGCACGAGTGAGATGGATAGGATGGCGACCACGCGCCAAACAAATCCCCTACATGGAATGTCAGCAGTCGCTCAATGTTGTTTCTTACCAAAAGGAGACGGCTGAACATACAGTGTGATGATGAATTCCAAGTCAAAGTATCCACCCAGAAACGGCATGGATCCAATGTACATGAGAAAAGTACCCAGGATGCTGACAATCATGATGGGATGCCAGGTGGTGATTTCAATCGCCACCATGAGGAGCTCGTTGAGAATGAGCACCGTGTAGCTGACGGCCGTCATTTTCTTGTTTTCTTCGACGCCCGTCAGGATCTGCGACAGTCCCTGGATCATGCCGCCTTGGTAAATGGATACAAAGACCCAGACGAAGAATGTGCGGTAGGAAAGTGACCGACCAGTGGTGAGCTCCTTGTACAGCTCTGGATATAAGTTGGCTAGATTCTCGTCCACATCCTTATCCAGGACCAGGGACAGCACAGGCGCAGCCGTGTAAACAGTGGCGTACCCGACCATTAGCCAGTCAATGTAAAGACCTTCAGGCTCAAATTTGAGGGCGATGCTGTACATGGTTTGACAGACAGCGATGATGAGACCACGGTGGATGACAAACTGGGCGAGCTTGGCGCTACGCTTGTAGCTGTTGCGTCCGTGCCAGACAAGCAGCTTGACCAAATGGCAAAACTGCTCGATGGAGAAATCGGCTGCCAAACTAGCCTGTCGACCTTCTTTGCCGACGATGCCAACACCAACATCGGCAGCTTGGATCATGGAGACGTCATTGCCACCATCACCAATACAGCAGACACGCTTCTTGGTGTACTCCTTAATGAGAGTTGCAATCTCAGCCTTCTGGGTCGGGCTGCATCGGCACGCAACGACCGTCGGGAGTCTGACTGCCACGGAGATGAACTCGATGCGGAAGTGGGTGAGAAAGAGCGCAAGGCTTTCACCGTCAATCAAAAGGCAGGCGTCAGTCTTGTTGCGCAGAAAGTCGAGGTGCTCTTGGGCATTGTCCTTGCGCTTCAATTTGGCGACGGTATAAATGTACTGGCCGCGCGAAACAAGCTTCGAGCTGACCGCAACACAACGTGCCGTCTCCACCTTGTCACCGGTCAGCATCCAGATCTTGATGCCCGCGTTGCGGAGAAGCTCAAGAGATGGCTTGATGTCACGCTGCAGCTTGTCTTCGACACCAGTAACGCCAAGAAGTTCGAGGTCATTCTCCAGGCACTGCGCGACAACCGATTGCATACCGATATCGCGGTTGTTGATAGCCAGTGACGCTTCGTGGTACATGGAGGAGAATTCCTGGTATTGCTGATGCGATAGTCTCTTTCTGCCCACAACCAGGGTTCGCAGACCCTCCCGCGCCATGTTGGCTGTCTCTTCATCTAGCCAGTCATTTGCGACTACAATGGAGCTCATGACGGTATCGGCACCTTTTTGGTAGAACCATATATCACCAGAGCTGAGATCGCGACTCGGGTTGTGGAGATCGTCCTGGAAGTGTACTATGATACCCATGCGCTTTCCTTCCGAAGTAAATGGAAATACGTCGAGAATGCTGACACGTACGACAGGACGACCTGTTGTGGTAGCGGCCAGTGTCATGCTTTTTCGATCACGAGAAGCCAGCTTAAGTCCTACAGACTCAGCCCACTTGACAATCGCAATCTCGTCAGGAGAAGAAGCTTGATATGATGTGACTTCTTTGCCATCCTCTTCGTCAGTAGTCGGCGTCACATTGTGGCACAACGCCAAAGCCAAGACAACGTCACGGACTCTGGTCCCAATCTCTCTTCGTGTTCGGGTGGCACCGACAGCAACAGTGTTGACATAGGTGGATGACGGGGTGATCAACATGCTTTGCGTCGCAGGGTCTGTTGTAGGCTGAATATAGAACCCCTGGCGAACGTACGAGTTGACTTCATCCATAGCTTCATTGGCGTACGAGACCGTGCCGATGTGAATTTTCTTCATTTCCATATCATTCTGCGTCAAGGTGCCGGTCTTATCACTCAGGAGATATTCGATGCGTCCAAGGTCCTCCGGAATAGTGCTGGTACGAACAACAGCGCCTGGAATACCAGGGTCTTTTTGAATAAAGCGGCCGTAAGCCGTTTTGCCCATGTCGAGATTAACACGCAAGCTAATGGGCACAATAGTGGAGAAAAGAACCAAGAAGCGCATGATTTGTATGTACCAGGGTTTTCCAGGTCTGTTCTCAAAGCCCTCGAGTGCGACGAGCACGATGGAAAGAGCAAGAGTGAGTGCGCAAAGGATCTTGGTAAGCGAGTTGATTTCATATTCGAGAAGACCAGTCTTGGAGCGAGATGGTGACGTAGATAGCGCAGATCGAGTATGAGGTCCAGTGTACATAATTACCGCCAGTGTACTTCCTTGGGAGGCAATAACAGTATTCGCCCACGCTGTGTTATCGATGGACAGCGCAGCAGTCGTAGCAGATCCGTCGTCTTGGTTCAGTGAAGCCTGCTGTTGGATTGCCTCTTCACGAGACGGCAGCAGTTCAATGGTTCCGAGAAATTCATTGACCTTTTTATCAGGCTTACCACCATTGACTCTCAGACGGACCAACTCTTCGGGCGAAATATTTTGGGTGAGGGGTGACGCAAGCCGAAGCTTCCAGTCCGTCTCACCATCTAACTGATCTGTCCTGATGAACGTTTCGCCAACGGTAATATTGGCTGCTGCCGGCTCTTGTCTCTCGATTGCGGGTTGTTTGCCTCTGGAGCCCGGCTCAGCCTCGTCGTCTAATGATACCAGGTCGCTCAAGTCCGGATGTTCGTCTAAACCACTGGTGTCCAAAGTCTCGCTGTTGGAGCACTGAAGAATAACAACGTCTGCCGGTACACGCTGTCCTTTGGTCAAGCGAAGAACATCACCAACAGCGAGGTCCTTGGATTTCCGGCTCACTTCCGTCACTGTTGAGGAAGGTTTTCTGGGCTCAGATTCGGGGTCTTCCTGGATGTCTGACAGATCGGCCCTCTCCACTCTTTCGCTTCGACCTTTCTTAGACCCGCGCTTCATCGTCTCGGACCTGAGAAGTTTCTTGGGCCGTGGACTGGGGTCTGGCGAAGGATCCGTAAATTTGAGGATAGTGTACTGCTCGGAATTGGCTTCGTTGTCTCGGCGGCGTCGATCAATGTCATCCCAGGCTTCCTTTCCCATAGTAATGCAGAGTACAAACGCGAGCGGCGCAATATAGGTAGAAAGATAGCCAATTCGCAGGGCGGGGATGATTTGCGACAGGGCGACGAGGAGGAAATACATGTTGAAGAAAAAGGAAAATTCGTTATATAATGTGACGGGAAGAAACGACCAAGCGGTATACTTGGCATTGGAGACCATGTTTGTGGGGTACCGGACCGGCTGCACCGATCCAACCGGGACAGTTCGTGACGACGAGGGGTCATCTTCCTCTGGGCGCTCCTCCTCGTCAGGTCCCCGTTTAGTCCCAGACATGAAGCTGGGTACTCTGAGAACAGAACTCAGCGAGAGTCTACGTCCTATATTGTCCCTGGAGCGGCCACCGAGAAGAGGCGCGCCGTCTTCGCCCCCTGGGGCATCGTCTGGATCGCCCAGGAGGCGCCGCGAGTCATCGTCCTCGTCGGCAGCATCGCGGTCGTGACCAAGCTCCCCGTAGGCGCGATGTCGCTTACCCGCTCTGCGCAGCCCACCCATACGCAAGTTGCGGAGGGCTATCCTCGAGGACTTTTGCGACGCGTCGGCCGGCTCGGGCTTGGAGCCTCGGGTCGGCGCGGTGGAGATGGGATCAAGCTCCTGGATGTCGAGATCGAGGTCGGAGTCGGAGTCGTGCTCGGGAGAGTCGGGCGGCTCGGTATGACGGTACAAGGGTGAAGAAGGCATCCCGCCGGGGGTCAGGGCCTGGAGGTGTGTCGTGGCTAAATCAGTTATAGATGGCGCTGTACGGCCGGCTGATCATGGCTAGCTCGGGCGCGGCCACACAGTAGTAGTTCAAGTCACGGGCCCCTGCAGCAGCCATGTAGGTGCATCATAGGCCGTTTTGTGTTTTGATCTTGACAGAGGGTTGCGAGAGACCTTCAGTGTCCAAAGGCTCGAATATGCGAGTTCGCGCAAATTTAGTATGCCAGGGCGAAATGAAAGCAGAAGCCACTCTAGGCTGCCGGGTTTCACGCTTGGTGTCTATATGAAAGCTGTCAAGTAGCAAAGTCGCCAAAAGCTACGTCAGCCTCAAGGGGTCAAGTGTGGGCGGGCTTCGGCCCACGCGTCTTGAAGAGGGACAGACATGGCACATGGCGCAGGCACAGGTGGCGCAGCGGCCAGAACAGCGTGTGGCACAGACTGTGGCGCGGACAGGCCCCTGCGGCTCTCATCAGGCAGCCAAAGGCGTGCCTTGTAATTCCTCTGTGCACACTTGTCACCAACACACTATCTAAAATAAAAAGCCACGCTGTTAGCCAACGCACATTCAGCCAATGGCTTTGCCTTACCTAGCCATCTTGGCCTACCCAGTAGGTTACAGAGTTGTGGTCGGTGGATATAAAAAAGCTTTCAATCAGACCTCAATGCAACATGTGCTGATGCTAAACATTGAAACGGGCTTACAAAAACATCTTGACCGAATGGTGGTCGTTATGCGCCTTCTCACCTCACTCCGAGACAGATGAAGCAGCTCATAGTTTTTGGCGAAACTAGGTAGCTATTGCATCGCTCTACATCACCCAGGCTCATAGAGCAGTTGAGAATTCTGCTCCTCCGACTGATCTACGGCGCCGGCGCCATCCAGTTTGCGATGACTGTACCTACGATATTTACCGTTCGGCAACGCAGGATGCGACTATAACCATCAATGGAGCAGTTCAAATACGAAACTGGGAATATAAACAGCCTGTTTGTATAAATAATTCCAAATCATAGCTCGCCCATGTACGGGTCGCGATTATCTGTTTGCCACAACATCCCGGGACTGTGGTCTTCCGGACCGCCTAGCTAACAATCTCTCCACATCTTTACATGACCGAAAATAGTGAGATGTATAACTAAAGCAAAAAGAAATTTCCATCATCGGACGGATTGCCCCGGATCATTTGTCGATGTGCCGTCTACCGTGTAGCGCATCGCATTCTGGCGCTAGCCTTTGTCTATGACGACCCAGTCTTGATCGCCGAGCGGCCACGGGTCCTCCAATTACCCGCACGTCATAGGCATGGCACAGTAATTAGAGAGTAAGGCGGTTGAATCTGCCACAATTTTCTAATCAGCCCTACTTGTCCGGGGATATTGCTGATCTAAACGTACCTGTGTAGATGTCATAATTCGGAAGCGGCGGGAGTGTAGTATGCTAACTCGCGGTCAAGCTCGAGTATATGAATGCAGCAGTGTAGCTTGAATAAACAATTTGCTCTGGAGATTATTTGCCATACACCAGCCAGGTTACATCATGTTTTCGACTACATCTTTGACTCTTCTCGGCCTCGTGAGCTTAGCGACGGGCGCCGCCGTGCCCAGCAACGATGGCTTCCCCATGCCGAGCCAGGACCAGCAAGTCATGTTGGCGAAACAAGCTGGAGGAAAACTTCCCAATGTGGCGTTGCCCAAAGAGCTCGGCCCCGGGAGCACGACTGCATTCCAGCTCATCGCTTTCAATGAATTGTTCGAGACGGCATTCTTTGACTCTCTTCTCCAGAACATCACAAATGGCGTGCAAGGCTACGAGACCGAGAACAAGCAAGAGCTGATTCAAATTTTCACTACCGTGCGAGCTGTTCGTGGTCCCCGTCCCTGTTTATTTTATTATTATTTTTGTTCTTGTGAGCGGTGACTGACTTGGTTTGAATATAGCAAGAGGAAACGCATGTGCTCGCAGCCCAGGCTGCTCTTATGGCAGCCAACGCCTCCTTTGTTCCCTCGGCTTGCCAGTACATGTTCCCCACGACCAACTTGACACAGGCAGTCAATATTGCAGAGACATTCACTGCTGTGGTTCTCGGTGCGCTTCAAGGCGCAAATGTCTTGTTCGCCAAGGAGAATGTCACCATCCCTATTCAGCTCATCTCTTCCGTCATTGGCCAGGAAGGCGAGCAAAACGGCTACTATCGCACAGTGCTGAAAGAGGTACCATCAGAGTCACCATTCTTGACCGCGGTGCCGGCCGCTTTTGCATTTTCTGCCCTGCAAATGTTTGTCGTGCCGGGGTCCTGCCCATTCCCTCTCAGCAACATCGACCTACCCATCTTCCCGCCGATGATGACCAATGGCCAGCCGGTGGCCGCGCTGGAGGCCAAGGACCAAAAGCTCTCTTTTTCGGCAGACCTCAGCAAGTCCGATCAGGCAAAGAAGTACATTGGAGAAAATGGAACGGATCTTTTCTTGACTTACACGACCGGTCAACAAAAGCCTGTGTCGCTGGACATTAGCAATGTGAAGTGGGATAATGGCATGATTAGCTTCGATGCAGACTTTCCATTTTCCGAGAATGTCATGGATGGATTTAGTCATGCTGCGTTGACCACCGGAAATGTATTTGAGTCGGCAGATGACGTTACTCATTGTGCTTTAGCAGGACCTGCTGTCATACAAGTACGAGGTGGAACTGCACCGGAAAATGTTCCATCGCAATGCACTTAGAGTTTACCGTGGCGCCAGACACCGGCGTTGAACATATATTTCTTTCTTCTATAGCACGCAGATTAGAGAAATTTCTTTTTACACACCAATTGCAAAAACCAAAAAACCCCCCAAAAAAGGCAGCATGTAAATTGTGAGAATTGAAACAGCGGGCTATAGGGTAAGCTGCAGCGTCTACCGACAAGGCTGCGGGCCAGCACCCAAAAAGGTGGCTCCGCTCCGCTCCCGTGCCGTGCCAGGATCCGCCAGTTGTTACATGCCACTGGGACTCGGTCAAACACAGCCTATTACGGCGCGACCTCTGTACGGAGGACCAGTACCAGTAGTACAAGCCAGTTCTCCTTTCTCCATCTTGCCAACTTGCATCTGCGATCCTGCACCTGTCAGCCAGCGACGTGCCTGGCCTTCTTTATTTCGCAACGTGTCGTGGGAATAATTTTTTTTTCTTTTGCCCGATTTCAATCATCTTGATTTTTTAAAGTATGAACCCTGTCCCACTTACGCTCAGGCATCAAATTCTCCTGGGCCGTGACTCGAGTGGCAATCCCTGCTTCGCAATGCGCCTTCGCGACCCGAATTGATGTGCTAACAGGTGGCCTTCTAGTATACCCCATGCATTTCTGAAGGGCTGCCTCGTTCATGAGTAGCGAGAAAAAAAATGGCTGAAGATGCTCCAAATTCATCCTGGCACCCGGCTTTCATGCCAAATAGCCACGAGCAAATGACTGCGCCGCCCAGAAAGCACGCTGCCCTACAGTCGGACGCCCATGACGAGGCGACGACAGCTACGATGCCGGACGTGACGAATAGCCATGATCTCGGCGATGCTTGGATGGCTGATGATGCCGACAAAGATGAAGGCGATGCTCGGTTAGCATCAGAGGCGCCGACGGCGCAGTCGATGGACGTTGATGCACCGGAAGCCGCCCCTAAACAGCCCATCGCGAATCTTACTCATACGGCGGCACCCAACTCCGCCAACGGAGCGCAAAATCCACAAACTTCCGTCGAGAGCACTGCCCAGATGAAACCTGCTGCGACCGACCCCTTCGATACGAATGAAGATGATGATGGCGATGCTTGGTTCGCAGAGCAACCACAAGATTCCCTGCAATCTGACGCTATACCGGCTCCCACAGCTAACGTCACCGAGCTTGCTGAGGCAGAAGAGATCGACGCTGTTGAACTGCAGCCAGAGAATGGGGACGGAGCTGGGTTTCGGACAGCTCCAGACCGGGAAGAGCTCTATGCCCAACAAGTCGAGCCGCAGTCGCATGCCAACCCCGAAGCTGAGAAACCCAGAGAGCTAGAGGAGCAAGAGGCAAAGCCATTGCACCAACTTTCTCAACACTCAAGCTCCATGTCCTTCGCTCGAACCGTCTCACACGAAATTAGTTTCAACGACGATGACGAGGGTGACTGGGCGCTCTCCAGATCTAATACCGACCATTTCAAGTTTATGTCTCCAACCGATCGAACAAATTCCTTCCCCACTGTTCCGCCGGCACAGCCGACCACGGATCCTTTCCCTTCACACTCACTACCTTCTTCTCAAGCCCTTCAAGTCGTTGAGGAAGCTGAGAAGAGCGCTTTCACCCAGGATGATCCGGAGGAACAAAAAATGTTTTGGGAGAATGGTCCAGAGGATGGCGAGCTAGAGTCGTTTCAAACTATTGGCGGCGATATCGGGGATGCTGCTACAGAAGCATTTCAGTCGCGTTTCGAGGAAGGCCTACCACTCATTCCATCCGCCGAAGAGGCTACCGGAGAAAACACGAAGCAGTCCAGCAATGATCCCTTCGCCTCATTCGAAGAAAATGTTGATGATGACTTCTTTTCGAATGTTCAGCAGGGCGAGGCGTCTGAAAACTTTAGCCAGCCAATTCAACGCAAGTCTACCATGCAGGTCATCGGAAACACCCTGAACGCAGATTCGGAAGTCCCACAGCCTGCATTTGATACACTGGAAGAGAATGCCGATGAGAGTGGTCAGGCTCTTGCCAGCGCCTTCGGCGCGGCGACCAATGACGAAGGTCTCCCCGGTGTGGGCGATGCCGCTACCGATTTATCCGCAAAGTGGCAGGAAGCTTTTGGAACCGGGGACGACGACGACGATTTTCTTCTGGAAGATGACGGAAATGGCAACGATGCGTTCGATTCTGCAGGTTTTTTGGGGAGCGATGACGAAGGCCTCCTCTTGGATGACGATGATGATACACCAGCAGCCACGACAAAGACAGCACCTAACCCATATCTGCCAACTTCAGCGCAGACACGACCTGAACCTGTTTCTGCACCAGCAACTACGTATGGGTATTCCACGCAGCACCCCCAGCAGACTCCCTATGGTGGCTCGTTTGGCTATGCTCCGGCAGCGCCACCCAGAACAGAGGCTCCAAAAGCTGAGAGCTTTGCGGACAAAGCCAAGGGCGGTTACGCCTCACCGTACGACCTGCCGACGGATCTAGTCAGCATGAACATTAAACCTCGAAAGAGGCCAAGCCTGCCGAACGTTGCTCAAGAACCGACTCCACCTATGTCTGCGCCGCCACGCACAACGAATGTGTACGCATCACCTCCTGGGCCAGTTGCGTCTACTCCCCCCACCCAAGCGCCACCTTCGAGATCCGTGAGTCGACAGGGCGGCTTCTTTGAGGACCTCCCTGTGACTGCGAAACCGCGCCCCGGCTCGCGTCAAAGCCTTCGTGCCGCATCGCCCAGCAAACAGTATGGCAACGCAGGCCCGACTGCATCCACCGCACCGCCACCACCTGCCATGCACCAGCAGTACCAATCTCCCCCAATGGAGCGCCCTGTAGCTCCCGAGAATCCTGCGTCAAACTTGGTTGCGCCACCAAAAGTGAATCCGTACGCGGCATTGCAAGCAGGATCCACGCCATCTTTACCTGCAACCAATGCTACGAGATATTCACCCGCTCCCGCCCAACAACACAAAGGAAGCTCGGCCCCCCCACCCGCAGCACCGAACCGGTTTTCTCCAGTACCTCCACTTCCACGCCAAAACAGCTCGCCGACGCAGACCGTCTCTGCGTCTGCATCGCAAACTTACCTTCCACATTTGCCCAGAACCTCAAGCCCGTTGGCCCAGTTTGAGATCCATCATGACAAGTCCGCTACAGGTGCTGATTCTGGCCCCCTCGACAGGCGTGCTAGCTATAACCATGAGCCGAGACTGAACCGTGTTTCATCGCTTCCGCCGACCCGTGAGGTAGATGAGGAGGAGGAAGTCCAGGCTATGAACCAATCTGGAGCACCCCAACAACCTCCTTCTGCTGCAGCTCGATACAGCCCTGGCCCGCAGCAGATCCCAGGTGCACAGTCTAAACTGTCTTCATCACCGCCGAAGCGCACTGCCCACAACTACCTGCCTCAAACGGCGCCACAGCAGCCTAGCTTTGCACCCCCCGTTCGAGCTCAGACGCAGTCTCCCGGAGCAAGTCGAAGTATTCACCAGCAAGTACGCCCATCCTCCGCTCATACCAATGCTGCCCCGACATTTGGGCAGGCTATGCAACCGGCAACAGCGGCGCCTGTGCGCACTCGCGGCGTGTCCCTTAGCATGAATTTGGTTCCTCCTACGGATGGCCGTGAGCATGATCCATTGCAGCGTTGGCAAGGTGTGCCAATTATCTCTTGGGGCGTTGGTGGTGCCATGGTGACGTCGTTCCCAAAGAGTACACCACGCTACACCATGAATCAGTCAGCACCAACGATGCTAAGGACTCCTGGAGAGGTCAAAGTCAAGAGCATGAAGGAGATTGAGCCCCTTCCCGAGCATTTAGCCAAGTTTCCAGGCCCTCTTCGAGGCAAATCCAAGAAAAAGGACGCATTGGCCTGGCTGTCGTCAGGGATTATTGCACTAGAACGGGAGTTACCTGATGTGTCTCTGACTCCTCAGCTGTCCTTGGAAGCGAAGAGATCTATCGAGCGACTGCTTCTGTGGAAGATTCTTAGAGTCTTTATCGAGTTTGATGGTCATTTGGAAGGCTCTCCTGCTGTTGAGAAAGCAGTCAGAGAGGTTCTGTCGTCACAGGGACATGGTGACGCCTCGTTGCCTACTGGATCGAGCATCGGTCAAATGGCATCATCCACTGGCATGAAGTCTGATGATGTCGGCTCCGCCTCCGTGGAGAGCATCAAAAATAGCTTGCTCCAAGGTGATAGGGAATCGGCTGTCTGGGCAGCTGTTGACAAACGCCTTTGGGGCCATGCTATGCTGATTGCCCACACTACCTCATCCGAGCTCTACAGCCGAGTGGCACAGGAGTTTGTGCGAAAGGAGGTCAACTATCCGGGCCACAGTAACCAGTCTCTTGGCGCGTTTTACAAGGTACTCTCTGGGAACTTTGAAGACTGCGTCGACGAATTGGTACCTGTCCACGCACGAGCTGGTCTGCAACTGATGTCAACCGATGCAGGCTCTGGAGCAACCCAAGATGTACTGAGCGGCTTGGAAAACTGGAGAGAAACTGTCTCGCTGGTGCTAAGCAATAGAAGCGACAATGACATTCGTGGCTTGAACGCTCTTGGAAAGCTTCTATCCGGATACGGCCGGGCTGAAGCGGCTCAGATCTGCTTCATCTTCAGCCGAGCCATTTCTGTCTTTGGCGGCGTTGATGACCCCAATGCTGATTTTGTGCTGGTCGGCGCCGACCATCATAAGCAGTCAGATCAGTTCGCCAAAGAAACGGAAGCTTTGCAACTGAGCGAGGTTTACGAGTATGGTCTGACACTGTCCGGGGCGGCGAATCTCGCGGCTGGTGCCCCTCATTTGGCAGGATATAAGCTTCAACATGCGACAGTGCTTGCCGAGCATGGTTACCGTGACAAGGCCCTGCAGTATTGTGATGCCATCTTCACCTCAATGAGTGCCCAAACCCGTCGATCACCATACCACCACCCTCTGCTAGAGGCTTCTGTCGACGACTTTATGAGACGTCTGAAGCAGGCTCCAAAGGATGACGGCTCAAGCTGGATGTCCAAGCCGAGCATGAACAAGGTTTCTGATAGTATGTGGAATCGCTTTAACAAATTCGTTTCCGGAGATGAGGATGGCAATGGACAACCCGGTGCTGATGGTGAACACGGCCCGTTTGCTCGTATCGCTTCTACTCCCAATATCAGTCGCTCGCCGTCCGTCTCAAACTTTGAGACGTATGGAACTTCACCTAGCTACGGGGTATCGGCGCTGCCACCCCAAACCTCGGCCGTCAACTCTCGATATGCCCCGGCCACACACCCCGCTACCGCGGCACCTCAGAACCCTTATGAGCTTGCCTCATACCAGCCAGCTACTGTGCACCAGCAGACGAATGGCCGCACATCGAACGAATATGCCCCGAGCCCTTATGAGCCGGTTTCTTCTGGGACCGGTGGAGCTGATGGAGGATACCCTGGCTTTAACCAGAGCGCGCCTGAGCTGTCGCACCAACCTAATCAGTCTGGAGCGTCGGCGTATCAAGCACAAGCATCTAGTACCACCACACAGCCGCACGGTCTACAGCCTTCACCCAGCATTGCCGCTGAGCCTACTGTCAACGCCAGCTATGGCTACCAGGGATATCAACCTACCGGCGGCTATGAGCCGGCCCAGCCTGCTACTGCTGACATGCCCAATGTAGGTGATGCAGGCGAAGGCGGTTACCAGCCACCGTCGTCACAAAGTTACGGGTTTGAACCGCCATCGATGCAGTCCTACGGGTATGAGCCGCCCTCCACACAACCTCAAAGCTATGAGCCTCCATCGGGTGAGGCACAAGGTCACGAACCTCCTTCTACACAATTTCAGGGATACGAACCACCGCCAACCCAGTCTTATGGCTACGAGCCACCTTCGTACCAGCCTGATATGAACAATGATGCCGAGCATGACTCTTCCAAGCCAAAGACGAGAAGCTTCATGGACGATGATGATGACGATATCCCTGCCTTGAAGGCGGCGGACAGCAAGTCCAAGGCGGACCTTGACAAAGAAAACGCAGAGATGTTCAAGAAGGTTGCGGAGGAAGAAGCTAAGCGAGCCGCAGAGGCAGCAGCAGCAAAGAAGTCGGGCGGCTGGGGTTTCGGCGGCTGGTTCGGCGGGTCCAAAAAGGCGGAACTCGGCAGCGGAGAAGCATCGCCTCAGAAAGCTATCAAGGCCAAGCTAGGTGAATCCAACAGCTTCGTGTACGACCCCGATCTGAAGCGATGGATCAACAAGAAGGCTGGTGCTGAGCAAACAGAGGCACCGAAGGCCGCGCCGCCCCCACCTAGGGGTGGTACTCCTCGTTCAGTCAGCGGTACCCCTCCACCGGCCGCCGGCCCTCCTGCTGGTAGTCTGGCGCGATCGGCGTCAACCTCCAATCTCAAAGCAGGCACAATGCCTCCCCCCAGTGGGTTGGGTATCAGCGTGCCCCCTCCGATGATGCGTTCCGATTCTACTGCCAGTGCTGGCGGTGCCCCCACACCACCAAGCGGACCTCCCAGCCGCCCAGCCACGAGCATCAGCAATGCTAGCAGCATTGACGACCTGCTCGGTGCCGCTGGATCTCGCAAGGTCTCCGGCAAGAAGCCTCGCAAAAGCGGCCGTTATGTGGACGTGATGGCCAAATAAAAGGACGAAGACAAAAAAAAAGTCGCAGTGTCATAGAATGAAGACATGAAGGAACGAAAGGAGGGATGAAGCATGTGATTTAAACCCTAACCTGACTAATAATTATCAAGCAGCAAGACACGAAGCTCGAAGCTGTGGCATATATCTCTGATTATGGCCACATACTTCTCAAACCCTTTCTGCATATTGCATGGCGTTGTACATGCTGGGGCGAAAGCTTGTCGTGCCCTGTGTCTAGTTTTCTTTACTCGTGTATCATAATAGAGTGCGTTGTACCATAGAAATCTACTATACATTATTATTGTTTCTTCTTTCAGTGCGCTTCGCCATTCGCCTTGCTCCATTGCATTCTTTATGCGCTGTATGATTGGACGTAGTACTGCCATAGCAACGTCTGTTAGCTCAATGCACCCTTTCCAGAGAAAGAAAAAACGTACCGTAACGACCGAGTCCTCGGCGGACGCGTCGTCATACTGGGGCACGTAGACGTAGAGGATCAGGGCGTGGTCGTCGGCGAAGCAGGCAATGACGCGGCCCTCGAGGCGGCCGACGCTCAGGACGCGGCTCCAGTCGCGGCCGTCGACGCGGACGGTGGCCCAGCGGTCGGGCCCGTCCTCGCGGAAGCGCGTGCTGGGGTGGTCGGCGAGCGGGCGCTCGAGCTGCGCCGGGTCGAGCTCCGGGTTCTCGAGGCCGGACCAGACGCTCGCAATGTCCGTCGTGTCGGTGGCGATGCGCAGGCGCAGGCCGCCGTGCATGTTGGCGCTGAGCTCGAGCTTGGGCGCCCTGGCCGACGACGAGGCGGCCGACGCCGAGGCCGAGGCCGCCGCCGCGCCGGGGCCCGGACCGCCCGAGACCGCGGCCTGCGCGAGCTTGGTGAAGCGGTCCGAGATGGCCTTGAGCTGCAGCAGCGGCGGCAGCTGGATGTGCACGTCGGGCTCACGCACCTTGGGCTGCATGATGGTCTCGACCGTCTCGGGGTGCAGCACCCGCACGGGAATGTCCTGCGTGATGATCTTCTCGTGCTCCCGCCGCAGCGACGTCTCGAGGTGCTCGGCGTGGAAGAGCTCGTCCTCGTCGCCGGCCGCCGTCGTCGTCAGGAACGGGTCGTCAGCAGCCGCGGCCGCCGCGGCTGCAGCGCGCGCCGCCTGCTGACCTGCGATGCCGGCGGCGGCGGCGGCGTTTGCGCTGCTGCTGCTGCTCGCGGCCGTTGTAGTGGTGATTGTGAGGGAGAGCACGGGCAGGCCGTCCTTTTTGGTGAGCCGGAGGGAGGCGGAGATGCTGTTGAGGGCCGACTTGAGGGCCCGCTGCAAGGGCTGCAGCGGCAGCTCGAGGTTGATGGTGTTGCCGGCCTCGGCAGACTGGATGTGGTAGTTTTCAAAGATGAGGTCCATGGAGAGGGAGCTGCGGCGGGCCAGCCAGCGTCTTGGTGTTAGCAGCTTTGCGCCTCAAGTAAGCAGAGAAAGGGGAAAGAAACTGCGGCAACCGCATCTTGCCAGACAGTCGATACGTACGCCCAGACCTGGGACCCCATGTCGGGAATCACGGTGAAGCGTGCCGTCTCATCGCTGAGACGCACCCAGGCAATCTTCTCGAGCGAGGAGAGCGCCGCTGTGAGCTCTGCGATGAAGGAGAGGCCGAAATGTTAGCGCAGAACTGGCCCGTCGTTTTCCGCAGATGTGCTGTGCCTTACTTGAAAATGTGCGTATGTTCTTCAACTCCGTGCGAAAGCGCATGGCGAATTCGGTTGGAAAAATTGACTGCGCCCAGGACGTTGCATGAGGAAACGCGGATGGCTGCGTGCAATCCCGTGGCGCGTAGATTGGAAGTTTTGGCGGGGCTGCGCAGAGCAGCGACAAGGACGGACTGCGTGTGTCCTTGGCCACTGACGCAGAGGCGGACAGCACCTCTGATTCTTTTTACCGCCGATTCCACCCTGCAGATTGAAACTCGACTGGCAAACTCTTGAATGGTGGGCTTCCTCGATGACTTGTACTTTTGGTTTCTCTCACGGTAGGTGACGAATTCTCGGTGTTGGCGGACTACGCAGCGCAAGTCTCGCGATAGTCCTGGATCGGTGCGTGCGTGCTTGCGCCTGGCTGAATTGCTCACAATGCGACAACAGCCACTCGATTTGCTCTTGAGATGGAAATTCACCACAGGAGATAAAAAGGCAGAATGGACTTGACGGTGGGCCGTCTGCCTCGCCAATATACATAGAGAAGGCAAAGAGGAGCAAGTGCAAGCTTAAGGGAAGGGTCATGATGCCCAATTTGCGATGCCGTAGGGCCAACCTTTGACAATCACCCCGAAAACATTCAAAAATTTGTAAATCATTATATTGTAGCTGTCATAAGACATTGCTAAAGCCCCAGTAAGCCTTCAATCACCATCATGCACGTCCCAAAGAACCGCCAGATTCTTAATTCCCAAGCACACAAGTCGGTCCAAAGACAGCAACTCAGCCCAGCTGCCAGGCACAGAAACATGTCCCCTACACAATGACGGCTAGATGACAGCATAACACATGTCAAGTCGACGAATAGTCGATCATCTCAAGTAGTCCGGGTAGCAGTCCCAGGGGACGTCTGAGACACTGGGGCCCCACACGGAATTGTAGTTGTCTGCCTCGCAGTACTCCTTGAACAGTTGAAAGTCGGCAGGGTCAAAGATGCAACGATGCCACATGCTCTTCTTGACCTGCTCCTTCTTGTAGGGCAGGCAGTGGAGGCCGCCGACGAGCTCGCACGCCCTCCTGTTGCGATCCCAGAGGAGGCCCTCGGGGCCCATCTCGCGACGGCAATAGCCCGAGATGTATGTGTAGTCGCTGTGGCGACCCGTGCACCGGAGCTGGTGGATTCCGGTCACCTTGTCCTCCGTCCGGACGTACGACCCGTTCTCGCACTTGATCTTGCAGTCTTTGGGGCCGTAGCACGGATGGCTTTTGTTGGCGGGGTTGTCGAGTAAGCCGGCGGTGACGGCCCCGGCAAGGGAGGCCAGGAGAAGGATCAACTCCATATTTTTCCCAGTGACCTGAGAGTGAGAGCCAGTAAGAGGTTTGTGTTGACGAAATGCGGCGGAGACTTTTGGCCTGCGTGGTGGCACTGGATGGGAGTGAGGAGAGTTGATGTATCGTGGTGTCGTCTTGTCGTCGTGTCGGACACAGAAGAAAACAAAGACCCGAGAAAAAAGTCAGATTGAAACAAATTGAGAGATCCGACGTCATTATAGCGCAAACTTTGGGCCGGCTGACTAGAGCCCTCGCTTGTACTGTACTTGGCGACGGGCGCAGGAGAAGGAGGGGAGTCGCCACAACATTGTGAGAATGCCTTCTCTTGCTCACATGAGCTTCGAGTTGTATAGAAGCGCACTTGAACACCGAAACGGCGATTCGGTCAAAGGACGACTGCCTACATCGGAATAGCATAACGTCATTGCGAATGCAACGACGACAGGCAGCTCGATTGCAGAGCAGGTGCGAGCGACAACCAACAATGTCCCGAGTCAACCGCGCCAGTGTTATTTTCTGTCGAATAGATCATATAGTAGCTATTCAATTTCGCCACCGTCAGCTTGCATCCATGAAGAGACCATCATTATTTGCCACGTCAAGTCCAATAACATTGCCCCGGACCAAGAATAAGCTGCCGCTACGTTCCGTAGTTCGACGCCAGGCGAAGCTTCACGACGCCGCTCGGTCACGACTCGGCACTCGACACTTACAGCTAGGCAGAAACCAAAGAGAGAAGAGGGAAAAAGAGGGAAAAAGAAAAACCAGCCATCCAAGCTAGCTTCCATCTACGATAATGGGCAATTCTCTGTCATGTTGGCCGCGTAGCCACGGCCGCCGCACCAGCGACGACAAGCGGCGCCGAGCAAGCAAATCTGCCCGGCAGTCGGCGCCGCGCAAGGATACAGACTTTTTCACCCACGCAGACGAGATCACTTACTTTACGGACATTGAGAACGGGCGCACCAGCATCCTGCTAGGCAGGCACAGGCACATGGACCCGCTGCGAAGCAACCCGGTGCAGCCGCCGATGCCGCCGTCGCCAACCGAGAAGGGCCAGGTGGTCCGGGTGCTGCCCGTGCCCAACAGCGAGGAGAATGCGTGGAAGCGGGCCGGTATGGTGATCACCTTTGACGATGACGACGAAGGGGAGAGCTCCTGGGCAGGGTCGACGAGACGGGGCACGCAGGTGGATGTCGACGTCGCCGACGAGATTGTTGAGGCTGCGCAGTTGGAGGCAGGCGACGGGGGGGAGACGACATCGACTGCGGTCCAGACTGAAGCTCTGCCCGTGGATCCTGGGGCGTTGGAAAATGGCACCAGCCCGTGAAGGTACAGTGTGAGAAAGGGCGGGCGCTGATTTGAACGACTGGCGTTTTGGTGTCATTTTCAAATACCACATGGGCGACGTGTTTTATGCTTTGATTTCGGTCACGGGCCCTCAGCGAATACTTACACAGGGACAGCGATGTACAGCATTGATCGGTATTGGTTCCGGGTAGATTAAATTGTCGTAAAAATTCATGAACGCTATTAGAATGCTATACTTATATAACAGAGGAAGGTTTTTCGGGCTTTTCATTCAATCATCCGAGTCCGAGTCGGTGTCGTCTATGAAGCCTTCTTCCAAGCTGGCGCAAAGATGAGCAGTCAGCTTATGGGCTCCGAAACGGCACGCGTTGATATGTCTTCCATAGACGTTGAACAACGCGAGGAAAACAATAAAAAACGACACTGACGAAAAAATCAACACTTACTCTCTACTCAACCGAACGGTAAAGTTCCCTGCCGTTCCCGTCCGCCTTTCCGCGGCGGCATTGGCGCCGTGCTCGACACGGCTCAGCTCCTCGCCGTCTTCCCCTCCCCTCTGCTCGTCGTTCTCGTCCTCATCGTCGTCGCCGCCGGCGAAGCGGCCCCTGTCGCGGCGCCACGTCGACGGCAGCGTCAGCGCGGCCAGGCGGTCGGCGATGCGGTCGCGCAGCGACGACGATGCGGAGCCGAGCGAGTCGAGCGGCAGGTACTGGCTGTAGCGGTTGCGGTAGCGCCGCCAGAGCGGGAGCACGGCAAAGGTGACGACGAGGAAGAGCGCGAGGGAGATGCTGGCGGGGACGATGAGCGTCTGCAAGAGGAGCCGAGCCAAGCAGCCATGTGTCAGTTTGAAAAGTTTCTCTGGCGGGGGCGAGGATCACGGGAGGGGAGGGGGGCGGGCGGGCGGGCGGGCGGCAGTAGGTAGTTGGGACAAACCTTGATGCCGGACAAAGCGGCCCCCATGGTTGCGACGGGTGGTCGAGGCAGGCGGCCGCAACAAACAGCAACAGAAGCAGCGACAGCGACAGAAGCAGCAGCAGCAGCAGCCTTGCACGTTTACCAAAGTTGGTTCCTAATGCAAGTAGGCGATTCGGGCGGGTCGGCGGCCGCCAGTGCGCGATGGAGTGGTTGCGATGGAAAAGTTGTCGATGGTCTGAGATGGTGACAGCAATCCTGTTACGTGGGGTGCCCTTCGGCTGACGCGCCCACCCCAGCTGACCTGAGCTACTTATAAGTAGTGCCTAACACAGATTTCTGGAAGTACCCTAGATGCATCTGCGATGGTCAATTGTTCCTCCTCGCAACTTTAATTTGTAGTTTCTTTTTGTCTCTGGCTCTAGCTGTTTCTAGCCTTTTTCTTCGTAGCAAATAGCAAAATGTCGGCGTTTCGCCTCCTTGTAGCGTGGTATATTCCGCCAAGGGTGAATAATCTCAACTCGCCTTGCTTCGCGCAGCTTGGAGATGATCGATGGCCGGCCACTTGTAGTGGGATGTTGGAGCAGTAGATGAGGATATTCTGATGATTGAATAACCACTGTCAAGAGGTAATGGTTTGCGCGCCATCTTGTACAAATACATAAATGGTCGCCTGCATATTTGATAGGTAGTTAATGGATGACAACTTATCCTTTAAAGTGACCTGTTTCCGTTAATATGAGAATCAAGTTTCATAGCCGATCTGAGTGAGTAATGCCTGACGATATGTAGGCCGTCCACCACATCGGGCCTACTAAACACAAGAGGCTTTGCCACCGGCTTCAACTTTAAAGTGTCAAGCTTGGATGAAGTGACGGTGGCTAAACTATTTTCGTCTCAGTCTACCATAGCACAATTGAGAACCTCAGTCTCCTTCAACTGGACGAGTAATTTCTGCTTCTGAAGCCGGGTTGGGCAACGTAAAACCTCTACTGCATCCCGATGAGCAGCTAGAGCATGCTCTCAAGGGAGGAACAGGGAGCACAGGGCATACTGTCCTGATGAGGATCGGTGCGACCAAGTTCAATACATTGTGACGAGCGAAGACTCGTCCCGGTAGCGTGGTGCACGAAGCGGCGAAGCAAGGAGGGACAAAGGCGCAGGAGAACCAGCATGAAGCAGCACTTATAAACAGGATGATGCAGGACCCAAGTCCATATCTATACCTGGGCGAAAGAGCGAAGAAGGTCAAGAAGTGGTGCAACAGGTAGTGTGGCGTTCTGTATAATGGATTGCCAAAAGTTCCGTACAGGACGCGCTACCTTGCGTGGCGGGAAACGTACGGAAGTTTGGTCTTCCCACTGTAGACTTCTACAAGCGGGATTTTTCAACATAACTGGTCAGGTGCATGAACATGATGATGCAAGAGGGGAGCCTGGAACATACCAACTAAGGCAGCTAGAAAGGCACCTAGAGGGATAACCCCGCTGGTGCTTACGAGTCGCTTTATCGGGATACTTGATTGTACGAATACCAACACACCTTACCTACTAGTTGTTATAGACTAGTTCTATGCATATATATAAGGATTACAATTGCAACTACGATAGTGTTCCGAGGTGCAATGATAGCACATAATTTGGTTATACGAAAACCTCGCAGCTCTTGCTTCTGAGCTATCAATTCCCTTGCCATCTACGCCGGTTAAAACCCTGGCGATGGCCTGGATCCGCCCCAGCGTGACGCGTGAAAACAGAATTCAATCACTTCACCGCTGCGCCGCCGCGCCGCCGCATATGTCAGGGCCTGCACATGGCACAGTGCCTTGGAGTCCGCAACCTCACGAGATGCCACGGTACTGATGCTCATTACTCACATTCTATGCAGCTGACAGTCACAACCAGCGAAACCTGTGAAGACGACATCCAACAATCATATCTCGGGAGATGTGTAGAGATGAGCAGGCACCAGGAACACTGCACAAAATCAGTAGCTTCCGGCTTGCCGAGTCCCCGATTGTTCTGCGTGCGGGAAGCTCTTATTACTGAACTGAATTTCGATTTGTGGTTGAAGAGAAGCTAGATGGGTAGTTTTCCCTCGGATCGTTGCATTCATGTAGCAACAACTGACGCCGGACTAGACGACGACATGCTCTATCATGCGTGATCATGCACAATCATGTCTACTACACAACGGGCGCACGCCAAAAAGGAATGAATACTCATTACTCATTCTGCTCATGCTCATATGGGTTGACTCGACTGCAGCAACCATTTTATTGGCCGGCTTGCGGTGGTCAGTCGGGAGGTGTCCTGTTCGACGTCGGCATCCATTGGCCAACATGTTTGGTCCGCATCTAATAAGTGCTTCTAATCAGCACACGGCAGACTGGGACGAGCAATGGTTCCCGCAAGTCGGATGTCAACCCCGCCGTCTGCCGAGGCGCTACGGCGAAACATCGATACGGTTCAGCGTCCAGTGTTGCATTGACAGCGAGGGGCACTCGTGTTTGATGTTTGACGTGTGTGTATGGGTAACCGTGCGCCAACAACCCTGTGACAGACAATGTATTGTTTCGGAAGTTTCCGACACGCAAGTTGATGATGATGATGTGATTGACTGGACTGGACTGGACTGGACTGGACTGCTGATTTTGGCTGAAAAATACTGCTCGCAAGGCGCAGTCACGGCGTGGACGATGTAGCGGAAGGGGTACGTGCCGAGTTGCGTCGCTTCCAGGTTACCAGTATGCTCGTGGTAGCCACCTCGGTAGGCAGCCAGCAGCAATGATAAGTATGGATGGATACTGATGGAGCGAGAGACAGTCGGCACGTACTGACTCTACTAAGTAGGCATAACCCAAGCGCAGCAAACACGACACGGATAAGTATAAATTGGTTAGAATACTCAGTAATTACTCTACTGATATACTCAGAGTCGACCATCAGCACGGGCTAGATCCTTTTAGGCCACCCGACCCCAGTCAACGCCAGGGAACCAGGCTAAGGGTATCAGCGACCTGCATACCCCCCCCTGAGCCCTGAGTTCCCGAGGTGGTGAGGACCTCAAGAGGGCCGCTAATCCGAGAAAGGATGAAGCGCCAGGCTCCAAAATCAGGGGCAAGGCCTCTGTTGGCACCGTTCAGTGTTGACTGTCCAGAGGGTAGTCGATATGCCGCTGTAGCAACTCGCCGCACCTCCACTATGGCCGCTAATGATGCCACGCCAGGCTGAGGGGGGAAGGGGGCGGGGGGCGGTTAATGGGTACAAAGCAACCCTATCAGTACTTATGCTGGCTGGCATCAAAAGTCGTAATACTATCCGTAAGTACTGGTTACAAGCTGTTCTTTGACAACGTTTTACTTAATGCATACACAGGGCATGTCTGAGTTACTAAAGACACTAATTCACGATTATAGCTGACTAGCAGTAGACGTGGCACCTGTAATCCGTACACCTACCTACCTACCTAGGTACTCAATAAATACCTTAGGTACCTTTCTGCCCGAGGTAGGGAGCCAGTTACATGTACTCAGGGTTGAAAATATAGGAGGTAGGACGTTGCCAGGTCCAAAGGCACACGCAGGTACAAAACACAGGGGCCAGTTAAACCGCTACAACGGCAACGCCACTACTTACCACTCAACGCTTTGCATCTCAAACACCTACTTACACAGTACGGAAATCTCGCCCTGTTTATGCCCTAATAATACCTACCAAGCCAATATCGTCTCGGCTTTATTATTCTATTGTTTCTTGCATATTATACAGTCCAGCTCTGCATCGTTCCTACGCCAGCCCTCTCTCTACGTCGCCTGCTGCCCCCTGGACTGTCCCTTCTACCTGGAGGTAGATACTTGGGAATTACAGACAGCGCCCCCCCTCCCCCCCAACCCAACACTAGCGCACTAGCCACACACCACCTTGGCCTGCCCTGTCCGCCGTCCCCTTTTGACTGCGTGCCGCCGGGCACAATTCCACGCCGCATCCTTTCTCCCATATCCAACCTGTGCAAACCTGCCTGACTCGACACACGAACGCATTCAAACGTCTTCTAAGCCTGCTGCCTCCCCTCCCCGCACACTTTCTGAGCTCCAGGGACCTCTCGCGGGTCAAATTCTGTACTCCCGCCATCGACTTTGTGCAACGAAGCCGCAACGACGAAAGACGAGCACGGAACGACCTCGGACCACCTCCCGCAGTCGACATCTTCCCCTCTGCGACGATACGAAACGACCTTTCCCGTTTTCTTCATCATGCGAGCGGCCCATGGCCTGCACCTCGCCGCTTCTACGCGTTTCTGATTACGAAAATCAATCACCCCATATAAGACCTCCCCAACATGTCTGACAAGACGAGGCAGTCGTCCGGTGGACGCTCCCTCTTCTCCCGCGCCAAGAACAAGGAGAAGCGCATCGTGGAAAACGATTCCTACGATGCCCTCAGTATCATGAGCTCCCGGTCATCCCGCCACAATCGCGATTCCTCGGCCGTCTCCATCGACGGGCTCGCCTCTCCCGATCCCTCCATGGGCATCATGTCAGGCGTCGCCTCCATCCCGTACGATGCCATCGCCCCCGGCTCCCGCTCGCCTATACCAGTCGACTACCTCCCCAAAGCTGACCAAGTACCCGTACGTAGGGAACCTTTGCCTCATCAACTGAACAAGGGCCACGACTTTCACCAATATCCAACATTTGACCCCTCCGTCGCCAATGCTGGCTCCCACGCCTCCAAAATGGGCCCCCCCGCATCCAACGTGACCATGGCCAGCACCGGCAGGATCGCGCAGTTCCAGCAATGGGGACCTTCGCGTGGCAGTATGGCAAGCACTACGAATGGATCTCATACCTCTCGATACGACTCGCTCTTGTCCCCCAACAATCGCGTCTCCGACGCCAGTGCCTATTCCAGTATGCCCCTTTGTTCCTAGCTGTATGCTGCGGCACTGACCAACATTCTTTGTAGTCCAACCAAGCGCGTCGTCACTCAGCTCCTATGGCGCACCTCATCGAGAATCTCACCGCCTTACTAGATTTCCCGGTCCGGGCGCAAACGATACTTTCTACTTCCCCAAGCCCGATGATGACAATGTTATCGAACAGATGTTTGCGCAACTTATGCACAGGCGAGGCTGGCATAACTTACCCGAGCAGGCTAGGCGACAAATGATGGCTTACAAGCCGGACAAGAAATGGACGCTGCTGCACCAGGACCGATTGGCCGAGTGGCAGGGCGAGCAAAAGCGCCGTCTGACGGCTCGTGTCAGTCAGTTTGCTCAGCCAGACGTCACTACCTACTCTGACGAAGAGGGCACACCTGAATGGTACGTGCGAAGAGTAATGGAAGATAAACTAGACGGCAAAGGCATGGGCAGTTTGGAAGTCAATCTCCGCACGCAGCAGATTGGCTGGGTGCGTCGCTTCGTCGAGTGCCAAGGACAGGTCGCGCTCGTCACCTTACTTCTCAAAATCAATCGCAAGATTGCCAACGCGCCAGCGAGTGAGAACTCCAAGGCTGAAAAGGGCCTTGACCGTGAATACGACATTATAAAGTGTCTAAAAACACTTATGAACAACAAGTTCGGCGCAGACGATGCTTTGATGCAACAAAAGGTGCTTCTGGCTCTAGGGACATCGCTAGTCTCTCCTCGATTGACTACGAGAAAGCTCGTCTCAGAAATCCTCACATTTCTTTGCACTTGGGGTGATAATGGCGAAGGCCACTACAAAGTTATCCAGGCCCTTGACGAGGTCAAGGCTCAGAGTGGTGCAAATGGGCGGTTTGATGACTGGATGCGCCTGGTTGAGGCAACTGTCGACGGTCGTGGCAAAATGGGTAGCATGGTTGGCGCAAGTGATGACATCCGTACAGGTGGTGTCGGCATGGAGAACTTGCTCATGGAATACTCTGTGGCCACCGTCATTTTGGTAAACATGATGATTGACGCCCCGGAAAAGGACCTTCAGCTGCGAGTACACATCCGCGCCCAGTTCACAGCATGTGGCATAAAGCGTATCCTGAGCAAGATGGAGGCGTTCCAATACGAGCTCCTGGATAAGCAGATTGACCGCTTCCGCACAAACGAGGCCATTGACTACGAGGATATGCTTGAGCGTGAAAACAGCAGTATCAAAGACAATATTGAAGCCGAAGTCAAGGATCTTAGCGACCCTGTCCAGATTGTCGACGCTATCCAACAACGTCTCCAAGGCAGCCGGACCAACGACTACTTTGTTTCCGCTCTACAACATTTGCTACTCATGCGCGCCAACGATGGCGAGGAGCGCTTACGCATGTTTCAACTCGTTGATGCCATGTTGAGTTACGTTGCCATGGACAGGAGACTGCCCAACATGGATCTCAAGCAAAGCCTCAACTTTACGGTTCAAAGCTTGCTCGATAAGCTGCACACTGATTCAGAAGCAAGACAGGCTCAGGATGAGTCGCTTGAATCTCGTCAGATCGCGGAAGCAGCCATGGCTGAACGTGATGAGATGCGCGCACAGTTGGAACTTGGCGCAGACGGACTTGTTGCGAGACTGCAAAAGCAAGTGGACGAGCAGAGTAGATTTATCGACGCTCAAAGACGACAGGCCGAAGGGTTAAAGGCAGAGCTGGACGGTGTGCAGACGCTCCGTGCCAAGGAAGCCCAACGCAATGAGCTCGAGACCAGGGAACTGTACCTCATGCTACGTGATGCCCAGGATATCGCCGCCTCCAACGCCGCCAAGGGTGCTGCTGTCAGTTCCCCGACTTCTACGACCAATGGCACCAATCCCGAACAGATGCAAGGCATTCTCGATCGCCAACGCTTGATGGAGCGCCTCCAGATGCAGCTTGAGCGCCAGAAGACGCAGTACAAGCTTGAGGGCAGGGTATGGGGTGAGGCCGCTGGGCCTTCTGACCGACTTCGCGCTCTACGTGAAGAAATGGAGGATGATGAGGCCGAATCAACTGCCAGTGGTGCACCTCGCGACTTCACCAATAGTGTTCTCGGCAGCGTCGGCCGCCAAACTCGCATTCCTCGTAAACCTATCAATGCAAACAACGAGGCCTATGACAAGGAAGCTATTGAAGAGGCATCAGAGATGGAGGAAGAAGAGGGCGTCGTATATGAGCGACCCAGAATTGTCGAGTACAAGCGACCTGTTATCGATCCTAAGCAGCAGGCTGTTCTTGTTGACGAGCTGGGCAGCAAGCTTAAGAAGTACGACGGCAGTGATGATGAAAACGAAGGTGTTACTACGGGACCTTCGCATCCCAGCCTAGAATCCTCTGCGCCACCAACACCTGCTGATGGTGACACCCCGAAAGCTGGCACTACAACCCCTGCCAGCAATGTGCCGGCTGCTAGCACAGAAGGTCCTCCTCCACCGCCGCCACCGCCTCCCCCTCCGTTGCCCGATCAAGTTCCGGGAGCACCACCGCCGCCACCACCACCCATGCCAGGACAAATCCCCGGAGCACCACCACCTCCGCCTCCGCCTCCGCCACCTCCTATGCCTGGCCAGATCCCCGGCGGACCACCCCCTCCGCCACCTCCTCCGCCTTTGCCCGGCATGAGGTTGCCCGGCATGGGAGCGGATGGTACTACCTCTGACTCGGCAGGATCTATGCCTCCTCCACCACCCCCAATGCCTGGTCGCAAGGCTGGTGGTTTCCTTCCCCAGCCCACGTTCAGTGCCACGCCTAGCGTCGGCCTGCCCGTGGCAAGACCGAAGAAGAAGCTCAAGGCACTTCACTGGGAAAAGGTTGACGCACCTGAGACAAGTCATTGGGCAGCGCATACTCCATCAGCCGAGGCACGCGAAGAGAAGTACATTGAACTTAGTAGGAAAGGTATTTTGGATGAGGTTGAAAAGCTGTTCATGGCCAAGGAAATCAAGAAGATTGGCGCATCCAGTGCGCGCAAGGACGATAAGAAGCAAGTTATTTCCGCAGACTTGCGCAAAGCGTATGAGATTGCGCTGGCCAAGTTTTCACAGCATTCTGTAGAAAAGGTTGTGCAAATGATTATCCACTGCGATGCCGAGGTTCTCGACAACGTTGTCGTTATGGACTTTTTGCAAAAGGATGACCTTTGCAACATTCCTGACAATACGTCCAAACAGATGGCTCCTTATAGCAGAGATCTGACGGGGCCAGATGCTGCCACCCAGACAAGAGAATTGGACCCGGCCGACCTCACTAGGCAAGATCAAATCTACCTCTACACTGCGTTTGAGCTACACCATTACTGGAAGAGCCGAATGCGTGCTCTAGCTCTGACGAGAAGCTTCGAGAGCGAGTATGAGGATATCTACAACAAGATGCACCAGGTCGTTTCTGTGTCCGAGTCCCTTCGTGACTCGGTATCGCTCATGAATGTTCTGGGTCTTATTTTGGATATCGGTAACTACATGAACGACGCCAACAAGCAAGCTCGTGGTTTCAAGCTGAGCTCACTTTCTCGACTTGGCATGGTCAAGGATGACAAGAACGAGTCGTCCCTGGCCGACTTGGTTGAGCGCATCGTTCGCAGCCAGTACCCAGAGTGGGAGAACTTTGCTTCCGAGATCAGTGGCGTCATTCCTGCACAAAAGATGAATGTCGAACAGCTTGAAACCGATGCCAAGAGGTACATTGACAACATTCGCAACGTTCAAATGTCCCTTGACTCGGGCAACCTCAGCGATCCCAAGAAATTTCACCCGGAGGACCGCGTCAACTTGATTGTGCAGCGTTACATGAAGGAAGCCCGTCGCAAGGCCGAGCAGATGCAGCTCTACAAGGATGAAATGGTTCGCACATTCAAAGATATCATGATTTTCTACGGCGAGGATCCTGCGGATGAGAGCGCCAGACGGGACTTTTTTACTAAACTCGCTGGTTTCTTGACCGAGTGGAAGAAGTCGCGGGAAAAGAATATGCAATTGGAGGAGATTCGGAGACGCAATGAAGCTTCAATGAAGCGAAAGCACGCCGCACAAAAGGCCGCCCAGGCAGCCAGCGAATCAGGCCCCGCCTCCGCCACGAGTACCGGTGCGATGGACTCGCTTCTCGAGAAGCTCCGCGCCGCGGCGCCGCAGGCTCGGGACCAGAGAGACCGACGCCGACGTGCGCGCCTCAAGGACCGGCACCAAGTGCGCGTTGCGTCTGGACAGAAGATTCCCGATCTTAACGAGATCCCAGAGGTGGAAGCTGGTTTGAAGACGGACCAAATCATCCAGGAAGAGGACGGTAGCACAGCCGGGGCCTCTGGCCCGACCAGCCCGGATCCTCGCGATGGCGACGATGACGTGGCTGACCGTGCGGCGGCGCTCCTGCAGGGCATGCGTGGAGGAGACGCGGATGACAGCGAGAAGCGAGAGAGTCTTCGGAAGGCAAGAAGGCAGACCGCCGAAGAGGAGAGACGTATGCGTCGCCGCCGCCGCGACAAGGCCTCTGTCGGCAACGCCGAGGATGTTGGCAAAAGTGCCGATGCGACGGAGGAAGATGGGTCGACGGCGGGCCCCGAGTCTGCGCGGGCCTCTGTAGCAGGGCCGTCAGAAGATGGCGAGGCGGGAGATGAAGGCAAAGCATAAAGACAAAGAGGGCCCGCTGAAGAGAACATGTTGCAGAGGGGACGAGAGGGAGAGAGAGAGGAGAGCTTGAATGGTTATGGAACGAAAAAGGCATCTCGTGATTCGCTCCTTTTTTTATACAAAGTACGTAATGTTTACATACCAAGCACATAAGCACATATAATTTCCTTTCTTGTTTGGCCTTGGGGTCTTTCTATGCTCTCATTTGTTCTTGACTGGGGGAGGGTTTAGACGGATTGCACCGGAACCGTTCCAAGTTGTATTTTGTCGTTG
Organism: Cordyceps javanica; assembly: GCF_051103115.1. Lineage (NCBI taxonomy): Eukaryota > Fungi > Ascomycota > Sordariomycetes > Hypocreales > Cordycipitaceae > Cordyceps > Cordyceps javanica. The sequence goes on from NC_139299.1 coordinate 3,157,301, forward strand.
CGGTTTGGGAAGGGAGGGCTGGGATGAGTTTCTCGCATTTGCTCACGGAGAGATTTGGGCCGGTTTGAATTTTCTCGGGGGGGGGGGGCAGCGTTTCCCTTCTTTCCCCCGTCTTCTATTCTTCTTCATTACCTCTTATTCAGCCACTCTACCTCGATGCAATATACTCTAGCAGAAAGCTATAAAGAAGGTGATTCAGCGTTTTAGTATCCCAAAAGAACAAAAAAAAACAACAACCTAAATGCAATACCGGAACCGTAAACAGACACACACAACGCCTTGATGAGAAAATGAAACACAAAAATGAACCGCTCCTGAAACAAAGAAGAGAGATGTAGACAAAGGCGAGCAAAGAATCAAAACCTTGTGTCTTGCTAGTTGGGCAAGACAGAAGCTCGGCACAAAAAACTTATAGTGTTCATCAATCTCTCGTCGGGCTCAGCGCCCTGTTGAAGCCGCCCAGACGGTTCATGTACTGCCTGTACTCGGTCTTCTTCTCCTTGCGCACGGCGCCGGCGTTGTTACCCGCGACGCGCTTGTCCTTTGTGGTGCCGAAGCCGCCAAAGCCCATCATGGCCTGCATGGCGGCCATCTCGTCGTCGTCATCGTCGTTGTCGTCATTGTCGCCTCCGCCTTTGCCCACGGCGACGGCGGCGGCGGCGGCGGCGGTTGTTGGCTTCTTGGAGCTGGGGGGTTTGGGATCGCGGTGATTCGTGCGGTCCCCGTCGATGCCATCATCATGGCTGCTTTTGTTGTTGTTCTCGGCGCGCCCTCGCGGGCCTCTGGCCGGGCTGCGGCTGCGTGATGGCGAGCGTCGGCGACGGTCGCGACCTCCTGTGAGGGAGTCGCAAAAAAAAACGTTAGCATGATCGAACAAGGTGTGGATAAACTGCCGCGCAGGTAGGGAAGAGGGGAAGGAAGAAATGGTACCTCTACGGTCGTAACCGCCGTCGTCATCGTCATCGTAGTCTCGTCGACGGTGGTCATTGTCGTAACGGCGCGATCTGTAGTCCCCGTCTCGTCTGCTGCTGCTGCTGCCATCGCCGCCGCCACCGCCTCCTCGTCCGCCGCGGGAACCTCGCTCAAAGCCGCGGCCAGCGGCGCCGGCATCGTGGTCGCGGTAGCTGCCGTGCTGCCGACGGTCCGGGGAGCGGGAGCGGTCGTCCCGCTCGCGCGATCTCGAGCGATAATTGCTGCGTCTACCACCGCCGCCGCCGCCGCTGCCTCGGGGTCCGTCGTCGCGCCGGTCGGGGGCGTCCCAGTCGCGGCGGTGGTCGGGACGACGGCCGCCTCGTCGTTGGTCCGACATTTTTTTATCTTCTTCTTCTTCTCGTTCTTTTTTTTTTTCGATTTCGCAAGGGCAGGCAGAGCAAGGGAGAGATTTGGTATGCGGTGTGCTTTCGTCTTTCAGGGTAATGGGATGTTGGGTTGGTGCATGAGGACGGATGGATGGGCGAGGCGCGCGACGCGAAGTCGAGGCAGCAGCAGTACGGATACTACCTACACCTTTATTTTTTCCCCGTTTCCCCACCACCAACCATCATCACAATCCGTGTAAGTGAGTTGCAGGTAGAGTAGAAAAAGAAAGTATCAGACGGCTACCTTTTCTGTTTCCATCTTCCCCCCTTTCTTTTCTCGGTCTTTATAATCAAGTATATGTGCAGTTCAACTCATCCGCAGGCAGTCACCGTTTCAATTTACGGCCCATTTACTCCATATAGCCATCCCATTTCCACCTCGCTATCCTCCAAGCTATCAGGTGTCGTCGACCCATGCCCCGATAATACGTAAGGGAGGGTTGTCAATAAGTTCCCAAAATTCACCGACCATATTATTCGTCTCCAGCTCCCAAACAAATTCCCAATCCTTCGGTTCTGGTCCATAAGTGAAGGCGACGAGTCTGATGTCCGGACCTGATGAGTCCAACCTGCCCCAATAGTGTCTTAAATTGAGTCCTTCTGTCTCTCGAAGAAGATTCGATTCCACTTTGCCATACTCGTTCAGGTCAATGCCACCTGCCTGCAGATCCTCAAGCCAATCCTGCAGTTTACGTTTGGAGCGTCGTTTCCACTTGGAGAATGTAGACCAGGACACTATCTCGTACTCCGGAAGATCCACAGACAATGCATGGCGCTGTGGAAAACTCACAAATACCCGGAAAAGTTCGTAAATGAGTACATGGAGTGCAGTATGGCGCTGTGGAAAACTCACAAATACCCGGAAAAGTTCGTAAATGAGTACATGGAGTGCAGTATGGCGATGTCTCGTGATTTCTCGTCCATGATCAAACATGATCGGAAAGTTTGTCTCCGAAGAAGACGTCACTAGCGCCATCGAGCCAGTAATGTCTCTCAGAAGCTGTCGCCAGTCACCTCTCTCCTGCCAATGGCAGTATATCATTCGCCCTGCGACGACCTTTATCAATGAAAGTCCGTGGTCTTCGAGATCTTGCAGATCTTCTAGCTGGACCTTTTCATCACTCCAAAGGAGACGTCGCAGAGACTTTGCATCACGAGGAAGCACTACTGAGAACAGAAGCCGGTCGTGGGCTGGCTGTTGGTAATGGGCCCCTCGTCGAAAGTGCTGCAGGAACGACCTGAAGTTCACAGATTGACCTATCGCTACTAATATGGTAAAGACATGTTTCTCAACACGTCTTTCAATAGTGCGAGTGCGATCGAACGGTGCAAGCCAGAAGTCAGCGTATTCTTCAAAAATACCGTGAGCAAGTGCAAGTTCATGGATATCATCATGTTTCTGTGGCCAACCCCTCAAAACACTGGAAATTTGACCCCGCGCTGGATCGAAGACTTTTACAAAGTCGAGGCCCCAGTCGATCATTGTAGCAACCGCACTACCTCCCTTTTTTATCACAGCAATCTACTTGGCAATCAGCGGAACTGCTCGTACGGTTTCATGTTGCCAACCTACATCTAACAATCCCTTGCCGTCCTCGTCAACGTCGAACGGCGAAGCTAGATTCTTGTCAAATAGCTCCAATAGGCTTTTGACATCTCCGACCGCGGCATATCTCAGGACGGGCGAGTTACTTGGCACGACGTTGTACACTCGCAGGTTGGTGTCAAAGCCAAACTGGTTGACTGTAGAGACTATGCTCCATGCTTTTCGAGAGAGCCAGTTTGGGGGCTTCAAATGTATGTAATATTTGACCGAAGAACCGCTGCCGCCGACACTGGGTGCCGCTCGCTGCTGGCAGTCCTGATTTGACTCTATCTTGTCGATACCGATGCTTCCAGTGATTGAACGCCCCAAGTGCGTCTTCCCCAGTTGTTCTCGACGGCGATCGGTGAGATTGACTAGTTTCCGGGGTAGAGTCCGAGGTCTCGACGTATTATGCGTCTCTTCCACGACTTTGGAGGTGGGAAGCCGACCCTGTCCGCCGGCGGGATTGCTCTGTGACAGCTGCAGGCGAGCGACAATCAAATCTGGTTGTATCCTAGCCAATGACCTATTCAAAGCAGTCAGCGTCGGGGGGGGGGGAGGGCTGCCATCAGTGGAATCTGTACTCAGTACGGTTTTGCTTACATTGACCAGTGCTGCTGGGCAACTCCCAACAGATTCCATACTCGTTGCAAGCGTCTTTCCAATTTTGCCCGAAAGTCGTGATCCAGCACCAGTTTGCTCTTGCGTGCCGCTCTCCGCATCGCCTTCACGGAGCTGATTTTGTGAGAGAGCTCATCCACTGATGCGGATAGCTCGTCGACAGCTTTGCGACAAGTTTCAACAATCAGGTGGCTGATGCCGTCACTCCAGGGTACCGCCCTTGGGGTCGGCCTGTCCAAGTCGGCCTCCATATTCTGGAGAACGTGGCTAAGCAATTCAATATCACCAACGAGCAGCTTGATGCTGTCAGGGATCTCCTTGAAGTCCTCCCACATACTCTTGAGCTTGAGAGTATGCGAGCTGATCTTGAGAATCGCCTCCCCGAAAGCGACACCTGCAGCGACGACGCCTATCACCTCTGCCATGGCTACAGTCTAGTGCTCTTGAGGGTATTGTGGAAGGTAGAGAGAGTCATCGTCGGAATTCCGTAAGAGCTGGATGGGGCAATTTATTAGCTGCCGCTGGCCAGGGAACTTGTTTCACACAAGGCTGAGCGTCTGTAGTGGTGGGCTGAGTCTGCCTCGGCGCAGTTCTACTGATCATGGGAAGCTTCACCATTCAACTTCTCGCCCTTTGCACACGCCACATACATAGTATATCTACACGGGGTCGCTTCGAGCTGTAACTAGACTCTACTTTAAGATCTCTAGTAATTCTTATTAATTGAAAGAGTCATTGTGGCGATGATTGGCCAGGGAAAATATCAGAAGAGTTGCACAGCGATGTTTCGTTGCCTATGTGGCGGCCTCCTGCAGCCTGACGCATGTGTTCTGCAACGGAGTGTGGCAGTACTTGGTAGCTGGTGACTGACGAAACACAAGATCATGCTAATTCGCTAATCATCTGGTCAAAATACTTGTTCAATTTGATGTTTCGCCCATGACTGATAATGTACAACATCATGGCGAAGCAAGCCAGCAGACATCAAAGACACCGGAAACTATGTATCCATTTGGTTATCATGCCAACCTTCACTGGAAGCACCTCAACCAGGTTTGCCGTGCGAATGAACTGTGAGCAGCTGCTCAAATAGCCACGCAATTTGGATCCCTTTTCCTTGCTGCAGGCGACGTGGCAACTGTAACCAGCCCTGCCAATTGTGACGCCTCGTGATGATGTGACATGGATTGAGCTAATGCAAGTTCAGCGCCTAAATTGCAAGGGCACAGGTGCGGCGAAAAGGGGGGGCTTGGACGCCGTACATGATCCAAGTGGAAAATAGGACAATTGAGACAACGTGTAAAGAGACTTGGGGCAAATGTGCAAGAAACTATCCAGTATGTCCTTGAAAGCATTAGGTGATAAACACAACGGCCGGCGAGGAATAGCCAAGCAAGCTCTCTTACGTGAGAGAGTGCTTTTGCCCCTTGCAAGCGATTTTCACTTGCAAAGGATGATACTGCAAAGGATGATACTAACAAGTACTGATCGTGCCATATCTGCATTCGGCCTTATTCCGAGCCTGTATGGGGTTGCACGACCGGTTGGGCACCAAGGCTGTGCGATGGTGCCCCCATGCATCCGCACAGCTAGAGAGCGAGGCTGCGTACTGAGTAACGTGTTTGCTGCCATTTTGTTGGTCCGATGGTTCCCCGGTACAGAGCGGAGAGGCAGGATCGTCACACAACATGGATTGTTTGCAGGCCGATGCGAGACAGCGATGGAGGCAGTACAAGGCTTTCATGGGCCGCGCCGTCGCCAACTCATGATGCAAAGCATTGATAATGGAAGAGCGACATTGCCGGGTTTCAGATGTCGCTGAATTCTCATGCTTGCACTGCAGAAGTATGGATAAGTGGCATGCGTGGTTTACAGACGGGCGGTCTATCCGTACTATGCTGCACATACATGCTTAGAGCGATGCGACGACTCATTCGCGCTTCGGCAAGGCAGGGAGTGCTGCTTTCAGCTTCTCGATAGGTTACCATCATGAACTCTCCGCATTCCGTAGCAGAAACGATGCGAGACTGCATGATTTTCAGTTGATTGTCTCGAGTCTCCTCTCATCCGAGCCATGATACAAAGTGTCTAAGATCTTCCAACTACTTGTAAATGAGACAAGTCATGGAACAGAGGTGCAAGAATCGCAAGGTGATGATGCTGTTTCTGAACAGCTTGGTTTCACTCAGAAGCCCATACATAATAAAGGCTAGCCCGCTTGTTCGGGCGACATATGTTGCGTAATTACTACTTACAGAATACGGCTGCGATCTATCTGTACATGTACAGACTTCGACGACGCTACTAATAGACTCATGAACCAAGTTCCGTCACCATTCATTTTATACATTGTGGCGTGCAGCGCGCGCGACATGGTCGAAACTTTTTTTCTCAATCACGACGAGTACTGTAAGAATTTCTCGAGATTCAGCTTGTGCCAATTTCGACATCACTGCCCAGTCGCAAGAGTAGATCCACCGGACTCATATCTTTTTGTTGCATCGCACATTTGGAGCCATGTGAGGAATCCCCCGTGCTCGGATGTGAGCTGGTTGGTTCTCTTGTATATCTGTGCTACTGAGTATCGTGACTTTACTTGCAAGACGATGGAAATTCTCTGCCATTGATGGTGTACAAAGGATCCTGTTACCCAGCGAAGATGCTTATGAAAGCTGACACGTTTTGCCTCGGAAAACGTATACGTGCTGTCCGGCCACTCTTGTTGCAACCTGAGGAGCCTGAATACATAGGTGAGCTCTTCGGTAATGCATGATAGGTGTCCACGTACGAGTCAAATATGAAGGAATCTGGAGGACCTCGCAGTCAATGCTGTGGGTTTTGTCCACGACGTGGAAAAATCGTGATCAACGACTCCTGGTCGCCTTGGATCCATCTGGTCGCTCCGACTTACTGATACTCAGTACGGCGTACTGATAGTAGAGCGCAGCATCGCAGGTGTGACCAGGGTGATGATGCGCTTTGTGAAAATCCTGGTCTGCTACAATGATCTAGCAACTCAATACGAGAAAAGAAAAAAAAAGGCGCAGGCAGGCATACTGAGTAGTTGAGTAGGGTGCACCATTGAGACCACTTTTTGCAAAGTTGCGTTTTGGTACTGAGTACTTTGAGCACACAAATTCGTAATTCGCTCCACATCATACTAAAACATGGTATTTTTAAACGCCTCTTTCCCTAGGGATATAGATATATTCAAAGAACTGAGCAGTGGTACGGAGTACTCGGTATATTATGGGCATGGGTGATTACGAAGCCCATGTGGATTTGCATTGCGCGGCTCCGCCCTCGTGGCACTTCCGGCCATTTCGCATTCCCAAAACAAATTGGCGTGAGGGGGAAACCTTGGGCGCTTGATAAACAATCAAAAGCCTTGTACGACTCACCGCAATTGGTTGGATAGGGGTTGTTTCTCCGTGTCGGTGTCGAGGAACTACCGGCCAACATACTCGGTAAAAAGTGCAGGGCTTTGGTTGACACAATGGCGGTCTCGCGATATGAACTTTGTTCAATGGGGTGGGGGAGATTCTCCGATACGATGTTTCTGCATAAAACTTTTTTCTAACAAAGCAAAACCCCGAGTCGAGCGAAAATATCAAGTAAATGCAAGCGGGCAGGACAGGTTTCGCTTTCTTTAAGCTTATTATCGCGTTCTTGTCGTTTCAGGGTACTCCGGCAACACTAACTGGTGTTCGTGAGGATCTACCTAAACCTGGAAGCAGCTCGCGGTTCTTTCTAATTATAGTCAAGCCCGCTCACTAGTTAGGCTGGGCCAAGTAAGTAGCCAAAGTACTTCGAGTCCACAGCTTGGAGCCTTCAAGGTTGGCTGCGGATTTTCACCCTTGTATTTGGCCATCTTCAACAAGTCTTATTAAGGGGCACCCCGGGACTACTATCACTCTGGCCCATGACCAGAAGTCAGGTAACCGACATGTCGGCCAGCTAGCCAGCTAGCCAGCTAGCTAGCCGGCCAGCCAGCGTTTCAGTGTAAACCGCTGCGTTTGGCGAAGCAGAGAAGATTTCATCAACAAGTCGGGCATCTCGTCGCCTTACCTGATACCTGTCGCTCGAGCACCTCGCCGTCTGATCCTTCGCTCGCAAGCAAGGTCCGAGAGATGGGCGACGGGCGATGGCGGGACTGCGCTTTGATGTGCTCGTTCCTGGCAGTGCTTTGTCCCCATTCCCTGCTCTTGCGCTCTGGCTCCGCTTCACGAGCCCGCAAACCGTACTCCGTATACAGTATACATGTATCCGTAACTGAGTAAGTAGAAAAGACCATTTGCAGCAGGACTGGCAAGCATCAGCCATGGGCGTATGTAACAGACCAACGAAGCAGTTGCCCATCTGGTGCGAATTCGTCCAGCATCAGCCACGGGCGTAACAGACCAACGAAACAGTTGCTCATCTGGTGCGAATTCGTCCGGCCATGCTGTTTCTAAGCTGGCAACGCGCGTCGAAATACGACTTTTTAGCCCCACTGCAGCATACGAGGCGTCAAGACTGACTTGCCACTTGACAGACCCTTTGAAACAGAAACGGTTGTGGCTTTGATTTTTTTTTTTTTGTTTCTTTTCTCTTTCGGCCATGGGGGTTCGGGGCGCCGCCCAGCTCTCCCGGGCAGCTAAACTCTAAGTAATATTAGCAGTAATGCGACGCCTTGAATACTACCAAGTGCTCTGAGCGCCAGTCGCCGCAGGGACACGCGGAAGTATCAGTAGAATCCAAGAGCTCGCCCCCTTCTGACTACTTGTCGGCTTTTTTACCGTTTTGTAATACGGGATACGGAGTACCTTCTCTGTAAATGTATATTTTGCGTGGACCCCAGACACCTGCCGTGACCAAGTATTCACTGTTGCATGCTCGCGCAATGTCTTGACGAGCCGTCCCTGACTCTTGCTGCCAAGTTCTCTTGCTGTTCAAACTTTTCATGGCATCGGAACACTTTTGTCACTTTCACATCTCCTCTCACCTTTCCACGTGCCAATGTTGGGCGGTCTGCGGCGCGTGTCGCCTAGCCGCGAGCTGGCCAAGTTCGGGCGGCGGCGGCGAGCTGCCCGTTGCGTCAGGTTATCGTTGGCCAGCTTAATTTTCTCATGCCTGGTCTTCTTTTACATCGACTGCATCAGTCGTACAACAGACATCTTCGAGTCCTCCTACTCTACACCGAACACACGGCAGCCTGTCCAGGCCACTGCTTCAGGGCATGCGACGCACAACTTGGCCGCAACGAATTCGGAGGACCCTTCTCAGAACCAAGAACCACACCAGTTCAAACAAAATCTCGAATTCGAATCAGCAGTTCGACGCATGGAGCTTCTCCTACCTAATGAAACGGAAGTTGGACGGCTGTTGCATGCCGTTAAGGGCACAGGTTCAGAGAAGCTGCGGGAGATTGGGCTTCGCGCCCGTGAGTACAAAAAGTATTTCCAAGCATGGGAGCAGCTGCACTTGGTGGAGAATGATCCTGAATCGACCTTCATCAGAGCCGACATGGCTCCATACATGCGTCGATACTTTTCCACCGGCGCGGGTAAGGTGGCCGCTATCCCTCTCGAACAACTGATTCGCACCTACGAGAAGTACAGAGTCTTCATGTACAGGTTCGAGAAGCTGATCGCTGGCTGGACCGCGCCGTACTTTTCCGACCACATGACTTTGCACTTGAACATGGCGCAGGGCGGGCGTGGTATTGTCCTCACTGGTGGCAATGCCCAACTGCCGTATCTGAAGACGCTAATCCACAGCCTGCGCGATATTGGATGCAGTCTGCCAATCGATATCATGTATTTGGACGACAATGATCTCGGTCTCGATGCGCAGGTAGAACTTGGAAGCCTCGACGGCGTCAGCACTCGGGAAATTGGGCCAATGGTGGACGACAGAGGCTGGAAATTGGCTGGCTGGGCGGCGAAACCCTTTGCTATTCTCTTCTCCAGTTTTCGTGAGGTCGTCTTCATTGATGCGGACAGCCTGTTTTTCCGCGACCCTGCAACCTTATTCGAGGATGAAGATTATCAGAGAACAGGGGCGCTGTTCTTCAAGGACCGGGCACTCTGGCCCGAGTCCAAGCAAGACTGGCTCAAAAAGGTGTTGCCCGCGCCCATTTCAGAAAAAGTCCTCGCGAGCCGGTATTGGAAAGGGGAAAGTGGTCAACTGCAGGAGTCTGGGGTCGTGGTGGTGGACAAATGGCGGCACTTCATTTCCATGCTCGTCGTATGTCGCATGAATGGCCCCGATAGAGACGGAAACAAGGAGAAGGGCACGGTTGGCGTTTATGACATGGTCTATGGTAAGTCAACACTTCATGGTAGATGATACCTGGAGCTAATCGACCGTCAAGGTGACAAAGAGACATTTTGGATTGGCTGGGAACTTGTTGGAGACACAGACTACGCGTTCCACCGTGGCCGCGTCGCCGTCATGGGCGTAGCAGAAGAAGACAAGTCCAAAACCACACCCGAGAGCGATAAACCTGGGGCCGAGGAACTCAAAAGGTCAGATGATCCGGCGCTGACGGCCGAGAGCGACAAGAAAGGGACTGCTGCATACACAGTGTGTGCGCCACAGCTTCTACATCTGGGCGCGGACGGGAGACCACTCTGGTTCAACGGCGGTCTGGTAAAGAACAAGTTTCTCGATAAGAAGGTGTGGGAGTTTGGGAACTTTCGAGAATTTCTCGTCGAGCCTAACGAGGTGTCGACGGTGAGATGGAAAATGTTGGACGGCAACAGGGCCTGCCTGACAGGGGACGCGAGCTTGAAACACTCGCTCGATGAGAGTGAACAAGTGGCAGTCCAGACAATGATTGACCATGAGAGGAGATTTCTGTGATGCCTTGCAAACTGGATAAGGATAAGAAAACTTCTTGAAGCAAGAGGACAAACACTGGCAGGCTCGTTATGGCGAGGCTTGGGAGAGCGCAAAGCCACACAATGACGCAGTGGTGGGGATGTGGTTGGTCCAGGCACCAGGGGGTCAAAAAAGAACAATGATGACTGGTGCCAGGTGCCAGGTGCTGCCAAATCTTTTCTCATGTATATATATTGATTTAATCAAGTACAAACGTTCAAGAATCCAGACTAGAGGTCTTTTTCTGCTACCTTTGATCTCCAATTGACTGTCAAGGCCTTGTTTTGCTAAGCTGCCTGCACTAATCCACACAGAGGCGGCTCCTTTTGTAGCGCCTGGAGCTCTCTTAAAGCGGCTGGCGTCTCCCAACTAATAATAATTCCACCGTGTCCACACATAGACAAACGCTTGTTCATGCTCGCCCGTGACGGCCTCCGGAGTTGCACCTTTGTAGTGGAATAGTCGATTCTACTTGGCATTGAATCGCAAGTAACCAAGCTATCTGTCCTTTGCCAGCAATCGAGATGGCGCGGCTCGCGCAATGGTTCGCGGCGGCACTGGTCATTGGCACCGCCGCCGCCGCCGAGGGCGAGTCGATTCTTACCGCAGAGATCGGCCGCCAGAACAATCAGAGTCTTTTCTGGGGTCCTTACAAGCCCAATCTGTACTTTGGTGTGCGACCCAGAGCTCCAGACGGTTTGTGGACGGGCCTGATGTGGTCCAAAGTCGACGCCTACGGCGAGGTACAGAACGGTATGACGCAGCACCAGACTGGCCCCCCTCAGGGGAGGGTAGAACGCTAATAACATGCATGCATGCAGGCTTCAGATACACCTGCGAGCAGGGTGAGCATGCCCATGGCTACGGTTGGGACGAATTCGACGCCCGCTACGGCGGTATCCAAACGATTCACGACAAAGGCAACCAGATCGACATCACGACGTCGTTTGTCAAGGTCCCCGGCGGCGAACACGGTGGCAGCTGGGCTGCACGTATCAAGGGTGTGCCCCGCGATGGTGCGTCTGAAGACATGACTACCATGCTTTACTATTACATTGCCCAAGACGGCCAAGGCAACCTTCTCGTGGAGACGGACCGTGCCGAGTTCGGATTCGCTGGCGATGTTACCCTCAAGGGAAGATCCAAATCCTTGGGCGAGTATACCTTGGTTATCACCGAAGGCAAGGGCAGGCATCCCACCACGGACCATGATCTAGCCAAGTGGCGCAAGACGGATACCACTCTGGTCCACACTCTGGAGCTTCCCGAGCATGAGCTCTGGCAGGCCAAGGCAGCCGTGTTCAAGCTGCTTCAGGCTGCTGCTATGGAGATCCAGCACGACTACGAAGAGGACAATGCCCCATTTCCGTGGCAGGTCTACCGCATCGCGAACAGCCCCGGCCATGGCAATGCGCACGTGGTTCAAAAGACCTTTCAGGGCGAGTTCGAATTCGACGTCATCTTTTCCTCTGATTCGGCCGGCAAGCAATTGGCTTCGTCGGACGTTACGCGCGAGACGAAGCGGACCTCGGAGCTTTTCGGCCAGCGATTCTCCCGGATTTTCGACTTCAAGGCCCCCTTTGATGACAGCAAATACTTGAAATTCGGCAAAAGTATGTTTTCCAATCTTCTTGGCGGTGTCGGATACTTCCACGGCGAGCAGATTATCGATCGCTCGTATGCGGAGGAATATGAAGAGGATGATGACCGCTTCTGGGAGGGTGCCGCCGAAGCCAGAGGCCGCCAAAAAGCTGCCCCCGAGGGACCCTATGAGCTATTCACCAGCGTTCCTTCGCGCCCATTCTTCCCTCGCGGATTCCTCTGGGATGAAGGCTTCCATTTGATGCCCATTGCAGACTGGGACATGGATCTCGCCCTGGATGTTGTCAAGAGCTGGTACAACACCATGGATGAAGATGGCTGGATCCCCCGTGAGCAGATTCTCGGACATGAAGCCCGCAGCAAGGTGCCTCCCGAATTTCAAATCCAGTACCCCCACTATGCCAACCCGCCGACGCTCTTCCTCGTTATCGAGGACTTTATGGAGCAGCTTCGCAAATTCAACGGGTCAGGCAAAGCCAAAAAAGAGACACTGAGCCAGGAAGACGGTCTGCACGACGCACATCTCAAGAACACTGAGCTTGGCGAATCGTACCTACGCAACATTTATCCTCTTCTGCAGCGTCAGTATCAGTGGTTCCGTCGCACCCAGCGCGGTGATGTCAAGACATATGATCGTGAGGCCTTCTCCACCCGTGAGGCCTACCGCTGGCGGGGTCGTACCGAAACACATTGTTTGACCAGTGGTCTCGATGACTACCCGCGTCCCAGCCCCCCTTCGCCTGGCGAGCTGCACGTGGACTTGCTTGCCTGGGTCGGTTTGATGACCAAGTCGCTCATCAACATTGCCGATGCTCTTGGCATTGCCGAGGATGTTGCTGACATGGAGAAGAATCTTGAGGCCATCGAGCACAACTTGAATGACCTCCACTGGTCTGAGAAGGAGGGATGCTACTGCGATGCTTCCCTCGATGACTTTGAGGAGCACACGCTCGTCTGCCACAAGGGCTATGTCTCCATCATGCCTTTCCTCGTGGGCTTGATGAAGCCCAAGGATCCCAAGCTGGGCAAAATCTTGGATCTTGTCGGTGACGAGGAGCACCTCTTCAGCCCTTACGGCATCCGCAGTCTGAGCAAGCAGTCTGAGTTTTACGGGACAGAGGAGAACTACTGGCGCAGCCCTATCTGGATGCCCATGAACTACTTGGCTGTAAAGCAGCTCCACGTAAGTCGATCGTGTTGAACCCATCTCATGCAATACAGAGCTGACCATTACAGTACTTTGCCACGCAGAGCGGCCCGCACAGCCAAAAGGCGCGCGACCTATACATTCGCCTGCGCAAGAATCTCGTCAACACTGTGTACAACAGCTGGGAGGATACTGGCTTCGCGTGGGAGCAGTACAACCCCGAGACTGGCGCCGGGCAGCGCACGCAACACTTTACGGGGTGGACGAGTCTGGTGGTCAAGATTATGACCATGCAAGATCTGGAAGGTAAAAAGTCCCACGATGAACTTTGAGCAGTGGCAGAAATGCAAAGAGGGGCGAGCATGTTTGTGTATGAGTAGTGTGAGCTGCATGAGAAATAAAAGACATGGTGCATTGAATAATCTTACGAATAAGTAGTAGCAAGGCTGAGTGGTATGTGCATGTGGGAGGTTCCCAGCGAGCTGATCAATTGCGAAAAGAAAATCAAAAGGTTCAAATATGGTTTAGTCTCGTCCGCTGTCCAATCCACACTACGACAGTTGATTACAACTGTTCACATCTTCCGTAGTATAGTGGTCAGTATGCAAGCTTGTCACGCTTGAGACCCGGGTTCAATTCCCGGCGGGAGAGATACCGCCAGCATCCCCAGGATGTTCTTTTTTTTTCCATTTGTAATCTATGGCTCATGCCATGTTTCCATCGTTGTCACAGCAGGCATCTCAAACTTTTTTTTTTCTCTTTTTTTTCATGTAGCTTTTGGAAATGTCGGGGCCTAATAAGCCCGCGGCTTGGAGCTGATTATCTTTTCGTTACCAACGTACACCTCTAACACCAACGCGGAACTTGTTGGTCCCAGGATTATCTCGAAAAAATGTCTGCAAATAAACACATCATGGTTTTATTTGAATACAAAGGGCATCAGATCGCCGACATGACCACCTTTCTCCACATTGTCGCTGTGCAGCGCCCAGGCGCGCGCCCCTCTATCGTGTACTTGGAAAAGGGTCGAGCCGAGGGAAGAAGGGAGGGGGGCAGGGAAGATGGCAGCGCTGCTAGAAACACCCATCCATCACGTCCTGCAATATTTTGGGCAGCAAAACATGTAATATTCACAAAAAGAACAGGTTTTGAATTGTCAGTTCTCCGTCTCCTGTGATAATACCAACCAACTCTCTAAGCGACCTTGTTGAACGTAACGTTATAAGGCTGAGTGCCCGGGGTGCCATCTCCAAACTCCATTTCCAATCCCGACACCTTGCCGTCTACTTTAAAGTGAGTTCGAAAGTACTGGGCCGGCAGACGCGAGTGGACGGCCGACTCGAAAAAGGCCAGCCAGTCGTCGCCGGTGACGTGCTCCAGCCGGACGTTGTACTGGTAGACCATGTCGTGGCGCTCCGCGACCAGCACGAGGCTGTCATTTCCACCGGCCGGCTTGAATGCCATCCGGCCGTATCCCTTGTCGTAGTACTCGCCCGCGAGGTCGCCCAGACTGGCCGACGGGGGCAGCTTCTTCTCGGGCCGCTTGGGGTACATTTCGTCCACGGCCCCTGCGAATTCACCATCCAGCACCGAAAGTTTCTTCTTGAATCTTTGAATTACATGTCAGCAAATGTTTTTCTTTTGTTGTTCTCTCGTGTTTTGGTCCTGAAATAGACAATCGGGATGGGTCACTCCGAGCAACTGGTATACGTACTGCTTAGCCTGGTCAAACCGTTTGTCTTGGTCAATACCCATCATATCCTCGACTAGTTTGCGCACAATGACCTCGCCCGCCATGTTCGCGTGCATGTAGACGTTGCCCATGGCCACGACCCCATACTTGCGCTCCGGAAGCCAGTAGATGGTGGTGCCGAACGAGAGGCTCTCGCCGCTGTGCTGGTACAGCGGCTCGCCATGGAAGGTTGTGCGCTGCCAGCCGAGCCCGTACAGAGCCATGTCCATGCCCGCGCTGGGTTCGGCCCTGCTGATGAAGCGCGGCCGGCGGATGTCGGCGTGCGTCGCGCTCGATAGGGGTCCGGTCTCGTAGAGCAGGCTGTGCATCCACTTGGCGTGGTCGGTGACGCTGGTGATGATGCCGGCGGCGCCGGACTCTTGGAGGGTGTCGTGTACAATGGCGCCGTAGCTCTGTGTGGCGTTGTCCCAGTAGTAGCCGGTGGCGAGGTGGTTGGGTGACGCCTTGGCCTCGGCGACGTCCATGAACGTCGAGGTCATCTTCAAAGGACCCCAGATGAGCTCCTTGAACGTCGCCTGGAGAGGCTTCTTGGTGAGCGTCTCAATGACGTGAGAGAGCACCATGTACATGACGTTGCAGTACTGGTACGCGGTTCTCGGCTCAGCAGTGAGGGGCAGATTTCGCAGGTTTCTCACAACGTCCCGGACCGGCGTGTGAGATCCGTTTGTCGTATACCGCCAGGCATAATCATGGCGCGGCAGGCCAGTGCGGTGGCTGATGGCATCGTCTAGAGTGAGGTGCTGGGTCGCCCAGTCGTCGGCGAGGAAAAAGTCCTCAGCGATGACGGACGACATTGGCGTGGCCCAACCCTTTGCCAGCACGTCCGGATAACTCTCGTTGTTCACGAATTGCGACAAGGTGGCGCCCACAAAGGCTTTCGTGGTGGATGCGCCGAGCCACAGCGTCTCGGGAGTCGCAGCAACGTCCGGGAGTGTCGCATATCCATAGCCCTAGTATCATGAAGAAAGATTAGCAACAGACTATCTCGCGTATTGTGATGTAGTGTCATCCTATACCTTGGCAAATGTTTCGTTGCCGTCAACAACGGCGATGGACATGCCAGGAACCTTGAAATCGGCCAATACCGAGTCGACAAAAGCACCAAAGTCATCGTCAAAGGGCGTGTTCGATCGCGGCTTGATCCCTGGCATCTGTCCAGGGCGTTGGGAGCCATGTCGGGCAAGGCCCGGCGCAGCAGCCGCCAGAAGCAAAGTAAGTACTTGGATTTTAGTCATTCTGCTCTTGAAATGTCTTGAATTGTCTTGAAAAGCTTGAAGACATGAAGCTTCTCTCGTGGCGACGCGGCCGACTTATAAGAAGCCATTGCGTATGGCATGCATCCAACGCCAATGCGACCAGGGTCAATGATTTTACGTAACGTGCCTAATTATTCGACAACGATTATTTTTAGTTGACAATCGTATGATTTATTGAGCATTTCGACGTTGATGTTGTAGGTTTTGCTGTTATTGTTATTTTTAACCGCTATCATTTGCTCGACTCATGTTCGATTCCGCTCAACAGGGCTGAGCTGGTGGATAGCTACCAGCTCAGCCACGGTCGATGATGGGATGGCACGTGGACGGTTGGAGCCGTTGGTCCTCTGTGCAAGGATACGTAGGGCCGGTAGCTTATCTTGTTATCCGTTGTCGCGAAGAATTCATTCCAAAAATATCCGATAATCAAAGTATAGGCATGGATGGCCTTGCACGGCGTCTGGTCGGCGTATGCAAGTGTCAGACAAGGATGTTGCTAGGAAAAGCGGCATAGTGGCGGGGGAGGGGCGGAAACACGGCAGTACCGGTTTAGTAGAGACAAGATGGAAGCAAAGGAAGGTTGATGGAAGAAACAGAGAACCGACTAGGCCCGAGTTTGGTTGGCACGAATGCTGCCGTTTTCGTAATACTGTGGTATTCGGAAGCCAGAGACATAAAGTCCCGACGTTGTAGAATCACATAAAATGCTGACATGGCGGTTGAGCAACGACGCCCGACGCCACGTCTTCCACCCCACTCCAGCCAATTCCACCACCACCACCATATAATAAAAGGGAAACCTACTAATAACGAACCTTTTGACCTTGCAAGATTCGACAAGATCCAAAAACAGCATCTTTCCAACTCTAAATATAAACTCCGTCTCCAAACAAGCTCGCCCCAACCGGTCCGAATCACAGCCACAGACCACTATTAGAACAAGAGAAAAACCCCTCCTCCAATTCAACCCAACAAACAAAGGAGCCTCCTACCTACCAACAAACCCCACACCTGAGCAAATCATGGCCATCCAGCACGTCACCTCGCTCGTCCAGCTCGAGCAAGTCTTTGCCGCGCACACGTACGTCGTCGTCGACTTCTTCGCCACCTGGTGCCCGCCCTGCAAGGCCATCGCGCCCGTCTACGAGAAGCTGGCCGACAAGCACGGCGCCGACGGCCACTTTGCTTTTGCCAAGGTCAACGTGGAGGAGGCCGTCGACGCCGCGCAAAAGTACGGCATCACCGCCATGCCCACCTTCCTCTTCTTCAAGGACGGCAAGCAGGTCACCGTCAACGGCCAGCTCGACATCAAGGGCGCCAACCCGCCCGCCCTGACGGCCGCCGCCGACAAGATTGGCAGCCTGGCCGCCGCGCGCCAGGCTGAGGCTGAGACGCCTGCGGCATAAATGAGAGCAACCTCAAAGACCCCCAACTTTTTTGTTTTTGTCTTTGTCATTCCCATGTCGGTTGCCTCTCGTCATGAACAAAGGGGATATGGTAAGAGAGGAGATGAGGGGGGGAACGGACGAGGGTGATGAGAGAACATAGACTACCCGTTTCGCAGCGAATGAGCGACTTGTCTTCGATTTACGAGCGGCTCCGGCGCGGAATCTTTCATATATCCATGCAATATTGCATTTGAAATTGGCTAAAAAAAACATCTGATGACATGATAATGTACAAGGGTCTTGTACTTGTGGCATGTGGTCCTCCTAGTCTTCATTCGTACAATATCTATACAGTGGCGCATAGTCTATTTCCCAACACAGAACCTGTAGTCAAGTTAGTAAACATTCCCCCTCCCCCCGTGCCTCCTCGCAGACAGCTCATGTACTCACTTTTCAAAGACGACGCCTAGGACATCCTCTACGTCGCCGCCCTCGCCTCGCCCCGTGATCCGTGCTAGACAGTCAGCCGCGTACCGCAGAAACTCGGCCGCCAGCACGCTGTCTGCCTCCTCCTCGGGGCCGTCCTCGTCTTGTCCGCGCACAGCCTCTTCCAGGAACGCCTCCAGGTAGCCCCGGCAATCCACCAGAAGCTGCCTCTGGCGCTCCGTCACGCCGAGCAGGTCCTGCTGGTCGGTGGGGAGAGACGTCATAGAGGCGAACCGCGCGCTCAGTGCGTCGATGATGCTGTGGACGCTGCCGGGGTCCGCGTCACCGACCACGGAGCTCTGCGCCTCTCTGCAGGACACTGTGTATATTTTGTGGCCATCGAGCGTGCCGCCAGCACTGCTGAGTGTCTTTTTGAAACCTGACAGCAACGCCTGCAGCGTCTCCTCATTCACGGTATCTCTCTTGTTGACCAGTACAAGGGAGCTGTCCGCCTCTGCTGCTAATTGTAGCGTCTGCTCATCATAGCGGATATACGCATCACCAACGGTATCCCTCTCCACTGATGCCAGCACTGCCACGATGTCCGCTTCTTTCGCCTTGTTCTTAGCTCTCCGTATGCCTTCCTCTTCCACAATACCAATTTCGCTCCCCTCTTCTCTTGTCCTGAAACCCGCCGTGTCTGCAAAAGAGCACAGGTACCCTCTGATATCCAGGCTCGCTTCCACGACATCCCGCGTTGTGCCTGCTTCGCCCGATACAATCGAGGCCTCGCGCCCGACGATGAGGTTCATCAGCGAGCTCTTGCCGGCATTGGGCGGCCCCACGAGCGCAATCTTGATGCCGTTCCGCAGCAGCTCGCTCTTTTCGCTGCCTCTCTCATGAAGTTTTATGCTGTGCAGCATATCCTCAATCTGCCTCGTCACGTTGACGAGCAAATCGGCCGGCGACTCGTCAAAGTGCTGGTCCTCGGCAAAGTCAATCAGCGCCTCGAGCTCGCCGCGCGCCAGGAGCAGCTGTTGCCGCCACCCCTCGTACGTACGGCCGAGGCTGCCCGAGTTGCCGCGCACGGCGGCGCGGCGCTGCTGCTCCGTCTCCGCGGCGAGAGTGTCGCTCAGGGACTCGATCTGCGCCAGGTCCAGCCTGTCGTTGATGAAGGCGCGCTTGGTAAACTCGCCCGGCTCGGCATAGCGGATGCCCGACAGCGAAGACGCGCAGCGAGGGATGGCGGCGAGAACCGCTTTGACTGTGGCCGAGCCGCCGTGGACGTGGAGCTCGAGAACATCCTCCCCCGTCACGGTAGCGGGCGAAGGAAAGTAGAGAACGAGCGCTTCCGAGTCGAGCACGATCGACGACGCGCTGCCGGGCTGCGGATGCAGAAGCGTGCGCACGGCAGCGTATCGTGGCTTCGGCACTGGCTTAGAAGGACACAAACTTTCATAGATCTAAAGAAGGGCGTGAGGGCTGAATTCATGAGAAAGGGGCGCGAGAAAGACCAACCTCGAGACATGACGGCCCTGATATACGAATGACGGCTATCCCAGCCTTTCCTTGAGCCGTGGATAATGCATATATCGTGTCTCTAGTATTAGGAAACCCGGTTTGCGTAGCAGCAATATAGAGATGTCGCGTCGTAGATAGTTTTCTCTGCTGGACTAGCTGCGCCTTGGGGTAGCGGTTTGCGGCGCCACGAGGCAGTGCGCCAGCTGAACGACCAGCTTTGCAAGCGACACTGCGTACTAATAACCATGGTCGCAGCATATCTGGCTCATCCCCGCTCCGAGAATTCAAGTTCTGCACTCTGCAGCGCACACGAGCGGCTCAGCGCTCAGTTTAGATATGTTGTTGAAAAGTCAGGGTTGCAGTGGAGCCACTACATTGACGTCGAGCTCTGTCACTCTAAGCAGAGGACGAGACGATACGAAGGTATAGCTCGACATACGCAATGATCACGGGCACATCTAACGGCAACGTCAATTTCGCCGCACTAGAATCATTATTTGTTTTGTATTTATGACGTGAATTTTACTTTTCACCACTCTGCCGTCCAGCCGACAAGTTGAATCTGTGGCTAGCTTTCGGGTTGACCCTCGCCCTACCCTAAATCGTGAAACCCTTCCATCACCACGTTTTAGTCCCAATCGTTGCTTATGCTTTGGCAAAGTCATTGATAAACTTAGCCAGCTTTTCAGCCCCTTCCAGAGGAATAGAATTGTACAAGGAGGCCCGGACACCGCCTACCGAGCGATGGCCCTTGAGACCAGTAAGACCGAGCGCAGTTGCCTCCTTGAGGAAGTTCTTCTCCGTTGCATCAACGTCGCCACCCTTGCTGACGCGGAAGCAAACGTTCATGCGCGAGCGCACACTCTTCTGTGGGACAACCTTGTAGACGTCCGGGTGAGCATCGAGGGCGCCGTAGACGAGCTCGGCTTTTTTGGCGGAAACCTGCTCCTGGCCCTCAACGCGGTTGGGATAAGCGTTGAGGAGCTTCTTGAGGACTTGGCCGGCAATGTAGACGCTGGATTAGATTAGCATACTGAATTGTACACTTTTTTTCTAGAAACACTTACTCAAAGATGCTTAGAGTGTTATAAAGGCTGTTGTTTTTGGCAATGGTCTCGTACGAAAAGATAATGGGGGCAATAGGCAGGCCGAGGTTACGCATCAGAGTGGCCGACGGTTGGGGTAAACTGGGCGGGAGCAGGCTCTTCTTGATAATGACAACGGTGATACCCGTCGACCCAAGGTTCTTCTGAGCACCGAAGAAGATGAGTGAGTAGTTGCGCACGGGAACGCGGCGCGACAGAATGTTGGACGACATGTCGGCGACGACAATAGGGCCCTCGCCATCCGGACCAGGGGCCAGCGACTTGGGGAACTCTCGGAACTCCACACCGTCTACCGTTTCATTGTCACAGTAGTAAACGGCAGCGGCGTCCTTGGAGAGCTTCCAGGTCGATTCGTCCGGGATGCTGCCAAACTTGCCGTCCTCGCCGCGGCCATCGGCGACGACGTTGACGTGCTTCGGGCCGAGCAGGCGCGCAGCTTCGGCGGCCGCCTTTTGCGACCAGCCGCCTGTGACAATGTAGTCGAGCTTGAGCTCATGGTCGATGGTGCTGCGCAACTCCTGCATGAGGGCCGGGTCATTGGCCTCTTCCGTCTCTGACTTCTTGAGCTTGGCAAACAGCGCGCGGCGCTTGCGGGCAACCCATGCGCCGACGAGGTTGTAGACAACGGCGGAGAACTCCCCAGAGCCGCCGCCCTGCATGAATAGAACCTCGTAGTCCTCGGGGATGTCGAGGTACGTGGCCAGGTCGGCCTTGGCCTCGTTGATGATCTTGGTGGCCAGTTCGGAACGGTGCGAGTGCTCCGCGATGCCTAGCCCAGTGTCCTGGAAGTTCAACAGCGCCTGCGCAGCCGTTTCGAGGACATCCTGGGGAAGAAGCGCCGGGCCGGCACCAAAGTAGGTGATTTCTTCTCTAGAAGGCATGATTGAGATGGTTGTGCTGCAGCGTTAGAGTACAATATTGGACTTGACAAAATTTTGTTCTTGAGTCAGGGTAAACAGAAGAGAGGGATAGCAGAAGCTCAGGCGTCACGACGAGGGATATATGTAGCAACGCGAGAGTAATGTATCCAGTCAAGGGTATATTACTAGATAGAAACTGGCCAAAGAGGGACACGATGGGACCCGCGAGAGTTTTTGGTTTGAAGAAGGAGGGAAACGTAACGGGATGCGGTACTTGTTTTAAGCTTGAATGTGTAGGTAGATTTTCATGGCAAGTGGGAGGAGTCTGCCCCTCCCCACCTTGAAGGTTGGTGGGCTGGTGCTAGATGACGGCATGACGGTGCGCCGACAATCGGCGACCGATGCGCCAGAGATGATTGGCAGGGTGTCAACATTGATATGACAAGATTGAGAAAATCTTAAAACAAGTTCAATGAATGAGTCAATTTGCTCGAATTGAGTGCGGTGCACCTTTCTGATCCTCGGCTCGCAGCTCCGTGCAGATGGCTGCAGCTCGAGCGCGGAATGTCCAAGAACAGACATGCCCTGGACTCGGGCCAAGAGGTCCCTTAAACAGTGGATGGTTAATGGCCTCTTTTGGCGCCGCTTTGGCGACGACTCTAGTGGGTTGTGTGCGCTGTAACGTCCCCGCTATGGACAGCTCCCAAGGTTGCCAGGTGGATTGTGCATGTAGATCAGATTGTATGTACGGAGTAGAACGAGTTTATTTTCTCAGCTAGCCAGTGCATTGCGAACAGAACTCGACCCAGAATAGAATCTAGCTCTATTGAGTACTATATTACCTCGTCTACTTTTGCGCTGCCGTTGTTGCGTGCACTCATGCGAACTTGCGTCTTACACGTCCTGTTTAGGCAGGCGGTGTGGCGGCCTAACCACGGATCTGCCGCGCCGCGCGACAGCTTTCAGCCTGGTAGAGGCCGACGAAGCTTGGGCTGCCTGGCTGGCTGGTCTGCTAGACAACGCCAACCCGCTTGAGCTTCAACCTCCCTCGCTCTTCGTTTACTCCACGACCGCCCATCCTCCACAACACCATCTCCATCAGCGCGTGCTAGGGAGCTATACATCATGTTTCGCAACAACTACGATAACGATTCAGTCACATTGTACGCCTGCCCGCCCCGATTCCCCGATGCGCCCTTGTTTGCAGACCGCGTGGCTGGCGGGCGCCGTTCCCTTGCTTGGAAGCCATGTAGCTGACTTTGTGCCTCGTATAGCTCGCCCCAGGGCCGAATATTCCAGATCGAATATGCTGCCGAAGCTGTAAAGCAAGGTTCAGTAGTTGTTGGTATTGTCAGCAAGACGCACGCTGTTCTGTGCGCCGTCAAGGTAAAATGAACGCCCTATGTTGACGCCTCGCACCTGGCCATCATTCGCTAACGTCATGTCCTTTGTCCGATCCATCTTGCAGCGCAACGCCGAGGAGCTCTCATCATACCAAAAGAAGCTGTTCAACATTGACGAGCATGCCGGCATCGCCATTGCCGGCCTTACATCCGACGCCCGTGTCCTCTCCAATTTCATGAAGCAGCAGTGCCTCGGCCACCGCCTCACCTACGGCCGCGCCATGCCTCTGCGCAGCCTCGTCGGCATGATTGGTGACAAGGCTCAGGTCAACACACAGATGTATGGCAAGCGGCCTTACGGTGTCGGCCTGCTGATTGCCGGCGTCGACGAGACGGGCCCGCATCTCTTCGAGTTCCAGCCGTCGGGCATGACGGAGGAGATGACGGCATTTGCCATTGGCGCCCGCAGCCAAATGGCCCGCACATACCTCGAGCGCCACGTCGACGCCTTTGCTGACTGCTCTCGCGAGGAGCTCGTCCAGCATGGCCTGCGCGCCCTCCGCGAGAGTCTGGTCCAGGACAAGGAGCTGACGGTAGACAACACCTCTGTCGGCGTGGTCGGCGTCAAGGCCGAGGGCGGCAAGGGCATCGAGCAGTTTAAGCTCTACGACGAGTTTGAGGTCAAGGAGTGGATTGACACCGTCGGCGAGAGCCAAGGAGGAGGCATGGAGGTGGACGGTTGAGAGTGACCGGGCGCGAACGACATGATGAAAAAAATAAACTGGTAGAACATGTACAATACACGCTGCGAGACGGCAAATTCTGTGCAAATTCAGGCACTATACCATTTTATGGAATTGAAACTCGAGTGATGAAGCTACGTCGGTGGATTCAAGTGTGAATGTATGTATGTATTTATGCATGTTTATGAAAGAGGAGATGAAGACGTATACCCATTCTCAAACCAACCACGAGAGACCAACGCCGAGAGTACCCGGCACGATGATGATGATATCTTTGCAAACCCAGAGTCCTAATCAAATCTATGTCTGTATTATAAACCTTGAATCTGATTTTCCATTTTGAACGCCACGCCACGTTCCCGTTTTTCTCTGCCGGCGGTTTTTACTGCTTGCCCCACTCGAGGCCGTAGATGGCCTCGGAGACCTTGTAGTCGCGGAGCATGGCGATGGCCTGGTCGCCGTCGCGGGCGGCGAGGACGATGTTCTTGTTGGCGTCGCGGATGAAGCCCTGGTCGACAGCGGTGTCGATGAGGTCGAGCATGCCGCGCCAGTAGTCGCCGACGTTGAGCAGGACGATGCCCTTGGCGTGGATGCCGAGCTGGTTCCAGGTGATGACCTCGAAGAGCTCCTCCATGGTGCCGAAGCCGCCGGGCAGGCCGACGAAGCCGGAGCCGGGCCCGCCGGCAAAGACCTCCTCGGCCATGAGGGCCTTGCGGGTGTGCATGTCCGGGACGACGGTGGTGCGGCCGTACTTGGCCTCGTCGGGCACGTAGCGGCCCTCGGCGTTGACGGTGGCGTAGGTGCCGTCGCGCTCAAACTTGACGAGCGCCTCGGGGATGATGCCGTGCACGGCGTCCGGGCCGCGGAGCTCGCAGAGCGTCTTGGCCACCTCGCCCATGAGACCGACGGTGCCGCCACCGTAGACTGCAAGGGAGGGGAAGGGGTTGGCAAGCGGTCAGCGTTGATGTTGTTGAACCGAGGTACAAGAGGGGGGGGGGGGATGATGCGTATATCGGGTATGAAACGCATGGCAAAGGCGGGACTCGAAGAATCATGAGAATCATAATGAAACATACCTAGATCGATATTGTTGGCTGCCATGGACCGGGCGAGCGCTCGCGCAGCCTCGACATACTCGGGTTTCTTGCCCGGCGACGCGCCGCAGAAGACGCAAATCTTGGTTCGTGGCGTGGCCGCCGTTGCCGCCGCCGGTGCCGCCGCCGGTGCGGAGCCGTTTGTGGTTTCGGCCGTCATGTTTGTGACCTTGAGGTGCTTTTTCAAATATAAATTATTCGGAAGAAAATAGAGGATTAAATTGAGAGCGAGAGAGAATTAGAGAGCGAGCGGACAAAGCTAACCCCCTCCGAGTCGTAAACGTTGTTCTTCCGAGTGGCAAAAAAACAACAACAAAAGGCAGAAGAGCAAGCTTTGGTCTCGAACAAAAAAAAAACGACACCTTTTTGCCTTTTTAGTATTGGTTTCCTTGTCCCCAGACCTGGCCCAAGCTTTGACCTGTCAAAATGAGAAGCAAACAAAAACACAATAACAAAAAAAAAAGTTGGGGTGTGGCAATGCGGGCGGCAAAAGATGCGGGGATGAAAGCGAGAGGGATGAATTTACTAAGTAGTATCAAGTTGAGAATGTTGTGAGACAAAGAAAGAAGAGGGTAACGAAACAGAAAATGTGGCGGCGACAGACCAACTTAATAGTGATTGCATCATGAGAGCGCAAAAAAAAAAAAGAGTTGCAAGAACCGGCATTTATCATTCGCCATGACGTGCAGCAACTCCGTCGTTTTCGGCGAGCGGCCCGCACACGCCGTGCCGGGATCGCTTCTGGCTGGACAGTTTTGGACCGACCACCCTTTTCCCAACTAATTTTTCTTTTTGGTATGGAGTACTCTCCTTTTGGAAAAAAGAAGGAAAAAAAGAAAAAGAAAAAAGAAAGAAAAACAGAAAACCCCGCTTACTAGTCCTCGGCTAGGCTTTGTCAAACCGCCCTGTGCTACCCTTTACGGAAAGGAAAATGTTTGGTCTCCTGCACTACTTGGTTCATCAACCCCCGGGTGGGCTTATTCCGTGATTACAACCGGAGAGAGGTGTGTCGACAATGTTGACACTTGGAACTCTTGGGGAGGCGAGACCCACGGAGAGAAGGGGAGTATATTTCGAGGCACAGCCTAGCGGGGGGGTCCGAAGAAAGTGACTCACGATCGTGAAGAGGAGCCGAAACTGAGTCAAAAGCTTCGCGTGGGATAGGAGTTTAGAAAAAAAGGGCTCATGCAGGTTGATGCTGGGGGAGGGGAGGGGAGAAAGGGGGGGTCCTATAGCCTGTCAACCTGTACACGATAAAGCTCAGTATATCCTGTTCCTTTTTTTTTCGGGGCTCGGCCTGTGAGTCTTAACTTCTGGGACCAAAGCCTCCTGACCAAAACACAGCCCGTGGTCTTGAACAATCGATTCAACAACTGTGAGGGCTCTTGCCAACTCACCGCCGATGTTGCAGTCGGAAACGCGGTTGCATTATCAAAAGGCTCTCTAAAGAATCCTTCAGAGAATTTCCTGATTTGTTACTTCGCCTCCAGCTGGGTTGCGATGTATGACTGCCTACGACAATACGACTACAACCAGTCAATCGCAACGGCGCAAGAGAGGGGGGAAAGCAAAATGATGTCATGCATATTTCGAAAAAAAAAAAGAAGAAGAAGGAGATATCCTAGTCAGGTTTTCGATTTGATTCTATATACCACGGAAATGGAGAGCGGCCGGGGACGAGCTTCGGAATGGAGTGGTCTCATCTTGCAATCATCAACTCGACAGAGAGCACCTGCCATGCCTATCCTAGGTAGCAATCGAAACAATCACAGCGCAACTTTCGATAGAGAGTCAGAATCTCCCAAGTCGCCACGAGTCAGGGTTTTGGATTTGTTTCGTGTCTCGAAGCCTGGCACCGGAGGTATCCCCGACTAGCAATCCCACCGTCGCTTTTAAACCGTGAACGGCCAGACTGTGTCTCACGCCTCTTTGCACGTATGCAAATTTTGCCGACCTACCAAACCGCCCAGTCCTTTTGTAGGCGCAGTGTGGTGGTACCACTGCTCAGTTCACGCGCCGGGGCATGCCTGTAGTGAAGACCTGATGATGCCCTTGGTGGACAAGCCACACGGAAAAAAGGACCGGCTTGCTCGAATCGCGGTTCTTGCTTCGGAGGCGACATGTACTTAGACGTGAACAAGTTTGAGTCAGTTGGCTACCTCTTTGAAGCTGTGTACGCGTTTTGGAATAATCGCTACCAGTTTCCAATCCGGACAAGACTGGGAGACGAGTTGGAGTCTGTTCACAGGGCCGCTTTTTAATTCTAGATTCTCGACATGGCTTGCTTCAAGAAGGAAAATAATTGAATGCTTGCTTTGGCCCGGATGGTAGTCCCAGGGAGCGCAAGTGGTGAACCTCAGCCCGGCGGAAAAGAGCCCAACAGGATAACGCGAAATATCAGCGCCCTACTAAAACTAACTCTGTGAAGCGTGAGCATTGAAAGCCGATCCGAGAATCCATCACAGTCTGTCCCTCTATAATATTTCAGCCGAAGAGTGCTTCCAGCCGAAGAGTGCCTGTAAGGCCGTTTCTTACACGAGTGCTGCCTCGATCTTGACCCTCACTGGCGATGATACTACGGCTGCCAAATGGAATGAGTACATAAGGTAGAACGAATGAACAAAATAAGAAATTTTTTCCTCTTCTTTTTCTTTGCCTGCATGTAATGAATTAGTTGTAAAAGCATGTCATTCGTAATGCTACTCTGGAACGTGGCCGAGCCTGAAAACAAGCCCCTCTGATCAGTAGCTAGGTAGTCATGATTCACGTGAAATTAAAACGTTTGCAGCAGTCGTTGCAATAGTATCGCTTTGCTATAAACAAAAGACTACCTCCCAGCAGCCTGCCTATCTGCTTGACAGATGCTCCACGTGGGTACCACAGCCTCGCCTCCAGTTGATGGTGGAGGTTGATTGCTGGGCTAGCCTAGCCTGGCTGTTTTACCTGTGGCCAACAACGGCCCAGGGAGGACCCTTTTCGCCCCATCTGCATAGCCAGAACCGTTTTGCGCGGCGCATATCTGGCCACTCTCATCACCCAACGGCCTTTCTTGTCCAGTTTTCGCAAAGAGCTCTGGCATTGTTTGGGATTCACCAAATCGGAATCGAACCAAACACGTCGAACCGCTCCGGCACATCGACACAATGCCCGCTCAAGGTGTCGCTGCCGTGCTCCCTTCCCAACAGGGAGCTCGCGGCCAGCGTCAGCAGCAACAGCAGCAAGGTGTAAGAGCTCCCCTTCGCCCCGAGGCGATCGTTCAATGACCCTCCTCAATGTGACTGACGCTCGTACAGGGTGGCTTCAACTTCCAGCGACTGCTTCTCGGCGCTGCCTTCTACCTCGCCGTCAACGCCGGCCTCAGCTGGTACCTCCAAAAGGACCAGCGCGGCGTCGACGTCGAGGATCCCGCCACGGGCAAGCAGATCCGCGTCACCTCCAACACGGGCGACATCCCCGCCTTCCAGCTGCGTCCCAGGGAGCTCGACGAGGGCGCCGAGCGCGCCGCCCTGCCCAAGATGGTCGCGCCCATCTGGCCGCAGGACAGCCACGTCGACATCGTCGTCACCATCTCGCCCACGGCCCTCCCGCCCCCGATTGACCAGACGCCCGCCGAGTACGTCGTGCTCGACGAGAAGCGCTTCCACATCAGCAACAGCTCCGACAGGCGCCACGTCGACGGCAAGTTCACCGTGCCCCGCGAGGTCCAGCACAACGGCACCCTCTGGGGCCACTTCTTCGTCGGCCTCGCCGGCAGCGCCCTCGACCCGCGCGACCCGAACTGGAGCAGCGACACGGCCTACCACATGGCCTACCCGCTGACCCAGTACCTGCCCAAGAAGAAGGTGTCCAAGACGAGGAACCTGCTCGAGTCGCGCAGCGAGGGTGACGCCGCCGAGCCCGAGATCCCCGAGCCCAAGACGCCCATCATCACGAATCACTACCACCCCAACGCCAGTTTGTCGTTTATCCCGGGCGTCGGCGTCAAGGAGCTCGCGACCATGCCCCCTCCCATGAAGCACTTTATTCGCCTCGAGAGGAGCGGTGCCCGCGACGGTACCGGCCAGAACGGGTGGTATTATCCGCTCCTGTTTGTCAACACGTTCTGGCAGCTCAACAAGGACATGATCCCTCTCAACGACACCGTAAAGGAGCTGCCCATTCGCATCGACCTCGGCAACATGGCCGCCTGGCAGTTCCAGATCATGGCCAACATTGAGATGAATTCCAAGGAAAACGCGCGCCAGGCCGCCTTTGGCAACCCCGTGCCCGGCACCGGCGACGGCTCCGAGATTGAAATGGTCAAGGAGATCCTCATCGATAACAACCCCATCCTGCTCGCCATTACCGCCGTCGTCACCGTCGCCCACGTCATTCTCGAGACGCTTGCCTTTGGCTCCGACATTGCCCACTACCGCAAGAAGAAGGACAATGTCGGCATCTCCGTGCGCTCCATCCTGGCCAACGTCTTCATGCAAGCTGTCATTTTCTTGTACCTCCTCGACAACTCGCAAAACACCAGCTGGATGATTCTCGGCTCCCAGGTTGTTGGCATCGTCATCGAGTTTTGGAAGATTACCACCGTCGTCGACGTCCGCTGGCGCGCTACGCCGCCGGGTTCTTGGTTCCCCTACTGGTTCGTGTTCGAGGACAAGCACAAGCTCACCGAGACGGAGGAGAAGACCAAGGAATACGACCAGATCGCCTTCAAGTACATGTACATTGTCGCCGTGCCTCTGCTCATCGCCTATGGCGTCTACTCGCTCATGTACGAATCGCACAAGTCGTGGTACTCGTTCATCATCACCACGCTCGTCGGCTCCGTCTACACCTACGGCTTCCTCATGATGGTGCCCTCGCTGTACATTAACTACCGCCTCAAGAGCGTCGCCCACATGCCCGCCAAGGCCATGATGTACAAGTTCCTCAACACCTTCATCGACGACCTCTTCGCCTTCACCATCAAGATGCCCCTCCTGCACCGCCTCGCCACTTTCCGCGACGACGTCATCTTCTTCATCTACCTGTACCAAAAGTGGGCCTACAAGACGGACTACTCGCGCGTCAACGAGTTTGGCCAGGGAGGCGGCGACGAGGACGACGACAACAAAGAACCACCCAAGTTGATAGAGAACAAGGAAAAAACGGTTGAGGCCAACATGGAGGCCAAGAAGCAAGCCGTCAAGGAACTGCTGGAAGAGAGAGCCAAGGCCAAGGCCAGCGGTGCTGACACGGGAGCTGCGACCAAGAGAAAGTGAGGTGATGGCAGGTGGCCTGTATCACGGAAAGGGAGCGGGATGCAGATGGCTTGCAAAGGATGACAAGCAAAGTGGGAGTTTAGATTGAGCATAGACATGAACCAAGACAATGAAGACATTCCTCCCACTGTGCCATGCCATTTCTTGTTCAATGCCCATGGCATTGAAGCGCAGATGGTTGCCAGGTAGTCTACTACCAGGACCCGAATACCGACACACGATGGCAGAAGGGCGGCCAGCAGATCGTGACTTTCGTGTAATTCGACCACCGACTAATCAGCAGATTCAATGTCTCGAAGATTATATGCATTATTTTGGCCTTCTTCTTCCTCTTCTCTCGAGCCCACAGTGTAGGAGCAACCAAAACAAGGGCACAGCGCAGTTCGGTGGTTAATACGGAGGAGTAAGGTGGCAACTAACTAGGTAGTAGTTTCGTTATCCGACCCGCCTATCCCATTATTTACTGCAGCTACACGCCAGGCTCTCACAAGAGAAAATGGGCATGCTCGCGCCAACCCATCGTCCCCAATTGGAGATCTATTAGCTGAGGATAAGACTTGAGATAATACATTATCATGTAGCTAGTCTATGCTATATTTATTCCTAGCAGATTAGAAGCTATACTCCTCACTGGCAATAAATAAATATTATAGTCATCTTTAAGGAATATATTACTACCTACTAGATAACTAAAGTTATCTCAACCTAGATAGAGTATAAATATTTAGTATCTAAGATAGCCTGATTTATACTTCTGCCCAGCCATCTCTTACCAAGCTTGAAATGGACCTTGCTCTTTCCATGCGCGATTGCTTTCTTCAAAGGATAGAGGGCGGAGCTGGAATACGTGAAAAAACGTCGCCGTATTACCTAAGTGATAGTATAGTAACGTAGGGGAATAAAGAAGCTCAAGGAATAAGTCTATCTATACTACAGTAGAAAGTAAAAAAAAAATTGATAAGTCACTACCTTCAGTACTCTTTCATCTCTTTAATGGCCAATGTAATCCAGCTTATTTGTTATCATTTACAATGCCCGTCCGATGATGATGCGATGCTATATAGGCTAGTCAGCCTAGGTAGGGCATCATTATCATTCAATGTAAATATAAATACATATTAGCGCCTCTGCGCGCGCTTGTAGTTCGTGTCTGAGTGCTCCATAAGGCCACCTCAATAGTTCGGGGCGATAGCCTCTGTGTCTGTAACGGCTTGGTGCCAGTCACCGTTAAACACGTAAACATATTCAGTGATTGACACTCTTAGTCTTGTGTCAGTAGGTTGATAGCTCCAACTTGCCGAGTGTTTTACGCACATGAGAAGTCCGAGGATGCAGCCTATCCAAAGGCCTTTGATCCGCATTTCAAGTCCAACACCAAAGCCGATGGAGAGGGGAATGGAGAGCGTGTAATATGCAATGAGATTGGCTTTCCCACCACTGGACCGCTTTCCAACGCCGCGTAATAGCGCGTGCGCTGCCACCGCAACACCGTCGAAAAAGGTCGAGACGGCGATTATTGGCATTGCCGATGCAACGAGAGAGGCGACCTCTTCATCGTCGAGAAAGATTCCCGACAGCCGGCCTCTCAGCATGATGTATATGATAAAGTTTAGAAAAGTCCATGTCGTTGACACAGCTACGGCCTGCAAGGATCAGAGCTCTGCCCACCACGAGTCACGCACGAAAGCATCAGTCTGTCACTTACCACCCCAGCCGCGACTTTTGCGCTCTTGACCCGGCCGGATCCGATCAAAAATGCCACTCTGGAAGATGCAGCAATGGACAAAGGAAAGGGGACCTGGTATGACAATGTCATCATGGCAGTGAGGATGCTCTGGGCTGCGAGATACTCGACTCCAAACTGAATGGAGATGATGGTCATGATCGCAAAGGCAAGCCACTCAGCTTCGATCATTGCAATTCTCGGTACAGCTAATCGAATCATTGTCCTCAAGTTGACGAACGCTCCCTTGCCGAAGCCACCCCAGCATTGAGAGCCGTCGACGAGTCTGACATGGAGGTATAGAAAGATAGGCAGCAATGTCCTGGTAATGGCAGCTGATACCGGGATTCCAATAAAGCCGAGGTGGAACTTCCAGATCAGCAGCCACATCAAAACTGCATTCGCTGGCGCACCGACGAGAAGCGCATAGGTGGTTGCTGTGAAGAGTCCCTTCGCCTTGAGAAAACACTTGCCAACCTCGAAGGCGGCATACCCCGGGATGGCCAAGATTGATATTTTGAGATGCAAGCTGCACAGGCGGGCGGACTCTGCATTTGGGAGGAGATGGAACATGACCTTGTCTGAAAGAAGCCATGAAATCGCCATGGGAACCGTCAGGCCGAGCAGGAGAAGCATCATGCGCTGACAGTACAGCCCTACAAGCTGTGTCTCGCCAGATCTGTATGCCTGGGAGCACATGGCATCTACGCTTGCAGCCAAACCCTGAAATATCGCGTAGCACGTAATCAACGCCGACATGTTGGCCACTGTTGGAAGGAATCAGCAACGGAACAAAAATATTTGGCGTCTGCAGATGCTACCGTACATGATGCCGCTCCCAGTTCAATCTTGCCCAGTCTTGCCGCTGCCACGAGGCTCGACATCTCGATGGAATACTGGAGGATGCATGTCAATGTTAGAGGCGTAGCACATGTCGCGAGCATGATGCCCTCTTGACACCAGGTGCTGCAGTCGTCGCAGCTCGGCCCCAGTTGCTTGGGCCGCGCATCGGGAGCTTGCCGCGTGACAGCCGAGCTTACAGCGCAGACACTATAAGCTCGAGACTTTAGCAGAGGCGTAGTCTCAGTGTCATCCCGGCGGGCAACGGCCGCATCTCGATGCTGAGCTCCGTGGTCCATTGCCTCCGCCGCAGTTTGCCGCAGGTTTCAAGCCGCAAAAGTCGATACGGAATAGCGAGATCACTGAGTATCGAGATTGAAGGGGATTCGTTTGAATACTTAAAACTTGAAAGGACAGTTGACAGGAAACGTACGCAAATGTCTCGCACACATGGTGGCCAAATCGGGCTCGTGCATCATGAGCTCGCCGAACTTGCCGTGGTGCCTCTCCGACAAGAGCACCAAGCTTTTGATCGGCCGGCAGCCAAGTACATTGCAACAGGATCTGGTAAATGCAGTTTCTGGAATTCCCATAAAAGTTCTGAACCCATGTTCTGCGACCCTGCCTGAACCCTGGGCCGCCGGCCCGGCCCGGGACCCCGGCGGTTGTTGGCAAACAACTAGAGTGAGACATGGGTTACCCTAGTCTCAGCCATCATGTCAAAACTTGAAAGTGTGGCTGGCCAAAAAAAAGAAGAATTTATGGATTCTATCTTTTAGTTTGCATTCTTCACGAGACATGAGGGGCCCGGACGCCCGGCCTGGCTGTCAGCTTTTTGTTCTGGTGTCTGAACCGGCAGTTTTCGGCTTCAAGGAGTATTCCCATCGCGCACCGTATGCAAGATTCGAGGCCAATGCGTGAAATTGGGGTCTTGTAATTACTCTTCATGAAGCACCGGGCTACCAGAGCGACTCGTAAGTAAGCCACATTTCTATGCGGGGAAGCAAGAGGGCTTACGAGTATCGTTCATGAGCTGGAAGTAGCTCATTACCCATAGTGAGCACGTAGCCAATCATTATCAGCCATGGCGGGCATGATCTACACGATCCAAAGGTCCGGCCAGCTTCTGCATAGTTGGATGCTATTCAGCGTTTCTAGTTGATACGTCCCGTGCGTGTACGAATCAAAGTTCATGTCGCAAAGAGTCGAGGAAACGGCCGCCTCGACTTCAAAGACCAAGAGAGCAAGCGAGGTCTCAACAGTATCGTGTGACTACGGCCACGCACGCACCGAAATCGGCATTCGACCGGTCGTCAGTCTAGTTTCAATGAGCGATTATGTGTAGGAGCAAAGTCTCCTACCTCGATTCTTCAGAGTGTCTGTGAACGGGGCAGAGCTCCACTGATTGATTGCCTTGTCTCATGCCCCTAAATAGTCCCCGGTTTCGTTTCACACCATTTTTGACCGCCCTATCAGCACCATGGTGACCAGCCGGAGCTCATTCCCCGAAGAATCCAGATTTCATAAGTTGCTCTCCAGTACTGAATACAGACAGCACCAAGGGTGGCCGAAAGGTTTTCGGTATAAATGTAATAAGACGGCGTTAGGGCACCAAATAAATTACCACCACTCGTCCACCGCTGAAACTCATATTGATCCGTCTCCAGTTCTATGTCTCTTATGCTGACAGTGACCGGGTGTATTATGGAGGGAACTAGGTGAAAGCATGCAATTACTGTGAATCTTTAAAAGAATTTTTTATAACTTCCTGTTAAGTCTAATCATCAAAACTTACTAGAAGCGTATATACATATGGCGTATGGTCTGTAATCTGTAAGTAAAACGCCCGAAACAGTCTCTTGCTTTGGATAGACAACCTATCGATTCAGCCACATGTTATGGAAAGAAATTGGAATCACTACATTCAATATGGGTATTTGGACCATTTTTGTTTACTACATGTTGTCTACTTGATATCAACCATGCTGACTGTCCCCAAGTGCGACTCTCAGATCAGTTATTCTGTTTTCATATGTACAGCCAGCATCAAACACTATCTTACGTGCAGCAGGTCTTGATATCAAGAAATTGGCTGAGAGAAGCAAGGCGAAGGGATAGATGGTGACGAATCCGCCGTACAATAGTTGCTGGCACACTCAATAATGGCTACCGCCCTGAAATAGCCCTGGCCTAGTGTCAGAGCCCACCAGTCCTTGACAACCGAGATTTTTGTGAGCTTTTCAGCGCCGTATCTTGAGTTGTGGCTCAAGTGAATCGAGTACGGAACGATATAACAGTCCCTCGACTCATTGATGTGGTGAAAGCAGTCTATTCCACCGACCTTGGCGAGACTGTCATGAGGTTAATCATAATTGGCGTCTAGTGTACGAAATAGACCAAGGCCAGCTGGTACAGTGAACAGCCAAGGGCTTCGGATGATTTTATGCGCAACCAGAAGCAGGTCTGAGCGGTAGTTGCACTTGTAACAAAAGGGCTACTACCGTTGAACTGAGACGGGGGGCTTTGATTTCAGGGTCTTGATTATGTTGGGTAGAAGTTTAAGATTGTAAAGTAATAATATATAAGGAGCGAGAAAAAAATCATTTCAAGTATTTCTGGCATCTTGGTCGTCGTTTTCTTCTCGTCACCTTACACGGCTGACGCTGGGGCGCGGAAACAAGAGGCCGCCCCTCCTCTTCCTCCCTTTGGTGGCGCGTCTTCTTGGTACAACCAGGCCACGGTTTCATCACCGCGGGCGCAGCCCTGCAGCGAGCAACACTCTACTCTGACCACGACAACCATCCTCTCTCTCGAAATATCACCGTCTTCCGCCATCTGTCACCGCACTCCTCTCCCGCGAATCGCCAAGACCACGCTCCCTCCGCCGCCCCTTCTTCCTCGCCTAGGCGGAGGCCAAACGCCGCCTCACCCGCCCACCCAGCATGGGCTTCGACTCGGTGGGCTCGCTGCTGGCCGTCATTGCCAACCTCCTCGTCGACGGCCTGCGCCTCCTGGGCCTCGCCGACAAGCGCCACTGGGGCCCGGACGAGTACGAGCTGCAGCGGGCCATGGAGCGCGCCCTCAACGACGCCAAGGCCGACTTCCAAGAGCTCTCGCCGCTCCTCAAGAGCCAATCCCACTACGAGCACGATCGGACATGTAAGCCCTTTTTGTTGTTTTGCCCCGCAAAGGCCGCGCGGGTACCGTGGCGGCGGGCCTCTTTCATTGCCGAGAACTATAAACGCTGACGGCGGGTTTTGTTTTGATCTCTTTCTAGTCGCCTCCCTCGAGGAGCTCCGAGCCCTCGGCGGCAAGTTCTACATGCACGTCCAAAACATCCGCGAATGGAGCCGGTCCGGAGGCCCCGTCGACGCCGTCTGGGTGCGCGACACCAAGTCGCTCCAGCGGCAGCTGCACCGCGCCCAGTGTCGCGCCGCCCAGCGCGTCTTCAGCAGCGCCAAGGAGACGACCCAGCGGTGCCTCGGCGCCTTCCTCCTGCACCGCCGGCACCGCGC
The DNA here is from genome assembly GCF_051103115.1 of Cordyceps javanica. Lineage (NCBI taxonomy): Eukaryota > Fungi > Ascomycota > Sordariomycetes > Hypocreales > Cordycipitaceae > Cordyceps > Cordyceps javanica. Next base: position 3,193,301 of record NC_139299.1, read on the forward strand.
CTGGGTCGCCGCCCGCCGCGCCGGCACCGCGAGCGACCACGACTGCCAGCGGCGGCAGGTTGACGAGGTCAGCGAGTGCTATACCATCGGGGGCTTCGAGCGCTTCGGCGACCTCGACGTTGCGTTTGTGTGCGACTTCTGCGACGGCCACCTGCTGTGGGACGACATTGAGCGCGTGCCCACGACGCGGACGGGCGTCGACTCGTTGCCGGAGACGGCCTCCGGGGCGGCGGCGCAGTCCCGCGCGGGCGGCTCGCTGCTGCCGACCTCGACGCCCCTGCAGGATACCTACGGCGCGGCCCTGGGTGAGTGGCAGGCCACCGGCGTCACGCGGTCCGGCCAGGCGCCGAAGCAGGTAGTGTACCCGCCCATCGCCATCGCAAGCCACATGGCGCCGGTCCGGGGCGACTGGCTGGCGCGCCTCCTATGCCCGCTGTGCGAGGACGCCGCCGCCACCAATGAGCCGCAGGACATTGACGACGAGGATGAGTTGTGGCGGCCTGAGAACCAGTTCGACGACCTCGCCGCGCTACAAGAGCACATGGAGTGGGAGCACGCGCCGTCGACGCTGCCCACGACGCGGCCGCTGTCGCTACCGTCGACGGACAAGTGTATTGTCATGTAAACCAAAAACTCAAACCGAAAAGCAAACAGCAAACAGCAAACAACATCTCAGAACGATGCCCGAAACGCCATCGTTGAGGATAAAACAAGAAACCTTATAGCCGACACGGACCACTACACGATACCATCATTATTATTTTCCATCATCGGAGATGAACACACATCTAGCATTGCACCGGGGACACACGGAACGGCGTTATCACGGACATTAGCATATTGATTTTTATACGGCCTACAAACTTGACAAGCCCTTGCATTGGGGCACAACTGGAATTGCGTCATGACCCTCTCCTTTGCATTCCTGATACTGTACATAGATGCTGCGAAGAAGATACCTTTTGTGTCATTTATGTTCCTCTTTTGTGTTTGACTTGGTTCTGCCACCTGCTTGTCGCCATGTCTCATTTTGTATTGTACCCGAGTTCCCCATTCAAAAAAGTGAAATTCCATTCGCTATTAGAGGCACTATACACCACTTACTTGTCACGACATCCACGTTCGTCTCAACCAGGAGGTACTCAAAAGAAGCGCCAGTAGATAAAGACGAGGAAGATGAAGCCCAGCACCGCAAACGGCCCGTACTGCTTCAGAAGCAGCTCCCAGTTGATGCGCACCGCCGCGCGCCTGTACTTTTTGCTGTCGTCGCGCAGCCGGCTGCTGATCTCGCCCATCTTCTCCAGGTTGTCGCCGCGGTAGAGCAGGTCCTCAATGTTCTTGGTCATGACTTTAGTCACGTCGCGCAGCTCGTCGTTGAGCTTGTCGAGGTTCTGCGCGGCGCGCGCGTCGGCGTAGGTGGTGCGCGTCTTGGCGATGAAGGTGTCAAAGTCCATAAAGGCGTACGGCCGCAGCGACGGGTTGTGCACCTGCGCGGGAGGGTGCGTCGTGTGGAACTCGCGCGCCAGGTCGGCCAGGTACGTGAAGGCGAGCTTGCGCGGGTACGAGCGCTCGCAGATGCAGAGGAAGGCGACGTCGGCGTCGACGAGGTAGTGCAGCGTGTAGGCGCCCGACTCGATGGACGCCTGCGGCTCCGACGTGCGGGTGAGCTTGCGCATGATCTGGCGGACCTGGTTCTTGACCTCGGCGAGGGCGGACTCGGACTGTGGGGGACGACGGGAAAAGAGAGAGGGGTCAGAGAAGTTGCTTCGCGGCGGGGGGGGGTTAGAGGGCTGTGGGAGAGCAAACCTGTTCGTCGTCGACCGAGGCGCAGAGCATGAGGCCTGCAATGGTTGTCAGCTTGGAACGGGCTATTGCGCAAGGTGGCAAACAGTCGCTGCTGCAATGGGGGAGGAAGAAGAACATACCATCAAGCCGTGATATTTGCGTTGATCTGATCATGATTGCGGGTTGTATATGTGGTTTCGCAAAGAAGGGACGGAAAAGAGAGGACGGGCGGCCGGAGAAAGTTGGTGGTTGCCGACTTTCTACAACGTGTCCAGACAAGCAACGGTGCGCGTGACACTGAAGGCCCGGCTGCAGGCAGCAATCCTCGACGGAAAATGGCGTTGTTATGAGTTGTGCGAAGGGTAAAAGCGTATCGAGGACGGTGAATCGCGGCTCAATGCTGCTCTGGTGCTGTCGGAAGGTTTGCTTGTCCCGTTGGTAGGCAAGTTTCGAGGTTGACGCTGCAGGGGGAGAGAGCGTGGCACGGATCGGCAAGGGGGGTTCATCAATCTGCCCCGGCGCCGCCCCGCCAAACTTTTCGGCCGGCGACTACGAATGTCGTCCTTTGAGCAATGACGACATGCTGCCTCAATGAGAAAGATGACCTGCCTGTTGAAATTTGTTGGAAACTTGGCCCAAATTTTTTTCTATAATCCTGTCTCGGAATAAAAGCCTTGCGTACATTGACGGCGTAGTGTTACGCCCCATATCATGCTGAACTGGGTGATCGCATCCTACAGCAGTCTCACAGTCAGCTGGTGCACTGTGACATATGTTGCAGTTTTTAAGTATAATCATAAATATGGTATTTTGTTTTAAATCTCATCCTCCTCCTCGTCAAAGTCATCCTCTCTACCCATCTCATACAAGATCCTGCCGCCATCGCCGCCGCCCACCTCCGTCTGCGCATCAAAGTACGGCAGCACAATACCCTCGCGATCCTTTCTCTGCTTCTCTGTCAAGCCCAAATTAAATGTACTCTCTGGCAGCTCTTCCTCCTCCTCGGCCCCATGACCAGCACCCCCCGGTGCCGCAAAGACTGGGTGATCGCTGCGCAGCAGTAGCTTCCCCGTACTGCTCTTGCCCTTATCCGGCCGCACCAGGATGAACGTCTCGGTAACGGTGCGCCCGCTTCGCCGTCGCAGCTCCATAGTCACCACGACGCCCCGACTCTCTTCCACCTCACCGGTGCTGCGGCCCTTGCCTCGAAGGCCTATCAGGACGCCCTCGCGCTCTTCATTGATACCCCATTCCGGCTCGACCAGCGCCTTGTCGCGAGCGCGTTGGCGCACAATCTCCTGCGACAGGCTTGCGAGTCGCAAGATGGCCGTTGCGAGATGACAGAGGATCGTGAAGGGCTCCGGCTCATACTCGCTGAAAGTCTTGGGAAGGAGCACCGGCACGTCGGTGTGGTAAACGGCAACAATAGAAGCGGCCGGCGTGATGACACCGGAGAGAAAGCTGGCGAGAGCCTGTGGTATTGCAGATGCTAGGGCATTCAGGGAATCTATGATTACGACCGCGCCTGTGACAAATTCTTTTATTAGCGAGAGTTCACAGGCATGAAAAAGTCTGGTAGCATACGTGAGATGCTGCGATCACCTGCAGAGGCTGCCGCTGGGTCAATATTTGGGTAATGAGACAAGAGCTCTTTTCTTATGGTTTTGAAGTCTTTCCCGGTGGCTCTTAAAATGACGTCTACGTTGTGCGGTTTCTTGATGGTAGCGAATGAGAGGAAGATGACCTTGGTCTTGGACAGCTACAGAGAACCCTCTATTTAGCTGCTGCTTGACGAAAATGAATGATCTGATGTACTGAAGAATGCTCACTTTGGCCCTTGTGGTGAATTCTGAGACCACTGGCGTGGCTGGTTGCTCGAGGCTATCGAGTAATAGAGTCAGAGGGCTTGCGCCATCTCTCAAGTTGAGCAGCTTCTGCAGCAGTAGCAAGCTGTGCGAACGTGTGTGTGTTGGGTTTGCGGAGGTCATTATATATGAACAAATCATGCGCGTGATTTAATCACCAAGTCTCTTGATTGGGCAGTCTCAAAGTATGCCAGCTGCAGTGCGCGGTGATGATGGGAAAGGAATTTCCGTGGTCCAGCACAGAAAATTGTTTGTAGCGCCAGATCTTGGTTACAAGGTGGGGAAGTCGGCCGTCTAGGCCATGCAGAGCAACCTTTCAACGCCGTTCTTCCAAGCAGCGCCTGATAGTATGAGTGAAACTGTAAATGATCGGAATCGTGCAGTAGTTGATTGTATTGTACGTTGCTGCAAGCGTGGTCGAAATATGTCAAGAACCAATGAGTTGACGCTCTACGCCTGTCATAGGAGTCATCTTATCGACGTGCATAACAGACAGAAAAAACGCTGTCGCTGGCTACGTATTGCATCCACAACAGCACTTCCTTTTGTTGTTTTTCGTGCTGATAAATGTCTGTGCACGACTGTGCAATTTGATCATGCCATTTTGCGACTGAGCCTCGCTATGAACGGCTGGTGCTACGTTGCTGTGAGGAAAGCACCACGAGGCTGAAGCCATGGACATTAGGCGGACAAGTTCAACGACCATTTGTCGAGCATATTTCCGCAGCGTAAAGTCTGACAGATAACAGCATGCACCCCAGCATAAATGCTTACTCCGCTATGCCATTTGCTCCTATCGCTTCATCAGTTGGCATAGATTGCTTGCCGTCCGCCGCCTCTTCCTGTTGGTGCTGGTCTACATCTGGCTCAACTTCCGGCGGCAACTTCACTTCCCAGTCGGTTTCAAATTTTGTGCGGAGAAACTCCTTAAAATCGCCCGCCTTGCGCCGCTCGTGCGCCGCCCACGCCTGCGCCAGCCACTCCGGGTCGTGCCGCCCCTGCGCTAGGTTCTGAGTGTACGCTGCGCAGTCGTAGCGAAAGCTGTCGTCGTTCATCAGAGACGCCATGTCTGGCTGCGCCGTGCCGTCCTCGGCTGTGCGGATGTGGCTCTGGTCCGGAAAGAGGGCCAGAATCTCTGCATGATCTGCCTCGTCGAGGCTGCTCCATGCCATGGGATAAGACAGGATTGTCTGTTTCGAGTCAATACCTCGAGAATCTTCTGGGTCCCCTTTCAGAATGGGAACAGGGTAGTCGAAGACCTACTCGTAGATTGGCCTTGGCTAGCGGTGATTTGGGGTCTGTGAGCAGACGCTCTGCGTCCCACTTGCGCTGTGCGCGCTTGGTAATGATCTTCACGGTTCTCTTGACAATCTTCTCTTCTGCAGCGCGTCCTGCGCTTCTCAGAGATCTTCGAGGGCGGGATGCCAGGGCTGTGTTCGCCGCGTCTGCGGCTATGTCTTGCGTGCTGCTCTCCAAAGCAGCGTTTGCATCCAAAGCGCCTGTAGCATGAGCGTCGCCATTGGGAGCGGCTGTCACGATGGCGTTTATTGCTGGCAGAGGTTCCCCCTTATCATGAGTTGCCATAGTAGTATCGGATCTTGTGTCAGGGCAGACCGTCCTGGCGGGTGATGCGATGAGAAGATCGCGGCTGGACGAGCAGCAAGTCTCGGCAAGGCTTGCGGGAGTGCAAACGAGCTCCCTGCTGCAGGACTGTCGGCTGGGTTTCTGGTCCGTCAGCGGAGATGACAGCGCGATGGACTGCCAGTCATTTTTAAGGGGATGAAATCGGAGCTTCATACATGGACTAGACGGTTGCGCAGCCCAATGCGATCAGTGATGGTGAAGTTGGCAAGTTGACGGTGTTGGGCTGTTAGCGTGACTCCGCAGTGTGTTGCGATGCGTGACACATGTCTTCATTTGTTACCTCAACGCACGACTTCTCGAGCAGCATAGATTTATGTGGAGGAAGGAATTAGCGAATTACGTCTTTCATTCCATGACCTCCTCTTAATGCCGTTTTCCTACCGCACATGCAACAACTTCCTCTATACACCGCTTTAAGTGCGATAACGGTCATTAGTCAGAAAGGTGGCGCCAGGTTGCAATGGTATAAAAGCTCCATCTCGACGTCGCGAACAAAGTTGAGATTTTGTTTTCTTTGATCGCAACGGTGTGAGCGACGAACTGTATACCAGAGGCGACACATAATGGCGACGCAGACGCAGACAGAATACCTCACCTCACCCTCCACCTCCCATGCGGAGGCGTTGGGTGCCACCAAGACCCCATCGCTGGTGGCGGTCAACAGCCGGGATATAGTAGACGTCACATCCCCCGGACTGATGATTGAGCTTGGTAGTGTCCGAAGCAGGCAGGTTGAGCCTGTCGAGTCTCACAGCCGCCAAGATCCGGGCGGCCTGCCAGATGAAGCGGGCAGTCCAGCTCGTCTTCTACCCCAGGGTGTGCCGCCTGAGCTACCAAACCTCATGGCCGAGGTCATCTTCGTCCTCGTCTGCACGGCAGGCCAGCTAATTTTCTCCCTGACGTTGGGCCACATCACCGTCAATCAGTTTGTCTTTCGAAAGGCACTGGACATTGCGCCCTCGCAGATTCCATGGTTGATCGGCTCGTCTAGCCTTGCGAGCGGCCTGTCCGTCATTGTATTCGGCCCGCTGGCCGACTTGGCTCCGCCGAAACCTCTGATGGTGGCCGCCTTTCTATGGGAGGCGGTCTGGAACGCGGTATCTGCGCTGGTCATCTCACCGAGGCTCAAGATTCTCTTCTTTGTTTCCCGCGCAATGCAAGGGCTGGCCGTTGGTGTACTCGTATCAGCCTCGATGAGCATCCTGGGAAGAGTCTACAACCCTGGGATGCGCAAGACACGCGTCTTCTCGATGATGGCAGCTGGTGCGCCGTTCGGGTTCTGGATCGGGGCGATGCAGGGTGGCGCGCTTAGTTCCCATCTACCATGGATCTTTGGAAGCACATCCATGTTCCTCTGCGCTTGCGCCTTCGCCGCGTACTTTACCATCCCTCCTCTTGTACCTGCCAGAGATGGCAGCTCAGTCGACTTGCCATCCATGAAGCACTTCGACTATGTCGGTGCGGCATTAGCATCTCTTGGCAGCGGACTGGTTCTATTCGGGCTAACGCAAGGCTCATCCGTGCAGTGGAATCCATACACATATTCACTTGTCATTGTAGGCTCCCTCATGCTGGTTGCGTTTTACTTCTCGGCGCCCTACGTAAAACGGCCGCTTGTGCCTAATGGAGTTTGGAGAATTCCAGGCTTCGTTCCCGTATTGCTATGCTACGTATTTGGATTTGGTGGTTATGGTAGGTTGAGCGGACTGCATCCTGCTTCCCTGTCACAGCGCTAATGTTCTTCCTCCTCAGCTGGGGCTTGGCAGTTCTATGCGATTCAGTTTTGGATTCGATATCAAGCGGCTTCGCCATTCAAGGTAGCACTATATCTCCTTCCGAATGCGCTGGCTGGGGTTGCTGCCGTTTGGCTAGTGTCCAGAACACTCCACGTACTCCCTGGGCATTGGATTTTGGCCACAAGCATGGTGTTTTTCGGCATAGGAAACGTCTTCTTTCTGCCTCAAACACCAAGCACTTCGTACTGGGCACTCTCCATGCCAGCAGTAGCGTTGGCGTCGCTGGGCCCAGACTTGAGCTTTGCGGCAGCAACCATTTTCATCACTTCTAGTGTCCCGAGATCCTACCAAGGCTCAGCAGGCAGTTTGCTGGTCACGGTTCAGAACCTGACACTTGCCATTATGACGTCAGTGTCCGACTCTATAGGAACCAAGGTTGACCAATTGCCGTCAGGAGAGATCGGCCTGGATGGTATGCGCGCTATCTGGTGGTTTGGCTTGGCCTTGTCTCTTGTAGCAGCGCTGATTGCGGCTACCATGGTCAGAATCCCCAAAGCAGAGGAGAAGGAGCATGCACAATGAAGTGACTATTCGTGTATTGAAGCATAAGTAAGCACGATTCATGCGGCAGTTGGAAACCTACATCGGGATGTCCTGCCCAACTCAAATGCATGTATTATTGTCGTTTGTGGCCGTCATCGATTGGCTTCTGGATTTGCAACCGCGCGTCTTCAATGCGGGCTGATATCCGTATTGAGCACATCCGCAGACAATGGTATAGTCCTCACGAAACGGCGGCCACGCAAGGTAAAGGAGAATGTAGTTCCTAGAATACTGCCAATTTTGTAGTCGAATCATTAAGCTGACAGCTGCTATTTACTGGGCGCACCAGCGGTACGTCTGTAGCCATGTTTCAGCTACAATGTTGGCTGGCAGCGTCCATACGATAAATAATACCTAGTCACAGCCTATATATTACAGAGCAGTAGTGTAGGCTCTCAAATGTATGCTCGTGCTGCTACTTGATAGCTAAGTAGCATTGAGCCATGGTAGCGTCTGGAGAGGCGTGATTGGATAGCAGGCAGCGTCAAACAGATTAGGCTGGCTGTTCAAACTCGGACTCTTTAGAAAATACCTTTAATAGTCTTGACTGACTGCATTCTGCGCGCGGTAAACGTAAATACAAAAGGATTCACATCTCTCTTCAGCTAATCAGCCATAGCGCCACAACACCAACGAGAGTGAGAGCCTTGATGCCAGCGCCACGTCTTGATGAAGGCGCCATGCCTTGCTTGGCCCAAGTCGCGCAGCCTCCGTGCGACGGGTTGTAACTTGCAGCCGTGTTGATGCCGAAGCTGACAATTGCCCCCGGCGTCGACCTGCATTGGCCGTCTCTGCCCGTCTGACAGCTGGTCTCGTACCAGGGGTGCTCGTCCGGCTTGGACGGCCGCTCCTTTGCGAGCTGCTCGCAGTTAGGGAGCGCGTAGGTGTAAAAAACCCACGAACCGTCCTTGCCTGGCTCGATCCTGGACGCGTTGGCCTGCGCATACCACACGCGGCTGTAGTTGGCTTTGGCATCGTACAGGTGCTGGTTCTGCAGGCGCCAGGCGACACCGTTGCGCTGGTCGCCGTCGTCGTGATAGTTGGCCGAGCCGTTTGTGAATTCCGTGGAGGTATTGCTTTGCGAGAAGATGTCGCCGACGTTGAAGCATGTGAAGCTCACGGGCAGCGAACTCGTGGTCAACGAGATTGCGTTGCTGATGTCGTTGGCGCTGCACGCGTCACCTTGGCTGTCCGCGAACAGCGCGATGGTAAGGTTTCCGTTACTGACGCGATGGAAGAGTTATTACGCAGTGTCAGTCAGTCAGCCTAGACTGCTTCGCGTCGGGACCGGATCTTACCTGGCATCCGGCGTGATGACTGCCTTTGCAAGAGAAGCTGCCCACGCTAGAGCGAAAATGATTGACTTCATGATACGCGGAGGCTGAAGTGTGTTTCGATCATGTGCGTTTTGTGCAGACTGGAACTATGGTATGATACGCGTGGAGGTTTGTCGAGTCGAGATGTGGTGCGAGCACAGGGGACTGGTGTCATTTAAGCAATCTCCAACGGAGCTCGCGACGATCATCTGGCAGGCGATGATCTGTGCAATCGCAGCTTTAGGACTGGTAAGCGCAGGAGGGCGCCACAAACGTCATTTATGCCGTCGAATTGCTGGAGCTTGCAGCGGCCGTGTCGCACAAGCGATGATCGTCGTGATTACCGCTTGCCGCGTTGGCTGGTGAAAGCAAACAGGGGCGCCACAAACGTCATGGGACAAAGTGCCACAACACTCCGAGGCCAAACCGCAGTCTGAGATAGTCCAATGTCCAAATCAGGTTGAACGGCGCGCCCGCAACCTCTCACCGTTGATGAAAATGTGCCATCTACCCAAACAAAGTCAAGCCGAGCCGCAGCCTTGGAAGAGAACATCAGCCATTGTGGTTGCAAAACAAATAGAATTCCGCCAATCCTAGTAATATCTGATGCTACGCAAGAAAGCTCTATATAAAGCAAAGAAATGCGTACAAATAAGCCAGTTGTATTGACTCTATCCTATGGTTTATCGTTGTACAAGGCTACCTCGCTAGTATTAACTATGTATATAATTATGGCTTACTTGTACGTATCATTGTAATGTCAGCTTTCAATTTCATTCAAGATGATGCCTCAATTGAGTAGACTCTTACTTCTGCAGCCCTGAAGAGGAACTCGGTTAGCATCGCCACCCGTTGGTCCGCAGAAGCCACGGCACACATCACCTTTCGTGTCACCATCAGTGTTTTCTTCCACGAAAAGGTGTTTCTGGCATTCTGCTTCTACAATTAAAAAATGTCCGGTTGGATGAGGATAATACGGACGATGTTCCCAGCGCTGCTCTCAAGTTCCAAACGACCGCCTATGCTGAGAAGGTGAGCGAAACGCAGAACAACGACCAGGCATGCCAGTTCACGGTACGGGGTCCCGACGACGGCCCTATTGACTGTAATATCTATCCCTACAAATAGAGATGCCTCGGACAAGGTTGCTGATAATATTCCCCACAGCTCGGCCCGGTAAATGTGCGTTACAGCCTCGCAAGGCTTGGATGGAAGACCGTCTGATTGTGTCCAACATAACTCAGCACTCGGCCGAAGAGCTCTGTTGGTCTGCAACTTCTTGGGGGCCCAACTATGTAGGGCCAGATGGCCTCTTCTGCGACATAGGAACCAACAGGCTGTTTTCTCTCTGCTCGTCGCAGAAAAAGGATGGCTGTGTGTCACCATTGGCGACGACGGTACCCTGAACAAACTCATGTCCGTTGCCAAGCGTACGGTCAAAACTCCCCTGAAGTCGTACGGCAGAGTCACTCACCGGGCGTGAGCGGCGGTAAGATGAATCCACTCACTTTGCACGAATGCGTGGCGTCGGATGGAGAGCCAGCCAGGCATGCTATTTCCAAAGTAGTGTGGCTATCCGGTCGTTGCAGCTGTTTGCTTTGTATTTAGATACGTGAATTCTCTACTTAAATCAAGAATTCAGATTCGAATATACTTTGGGCTGCTCTCCTTTTGATTTGCATCTTTGTGAACGTGATGGGGACAAACAGCGGGTTGGGAGGTACTGAGTGATACGACCAGTTGCACTTACAGGACGATAGACTCGCCATCAGTAGCTCATCCAGAGCGACTACTATTAAAAATAAAACTCACTGCTCTGCTGATTCTCGGCACCGTCTACTGCTCTCTATATTATAACAGTGCGTGCGGTTTCAACCTATATCGTGTCTTGGCACATTGGGCCAAGATGCCTACCCTAGACTCGAGAGAGGATTGAAAAACGAAGGATGATTCTGAAACCCATGCCCCCAGATCCAAAATGAGACATCTTCTAGATTTCCTTAACGGTCGAGAAAATAAGTGAGTCTAAATTTTTATTGGACCAACTCTCTACCGGCGCAAATCACCTTTGCTATCGCTATACTGACTCATTATATCCTGGACGCATTTTAACACCAATCCAATTTAAACAACCTATAGCTCTAATTAGCCCAATGGAACACATACATGTCACTTGATTGCGTTAACTCACCAGAAAGGTATAGATCATCGCTGAAGAACTTTTGTAAGACGTCTTCACCGGCACTGGTTCCATCTGGGCCCGAAGCAACAGCCTTCTTGGCAACCGCCAGCACAATCATGGGTGGAATCTCGGACAACTCGCCATACCTCGGCGTATGATCAATAATGTCATGAAGAGCATGCTCATGGATGTTCATGGCGACCAGGTGGCCGGCTCGCATAGCGCCGCCGCACCGCTTGATGCCAGACCACTTTGTTGCGTCGCCCGCACAGTAGTGGTATTCGGCATTTGCTATGTCAGCAGGAAGCATCAAACTATTATCCATTAGCATCCCGATCTGCTGAATCAAAAGTAAGAGAGACAGGGATGTGTATACTTTGACCGGATCTTTACTCGGCCGTCGGTGTCCCGGGCCTCTGCGGGCAGAAAATCGGTCGCAGGAATGCTCTGGGAAACCCCAACTATCACCAAGCTGACATTGAGGGTTTCCCCGTTGGTGAATTTGGCCTGGTACTTGATTGAACCATCGGCAGTCTCGATAGGGTTGTGACTTTCAAGACGATGGTTCAGCAGCACTTCCACGCCAGCCTCCTTGAGCAGCTCCAGAGACACGTCTTTGCATTCGTCGCTGAGCCCTTCCGACGATAGCAGCTTGTCCCGAGAGTGCGCGAGCACCACCCGGACATGAGGCATAAGCAGCTTCAGCTCTGCTGCCATTTCGATACCCACCGCGCCGCCTCCGACGACCAGGACGCCGTGCTCGGCATTTCCAGCCTCGTCAATGTGCTTTTGCGTCTCGACCAGGTAGTCCTCAAAGGTGAGCGACTGCGGCACGACCGGCCATACTCTGCGGCAGCCGGTCGCAGCGCAAAAGTAGTCGTACTCAATGGTGGCGGGCTCGTTGCTTCCATGACGGAGAATCGTCGCGGTCTTGGCAGCGCAGTCCACGCGTGACAGGCTGCCGTGCACAAACGTGACGTTTTCCTCTTGCAGGTCCGTCATGTCTCTGAACCGTGCCCAGGCTCTGTTGCGATATGCCGAATCGGCCATTGCGAGAGGCGCACCTACTATGTGCACTTTGGACCAAGCGTGTCAGCTCGTTGTTGCGATTACTTTGCGGGGGGGGGGGGGTTTCTCCTCTTCACATACTGAAGCCATCTCGCTCGTCGACGACAGTAATCTGGAAATTGATGTGCGGCCAGTCTTGTTCGGGAACGAATGGCTCAGGGTGCATGCGAGGCGAGACGCCACGATGCAGATCCAGCAGGTTTACGGCGACGGCGAGGCCGGCATAACTACCACCGGCGATCAGCACCCTTATGGTCGTCACAGAACCCGATGCTGAAGGCATTGTTCCGCTCGTGAAGATTTGGGGGTTTGGCTGGAAAAGTAGCACAACTGGCGCACGGCGAGCGCCAAATCAAGGATCGCTACTGATAACCTCTCAAATGAGCCTCTCTCGGAAGAGCATGGGCAGCCCGAGCCAGTTCCGAGGAAGACTCGTGTGCATGGCAATCCAGAACAACACAATCGGGGCGACATGGGGCGACATGGGGCGGCAAGAGTGCCAAGCAAGGGTAATGCTGATCCCCCCCTACTCAGCCTGTATACCAGTATAGCAAATTCGCTTGTACTTTTATTTTCTGAGTAGTTGCATGTGTTAAGAATTATTTCCCTCATACTCCGTACTGCAATGTCCAGGGATCCCTCAACACACCCTTCCCACCCCAAACCTTGGCATCCTGGCAATTGGCTACTAGATTAATCTAATCAAACCATCTTATCAATCGCACATGACTCGAGCAGCAGGAGGGCATGAGGGGTTAGGTGAGACCGAAACTTTGATGTGCCCATTTATTAGTTTCTCGGCTTCCACAGCCTTGTTGTCGCCACTGAACATGGTTTTTCGGTCACCTGCTCCATGCAATGATTTGCTGGGGCTACAATTGGCCAACTATCTACCAGAAGGGAGGCAAAACCCATGGCTCCATCAAAAATATCACATTGCTAGGCAGTCACATTGTTGCTACGTAACAAGACCGAGCTTCCATGGTACAAGTCAAGCAGGGCTACGGAGTACAAGAAGAGGAGAAACGAGTTGAAGCAGAAACATGAAAAATTCGAAAAGAGATAGAGTTTGAGCAGGGACATTGGGAGAAACATTCAGTACAAGTCATACTGATAAGTACACAATATCAAACCTAATTAAAAAAAAATTCTTGCATAGTATTGCTGCATTGTGGGATCAACGCATGCTCGCCCATGTGGGAAGCGGATCCGTTCAATGCAGGGTCTCCCACTGCAGCAAGCGGCCGCTAACTATAAGCTAATCAACCGTTTTATTAGTAGTTTACACTAATTTTGAGGCTGTCATGTTACAAAAGAAGAAAAAAAAAAAAGCTGCGGCAAGCACCAGTTTGAGATGGAAGCGAATGGCCTCGTCTTCCCGTTCGCAAGGCGTCTGGGACTCACCTTCCGGCAGTGACTTCGGCAAGCAGGACGCTACCGAGAGAGCCGAGCCAAGGGAGTCGAGTCGTTCGACATTTGGGATTTTTAGAGTTACCAACAACTTACAAAGCTCTGGTTGAAGCGGATACAATCACACGGGGGCCCTCCAAAACCAGCAAACAGACCCGTTCTGCCGTTGTCTGATGCTTGTTATTACCAGGCCCAGAAGCTTGGCTTGGCAAGTTCAGCTGGGGCGACTTGATATCCATCTCATTTGGTCGAGCTAACTTGCAATGGCGAAGATTGTTTCGCATGAAAACTTTTGCCTCATGGTCAATCCATTCCCCATAGGTATCGCCAGGGGGGGGGGGCCGGGGGGTCGACACCTCTCAGTACATTTAACAGTGTCGCCTGCGCCCGCAGGTTGAGTGAAACTTGCCTCGCACGAATAACACCTCTGTGATCACTATAGTGCTCGAGCTGAAGCCGTCGGTATTTCCATAAATAACTCCATCTAACCTGCTGTCGTGTGGTCATGGCGACTATTGAAGCAGACCAGAAGCGGCAGGCCGAGCCTGACATCGTTGCCTACACCAACGATGCCGAGAAGGGCGCCCCGACGCGTGTTGATCCCGGCCCTAGAGATGGTGCCGGGTCCGATTCGGATGAGTTCCAGGAGGGTGTGCGACGCGTCCGTGCCATCACCACGATCTGGACCAAGAAGACGCTCTGGAGCATGTTTGCGCTGTGAGTTTGCTGACCTTTGCTGGTTGTTCCGCGCCGCCGCCGATCCTCCCACACGGGCTCTGACAATTACGTTTTTCTAGGCTGTACTTGATCTCATTCGTCGACTATCTTCAAAACGCCCTTGATAGTGCTCTGAGCCCCTACATCACCTCCATATTCAAGTCCCATGGCCTGCTCAACATCGGCAGCATCATGTCCACCATCATCGGCGCGTGCACTCCTCTGGCCCTCGCCAAGATCATTGACATCTGGGGTCGCGTCGAGGGCTTCCTCTTCATGCTCACCGTCTGCGTCGTCGGCATGCTCATGAAGGCCGTCTCCCAGAACGTGACGACCTACGTCGCCGCGCACACCCTCTACTGGACCGGCCACCTGGGCATCCGGTACGTCATTGGCGTCATCATCGCCGACATGACCAGCCTGAAGAACCGCATGATCTTTATCGGCTTTAGCAACACGCCGCGCATCGCGACGGCCTTTGCCGGCCCCGCGCTCGGCAAGCTCTTCTACGAGCAGGTCAACTTCCGCTGGGCCTTTGGCGCGTTCATCATCATCCTGATCGCCTGCTGCATCCCGGCACTCGCCCTCATGTCGTCCATGTTCCGCAAGGCGGCCAGGGAGGGCATCATTCAGAAACGACCGCCATCCGGCCGCACCAAGCTACAGTCGATCAAGTTCTACGCCATCGAGTTTGATATTCTGGGAATATTGATCCTCATGTTTGCACTTTCATTCCTTCTTCTGCCCTTTAGCCTGGCCAGCCGTGCTCCCCAGAAGTGGGCTACTCCGTACATTATTGCCATCATCGTCCTCGGGGTGGTTTTGCTGCCAGTGTTTTACATTTGGGAGGCCAAGTTCGCGCCAAAGCAGTTCCTGCCCTTCCACTACCTGAAGCAAGGAACCATCATCGGCTCAAGTCTGCTCGTCGGCCTCATGTATATATCCATCTTTTGCTGGAACGGCTACTTCAGCTCCTATCTCCAGGTTGTTCACAGGCAGCAGATTGACACGGCCGGCTACATCTTGAACACCTTTATGCTCACTGCAGCGGTCTTTGCACCCATTGTCGGCTTCCTCATCAGCTACACTGGTGACTTCAAGTGGACTGCTTATGCGGGCGTGCCGCTGATGCTTCTCGGCACTGCCCTTCTGATCCCCTTCCGCAGCCCCAACGCCCCTATAGGTATGCTCGTCTTCACCCAATTCCTTGTCGGCCTGGGAAGCGAGATCTTCAGTGCGTGCAGTACATTGGCTATCATGGCTCCCGTCACGCATCAATACATTGCGGCCGTCAACGCCATTGGCGGTCTGTTTGGAGGCGTCGGAGCTGCCATCGGTTTCGCCATAGCTGGTGCCATGTGGAACAACATGATACCCGACCAGCTTCGCCAACGTCTTCCTGAAGCCTCAAAAGCTAATGCGACCCTAATCTTTGGCGACATCCGGATACAACAGTCGTTTGCAGACGGTACCCTGGAACGCGAGGCCGTTGTCGGGGCATATGCTCATGTCATGCGGCTCATGGTGATTGTTGGCGCGGCTTTCATGCCCCTTTGTCTTCTATGCGTCTTTTCGTGGAAGAACATCAATGTCAAGAAAATTGAGGAGGAACAGGGCAAGCAGACCAAGGGCCTGATCATCTAGGACTGAACCTGGCTGGTTACCTGTTTCTTTTGCCGTTGGACCAGTTCCGGTGGACCCTTGAAGCAGCATTGTAGTCAATAAAAGTTACTCAAAGTTAATCAAAAGTCAATTGAAAGCTTCGAAATCTGGTCAATTCTTCTTTTCCGTAGTAGTGAATGATTAGATTCTGGTGGTACCGCATTCACATCTGGAATCGTGGCGAGGACGGTCCGTTTGCTCTCAGCCGCCGCAGTTGTTTGCATCTTCCCTCATTCTCTATGTTTACAATATGCACACTTGCATACAATTTTCTCTCACAAATATCTCATTCCAGAACTTTTCATCGCCCAAGGGAGTCTGTTCAACCGCATAATCTACATCTTCTCCAATTATACTCGTCCAACAATGCCAAAACTTCCCGACAAGTCTGAGCTCCAACTTCTCAATGGCCTCATTCTAGAGTATCTAGAAGAGCGAGTGTTGCCTCACCTCACCGAAGCTGAGCGCGAAGAATTCGAAAATGGATACAAGGAGCATGTCAAATTCCGCGTCAGCTCCGAGTCGTGCAGGCTTGTCACTTCTTTTAAGGAGGACGAGTGGCCGGAAAGTGCACTTGACGCCATTTTGGCTCAAGCATTGTGTGGCAGAGAGCAAATGATGAAGTACGAGTGGTTTGCATGCATGTACGAGCTTCATGGAGACCGCTTGGATATGGCTCCAAGAGAACGCCACCCGGAATTTGCAAAAATCGAAGCTGCCATCTTTGGCAAAACCAGCCGTTATGAGCCGCATCGGGAGGCGGCCAAGTCCAATCTAACGGGCCGTTCCACTCATGACCTACTTGCAGCCCTGGGCGCCAAGATTGATGAGATCAACGACACTGAGACGAAGCAGCATACAGAACTCGAGGATATATTCACAGCGCTTGCGGTTCCGTACCCTGGGGTGAAGGGCGTACTCTGCGGCGTCCGCAATAGCTTTTGCGGCCAGAGCGATCGATGTGCAGAGAGAACTGCTTTTCTCCGCGCGATCTCGGAGTACATCGCGGAAGCCGAATAGGATGAGACCGAGGCGAACTTTTCTCATGAGGAGAATCCATTTTTCGTGTCTCTCTAGTTTCAACGAAAACCACTTGCTTTCGGAAACAAACAGTGTGCTAGCTAGTCGATGAGCAGCTTTTCAAGGTCATGGTAGGGCTATCAAGAAGTTATACGAAGCTTGTCACTTTTTTTCAGATTGAATATATTGCTGAGGAATGCGAAATTTGTTTTCCCACCAATGATTCCCACCGCCTGTTCATCTGTGAGCCATTGATGGCCCATCTACCTATGCAGAACCGCATCGAACCCAGGCTAGGCGGCGCGTTCCCATGCAGTGTGATGCAACGCTGTGCGTATCTGTACTCTCCGCTGAGAAGACAGAACATCCCAAATTCTATTTAGCTAAATTCTCACTACTGGTAAGTCTGTGTTCCCCACACTGTCCTCTCTGTTAAACGTCAAGCTGCAGCTGACGGGGCGAATCAGGCCGCAATGGTCGAGTTTAGGACAGTAGAGCCAGGCTCTTGGGTACGTGCCAAACCGGGCTGAGATTCACTTCTACGGACTCATTGGTGCGCTAACAAACCAGGTCTCAGGCGGAAACTTGTTATAAAATTCTATACGGATTAAATTCTACTCCACTCATCTGCAAATCAGAATCCTTCCGACACTAAACGAGTATTAGGCCATTCGCCGACCGCCAAAGTGAGGCTAAACAGTCTGGCCAACCTGCTAGGATGCGGATCATCTGTCGAGTGCTCAGTAATGAAGTTGCTGCAGCTGCAGCTGCAGCTGCAGCTGCAGCTGCAACCCTACCAGTACGAATTGTAAGCCTCCGAGCTGTAACCTGACTGTGTGCCATCGTGATGTAGTTGAAAAAGAAAGGCGCTGGCCAAGACCGCTCGATCGGGTTTAGTAAAAGACCTTTCGTCGATGGACTCTGGTAGCGATGCCTCGCTTCTGACAAAGATTGCGTATCAAAAGCCACTACGATTCTCGCCGGAAACTCATCCGGAACAATTCTCCCCTTCTCGTATCGGTTTTCAGCATGCGTCCGCACTGGACACTCACTGCAGCTCTAGTCCCTGCAATACTGGCTCTCCGTGCTTCCGCCGCAGGTAGCGATACTTTTCTACGATTTAAAGGCACGCCCGCGGGAAAACAGATAGCAAATGGACTTGAGCTCCGCATATTGCCTGTCGGAGATTCCATCACGGTGGGCTTCGGAAGTGACATTGGCGGAGATGGCGATGGCTACAGGCGACAGCTGCGAGATGACCTCTCCCGTAAGGCTTACACTAGAGCGCTCCTTGAACGAAAACTGACGTAAAAGTGCAGGAAATAAAGTTGTTTTTGCTGGTACTGAAACGTTTGGTACCATGGATGACGGATACTTTGTAAGTGGTCGCGATACTCCCCAGCCACGTTGGGAACCAGAAACGACGTAGCTCACAGCAGTGGCAAAAGGCGGCATGGAATGGCAAGACAATTCAGTTTATCGCAGACCATGTCGATCTGTCCCTCGATCAGCGACCAAATATTGTTCTGGTCGCGGCCGGCACGAACGATATGAACCCCAATAACTCCATCTCGACTGAGGGCAACGACCCAGTACAAGCTGCCGCTCGCCTCGGCAGACTCATTGACAAGATTATCGGCCAATGTCCCGACGCAACAGTGCTAGTTGCCATGATTATCGACACCTGCGACCCGTCACAAGAGCCGCAGACGCAACAGTTCCAGAAGTTGATCCCCTATGTTGTCCAAAAGCGCAAGGACGCCGGCCACCATGTCCTCGCTGTAGATTTTACGACGTTTGTTCCCAGTCACGGGAAGGAAATTCTCCGCGACTGCATACACCCTACAAACCACGGCTACAAATTCATGGGCAACTACTGGTACGATTTTATCACGCAGATTCCCAGCGGCTGGATACAGGAGCCTGTCGGCAAAGACCCGGACCGGCCAGCGATTGACGACCCGAGCCTGAACGGTGGCATTGACAATAACGTTCCACCTCCGTACTACGGAGAGAGCCCTCTTGATTGTAAACCGGACGGAAGCTATCGCGATCTTCGAGACTGGGCTGTCGGGGCGGGATCGGCAAAGTGCAACTCAAAGCCAACATGGAAGGCAACGGGCAGAATTTCTGCAGGGCTTGGGCAGAATGGAGACTGGAAGTTCCACAAAGATTGGCAGATGGGGGGACAAATTGCTGCTGGTCTAGATTTGGATAACGCACAGGTGCGGTGAGTTGTTTGGTTCCCCTTGGTGCAGTGAACCACTTGATCAGCTGGACTGATAACCGTGTCATGTAGACTGCACGACATGAATGGTGACGGTAAAGCAGGTATATGTGTGCTTGATGAGTGATACGATGTGATATTAACTTGGAAATTTCTAAACAGATTACGTATGGGTCAATCCAGATACTGGACAGATTAGATGTTGGCTCAACGACCTCCCGAGGGCGTGGAGTCCTGCAGGTAACAACAACAGTATTATCGGCAGTGGCGCCGGCCGCGGCCAGACAGTTTACCTCGCAGTACGTCTTCAAAACTAAAAGAACTATATTCAAGCGCTGACTATTGTTTTCTTTTCTTTTTTTTTTTTTTTTCGGTTTCAGGACATGAATGGTGATGGGGTAAATCCTCGATCCTCCCCCACGCCGCTCTGATACTAACTACCTAACTACTAACTAGATGAACGACTACCTCGTCGTGAATCCGAGAAACGGCGCCGTCCGAGTCTTTTGGAACTACGGACCCGACAATGACTGGGCCAACGGGTGGAAGTTTGTCGACGGCGGCGTCATCGCCTCGGGCGTGCCCCATGCTAACCTCGCTACGCTGCGGTTTCCGGACATCAACGGCGACGGCCGGGCCGACTACGTCTACATTGGCAATGGCGGCTCACTGGTGCACTGGCTCAATGTCGGCTCCGTGGGCGGCACGGACGTGTTATTTCACGACCAGAAGGGTATTGCGACTGGTGTTGGCCTGGATGACTTTTCAAAGCTAGTGTTTGCAGACGTGGGTTTGCCGAGCGATGGCGCTCCCGGACTCTCTTATGAATGAAGCTAACGGAAACATCATGTAGATGAATGGCGACGGACGTGACGGTACAGTTTTTTTCCATTCTTTTTTACTCATGAAAAAGAGTCAACATTGGTTGCTGACATTTTGTCAGACTACCTCATCTGGGACAATGATGGTGGTCTCTCCGGGTTCTTGAACCAGCGTACAAACAGTGAAGGCGTTCCTCTTTACATCGATCAAGGCGGCGGCAACTCGATCTTGGAGGGTCATGGCCATACGCCAGACGCGATACGTCTGGCTGACATGGATGGGTGCCTGGGCTTCCCCTTCCCCTATAGGTTTGTGATCTGATTCTAACCATTTGCACAGAGACGGCAAAGATGACTATGTAGTCGTGGGCGACCACGGCTCTCTATCCGTTTGGTACAACCGCGGCACTGTCGACGACAGCATGGCCATTGATGGACTGCGATTCGCTGACATTTCTGGGAGCCAAGTTTGTTGCACCTCCATCTCTCATAACTTGAAGAAGCTGCTCGCTTGGACAATCCTTCTAATATGAGAGCTGCAGGGTGAGGATTTCGTCTGGATCGATCCAAAGAACGGTGCGCCGATCGTCTAGTAGGGAATTCATGCTCTGTCGATGCACGCAACACAGCTAACGGGTTTACAGCTCCAACCAAAATGGCTCATGGAGTCCGCTCAACAACGGGCATCCGATTGCTTCAGGAGCGGCCCCGGGAAGCCAGGTTGTTTTTGGCGACATTAACGGGTAACCAGACTCTTGTCTCAAGTAGTCCAGAGTCAGTTGCTGACTGGATGCAGTGACGGCTACGACGATTACTTGGTTATCAACTCGACAACTGGCGCACTCACGGCATACCTTCTCGTTCCGGAGGGAGGGGGCGAAAGCAGATTTGGAGGTTACTTGTTCGACCCAGTCGGCCAGATCGCGAGCGGGCTTGGCCCGGGCAAGAATGTCCGCATTGCGGACATTGATGGAGATGGAGTACGTTGATTCCCGTTGTTGGTGCTGATGGTGACACCCGTGACACTCGAAGCGACAGATCTAACAGCTCGACCCAGCGTGACGACTACATTTACCTCTCAGAAACCGGCAAGACGACCATCTACCGCAACATGTACGGCCCGGACACGGGCCCCGACAATCGTTACTCTGCGCTCCCTCGGGCAGACGCTTCCGGAATCGGTCAGCGACCGGAGGAGATTGGCTTCTACGACATCAACGGGTAAATAATGCCCCCCCCCCCCCCCCCCCCTTCATCTGTCCTCCTCCACCCTTGAGCAAAACCAAGTTTTTCATGACCAACATTGGCGTGCTAACCCTGGGTCTCGCAGCGACGGCAAGGCAGACTACGTCTGGACGCGCCCTCTTGACGGGCGGGTGGAGGTCTGGCTCAACATGTATCCGCAGCTGCCCGCTTGGGAGCACATTGGCGTCGTCAGGGACGGCGCGGGCACGTCGGGCGCCAACATTCGCTTCGCGCAGCTCACGGGCACGAGGCAGCGGCCGGGCAGCGGCCGGGCCGACTACGTCGCCGCAGATCCGAGCAGCGGCGCGGTCGCGGCCTGGCTCAGCGGCTGCGATGATGATGGGATGGCATGAGCGGTGCCAAGACGATTTTTCTGCTTTTGGGGGGGTGGTTCTCTTGTGCACAAGGGCTGCAACGACAAGAGGCGGGAAACGACAGGAAAGGTTGGGTCGCCCTTTGTTTGCATACGATTTTATCAAGATCAAAACATTTTTTTTCTTCACACGGTAAGACTTCTTATAAATTGCAAAGATTCGTGAATTCATCCGTCATGTTCTCCCAAGTCAACTGTCCATGATACCTGTTCTTGTTAGCCAAAGCAATCGCCCTTACATACGCCGTCCAAATACTGCGTCTGCGTTGTTCCATCTCTCCCTGCAAAATGTAAACCAAGAGCAAAAACCAAAACAATAAATCATAAACCATCAACCATTACCAAACCCGCAAATTACTATCGGCCTACACATTGTTTTTCAAAACCTCGGGCTGGTCCACAACGACATCACACGCTCATAGGGCAAAGTGTCCCCTCCGCCGAGCCTGTGGTATAGTCCGGCGCCGTCTGCAAGTCCGTCGTCGTCCGGCCCCGACCCCTTATTGTGTGGCTTTGGCAGTAATAATTAAATCTACCCCTCAGCGAGTTCAACCTCAATCACGTCTTCCATATGGTAGTGGTGCTCAAACGCTGCCTCGTCGACGGCAAGCTCGACTTCGGGCAGCAGCTCCCAGTCCGAGTCGTCTTGCGCCAAGTACACCTCAAAGTCGACGGGGAGGCAGCAGCCCTGTTCGGGGGCGGCACCGAGGACCTCGACGTCGTGAACGACGTTGCTGTGGGGGGCGTCCATTCTCTCTTCGTCGTCGGCGTGATGCTGCGAGATGAAGTTGAAGAGGCTGACTTCGTCGTCGGGGTCCGCTTCGCGAGTAGATTCGGAGTCGCTCGCGTCCGTGTCGGAGCCTGGCGCGCTCGAATGACAAGAGTCTTTTCCCATGCAGCGCTTGCTCTCCTCCTTTACAGCACAGTCTATTCCTGATGGCAGCTGGTCGTCGCTGTGCACTCTGCTGCCCATCACCACCGTCGTATCGTCATCCTCGCTGGCGACACCGGGGCCATGCCGTCCATGCCAGGTCGGTAGCAGATCCTCCCCTATGGTGAGGTCCTCGAGTCGCAAGCCTAGCACTCTGGCCTCCTCGAGACGCTCGTTGCCGAGCTGGACGAGCGCCGCACGCAGACGCGATCCGAGCGCCTGGGCGTTCTGGCACTCGACCAGCCGGGCCTGGACGACCTGGTGCAACGAAATCATGTCAGGGTCCCACCCACGACCTGGCCACGTTGTGAAGTAATTTGCGTCAATGTGGACGGCATCGAGGGTGGCGCCGCAGCTCACCGCGATTTCCAGCGCTCTGGTGGCGGCGGCCCGTAGTTGCTGCCGCACATGAACGTCGACAAGCTTGATGGGAATGCTCGCGCTGATTGCCTTTCGAAATGCAGCGGATTCGACCGTGTTCACTACACGTTGTTCGGCATCTCGTCTGTGATTAGTGCATAGCTCGTGGCCGATGGGGCAGACTGCTGAGACTTTACCTTTGGGTGTTTCCTCCGCCTGCTGCGGCCATAAGATGTCGGCTTGTGGTTGGATATCATCTTCGTCGTCACTGGAAGAGATTTCCACGACATCGGCCGCCGCGGCCTCCCATGGCAGGCGAAGGAAAGAATCGAACGTGCTCTGGTCGCACGGCATGACTGTTGGTGACGACGTAGATCAAAGAGAAGCCTGTCAAATCCGCCGCCATGGATCAGTGATGGTTGTGTATAGGCAGGTAAGACAAGCCAACAACTTACAGCAGGAAAAAAAAAAGGATGGGAAAGAAAGCGAGGGAGTAGGGCCTTTTATACGCGTGAGTAGAAGACGATGCCCACTACAGTCTTTGACTTTTCGTACAACGCTCACTGCACGATGATTGAATTTACACGGTATCATTGAAGTTGCACGGGGCTACGAAATAATGAGTGATAGAAAAAGCACAAAAAGAACGCGGATGCCAAGTATGGTAGTAGGCGTTGTCAGCCAGCAGTGATGAGCATCTGAATGCGCAGCACAGCACGCAGCGTCATGCTGCTGCCACGGCATGCTGCGTGAGCGGCACAGTGACCAACGGACTGCCCTCCGTCCATCACATCGCCCCGAGCCAATGGCGCCCGCGCAGGTTTCAGAGAACAAGGACCACTGCGCGTCAGAGTCATTACACTTCCCGGAACGAATACCAAAAGCAGACATCGCCGTGGTACGTGTTTTTTGTGGCAAAGAGACAGTTGCACGAATAACCCGTCGCTACGAAGCTTTACGTGGGACTAATAACAGGTCTCGTCGGGAACACGAGTCTTGGCTGACAAGCCGACATTTAGTTTCCTATGCCTCTTTCAACCCAGTAACTTCTAGGTGCTCGATTGGCACATTACAAACCAGCAGCAGCTTTCTTCCCAGTCGTCTCAAATTTGGTGGCGGCGACCAGGACAACAGCCTGTGGGGGATTCAAGCTGCCCGTCATTGATCGAGTCGTGACTAACACAGTTGCGTCAACGACGGCAGCTACGAGTTTCAACAAAATGTCCGCCGCCGCCGCCGCCGCCGCCGCCGCCCGTCCGCCCTCATACATGGCCCGAGGACTTGTTGCCAGCAGTGGTCTGCCAGCTCTCACTATCCAAATGCGGGAGCAAGTCTCTGGGCGAGAGCACCAGGCGTCGACATCGACGAACGGGTTGGTCTGTGCTTGCAGTCTTTTGCCGACAGGCCTGGGACTTGCTCTGCACAGAGTTGAAGAGGTCAAAACTCTCTGCAAATCGACTGGTATCGCAAGAGAGAACACCGAGCTCAGCCCCAGCAGCAGGTGGCGCGGGCTCTGGGGAGCGGGTTGGCAAAGATGTTTCGGTTTCCAAGGACTTTTCAGCTTCCCGAGTAGCACATTGCTTCAATTGAGGCACAGATTGGTTTCTCTTTGTGCATTGTAGTGTAATTTGATATCGTCACGAACATTTTTTTTTTAAAAAAAAAGCACACGTTGTTCCCATTTTTCGCATCCAAACGCCGTTCCCATGAGTTTTGATTCACCACAAAATTCGTAGCTCGCATTGTCGTCGTCGCCGTCGTCTTCATTGTCGGTCGTCTTCCATTGTACGTCTTCCCTGTTGTCCTTACTGAATGCCCTCCATCTCCGTCTCGTCCGGGCCCTGTCGGACCTCTTCTTCGACTTCTTCTTTCTGAACCTTGACGTCCGGAGCATCTACACCCCCAAACAAGTTAGCTAATCTTGCTACATCACCGCCACCACCACCACCCGGGGGAAACAAAGAAGCAAACTTACCAGCCATGGCGGCCTCGCCCTCGGCCTCGGCCTTGCGCCGCAGCGCGTGGCCCAGCTGTTTCTGCAGCTTGCGCGCCTTCTTGGAGCTGATCTTGGCGTTGGGCCCGCTGGTCGGCAGGATGCCCGGCCGCGCGCCGCGCATCACGTCGACCTTTGCAATCTTGTGCCGGCCCTCCTCGGAGCGCTTCTGCCGCGTCTTGCGGGCCTTGGCCGCGCGGGCGGCGAGGCGGTTCTTGGACGGGCCGTTGGGGTTTTTGACCGATGGCATGGTTATGAATTTGGTTGTCTTTTTTTTTTCTGTCTGTCTGCCGTCTTGAGCGCGCGTTTAGAGGACCAACTGTGCGATCGCGAGAAATTTCGGGTGACGGAGAAAAGACGGTTGGCAAAAGTCGGGTTGCTTGTCGCAAAAAGTCGGTCGCAACTTTTTTTTTTTTTGAAGTGAGTTAGCGTTGTCGATATACCAGCTCTCCGTTTTTTATTCTCCACGCCCGCTAACTAGGCCAGAAATCGCCAGAGGAATGGCCAAAAAAAAAACGCCAACTAATAAATTTACTTGTCATAAGATAAGTAGCCTTTCCTGCCTTTTCGAATTTTCTGTGCTAATTTCATTGTCTACCTTCGTAAACGGGGGACCTGGAAAGCCCGCATGAGCTGGCAACAAGGCGTGGACAGGCAATGCGCGCCTGCGAATCAATGGATGAGCTGTTACGTTAGTACACCACAGCACAAGAAAGAGCTTAAACGGCAAATTGTCAAAGGGCTCCCTCTGAAATTCGATGGCTATGGGCATCAGCCTCGTATACAAGAACAATAGCAATAGACTCCCAACACATTTCACTCCTGTCAATAATTTTGCAATGTGCCTTTTCCTTTCCTTGTAAATCAATTACTCCAATCAGGACGCCGTGACCATGTGTATAGTAGTGTCGTTTTCGTAAATGCCAAGCCATATGGCTTCGTAGTTTATTAATGAGCCGAAGCATGATTGTTGCGGCCAAGCGTGCTGGGTGTGTCGGTGCTGGCTCGGTCGGTCCGGTTGAGCATGTGCCGGCTCTCGTCGTGCTCCTCCTCATCGCTGAGACCCTCGAGCTCGAATTCTTCAGCGTCGCGCAGACGGCCTTGCTCGTGGGCGCCGCCGTTGAGGTGAATGTGTCCGTTGCTGTACTTGTGTACTTCTTCGGTCGTCGAGAGGCGGTCGTACAGGTGAATGAGCATGTTTGCGAAAAGGAACACCATAAAGGCAAGAGAGTAGAGAATGAGTGAATAAGCAACGCCATCCATGCCAGAACTGTCGACAAGGTGCATTTGCTCCTCGGTGGCGCCCATGAAAAGGAATCCGGCAGCATACATGAGAAAGACGGGAATGAACTGGAAGCTGCTCCAGGTGCGGCCGCTTTCGTCAAGCGACTGCTTATCCTTGAGGACAAATGCGATTTCGATGACGCGCGTGACGCCGACAGCCATCAGCGTCTTGCCAAACATGGCATGCGTCATGGCGCTGACCATGAGTTCCTGGGGGTGGGCAGACATGGCCCAACCGGTGATGAAGATGACAAAGGCGGGGATGAAGTTGCGCTTGGGGTTTCCGTCGCGGTCGCGGCTCAGCCAGATACCGGCCAGGCCAGCGCACCACCAGACGATGCCCATGGTGGTGTGTTGCCAGTCGTTGCGGACCCAGGCAGTGCCCCAGCGGTGTTCGGTAAAGGTGTTGACGCAGCCCCAGACGGCGATGACGGAGCTGTCAAAGAATTCCTGCGAGCGACCGGTGCGGCGCATCCATACCTGGCCAGCGAGGAGGATGATGGTGAGGATGATGCCGTAGGCGATGAAGGCGCCTCCCATGATGAAGTGGGCGGCGCACTGCCCGAGATGATCGCCCTGGCAGAAGCCTAGCGTGGTGATGCCGCCAAAGACCATCTGAACCCAGGCGAGCAGGGGCATGGCCTTGCCGATGATGGAGTGGAAGGGGCGGATCAGGAGACGGATGCGGCCGTTGATGCCGCGTTCCCAGTGGCCTTTGAGGTAGAGGCCGAGCACGACCTGGGCGACGAGGAGCAGCTGGAGAATGTTGGCAAAGACGGAGTGGATGTTGTTGCCGACATATTGGCGTCCACCGTGAGCGTGTCCGAGGAAGAAGCCGACGAGAGCGAGGGAGGAGCCGACAGCCTGGGTCGGGACGTGCCAGCGAGATTTGGTCATCTGTGCAAGGCCGTTTGTTAGTCGGACAGCAGGGGTCGGCGGGCATTGGGGGAAAAGATCAGCTTACACCCAGGACCATGCCGATGGGGAAGATGACGCCATAGGCCAACATTTGGATAAAGATGTGAAGCCATGTAATGGAATCCTGTTGCGTTGTCAGCTTGTCAACCAGTCGCCTTGAGAACATGTCCCGTCATCCGGAGTGGTGGCGGTGGTGATAGTGGTACGGACCAGAGGTTCCTTGGTGACAGTCTCGCCCTCTGGAATCGGGTTCGAGGCGCCGTGGCCGTGGCTATGGGCCTGAGCATGACCGAGCAAAGCAACGGCCACAAGGAAGGATGCGGCTGATGGCAGGCCGGCCGCGTTGTACATTCGTCGTCGGATCGCCATGGCTGCTGCCGCTGCTGCTGCTGCTAACGCGTATACGCGCAAGGCCAGACAGAAAGCGCTGGTTCGGAGAGCAGACGGACGGCACCGCCGGGAGTAGATGAGTGTCGCGGCAAATGCAGCGTCAACGCTGATGCGGGATCGATGAAGGAAAAAAAGGAATTCGTGCTGCCGCGAGCCCGGTTGGTGTTGCAAAGGGAACAGATGCCAAGAGAGAATGCAAGTTTTCAAAGGGGGCAAGTTATCCCAAGGCTAAAATAAAATGACCTACGGAAGGCCGGATCTCTCAAGCACCTCGCCAAGTCACTGTATTAGTGCTCCATATGGAGTGATAGGTACCAATAAGTTCAATGTCCGCCCGCCCTCTTATTGCGTCCTTGCTGATTGGCTCCCCACTACAACTACCAACATAGAGTGGGTCTGTCCCGCAAAAGCCGCAGCTCCCTGTCAGCTTCTTTCGCTTGGTCTTGTCAGGGGCAGGGTTGACAGCTACGGAGTATCACTATGCACCGTCTTGGCGGTAATAATCAACGTTGGCACTTCATAAGAGCCGTCAAATATAGGCCATCTCAATTTTTTTTTTGGGGGGGGAGGGGCCAACTCGAACCAGGAGACAGTGCTCGCGGCGTACACTCTTCTCCACCATTTCCACGTATGGCCGGCAGTTACATGCCAGTAGCAGACACCCAAACCAAGAACCAACCAAAGGACCAACCAAAGCCCCTATTTCTGTCACTATGCACTGACTGATTGATACTAATCGGCGATGCTACCGGTCGCCCTCCAATCTATAGAGGCCACATTACGGAGTACTCTTCTCTATATTGTGTTGGCCCTTCAATGGAAAAATTATCATATAATGTCACCTCATCCTGTGGAGCTACTTTTCACCCAAAGACGGCATCGACGAGTTCAATTATATGAACAGCGTTGCCATAAAAGCCTATTCTCAACTTGCGACGCCAAAAGAGCCAAAAGAATTTCTAAAAAAAAGAAGAAGAAGAAAATAAGAGTAAAATGGATAGCAAAGCCAATAGTAATGAGTGGTTAAAGGACACCCGGTATTGTTACTGTATTCCATTATCTTTTGGGGCTATGCGATTTACCACTGTCAAGCTGAGGCTGAGCAATGGGATCACTGTCCAAGCCGGGCCTGAGAGAAAATGTAGTTCGGTTCCAGATCTTAGCATTGCTGGGTTTCAGTCTGTATTCTACTATTACACTTCGCTTCTATTTGTTTCGCACGTCGCGCCCCCCGACCTGCCATGCCCTTGCTTGTCCAGACATTCAGCCCACAATCACTAACATGCTCATCCACATATTCAAACCGTACGCCAGTGTTTCCATGTTTTCATTGCCGTTTTCGCGCGCATTTCTATATCATTTGCTAACAATCAACACATTACATGACGGCGAGTAGTTTCACCAACTCCGATAGTATGTGGCGGGTCACAAGGTGCGTTGAGGGCTAGTATCGCCCGTTTCGTTAATCGTTGTGAGTCCACGTCAATGGGATGTCTTGGGTCATCACAGTCATGCGTTGTCGATTACTTGTGAGAGAATCGGAGAAATCGATCGAAGCCACCCAGCCAATAAATACTCTATCATACGCGCGATATCCAAGACTTGAGAGATGGAAACCGTAACCACGTCTGTAGCTCTACCGACACAGCAACGGGGAATCTGGAACTAGAGACTCGACCCGACGTGACGGGACAGCTCTATCTCATAATCTTCATTCAGATATGGATGTTCAAGTACATATCACACGAATACAAGTAACAGTCTCCAAATAATCAATTCCAGATCTTTCTAATATGTCTTTAAATGACTCCAAGCGTGAAACACATCTCGACTAGAGAGATTCAACAAAATCCGCATGACTAAATATTAGCGAACGGAGACGGGCTGCGACGGTGTAACCCATCTTGCGGCGCGAGGCCGGTGGAAGCCGGTCTACCAGCCATGTCTCCGGCTGTAGCGATACGCACGTTTCTGCGAGCCGGGGGTGCAGAAAGTGGCCTGTCCGGCGGCATTCCAGGCTCGAGAACACCTGCGCGCTGGTGCGCCGCAGGTGCAGAAGTCGGTCTGGCGGGCATCGTTCCGGCTTCGAGGGCGTCTGCCCCAGTGCGGCTCTGGAGCTCATGTGAGTCAAGACGAGCGCTTTCGCCATTCCGAGAACTGAACCGACGGAGAACAAATAGCAACCCCACAAAGAAGAAGAAGAGACCGATCATAAAGATGAACCAGGCGGCGAAACGCGCCCCGGCAAATGCCCGTCTTCTCATCATGACATGGCCAGTCATACTATTGAAACTCGTAAAGTTATTCATACTAGCAGCTTATAGCTTCCGTTCACTGATGGCGTGGATGTAGTTGATTTTGATTATGCAGTAAAGTGTTGTGAATCGCTGGCTTGACTCGATGTACCAGGTTGCGGTCGCGTCAAGCTTTTATAGACGGCCAAATCAATGACTACAACTCTTTGCATCCTCCATCTTCAAAGGCAATAAGTGATTGGTGGGAAAAGACAATTTGACATTGTTGGCCATCTTTGTCAGTCTTTGACTGTCTACAAAGCAGAAAGCAGGAGGTTTGGCGGATGTGAGACAACAAAGGGCATAGGAGGGGGCACCTCAACGACTTTCAAGGCAGTCATTCTTCCAGCTCTCTAGTTTTTTTTAGTTTCGTTTTATGAATGAAAATGTAGGGTGAAAGAGCGAACAGCTTTGCTAATTGTCAAGGGGGCTGTGTCCTCGGACATTGCAATGCATAGGACTGTGGAATGCTCAAAGTCGGGGATGAGCCGATCAGCAGATAAGCAAATCATTTTTACGGCGGATATGGAGCTACAACTCCATGCCAGTCCTGCATCTATTCAATTGGGACAATTCTCTCTGTGGAAAAGAAGAAGAAACAGGAAGAAGAAGCCTTCAACAGTTGCTGCGTGAACCAGGCCACGAGCGGCTCGAGGGACAGATGGGATCCTCGCCTCTGCAGTAATAAGTCGGAGCCTGACCATGGCCATTCGCGTTTATTGAAATTTATTAAGCTTGGACATCGATGAATACTCGAGTTTTTAGGTATTGTCCATCCTCATTATCGTAGTACTATTAACTCGGGAACTCGATTGGTTTCACATTTCACAAAGGTTGAGCGTCTCTCAAAACAAAAAGAAAATGAGAATAATGTCCAGCTAAATACGGCTATCACCCCATCTCCTTCCTCCGGTCTGCCTTGGCGAGTGTTTTCGGCTTCTGTCTGTGGTTAGCATGACACTGTTACTTAACTATGCAGACGTCTATCATGCGGGGACCTCAACGGCAGACGGGTATCTGAGCTCTCTGCTTGACGGTGTCACTGTTTGGGCTTCTTTCGCTGGCTTGTGTCCCTTTTTTCGCTCTCCAGCCTCGAGGCGACGAATCTTGGCAACGAGACGAGCATGCGTCTTGTGGTCCTTCCATCTCTTGTATCCGAGCAGGGCGATGCAAAGAGCAAGGAAAACGATGCATAGGCTGAGGCCAGTGACGGTCGCATCAGCATGCGACGAGCAGCTAATGTCAATTTTGGATGTTTGCTGGTCCATTTCTGATTCTTTGGCAAATTTGCCGTCGTAGCTAGTAGTATATGATGACAATGTTGATTCATGAAAAACGGACGTCTCTGCTGGCACATTTATAGTCAAAAGGTCGAGTACCATCGCATAGACATAGTCTTTTACATGGGAAGACGTTCCATTGTATAAATTTGATTGTTCTACAACAGCACAGCCTCATTGACAGGCCGTCTTTATTCATCCATTGAAAGCCGTCCAAGCGAGACCAAGACCCTTTCAGAAGTTTTCCTGCCTTGAAAAGAGAAAAAAACACCACCCCAAAACCGAAACGCCAAATTCTGCATGACCCAAAAGAAAAAAAGGAAATAGATCTACAAGCCACAAGTGTGCCTGCATGCGGTAATCGAGAGAGGCAGCAAAGTCTATTGCTCATTGCGCAGCGACTCGAGAAGCTTCTTGGCCTTGTCCCAGAGCTCCGCCTCCATGTCGCGCTCGACCTTTGTGCTGCGGCTGTTGAGCCAGCCGACGTCGAGACTGCCGACGGCGCCTAGTCCGTTGGGCCGCAGCGACGCCCTGCTCGGCGCGTTGGGGTCGGCGCGCGACGCGCTGTTGAGGTCGACGATGCCCGCCTCCTCGAGCGCCATAATCTGCCGCTTCATGCGCACGTCAATGTTGTGCAGGGCGGTCAGGAAGGCGTCCGTGGACCCGGTAAAGGCAACCTTGGCCGCGTGCGCGTCGACGTCGGCGGCGTTCCTGCGCTCGGCGGCGGCGGCGGGGCTGCCCGGCGAGGGCGTGGTGAGCGAGCTGAGGGCCGTGGCGGCGTGGTTCATGAGCTGCACGGCCGACTTGTCAATGGCGTTGAGCTGGCTGATGTTTTCTTCAATGGTGAAGGGCTCGTGTATGCCGGCGGGCGAGCCATCGCCCATGGCGACATCATTTGGCGATGCCATTTGCGAGTAGTGGCTCGGCCGTTTGCTGTCGATGTTGTTGGTGGGCGAATATGAGTTTGGGCGACGCAGTGCGAGCGGTTGGTTGTGGGGGAGTTTGCTCTGTGAGTGGAAGCAGGGCTAGCAACAACAGTGAGAGAGGCGGATGGACTGTGGATGTATGTATTCACTAACGCGGCGAGCCGGGACTGCGAGGATGATCTGAGCAGAGAAGCTATTCGGTTTCTATGAAAGAAAAGAAAATTTGTACCAGTGATTCTTCTACATCTTGATACTCACCTCTTTGTTGGGTCGTCTTGTCCTGTTCCGTCTACAGCTTGACAACCAAGACACGTGATGCGTTTCGATTCCAGTCACCAAAGCGCATCAAGACGACCATCTCATTCGAATCTCATAGAACGCAAGTTTTTACATTGCGCAATTGAATCCTAAATAAGAAGAGCTGCCCTGCCCAAATCAGCTTCCAGAACGGACAATAATACGTACACGCCCATCGGTCGGCTTCCTGTGCCAAAGTAATGTGGGGCCGGTCTTGAACTCTACCTGGGCCGCTTCGCAACTCCATCCTCGATTGCGCATCCTCCATCTATGCCATACATGACGACGCGCGCGTACGGACCGCCCTCGGGGTAAACATCATCGCTCTTCTCCGTCCTTGTGATCATTACGAATTCGCGGCTCGATTCTTTGCGCATCACGCTGTGCGCCCGTGGCCCGACGTGCACCACACGGTACGCGAGGATCCGGGTCGCATCCCTCCCCAAACGACACCAGCAGCTGTCGCGCGACGGCGTCCATCACACCGTTGCGGTCGATTCGTGTTTAATAACACTGTCAATATTCTCCCGAAACACCGCAAAAGCCAAGCACGATGACGCAGCAAACACCAGTTCCCCCGCCCGTTTACGGCCAGCCAGTTCCTGCGCCTGCACCGCCGCCTGCTGCAGCCCCAGCTGCCGCTGCGACAACGACTGCCGCTGGGGGAGCCATGTCCAATCAGAATTTGAACCAAATAGTACGTGGTACAGCTGTTCCTAGGGCCACAGCGGCTCTGTCATCCATATCGCAAAACAGTCAACTGTCTTTCACTGTCAACGCTCCATGATGGACCATTTGTCGCCAGTACTATTTACTAACGATTGACAAAAGGTGACGGACTATCTGCTTAAGAGAGGCTTCAACCGTACTGAAGAAGTTTTCCGGTCTGAATCCAAGCATTTAGGCTCGGATGGAAAGCCAATTCATCAGCCTGCAACTCTTGGGCCCAAAAAGTACGGCAAGGCATACAGACTTCTAAAGGCATGGGTTTTCAACAACCTCGATATCTACAAGGTGCGCGTTTGTCTCCGTTGCACCACCCGCTCCTTGTCTAACACCGTCTAGTTTGAGCTGTCCAAACTGCTCTGGCCAGTCTTTGTCTACTCCTACATTGCTCTAGTCGAGAATGGATATACCGACGACGCCAAGATCTACCTCAAGGACATGGGGCCCCAGTTCCAAACGGCACACGCAGACGATTTGAAGACTTTTGCAACCGTTACTTTACCAGCACATACTGCCGAGAACCCCGTCATCATGCTCTACAAGAAGAACAAATACAGAATCCCGCTCAATCAGCACGCGACCGGGGACCTGTTCAACTTTCTTGAGCGCGAGTCCGAGCAAGGAGGCACAGTTATACGCCATATCCTAGTCAACCACTGCCAAATTGACTCGACGGCGCGGGGTCCCATTACTCCGTTTAGCTTCGAGTCCGTCTTCCGTCGCGCAAAAAACATGGATATGGATGATATCGACACCAAGGAAGGTGTGCCAGGTATCAAGCTGGGCCTTTCAAACAAGGATGTTCTCGATCCCGCTGCTCCTCTCCAACTAGGCCCACTGCCCATGGACGCTGAACTGCGCGACGATGTGCGCGCCGAACTCGAGGACGAAGAGAAGCGCAACCCCTCAGCGCCAGGTGTCACAACACTTCTCGAAGAATTTGACCAGAAAATTAAGCGGGAGGACAGTGCCGATGCTCCGAATAGAGCCGATCTTCCTCTGCCCCCGTCTAGGCCACGGGACATTATGCTCGAAATGCAAAAGCTACGCGAAAATAGAGACCGCTTCAAGATTGAAGGGCGCACTGGAGGCGTTGGAATTTCTGTCAGCGCCTGCATGTTCACGTTTCACAACACAATAGGCAGTGTCGCATGCATGGACTTTTCCGATGACGGGCAGCTTGTTGCGGTCGGTACATCCGAATCATATATCAGAGTTTGGTCTTTGGATGGAAAGGCTCTGTCATCCATGAATGCACACGAGAAGGATTCCAAGTTCAACAGCAGAAAGCTCATTGGCCATTCTGGGCCCGTTTACGATGTATCATTCTCCGACTCTGCCGCCGGAGCACCCCAGCGACTATTTGGAGATGAGGCCCAGCCAGGTGCCAAGATTGATACGAAGCCTAAACTGCTGCTGTCTTGCTCCGCTGATGGCCAGATCAGACTTTGGTCGCTTGAGTCATGGTCTTGCCTCGCTGTATACAGGTCTCATGACGGGCCAGTATACCGCACGCAATGGGGCCCCCACGGGCACTACTTTCTCAGCGGCGGCTATGACAAGACTCTCCGAGTCTGGATGCAAGATCATGCCTCACCCCAGCGCTTGCTTGTTGGGCACGATACATCTCTTTCCGCCCTGACCTGGCACCCCAACGGCATGTACGCATTTTCCGCATCAGACGAAACCGACAAGTCCATCCGCATGTGGTCCGTAATCACCGGTGGCTGCGTGAGAGTATTCTCGGGGCACACTGACTACATCAGCGCTCTGGAATGTGCACCCAACGGCAAACTCCTTGCCAGCGCTGACATTGCTGGTAATATCTTCTTCTGGGACATTGCCAAGGGTACGCGTATTAAGCGCTCTCGTGGTCACGGGAAGGGTGGCATCTGGTCTCTCAGCTTTAGTGTCGAGTCTACCGTGCTTGCCTCTGGCGGGCAAGACGGTACAGTTCGACTGTGGGATGTGGAATCCCCCGCCGACCCCCAAAAAGCTGCTCAGCAAGCCGGCCTGGACGCCGGTACGCTTACTGGGGCCGACTCTCTCGCCGCCGGTGCGCAGGACGCTTCCCGATCGGTTGGGGGCACGGCTCAGCAAGGCCCGGCCTCGGCGAACACGGCAGGCAACACCAAGAAGAAGGGCAAGGAGGTTATGATCACTCCGGACCAGATCAGCGCGTTCCCTACGAAGAAGACGCCAGTCACAAAGGTAAAATTCACAAGGATGAATCTCGTAGTCGTTGGAGGGTGCTACGAGCCCGAACGGTAGATTGTGTGTCATGGTTTGAACTTGTAAAGGACAAAAAAAGTTTCAGTTTTGCAGACGAGGAGAACAGTTTGACAGCTTTTAGAAGCTCGGAGGTGGTTCAACAGCTCGACGGTCATGCTAGGCGTTTGGAGTTGCCTACCTGTATTGTAAACTACGAAGCTAGGTACCTGGGCGGATGTTGGGAGAGGCGCAAGACAACTCGCGATACCTGTGCAAGTAGTGAATTGGAAACGAGACGATGGAAATTTAATTCTAATTGGCTATCATTTTTCAATTATGAATATTTCCAAAATATGAACACTCGTTGAATGGAAACTTTTTTTTTTTTGGAAAAAAGAAATATATTCTTTTCTTATATTTCTCGTGTCATTTATTTGGTAGCTGCACCTACTTCCAACCTTTCATCTACCTCTAGATGCCTAGTATCGATATAGATTTACTATCGCTTTAGAACTCTCTAGGTTGTCATTTATAAAGCCCTAGCAATACTCTTTATAAATAGCTAGTCCACCGTTCATTCGCACTGGCACTTTTGGGCTTTCAACAGTCTTCTGGACACCAGTTCAATACACGGCCGATGTGCCTGGGAGTAATCAATTACCTGGACGCCTGGCGCGCCTTCGACACTAATACATAACCTCAACTGTTGCTGTAACCTTGATTTTTTTTTTTTTTACCTAACAATGTTTCTCTTCATTTTGGTATTAGCCGTAGCCTTTTCAACGGCTACTTCATCATCCCCTACCCCCAAAGGATGGCAAGTACGATGTCCAATCTGTCGTCACATACACTGTGCCCGGCATCTTCCTCAGGGACGAAAACGCGACACCAAGCAGAACCAAGCGAGATATGAAGTACAGCACACTGCTGCCGTATAAGATCAAAT
Organism: Cordyceps javanica; assembly: GCF_051103115.1. Classification (NCBI taxonomy): domain Eukaryota; kingdom Fungi; phylum Ascomycota; class Sordariomycetes; order Hypocreales; family Cordycipitaceae; genus Cordyceps; species Cordyceps javanica. The sequence goes on from NC_139299.1 coordinate 3,229,531, forward strand.
CGTTGCATATACGAGGGAACCTTGATTTCCTTGGCCACATTTGAGTTCGAGCCTCCTGCCTGAGTCTTTTTCTATCGGTACGGTAGAACGCCTTGACGAGGCGACCGAAGTTCCGTTTGAATTCCTCGTCGTCGTGCAGTTCCAGCTTCTTCCTATCTCTCCTATGATCTGTGCCTTGATCGTTGTCTGGCTCATTTAGTGCCTTGCTGGACACGCCCTTTTCGTCATCGTGAAGCTCCAACCTCCGTCCGGGGTCTCGGACTTGGTCATCGCCTGGCTTGTTCATTGGAGTGCTGTACAGGTTTTGATATCGGCCGCGCAAGAGCAGAAAATCTCCAACGTCTCGCAAAAATAGACCAGCATCCGGCGAGTCTACCGCGAATATATGCGAATACTCTAAATCATCGAAAGAATATCCTCCATATCGCACAATGTTATTAAAGGCTTCCTGCAGACTTTTGATAGCTTCGTTGACAGGATAATTTTTGGGGTAATGCCAGCGATATTCTTGCAAAAGTCTTAAAGACTTTGCAACAAATAACTCGGGCTTCCCCGCAGACCTGGTAGACTGGGCTATTGGGATTGACAGTAGAGCAAATATAGGGAATACTGCAGAGACAATGGTTGCTGTCCGCCAGAGTAGTTTCTCTTCCGTCGTAGGAAACTCGAAGGGCCAGGCGATAGCATGGATTAGACCAAATATAGCAGAGGCTCCCGCCAGGGGGTATACGACTGGATGGACGATATTTGTGCTATTGTCGGGTGGTAGGCTATCGTTTGGTATCCGTGGCGGATCATCTCTCGATCCGATCTTGTGCGAAACGTGTTTGTGTCGGTTACTCAGAATTGCCCACAGGCTATCGTGCCGAGTAACAGGGATGCGGATATCTGAGCTGATATTTGTGGCCCTATCGATGCCTTGTGGTTTGTGAATATTTATAATGTAAATCATTATACCGCAGACTGCAAAAGAGAGCGTGACCGTCTCGAGCTGTGAAAATGGCATATGTTGGATGGAGCGAGTGATAATAGAAAAGATCAGTTGCAAGATCTGCAGGCCGGCCCAAATCTTTGCTAGCCAGTTTTGTTTGCTTTTGTCTTGTATGTCTTCCTTGATAATTTCTGGGTTTGGGCCTAGCAGTTTCAAATCCATTGCGGTAAGACGAACCGTTCTTTCGTCAGTGCCACATAGGAAGCCGCCCATATTGGCATAGTAGCAGTGTACCAGCGTCCAATCCGGGTCCTTTTGCGTCGCTTTGCTACGCTCCTCGTCGTCGAGCTTTTTCCCAAATTTACCTCGGAGCCACTTCCACCAAACTGTGTACCACGGCCAGGTCTCTCGTAGCCACCTCCACCAAACTGTGTACCACGGCCAGGTCTCTCGTAGCCACCTCCACCAATCTCTGTAATTCATCACCTCGTTCTGCAGGCACCGCCACCAGATCTTGTACCAAGGCCATCTAACACTGTACTTGACATATTCCATCTTTTGAAGTGCTTTCCATGCCATTCGAAACTGAAATCCGGCATGTACTAAGATAACTTCTGGGAAGAGTATGGTTATTAACATCCATTTCAATTTCCGTCCAAATTTTGTCCAAGGGCCATCCGTACTATGAGGAACGTTAAAGTGCTGGATAGACCATGTACAGGCAATAATAGTCGCTAGGCAAGAGCTGAGGATCGCCCAGGTGCCGCGATAGCAGCTCCCAGACTGCCAGTCCACTGGACCATTGGTATAATCCGTAACATTACAGGTGCGAGCTGCCTCCAGCGTGGGCAAGAACGATGCCAGCAGTAAGTGTGTGAGCATGGCAAATAGAGACGGGGTGCTGCTTTTCTGAGAATAAAGTGACAAAGACCGTTTGCCAGAGTGATGGTCTAGGTATGAGGGCAGACTACGGAGCCTAAGCAAGGTACCTATAATATAATCGTCCTCAACCTTGCTAAGCATGGCGCCTCTCTTGCACTTGAAATATGATCTAAACTAACGTGGAAGCTGAATGACGTCGATTTCTGTTATTCGGAGCATGCTCTGATACCCCTCCACGCTGCCGATCGTCATAGAAGATCATGAAACGACTTATCATCAACCACCAACCTCGTTTACTATGACAATCAGGCAGCACGGCTGGTGTCGGGACCATTAGCATGGGGCGGCTGGAGACGGCACGTCTGGCATCAATGCATGGACTCCCCGCTCACAATAGGGATTTCAACGTCCGATTGGGCTCCGACTCGGATAGCTGAACAGCTTGATGCAGCTCCAGCTTGGCACAGCGAAGATTAAGCTTGGGTGTCTCAGTTCCAAGACTCTTGGTGTAAGCTTCAGATGATCCTCCCACCCCGATATATTAATGATGTCATTTCTTGGCATTCTTTCATGCATGGGGGATTGCACATTTTGCCGAGACTTCTCCTATATCCAGTCCAACTCGGAGTACAGTACGTGCAAAGAAGACGGAGAACTTCACAAAAGGTACGGCTATATTGTCAGATTCATGTTTTCGCGAAATCGCTCCGAGTCGCTTCCACACATATCTTTGTTATCTCTGATTAATACTGTTACGAAAATCCAGCATGCTCTTTCTTTGGAAAAGGAAGCGACTCGAAAACACGGCCATCGACAACTTTCGGCAGATGGTCATTGACGACAGCCAGTACCCTGTACTGGATCGAGTTCGAGCTGGAGAGGTCTGCCTGAGATGTGCCGACAGTCATGACCGAACAGTTTTGCATTGGGCTGTAATCCTAATGAAATACGAATTGGTGAAACTTCTTCTCCAAGAAGATGTTGATATTAAGGCGACGGATTGTTTCGGACAGTCAGCGACATCCTACGCGATACAATCTAAGCAGTGGAACATAGTGAAGGTCGTATTAGACAGCAGACACTACACAGAGGAAGAAGTAATCGATGGCAGCGGACGAAGCGTTCTTCACCTCGCAGTGGAAACAGACGATTTTTCAATAGGAGAGATCTTCTTTGCAGAGCTATGCTCGAAGGGTAAGCTCATCTCCTCGCATGACCACAACGGACGAACTCCGTTGCATTCTGCTGCAGCTATAGGCAGTCGCGCCAGGACAGCGGGATTGCTCGATAAGGGTGCCAATATCAAAGCCTGTGATGGAAAAGGCCAGACCGCGCTGCACTGCGCAGCTCGCTGCGGATCGGTGGCAAGTGTGAGGCTCCTCATTGAGCGGGGAGCTGATGTTGGGATAAAGGACGATATTGGCCATACGGCAGCACACGTGGCAGCTGAGAATGGGCATCGCGCAGTTACGATGCTGCTACTCGACGAGAATAAGCTGGAACTCGAGCGTGCCGACATCGAAAAGCTGTTGGCCGTGAATGTGTCTGATATTGATGAGGTAGATGGGGACGGCGACACGCTGCTGCACTGGGCAGCTCGACACGGTAAGGCGGAACTGGTTAACGTCATTCTGAAGCACTTCGGAGACGAAGTCGGCGCAAGCATGGAGAAACAAAATTACAGCGGCAAGACGCCACTGGAATGTGTGATGCCTATCGACAGTCCGATCGTCAACACCATGTTGCAGCATCTCGTGGATACTTTCGGTTTGGTTAAGAAGATAAAGAGGGATAAGGGTCAGACGCCGTTGCACTACGCGGCGCGGTATGGAGACGCAGCCATCGGACAGCTGGTGCGGGAACAGCTCAAGAACACGGGCGTTAGAGCAGATGTTAAAAATGGCAAGGGAGACGTTCCACTGCGCGTGGCGGTATACGCGGGCAACGCTGTGATGGTTGATGCAATACTGCAGCATTTTTGGGACTCTAACAAGAGATCATGGCATTATTCGGAGGAGCGGCCGCTGCTACACGACGCAGCAAAATCTGGCGATGCAGCGGTGGTGAAAGCAGTACTGCGATATCTCAAACAGACAGAAGGCTATGCAGATTTGATGGTTCGAGACGGAAAAAAAAAAATACCACTGCACTACGCGGCAGAGAGTGGTAACGCGGCGACGGTAGACTTGCTACTACAGCGGACGGGACAGACAGAAGGCTATACAAATTTGATAGTTCGAGACGGAAAGAAAAAGATACCACTACACTACGCGGCGGAGAGTGGTAATATGGCGACGGTAGACTTGCTACTACAGCGGATAGGACAGACAGAAGAAGTCGCGGCAATAACGATGCAGGATAAATATGGGTTAACATCTCTACACTGCGCGGTGAGGAGTGGCAACGCGGCGACAGTAGACTTGCTACTACAGCGGATAGGACAGACAGAAAGAGTCGCGGCAATGACGAGGCAGAATCGCGATGGGTCAACACTACTACACCATGCTATAGAGAATGACAACGCGGCGATGGTAGACTCGATACTGCGACGGATGGGACAGACAGAAGCAGTCGCGGCAATAACGATGCAGGATAATGATGGGTCAACACTACTGCACTACGCGGCAAAGAGGGATAACGCGGTGGGGGTAAGCTTACTACTACGATGGATAGGACAGACAGAAGGAGTCGTGGTAATGACGATGCAGAATTGCTATGGGTCAACACCACTACATGAGGCGGCGAAAAATGACAACGTAGCGGGGGTAGACTTACTACTACAGCGGATGGGACAGACAGAACGAGTCGCGGCAATGACGACCTGGGATATACTGGAGTCAACACCACTGCACTATGCGGCGGAGAAAGGTGGCGCAAGAACAATGGAACTCATGTTGCGACTGATGGAGCGGGAAACACTCATAGAGGCTCTGAAGCTGCGCGACTCTCGGGGATGGACGCCCTTATATCTGGCTTGCGAGCGTTTGGACCTGGAGATGGCGGAGTTTTTGATACCGTTCATTTTGAAAATGGGTGCCAACGAGTGCTTCGAAATACCAAACGATGTTGGACAAACACCACTAGACGTAGCCAAACACGACAAAGTCAAAGAGCTGCTTCGGGATGCAATGGCTCCAAGCAAGTCTGCCCATGATACAGGTCACGGCACGCTCGGCTCCCCTGCGACGAAGACTACGGTAACGACCATAACTACCGAGCCGTAGTGACCAGAGGGTTGGAACATGAGTATTTTGTGGGCAAAGAAACCCAGGCTTGCTTGGGATTCGCGGCAGCAGCCTCTACGTTAGCTCGACTATCAGGACTGAATGATGACGATGCACATTATGATTGGAATATACTTCTATTGCATTTTAATTGTAGAAGTCAGCCCCTCTCCCCCGTAATAGGCAAGCACGACTTGGCCTACCCTAAGACAAAATCCATCTTGTCTTTATACATCATCTTATCGTCTTCTTTCTCCTTGTCCTTGTCCTTTTTCTCTGCGCAAACCACTTAAATATGCTGGCTTGCTGGCTTGATTGACAGGTCCCACCTTGCTAACAGCTTCTACTATTATATGCTAACTTCGCTATTTTTCCCTTCTTCCTCTTCTTCTTCATGCCCAAGCTTGACATGCGCACGCCTGAAGTAACTACTCTCTCGTTAGGACTATACTACAATATTGAGGCAGCTTTTAAAAATCGGGAGAACAGTCAACCTGGAATTCAAAAGTAAATATATTATTTTTCTTATTATAAAAAAAACACTCAAAACGTAGTGGATATCAATCTCATTCTTAGAATAGTCCTATGATAAAGTATGGGACTGATGACTCAAGGACTTTGTAAATACTTCGCTTGAGAATTAAAGGATTCTGATAAATCCCAGTCAAACAAAACTAGCCGAGAATACACCAAAATATTCTGAGAGATTCTCTATTCTCCAGACTTTTGTCGTAAAAGCTGGCGGCGAGGTAAAGGTGCAAGTGGGGCGGAGTCGTCGACGTTGTTACGCAACTGGTCGGCTCCAGGTGACTGACCTCCACTGACGACGTCTGGATGCTCTGGGAGAGCTTTCTATGCTGCCTGCCCGTCGCTCCGCCACCAATCTGCCTCTCCAACGCTCCTCCTCCTCCTCCTCCTCCTCCTCTCCCCCAATCAGCAACACAATATCCCGCCCGCAAACCAATCCGTCTGCGGCCTCACCACTGTCATCATGGACGTCGAGGAGTCTCCCTGGGCCGACTCGAGCCAGACCGCCAGCACCTCCACGGGCGGTGGTGGTGGCGGCGGCGGCGGCGACGCCCTCGGATCCCCGCCGGCCGCCGCGGCGTCGGCCACCGCCAGCACCTCGTCCCCGTCGGTAGCGCGGCCCTCGCGCGGCCCTCGCCGTCTCGTCGCCCAGCCGACGCGTCTCCAGGCCGTCGACGATCCCCTCGGCCCGCTGAGCGCCTCCAACGACGACGACGACAATGATGGCGGGCCCTCCGAGGCGACGCCCCCGGTCCCGCCGCAAAAGGAGCAGCTCGTGATGCGCACGACGATGCCGCCCCAGCAGGCCCAGCCCCGGCGCCCGGCTGACCCTCACCGCATCGACGACGACCACGCCGACGGCGGCTTCCGAGGCCCCCGCGTGCCGCCGCCCGTGGACGCCGCCCTGCCCAGCGCCAACCAGAGCGGCCAGCAGCCCAGCGTCAGCGTGGAGCAGGCCGCCAAGCCGAGTTTCTACATCAGCGTCGGAGATCCGGTCAAGATTGGTGATTTGACGAGCTCTCACATTGTCTACTCTGTGCGAACAAAGGTGAGCAATGCAGGCACGCAATCTTGAGAAGAATGTGGCGTCGTGGCTAACCTATCTGTTTCTGCAACTAGACTACGTCCCGCGCCTATAAGCAACCCGAATTCGAGGTGAAACGTCGGTATCGAGACTTTCTCTGGCTGTACAATTCGCTGCACGCAAACAACCCCGGCTACGTGGTGCCGCCGCCTCCCGAAAAGCAGGCCGTCGGCCGCTTCGACAGTAACTTTGTCGAGGCCCGACGCGCGGCGCTGGAGAAGATGCTGAACAAGATTACCGCACACCCGACCCTGCAACACGACGGCGATGTCAAGATTTTCCTAGAGAGCGAGGCCTTTAACGTGGACGTGAAGCAAAAGGAACGCCGTGACCCGCTGCCCTCGGAGAGCAAGGGCGTGCTAGGCTCGCTCGGCATCAATGTCGGCGGCGGCAGCAAGTTTGTCGAGCAGGACGACTGGTTCCACGAACGCAAGATCTACCTCGATGCGCTGGAGAACCAGCTACGAGGCCTGCTCAAGGCCATGGAGACCATGGTCGGGCAGCGCAAGATGATGGCCGAGGCCGCCGGCGAGTTCTCCGCCTCCCTGCACGCGCTGTCCACCGTGGAGCTGTCGCAGTCGCTGTCGCAGCCTCTGGACGCGCTCTCGGACCTGCAGCTGACCATTCGCGACGTCTACGACCGCCAGGCGCAGCAGGACGTGCTGACGTTTGGCATCACGATTGAAGAGTACATTCGCCTGATTGGCTCCGTCAAGCAGGCCTTTGGCCAGCGCCAAAAGGGCTTCTACGCATGGCACTCGGCCGAGTCGGAGCTGCAGAAGAAGAAGGCGACGCAGGACAAGCTGCTGCGCCAGGGCAAGAGCCAACAGGACCGCCTCAACCAGATGAACGTCGAGGTGGCCGAGGCCGAGAAGAAGGTGCACCAGGCCAGGCTTTTGTTCGAGGACATGGGCCGCTGTATGCGCGCGGAGCTGGACCGCTTCGAGCGTGAAAAGGTGGAGGACTTTAAGAGCGGAGTCGAGACCTTTTTGGAGAGTGCAGTGGAAGCACAAAAGGAGGTGAGATTTTTTTTTTCCTCTACTTTGTCTCTCCTGTGACAACGTTTTGCTAACCTTGTAATTTTTGTTTTTGTTTTTATAGCTGATTGAGAAGTGGGAGACGTTTCTTATGCAGCTCGACGCCGAAGATGACGCGTCGGCATTTTACAAGCCTCCAGTATACCAGTCGGCAAACAAGGGCACAGGCGACACGGCCATTGACCGCGCGAGGGCGAGGATGGACGAAGATTCTGATTAAATGGCTGCTACTCATATTCTCATGGTGGTATTATTTGTTTGGCAAGGCGTTTTGCAAGCATGTCTGTGCTGTACACTCGAGCTCAATTTGTAGGATAAAAAAGCCTTGCTGCAGTGGAGAGATGATGATGCCTTGAAAGCCGCGGGCCGCGAGTCGCGAGCCGCGATTGCAATAAAATTACAAGAGAGTGAGCGTTGGCTTTTTTCTTTCTTCTGTTGGCATTCATGACTTTTGTTATCTTTGATGTGCAAGAAATCTTTTCAAAGTAACTGGGTGCTGGTGTCCACCGAGGTTCAGTACTAGGGTAGGTAGGTATGCATGCCGTTTGTCTACCTAACCTGCCAAGCAAAAGGCCAGCCAATGCAAAAAAAGAAAAAAAAATATTGCCCTGCAGAGAGAATCGTCAGCGAGAAAGCCACTAAAAATCACGATGAGTGGAGGAGGATTAAACGAACAGCGGTACGGAGTGGACAATCAGGCTGCGGGGACGAGAGTCACGGCGACGATAAGAAGTCATCGGTCTTTTGACGCGTAAACTCTCAGTAGTTGCTGATATGGCGAGCTCGGTTTGGTATTCGGAGAAGTCGTCTCAAAGTTTGTATCCTCGACATTTTTCTTTTTCACCGTGCACCAATTGGCCCGCGATGCTGGGGCTGAATAACGATTGATGGTGTCGTATCAGGAGTACCGGGGAGTTGCCGCTTTTTTTTTAAACGAGGAATTGGGTGTAGGAAAGGCAACTAGGTGCATCACATTTAGAATAAGCAATGCCGGACTAGGGCCTTGGTGAAACCTCTCATTGTTCTCGAGCATGAGTACTTGTTAGCCTTGTTCTAGAAATCGAGGTCTGTGCCACGTTGAGCCGATGGAGAAGAAACCCTATTTTTTTTTTAATTACTCAACGACCTATCAGTAACTACCTAGTAGCATTCGAACAAGAGTCAAACTTGCGGCAAAGGCTGTCTCCCTGCTGAGCCAAGTTCTCAAGGTGTACAATTTTTTTTTTCAAAACCACCGCCCATAATCAAGATCCTCTGTCAACGTAAACATTGACCGGCTTTGTAAAAATGAAACGTACAATACCTAAATGGATTTTCCAACTACCGCAAGCGGAGCCAACAAGAATAGCCCGAATTTGGAAACACGGCCCTGGCTGGAAATTTGCGCCTCAGTGGGGCCATCGGCGGTTGGAGCTGTCTCGCCTCGCCCCAACCTTCAGCTGACTCGACCAGGCCCCCGCTCTCTCTCTCCAGACAACGAACCGTCTCCTTCCCCTTCCTCCCAAGCTGTTTCTGTTTTCTTCACCACGAAACTCTTTTTTTTTTCTTCTTTCCTGAGAAGCAAGATTGCTCCTAGATACGCTTTTCTTCCTCTTTTTTTCCCTCTTTCTTTCTCCTTTTCAAAACAACCACTGGCGCACCGCATCGTTCTTGGGACTCGAGACAAACGGGCCAACCGTCAGCAAGACTCTCCGTTAAATAGCACAACTACTTATCGACTAGCTCAGTCCCATTGAACGTGCGCGCGCAACCCCTTTCAGCAACCAGTCGCAGAATTATAGTCTGCAAAACAAGTCCCAAACTTGCACCCTCTTCTTTTCTCTCTCTATCTTTCTATCTCTCTCTTACTCTCTCACTCTTTCTCTTTCTCTTTCTCTCTCTCAGAGTGCAGACAAAGACAAGTAGAGCAGGGCGCTGGGAAAATACACACACGAATCATGGATACCATGCGCATTCTCGATCAGCACATTGACAGGTCCCTGTGGCCCATTGAGCCCGCCGAGGCCGCCCAGTACCACTTCATCTGGGACGGGACCGTCGCGACACCAACGAGGCGGCGCCGCTCAGAGGCCAACGAGACGGGCTGCGCGCGCCGGCGGCGTCGGCCCAGGTACGACGACGACGGCGATGAAGAGTGCACGCTGGCGTCGTTGTCGTCAGCTGCAGCCTTGGACGAGCAGGAGGACAGCAAGGGTGCGGTGCTGGAGGGTACCCGTCGCGGTGGGCTGCTGGCCATGATGCGACGCAGCGTCACGGGGCCGGCGGTGAAGCAGACCAAGAGGCTGCTGGGCAAGGCAAGGAAGGATGATACCACGGCGGAAAATACACAGCAGCAAGCGCATCACGGCGGCGCGAGGAGGTGGTCCGAGGCGACGCTCGTGGCGAGGCGCAGCCGCGAGGAAGAGCGCAAGCTGGCGAAATTGTGACACGGGACACTTTCACCTCGTGTGTATTTGTTGTACTCCATCTGTTTTACCATTGTGCTGTCGAAATTTTGATTTCGCCCTTGAGTTTTTTTTTTGTTTCTACGCCCGCTCACGATTCGGGACAGACCCTCGGTTCGTCTGACGGGGCTTCCCGTTCGGCCATCTATTACATACCACCTTGCCCCGGGGGATGCCATCAACGGCATTCACTGATATACCTTGCGATACCCTCTTTCTTTGTTATCTTTACATATAGTCCATATATCCAACCCAACGTATACATACCTCAATCAAGTCACGATGCTCCTTTTTATACTACATGTCTCTTTGTGCACAACACGTTGCAGGACAATTCTCGTAGATACGCGGTGAATAAAGTTTTTTTTCTTTTGAATAAAAGGATCCTTATGCAAATGTACATGATGTTACAAAGCCCTGCCGCGTACTGTCACATCTCGCTTCCCCCGGAAACCACAGCCGTACCCAATTCTCTCCTATCCTCTCCTTGCTTACTTGCGCTTCCCAGGCAGCGCCTTCTTCCAGCCGCTCTCCTTCATGGACCCCGTGTCCTTGGGGGCGTACCCGGCCAGCAGGTCCGCAAAGGCGTCCCCGGTGCCCGACGCGCCGTCCGTGGCGGAGGGCAGCGGCGCGCTGCTGCTGCTGCCCTCGGCCGGCGTCGCCGCGGCATCAAAGCCGCGGCCGAAGCGCTCACGGAAGGCGGCGAGGCGGCCGGCCTCGTCGAGCTCGACATTGCGCAGCGACTTGTCGCTCGGCTGCCACAGCAGCGCGTTGCGCGTGTCCTTGGCCGGCCGGTACAGCGGCTCCGGCGACGTGGTCCGCATCGTGTACGTCGACCCGTCCGAGAGCCGCACCAGCTGCGTGAACTTGTACGGCCGGCGCGGCCGCGCGATAAAGGTGGCGTGCCGGGCGTGCACGCGCAGCGAGGAGCACGCCGTCGTGTGTGTGGTTGTGGTGAAAAGGAGGCAGGCTGTGCCGGCACGCGTGGGCGCCAGGGCGACGGGGAGTCTCGCCATGGCGGATACGACTATTGTGTCTATAAGTGTCTCTGTGTTCGATTGATGCGCAGTGTCGATTTGATATTCGTCAATTGGCGATGGGGGATAAAAAGAATATATACTGCAGCTCGATTGGTAGGAGTTTTGGTTGGTGTTTTCTGGCCCAGAGTGCGGCCTGAGAGGTGGCTCCGCAAAATTTCCTGCCAGTCCCTCTCATCAGCCACGACGGATATCGATAAGCACCAACGACGTCGCCGCTTTTTGGAGCTAAGCTTTTGCACATGAAGACTGCATACATACATACGTCGGTGCACTGTAACGCTTGCCGCTGTTCTAGCCCTATACGATCTCTTGTACACTAATCATACACTCGCTCTCCATCTGGTCGACTTTCGCTCTTTGTTTTCTCTTGCGCCGCTACGGCCCACAATGGGCAATACCTGGCAATGAAGCTCTTCACAGCACTGCGGCCCTTGCCGCGCTCAACCTGGCACACACACCTGGCGCTGCCGCGCGCAGATGCAGCGAGATCCCGGAGACGACAGTGCGTCAGGCACTTTGGTGTGATGCAGGTGGTGAGGCGGGTGCAGGACGGGGTCGGCGTGGCGATTGGGGTCTGCGACACGGTGACGGGGCGGCCGCTCTCGACGATATTACCCAAGGAGCTCGCGCCGGTGATACAGACCGTCACCGGCCAAGGCCCTTCTTCATGTATGATGATTTCTCTCTCTCTGCTTTGAAACTCGTTTCAGATGCTAATGCGCGGTCCCCTACAGATGTGCAGAGCCGCGGCTTCCGACCGTCGACGTCCCGTCCCGCGCCGTGGCACGTCGCGACGCCGTGCCCGCCCACGACCGACCTCAAGGCCCCGAACCCGCCGCCGGAGCAGCTGCGCGCCGTCATGCGTCTGCTGTCGCAGTCCGTCGTCGTGTGCACGGCGGCCGGGCGCGACCGGGTGCCCCGCGCGATGACCATGTCATCCTTCACGTCGCTGACGCTCAAGCCGACGCCCGTCGTCACCTTCAACGTGGCGACGCCCAGCCGCACGCTCGACTCCATCGTCGCCAGCCGCACGCTCAATATCCACATCCTGTCGGGGGACTCGAGCGGCGCCGCCGTCGCCGACCACTTCACGAGGGGCAACGTGGGCGGCGATGTCTTTGCGGGGCTGGACGGCGTGGTGCTACAGCGGAGCGCCGACGCGGACGCGGACGCGGCCGCGCCTCCGTTGCTACGGGGCAAGGGCGTGGTGCATGTGCTGCGCTGCAAGCTGCTGGGCGACGAGCCCTCGCGGGGCCTCATCAGGGTGCGCGATCATATGATCGTGGTGGCGGAGGTGGTGGAGATGCTGCCGGGCGTGGAGAGCAACGAATTTGGGCTGGCGTATGCGGACCGCAAATACCGACAGGTGGGCAGTGTTATTTCTAATGATTAGAAGGTGTGCATTTACTGTATTTGTAGATATCACGGGAATAAAAGGCGTTGATTGGATGCTGTAGCTGGGCTGCGATGCATAATGTCTACCACAATTGTGCCGCCATTTCCTGCCCCCTTTGCTCAGTAACAGAGGCGGTGTCTCAGTAATGCGCCGTCCCCCATGATGTACTGACCGGTGAGACCCGATGGTTTCTACAGACAGAGGAGGAAGTGAGGTGCATGTATGCTCACACGCCGGTGCAAAGGTCCTGATGGAGTGATTTAGCAAGCATCTGAAAGCCTGTTGACTCTCGGCAAGTATTCATAGCCTCAACTCATACATGAAAGCTGAACTGAACTGAAAAGGGCTGGTCGCGCGTGTTGGTTGGGGATATCGATAAGATAAGAAATTTTTTATGGGGCCATCGGGGACCCTGGTAGCCGCTGTCAAGGTTGATGAGGTGCCGCACGCTGGGAAGAAGCTTCCAGAGGAGGACAGCGGATGCGCACAGTGGAAACAAGAGTCCAACAAGGCCAGCGAGGCGCCTGATGGATGAAATGGGTGAGACCGGTGCGACGCAACTGTTACCAATTCTTGTCAGCCACAATCTTCAGCCTCCCGGTTTTTCGGCTGGCTAGCTGGCTGGATGGATGCCTTGTCGTTTTCACGCTGGGCGGCGGCGTTGCATTGAATTGATGTTTTTGCCGTTCAAGAACCAACCCCGCCAGAAGGTGGTCGGGGGGGGGGCCGGGCCAGGCTGCAGCGTACCAAGGCGGCAAACAGGCTGCGGCAGCACAGGGCGGTATTCGCTGGAAGCTGCTACCAACGGCAGACGGGCTGCAGAAAAATGGGTCCCCGGTTAGCGGTGTCCAGTCAGTGCAGTCACTATAAACCTGCAGCTACAGCCTACAGGGGGCCTGAGGGGCCATCGCCGGCGTGGGATGGTGCTAGAAGGCTCCCCTGTGGTCTGGCACCCTCTCGACCAATCACAGCCGTCCCGGTTGGTTGCTGTGGAAAAGGCACCGCCCGTTTACTCCGTAGAATCTCATGGAAACTCTGGATAGTGGCGGGCAGGCCAAACGCAGCTGGCACAATCCTTTTTTAGCTCGACCTTTCTCTCTCTCCCGCCTATTTCTTCCTCTTGGTTCTTCTCTCCTCCTCATCCAAAATCTTTTTTTTCCTCATACCACAATCTTCCATCTTCCCCTTCTGCCTCTTGTGCTAAACGATCTTTGGACACTCTTCCCTGTCTAGAGTTTCGCATCCATCCCTCTTCTCTTTCCATTCAAAAGCGTCTAGGTGAGCTTCTACCCCGATTGCGTTGCCGGCGGCCGGTAGGACGGGGGCAAGGTGTTTTTGTTTCTTGAGTCCTTGGTGGGAGAGCTTGTCGAGCAAGCGCATACTGCTGCAAGCTTCAAACGGCCGAATGAACGTTGCCTTGACCGATTGGTCAAGTACACGCCGCCTTCTGCGAAACCGGCCCTGCCCCGCCATTCACAACCTGCCGCCGCCCGCAAATTTCCTTGACACCACCTTTGCACTTCAACTAACTTGGCCTTCTCATTAGAATCCCAAACCCTTTGATACCCTTCACAATGGCGGCTGAGACTTTCGAGTTCCAGGCTGAGATCTCTCAGCTTCTCTCCCTCATCATCAACACCGTCTACTCCAACAAGGAGATTTTCCTGAGAGAGCTCGTCTCCAATGCCTCCGATGCGCTCGACAAGATCCGCTACAAGGCGCTCTCCGACCCTAGCCAGCTCGACTCTGGCAAGGATCTGCGCATCGACATCATTCCCAACAAGGAGGCCAAGACTCTTACCATCCGCGATACCGGTATTGGTATGACCAAGGCTGTATGTATCCCGCCTGTCTGCTCTGCAACTTAAATTCTTGTTTGCTAACTCCAATTCAGGACCTCGTCAACAACCTGGGTACGATTGCCCGCTCCGGAACCAAGCAGTTCATGGAGGCTCTCACCGCCGGTGCTGATGTCTCCATGATTGGTCAGTTCGGTGTTGGTTTCTACTCTGCCTACCTCGTCGCCGACCAGGTCCGCGTCATCTCCAAGCACAACGACGACGAGCAGTACGTCTGGGAGTCCTCTGCCGGTGGTACCTTCAGCATCACCGCCGACACCGAGGGCGAGCAGCTCGGTCGCGGTACCGCCATCGTCCTCCACCTCAAGGACGAGCAGGCTGACTACCTCAACGAGTCCAAGATCAAGGAGGTCATCAAGAAGCACTCCGAGTTCATCTCCTACCCCATCTACCTCCACGTCACCAAGGAGACCGAGAAGGAGGTCCCCGATGAGGACGCCGAGGAGGTCGAGGAGGTTGACGATGACAAGAAGCCCAAGGTCGAGGAGGTCGACGACGAGGAGGAAGAGAAGAAGAAGAAGACCAAGACCATCAAGGAGACCAAGGTTGAGGAGGAGGAGCTCAACAAGCAGAAGCCCATCTGGACTCGCAACCCTCAGGACATCACCCAGGAGGAGTATGCCTCGTTCTACAAGTCGCTCTCCAACGACTGGGAGGACCACCTTGCTGTCAAGCACTTCTCCGTCGAGGGTCAGCTCGAGTTCCGCGCCATTCTCTTCGTCCCCAAGCGTGCTCCCTTTGATCTCTTCGAGACCAAGAAGACCAAGAACAACATCAAGCTCTACGTCCGTCGTGTCTTCATCACCGACGATGCTACTGAGCTCATTCCCGAGTGGCTCTCTTTCGTCAAGGGTGTTGTCGACTCTGAGGATCTTCCCCTCAACCTGTCTCGTGAGACCCTTCAGCAGAACAAGATCATGAAGGTCATCAAGAAGAACATTGTCAAGAAGTCTCTTGAGCTCTTCCAGGAGATTGCTGAGGACAAGGAGCAGTTCGACAAGTTCTACAGCGCCTTCTCCAAGAACCTCAAGCTTGGTATCCACGAGGACTCCCAGAACCGTACCATCCTCGCCAAGCTTCTCCGCTTCAACTCGACCAAGTCTGGCGATGAGCTGACCTCGCTTACCGACTACGTCACCCGCATGCCTGAGCACCAGCAGAACATGTACTACATCACCGGCGAGTCCATCAAGGCCGTCTCCAAGTCCCCCTTCCTTGACACTCTCAAGGAGAAGGGCTTCGAGGTTCTCTTCCTTGTCGACCCCATTGATGAGTATGCCATGACTCAGCTCAAGGAGTTCGAGGGCAAGAAGCTTGTCGACATCACCAAGGACTTCGAGCTCGAGGAGACTGAGGATGAGAAGAAGGCTCGCGAGGCTGAGGAGAAGGAGTACGAGGACCTTGCCAAGGCTCTCAAGAACGTTCTCGGCGAGAAGGTTGAGAAGGTTGTCGTCTCCCAGAAGCTCGGCCTTTCTCCTTGCGCCATCCGTACCGGCCAGTTCGGTTGGTCCGCCAACATGGAGCGTATCATGAAGGCTCAGGCTCTCCGTGACACTTCCATGTCCAGCTACATGTCCTCCAAGAAGACTTTTGAGATTTCTCCCAAGTCTCCCATCATCAAGGAGCTCAAGTCCAAGGTTGAGGCTGACGGTGAGAACGACCGCACCGTCAAGTCCATCGTTCAGCTTCTCTTCGAGACCTCTCTGCTTGTCTCTGGCTTCACCATCGACGAGCCTGCCGGTTTCGCCGAGCGCATCCACAAGCTTGTCCAGCTTGGTCTCAACATTGAGGAGGATGACTCTGCCCCTGCTGAGGCTGCTACCGATGCTGCTGCTCCTGCTGCTGCCGCTGGTGACAGCGCCATGGAGGAGGTTGACTAAATCAACTCTTGAGGTAGCAAAAAATCGGGATTCAGGACAAGAAAAGTTCTATGGAGTTTGATATGCTTTTGAGCACACGTTCGACTGTGCGGGTCAATCTTTGGCCTTTTTTTTTTAACGAGTTTTATTTGTTTCTGCAATGATGCCATAATTTCCCCTGGGCGCTCGTCGAGAACGACGTGAGGTGTATTCTAGCTGTCCATGATTACGAGGTAGATGAGGTAGATATCAATGATTTACTACAGGAATCATTTCATGCGTTGTGAATGTGTCGTAATGTATCATGTAGAGAAGCTGTCAATGCGAACAAGACTGTCGGTGGACAGTGAAAGCGTGGCGCTAAACGTCCAACGTGTAGTAGGGCGTTGCTGTACATGTTGCGAATGCCTTGTACTTGAGCGAGAGAGGGAGAGGTGGAAAATTGAATTTGTAAATTGCGACGATTGGGTATGGGGTATGTAGAGCTAGATGAAACAATGTATACAACAAGTCTTTTTATGTACAAATAGATAGGTATGATGCCGCCCTTCTCTCTCTCTTCTTCGTCTTCTTCTTCTTCTTCTTCTTCTTCTTCTTCTTCTTCTTCTTCTTCTTCTTTTATTTTGACTTTCTTTTCCTCTTCTCTTCTCTTCTCTTGTCGCTCAAAGGGCTGCGTATCCAACTTATAGCAGGACATAGAGGGCGCAAATCAGAGACAGGCCCATGATCATGGAGGACCAGAAGCAGACGTTGTTGAGGGTCCTCCTGCCGCGGACCCATTTGGTGCGCTGGAGCATGACGATGGGGAGCTGGAGCATCTGGCAGACGAAGCCGTAGCCGCGCAGCTTCTTGGTGATGCAGGCCATGACGATCTCGTGGCCGACGGCGGAGATGAGAAAGGTGAGGGCGGTGGCGCCGGCGCGGCCGGTAAAGGGCCGCGAGGCCGAGTAGACGTGGCGGCGGAGAAAGGCGTGGACGGGGACGTTCCACTCGCGCGAGAACTCCATCCAGTCGGTCGAGTTCCACCAGTCGGCGTAGAAGCGGCGGTCGGCGAAGCGCGTAATCTCGGCCATGGCGCCGAGGACGTACTCGAAGATGACGAGGAAGACGAGCAGGAAAGTGAGCATAAAGGGGAAGAGCAGCCAGGAAATGGTCTCGGCGAGGACGAGGCCCGTCTCGGCGAGGAACTGGTACTGGGACGGGGACTGGGTGCCGCCGCCGGCAGCGGCGGCAGCGGCGGCGGTGGCTCGGATGGCGACGAGGCGCGCCTCGGCGTCGACGAGGACCGGGAGGATAAAGTCCTCGGAGGTGATGGTGAGGAGAAAGATGCAGCCAAAGACGGCGACAATCTTGGAGATGAGCGAGGTCCAGTTGATGGTGGCGGTGCGAGGGTACTCGAGCTCGTAGCAGAGGGTGGGACAGAGCAGAAAGTCAAAGTAGTTGGCCCAGGTCAGGTTGTGCGGGTAGGTGACGTGACCCATGGGGGACGTGAGCTCGCGGGCGAGGGCGTCGCGGAGGAGCTCAATCTCGTCGTCGGAGTCGCACTCGTGGTCCGGCTTGGTGGTCGTATCATCATTGTCGCCGGAGACGTATGGTTTTGGCGGCGCCGACTTGGACTTGCTGCGAGTGATGGGCGACGTCGTGGCCGGTTGCTGCTGCTTCTGCGGCTGCAGCTGTTTCTCCTCGGGCTTGGCATGGTGCAGGTGAATGTCCTCGCGGCCGCCGTCGAGGTCGACGACGATGCCGGCCTTGCTAGAGCGGCGGTTGGCGGCGGCGACGGGGTAGATGTAGGGCGGGGAGCGGTCCTTGGTGCCGCGCGAGGTGGGCTCGTCGAGGCGGCAGAGGCGCTTCTCCGTCTCGGAGAGGTGGCCGTTGTAGAAGGCGTACGAGTGCATCTTCATGAGCAGGACCATGGTGTGGAGGAGCAGAAAGACCTGCGAGGTCCAGGTCCACTCGAGCCAAAAGGGCACGGCGACCCAGACGGCCAGCCAGGCGGCCTGGTAGAGGCTCTGGACGGCGACGCCGCCCCGGCGCCAGGTCCAGGCGGCGTCGCGGGGCGCGGCGCGGAAGAGGCGGTGCAGCGGGAGGGCGACGGCCGTGGTGGCGACCATGAGAAAGTCGGCGACGGCGAGGTGCCAGAGCTTGACGGTGAAGAGGGACCAGATGGCAAAGGAGAAGGGGTAGCCCGTGTCCTTCATGTGGCGCAGCATGGTGGTGATGCCCATGATGGCCAGCCCGATCCAGAAGAGGTTGAAGAAGCCGTGGAAGTCGCGGTGGTCCGAGTCCGGGTCGAAGTGGGAGAGGCGCGACGCGAAGTCGGTGGTCGGAAAGATGCGACGGCGACGCTGCTGCTGCTGCTGCTGCTCGCGTTGCTCGGCGCGAAGTGTTTTGCGTGCCGAGGAAATGGCCTTGTTGGATGGAGGGGCATTCTCGGGGACGGGTGTCGAGCGGCCGCTAGAGGGAGGTTGTGGCGTGTCAGTCAGTATTGGCATTGGTCAAGGGAGCAGATGGAAAAGGTATCCTCCTGAAAGAGAGAGAGAGAGAGAGAGAGCATACCTTGTGGCGGCGCTCGTTGTGCTGTCGGGGATGCTGAGGGTGCTGTCGGTGGCGCTCTCTTGCTTGAGGAGCGAGTGGAGGGCGGCCTTGTTGCGCGGGCGCGGACGGACAAGATCTACATCGCCGTTGCGGACAATGTCGGTGGCCGTGGTAGCCATGATTGGCAATTCGCTGCTTCTTTTCCTTCTTCACCAACAGGTGTCTTGGTTTGTTATCTGGCCTCGTGTCTGCAGGATATATATATTCGAGGGACAAGGGACGGGTGTTGTGTGTGTGTGCGTGTCCGGAACTATTTTTAAAGTGGACAGGGCGGGCGCGCAGAAGTGGCGAGTCGTGCGTGCGGCCGCAGCCTGCGAGATTGAAACAGGAGTTGTAATTTCAATGCTAGAGGGGCACCGGGGTGTGTGGTCTTTGAATAGGAGAGAACAGAAAGAAGGGGAAGAAGAAGAAGAAGCGTTGGACAGATGATGGTGGCATAAGATGTTGAAGTAACAAGTCGCAGCGTTGTGTGAGAGAGAGAGAGAACGGGCCAGTAGACAAGGTTATCCCCAAGCTTTTTCCCGGAGCTCCGTTTGCTCTGGCTACGGGAAAAGCTGGCGCCAATTGCCCGTCCGGTCGATCCGGCGTCTACTTGGTCCGAAGCTTCCAGTAAAATGGGGAGGAAATGTCAGGTGGTTTCTTTCTCGAAATTCTCCGTACGGAACCGACGGCGAAATTGGTTCTTTTCCTTTGGCCTCTCTTTCTCTCTCCGGTCACTTCTCTGTAGGTGGGTTTTGGTTGGCGTCGCAAGCAGTTTCATATAGCCGGTCGCGATTTGGAAGTTGCGTAATGGACACGAAAGCCAAGGCCGCGCCGACCGCCCCGACCCGAACCAAACCAAGAAGCTGGCTTGCTTGTGTGCCCTTGTCAGCGTATTTGGCAAGCCCCGGGCCAAGTTTTTGGCGGTAACAAAGCGTCGAAAAGGGAGTGTTGAAGCTAATTGCCGGAAGACACGAGTGACGAGTGACGTAGGGGGTCCATGGGCCGTCAGTCAGCGCCCCCTCGCAGCTTGCCTAGTTGGCGGTGAACTTGGGGTCCGGTAACGTCATTCATCCGTAAGCTCCCCCTCCGATCCAACGGCCATCGGGTGCTTCCCAGTCTTTCCGTCGGGGGTAACCAGCCGGTCGTGGCAAAAAGAAATCCGAGCTCCTTCTTGATTTCCTCCAAGGGCTGCAGGAGACAAAATGAGCGCGGGGGAGGGCGGGGTCTCAATAGTCAGTGCCTATTAGTTGAACAAGAACAAAGACCTGCAACCACTTTTTTTTTCGTGGAAATAACACGGGATACCCTGCAGGCACGATCGCTGCACCGCCTCCAACCCATCCCATCGGACGATCCACCGCTCCCGAAACTCTAATGGACGTTATCAACGTGGAAAAGGGGATTGTTTTTTTTTTTTGTCTATTTCCTCCCCAACGGGCTCGAGACGCGGCAAAATGCAAAACAGTCAAGACACTTCACTGGCCAAGTAATGTCATCACAAGTTCACTCGTCACTTTTATCGGGCCTCCAAGGTTCAGGTCGACCTCGCCGCACCAAGGTAATGGAAGAAAAACATATTGTAACATGTAGCTTTTTGTTTTTTTTATCAACATGGAAATGAAACCACCCAATACCCAAAGAATGAAATAAAAATAAAATAAAATAAAATAAAACGCCAAGCCCAGGATGAAAAAATATGCTCCATGTTCCCACATCACACCAAACAATACCCAAAAAATGAACATGACAAAAACAAAAGCAGCTAGCTATCATGGTGCAAAAAATCCTCCAAAACAATGCAAATGTATATATATATATGTGTGTGTGTGTGTGTGTGCATATATATATATATATATATATAACCAAAAGGGAGAGAAACACAGCCCTCCACTCACACAATCCCTCTCATGCCCGCTGGCCGTTCGAGTTCGACGACACCCCATCCAGGCCACCGCCGTCGCGCCCGTCTCCGTTTCTGTCCCTGCTCCGCCTCGGGATCGGGCTGCGGCTCGGCACCGTCACGCCCCACGGCATGTGCAGCCACCACGCGCCGTGGAGGTGGCGCAGGAACCGCTCGAACCACTCGACGTTGCGGCTGCCCAGGAAGATGCAGTAGCTGTCGCCCTGCGTGTGCAGCCGCCGCGCGAACCGCTGCAGGCCCTCCTGCGCCCGGACCCGGCGCTCCTCGTTGCGCGCGTTGGCCGTGTCGTCGGCCCGCCACCCCGGGTCCACCACGTCGTCCACGTTGCGGATGACGTGCAGCGTCGCCCGCAGCGCCGCCACCGGCTGCGGCAACGGCGACAAGAATCGCTGCAGGTAACCACCACCGCCAGTCAACGACGACGCCGCCGACGAAGACGACGACGCGCGCGAGCGGCGGTCCCGGTGCGGCGGGAGCGAGTCGCGCGCAAAGTCCTTGGCGTCGTAGTAGTGCACGTCGTCAATCATGTTGGTGTTGAGCCACATGCCCGCCATGCGGTCAATCGTGTCGGCCAGGTCGCCGCGGCCGCCGTGGTGCATGTCGCTGGCGTAGATGACGCGAAACGTGACGAGCTTGTACTCGAGCTCCAGCAGGTGCAGCGTCATGCGGAGAACGGGTTCGTCACCTCCGCTTCCGCCTCCGCCAGCGGCAGCGATGAGACTCTCAGCGAGTCGAGGCGACGAGGGCGACTTCTTCCAGCCAAAACCCCTGCTCGACGCCGATGTCGACGACGACTGCGACCGGGCCGACGGCGCGGGGCTCGGCTCGCGTGCCGTCATGACGCTACCGTCGGTGCGCTGCTGCAGCGGTGCCTGCCACCCGTAGTTGACACAGAGAAAGTCGTCCTTGCAGGGGCGTCCGGAGCGGAGCGTCGGCGAGCCACGAACCGCCTCACGGCCACGCTGCGCGGCGAGGTGAAAGTCGAGACCCCCGCGCAGCAGATGGTGGTAAAAGGCCTCGAGGTATGTCTCGGCCGTCTGGTAGTGGACGTAGAACCACATGGCCGAGACGTTGCGCACGCCGCGCTGCAGGAGCAGGTGTGCCAGGTTGGTGGCCGACGATGAGCGGTTGTAGGCCGAGAGGCAGGCGTTGAGAACCACGTTCTCGACGTGGTGCCGGGCGAGCAGGTCAGCGACCTCGGCGGCTGCGGCGAGCCGCGTCTGCGGCAAGTGGTAGCCGTTGCTCTGGGTGGCGTAGGTGCGCTTGGCAAACAGGAGCCAGGGCATGTAGACTCCGGATCTGGAGACGGCGTGTTGTCAGTCAGCCTGCGCGTCAAGCTTTGATTTTTTTTTTTTTGCCGTCCCTGAAACTCACCGGTCCGGCATTACCTGCCCGTGCATGTCAAAGTGTACAATGTGAAAGTGCACGCCCTGCGCGCTCCGTACGCGCAGATGCTCACCCAGCTCCTCGACGCTGCCCGGCCGCACCACCTCGAGCATCATCCTGCCGGCGCGCAGTTTCCGCTGCACGCTCATGAGCGGATACTGAGCGAGGTCGGGCTCGGCGTCGCGTTCCGCTCCCGTCCTGGAAAAGTCGCGCGCCACTACCAGCAGGATCCGGTACGTGCCGGACGGGTCCGCCTGAACATGCGCGAGCGAAAGCTGCTGCGTGTTCGTCTCGAGTGGCGAAGGCGAAGACGAAGGCGACAACAGCGCCCCTCCGCGCAGGATGCTGCTGCTCCTCCCCAGCGGCGCTGCCGCCGCAAAGTCCGTCACCCTGCTGACGCGCAGGCGCAGGTTCGGCAGCTTGGGCAGCCGGACAGACTCGAGGAGTTCCCAAGCTAGGCAGTGTATCCCCGGCGCGTCGGCGGCGGCGGCGGCGGCCACCCCGGCATCGTGGTGCTGTTCGACGACGTAGAGCTGCAGGTCAGTAGCCTCGGGGCGCAAGAGGTCCTCGCGCAGACGCAGCTGGCTCAGCAGCGAGTGTGCGTAGCCGTCAATCTGGCGCTCCATGCGGGCAACGTCGTCGCTGTCAAGGGCCGGGCCGCCTGGTGGCTGTGGCCGCAGCGGCAATGCCAGGTGCGCCGCCGCCGCCGCCGCCGCCGCCGCCGCCGCCTTCTCGTTGTTGCCCGCGGCGGTAGAGGACAGGCTCTTGGGGGGCGGACTGTCGGTGATGCACAGGTATCGCTCGAAAACGGCGTGGTAGTCGGCGTCGACAAAGGGGTCGACGAGGGCGACGTCGTGATGGTGGTAGTGGACATGCAGGCCGCGCACCTGCTGGCTGTTGAGACGAACGGAAAGCTGCCATCGGCGGCGGCGCGGTGGTGCTGCTCCTTCGACGCCGCCGGCCGGGGCGTCGACAACGTTCTCCGTCGAGGTTGAGGGACGTCCTGTGTAGGATGTAATGTATACAGTGTCCATAACGCTCCGTGTCCCCCTCTCCTCTTTTCTTTTCTTTTCTTTTCCTTTTCCCCTCTCGCCTTGGAGAATGTTCCCTCCTCTTTCTGACCTTCGTGCGGGTGTTCTTCCTTAGCCCAGCTAGCGATTGGCGTTTGGCGTTTGGCAAAGTCGCGTGCACCCGCGCCTGCTGTGCTGCGTGCTCGTCTCTATTCAAAGGTTTGCAGCTTCCGGCCGAAATATCTATACGTCATGGCCGTCGGCGTGAGCAAAAGATTAATAAAAATTAAGATTGTGATGCAGACACACAACAGGTTTTAAAAAGAAATTCGTAGCACAGAAACAATTGTCAAGGAGACTCGAGGGCGGAGCTCACCCAAGATATTAGCGAAAGATCTGTATCGTGGCGTACTAAAATTTGCGGGAAGACTGAATTATATCTCCGTTCCAAGGCAAGCCACAGAGGGCTGAGCCTATACTGCAGCGTGGGGGCGACGGGCGGATCTTGGAAAGGAGGCCGTTTCGTCCCAATGTCGAAAGTATTGTCAATGAGCTGTCAAAGGCGGCAAGAGAAAGTAACAGAGGATTCTTCGTTGAACTACCTATGCAGGCTTGTTTCGTTTTCGGTCATAAGAGAAATGTTCATTCGCGGGGTCTGTACAGCTGAATGGAGAGACATCTTCAGCTCCTGCAGGGTGAGCGGCCGATGGCCCCCCCTTAAGGAAATTATTATAGGGCATCCTGGGGGCGGCGCGTGCCAGGCAAGGTCAGTGGCGTTTTTCCTTTTTTTGGTCGCCTCTACTGACGCTAGCGAATGGACGGGACAACATCACGATTACAATTGTGCACATCACAGTTGACGGGTTTGTTTTGCAAACTGCACAAGCCAGATGTGTATTGGCTCTCATCTACAGTACAGTACAATACAGTATTCCTTTCCTTTCTTTTCATTATATTCGATCCGCGTCCTTTTGCTTCCATCTTCATCTACTTCTGCTTCCCCCCTTCCCCTCTCTGCACGCACTCCAAGTTGAGATTGACCCTCTCGTTAGCGCACGGGCCACCCCATACTTTTCTCTCTGTAACTAAAACGGGCCGCGCCTTTTTCAACCTACCTACCCGCCTGTCGCATCACTGCCACCACCACCACCACCAACCACCACTTTTGCGCGGTTCGACGACGACGTGGTACTATCAGTACAATCAGGGTTTTTTTTTTTTTTTTTTCTCCTTTTGCTCTTTCTTCTCCTTTTCAGAAGCAGGCAGAAACAAATACACGAAGCAAATAAACTAGTCCTGCTTAACCCTATCGCCATTTTGCCACACCCCCCCAGCCCCCCCCCCCCCTCCCCAGTTGCCTATTTCTGTATGCATCAATCATGTCAACAGCCACATACAACTTTGACAAGAGCTGTGCTGCTGCACCAGGTAATTATTGCAACAATGAAGACGCAACATTTAAGCCCAAATCTGCATTTACTTTTGTTATTTTCTGACACACGCCCACGAAGAAAGGCAGAGAGAGACAGAGAGCAGTCGCATACCCAGTAACCGATTGTTAAATCATGATTAAAAAGCTCAATTAATTAAAAGAATCCAAAGAATCAAAAGAGAACGGCGCAAACGTGGAGATGCCACTTTACACACACACACACACACACGTGTCACATATCCAGGTATCACCCACAAGATGAGGAGGAAAAAGCCAATGTATTAAAAGAATCTAAAGAGAGAGATGAATAAAAAAAAAACGCCCACCGTGGAGGAAAAACCAAGGCCGCTGGCACAAATGCGTTCCAGCATCCAAATACAACAAAACGTCCACTATGAAAAACGAGAGTGTGTGTCTGGTATACCAAAATTCGCCCGACCAATCCTTACAGACTTCCGACTTGCGTCCCGCTCCTCCTGGTTAGATAGATACCTGAAGAAGCAGACAAAGTCCAAGTTGTAGAGAATGGACCAAAAAAATCAAACCCAAATCCGTATGCAAAGAAAATGCTCCTACCCAATAAGTGGAAAACCAGATCCTAGAAACAATATATCAACTCCGTCCCAAATGCTCACAGGCATAGATTCCACGAGTATATCCCCATGCCCGAATAAAGTCCAAAGATGTGTGTGTCATATGATTGTGTGTGTTTGTGTGCAAAAAGGATCATCAAGACATGTCTCGTTTCAACAGAGCGAGAAAAGAAAAAGAAATTCAAAAAGAGGCAAAACAAGACAGCAAGCAGATGAGGGATAAATTGCAGAGGGGAAGACTCTTCCAGCAAGTACCCGCATAAAACTTCACACCCGCACGGGGTTGCCATACGGAGGATAATCGCTATAGCGAACTTCCCCGTACTTGGTTGTCGTGACGTTTGGGTAGCGACCATTGGACGGCGGGGCATGGTTGCTCTCGCGGTAATTTGCCGGCATGCGCGATTCCGAGACGCGTACGGGCTGCGCATACATGTAGTGGCCGTGCCCAGAGTCGACTTCGACCGGAGGCTGCGGCATGCGGCGGGTGCGGCGCGAGGTGCCGTCCACTTCGTAGCGAAAGACGGAGGGCATAGGCTCAGGTGACGCCGTCCTGCGGCTGCGGTACCTGCTACGCTCCGCGCGGTCGCGCTCGTAGTCCTCGTCCGACTCGGACAGCTCAATATGCGCCTGCGGCTGATGACGGGATCGTTCACGGCCGTGGGGCATATCAGGAGCGGCAAACGTGTGCGCGCGCGAGATGCCGGGGCTGGGCCGCGCAAAGTTGGGTTGCGGCATCGAGTTGGTGCGAGGAAGCTGCATGTCATGCCGCGGTGGCGAGCTGGCCATGGGCATTGACCGGCTGAACGACGACGTCTGTCGGGCAGCGGGCGAGGTGCCAACGTGAATCGTGTCCTCGAGGACCTCGTGGGACGGTTGACGGTAGGCAGCGCGCTCGCGCGAGGCTCGCGGACCATCACCGGAGCCGCGGCGCGAGGGGGCCGCGGAACGACGGATGTATTCTTCCGAGTCCGACTCTTCCGTCACGTAAGTCGTCTTCTTACCGCTGGTGGGCGGTGGCGAGGGTGCAGCCGGCGGATAGGGAGAACGAGTGCTGTACGAATAGGAACGCGTCAGGCCGGGGGCGCCGCGAGACGCCTGAACGTAAGAGGAGGCGGCCTCGTAGGCGGTGCGGTCGTTGGGGGAATAGAAGTTGCTGCTGACGGGCGGGCGGGACGAGGACACGGGCTTCTCTTCGCGAGGCGAGGAGCGGCCTGCCTTTTCGTCGTGCTTCTTGCTCGATCGCTTTCGCTCCGACTTGGGCACCTCGTCCTCAAAAACCTCAATCGAGGGCTTGGCGTTGCGTGAACGATACTTTTCCTCGGCGTCACGCTTGATTTGCTTGTCCAGGCGCTTCTTCTCTTCCTTGCGGCGACGATCCTTGTCCTTTTCACGCTCCTTTTCACGCTCCTTTTCAGTGTCCCGCTTAGAGTGTCGTTCTGCAACGCTGGGTTCGCGCTTGGCAGAGCGGTTGCTCTTCTCGTAGCTGCGGGTCCCGCGGCCTGCGTATTCGTCATCGTAGCGGCTACTAAACATGTATACCTTGGTAGCCGAGGGGGAAGATTTGAAGGCTGAACGCGTTTCGGTGGTGCGAATCTCGAACTCGCCGGAAAACTTGGCCGAGGGCTTGGGCGAGGAGATGTTTGCCTTTTCCTTCATCTGGCGGCGGAGATCCTCGAGCTTGACCTTGTCGTCGTACTTTTGGCGGTCGGCCTCGTTGGTAAGAAGCTCGTAGGCCTGCTGGACGCGCTGAAACTCATTCTGCTTCTCTTCCTTGAGCTGGGGATCTTGGACCTTGTCCGGGTGGCACTTGAGGACGAGCTTTCGGTACGAAGAGCGAATTTCGGGAATCTGGGCATCCTTGGAGACACCGAGGATCTTGTATGGGTCGGGTGGGAGAGGAGCCATGACTGCGGACTGTGAGAATGTAGGATGCCAGAACGCGGGTTGGGATCGAAAACGAGAGAAGCCTGATGTATTGGTGAGTGGCGAATATAAAAGGCTGGGAGCATCGAGTAGCCAATGACTAAATCGGACGGCAGTCTTGGAGTAACGCAAGTTGAGTTTGCCCGGTGTAGGTTGTGCTTGTGCGTGGCAACGTGCGTATGCGTGGTCGTGTCGTAATAGTGAAACAGAGACGAAGGAGGCGCGGGCGTCGTTGAAGCGTTGAGTGACGACGGTCACGGGGAGGATTGGGTTGGTGAAATTGAAGATTCGATTTGAGCTGGCGATATGGACATGAAATGGCCAAGGCGGTAGAGTAGGGAAAAGGATGGATGACTTGGTAGTACAGAGGGCAAAAAGGCGGGATCAACAGAGAGGCATATAAAGCGGGCAGTAATACAAGGCGGATCGAAAGTGGTAAAACAACGAGAAAAGATGCGACCGAATGAAGAATATAAAAAAGAGAAGGAATAAAAAAACGAAGCCAGTGGCGAATTCGGAGAACAGTCAAGTCCCCGGCGGCTCTCTGGCTTCGATGTTGGTGAATGTTGGAATTGAGGAAGGGCTGGTAGATGAAGAGGAGAGGATGATGCTCAAGCGAGGTGCCGAGCAAGCGGTGGTGGGCAGAGGAGGAGGAGGCGGGTGGTGCGGTGAAGATGTAGTCTTTTTTTGGGCTGGAGCGAGAGTGGCGTTACTTGGGAGGGAGGAGAGGAGGGGAGAGAGGGGGGGGGGGGGGGGGGGGGGGGTTTTTGGTGTGGTAGCGGGTTTACGGGGTTGTACGGGCGCTGTTGTTCTGTATATGTCCATCTGCGTCTCTCAGTGTCTGTCATCAGTGTCTGTACTTACTTAATGGTCTGCAGGTATCCGTTGTGCAAGTACGTACCTGCCTTGGCTTGGCAGTTGGCAGTAAGTTCCTGGTAGTTATGGAGTCGATTGGTACAGTCACGGCAGGCGGCTTGATGATCAAGCAAGCAAGGACAGGAGAGGCAGGCAGGACAGGCCCAAGTAGGACAAGGCCAGACAGGGCCAACAAGGCCGGAGCGGGCGACCAGAGGCAAGTACTTGCAGGTACCTACGTAGGTACCCAGCACCCAGCTAGGTAGGCCGGAGGTTACTTGCTTAGCAGGGAGCCAGACCTACTTACCTACTCAGCAGGCCCCCCGGGCCACGGGAATCTCGCGCTTTTACTGATACTGCAGTCTTCCCAGGTAGGCATAGCGGTATGGGGTGTCTTTTTTTTGCGTTGGTAGCGTGGCTGCGTAGGATGGTGGATGTCACGGGCGGGCTTTCAAGCGGGTTTTGCGGGCTGTAGATTGATTGGCCAGAGCGGGGGAGCAAGAGGAGAGGAGAGGGAGGGGGTGAGGTATAACAGGAATCCTTGTTGCGTCGTAGGCCTCTTTTGATTTGGCAACTTTGAGCTGTGCACCCAAGTATGGCTGTCTACTATCAGTAATACTGTTACCTATATTCTGTAAAGGCTGCAAGTAACAGCAGAAAGAGGGAGCGGGGAGGAGAGGGAGGCAAAGGGGGTGTGCTAGTATTCTTTTTTTTTCTGGGTGTGTCTGGTGGTGTCGAGCAGTCTCCAGCAGTCTCCAGCAGTCTCCAGCGAATGATTACAAGGTGCTCCCAACGAGGGAGGGAGGCCTGACTTTTCTGGCAACCCGTACCTGGGCAAAAGCGACCTAGTCTAGGTCCGTAGTAGCGCAGTCCCTGGCAGAGCGAATGGTCACTGGTAGTTTGGTTGGTTACCGAACAGAAAAAAAAAGGTGTGGTACCGAAGTAGCTAAGTAGTGTGGCGGGCGGGTGCTGGTGCCTCTGGTTGGTGTGTGTCGCTGCGCACGCTGTAGTCACTGCACGGTGGCATCTCTCACGGTGCAGCCCACTGTACGCATACAGTGTCCCACTGACCGCGCGGCGATGGGCAACAACTCGTGCTTTTATTAGCGCAGGCAGAGGAGAAGAGGTTCCGTTGTGACCGCCGGACCGGTCAGGTCAGGCCAGGCCAGGGACAAGAACAGGCCTTGCCCCAGAAAAAAAGCCTCTCAGGTGACGTGAAAGAGGCCGAGATGGAAGCACCAGCAGCAACAGCAACAGCACCAGCACTGGCCGAAAAATACTCATCCAGGCAGAGACACAGTATCTCGTCAGTACTTGCGTTGCACGCCCATTCCCGAAGCTTCTTGGCCCTCCCTCCCTCTTGAAGCAGAGCAAAAAAAGGGCAAAAGTATATTTGTCACCTTGTCCCCTTTCGTGAACCTGCCCGTTTGGCTGCTGCCTCGTCAGTAAGTAAGTACCTCCATAACTAATAAGGGTAAGTACTTCGCAGAGCGTTGCAGAATGATGAATGTGGGGCTTCCTCGCCTCCACGAGGCCAGCCACACGACGGTACGGCTCGTGGGCTGCTGCAAGGTTATTAGTTTTGTAGGTATCCGTACTAGAGTAATAAATACTTACTTACCTACCTACTCATAACTTGCCTAGGTACCTTGCCGCTTGCCTGTGCCTACCAAGTTACCTAAGTAAGTACTTGCCTAGATGGTCAATAAGTAAGTAAGTAGTGCAAGCGTCGCTACGTTCCAGGGCATCAGGGGCAGGGAGGCGAAAGAGGCAGCCAGGTACCAGGCAACGGACGGAGATACTTGGAGCACGCACTCGAAACAAATTTCACGACGTGGAAAAACGTTGCTGATCCCTTGACTAATAAATCGATATCCAGTCCTGTTCAGTAATGCTGCTCATGTTCCAGCAACCTTGTACTCACCGGTACTCGCTCCATCTCCGCACGATGCCGAAACCCAAGCATTACTCAACTACGTTTAGCCTCGTCCAAGCGACATGTCAGCCAGGTGCGCGGCCTGGCCTGCTCTGGTCTGCCATGGCTTGCCCTGGCCTTGATGATGCAATATGTGTGCCATTTGTTTCTAGAAAGGCGAAAGGGTCCCTCCCATCCGCCCGACAAGGTACGGAACAGATGAGCAGTCCGTCCGTAGATGACGGGGAGGGCGAGACGTGCACTAATACACATTTCGGTCAAATCTCATTTTAATCCTGATCCTTTCCTGCTTTTCTTTTCGTCATTTGCCCTGCCTCACTGGCTCGCCCTCCCGTCACAGTGGTGTGGCTGACCTGACTAATACGCTGAGTATCGGGAAGAGTTCCGCCAGCTGTGCGACTTCCCGTTTGTCCCCCTCTCTATTTCAGCGTTGGAAGCTGATGGAAACCAAAGAAATCCAACCGAAAGAAAAAAAGACGCAGAATAAAAATCTCCATTTGTTAGCGTCCGATGTCAACAGTAGTCATGTCCCTCAAAAAATTGGTCGGTCAAGCAACGCCCTCGCGGAACCACCCGTACAGACACCACCCACTAAGTTAAGTACTTGCTTATTGGTAGGTACCTCCACCAAGGCTTTTTCAGGCTCTGTAATCCGTAAGTACTTGCTTACTTACTTACTTCCCTAAGTAAGTATGAACAGATTAACTTACTTTGAGTAAGTATTTAAGTACTTAAGTACATTGCAAGCTTGGTGTCAAACTACTTAGGTGAAACAAAGAATACTCAAGAAGCTGTAGGATGTACCCGCATAAGAGCGGTGGATAAGCGTACAGCAAAGCACGCCGTCAAGTACCTTTTTTTTTTTTTAGCATACTGGCCCCTTGTCCATGTACTTACTTAGTACTCCTCCCTACCAGTACTTAGCCACTCAGCTTGTCTCGGCGACGGCGATTTCCCCCGGACTTTGGGAAAATAATCAAGATGCACGGATCTGTGTGATTTTCTAATCCGATTGTTTATTTCTCCAGCACGGTTCAAATCATGATGAGTAATTTTGCTAATTTTTCTTCTTCTTTCCAAATCAATCATCCTACTACTGTGAGGGAAAAAATCTCATATTAGCAACTGACAGCCCGTGGCCGTCCGCCAAGACGGTTTTGACTCGCTGCCAAGTCTCCGCTCCCCCCTCTTGGGCGTAATCCACTGAGAGTATGCAACAGCAGCAAAAAATCGTTACAAATGCGCCATGCGACGATTCCTGATGATGCAGTTTCCCATTTTAACCAGAAAGAGGGGCGGCATCCAGCTGAGGGTGGAGGGATGTGTGGGCAACAGCACCAGTGACCACTTAATAACCATCCGCTGCCACTTGTACTATTACCTTGTGAACCATTCAGCGCTTGGCCGTGTCCGCGTGAATGCTGCGTGTCTGGGTTGCGCAAGTATCCGTAATTCTATCCTATAATAATGCGCCCGCGCCAGGTATGTGCCACACGGTGGCTTGCTCTGGTAGGTAGCGATCGGTGATTCTATGCACCTGTCACGCGTTGCAGTTGACATTTCGTGGTGGGTGAGTGGATGGGTGGTGGTGTGTTGTAGACTTGTAGTCATGTCGCAGCCCAACATCTACATAAAAAAACTCCAACTTCTGATGGACTAGTTTACCCTTCATACATGTGCTCCTAAAAAAAGAAAAGAAGGAGAAAGAATACTCTCGAGGAGAGCCTTATCCCGACTCCATCGATTTGGTTTTGTTTACATTGGACTCGACCGCCTCCTCATCCCCTCGTCGTCTCCCCGACGACCATCTTCTTTGGCCGCCCTCATCGAACATCCCATCCATCCGCCTGCATACGCACCACAAAACCACCCCGGCAGTACCAAGCGGGGAAGGGTGGGAGAACAAAAAGAAAGAAAAAGGTGTGCCGCTTTTGAGACGAGACAAGAGACAAGCGGTGAAGCTGCGGCGACCCTTTGTGTGGTGTGTCCTTTTTTTTTTTGGAGACGTCGCGAGGGTATTTCTCTTCTTCTACTTACTTCGTCTTCTTCCCTTTGGTTAGACAAAAATTCAATGCTATTCGAAATAACCCGCTATATTTCTCCTTGTTATTAATGCCATGTCGCAGAGAATATGAGTTACGGATACATAAAGGGCAGGGCGGTGCTCCTTGGCTGGCGCAGCAGCTGACGACGAAACTGGCCGGAATCCCGGGGGTTTGCCTCTAGAGAGAGAGAGAGTGTTTCTGGTCAACGGCCTCCAATGCAAATGTAGCAGGCCCATTGTTCGATTTCCGGGAGAAATTTCCTCTGCCTATGAGCCTACCTACCTACTTACAATGGGTTGCGAATCAAATGCGAAACCCGACGAGACGACTTGAACGCAAGCCCTTCTGGTTTGGGTTCACGACAACCATCAAGCTGCGCCTCCGCCAATTCCAGCTCGGCCCTTCCCCCCTCCCCAGAAGCTAAAAAGAGATCCCCCGAGAAAAGTACTCCCCGCCCCCCTGTAGAGCTGTGTTGTTGTCGTTGTCGAAGCTTTCTTTGTGCCGACACCGCTATATCTGAGCCCCTTCTAGTGGCTGTTGGCGATTCTTGATGTGGCAAAAGGGCAAGGCGGCAAACAAACAACCAGAAAAAAAAAAAAAAAAAAAAGCGGCCAGGCTTAGCGGCTCTTGGTGGCTTGTCCATCCGCTAACAACCACCTATCGATCTGCCTGCCAACCGTGCTAAAGCTAACGACAAACCCAGTCTGCCAGTTTGCCAGCCACCACCAAACCAGCCCCTCGCCGGCCGCCAGCCGTACTCAATAAACCGCCGGCCCAAAAACCCCTTCCAAATCGTCCACTCATCTTGCTGCTACTCGACACTCCCTCCCCCCCCAACAAACACTGAACATGCCCGGCCTGACTTGCTGACTTGGAGACTTGGCTGAACGTGCTCCGAAGCTTCTAGCCAAAACAGTCCTCATCTCGTCTCTCCCCCTCTCCTCCTCTCCCCTCCTCTCTGGTCGTTCTCGTCCATGCCATCCATACCTTGGTCCGCCACCAGCCCTGTCCCGCATCTTCGCTTCCATTACCCATCTCCATTGGGTCTCGGCTATCCTGTCATTTATTATGAATCGATTTTGGGTCTAGCTTCCTTTTCTCCTCCTCGCCCACGGCTATTCTCAGACAAGACAGCTCCAGACCCTTGCGTTGCCTATCCGCCCCCTCCCCGCAGAGTTGCACGACAACGAGTGGACAAAGAAACATGGCCTGTTGGCATGGCAAAAAAGTCAATTAACAGCACTCTTGATCATCAGTTTCCCCATGTGGTCTGCCTTGGTCAGGCCAAGCCGCCTTTGCATGTATTCGTCCTCATTGGGTAACTAGCTCTCTCACCATATCTACACCGGCTCGCAGCAAACACGGCCCGCGGGACATTCACAATACCGATAAAGAAAAAGAAGAAGAAGCGTTCCACCATCCTACCATAGCAACGACCTACATAGCCCAGGTCATGCCCGTCGGCAGTCATCTCTTCTTTCTATCAAGAGCTCACTTCACTCCTCACACGCGCGCACCTCATCTGCCATGACCATATCGCCGTGTTGGGCCACTGGTGCGAGCCTAGAAAGACAAACACACACACATGCTCACTCGCTCAGACGCAGGTGACAGCAAAAAGGGAGCCCACGTTGCGGCCGCTCCCGTCACATCATGCCCCGCCTCTCTTAACTCTTAACCATCCATACATACGAATCAATAATCCCTACTGCAGCTACTGCAGCCGGCCCTAGCATCGGCCCGTCGTACCGTTACGACCTCTGTTACCAATCGCATCGTTTGAATCTGACTTTTGGGTCGCCTGCCGCCCAATTCCTCCCCCCCCTCACTCGAGGGCTGCATTCGCTGTGGGGAGCCCCGTCTCTATCTCTGGTCAATATTGTGCCAGCATGACGAGCCCAGCCCGTCAAGCCAGCTAAGTAATAAGTAGGAAGCCCGGTCGGTACGCTACCCAGTTTATTGTTGCTGCAACCCGTAGTACCCGTATCACCTCGCATTGCGCGCTCGCACACGGGTGCCTTGACCACTGAGCACCTTGTACCGCGTTCCCAAGGTGGTGTGGAGGCGCGCCCTCAACGTCAGCCCCCCCTCCTCCGGAACAATTGATAGCACCATCCTTGGGACCAGCCAGAGGCCATGCACCGTTCCTGACAGAGTGGTATCGAACGCCTCCAACACAAGCCCCGACCTCCAACTGAGTACGAGTGCCATGCGCCGGTGATGTGATGGGAGGTGGTTGGGCATCTCCAGCCCGTGGGTGGACAGGCGATGCACCCCGTGCCCTCTGTCGTTATGTCTCTTTGGGCTTCTTCGTCGCCGCGGCATGTCACGACCAAATACTTTTAAACACACATGGTTGGCCGCACAGGGTTGGGGTTCTCGGCCCTTGCTTGTCCTTGACCCCGTCATCCCGTGCAGATGCGTTCGTAACTAACGCAGCTGTGGGACTACTTGGGTAGTTACCTCCGCCAGAACTGTACCAGGACCTACCTACACTTTACTACGCAGCCCTCAGTCTCGTTAGCAAACGTGCACAGCAGCCCCGAATTGCCCAACTTTGTACGCCTACGTAAGTATAGCTCCCAGATTGGACCTGAGTGCCTGGCACCAACGAACAAGGCGCATATACCCCGTATGCGTGAGAGCCTCAGGGTGCCAGCATGCCCATTCCCCACGATGGCATTATGCACCACTAAGCGCCAGACCCAAGCCACCCACACAGGGACCTCAGACTAGCACTTTTACTGGCTGGCGGCCCAGCCGACTTGTCCACACAAGGGCTCCCAAGGCACATTGAGAGCGCATCGCCGTTTCTTTGGTGCCTTTCTAAGTATTTGTCTCGGTGCTGTCCTGTGGTCGATCTTCAGCTGCAAGTGCCGATGCGCGGGATGACACGTTGAGGGCACGTTTTCGGTAGCCTACTGGTTCTCAGTAGTACAACGCACTCACACCACCGCGCACACCTTGCCCATCCGCAGATCAAGGTTACCACCAGCGAGTCGCCTGGCAATCCTGTAGGCGTGCTGCCTGATATTCGTGGCTCGTGTGCTGTCGCTTTCATAACGTGAGCAGTACTGTGCCCATGGGCGCCACTTGTGTGCAAGTGCGTACCGAGCCTACGGATTAGATTGGCCAGCCTGCATAAGAAGTCCTCCCCATAAGCAGACGGCGACAGCTGTGCAGCACACTGGGCGACGCCACCAACTTGCTCGCCATGTCGTAGAACAAGGCAACAAGCGAAGGGACAAGGACAAGGGAACAAGACGAGCAGCATGCATAAAAGCCAGCAAAGGGCGAATAGTTTGCTCGATACGTGGTCAGACACTCCTCACATGGCCCTTGCATTCGTCTGGGCGCCGAAAAAACGTCGTCGCGCGCGCAAGGAAGAGGAATACTGACAACTGAGCAGCCATCATGTGCTACCGGGTAGCTCGAGAAAATGAGCTGTCGCTTGCCACTCGGTTCCGGAGGCGTTGGGCTGGGACTTGAAGCATTAGTACAAATCCCGACTGGCGGCGGCACTATGGAGTACTTAGGACCGCATGGAGCAAGAAGCCCAAAAAATGCGGACGTCTATTCAAAGAGAAAATAATCAGGGTTCCGAGTCAGATATTTCAGAAAAATTGAATGAATTCAGGCCCAAGCCACACCGAGATGACGAAGGCTGGTTACGAACCTGCAGCGTGTCCCGATGGGCGGGATTCGATGATGCGGGCCAAACTCAAACCCCGTCAGCTGAGCAAGGTACCAGCAGGTACAAGGGCGGCACGAGCCGTAAGTACTTAGCTCAGGATGGCTGTGCACTTTTCGAAAGGACCAAAAAAAAAAAAAGGTCCAGAGACGGCCGACTCGTGAATTCCGATGTCCGACGTCTCCGGAAAAGAAAGAAAGACTGACAAAAGTCGGATGCGGTACGGGACGAGTCGTGATGTGTGGTGCTGGTCGGAAGGAATATCGCCTGATGAGGCTAATAATGGTGGCGATATACGACGGCCGCGCCGAAGACCGCCGATACCGACGACGAGCCGCAGCGGTAGCATTTCGACTCTTTCCGACAGCTGGCAAAACAAGTTGGCATGATACGTTGCAGAGGAGGGCGAAGCCATTTAATCATGCACTGTATCGTAAAAACATGCATTCATATATCGTGATATAATTGCAGAAGTACTCACCATTCTGGAACCAGCTCGAATAAACCCCGCGAGCGCAGAGGCCCCGGGCCGCCGGGGCGGTTGCGTCGGAGACGTCTCCGAGCCTTTTTCTTTTGGCCCAGGCAGGGTTCTTGATATGGAGATTATACGTGATAGAATTGACCTCTGCGTCCGCTTCTTCAAGTCGACTCTTTGTGAAGCCTGGGCAGGCAAATGCCGCCTGAACGTGGATGGGCAAGCACCTCGGCGGGGAGTTGAGCTCCTGTTTCTTGTCAATCTTGTCCACGGAGGGCGAGTTGCTGTCGCTGGGATAGAATGGACATTGTCTGTAAACAACGAGAGGAAAAGGATAGACAAGAATTTCATTTGGTTTACTTTCTAAAAAAATTATAAATCAAGACGAGTTCTGTCGACACCAGCAAATATGCGGTTGCGCAAACAGAAGCAACCCAGCATCCAACGCCTACAGAGAACGTAGCACCAACCACACTTTGTGGCTATTGTCTGAATGTATTTTTTTCTTCGTTCTTCTAATCTTTGAGTTAAGACAGGTCCATAAAGCACGATGGAACTAAGAAGCGTGTTGTCGAAGGAATGATGATATTTGTATTCCTCCTGTCCGGTTTGCACCATCACAGCATAGCGGGCCAAGTGCTTTTTGGTTCTATGCCATGTCCATGTGAGTCCAGGTGGGTGTTTGACAATGCAAAGAAAAGGTAGTCTATGACAAAAAAACGACAATAGAGAACGTGCCGTCGTCTTTTTCCTTGTTTCTTCTTTCTCTTCTCGTTCAAATTCGACATGAGGAAACTGAGAGCTTTCTCAACGCCTCTTCCCTCTCGGCGGGTGGGGGTCCCCTCTCCGTTCGATTTTCTGAGCGCTTGCCAAGAAAGAGAGAGAGAGAGACTTGTGATTTTCACGCCGCTGCGTCAGACCGAAAGAAGAGAAGAAGAAAAAAAGTCCCTTTCTTCTCCGAGCTACCCTTTTCAGCAAAAGTCACAAAACAAAACCGTCCCCTCCCCTCTGGGTTCGGCGAGCTGACTCGGGCTTAGCGCCAGCGAAACAAATGTTGTGATGTAGAAGTATATATATATTTCGGATGATGTCGTTGACAATGTGGCTATCTAAGACAGGCATTCCATAGCTCGAGACAATTTACAAGTACGCAAGAAACAAAATCAAAAAAAAAAAAGAAGAAGAAAAAGATGCCCACCGTGGACTGGGAAAGCCTTAACAAGAAAAACTGGGATGAGCGCGCTCCTCTTGTAAGTCGTCTCGTCTACCCCCCCCCCCCCCCTTCTCTTCCCTCTTGCCGCCTTTTTCACCACTTTGCTTTCCTTTCATCCTTGTCCCGCAAAGAGAATAGTAACCGACGCCGAGAGGGCAGCATGCCGCCTCGCCCGACTACAACGTGGCCGACTTCATCGCCGACCCGACGTACGTCTCGGGCGTTGTCGCCTTTGACGCGCCGCTGCTGG
Source organism: Cordyceps javanica (assembly GCF_051103115.1). Lineage (NCBI taxonomy): Eukaryota > Fungi > Ascomycota > Sordariomycetes > Hypocreales > Cordycipitaceae > Cordyceps > Cordyceps javanica. The sequence goes on from NC_139299.1 coordinate 3,267,125, forward strand.
GGGACGTGACGGGCCTGCGCTGCGCGCACCTGCAGTGCCACATTGGCACCGACACGCTGAGCCTGGCGCGGCGCGGTGCCGCCTCCGTCACGGGCCTCGACTTTTCCCCGGCGTCCCTCGCCGAGGCCCGCCGGCTGGCCGCCGCGACCCGCACCTCGGGAGGGGACCGCCTCGACTTTGTGGAAGCCTCCGTCTACGACGCCCTGGACGCGCTGCTGCTGCCGCCGCCGGCGGCCGCTGGTGACGACGACGATGTGCGCGGTCTGTTTGACCTCGTCTTCACCGGCATCGGCGCCCTCTGCTGGATCCCCGATATTCGCCCGTGGGCCGTCGTCGTCGCCGGCCTGCTCAGGCCCGGCGGCGGCCGGCTGTTTCTCCGCGAGGGCCACCCGATTCTGTGGACGCTGGACGACAAGATGACGACGACGACTACGACGACGTCATCATTATCGGATCCTTTTGCGCAAAGAACAGGAGAAGCAGCAGCAGCAGCAGGAGGAGGAGGAGGAGCGCTGGTGGTCAAGTACCCGTACTTTGAGCGCGGCGCCGACCGGCCGCTCCTCTTCGACGAGGCCGCGACGTACGTGCGGCATGAGGCGCACGAGTTCCGCCACACGACCACGGCCGAGTTCAACCACGGCCTCGGCGAGATTGTGCAGGCGCTCCTGGACGCGGGCCTGCGGGTGACGGGCCTGACGGAGCATACGAGCGTGCCGTGGGATGCCCTGCCGGGGCAGATGGAGGAGATTGGCGGAGGTGAGTTTTTTTCTTCTTTTTTTTTCCAATTACAATGTTTCTTCTTCTTCTTATTGTTCTTCTTTTCGTATCCATAGATTCTTCAACTAATATAATGAAAAATGAACAGGCGAGTACGCTCTCAAGAATGAGCGTTGGCGAGTACCGCTGACTTACACCCTCCAAGCCGTCAAGGACTGAGATTTCTGTACACAATCACCAAGGAGTATGAAAAAAAGTAATAGAAAAAGAAAAGGAATACCACAATGTCATACACATAGTCATTGTTCATTCTGTGATACCTCATTGACGTAGTTACTCTCCCTCTATTTAACAGCACACCCCCTCGTCCTTCATCATGTCAAGACGACACTATAAAGTAAAACTCACCCGTAGATCCCCAACGTTTGATGCCCAAAAAAAAAGTCAACCCAAAAAGAAGAAAAAAAAACAGTACAAAAAGATACATCCCAAGCCAAGCGAAAAACTACAGCACAATGACGTACCTTGATGAAAACGGGTCTCGGACAATTTCTTCACCTTTTTGAAACCTGCCTTTCTTGCCTGGCCGGCGATCTATGATGGCCGTCCTGCATTCTTCCCCGCAATTCACCACCCACTAGCCACCCTGGGCCACCCACATACCCGTGGGCGGACCAGCCCGACACAAATCAAAACTTACGTCATGTATGAACCGTGGAGAGCAAGGAAAAACTAGTCAAGAGGGCGGCGGCCCGATGATCAAGACGTTTTCCGTGCTTGCATGGCAATAGCTCGCCTGCCAAGCCGTTTCGTTGGAAACCCCCCCACACACGCGGCGGCACTCGGAGAAAAAAAAGAGAGACAGAAAATCAATGCGGGGGGGAACGGGACGGGACAGGGGAGGGGAGAGAGAGAGAGAGGGAGAGAGGAGTTTCAACCGTAGATCTCGTGGTATAAATGGGGATCGAAGAAGGGGGGGGGCTGATCGGCACGCACAAGTTGGTTGATGGGAGGTATGAAGATGAAGACCAGCCTCCCCCATAAGAAAACAGGTCCCGTGCTTCCTCTGTCACGACGAGGGGCATTACGCTGGCTGGCTGGCTTGCTAAGGGGGGAGGGGAAAGTGAAGCAGAATATTCCTGTTTTCGCGATTGTGGAAATCGTCCGACGTTGGACGAGCAGCAGCATTACATGAAATCTGCTAGTTGTGCATATATACATGATGGCACATGTTGACGTAAGATGAAGCCGCCGGGCATGATTGTGACCACCACACGAGGATCAGCTGAAAAGCTGTAAAGAGAAAAAAAAATGATATTTCAGCAAAAAAAAAAGACATCATCTTTGAAACAGAGCAGAACAGCAGAACCGGGCGCCGCAAGGATTGAAAAAACCCCCTTCAACCTTGTCGACTCTCCTCCACAACCACCGGAAGGTCCAGGTCGACCACGATGGGTTTGTAGAATTGCTTACCGCCCGCGTGCGGGAACTTGCTCTTGAGGACCGCCGCGTTGACGACACAAGTCTCCCTCCGGCCGTGCCAGCCCGGCGCAGCCGCTTCCGCCGCCGCCGCTTCCGCCGTCCCATAATCTCCGTCGTGCCGGCCTAAGCCGCCGTCGTTGTCGAGCGGTCTAGGGTTGGACTTTTTGGAAGCACTCAGATCCACCAGACTCATCTTGTTGTTCTTGTTGCCGCTTGGCCCCTCCTCGCCCGGATCCTGCCACGCTGCTACTGCTGCTGCTGCTGCTGCTGCTGCCGCTGCCTCGCCGTCATCGCCGTCGTTGCCGTCTCGCTCCCCGTATACGCGGCCCAGATCCCAGAGCACGCGCGACACGCCCCGGCCCTCGTGCAAGTGGCCGCAGACGGCGAGCCGAGGCCGCACGCGCCAGAGGGCGCGCCTGAGCGCCTCGCAACCCGCGGGCCGGTCGACGACGCCGCGGTCGTCGCAGTGGCCGCGCGGCGGGGTGTGAGTCACCACAATGTCGGCGTGTGCCGGGATGGCCTCCCACGGCGAGACTTTCGAGTGGTCATGATGGCCGTACGGTGGTGGGTCGTAGTAGAATGCCCAGTGGCCAAAGGCCGGCGCGAGGGGCGACCCGAAGACGGTAAACTCGGTGCGCGGCCCGGCCGGCGACGACAGCCGGATGGTGGCCGTCTCGTGGTGCAGGTAGGTCAGCGACGGCGACCTGGTCAGCAGCGCGAGGCATTCCTCATGGGACTCCATCTTGTTGTTGTGAAACTCGTGCCCATGTTTGGCGTAAAAGTCGGCATCCAGGGTGATGTCGTGGTTGCCTGCAAATTCCTGCCATTAGAACCTTTTTCTCCGTCTGCGCGCTCAATCCACGGGGTGGTGGTCGGGCGAACCAGCAATGATAATCTTGGCCTCGTATCGGAGTCCTTCCAGCCATCTGACCGCCCTTGACAGCTACAACCTATCCCGTAAGCATGTTTTTTTCTTTCTTTCGCTGCTCTTGATGCGTGGCGATCAAGGCAAGAGAACACGGACCTTGGAGTAGCTGCCCTGGTTGGTGAGATCGCCCGCGTGGATGAGGACATCGCCCGGCGGGAGCTTGACGGTGCAGTTGTGTGTATCTGAGATGCAGACGATACGGGTGCGGCGAGTGGGACGACGACTCTCCGACTTGATTTCTGGCGTCGTCGCCATTTTGTGTAAGAGTTACAAGTTGAAGCGCGAGGCTGACGGCGAGAAGCCGCACACCCCACCATCCCATCAAACGCAATGACTGCGATCCGTCTACCATGCCAAACGCTTGGTGGGACATGGTAAAGCGCACACTTCTAAGCAGTCACCATGGTTCCTGGGAATCCCATCAGTATAAGCTACATGTCGCTTTGGCAAGAAAATCCGTCATTGTGTGATTTTACCCTGCTTATGGGAGATCAAGTCCGGCCCTGCACGGCATGGACGCGGTTGATTCGTGATAATTTGTAAACGGCGGGGCCGCAGTCTTTGCCGCGCGGCCGTTTTTTTTTTTTAGCCGTGGGCAGCTGACACTTTTGATATGTATTCATGATGCACGGAGTAAGCATATTCCATCATGGCTCGATGAACGGAGGCGCTTGCAAGGACAAGCCTGCCTGTTCTCTGCCGTGTGCGTCCTGTCAAAGGCTCGATCGCACCAGGGGGGTTCCCTGGCGGCAACGATTTGTGTGTAAAATGGCCGAGCCACACTGATCGAATGGGAATGTGTGGCAGCAATTCTTATCGCAGGAAACAAAACGAACCATGGGGACTCCCCAATAACAAGGGGCGTTACTACTTGGGTCAAGCACGTCGCGATTAGGCAGATGTGATGTAGACTATAGTACGGAGTAAGCTGTAAGCTGTGCAGATTATTACTTATTAGTTTGCGTGATAGTGACAGGGTCTCGAGTCGGTGGTTGATCTACTTGTGTGCTGCAGACTGCAGCAGTCATCAATCATTGGCGGAATGAAGCTGGCTCGAGTGCTGCAAGCCACAACGGCGACGTACTGGTATCGAATCAGAACCCAGTCCAGACCCGAGCGGCAACCGGGGGGTCCAAGAGGAAAGCCTGGCCGATTCGATGATGGTTCAGCTATTACCATTATTATTTTCGAGGTGACGAAAGGTAATGGGGGGTTGGGGGTTGGGGCTTTCCGCGGGCCGAACTATCGAAGGTGCCAGGCGGGTACCAAGGTGAACGGGGAGATGGTACCGCCGGGCTGGACCAGGGTCCAAGGTCCAAGGCTATTGGTAGTTTTGGTACTAGTATTAGTACCAGTAGAGTGGTAATCTCGGCGGCCCCAGCAATAGGCTTGCTGCACGAGCCAGACGCATCAGCCGTGCGGCGATGATCGGCCTCGACTATGCGCTTGGGCGTGGATCGAATGCTGAGGCTACGTCGAGTGTGTTTGATCGGGCAACGATGGAAGAAGGAGCAAACGACGGAGAGAGAAAAAAAAGAAAAAAGAAAACACGGCCAGGCACACAGTAGTACCAGGCGCCAGCTCAGGTTGCAGCGCAATCGGCTTTCGGACGATGCCCATTGTTTTTCCAACAAGGGCCAACTAACAAATAAGCAAAGATGCGAGCCCACTTGGAGGAAAGAGGCAAGGTAGTTTATTAGGCAGTTAAAGTACCTGAACTAGCGGCGCCGGACTGGGTGAAGGAGTACCGGTACTTGCATCTGCATTGGCACATTCAGGCGATGGAGGGACGCTAATAAGTACGGGCAAGTGCTTGGCGCGTCGACAAAAGACACCAACATTGGTTTGGGTTTTCGGGCTGACGAGAGCAAGTACTTGGAGAGAGAGTGATGGGAGGAGGACGCGAGTTCTTGAGCCAGCTGCCGTGCACGGCGTGGTGCATGAGCGAGTTAAATGAGGTCATCTCGGTGACGCGCTTGAGCTTTCTCGGCGATGAAGGCAGCAGGTCGGTAGGTAAGTAGTAGGTAGGGAGGAAGCAAGCAAGTTGAAGCTTTGGAAGCCAACAGGATGCGGGAGGCAGTCCGGTGACTTGACTCCCCGCCTATAAGTAACAGAATGAGGTACAGAGTAATAAGTACTTGGGTATGAGGTCATGTATGTGTCCTGTCACTTATCATGTAGGTACGGGGATGGCATGCCAATTTTCCAAGAGAACAAGGCAAGGTGCCCAACAAGTACAAGACCTACACGGGTATCTGTACAGAGTATCCGTACGGAGTGCCTACCTCTTATTTGCCTACAGATAAGTAGCAGATAGCATATGGCTGATGGCAAGTAGATTACCGGACAAGGCAACTTTCAATGCCTCAATTGACAATGGGCATGTATTACTACTTACTTGCTTACCTGGCCAGGTAACTTATTAGGTCGGCCCGGGTTGGCTGGGTGCAAGCGGATGCAGATTGCAGAATTGATGAACCAGGCATCCAGAGCAAAAGCTGCTGAATACTCAGTTATTAGTACGAGACCCAAAATTAGAAGCCAAAGCCGGGAGCACGCCCCCCTAAGTACGGAGTACCTACCCCCATTTTAGCCATGGGATTGGGAAAAAGACTGGGATTAACTAATTTAAAATTGACATCACGTACTCGCTTTGATTACTTGCCCACAATCGATCTGGTACCTGTACACACGCGCGACGCCATGGTCTTGTTCATCCGGGGGGGACAGCGGGCGGTGCGCACGGCCAAGTACCTACCTAGGTACATACTGAGGGTTCATCAGGGGCAAGGACCATGGCCGGGCAATGAAATCTGTAGCGGTACCTGGCGCCGGGCTTCGGGCGGGGCCTCTACTGGTTTTGGTTTTGGTTTCTTTTTTTTTTTTTCTTTTCGTCTTTTGTTGCAAGGCGCCAAGGGCAAATTAACACCAGACAAGTCGACCCAGCGTGTACCAGTAGGAAGCCATCAAGGCAGGTAAGTAGGTAGGTAGGTACTGGTACTTGCCTCTGTAGAGGAGCTCAAGCAAGGTCTAATAATCGACTGGGTTAGAAAAGAAAAGAAAGGAAGGAAGGAGCAGCAAAGATTTCGGCAACGCTTTCTTTTTTTCTTTTTTTTTCTTTTGCCCAACTACAGAGATACAGAATAGAAGCGTTCCTGATACGACTCTGTTTGAGTCTGTTTCTTTTCTTTTCTTTTTTTTCCTTTTTGCTTTTTTGCCCATCGTGTTTCACTTGTCGAGTACTTGGGAGATGTCGTGAGCCAGTGGGGGAGAGGCCTTGTAGGGCATCACCGCTGCCTCTTGGGCACTCCGTACTAACCTACCTGAAGGTATGCTTCAGCGGCCGCTCAGGCACTGTAACCCCAACTCTGTAGTGAATGTGCTGCATGTACACCGTACCCCGCCAACAAACACTGGCACAATGGGCGCATCAGAAACGGCCCAGATAATTATAGCGGCTGCGTCTCTCCCAGGCCCGCCGTTTGCACACCCGTGATGCCTCCCTATCCCCCTTGTGCCCTCTTCTCGCATCTCCTCTTCCTCCACCATGACCACCAACTACTGAGTACTACAGCACTATTGGTAAGAGGCAGTTGATCACCGCAGTCACACACCAAAAGCCCATGCTTTCAATCACCAACTACCTTACCAACTGGTACTAGGCCAGTACCACTAACCGTCCTCTCATCTACGCCGTCCACCCATCCATCATCCATCCTCCACACACCGTCCACACCCATTCACACTCATTAACCACCACCATTTCAATCTGCATCGTCCTGGCTGCATGGATGGTCTAGCTCCGTTTTGTCAAATCTTGACCTGCCGCTTCCTTTCTTCTCTCTCATCAATTCTTCTTCCATTGGCCTCGGTGGCCCCCATGTCCAACATTCTTTCCCACTGCGCGCCCGGCTCTCAGTCTGTCTTGTCCTTTGCCTTGCACACTGCCTCTTGGCCCTAGGCTCTTTTTTTCCCCCAATGAGCCTCGTCTCATCACCTCCCTGAATCGTCGGCTACCCAGCACTCCGTCCAACGCCTCGCCTCGCCGACTCGCCGCCTCGCCTCGCATTCTCGTGCTGCCACCAAAGCTTCCTCCGCCTCGACCCGTTGGCCTCTCGGCAATTTCAATTCATACCTTGCCGCCCTCGCCAAGAAAACGCGCGCGCCATCCTGTCCCTGCTTGCCTCAACCAACGCCCACTTGGTTTATTCTCCTTTGTCTTGGGCCTGTGCAGCTCTTTACGGCTTCAGGGCGCTCACCGGCTGCCGCCGTTACCCAGTACTCCTCGACTCCTCACCCTGTCTTACTCGACAATCAGCCACCACCCTTCTGCCGTTGTCCTCGTACCTGGTGTGACCAATGGCTGCCGTGGCCTCTGTACCGGGTCCGGCGTCAGCTCTGACGCCTCCCAGCAGCAGCCATGGCAATGACAACGGCTGGGATTATTCTGCCGTCAACGCAGAGGTACGTCGCTTGCCTCTCGTATTGCCTCAACCCCCTTCCACGGGAGGCCGTCACCCGCCGCCGAGCTAACCAACCGCTGCCCCCTACTAGAGTCACGGCCCTCATCATGCCACCACCTCGTCCGAACAACCCCAGCAAGCTTCCTCTTTTCCCGCGCACGATGCCCGCACCGCACCAAGAACATACACTCAGGACATCACCGCCCGTAAGATGCGGTCCGCCGATAACCTTCACAGCTCCAAGTGGTCCAAACCCTCCGAATACCAGCGAGAATTGCTTCCGGGTCTCTCAGAGGAGGAAAAGGCCAAGAGCGACCAGTTTGTGTACAGCCAGGACCAATCCAAATGGATCCACAGAGATAAGCTGGCCAGAATAGAAACCGAGGAGCTCGAGGCTGCCGGCTTCTTCTTACCCAAGGGAAGATCCTCCAGCCGCCTAGCCCGCAGAAACGAAAGCCGCCTAAGCCAGACCACCGAATCCGACTCCAATCCAAACCGCCCCAAGAATGATTCCGCCTCTCTCGAGCCGCCCTCGTCGCCCTCGCCCCCAACATGGGATCTGAGAACCCCTCAGGAAATCGCCGAAGCCGAATCGAGTGCCTATTTTACCAACAACGCCCTCACCGGAAGCACCCGTATTCCCGTCGCCAAAGTCAGCCCGGCGCCCATCTCCATCGAGTTCCTCGAGCACGGCTCCCTCGCCGCCCGCCAAAACTCTGACGAAGACGACAACAACAGCCTCTCATACAGCAAAACACGCTCTCGTAGCGCCGGTGCATCATTTAGAGACACGGGCAGCATTGGCTCACAGGCCAAGCGCTCCATCACGGATTCTTCCCCAAAGAAGCACGCGCGCAAGAACAGCGCTAGCACACCCACTAGGCCGGGCACAAGAGGCAAGGAATCTCCGAGCAGCTCCGGATCCCGCCCAGTCACGCGCACTGGACGGGCCGCATCCCGAGCAAGACACCCGGAGGGCGAGCCGCCGTGGATGGCCAACACGTTTAAACCCGATCCCCGTCTGCCGCCTGATCAGCAGATTCCTCCCTTTGTCGCCAAGAAGATGGCCCAAGAGCAGATGGAGAAGGAGGGTACCTTTGGCGACGCATATGACAAGGATTTCCGTCCTCTCAACACAAATTCTCTGGGACTACCCAAGCCTGGCGGCACTGACCCTGAAAAGGACGTTGAGCCGGCCGAGGAAGAGTGGCCGCTCAAGCCAGCTGTCACGAACCGGCCGCTCATGCGCACTGGGTCAATGTACTCGACCATGCCCAAGATAATCGACAAGCCGCCGGGCACACCCGTACCCAGCCCGCGCCCGGCAAACACTGCCGTGATGGGCTCGCCGCAAACCACACCACAAATACAGCAAGCGCCGCAGGTCGAGCCCCCAGAGGCCAACAAAAAGGACGGTTGCGGCTGCTGCGTGGTCATGTAACGGCGGTGCTCTGTTAGCCCATATTTTAACGACTTATGAACTTTTTCTACATCTGTCCTCGGAGCCTTTTTTTCTTCTCTTCTTCTCATTTCACTTCTGATTCACACTTTTTCTATGTTATAGCCACGGATCATGTCGGCAGCATTCATAGCCGATTAAGCGACTCATTTCTTGTTCCTTTCATTTGTGAACTTTTCTTGTTCATTCAAAAAAATAAAGCAAACTCGTCGGGACGACTTTGCCTTTGGCAATTGGATTCTAATCCTTTGCCGCCTTTGATTCTACTGCAACTTTTCTATTCCTTGGTATCCGTTTACTTTAATCACTGGTACAAATGCGTTTCGATAACCCCTTCTCCTCATTCTCCTCCCCCTCTTTCTCCTTCCTCCTCCTCTTCCCTCGTTCCCCCTTCGTTATTGCTCATAGTTGCTGCTGGAGCAGAAAAGTTCGAATCATTCGTGTTACCTGGACGGCGTTTTTCTTCTTCTTTTGCTAGACAATTGTTTTTTTTCTTATTTTCGCCTGTTCAGTCTTTTGTCAGTCTTTTTCCTGTGTTGTTGTTTCTATGTCGTGCTGTTCTTTTTTACACACACGCGCGCGCACTCTCTCTCTCTTCTTCCATCAGTTGGTTATCGTGTTAGTTTCTTGTTTTCCGTCAACATCTCGTTGGTAGTACGGGACTTGACAAAGTTAATTGCTGGGAGCGAGCGCAAAGATGGGAGGAGAGAGACGAGAGAGAGAGAGAGACAGGAAGGGGAAGCGGGGATTGAGAATGTCTTTTTTGTGGTACATTCTGCTCCGCGTCCCTTCCCGGGAGACGGTTTCCGAGGCGGCCGGTGGTGGTTGGAAGCCACGCGCAGTCGGCTTGCCCTTTTTTATTATACCTGCAGGGAGGGGAGATAGATGTAACGTGATGGTGGAATAAAGTGGTAGAGAAATAAACAAAACATTCGATGAATGCTCCCCTCATCTAGATTTTGTGCAACAGTGACGCCAGGAGTCAGTCATGCTTTTTAGTTTCATATCGTTGCACGACGCTGGCGTGCTTGAACGAGTCGTACAATCGGGCAACTTTAGACGAATAAGCTCTTGCTTGTCCTACACACACCACACAACTCGGTTGCCAGCCAATCTTCACGGACAGTCCTGGATACATCAATTGTCTCCTTGTCAATGCGTTCATTCCGGCTGCCTAGACTATACACATCCCCGTAGCATCATCCCTCGTGCCAAACAGCCATCATGCCCCTATACATATGACCAATCTTTCCTTTGCCGTTGCTAATTCGTCTCCCTTTCCGTTCCCGTAAACAATGACATTTTTATTCTCCCCTTCCTTTCGTATTGCTATTGCATCGCAAGTGAAAACAAAAATACCGACCGCACCACCGCCTGGAAGCAAACAGCCGAGGCCGTCCACGGCACGCCCAACCAAGCCTGGTCGATCCCTAGCGCCTTGCTGGGTAGGGACACGTCGCCAGCGCTCGTCGTTTGGGCTTGTGTCATGTCCTCCCTTGGGTGACTTTTGGGAATAAGAAAACGAGCAAAATCAAAAAAAGATAGAAAAAACTAGTCCATAGAAACAATCGTACACGTTATGCATAGTTGAACAGTCGAGACAAATCCATCCGTCTCGCATATCCGTCCCAACCTCCTTGGTCACCATAGTTCCCGGTGACAAACAAAATACATTTCGCTGCTGGTCAAATCGTCCTGCAGGCTTCATCTGTTAAGTGGTTTCAGCTGCACCGTGGCGAGCCCAACGCAAGCACTCGCATTCTTCGCTCCTCTCGGTTCTCGCTGTCGCGGAAGCCGATACCCCCACGACGCTGGCGGCTGCGCCGCTTCTCATCACGGTTTCTACCCCACTAATGGTAGTTGCCACCCCAGCCGCGCTGCTGCTGGCCGGCACCATAGTAGCCACCGCCGCTACCAAAACCCTGGTTGCCATAAGAGCCGTAAGGGGTGTTACCGTGCTGGTTAGCGCCGGCGCCGGCAGCCCCCATTCCATAGGCACCGCTGCCGTGGGCAGCGTGACCCTGCAGGTGGTTAGGGTAGCCGCCGTACGCGCCGCTCATCTGGGAGTTCTGAGGAGGCAGGCCGCTGGCCTGACCGCCAGGGCCAGTGTTGGTGGCCGATCCAGGGCGAGCGCCGCCGAGAGAGGGGGAAGGGCCAGAGGCACCCTTGCCATCGCCAAAAGGCTTCAGGTCATCACCGGTCGAGGCACCACTGCTAGGCTGGTTCTGGCTGTTAAACCCCTGAGCCTGCGATTGGAAGGCGGAGCCGCCGCGAGCAAAGCTTTCGTGCGAGCCACCGAAACCGGTGCCACCGAGACCGGGTTGAGAGCCGGCCTGGCCAGCAACTCCGCGGCCATAGTCACCCAGGCCAGAGCTGGCGCTGTTATCGCGGTGAGCATTGGACGGCGCAAAATTACCAGGCGAGCTGGCGTGGTCGTAAGGCGCGTTGGGAGACACGCCATAAGGCTGGCCGTACATGCCGCCCTTTCCATAAGGACCAAAATTACCCTGGCCGTATCCAGAGTAGTACTGGTGATAGTAAGGGTAGTAAGGGTGGTTGTAGCCAGGGTACTGTTGACCATGGCCTTGGGGTTGAGAGCCAGGCGCGCCAGTCTGTGCCTGCTGGCCGGGCTGAGCCTGCTGGCCCTGGGGAATCTGCTGCTGGGCCTGGGAAGCAGGGTTAGGGGTGGAGTGGCCACTGTTCTGGCTGTCGGCGGCGACACCAAAGCGTGGTTGGCCGTGCGAGGCTCCGCTTTGGGGATACTGGCTCAAGCTGTCAGTCTGAGCAGCGTTGTAGCCACCCAGAGGTCGCTGCTGAGCATCATGCTGACCATGGGGAGCCTGCTGCTGGCCATAGTGCTGTGCGTAGTAATTATTATAGGCGTTGCGGTCCTGCTGGTTGGCCGTGTAGTAATTGGAGTAATCGGAGGGAGCAGAGCTGAAGGCGGCCTGGGATGGCGCTTGCGTCGTGGGAGTAGAAAAGCTATCGAAAGGAGGTTGAGAAACGGGCGTGGCTTGCTGACCAAAGGGATCGATGGGCTTCTGAGTGGCGGGATCCTGACCGAAACGGCCATACTGCTGGCCGGGGATAGCGGGTTGGGCGGCTGTACAAATGATTAGCTTCAGAAGCCGCGCAGTGGTTATTGTGATGCAACTTACGTTGTGTGGGAGCCTGAGTGGGAGGAGCGGCGCCTGCTAAAGCATTAGTTCTGCTCGGCAGAGTACTGGGTAGGATAAGCAGCCTTGGAGGCAACAACATACTGGGAGCAGTGGCCTTTTGGAAGGATTCCGGTACAGCAGAGGGTTGGGCAACGGGAGGGAGTGAAGCACGAGGCTGGGCAACAGGAGAGTCAGCGGGAGGTTGACCGCGAGTCTCGGCGTCCTCGCGTTCACCGTCGACATCCTCCTCACTGTCGCCTAGGTTGAAAGCGCCGAATTGAACGGCAGCACGATCCACTTCGCGATTGCCTGGCATGCGAACAGGCTCTTCCTGATCGAGAACACGGCGCTGGAGGCCCGGCGGACGGGCTGTTCTGTCAGTGGTTGCCTTGAGGGCGGAGGCGGCGTAACCGCTAATGGGCACCCGCTGGTGCTGCTGGTGGGCGGCGGAGAGAGGAGTGGCGGAGGAACTAATAGGGCTCTGTCGTGGATCCCACGAGTCAGCGGCAGTGCTTGCGGCGGTGCCAGTTGCGGCTGGCTGGGAGTCGTCAATAACCTGTTCAAGATTTGTCTCTGTGAGATCGTCCTTGGGCGGGGGCAGCGCGGGCTCCTCAATGACCAAGTCGGCATGGGTGGCGACGGGAGTCGACTCCTCGTCGGCCGTAGTCGTTTCTTCGGGGGCAGGAGCGGGCGCGGGAACAGACTCGGGGGCTTCGACAGGTTCAGTAGTTTCGGCAGGCTTGCCCTTGGGGTGAACGGGTAGAGGAGCAGGCTTATCAGCAGCAGTGGACTGGCGAAGCATGCTGGCCCACGTCTTGGCGGCGGCCGCCGCGGCGGGCTTGCTGGCAGGTTGCTCAGCGGCAGGCTTGACATCAACGGCTTCGGGCTTGCTCTTGGTCTCGCCCCAAGCAGAGGACTCCTCAGTAGGGACGGACAGCTGCTGGTTTTCCTTGTTGCGCGAGGCACCGTTGGTAGCTGGCTGGGTGGTGCGGCCACGGGCGGCACCTCCGCGACCACCTCTCTCTGTAGCTCGGCCTCGTCCTCGGCCTCCTTCGGAAACAGCGCGGCCGCCACGAGCAGCGCGGGGAGGGGCAGTTGTCTGTTCAGTCGTAGTAGCGGCGGCGGCAGGAGCAGGGTCCTTGGCCTTTGTGCGAGCGGGTTTCTTGGCCTTGGAGACTTCGCCCCATTGAGAAATAGTGCCTGCGGAAAAAAGAAGAAGACGGAGTCAGCGAGATGCGGTGGTAAATGGAAATAATGCAGCAGCAATGTAAAGGCGGTCAGGGGATGGGTGTTGTGCTGTGGATGCCGAGCGCGAATGGTAGGCTGGTGTCGAGCGAAGGAAAAATAGCAAACCTTACCTTCAGCGATGCGCGTGACAGCTTCGGATTGGTCACCGTTTGTCTCTTGGAGCGCAAAAAGGACGTCGGCCTCGGACCAGTCTGGGAACATCTCGCGAATGACAGAAGTCTTATCTCCATAGAGCTTTCGGAGCTCGCCCAGGTCGGCATCGTCGTCAAAGGCGGCGGGGGAGTCGCTGTGATCAGGCTTGTCGGCGCCATTGGGTCTGCGACCACCGCGTCCAGCGAAACCACCGCGACCACCGCGACCAGAGCCTCTGCCGCGCGAAGCGGAGGACCGTGATGTGACCTCGGACATGAGGGGCGTAGAGGGTGAGAATTGATGTGATGGAGAGAAGAGGAAGCCGGAGCTGGAGGATAGAGTTTGGTTGGAGCAGAACGTGTGTGGAAAGGGCAGCGGCCGGTCAGGTGGCCTCTGCAAGCAAACGAGGACAGGCAGAGGTGCGTAAATTAAAACGACGACCAGCTACCAAGTCCGAATCGACGGTGGATGAGATGGAGGCGGTATCGACAGAAGCGACGACGATGGAGGGGGGTGGTGAATGTGGTTGTGATTTGATGAGAAGAGGTTAAGTCGAAGTGGAGGAAGCGAGGAGGGTTTTCGCCAAGGTACTGAATGCCTGCTGTTGGTACTTGGCCGGGCAAGGGAGCGGAAGGCTGTGAAGACAGGGCACTTGGCGACCGGTTGACTCTTGCCCTTCGATACTAAGGTACTTAAGTAGAGGTACCTTTCCAGGGAGGCAGGCACACGCCCTGAGGTACCTGCAGACGTAGACCAAATGGCCCATCTGCCCACTTTGGCTCTCTGCCCAGGCAAGTACCCTTTTCGGCAAGCTAGATACCCAAGCTAGGGTACCTAGGTACAAGTTACTTAGGTACCTGAGGCATGTAGCCACGAGCACCCTGCAGCAGTGAATCGTCCACTGCAAATATTGATAGTGGTGTCGCCCGACCTCTCGGCGCACAAGCTATCGATATGGAATGATATATATCTAGATTACCTCTGGTAGCTTACTAGGGTACTTAGAATCAATCCGCCAATGTTGCGCTTGTACTCTCAATTCATAAACGTTGTGCACTCGTCTTTGCACATGTAAATAATGTTGTGCCTGCAGAGGAACCGAAATATCGCTAGCTACCTACCTAAGTAAGTGCTTAAGTCCCTGCCAGCGTTCAGGTAGCCTAAGTACCTAGCAAGTACTTAAGTAAGTTAGGTAGGTTGCCTCGAGGTCTCCCTCCTCGCCGCCTGGCCGCCTCGATGCTGCCTTCCTCACCTCACCCACTAAATTAAGTACCGGCGGTAGCCTGGACCTCCTCGCTGCCCAGGGCAACGTGCAGGCTCAAGTACCGCTACATACGCATACCTACCCAGCAGTTTGCCCGCTCGCCTCGTTTTCTTTTCCGTTCTTTTCTTTTTTTTACCCGCCCTGCCGTGGAGTTTGCTGGCAAACAAACGAATTCGTCCAAGGGACTACTTACACGCACTGTTCAAAACACCATCCACCAGGTCACAGTGCCCGTTCGCGTCGCCTCTCCTTTGTCATGGCACACGAGCATTCCCATGTGCTTTATATTTAGGGGCTTGCAGTACCTAGCACTTAGCGACCAAGCATCGCCAGAGGACCCCACAGGCGGCGCTCTTCGCCAGATTTCGCCTAGACACACTAGGTACTTACTATTAGTACTTACATGCGCCTCCCCTGCCAAGGGCAACAACGGCACGTTACACCTCAGCTCTGGAAACCATCTCCGTGTATGCCACTACCTAATAAGTAATGCACCAGTAAGTAGCTCTAGACGGTGTATCGTTCTAATGTACTGGCACGTCTCGGTGCCTAGCTCTGCGCAGGCCTTTTCTTTGTTGCCGGATTGCAGCAATCACTTCGGCTCTTCTCGGTTAGCGCGCTCCGTGCTCCATCTTTCCTTTACCAAAAAAGTTAGCTTGTCAGCTCCTTTTTGCTTGTTTTTTTTTTTTGCCAGCAGTTTCCGCCAAAGAGCTCTCCACAACAAGCTCACGTGATTTGTACCGTATCGATAGCCACCGCCCGATCAACGGCATGAGACCTGGCATGGATGGCCCGATGCTGTCGATGCCGGCATACATAATCCATCCCATTATCCTTCACTGTCTTTCTCACAGCGGCTACTGTAATGTTCCATTCCGCCTGCCGATAGGCGGCGTCGCCAATACACAGTTATATATCGGCAAGCCGCCACAAGTACCATCGTCATGTTTTCCACAAAACCAACCTTCTCGCTCCGAAAGCTCTTTGCTGGATATCATGAACCCGCTGGACTGTCGCCGCAGCAGTCGCAGAAGTTGCTCGAAGGGCTAAAGTCATCCTTCCGTCTACAACTGGAACAGGAGTATGGTCAGACGGCTCTCACCAAGCAAACGAAAAATACGTCCAAAGCCCACGACAACCCCTCTTCATCCTCTCATGGCGTCGTTCGTCATTCGGCTGCGAATCGTCATCTGAGGTCCATACTCGCCAACCCGCTCTTCTCTTATAATAAAAATAGCGTCACAGCCAACTGTACTATTCCATCGCCACTCTCTGTCCCCAAACGCGACCCCATGGACGACTTTGACCATGCCGTCGCTAAGGGCTTGATGACGCTCAACGCCGCCACCGGCTGCATCATGACAAAGCAGAAGCAGATCGACGCACGACAACTCGATACTGGTACCGCTTCATCATCGGCTACGGCCTTGCGTGTTGTACGCTGGCTGCGTTCTACAGGACTGGGGAATAGCCTGGCCTTTCTGGAGCACGAGGCCTTTGTCAAGGCGTTGGCGCCGTTCCTCGTCGCCGAGAAGATGGAAGAGATTGCTTGGCAGTGGATCTGCCAAACGATGCAGCGTAGCGACGATCTCAGCGAGCCCGTGCGCCTGCGTAGAGCGTCCTTTTTGCTCGCGCAGCTCGTCCAAATCAAGAGTCAGCCGCAGCACGGCAATCTCGACGGCGCCATCTCCACCATTTTGCGCGCGGAGCAGCTCCTCGCCAAGGACCCTCTGCTCGCCAAGCTTCTCGTCCTACCGTGGCGCTCTGTCTCGTGGCTGTCCACGGTGGAATCCTACAGCCGCGTTGCGCCTTCGGAGCGTCTCTTTGACGCTCACCTCGACACCGCCAGTCGCCTGCAGCAGCCACTCTCCGTTGAGACAGCCCACCTGCATCTCTACCACCCAACGCACCCGGACCACGCTCCTGCTATGCACTTCTTCCGCGACACAAAGCGCCTGCGCCATCTTGTCCGCGGAATTACCAAGGAGCAGTTTACACAGGCCAAGCAGACCAGCCTCAGCGTCGTACCATGGGTCGCATACCTTGGCTACGATACCGTCAATCATTTGACTGCCTCGGGGCTCAGCCAGGAAGCGCAGACTCTCAAGCAAATATTGCAGGATGAGCTGTCCGGTCTATTTACGGCTCAGGTGCAGCCCAGCTGAGCTGCTGCATTTGCGACACCCCCTTTTCTCTCTCATGATACCCCCATTGCCTCAGTACATATTCTCGAAAGGCTCCATCAATAGCCATGACATTGTAATTATATTACAGAATTATTTATGACCATCTTTGACAATTCGATACCTTCTTTTGAATGGAAATAGGACAAGCAGAACTTGTTCCTCCAGAATGGATTTCAACCAAGAAACTTTTGATTTCGTAAAGCCATCATCAACTTTATAGTGACACTCGGTAACATGCCAAGATCACTTCTTGATCGCTTATCCAGCAGCATTCGGCAGCTACGCGAGCTACATGTAAATATTCCCAGATGCTTTCATATTCTACTTTTCCCCAATATAAGTGGCAAACCAAATTTGAGAACAAGAAAGCACACACGAAGTCACGGCTCGCCACTCAGTCCGACTCATCGTCCCCCGAGTCGGAAAACCCGTTGAACGTCTCTTCTAGATCCGACTCGCCCAGTGTCGTCGCCGGTCCTGCCTCGTTGTCCCCGTCATCATCATCGTCCTCGTCATCGCCGCCCTGGTCCTCGATGTCAAAGAGACCCCAGATGTCCCAGCGGTCGCCCTGCGCCTTGCGGCTGACGTACTTTGTGAATTTGAGCGTGCCGCTGTCGCGCATCACCAGCGTCAGCTTGTTCCAGGAGGCGTTTTGGTGGAACAGGATGTTGTCCTCGTCGCTGCTGGCCTTGTACACGGCGGCGTCTTCCTGGTCGTCGTCGTCGTCGTCGGCCATGTACACTTCCTGCCCGCCCACGTCCTCGACCTCTTCCGCGCCTTCCTCGGCGTTGGCTTCTTCCGCCATCTTTGCCTTGCCCTTCCCGTTGGTCACGGGCGCCGCTGCCTTGGCTTTGCCCTTGCCCTTGTTGTCTTTGCCCTTGTCTTTCGCCTTGGCCGCTTCCTCGTCGTTTTCGTCTTCTCCCTGCTCTGCCTCATCCTCGGCCGGCTCCTTATCGTCGTCGTCGTCGTCCTCGCCCCAGCCGGCGGTCGGCGTGATGGACAGGTTCATCTCCAGCCGGGCGGCGCCTTCGTGGTTCGTCGCCAGCGTGTAGTCGTGCCCGCGGCGGAAGCGACGCGCCATGATGTCATGGTTCAGGACGAGGCCGTGAGCCGCCACCGCGAGCCAGTTGCGGAACGCGCGGCTGGGGAACACGTGGTCGAGGAGCTCCGTGATGGGGGACTCGTCCTGGGAGGTGCGCAGCTCGTCCGGCAGGCTGGGCTGCTGGTAGAGGTATCGCTGTTTGTGAGGGGGGCGGGCCACTTTCCAGGGCGTCGACTTTTCGATGGCGCTGCTCTCCTCGGGTAGCCCCTTTGCCTCCTGCTCTTCGACGTACTTGCGCACACGCTCGGCAAACTTTTTACTGAGAAAGTTGTCCAGGGTGATGATGGAGCGCTCAAGGAAGAATTCGGAGACTTGTTCGAGGGTATCAGGGGTGAGGTACGTTGGGGAGATGTACTGGAGTAAGAACGTGAGATCGGCCTCGTCAAATTCGTCCGCTTCCTCGCCCTCACCGTCTGCGGCTTTGGGATTCCCCGCCTTGGCGACAGGCACGACACGGGACTGGGGAGCGTCGTACTGAGCTGGGTTGCCCTGAAGCTGCATCAGACTGCTGTTCGTGGCATTCTTCTCCTCCTCACCCTGGATGAAGCCGTCCTCACCAGGTTGGGGGATGTGGAACCAGCCGCTGATGGCCATGCGCACGCGGCCGCCGTCTTTCTCCAGCTGTTCCTTGGTCTCCGCGTGGTACACCTCCTCGACATCGTGAAAGCTCTCGCCAGGTTGAACGGCGAAGAAACTGAGCTGGTTCCAGGCGGGCGGGATGATCTTGACCACATCCGGTAGCGGCGTCTTGGCTACAACTCCATCTTGACCCTGCTTCTCCTCGACGGGGAACAGGCGCAGCGCACCGCCCCATTCTGCCTGCCAGGGCGTGTCCGGGTCCGTTAGGTAGAGAATGTAGCTGACGCGGCGGCTGCCAATGACGTCGTCGTGGCAGAGAAGATAGCAGCCCGGCGTGTAGACGTTGATGGCCATGTCGGTCTTGCGACCGCTGAGGGGGCCGCAGCCTGTGATGCCCGCGACATAGCTGCGGAAGGACTCGGAGTAGATGGCGTCGCGAAGCGCAAGCAGCGAGGGCAGCTTGGCAAGCGACTCGTCGTCGAGGCCGTCGAGGTTGGCAAGGTCGCCCGATTGGTGAATTTTGTAAATGTCCGTCTCTTTGGGTGTAAAATGCACGTTGGCGCGGACCTCGTCGCGGACGGAGCGCAACAGCTTGTCGTTGACCAATTGGTGGATGACGGCATGCTTGTATGGCGAGGACTCTGCGTACTCGGTCTGGTAGGCATCGAGGACCTTTCGGTCAAACAGACCGTCGCGGAACCGTTTCTGCGCTTCTTCGGAACTCAATGCTAAGAGGTTTTTTGGCTGTTAGAAAACGCTCTCTCGGTGCTTCGGCGCATGCAAAGCTTTTGTTGGCCGAGAGCTGCGGCTCTAGCTACTTACAAGCCTTGGCCCTCTTGGAGGCAGACACCTGCGCCCCGGCGGAACCACTCGCCTTTCTCTTCATCTCGCAATTGTGTCTTTGACGAGTTGAATTATGTATGTTTGGTTTGTGAGAATAAAGACTAGGTTCATGGGGGGAAAATGTCAGGCCATGGTGCAGAAAGTGACGACTTTTTAATGGGTCTTGCTCGTTAGCTGGCTGGGGGACGGCCCCAATGAGCGAGCCTCTGTCAACCAACCCTCTCTTACAGACGGAATTGTCCGCGGTCGACAACGTCGCATGGACACTGCAGAGTACACTGAAAAATGTGATGGTATCCTGGCTGTGAAGGAGGAGGGCTACGAGTCCATACGACCTT
The DNA here is from genome assembly GCF_051103115.1 of Cordyceps javanica. Classification (NCBI taxonomy): domain Eukaryota; kingdom Fungi; phylum Ascomycota; class Sordariomycetes; order Hypocreales; family Cordycipitaceae; genus Cordyceps; species Cordyceps javanica. The sequence continues at coordinate 3,287,024 of NC_139299.1, forward strand.
GACCAATGTGTGCTGGAATGCCTAGTCCTGCTCTGCTCCCGCGAGTTGCCACATCACCAGTGTGAGGAAAAAGCCTGTGACGGTCCGACTCCAATTCCGCCGAAGAGATTCTTGGTTGCGGATGCCGTACTTAATCAGCTAAATACAAAGGTCTCTAGATTTATTACAGGAAATTGCGCCGGCATATGTGTCCAGCCTTCCTCCTGCGGGCGCTCCAGGGTAGTAATTTGCATCAAAGCCGAGACGCCACCGTTGCAAGCCTCAGATAGTGAAGACGTGTATTGTTTAGGTCTTCAGAAGTATATACTATCTCAAATGGTAGCTAGGGACTCATAGAGTGTAAAAGATGTCGCTTAACAGTGATTTCCCGTTACGATTTTATATTGAGCAGGAGGTGGTACTCCCCAAAACTCGGTTCGAACACGATCGCGGAAGACAAAAAGGGAAAAAGAGAAAGCAAGGGATGTGAGATTATCACGAGTAAAAGGAAGATTGAACCAGACACCAGAAATTGACAAGGATGATTGGATTGAATGATACAGTGGCGGTTTCCTATTGGAACAGGATTTGGTCACCGTTGTCACGGCAGACGTTGATGGCTGTACTTGTGTTCTCCTGAGACATTATCTGTGTAATTATGCGTGCACTTCTGTTTGTCCTGAACTATTCCTGCGCTCTTTGTCATAAATGTTGTGATGCCCAGAGGCCGCTCTTCTTCCTGATCACATACGCCTACATACGCCTCACTCTCGCAAGTAGGAGATACACATGTGCTCAAGTAGTCACTGTAGACGTAGCAGATCGGCGTGATAAATCCTCTGTTCCGGCGCTTTTACTCCAGTCGTAGGCAGCATCTCCCACAACATGGGGCCGTGACCCCAACGCACGACGCAGAATCCAATCTTTGCTGGTGACAGTTTCCTCCTCGACACCGTCTTGGAGTGGTGGTATCAAGGCGCTGCCTTTGAGCCTTCTCAAGGGAACGTCATCCGCCGGCCTGCTGAAATAGACCACCGAGTACCTAGCATGCTGAGCCTGCCCGCCAGGCGGGGATACAACGCGATGAATGTTGGAGCGCAAGACGCCGTTTGTAAACTTGACCAGTGCGTCCCCAATGTTGATGATGGCGTGGCCCGGCAGAGGCTTGACGTAGGTCCACGTCGCATCAGCACCGGGCGGCAGAATCTGCAAGCCGCCCAGACGATTGAAGAGGACTGTGATGCTGCCAAAGTCTGTGTGCTCTCCGAGTGCAATCTGCTTGTCGTCCAATGGCTGCGGCGGAGCTTTGATGAGTCTCACCTGATCTCCGCTCTGCGCATCCAGTCGGTGCATGGAAGTGAGTGTGTCTGCGGGAAGCTGGAAATACTCATTCAGCAGGCGGAGAAGCAGATGAACAATATCTTGGGCGGATTTCATGAAGCCTTTGAGGAAGACACGCTCCTTGTCCAAGACCTCGGGCGCGGGCCATGGTTTCGTCGTTCCCATCATATCATCCCGGCTGATCTACCGACGCGTTAGCCTGCGTCAATATAAGTGCGTCGTGTACAAGGACTGACATTGTAGAATTCGTTCCTGTCAAGCCTACCCGTTCTGTCTGCAACGGAGCCTCCCAGGTGCTTGTAGCCAAAGTACGTCTTTTGAGCCGAAAAATCGTACTTCATCTTCTCTTGGAGCGGCAGATCAAACAAGTCTTTGGCAATGTCAAAGAGACGCTCTGATTGTTTCTGGATAGGGTCTTGGGCATCATCGAGATGGAGGTAGAAGAAGCCCAGCTCCCGGCAGGCGTCAATAAACCGGCAAATCTCCGCGGCGTCATGTTTTGCCAACTTCAGCAACGATAGGCGAAGCAGAGGCGCTGTGGCAACGTCGGCAGGAAACTCTGGCAATTTGTCGTCCATCATCAAGACATGGATTAATGGCTGAGCAGGTTCTTGAGCAGAGAAATTCCCCGTGTGAAAAGGGTCAAGGAGCGACCTATCTAACGCTGAGAGGCTAACATGGGCAGGATCCTGAACGGACCTCGGCATCAGACTCTCCTGGGAACATCCCCATATCCCCACCCCCGCATTTATTCTCTTACAGGCTGCTAAAAAGGGTGTACTTAGACTGCTAGACTGCATAGCAAGGACATACATGATCTCTCAACTATAAAAGGCTTTCATCATGACATCTGTTCTAATTTTGAGTAAAAAGTCAAGGACCGGATATGATTTGAATCTTCAATGGGATCCTCCTGGAAGCTAAGAAGGGGCTAGATCGGGATCCCTGACCCTCCATCCGCGGGCGCACTGGACACCTATCCTCGGCTCAAATATCTTACGAGCACCGGTAGTCTCATCATCACCACCAGGTGGCCGTAACAACTCCGAGATATCCGCCTCGACACCCTCGCGTTACCTGCAGAGTCGCAACTCCGACTCCATATCATTCACTCTAATCTGGCCGCGCCTGCCTCTCAGCTTGCTCCTCGCGTGACGCCAGGCCAAGAGATCTTTGAGCCTAATACTACCGAATTTATGATGTGTTTCTACAACGTAGGAAGTGATTACGTAGTTGAACGCTTACCCACATAGGTGATCGGCGATTTGTGGAAGAACAGATTCATGAGATCATAGATGGAGACATTTCCCTGTTGATATAAATGGAGACAGCTAACATGTCACACGCATATCAAAATATGAAAAAAAAAAAACGAGAAGTACTCAGTATCAAGTGGTAGTCAACACTGAGCAAACACTCCGTTTGGCTAGAGTCACAGGTTTTTGCACATGGGGAATCAAGGTCTCGTTAACGCCCCGGATCACATTGAAACAGGCTAAAGGAGCATATGTGTAGACATCGAAAGGGTAGCCAGCCAAGCCTCTTTTCGTAGTTTTATCCCGAATCTCACACTGCCTGCACGCGCAGCAGCAATTTGCTCTTCCAACGCGCAGCTCGACCAGCTTTCCCATCCTAATCAAGGCGCAGCCTCGTTGCCAAGTAATCAACGCAATCCTTCGGCACGTAAACCAAACTGCAGTTGCGCTCATTGAAGAGAAACTAGCAGCAAATGAGTGTTTATTCCAGCAACTGCAACAGTACCGCGAACCAGCATACTTGTGCTGGAGACAAGAAATCGCTGCAAATCAACCATCACTATCAGGCCGAACCAAACCATACAAATGATATTATGCATCTACAGACAATCCACATAATAGAAGAGAGAAATCCGGTCCAATGTCGGAAATTCGACCGTAGCTGAAGCCACGCCTTGCAGAGCAGATTCAGAGACAGCCACCACACGCTTTCTTATCGAATACCAAAGACCAGCGCTGTCGAGAGTGCCAGTCAGCCCACCATCAGGTAGATCGAGGCCAACATTTATGTATGTGCTGAGGAGAGAGACATTCTTGTTGCAAATTATAGGAGCATGAGAAAATGATGGAGAAGAGGTTGACTGACTGGCGTGACACTTTGACGGAATGGATAAGCTTGCCTAGAGAAAGGCTCACCTACCAACTACAGCGTTTCTTTTCCACGAATGAATGCCACTAATATATGAACAGAAGATTACCTCCCGTATCAATATATATGATGACTGGGGAAAAGCGAAAACTCCTTGGGCCGCTCTGACCGGCAATTCACAAGAGTAAAGGGGGTGAGTATAGAATTCTTTCTATTTTTTTTTTCGGTTCAGAGACGCACACCCCTAGTCCTTTCGCCATAAATTCGTCAGTATAAGCTTCAGCTCGAGGAAACTCTCTTGGCAGCTCTTTTGGGTACGGATGATGGACTTTCCGCCTCGGGTGGCACTCTTGCGACGGAAGGCAAAGCTTCTTCGCCCGGCGCAACAGTAAACTCTGCAGCTGCATGGTCCCTTGGAGAACATGTAACTCTTTTTTTTCGCAAGTGTTTGTGGCTGAAATGCATGTCTTGGGTCAATTTACCAACAACATTATGATACGTTTTTTCTGGTCACGATGCCTACATACCTTTATTGGTTAAGCAGCCGGGCTAATAGTTGGTATTTGCCCAGAAGCCTCTTCTGGACCGCTCTGCAAGGGATTAAACTCAAGTACTTTATTGAACCTTCCAGCTGAGCTTGGATGAAACAGGGATGAAATGATTGGCTCTGGTGTATTGTGAAATACTGATCTGTAGAGTGGCGGTCAACATGGGCCGGGACCGCCTCTCACAGCAACATCGCTATTATTCTCGCAAGGAATGCCTCGAACCGGTCATTCGATGCCAGTGTCTTGTATACTTCTCGCTTTTCCTACCAAGTCAAGAATCCTACTCATCTATGTGATGCCGAACTTGAGACAGACTTATTGCCAACATAGTCCTCCCTTCCTTAGTCGATGGCTGCAGCAGATAAAACGCAAACCCAAAGCCATTTTCTTGTGTTGAAAACAGCAGAGAAGACGATGCTGCAGTGGATTGCTACCTAATTGAGAGAAGAGGCATTGTGGTAACTCGCCTGATGGCTGTCCCCTCTGCAATCTTAAGCCCATAGTCTTTTCAAGCAAGCCCATAAAAAGCATCTTCGCCCCAGTCGTCCAACGTCCAAGCGTTGGACAGCGTATTTGACGTGTAGCAGTTCGCTGTTGCTTCCAGTAACTTTCCAACATGCATCATCTCAGCAAGGACTCGTCCGCATGCGCTCCGCGGTGGTCGCATTCCCCAAGTCTCCTTCAACAAGTCAGACAGACTGTGGAGCTCTTGACTGGTGTGTGTCGTCTCTGCATTTTTGGTGCTGTAAGGGGCATTGATACGAGTCATTTTTCACGCTCACCAACGGGCAAAACGCTGTCTAAGCTTCTGGAGCTAAATTTTGCAGACGTTGATATCGCCCATCTACTATTAGGGTGGCGCAGCTTCTTTCCTGTGCCAAACCCTTGGAAATAGCGGGCCATTAAGGACTGCAGAATATACATTCATGAATCAGCCCATAGTCGTATCGTGACCATCCCGATATAGTTATTACTGGGGTGTCTGCCCACCGTGATGGTATGATGTAGCTTCCTTGCGAGGTCCATTTCGAGGCTGTCTATCGTCATAGAGACTGGCGGGAATTGAATACACAGTCATAGCTACGTGCTGCACGTCATGCAGCGCACTCCCGCGACAGCAAGCTCGGCCACAGACCGACTCGTGATTGCAAGCAGCTCCTGAAGGACAAGCGACATCGTGCTTCAATATCAATGCGATCAATATGCCAAGACGCAGCCGCAGCTACCTGACTACCCCTGCGATACTATTATGCAGTGTAGCCAAGACGCTGTTAGCAAACTACGTTTTCAGTAACTGACGCTCCACACTGACGCCGCCGCCGAGCACAACGGCTACTTTCCGTGGGGTCTGCAGGGATCCAAAGGAGACAGTCCTCCCGGACACGCATCCAGACACACACCCAGGCACACGCTCGGCTCAATGATTGATCAAGAATCGCGTGAAAGATGCCAATTGATACAAAACAAGAAGTAGTTAACAGACAGGAAGCCTGGAACAGCCGACCAGAGCCATAATCTACTATGGCGTAGTCAGATTTGAATATTGAAACCACAATGTCAAGTCAATTAAATAGAAATCAACTACAATACAAAGCTGGTCTGTCATTCATGATTACTGAACATTGGCAACCATGATGACTGAACATGGTCCAAAACTCTAAACCATATTAGACGTCGGGGAAGATTATGATTTGTGATGGGAGCAGAGTCGGTGGCTGGCAAGCGAAGACAACAGCAACCGGAGCAAGGGAAGCTGACGACCGTGCCGCGGCTTATGGTCACCAATCACCATCGCTATGCTGGACCATTCTTTAGGTGGCTGATGGTGAGGCGGCATGTTATCCAACGCTCTGGCTGCCACAGGGGTCCGAAGGGATGCTTGGTGCCGGGTGAAAGCCTCGGACAGGCTCGACTGCATACGCTGCAATCATTTCAACGCCGGAAAGTTGACGCGTTGCTGCTGTGAAAATACGTTTCCAGCTCGTCCCATTTGGCACTGAAAATGCTTATCTTGTCATGGGCCGGAAACCGAATTGATCCCTGCAAGTCATCATGCAGGACAGCGGCAGGCATGTAAGTGTCACAGCACCATGGCTGGATGTGTACTCCGTAGTGTGGGCATGTTTGCGAGAAGACGTATTTGGCGGAGAATGGAGCCGTCGCAGTAACGTTACTGACAGTGATAGTATCAGTGATGTCGTCCCTGGTCTCATTGTACTACTTCGGCTCGTTTTTCCCTTTGGCGGGCATCAAAAGCTTCCAGAAACGCGAAGACGCTACCGAGAGGCATGTATTGAAGCAACGGGCGGAGCTCGTCAGGAAACATTTCCGCACCATGGTCGCGGATTTCCTCATTAGCACGGTTCAGGCGCAGAATCTGCATCCAAGATATAATGTCGTCGCCTACTAGGAAAGCCGGAAACCGCGCCAGCGACATTTCCTCAAGCAGCCAGGCGTTGCGGAAGAATGGTCGGTTCAGGAACTGAAAGATGGCATTGTAGCTGGGCACCTGCCGCGCGTCCGTGATGCCCTCGGGAATTTCACTCAGATGCTGCACCGGCGCCATCCATTGCATGATGGGGGCGTAGTTCTCGGGGTGCGCCTCACGGTCGCCGGGCTCGCCAAAGGATGCCGGCATGCATTTATCCCACGCACGGATGATCTCGATGGCGAGGTCCGACGTGCTGTCCTTGGTTCCCAGCCAGCCGACCACCAGCGTCGCGTTTTGATAGGCTCGAGTCATGTGCAAACGCTTCTCGGACGCCTCGCGCGCATCGCGCTTGTTGACACACAGCAGGTCCAACCAGACGCACAGAGAGGGCGCGGCGCTGCTCCGCGACGAGGGCTCTACAAAAATATTGCGAAACCCCCTCAGGAGAGGGAGCAGCCAGCGCGGTGGCCTCTTTTTCAGCACTGACTGAGCCTGCTCGGATCGGTCCCGAGAGCCGGAGGAGGAGGAGACGGAGGAGTAGGAGTTTGGCGCGGTGTTGGTCAAGAAAACTGCTCGGATGTATCGCAACGCCTCTGAGAGGTGCTGCGGAATTACGACCCGGACGCCATCGAGCATGATGTGCTCCTTAACACTAACATCACCGTACAGCGATGACAGGGCGATGAACTGGGACGACTCCTTTACTGTCTCGTGCACCAAGCGACACACGATGGGCTCGTTGATGTTGTTGGTCAAGGCCGGCTGCAGCTCGAGCAGACGCAGCTCGCCCCCGTTTCCACTGAGTGACCGGTACCGTATCGGCCTGGCCTCTTCGTCTAAAGTCATATCAAATGCAGCGCATGTGCAGTTCGAACGATTCAATGGGCTTATATTTGGAAAAGGATCTCACGCAGTTCTTGTTCCCTGTCGATCGGAGCGGCACGTATATATTCCGTGATCTAGTGCCGGTAGTGGCGGTTGCTTCCTTCTGTGGCACGGACGCTAAACCTAGTCTCAACGCCACCAACTGTATAGTCTTACGCTTCTGGGATAGTGACGCTGGGGTGTGTGACTGGGGATCCAAGAACTGTCTTCTTGCCCTTGTAGAGCGTGGTGGTTCTAGCAAACTATATCCCGTATCATGGCCTGATATACCGACCAATTGCATACAGACTTCTAGAATAACGAAATGAACTCGAGCTCACAGGAACGGCGGTCTGGAACGCATTAATTTCAGGTTGATATTCCCCGCTAACCTTCCATAACAGGCCCATATAAGTGTAGGGTGCCATTGCCACGACTAATCACTTCCACGTACTGATAAGTTAGCACACAGTCCACGTTGGTCAGTGGGGGCGGAAAGGGCAAAGTAGAAAAGGGCTAGAGCGCTCGGACGCAAAAGCTTTTTGCGTTATGATGCCCATCGTCCGAGATGTTATTTCATCGTAACCCGTTCCGGTCTCATGGGGATTACTGGGGGGAGTTTAGTCTCGAGGGGATCAAAGTCAAAGCCAACCAACCTACAGAGCAAACCTTTCCTAGTTATACAAGCTTCAACAGTCAGATACGGCCCTACTTATGGGGCAGAGGACTAAAGAACCGGCTGCAGAGTCTTTGCACATGGTGCCCGAAACGAAGGCCTGTCCCTGTCCGTTCTCGGTACTCAGAGGCAGCGCTCTTGGTGGGGAATGGCACCACGGCAGATTTAGAGAGCCTGTCGCTTCAGGCCCAAAATTTGGTTTGTGAAATATTCGCAGATATTACAGATGGCTCCGAAACCTCAAACGCGGGCCAAGAAGGATCGCTGTCTTCGTCTGAACCGACTCCGGGGTTGGTCGCACTACGGCTGTCCTCTGATCTCCAGCAATGGAAAGACGCTCAGCACGCGGCGGGAAGAATTCTCCCGCCCAAAGGTCTCGGTCTGACCCAGGCCTCAGACCGCGCTCTAGACTATTTCGGGGCAACTAGCTGGCCAAAGGCCATGAAGACGAACAACGCCTTGTTTGGGTGCGGGATCGCCAGCCTACTCATCGGAGCAGCCGACGCCCCAACCTTGTTCTCAAACTATGTAACTGACATGGCCTTTTACTACGAGCATGGCTACAACCATGTCTTCCCATCGCTGGAGCGGCTCTTGCAGCGAGGTCTGGCCGATCGCCATGCGATGCGAACTCGAGGCGGGCGCGAACGTCGCGAGAGCGTCTACGTTGGGAAACGCTACATACAGACTAAAATCGAGCTCGAAGAGCGCAACAAGGAGCGCCTGTCCTACCGGTCGGCACGGCTGCTCAGACGTGATGCTCAGATCATTTCCTTGTCGGAAAGCAGCCTGCTGGGCATGGCGGCCGAGGCAATGGCGCAGGGGTTCGACCCGGCGTCCGTCATGAGCGATTTGGTATTTAGCTCTCCCGGCACCGACGTCGTCGACGTCGGCTGTGATTTGGTAAACTCAGAGGTGATGAACTCGCTTCTAAACGTGGCCGATGTAACCGAAAACGGTGTCGTGAGTGAAGTCGTGCTGCACCGCGTGTACGACGCATACGCCACCGTGGGAGCCAAGATGCTGACCCAGAGGTGGCACGAACCTGTCGCCAGGATGTGCGCCGCCCTCTACACCTGGCACATCCAAAACGACCGGCACATGTTCTTTCGACGCGCGATACTCGGGTGGCCCAAGGCCCGGAAGACGCCTGCGATGCCGCAGTGCGAGGCCGACTTTGACGAGGCGTTCGACAAGCAATACCACACCACGGGTTTTCGTAGGCCGCTGGACCCGGAGTTTGCCTGCGACGGCAAGGACACTTGTAACCACGTTCACGACTTCCTCGACCGCAACGCCGACCACCAGCCGCTTCTGGGGCATCTCTGGTGGGCCCTCGTCACAGGGCCGCTCGACTATGTCAGGGCTGGCGAGGTCGACGCCGAGCGCGAAGAAGAGCTCGTTCAAGCTTCGCGCTTGACCATGGCCGAACTCTACTCCAAAGGTCTGGTGCTGGAAATGGTCTGGCTCATTGCGCATGCGAACCATCACGCCTGGCAGGTCAATTACCTCTTTGAAGCCGCCATGTTCGGTAGCATCCTCGACGGGGGAACCCTGGCTGGCAAACTTGACAGGGCGGAGAAAGGTGGTACCAGGCAGGGCATGAGATTATGAATTTGGCATTTTGTCACCTTTTTTTTTTCTTTCCATTTATTCTATACTCCGTACACGACGCAGATTGAACTTATGAATGAGTTATGAATTAGTTATGAATTAGCTATGCCTTGCGGCCGATTTCATTGCAGCGTATCAGTAGTTTTTTGTTCTTGGCTCTCGCACACCGGATCTGCTCCCTACTTAGTACCAGTATAAGAGTCAGTCGGTCGCAAGGAAAAAAGCGCTGCTTGCGCCAGGCAAGGGAGGGTGGTGGAGGTTGCGTCGTATTTTCCCGCTTTCTCACCGCCAAGGTCGAACCAATAACCAGTAGGATATCCGTGTGACGTCATGGGGCGCATTTATGCTTTAGACTACAAGCAGTTAAGTGCGCCATGTGGCCTGGCAACCTGGGACTGCGAACCCATGTGCTGTGGCCTGAAAAAGCTTAGCCAGCTGCTCTGCCGCAAGCCAATCACAATCAGCCGTCATATATGATATGCTGATGCAAGGTTGACAGGTAGTTTCCTGCCAAGCACACCCCCTGGTGAGGACGAGCCGCATTCATCAGGTATTATAGTTAGTCTTGGCCCTTCTTGTCTCCAAGTAACGTGCCGATTTTAACTTGATTGCGGCTGTCAGAGAAGAAGAAACACGATACTTGCGGAAAACAGGCTACACACACACCGATTATTGGGCATGTCTCGGCTATCCCTACTGGGTACACCAGCCACTGTGGCGGCAGCCACAGCTCTGTTGGTTTCAAGGCTCAAACGGCCGATAAGACTCGGCCGATTCACATGCCAGAGAAAATGAGTCTTACAGACAGCATGGTACTTGGATTGACGCATATTGCCGTGTCTCTAAAGTATTCCAACGCATGACTCTAGCATGTCAGTTTCTTCTGAATTGAACTTGCCGTGACTACTACCAACAACAAGCCAAGAAAGGCAATAGTCTCCAAGAAGAGCAGGACCGGTTTCCAAGTGCACTGATCACGCCAGGCACTGTTCATCTTACTGAGGAGTCAACAGTCCGACCCAGCACGACGGAAAAAGAGTGCCAATGGCTGGCCCCGCAGTGCGCGTTCGTCTGTTGACGCGCAGTGTTTCTGTTTTGTATCTGTGGTAACACGGTTATCCCACCTTGGACACTTCTGCTTACCGGTACTCTCGACCACACAGCAGAGGCACTATAGCGGCTATAGAATCCGCCTCATCTGAACCTGCGTGACTCTACGAGTCGTGCGCGGTACAGCCCGACTGCGTCCTGAAATCAGTTTCAATTGATCCGCCAGCCCCATATGCCGGGAAATACGTTGGATACCAACGTTCCTAACAGAATGAAGGTAGCCTCAAGCTTCAAGCTCATAAAAGATGGTAGCACCCTTCTTAAGATAACACTCGCCATCAACAATCAAGGGCTGCCCCTAAACTCTTGCACGTGTGCTCTTCCACTTTTTGGTGTTGCTAGTTGCTCGTGTGCCGTCCATCATAGTGTTCGTTGCAGCGAGCTCTTCCGCCTTCGCGTGTAGAACGTTTCGCTGCATAATAGACCACTAGTAGAATCTGAGAGAGAGATACCTTTCGTACATCGCCATGGGCTAAAAATGAGATAGCAGTACCATTATGCTCAGCGCAAATATAAGACACCCCGTACACAATTTTTTTCTTGTCCAGAGCAACGTGCTGCTTGCCAGTCAGTATCGTGGTTGACTTGGAGAGTCGCATTAATAGTGGCGCCAAATCTGTCCAAGAAGTTGCATTGCTGAGCTGCGTTGTAGTCCTCGGCTTCTATGTACTTGACGGGCCGAGGCACCAGAGAGACTAAGGGCTTTAAAAGACTTAATGATAAAATTCAAAAAGTAATGATACTGTTGCTCCTACAGTCATTCTTGGGCGGAAAACAATGGGCAGTGTTGCTAATAGTATGGCAATATGACAATATACGGCCGTACAAACGATATGATATGCACAACCGTCATATTGTGCCAATACAATATGACTATCCGCATATTGTGACAATACAATATAGACATCATCGTATTGGCAGTATACTATTTACACTGTTTGTATTGCTAGAATTTTGGTAAAAAAAAGTAATAGCGAAAACATGATATAGGGTAGTGGTCGACACGGTCGACGCCAAGTTTGATGAATGTCTTATACGTAAATGAAGGTTGCGTTAGCGGCTCTAACCAGAATCGCTATTTTGCGCAAGACTATTGCCCCCTATTTATCGTTGTCCTTCGTGCTCTGCTGTTGTTTGATACGCGGCGCCTTTGCTGCTATGTGCACTCTACGGTCTATAACATCGTCTCGATGCCTCAGTAACATCTTAACTTCACCCCGACCTCATAACGGTTTACCTTGGCATACTCGAATAGCGATCTAGCCCTCTCTGACTCTCTATTGCGTGACTTTGATGAGGGCGACGCGTCTAAATGCCTGTCGCCATTGCCCCTTCCGCTTTTATTATCTTTAGTACCGTGCCTTAAGCTAAGGACGTCCTGGGTCTTCTCTCATATGCTAGACGAAGATAGGGAGACTAGGTACTATAACTAACGAATAGGGAAAGAGGAATGGCGCTGCCGTTACTGCAACAAGACGTACTCCTGCTCCGGCGGCACGGTAGCTCCGACGAAGCATCTAACGGACTATGACAAACGAACAAAGGATAGCAAGGCGGCCTGTTATGCAGCCACGGGGGAGGACCAGTGGCGCAGGAAGAGGCTGAGAAAGCACCTAGGGTACGAAGGTACAAGCAGACATAGTCACGTGATGGATCAGGAAGGATCGAACTGATCCAAACAGACTCATCGGACGAGCTTAGTCTGATCCAGTGCGACAGGATCAGAAGGGATCAGTATGATCTAAGTCTACAATAGAGAGATAGACGAGTACTTAAGAAGGAAGTATTCCCATAGCCAAGTAGTCTAGATCTCTATTAATCAATCTAAGCAATAGTTCTACTATTGAGAGTTAATCTCTTAACGACCGTTTAACGATACTGCTTAACATACTACCCTATAGCTTCAGCCTAACTTACTTCCTAAGAAATAGACTTACTGTGACTTAGATTTAAGCCATCGTTACATTTTGATCAATCCTGTTCAGTGAGTTACCCTGAAACCTTGAGCAGCTAATATGTCTACCGAAAGCGGACCTACTACTAACAAAGCCGAAGTGCTTCAGAAACTTCTCGACCGAGTCGGTGTCCTCGAGAGAGAGAATACCGAGCTCAAGAAAAGTGCTATGAAGTTTTGAGGGGAGATTGACGACCTCGAAGAAGCGAAGGACAAACTCGAAATCGGACTCAAAATCAAGGACGGCCTTGAAGCCGAGCCTCGAACCGATATGCCAAAATTTCCCAAACCAGTCCCATACGACGGTTATAAGGGAGACGTAAGGAACTTCCTTACCTAGGCAAGAGCTTACCTCCGAGTCAATCACCATGCACTTAAGACACCCGAATCTCAAATCCTATGTATTGGAAACCTCTTGACCGGAAAAGCGATGGAATGGTGGGAACCTACGCTACGAGACTATTTAAAACACGATGACGATTTAACCCGAAATATTGAAACTATCCACGTCTTTGGAGATTACGAAAACTTCGAGGATCGTATCCTCACTGTATTCGGAAACCCTGATGAGCACAAAGAAGCCACTTGACAACTTACCCGACTTAAGCAAACGGGATCTGCAGCTCATTACGCTAGGGAGTTTAAACGGATTGCAGCCAAGCTCAATTGGGGTAATGAACCCAAGATGGAGATTTTCTACCAAGGACTTAAGGAGGAAGTCAAGGACGACATCTATCGAGATGATCGACCTGAACTCTTTGACAATTTCGTGGACTAAGTCATCAAGGCAGACAACCGTCTATATGAACGACGTCAGGAGAAGAGGGGAGGATCTAGTTACAAAAACATGCCAAAATTTCATAAGTCAAATACTAAGGCACAACGACACACCTCTACCGCATATGGTCATCATGTAGGACCTATGGAACTCGACGCCGTTAATAAAGAAAAGGGGAAAACCTACTATAATTATGGTAAGGTAGGACACTTCGCGAACAAGTGCCGAGCCCCGAAGAAGCAATAGAAGCCCGTGAAGGAACAGAAGATTCACGCGGCCAACCGCGAAAACTTGCCTACACGAAACATTAGTATGGCAAACAGCGAAGAATATATCTCCGACACCAAATGATACCTCGATGCGGATGATTACCACTCTGTAGATGATACTACTGAGGAGGGTGAAGATTGGGATTTTGGAACCCAACTAGTGCCAGAAGAAGAGCATGAGGAACACGGTATTCGACCGCCAGCGTACACAACGCAACTCGATTTACCTGATACCTATACGTGTGTTCCATACTCTCAGGTCCCTCAGCCACCAAGTACCCTTACTAGCGCTCTGTCGCTAGGGGAAGGAGACCCTGAGCTAGTAGGAGTTATGATCTACGGTTACGATATATCTAATCCTATGGTCTTAATTCGAAAACTACTCTTAGCGGAAGACGATAACACTGCGCGAACTAGCAAAACCACGGCTCTACACCTAGCACTCAACCCTATACACCGAGAACATGCGATGATCTCTTAGGCATCGTGCTCACACGATAACTATAGAAGGCACCTGTGGAAGAAGCTTGAATATAGATAGTTTCCGCGACCTAATGGAAGATAAAACCCGTATAGACCCTATTTGGAAACTGACCTACGATACTGGAAAGTATGGAGGAGAGACTCCAGAGGACTTATTCTATCAAGGAACACAGAAGTTCACTATATTGAGGATAAAAACGCATATACTATCCGCGCTATGACCTCACGATACGAGGATATCGGAAATAGTGTAATTATAACCAACTCGCCTAGCCCGAGTTCGACTAACATAGCAGGCAAGCAAGCAGAAAGCTGCTAAAGCTCTAACAGTATGGAAGATTACTACCGATAACTACGAAAGAAGGAACGCGAATAAAAGAAGATTTCGGGAAACGATAACCGTCGTCGTAACTAAGACCGATTCTTCGACGGAGATCTGACAGGTCTCTATGTGTTGTAGACATCGGCAACACGGCGTACCTTATAATTACTATGAGTATCATGGGAAGAAAGATCTAGGCAATGATAGATAGTGGAGCATAAGGAAATTTTATCTTGCCGAATCTCGTTAATAGACTAAGATTACCCTAGACTATAAAAGACGAGCCCTACCGACTTACGACTATGGAAGGACGAGCGGTGGATTACGGCCAAGGAGTAGTTGACATGGAAGTTGCGCAGCTACTAGTCAATATACAAGGCACGAAATACCACGTTACCTTAGATATCATAGTAATCTTAAAACACGATGTTATATTAGGGATACCCTGGTTGCGAGCGAGCAATCCCCGAGTCAATTGGAGAACCGGCCAACTTCAATGGGATACGCCAGGATGCGATTACGGCAGGAAGAGCGGCCGCAGAAAGGCACCTTCACCGAATCATAATAGACCTCTAGGAATATATGTGATCACCAGAGAGTCAAAAGCTAAGATAACGGAGATTCCCGAGGAATACTCAAAGTATAGTAAGCTATTTAGCGACGAGCTAGAAACAGGACTACCAGAGCATTCACGCTAGGACCATGAGATCAAACTCCAGCCCAGTACTAAACCAACGTTTAACAAGATATATCCCTAGAACCCCGAGTAGGACGCAGTACTCGAGGAGTATCTGGAGGAAATGTTACGAAAGGGATACATAAGACCATCAGAGTCCCCAGCAGGATACCTAGTCCTGTGGGTACCGAAGAAGAACGGAAAACTACGACCATGTATCGACTATCGACCACTTAACAAGATCATAATCAAGAATCGATATCCATTACTACTTACAGTAGAAATACGAGATAAAGTTAGGAAAGCAAAATATTTTACCATACTTGACCTAAGAGGAGCCTATAACCTCATACGAATGAAAAAGGGCCACGAATGGATGATAGCGTTCAGAACCACCAAAGGACACTTTGAATATCTAGTGATGCCTTTCGGACTTACCAACGCACTAGCAACGTTCTAGACCATGATCGACATAATCCTACGTAAACAAATCGGAGTATTTGTTGTGGTTTACCTTGACGACATCCTCATCTACTCGAACACCCTTAAGGAGCATAAACAACACGTACACGAGGTACTTCAAACCCTATAAGACAACAAACTCCTAGTAGAAGTAGCCAAATGTAAGTTCTACTAACGTAGCGTATAATTCCTGGGATTTATTGTTACCCACGGAGAAATACAGATGTGTTAAGACAAGATTAAAGCAATCAAGGAATGGCTAATACCAATAAACGTTAGAGACGTAAGAGCATTCACTGTATTCGTGAACTTTTATTGAAAATTCCTGAAAGGATATGGAGATATATCACGACCTCTTACTAACCTAACCAAGAAAGACGTTGAATTTAAGTGGACAGAAAAGGAAGAGAAATCCTTCACCACGATTAAAGAACTCGTTACATAGGAACCTATGATAAAAACACCTGATCCAGAGAGACCTTATGAAGTCGAGACCGACGCCTCGGACTATGCCCTTGGCGGACAGCTCGGACAACGAGATGACGAAGGGAGATTACACCTAGTTGCCTTCTTCTCATAGAAACTCCACGGGCCTGAACTAAACTATGGTATTCACGACAAAGAACTTATGGCTATTATTTAGTGCTTTAAGGAATAGAGATACTATCTCGTGGGAGTAAAATATAAGATTAAAGTCTATACCGATCACAAAAATCTCACATCGTTTTTGACCACGAAAGACCTAAATAAAAGGCAAATCAGATGGTATGAAACCCTTACGGATTATGATTTCGAGATCATATACCATAAAGGATCCGAAAACGGAAGAGCAGACGCGCTTAGCCGAAGAGAGGACTTGAAATCGGAAGAACAAGTGGACAATATACCCTTGTTACGCGCTACTAAGGATGGGAACCTTATGCTAGGTACCCGAGAAATTGATATTACCTGGTAGGTAAAGCTAGATAAGACATGGATGTAACGAATTGTATCACACAGCAAAAACGACAACTACTTAGATAATTAGGAGACAAAAACGCACTTGCGTAAGGAAGTGGGAAGCTTCTTGTATAACGAATGGCAGTACGTCCCTAGTATACTTTAAGAGCAACTTGTTAGAGAAATACACGAATACCCGTTGCATGGACATCAGGGTGTGGGGAAAATAATTAGTCGACTAAGGAGATCATACGACTTTCCCGAAAGTAGAAAAATGGTATAACAAGTTGTGGACAAATGCGACATTTGCCGAAAAGCAAAAGTAGCACGACATGCTCCTTACGGTGAACTATAGCCAATACCACCACCTGAAAGAGCATGGCAAACAGTCATAATGGATTTTATCGTCAAACTACCGAAATCTAAAGAACTAATGATAGGAGTCACTTACGACAGTATCCTGGTCATAGTAGATAAACTCACGAAATATGCTTATTATATTCCTTATATGGAATCTAGCAATACGAGAGATCTAGCGTATATGTTCTTCAAGACAGTTATCGCATAGCACGGCCTACCGACACGACTTATATTAGACCGAGATAAATTGTTCACGTCAAACTTCTGGAAATGCCTAATAGAAATAATGAAGATTAAGCAAGGCTTATCTACGGTATTCTACCCATAGTTAGACGGACAGACGGAAATCTTGAACCAAGTTCTTGAATAGTACCTACGAAGCTATGTTAACTATCGACAAGACAATTGGGTAGAATGGCTACCACTTGCATAATGGGCTTATAATAGCTCAGAAAACGAAAATATGAAGATATCACTATTTAGGGCAAACTATGGATTTGACCCTGTTATCGAAACACATGCGGCACGCAGTGTGCACGCGCTAGCAGCTATGGCACATATAGTAACGATCACTGAAACACAAAAACACTTATAGCAAGAATGGATATTTCTATAGAATTGAATAAAATACTATGCGGATAAAAAGAGATTGCTAGCGCTAATCCTAGAGGAGGGAGATAAAGTTTACCTTATCCGTAAAAACATCAAAACGAAACGACCTAGCGATAAACTCGACTAGAAGAAAATCGGACCGTTCCTTATTAAACGAAAAATATCAGATACCAACTACGAACTATCCTTACCGGAGGGGATGAGAATCTATCCCATATTTCATGTGTTACTATTGGAAAAAGCACTAGATGATTCTACACTCGCTATAAGAATCACGGTAGAGAATACGGACGAATACGAAGTTGAGGAGATACTTAAGGCACGAGGGAACATAAAAAATCGTCAATATCTCATCAAATGGAAAGGATACCCTAACTCCGAAAACACATGGGAGCTAGCAGTAAACCTCAGGAACTGCCCGGACCTGTTGTGGCAATTCCACCAGAAGGCAACAAAAATTCGGACGAAACCGGAAGACCTAAATCCATGAGGAACTCGGGTGACTGGTTGGCCATACAAGCTTCCAGCTCGGAACGCTCCTGCGCTTCTAGCTCGTCGAGGCTCTCAACACCACGAGCCACTATCTCCGCTACCTTTTAACGAAGGAACTTCTCTTGACGATGAACCCTTTGGAGACGAGCCATCGCACGCTCTAGGTCCTCTTCGGCGGAAGCGCGCTCCTTGTCGAGACGGTCCTTCTCGCGAAGAACTCGAGCATAGGCATCAGAAGAAGTACCGCCTAGATTGCAGTTTAAATAACCCCGCAGTGCGCATTCGCTGCAACGATCTTTTCCCTTAGCGACGATACATTCGCGGTTATTTTGGCGACAAGAATTGCAAGACAGCATAATAAAACCAAAAGCGGTAATAAATTCGGATAGACGTTTACGATCAACCTTTTGGTTTGGGCGAGACCGCTGTTTGGCAATGCGGTTAGAAGGCATGTTGAAAGGATAAGGATGTAAGAGGGAGGGGAACCTACGACGGAGCTACGAAGTCTTGAGGATAAGACCTAAGGAAGAGGGGAATAATGTAATAAACGAACAAAGGATAGCAAGGCGGCCTGTTATGTAGCCACGGGGGAGGACCAGTGGCGTAGGAAGAGGCTGAGAAAGTACCTAGGGTACGAAGGTACAAGCAGATATAGTCACGTGATGGATCAGGAAGGATCGAACTGATCCAAACAGACTTATCGGACGAGCTTAGTCTGATCTAGTACGACAGGATCAGAAGGGATTAGTATGATCCAAGTCTACAATAGAGAGATAGACGAGTACTTAAGAAGGAAGTATTCCTATAGCCAAGTAGTCTAGATCTCTATTGATTAATCTAAGCAATAGTTCTACTATTGAGAGTTAATCTCTTAACGACCGTTTAACGATACTGCTCAACGTGCTACCCTGTAGCTTCAGCCTGACTTACTTCCTAAGAAACAGACTTACTGTGACTTAGATTTAAGCCATCGTTACACGGACCCTCCGCCAGAGGGCCATGGGCTCTCTAGGGGCGCTCCTCGAATATCGAAGGTGATTAACATATGGGCGATTCTCGAATAGGCTCGCCGAACGGCTGAGGAGAACCTATGGAAGCGCCGTCGCCTTAATAATTAAGCAGGGGACTCGATTGTTCCTGACTAACTCGAAGCACTATACGTGAGGTTTATATTGGCTTGTTCTCTGCTATTTCGCCTTGTTGAATGTCCTGAGTTTTGAGCGCTCCTATTGTACCTTAATGACGATATCGATACCTGGCTACCCGATATACACGAAATGGTTAAGAAGTGGATAATGCGGTAGTTTGATGTGGAGAAGGTAAGGGTTAAGTAAAGGATATAGGCGGCTAAGTTAAGAATTCATATTAGCTGCGATCTTTGGACGTTGCCTAACTGCCTGGCCATACTCGGTATCGTTTCACACTATGTCGTAGAAGACGGATAGCTGGAGTATTATACTCTGGCCCTGAAAGATATAGATAGCGAGCACGACGGTTCTTATCTTGCGGCGGCGGTCTTAGATGTGGTGGAGGATTGGAGTTTCGTGTTGAAGCTCGGGTACTTTATGATGGATAATGCCGCGAATAACGACATAATGATGGTATCACTTTCTCTCGACCTTCTGCGCTGATTCGATACTTGTTACGATCCAAAAGTCTACCGACTTCGCTGTTAGGGTCATATTATTAACCTTGCCGCTAAAGCCTTCCTGTTTGTTACTGACAAAGAGACTCTCGAACAGGATGGCTCTGGAAGTAGTGCGCTTTTGACTTTGAGGGAGGTGTAAGCTTGGCGGGAACGGGGACCGCTTGGCAAGCTGCACAACTTTGTTGTTTTCATCTAACGGAGCGTGTAGCGTAGCCGCAAGTTTCTCGCTCTTAGTGGTAATCGTAAGCTCGTGCGAGATAATGATATAAGATGGAGCTCCTGGTATAACATGCTGCGGATAGCGCTAAACCTTCGCGAAGTAATTGATGGCTATTTTAACAAGTGGAAGGAAGCAGAGTGCGCGGCGGACGAGCTGTCTGTAGATGACTAGGCTATTCTAGAAAAGATTAAGGCCTTTTTGGAGAAGCTTAAAATGACTACTAAGGCTCTTGAGTTATCTTTTGTTACTCTGGATTATGTTCTTTTGGCCATGGACTTTATGCTTGCCCAATTTAAAGCTAGCAAGGCGGCTAACCGTGATGATCTAATAATGAGTCTAATGTATAACTCTGGGTGGGCCAAACTAGATAAGTACTATTGTCTTACGGATAAGTCGCCTGCCTATGTTGCTGCTATAGTGATATACCCGTCACATAAGTGGCACTACGTGTAGGAAAACTGGAGGAAGGATTGGGTTGATCTAGCAAAGGATCTGGTGGGTGCTCTGTGGGCGGAATATAGACCTGTTGAGTCGTCTCTGTCGTTTTCCTATGTTGTGTTGCTAGTAACGAACGAGTTCTTGGACTGGCGGAATAAACATCTTTAGCTGGTGCTTATCACGGACGAGTATGAACGCTACTGTTAAGCTGAGCGGGCGTACGGGTTCACGAGCGCACTTTTATGGTGGTTAGAGGAGACATAGTAGAAGAATTACCCTAACCTGAGCAAAATGGCGGTCGATATTCTGTCTATTCTGGTAATGTCTGCTGAGCCTGAACGATTGTTTTCCGGTGCGAAGTTGACAGTTACGGATCGTCGTAACTGGCTCGGGAGTGATGTAATGGAAGCGCTAGAGTGCCTGAAATCGTGGCTGAGAATAGACGACTTTTAAGCGAAAGATGTTTGAATAAGATTTTCCTTGATATAAATAATTAATAGGAATTACGTATAATATATTAGATATATTGTTATATTGCTAATATATTGGCTTCTTGGTAATATAATATAATATGACTAGCTGATATATGGGGTAATATAATATGGACCTTGTGATAATATAATAATATTGCGAGGGGTCCTATATTGCCAATATTATATATATCGTATGTACTATTAGCAACACTGACAATGGGACCGGGCTTAGAGCTTGGATGGAGATTGTACATTGTGGATATACCGACATTCTCTGGCTACTGATACATCAATGTTCGTGGTGTACCTGCTCTCGGCGCTATTAAACAGGTAGTGAGGAGTCTACGGGTCTCGCCCGATAGCCTTCGGTCACGCTGCTTTGTCCTAAATGAAACGGGAGAAAGACATGGTATATATCTCATCGTGCATGCCTCAGAGCCGAAAGAGTGACTGGCAGGTCAAGATTCTACCAAAGGTAGGGGGGACATCCGGGGAATTCGCCCTCCTAGTATTTGCCGTCGTCGCCATCATCAGGGTTTTCTGCGATGAAAGACGGTACATTGGCTTTTACAGCTATGTCTTGGGAAATCGCCCCACCAAGGCAAAAGGGTTGAATAAAAAAAACGACAAAAATGTACAACACCCGGTGTTCGCTGGTCGTCACCGACCCAACTACTAATCTGGCGCTCAAGTGGTTATCGATCGGAGATCAGACGGGATCCAGATTTTTCACTCGGCTATGGTCGTACATGCTAGTGACTTAGCATTTTTACTTTATATTCTATACCATTGTGAAGCCCAGACTGTTTGTCAGTTCAAGGTGTGTGAGTATTGGTCGCTGTTGGTCGCCGCTAGCGTGACTTGCGGGCTCGTCCTTAACACCTGCTTTTTGCAAGGTCATCTTGTTCAATTGACGCATGTACGGCCGTAGAGGATTTATTAATACCACTAGATGAGGCCCCCATTATTGTTTAATTTCTTTTCTTTATGTATCATATGGTATTATTTTTATAGCTCTGATGGTTAGAAACTACCTATATTCTGCCGCCGCTCACCACCCTTGCCGTAGGCTCTCTATTCGGACAAATGGCTGGCAAGTTTGGCGGTCGTCTCTGTAACCTGACGTGAACATCATCATGGCGTCCCAGCCAATTAACGATACCTTTCTTATACGATGGACCATCCATATCTTGTACAAGATGCTTTCCATCCGGTGGATCTCACGAATTCTTAGCTATACACGTCTCATCAAGTACATTGGACCAGGAGTCCTCATCATACTTTGGAGTGTCTGCGTCAAGTCAACCCCATTCACGCTGCTCGCTGAAGCGTCCGCCATGCGGTTCGTCTCTGAGAACACAAAGATTCCAGTTCCGAAGGTCTATAGCGCGTTTGAGCACAGGGGGCGCGTATATATTATTATGGAACTTATTGACGGTACATGCCTCGCTGGTGATTGGTGTCGCCGCACGCCGGACTCTCGGACTCGTATTCTGAATAGCCTGCGCGGTATGATGAGGCAGCTCCGCCAAATCCCGAATCCTTCAGGAGCCAGTATATCCAACATTGATGGCGGGCCCATCTATGACCAGCGGCTGCCGGGCCCTCACCAATGGGGGCCGTTCCGCAACATTGCAGATTTTCATAGGGAACTCCGAGGCAACTTTGAGGAGCCTGTGTGTAATGGAGAATTCGTACCGGATCTAGCTCGCTTAATCGACTTCCACAAGCAGCCGTGGCCCGCCTCGGTGTTCACGCACGGAGACCTGAGCTCTTTCAATATCCTGGCTCGTGGTGATGAAGTTGTTGGCATCGTGGACTGGGAAACCGCCGCGTGGATGCCCCCGTACTGGGAGTATACAAGTACGTGGCACGTGAACCCGTACAATCCATTTTGGCAAGAAGAGGTCGGGCGATTTCTCGAGCCATTTCCTGAAGCTCTGACAGCAGAAATTTATCGCCGGAAATTCAGCGGAGACTAACATCCGTAAGAAGAGCGACAATCTCTCCTTGTCATTGCTCCAAATTATTAGCATGTAGAATGATTTAATTTTGACGGGAAAGGTGCAGAGAAGCCATCGATTCTTTAGCCAGGACTTTGCATCATGTCGTGTCTATGGGCGATCCAATTAATGACCAACTTGTCGCGGCTCTTGCAAGGCCATCAGTCTATTCGCTTACATTGTTGTACATTGTTTAAGCTATCAGTGCAGGCTCTGGTAAACAGATACTCGAATTAGAAACGGATATCTGACGTAAATAACACAATCTATTAACATGAATCTATACCCGTGTCTGTTATAACATGCGCCAACTTCTGCCATAAGCGTGTGTATCCCTGAACAACTGAGTAGATTCGCCACAGATATGGAATTTGCCGCACGGTGGCTTCTCAGGCAGTTATATCAAGGAACGACAAGGCCGACGTACAAATAGTTTGCAAGTTTGGCGTCTCCCTTGAAGTGGCCAGTTGGTCGCTTTCTAGATGCATGCCGATTCGCCATCGTCGGACAACACAAGGCGGTCATCATCACGCGCGTTTAGGGTTACTTGTGCACCGACAACAATGAAAAATGGTGCCGGCTGAACCGTTTCCTGCAAAATCCAGCTGGCGGGCAGTTTCTGGACATGGCAGCGCCAGAGCGATTTCCCCTGACGAATGCGCAGATTGAGATGCTCTGCGATGATATACGTATGTCGACATTTGCCTTTCTGAACAGGCTGTGTGTTTTCAGGCCTAATTTTTACGGGTAGATTAGGAATCGATGTCACTATGTAGACTCTGATTCGTGTTGGGCGTCCTCTGACTGGGCATCGTCTTTCTTGATGGTTTTCCGACGGCGACAGCCCAAGACTCCTCAATAACACGGGGATTTGTGGTGTTGAGTCAGTCACCCGGTCATATTCTACCGTTGATCTGCCAAGCGACGGCCGCATTCGAGCTTTGCAGTCACAGTCTCTGCTGAAGTTGAAGAAGCTCAGCGAAGCTCTGGCGCTGGCTCGGCATGTGATCTGGCCGTGGGCTCAGTGAGGCTCGGGCCAGAGCAGCATTGCTCTCTTGGAAAGGAATACTGGGGCAGTCAGTTTTGCGGTCGTGAGTGTTTATGCTGTTATAGGCTGTGTTCTGTATTCCTCATCGAAATTGCGACGGCAGAGAATATAGTTATCATACGCTAAATGATTTACTGCCATTGTCAAATACAAAGACCACGGCTCGTGAGATAGAAACTAGATGCTGCCAGGTCTGTCATTACCTCCCAGTGAAACCTTGGAAGGACAGAACCGTTCTTTATTCCTCTGGCCATTGATAGCCATCGCTGCACGACAGAGTCAAGGCGAATCCTGCCAGGGTACCAGGCCGAAGAGGGTGCACTTGGCGAATTCCACACTATGAAATAAGGAGCTGTGTTTGTAAGAAAATAATGAGAGCAAGATATCTCTAATAAGACTTATCCAGCTAAGCAAATTAAAGTCGTCTTGCACCATGTCTAAATCTGCCTTCGACGACCTCTGTTGCCCGCTCACCTAGACAGTTGGGCCGATCCATAAAGTTGCCCTTCAGTGCGACTTTTGGTGTTGTGAGCCCAGGCAGTCAAAACCATCTGGACATTGACGCCTGTGTTGTTATCGTTCTTTTCCCCAATATTTACAAAAGTGCCGTGTGACGCAAATTGATTGCCGAGGTCGAGGTGGTGTCAGTCCAGAGTCACCACTGGTAAGAGCCCATGTGGCACTCAACCAGACCTCGCAGATTTTGGCGTTGGTGAGATAAGGATGGAAACCTACATGAGAGACCATGCAGGTCAGAAGAAGAAGACAGCGAGCAAGTCGATAGTAAATATTGATCTGGATAGAACTATGATGATACTTAAATTCTAATGAGTTTCTATGATAGAAATTTATCTGATTTATAATACAGTTATCGTAGGCTTTTATCTTATAGTTATAGTAAGATTCTGTAGAGAAAAGGTAAACGGTGAAGAGAATTCTTCAGGTATATAAATCAAGTATTCGTATAAGTCAACTGGTGGCTAGGGCCCCAGATCCATTACAACTCCATCAGTTCTTCAACAGTATAGTGTATATCCAACGCCGGCTCCTCCAGCTGTCGCAGTTTTTCCTGCACCACGTTTTCCATTGAGGCTTTTTCATCAGGACGTAGCAGACTAATGCGCTGCTCGATGGTCTCGAAGGCGCCGAAAAATTTAGTATCAATGAATGTCCAATATATCTCGTCAAAGAGGGTGCTGTTTCGCGAAGCGAGGCAAACCCAGAAATGCCCAGAATCAACAGAGTTCTCCATAACGGCCGAAATACGCCCAGATTCTTGCAAGGAGCCGCATCGAATTTTTTCGTCTTCGCATTCTTTCAGAGCCTGTATAAAGACCTTGAACTTGGGTGTATAGCGCACAAGAAACTCGTTCAAATCCTCATCCCAGTCCTCGGGAGTTTCAAGCAGGAGCCACCACGGCGCAGCATACGTAAACTCGGCGGGAGCCGCGTATGTGAATTCCCAATCAACCACGCCGGCCACGGCAAGCTTTGATGCGTCAACAATAACGTTTCTCGGCGAAAGATCGTCACAAAAGAGCCGAAACGGGCCCTTGCACCGTTCATCGCAAAGTCTTTGTGAGATCTGTCGAAAGAGGCATCGAGCGATATACTTCTTCCGGCAATCAGCCTCGTCCTCGATCGCGTCATTCTGTTGGTGTTGAAACTGTTCCATGTGGTGACGCGCCAGTTCCTCAAAGTAATCACCTGCGCTCTTGAAGGTGGAATGTTTCAGAACAGAAAGGGCAATGTTGGAAAACTGCGAGATTCGATTCATGTTGAAAGTGACCGGCTGCTTTTGCACTACAAAAGAACCATCTGCATTCCGCGCCAAGGCACCGATCAATGGAAATTCAAGCTTTGACAGCTCTAAAAGGATATCCGCCATGCCAAGGTATGCTTTCCGGAGCACTGCGGGATGAAGGCCAGGATGTAATGAAATACGTTCGCGGGACGCATCGCGGAGATAGCCGCTCATCGTTTTGCCCTCAATATATTCCATGACAATATAAGGCCCGTATTGGCATGTGCCGTGACCAAGCACTTTGGGCACTCGGATTCCGCTGTGCTCTGCCAAGTAACGTAGGACCACCACCTCGTCCTCGACTTTTTCGTGACGCGCAAGAACTCGTCCTATAGCGGTAAATCGAACGACCACACGTTGGCCATTCTAGAAAGTAATTAGATAACAGACATTGAATGCACCATTACCAAGCAGCTTCCCCGATACTGCGGTGAATCTGCAGTGTTTTACGGCGAGGCCAGCTGCATACTTCTCAGGTTCATTCCTGACGAGTGCCTTGAGCCAGGCGGCGAATAGAACATCGGCCCTATCTTTGGCGAGATGATCAGCGTCCATGGGGAACAACTAACAGGCGATGTGCGGTGAAGGTCTTCACATTTCAACAGGCGCCGCCGTTATGAACACGGGGTAACCCAACAGGCACCCCAGCCGCCCCACACAGTGAGATTCGTCTCGAGATGAGAAGCGTACACGATTTAGCACCTGATAAATATTAATATAGGCTAAAGTTATAAAACAGTACTAGAAGTCTATGGTATAGCCCTTGGAGAGTAGATAGAGCTTATGGAATATAATAGTTTGTATGATAATTATAGATAGAAAAACAAAAGTAGTATACTTATAACAGATTCGCGAAGGAATAAATAATTATTAACCTTGTTGTTCCATCTTCCTTTATCGAGAGAAATTATTATAAACATATAGGATAGTATCAAGATTGCGACGGCAGAGCGACGCTACGTCATCTACTGCCATTCCCAAATACAAAGACTATGCTCGTGAAATCCGCCATACCCGATGACCAAGAAAAAAAGACGCCACGTAAGTCAAAAATTCACAAACAGGCTTTACCTCCACTCGATGCTTGATCGAATGTCACCCCACCAGTATGACAAATTATTAATCGCCTGTACCTCGGTCTGCTTGAAATGGTTGGCTGTGGTGTGGCATTGGGAACATCAACCTACAGATTGACCAGAGCGGACTTTTCTGATTGCTTCATTGGCTCAACGGGCTGAACTAACGAAATCGGGCACGGGTGGTCTTGACTCTTGATTTTGGCCGGCGCCTGCCCGGAGATTTCACGGACGCCGCCTTTGTGGGGGAGATCGGCAAAACTTGCCATGAGAGGCGGACTTTTTGAAACTCGGACGTACGTACATATCTTCAATAGAGACTGGAATCTGACACTGTAAGCTTGCTACTTTTTTTTTCGGTCAACACAGACGTCTCCGTCCGCGTGCATATATTTCTTCCGCGCGCCGTCTCCGGCTCGGCCATCACCCGTGCTCCAAGGCGAATGGGACAATTGGCACAATGAGAATGAGAAAGTCTGGGTTTGAGCTTCTATTGCCGAGCTACCCTTGCACGGCGCGCCAATCGTAGGAGAATCCCCGTCATGGAATGCGCATCGGCGTCCTAGCAGGGGCCGTGTCAATGACAGAGCCCATGCACGGAGCGGAGCGAGCGAGGACAGCAAACTTGCTCGCATGTTCAAAAACCAATATGCGGGCGCCACGGCAGTGAGCGCCGGCATTTCTAGCCGTATGATTACCAATTCCTTCTTGGCACTACAGACACTGCGTAGTGTCGCGCTCCAAAAAAAGCAACAGCTACAGAAGACGGCGCCGTTAAATGGCAACGGCGTGCGACCGGGTCTTGGGTCGTCGAGCACCCTTTCTTTACATCGTCTCTTCAATGATCAAAGCAAAGATGCCGAAAGCAGGGTCTGACAGATTGACACTACCGTACTTTCGGTAAAGATGTGCTTGCGATTGCCGACAGTGCACGAAACAAGCTGTGACCGGCTCGGCAACCAGGGAAATGCCGAGTATGTAAACCATATTCGAGAACGGTCCGGTGCTATTTTTCCCTTTTAGGTAACTAGCTTTCTTTTTCTTTCGCGCTGAAGGTCACGGGCAGTCTCCAGCCCCAGGTGTTTTGGGTGGTTGCGCCTCGGCCGCGGCTAACTGTCTCGTTACGGCACTTTGTCTCAAGTTTTCGAGGAACATGTATTAGATGGGATACAAAAGGCGCCGAGAACCCAACTTTGGAGACCAAACGAGTCGGCCCAACACAGGTTGATGTATGAACGTACAATATGAAGCCGTCCAGTCCGCGCCGAGTACCGGCCACGACTGTAGTCCTCCTTGGATGGAGGCCATAGACTAAGCTAAACGAGTCAGGACCGTAAATCCACGCCTCGATGGGACGACTTAAGTATTACCTGGTCACTTTAAATTGGCGCCCCCGGACCAGTTACGCCGCCATGAGCAAGCTTACCCCGCACATGGGGTGGACAGCCCATCATCGATCAGATGAACTCACACGTCTGACCTGCCTCACGAACCGCGCCATTTGCCCCCATACGTTTACTGGATTCATCAAGACTGCAGATTGATGAGAAAGCCGGAGAATCGAAAAAAGAAAATAAGGCAAAAAAGTATAATAAAATAAAGGTCGCAAACTCAACCCGCCCAGTCCACTTACTACAAAGGGTCAATCCATCCCCGGTGCAGTCAATGGCGGACTTTTACCCCGAGGCGCGCAAGCGCTTCCCCGCGCTGCAGGCGGGCACGCAGGTCTTCTTCGACAACGCGGGCGGCAGCCAAACGCTGGACACGGTCATCGACTCGGTGCGGGAGTACCTGAGCCACCAGAACGTGCAGCTGGGGGCGACGTACGCGGTCGGGCGGCGGGCGGCGGCGAGCTACCGGCGGGCGTTTGCCGACGCGGCCGACTTTGTGCGGGCCAACGACGCGGACGAGGTGGCCTTTGGGGCGTCGGCGACGCAGCTGCTGCGGACGCTGTCGTGGACGCTGCGCTTCCGGCCCGGCGACGAGGTCGTCGTCTCGGCCGTCGACCACGAGGCCAACATTGCGCCGTGGGTCGACCTCGCGGAGCGGCAGGGGCTGGAGCTCCGCTGGTGGCGGCCCCGGGACGCGCTCGACCCGGAGCTGCACCCGCTCGACCTGGCGCCGCTGCTGACGCCGCGCACGCGCCTCGTCTGCTGCACGCACGCGAGCAACGTGCTCGGCACCGTCACCGACGTGGCCGCCGTCGCCGAGCTCGCCCACGCCGTCGGCGCCCTCGTCTGCGTCGACGGCGTCGCCTTTGCCCCGCACCGCCTCGTCGACGTGCGCGCCCTCGGCGCCGACTTTTACGTCTTCTCCTGGTACAAGGTCTACGGCCCGCACGTGGCCACCCTCTACGCCAGCTGGTCGGCCCAGACGCGCATGCGCTCCCTCGGCCACTTCTTCAACCCCCACGCGAGCCTCGCCGACAAGATGGGCCTCGCCGCCGGCAGCTACGAGCTGTGCCAGGCCGTCTCCGCCGTCGTGTCCTACCTCGGCGAGGGCGAGTACGGCTCCTGGAGCGCCATGGAGGAGCACGAGGAGGCCCTCACCGAGGCCCTGCTCGCCTACCTTCGCGAGGTGCCCGGCATCACCATCTACGGCAAGCGCGCCGTGCAGGCCGCCCGCCTGCCCATTGTCAGCTTCACCGTCGACGGCTGGAACTCCAAGGACCTCGTCGAGGCCATCGAGAAGCGGTCCAACTACGGCCTGCGCTGGGGCGCCTTCTACTCGAACCGGCTGGTACGCGAGACGCTGCTGCTCAAACAGGACGGTGTCGTGCGCGTCAGCCTTGCGCATTACAACACAAGTAAGTATGATGGCAAAGTGTGCATGTCTTGCTCTCTAGCCTTGCTGATAACGTGCTGCAGTGGAAGAAGTGCTGGGTTTAATCAAGGTTCTCAAGGAGCTGCTGCCATTGTCGAGCGAATGAATCCAATAGCTTCAATTCCTCGGCTTCGCATTACATCTCTGCTGTTCGTGATGAAGTCGTGATGATATGTACCTGTAAACTGTAAATTATGCCCGAGTCATGAGCATCTGTGGTCTACTACCAAGTCACAGGCGGGGTTGGCGGGGGTCATCGCGTCACAGGCCTAAGATCCGGGGAGGTGCAACGATAATGAAGTTGAGCCATTCATGTATATTCTATCAAGGTCATGTACCAGCCAGAGCCATTGGGGGGCCACAAACTAGCCTATCTCAACACATTCACTATGGCGAGACGCTGACCGAAGCCATTGACTCCCGATTTTCCTGTCAGAGCAATACAGCAAGTCTCGCGATATCAATAGCCATGTGTTCCAAATTGTCCTTGCTTCATTCTGTTTCAACTATCGGTTCAGCGGGGTCCGATCGGGTATCAAGCTTGACTGCAACATGGCATTGGCACTGCCGCTTGTTCTTTACAGAGCAAAGGCAAGGGCGGCGGCAGCACCGACAAGGCCGGCCATGTTGGTGGGGGCAGCATTAGGCTTGGAGGTCGACGATGCAGCAGCACTCTGGTTACCAGACGAGGCAGCGCTAGTAGTCTTGCCAGCATCCGACGACGAAGTAGCCGAGGCCGAGCCAGACGAGCCAGTGCTGGTGGGAGTGGCGGTGGCGGCCGTGTTGCAGGTGACGGCGGTGGGCAGGTCGACGTCGAAAGCCTTGCAGAGCTTGTTGGCGAGGGCAATGGTGTCGGACTTGCCCTTGTCGTCGCATACGGGTGCCAGGCAGCATGCAATCTCGTTGAGAAACTCCTTGTTGCTGCAGACGCACTTGTAGTCGAGCAGACTGCAGCCGGCAATGCTCGACCCGCTCAGGAACTTGCCGACACAGTCTTGCTGCGGGCAGACGACTGTTAGCCTCGATAGTAAACATGGCGGCCACCCTCGCGCAGGAACGAGCGGAAGCCGTTTGTATTGCCGCCACTTACAGCACACTTGGGAATGTCGTTGAGGGGGTTGTTCTGGGCGGCGACCAAGGAGGTGGCGGCGGCGACCAGGGCGATGATGAACTTCATTGTGGCTTCGAGGGTTGACTGGTGTCTAGGAATTCGATGATTTTAATACGAGGTGGCCGAGGTAGAGAAAAAGGGTCGGATGATAATATTGGCTAATGATGAAGAATTGGAAGATGAAGAAACAAATGAAGCAAGAAGAAGGAAGAACTAAACAGGACGAGACACTGCGAACGAACGGCTTGATTTTGGGCCGGCGCGAGAGGCAAGCGCAAAGGACTCGGTGGCTCGGTGGCTTTGACTCGACACGCCAGCCACGGGGCCTCGGAGCTCAAGTGGGGAACTTGTATCTCGGTACTGAAGTTAAAGGCATTTTTTTTTTCTACGACGCTCGATTGAACGTGACTGGTATCCGTAATAAAGGAGGCGAGCTTCCCCAGATTAGTTGAGGTAGCTTACCCAGTTAAAGTAGCTAGATGCTAGGTAGTAGAAGTAGCGGGCCACCAAGAGCCGCTAACAGCTGCTAACAAATGACTGGCCACAGGGGGCTGTGGTCCCTGTAAGAGAGTGCTAATATAGGCTTAAAGTCGCCGTAGATTGTTTACACTAACAGGTATTTGCCTACCAAGGTACTGTGGCGATGCTGGTCGAGGCGATTACGGGTACTTCTAAGTGTATTGCGCTGACAGGTAGTTATAGTATACAAGCCGGCCCGAATAGCAAGATAAAAAGACGGTCTTTTGATTTTGATTTTGAGTTCTTTTTTTCCCTTTTTTTAACCGGCTCGGCGATGCCTGGTGGGTTCGCAAAAAGGGCCGTCCCGTTTTCGTTTCTTGATCGGTGCCTGACCAGTCGTACCGAAAAAAAAACATTGACGATGAAAGACATCATTACATTTTGCGTCATGGCATACTTGGACCCAAGACACTAGAACTTCCCCGTGCGACTTCATCTGCCATCCCAACGCACAGCTTTTCCCTACAACGGCAAATGACCTCCGGCCCATTCGTCACTCATTGCCACCGCTCTCGGCGCCGCCAGCCAATCGTTCTCCCCAAACTGTGGTTCCACTGCCGTCGAGCCGGGGGGGAGGGGTGGCCTGCTCATCCAAGTCTCATTGGAAGACGGCGGGAAATTGGCCGATGATAAAAGCCCCCGGGAGCTGAGGCCAGCGATTTCCTTTACTGATCAACCCAGCCGTCGAAGCGTAACTAGCGACGCAATGTCGGGCGGCCTGGGTGTGCGTGCGCCGGCGCGATACTCCAAAACGGCTGGGGACAAAGTGAACCGATAGCCAAGCTCATCAGCTGGGAGAAATAAGTCCAACATTGTCAATGCATGGAGCAATCAAACGGTTGACCCAGAGGATACCAGCCAGACAAAAACGCGTGCATCTCTCATCTCTCATACGACTATCCTCCTGCGCAACCATGGCCAGGCGATTAAATTCGGGTGGGCTTTAGGTGAAAAATAACAAATCCATGCAAACTTCAGCTCCATCTATCCGTATAAAACAAAATCATGTCTTTTCCAGTAATGCGCCGCAGAAACAAAAGCCCGCACACACAACGATCCTCATTTCCCCCTGCCCCCACCAACGCCTCTCTATCTATACCTTCTTGCCCTGCTTCAGTAGATCCGAAACCTTGGGCGGCAGCACGAGCTGGCTCCTGTCGTTGCGCTTGTAAAAGTCGACCAGGCTGACCGCCGTCTGCTCCGGCAGGTCCTCGTGGATGAAGTGACCCGCCTCCGGGAACACCTGCAAGTTGTACTTGCCCTGCATCTGGCCAATCGTCAGCTCCGTGTCCAGGCGGTCCGTCCCGGCGAGCAGCAGCAGCTTGCCGCCGGGCGCCGCCAGGAACTTGCTGCTCAGCCCGGCGAACCAGCCCTCCCAGAACGGCTGCGTCGCCGCGAGGTCGGTCCGCCACCGCCACGGGCGCTCGCCCGTCCCGGGCGCGGGCGCGGGCGCGGGGGCAGACGCCGCGTCGTCCACCCGGCGCAGCAGCGCCGGCACCGAGGCGCGCGCCGAGGTCGAGTTGCGCACGGTGCGCGTGCGGATGTGCCAGTCGATGCCCGACTCGACGCTCGCGAACCCGCCGGGCCGCGTCGAGAGGTAGGTCTGCATGCTCTGCAGGGCGTCAATGGCGGATCCCTCGACGACGTCGAGCACCGCGTACGCGAGCAGGGACGCGCCGAGCCTCTTGGTGCTGGCCAGGTCTGTCACGACGGCGCCGCCGAGCGAGTGCCCCACGAGGACGAGCGGCGGTAGCGCTGCCCAGTTCATCTGCGTCCGCACCGCCTCGATCACGAACAAGAGGTCCGAGGACAGGGTCTGCAGCTTCAAATCCACATCGCCTTCGTTCTTGGTCGTCGTCAAGCCATGGCCGCGGCAGTCTACCGCGAGGATGCCGGCGTTGGGCATCCGCTTCCGTATCTCGGATCCAACCACTGCAAACGACAGCCCCGACGAGCCGGCCCCGTGGTGCATCACAAAGAGAGGGCCCTTCTCGACAGGTGAGCTGAGATAGGCGTGGAATCTGACCGACTGGTCGCCCGACTCCATGAACAATTCCCGCTCAAAAAATGTCGTCCATGGGATCTGCTCCAGCGTCCGCCCCCGAGAGACGCTTGCACGCCGTGTCAGCGGAGATGCCCGTTTTTCGCGCTTGGAATAAAGGGAATAAAGTCACCGTCTTACCCATTAGGTCGTGCAAATAGCCGTTGGTTGGCGGTTGGCACGACGGTGCCGGTCGAGGAAACCGAGGACGCCGAGGACGCCGAAGATGAGTCGTCGTCCGCTGCGGTTTCCGTCTCGGCTACGACATACTCCTCCTCGGCCTCGTCAAACGTCTCGTGTGCGATTCCGAGCTTTGACTTGGCCCAAGCCCTCTGAAGGTCGCTCATTGCAGGCACGAGGAAAGGGGTCCAGCCGTCAGTCCTCGTTGTCGTTGATGGACAAATCTCTGATCAAACAGTGCCGTCATTATCAGTGACGCGGGGTCGCTGCGCATTGTGGGGTCCAATGAAGAATCGCGTGGCAGCAGAGGGCACATACAGAGGTTCAAAATCTGCGGTTGCAAACTGTCGAGCGACTGGAGGAGTGTGCGTGAGATTATGCTAAAAACTCAATACATGTAATCGCCTTATTTGATTATTGATTTATTGCTCCCAGGCTTTCACATGCAATGTAAACTGTGACCAACTACCTGCACTTCCTTCTCCCCTCTTCACGCTAAGAAAGTCTGTCTGAAGCAATTAAAGTTTGCCTTTGCTGCCAAGCTTTAGATGGAAGAATTAGGTAGCTGGGACAATTAAGACGCTTACTCCCAGAGAAGCAACTCGTCAATCTGTTCCGTGAACCCAGGGTATTCCCTTTCCTAGCTCAGCGCTGCAGGCACCAGGTCTCAACAGTTATGCGTAGTTAATGTTGGTTGCCGTCTCCGCTTACGGCCCCCTTCAACCTATTGAGAAGATCTGGAGCAGGCTAGGAATAGGAGCATAAACATCGCCGGGCTGAGATCGCAAACAAGCGAAATCTTCGACGTAAAAATAAAGGCGACAAAATATGTAAATGACTGTAGGGAAAAATATGCTAATGGTCCATCGAAGTGACATAGCCATGTCAGGTTCCTGGTGTATCGACAAATTTCGCATGCTTTCAGCCCACCGCTGAAGCCGAGCTAGAAATCGTTTTGTAGCTGGCAGGGGCCCAGCTGATGGATCGATTGGCGTCGCCGAGGGCGAGCTGGTGATTGCTCTTGTCGTGTACTTTGTGTCTTTCCCAGCAAAGAGCGTGTACAAATAATAGGCTGTGCCCAGGGTGGAGTACAGCGCATGGAAGACGCTCGCCGCTCGCCACAGTAATCTTTCTGTACTCGAAGGGAAATAAAAATTCCAGGCGGCCAGGAAAGCGATGCAAAACGGTAGCTGCACAGCCAGTGCGGTTGGTATCAGGTAGCCCTCGACACGGTACCATACATCAGATGGTATCCTATCCCACTGCGGCTTAGTAGCACGGTGAAATAGAGGAAGTTTGGCTCTGCTGCTGAGATCGGCATAGTATGCCCAATGCTTATCCATCACAAAGCATCGTGGAGAAGCAAAGTCCATGGGTGTCCGATACCATTTTGCGGGCAAAAGAGGGTGCGTCTGCAACGATCAATATCCAACTTTTAACTGTAGACGGTAGTGTTTCAGGGTCGTCTACCTTGTGGCGAGCGAATTCTCGCACCGACGCCATGCTGCACATGCCTTTGGTGTGTAGATATGTGACGGTGGAGATCTGGGGCTTGAGGAACAACATCGCAGAGGTTGCCAGCATCACGACAGCGAACGTGACTGTCGTGAGCTCGAGGGTTGTAATGCTGTAGCCATGCTGTAGTCTGACACCCACGGTGATGGTGTACCAAAGCATCTGCCACAGCGTAATAGCCCTGCACCAAGTCAGTGTATTGGTCTTGGTGATGCGACGTGATCGAATATGGTAATCATTTACTTCGAGAGGGGATCGAAATTGCTCATGTCGCGTATTTGCTGGGTTGTAATTGTCGGCATATCAACAAACTCGTGCTCAACAAGATAGTACAGCTGCTCCGCATTCACCGGGAAGCCCTCGGGGTGGTCCGGACTAACGATATGGAGAGCTCCCATATCTGCAAAAAAGCCATGGGTCAGCGACCAAGAGACTCCGGGCAGCTGGTTAAACTTCTATGTTACAATCAGGTTAAATACTCTGTCATCGTACCGCCGAGGAGCCGCAGCGAACCTTGATGCTTCTTCTGGCACTGCTGAGCTGACCGGCGGCCAGAGCCATCAGTATGTCAGGGCCGAGCAGTCCAATCAGTGCCAAATTAGCCTTGTCGGCTACTTTGTGATACCATCGATCAGTGGGAGCAGGCACGTTAGGATACGACGACACCCAGACGCAGAGCGCTATAGTGACGCAGCTAGACCAGATGATGTCGGCTGTTCCCCTTGTATTGTCGGAAGGCGCCCATCCAACAGTCTCGTTTTTGGTCAAGAACGAGGGCGCTGCGAAGTTGCCCATGACTTGAGCGGCAGACAACACCAAAGATGCGGTGAAATGGACTGTAGATCAAGTTTCCGGGTCGTGCATCGGGGCAGTGCATGGTTCTTTATTAATTCTCTCCGACATGCAACACAAAGCTACTTGCAGCTTATCAAGATTCTCTTCCTTGGCAAATTGGGTAGACCAAAGCTGGGGCAGCGCATAACCGCCCGGCTGACAGCCTGGCATGCAGTAGCCCGTGGGTTTTCCCTCTCGAGCTGGGCCAACCCGGGCCAGTCATCTACCCCCCGCCTTAAATTCCTGGCGGCTAACCAATGCCGGTATGTAATGGCTAACCTTCATGGTGATGTTGCGAGGGAAAATAATGTAGGTAGTTGGGGGGCCATGGATCGACGGGGAGAATTGTTAGGCCAATCACATGCCAGGCCGGGGGCTTGTTGACTGGGATGGGCGCTTAAATGTGGATGGGATACCTTTCTCCTCGCTACAGCCCGCTCTCCGCGAAAGTATTCGAAACAACAGCCGCAGCGTCAGCAAACCAAAAGAGCACTGCGAAACAGACTTTGCGGCTGAGAAAGGCCATCATTTCTCTGTAGGGAAGACGTGGTAAGGTCTGCAGAGCCTGACCCCCTTGGCGCAATGACTGACAATGGTAGTAGGCACACGGCGCGCCGTTCAAGTGCGACAGCAAGCAGTAAGGGGCGAGCGACCATGGCGACCTCAACCACCACCGTCCCGGCGTCTAAAAACGAGCCCATAATCGATGATCACCCGGCTGTTCAGACGCTATACCAGTCACTAGAGTCCAGGATCGGTTATCGTCTTGTCCTGGGTGGCACACGGCACTTTGGATACTGGGAAAAGGATACGTGGTGGATGCTGCCAGTGAGCGGACCGCTCCGGCGGATGGAACAGAAGCTGTTTGACAGCCTAGACCTTCCTGCTGGCTCTCGAGTCCTGGATGCAGGTTGCGGTGTCGGCCACGTCTCGCTGTACCTTGCTGGCCGCGGGCTGCAGATGACGGGCATCGACATAATGGACCATCACCTGGAAAAGGCGCGACGGAACATTGCCAAGTCGGGGCCGCTGCAGAGCAGGGTGTCTGTGCAAAAGATGGACTACCACAACCTGCAGACGCTGGAGCCCGGGTCGTTTGACGGCGCCTTCACGATGGAGACGCTGGTGCACGCCGATGACGCCACCAAGGTGGCAGCGGAACTGTACCGCGTTCTGCGGCCCGGCGGCCACATTGTTTTGAACGAGTACGACTACAACTTCTCGTCCGAGGAGGAGATCGGCCCCGAGCTTGCCAAGGCGATGAGACAAATGTCTGCGCACGGCGCCATGCCGACCTGGGACATTGCCCGCCAGGGCCACTTTGAGCGGCTGCTCGAGGGCGCCGGCTTCGTCGACGTCCGCGTGCGCGACTACTCGGAGAACGTGCGGCCGATGCTCCGGCTGTTCTGGCTCCTCGCCCTCGTCCCCAACTTCTTCATCCAGCTGCTGGGCTTGCAAAGGTACTTCATCAACACGGTGGGCGGCGCCTACGCCTACAACGCGCGCAAGTACTGGCGCTACGTGTCGGTGACTGCCAGGAAACCAGGTGGCCAGGGAGGGTCGTGAGCATTGATTGGCATCAAAGGGGGCGGAGGAGTGAACAACCAATCTGCTTGTACGTGCATACATTGTCTCACGCCGTATTGTATCTACCGAGTCTGTACATCATGACATCTAAAACAAGTTTCTTGTCTCTCTCTCTTGAATCATACCCGTTCTATCAATAGCACCGCAAGTAAGTGATCGAGTCAGCATCAGTATGGAGTAGTGGCAGCCAACTCAACTTTGTTGTCTTGTGTGTTCATTTACAGTGCCAGATTTTTGCTCGATCTTATCTACGATGCGTGGCTGGCCAAATCGAGACCGATCCATCCATACAATCCAACCAATGTTGGGAAAACTTTTCTTGATTAGTGTCGGGTACTCCGTATGCATCTTTGGTATCGGCAACGAGTTGCATACGTTGAGAGAAGTCAGTCCCCTTTTTGGCCTACAACATGGGGTAATTCAGCTCTCAGCCAACACTAAGAAATCGCCCCCAACAGTTTTCTATTTAAAAAAAAAAAAAAAAAAAAAAAAAAACACGCCTACCAAGGCTAGCGGCTTATACACCAGAAGTGCTGGGCCGGCATGAGAAAGAGTGCGGCAAGGCAGCTTTGCAGTTGCTTTGCCCATGGCCTCTCATCCTCGGAACAAGATACCGCCACCCCCTGCAAACATGTCCGAAATCAGGCCATTACAACAGGTATATGGCTTCTCCGCACCGGCCTGGTTGGCCCGACACTCTGGGAAAGGATCTGCCCGTCATTCCCCAGGCGCGCATGGCCATCGTCCTGAATGGCTCTTGGAAGCTGATCTGCCCAGTCACAACACAAGTCTCCCTTGTCTCTTGGGCGGCTCCGCAGCATCTGCCCGACGCCTTTCCATGTCTTGGACAATTCAAATCGTTTCCCACAGGGGGTTTCTCACCAGTAATGATTGGTGTCGAGGGACGACGACCTGCAGCAATCGACGCCATTTTAGCGGTGTCCCTTCCCCCCCGCCCTTGTTTGCCTACATGACGATGAGACTTGTGCCTTCGACGCGCCGCCGCCCGGCGGTCGCAGTACCCAACGAGGCCAAACGTCCCTCCCTTCTTCTCTTGGGTTGGAGACGACATGGTGGACCGCGCGGAAGCTTCCCCCTGTGCACTAGCATAGATAGGGCCATTGTTAGAACGGGCCTAGGCTGCGATTCGGACAACGACCCGCTAACTAACAACAGCAGCTAATGCTGACGTCCTCTTTTTTTTCGCAGAACCCCGAGGAGAATTGTGGACGAGCCCGTCTGAGGACGCTTTTGAGACATCGAGGCAGAGGCCGTCGAGTGAACACATCCATATACCGCTCCGCAAAGGTTCATGCATCATCCCGGTCTCGGTTTGAAAGTGTTGTCTCTCCTACTTCCCATCTCTCATATGTGTGAGACACAGAATTCCGCCGGTTGGGCCAACCCGCTCGTTGGGTTGCAATTCCCAAAACAAAGACTTGCTGGTCCAGCGTCAGGATTGCAAATGGACAACTCTAACCAGGGGTGGAAGATGATGGCATCGCAGCATGTCAATGGCGGCGCTGCTGAAACCAGGTGCCGGTTGTGTTGGTGATTCCAAGATGGCCCTGTATCAAGTCTACTCAGTACTTGTTTGATTTTGAGTGTGTCAAGAATACGACGTATTCTCCGAGAAAAAAGCAAATTGCATGTATATCTGGGTCATCTTATGCAGCCGTAACCACCGCACCCATGACTGCGGGCACGGGATGCAGCCTGGATTTTGCCCATGGGAAAGCTCTGGAACGACAAGATCTTCCGAAATCCACTATTGTTTTGCCGCCTTCATGAAGAAATCGCAGTGGCCTCGAGGAGCCCGAGCCTCCTTGGCCTTCGGTTGGTTCTGGCAAGGGCTCTCTCATTCCCGCACACTTTGGCTAATCCTTCAAACCAAACCTTCACTGGCCCGCCCACCTAACTCCTGGTCGACTGCGGGAGGGAGTACCCGCGCGCGGTGGTAGCGCCCACGCGAGCCGGTCCACAGATACGACGGCCAAGGCGAAGGGGGGCAAGGGGAGGGGAGGAGGAGGGAAGGCAAGGGAAATGGGAGCCAGAGATGGCCAACTTGTGAGCAACAGGACTGCACCAGTGTCTGGGGGACTTTCGGCCCTGTCCCAACTGGGCGCGATGGCCTGGTTGCATTAGCTTCTGATAGGCTGTCGGAGAATTTATGCTGCCTGCCTCTCTGCTCCGTAAGTAAGTACTTAACCACGACCTTTTGCATCATCGAGTAGAGAGTACATGCAACTTTGCCCTGGTGGAACCTACTAGCAGCAAAGTGGTCTAATGCTCCAGGCCGATCCCTGGTCTTGGTGCAATGTCGCGTTCTTGCCCCGCCCCTCCATTCATGATAATTTATTATTATTAGACGTAAATGGTGGCGGCGCTGGTGGCGCCCTGCCCGGTTTGAGAAAACAAGCAGTTACAACTTGACGCCGAGTATTTTGCTGTGTCGAAACACCAGCAACACCGAGGGGGGGTGAGCATCGCCTACCATCATGGCAACTTTTGTCTTGGCTTCTTGCGAGCTTTCAGCTACTTACCAACGTTGCCCCCTTTGTACTATATCTTGGTCCACAGTCGTCGCCGCCAGCACTCAAAGGAAAAAGTAAAGTGCCATCTCTGGGGAGCCTTGGCAAATGCTGCACCTCGTCAGCTGCGATTTAGGCCATGACACTGGATGGCTTGCGAAGAAACGTGTAGTTGGCGCCGTTTTGTTGACAGGGGTCCGGTCCATGGACCTTCATCATCCAGTCCTCTTCCCCCCCCCCCTTCCGATGGATGTCGGTCCCAGCTAGGCAAGCAGGCAAGCAGGCAAGCAGGCAAGCAAGCAAGATGGCAAGGTAGCTGAAGAAGCCCACACTCCAGCGGCAGCGGAGCAAGCGGACAGAACAGGCGTTGCAGGCCGAATCGGCCCAGAGAGATCCTCCGTCCCAAGAACCGGTCACTTGGAACATTGTCCACCCCTGTAGGGCTCACCCAAAATAACACAAGTTGCAGACAAAGGTAAGGAGGCCCTCTCGTTCGGCATGATGAGCAATGACTTTTCCACTGGTTTCAGGACCAAATCTTCTTGCTGGAATTCAGTGGTTGAATGGTTTGGCATCTTTGTCTCGTGCCTTGGCCGCCGACTGCCGCCTGACCGGAGCAACGGAGGTGGGAGTTAGTCGGTCGAGGCAAGCAACTGTATGTCTGAAGGTTCTTCGATCAACTATGCAGCATTGTACGAATACATATCTCTTGACAGCATTCACGTGCGCTCGCGGCCTTGCAGAGCTGACCGTCTGTCCCTCCTCGAATCTCTTCGCCCCCCCCTGTCCTGCTGTTCGCCTCTATCCACCTGAACGCTTTGGCCTGCGAATCGGGGTCTTTCCCCGCCTCCTGCTGCTGATTTCTTCTGAGGTTTAAACGCCACATCTGATCCTCTATTCAGCTGTGTTGGCCAGGGTATCGCCACCCATGATTTGGATTGCTGAATCGTAAAAACCGGTTGCCCATCAAGCTTGCCCTTGTTGTCTTTGGGCCGGGCTGATCATCTAGCTCCATTCCAAGCTCCACCGAAGGGGAGAGGCCAGAGAGACATTAATTAAGCAGCAGCAGCAGCAGCAGCAGCAGAAGGGGCGCAGAGCTAACAGCAACATGGTGGCGCGCCAGCGTATACATACATACATACGAGGCCGCGCTTTAATATCGACACATGGGGGGGTAGCGCTGAAGCCTACTCACACCTTGGGGCCAAAATTCTCGCCCACATTGTAACCACGCCAGCTGGGAGTGGCCAGTCCTTTGTCAGGCTGCCCTGGAGTGTGGTAGGCGGCCCCAGTGCAGGACATGGAGGAAATAGATGATCAGACAGCCGTTTGGTGCGCCAACCCCCAATGCCAGTAGGCCAACCAGGCATGGTATCATGCATTCCCAAGCTGTAAATAAAGCCAAGGATGCAGAAAGCGGCCAGGGGTATACAAGGAGCTGCTGACGTACATGGTGGTCAAGCAGGCCTCGACAGCTTCCCGCATCCTCTGGCCCAATGAACACCACTCGCGTCGTTTTTTCTTCGAGTCCCTCGTCTGGATTGGCTCCTCTGACCTGACAAGCAAAACAAGGCCGCAGTTTTATAGGACATTACCCTCTTGCCCCTGTGCTCTCTCCTTGGGTCCTTGCTCGGAGATTCAGGCCCAAGACATCGCGAAACTTTAAACGCATCAGCAGCTTGACTTTGTGCGGACAGTTATGGGTCCAAATCTCGATAAATTCTCATTCCTTTAGCT
The DNA here is from genome assembly GCF_051103115.1 of Cordyceps javanica. Lineage (NCBI taxonomy): Eukaryota > Fungi > Ascomycota > Sordariomycetes > Hypocreales > Cordycipitaceae > Cordyceps > Cordyceps javanica. The sequence continues at coordinate 3,328,646 of NC_139299.1, forward strand.
TTTGATTTGCTCTCGAAGAACACAAGAGCACCGTATGCGTCGTTGAGCTCTATTTTCTTCCGGTGAATTTGCGACAGGATAAAGCTTCTCGACAGTGTGGTCTCGCAAATCAGGCACAGGCGGCTGCCCAATTTATTCCTCTTTCCCTCCCCTCCTTCACTCTGCCCTTGTCTTCCTTCCTCTTAGGGTGGTGCCTGTGGCGAACGGCTGGAATCGCATTTGATTGCCTGCTCAGCCATTCTCTGCTCTCGTTGGGCTACCACTTTCTTCTTTTCCATTCTCTAAACGACCGGGAGTGGCCACAAGTCTGGTCCATCCAATTCAACCTCGCCGGCGTTTCCGTCTCTCTAATACACTTGGCGGGAGACAAGGTCGTGCGCCGCGCGACTCGGGTTTATTCAATTTCGACAGGCGTCAGCCAGCAACATCTTCATGGCTATTTCGTGCCCCTTGCCTCGCCACTCTACTTTACAGAAGCGGGATACAGGGGACAATCGACCGCCCGCGTGCGGCGACAAGATTTTGCCAGCATATTGTAATCACAATAGTGCGAGCACGCCCGGTGAGCGCCTTTGGCACAGGCATCAACACCATCTGCAGTCAAGCAGGGATCGTGAGATGAATGAGGACCCCGCCCTAGGGCACGTTGTACAGGATAATATTCGCCAAAACAAACCGCTGCATATCGTCAAACCTGGGTCATCTGGTATGACTGCAAATCTCGGAGAGCCAGCTCCCATTCTCAAGCGATCTTATTCCACACCAACGGTGCACACCATGGCTCAAGAACCCCCGACAGCGGCTGGCGACAAGAAGCGTAACAAGCTGGGGTATCACAGAACATCAATAGCATGCAGTAAGTCTGACATTCCATCTCATGAACGCGGCTCATGACTTGTTGGATGGTCGCATGATGTTCCGGGCCTGCTCGACCTCTGCTGGAGTCACAACCATTAACCAAAGCTGCGCCACAACAGGCCATTGCCGACGCCGAAAAATTCGCTGTATCGTATCTCCAGAGATACAGAATCGATGTATAAACTGCATACGACTTAAGAAGGACTGCAGCTTCTGCCCTGTCGACCAACAACCGGTGGTGGACTCGCAAGGCAATCTTGCAGGCCAAGGAACTGGCAGCTCAACAGCGCATTCACAGTCCTCCTCGCCAGCCCTAGCGCCTGGGCACCCCACTGGCATGCCATCAAGATCCATGTACGGGACGGGGCCGGTGCAAGACTCTGTTGTGCTTGCTACCCCCGTTATCATACCATCCAACGTTGGCTACGCTAGCGTTGCAGGGGAAGGTCTGTTTGATGCGAGGGCTCCTGGAGCGCGTGTATGTAGTATACTGACCACGTCTTTCAAAAACACAGGTCTAACTATTCCAATCCCGACCGAACAGAGCTTCAACGTCTCTCCTGGATCGAGCCTCGCCTGGGGCTCTGCCGAGCCGAGCCCAGTGACTCTGCCCGGGTCCATGGACATGAGCTATCACTGGAATCCATATGGGAGCGAATCCGGCTCAGCCGAACAAACATCAGCCTTTGGAAGTGAGCTGGCCACTCAGTCGGCTTGGATGGCAACGACTCCCGATACGACGCAGCTGAGCAACTGGGGCTGGAACAACGGTGTGACGCCAACAACACAAGGGAGATCTGTGTCCTTTAGCAACGATCTCATCGGCCAGCCACAACAGCAATTCGTGTCTAATACGAGCAATGGACTGTATGATGGGGCTTCGGCGAACCTAGAAACCCCGTTTTCGCCCTCGATAAACCTGACCTCGGTGCCAGGGCATCCGCCCAGCCAAAATGGCGAGCTGGGCGGCAACTGGGAGTCACAACAACAGGAGTTGGTGCATCAGCAACAACAACAGCATCAGGGGCATCAGGAAATGGGTTTTCAGCAATGGGGTGTTTCACACAACGGCGGTGCGCCCATGTGAGACTGCTTTGGGCACAGCTTGATGAGACCTGCAGCTCACGCATGCGAGTGAGATGTGCCAAAGATGGCACTTTATGCTCGACATCAGATTTGATGTCGAATTATGCGAGCTCGCACATGTCCAGAATTTCATCCAGAGAGATGCAATCGCATTTGACGGGCGGCGGAGTTTAACAGGGATGTATTATGCTGCGATGATTCCGGTGATGTCAGAGGCAGGAGGGAATTTATTGCAGAAAGGCAAACAGCGCAAATCCCATATTTTTTGTTCAATATATAGATATACGAGACTGGGCAGGCAAATACGACTATGCGAAACATCTCTAATGATATATATCTGGTGATGTCGAAATATGGTGGCCTCGTATATTTATGACCGCCTGCTTTGGGCTCTTTTATCGTTGGGGATATTAATAATGGGAATATTCTCGTGCTTTTTGTATCAGATTAGTGCAAATATTAGTTGGTGTTAATGCTACGGTGCCAACCCGCGCTTAGTGTCGTTGTTTCCATCTGGGAATGGACGCATCCGAGACACCCACCCTAGAGCAGATATCCGGATAGCTCGGCGGCGGCTACATGTCGTACGAGGGAGGCAACAGTGTGGGCGTTTACCGAAGGAATCCCTAGTCTCGGAGATGATGCAGAGTCGGGGATTGCCGGCCGTCATAGTTTCGACGTTTCAAAGCCAGTCAAAATCGGAAAGCTGATGGTCGTTTTTGGGAGGTGAGGGGGATTCTCAAGGCTCGCCCCGCCAAAGCGTTTCCCCCGCCATTCGTCCCCAGTCTAGCTAACAACGAAGGAGGGGTCGCATAATGCGTTGCTAACCTCTTTTTTTTTATTCCTTTCCCCCTCTTGACCAGCTTTCTTGAAAAGAAGCCAGAGAAGCCACGTCCGCTGTCAAAAAAGAGACAAAAGATGAGCTTTTCCATCTCCACCCAGCTCTCGCCGACGCCCAGCGACCGCGAGGCCGTCGTCGACTGCATCGCGCGGTGCGTGTGCGGGCTGGACACGGCCGACCGGGCGCTGTTCCGGTCGGCCTTTACCGCCGACGCCGTCTTCGACCTCAACGGCGCGGCGCTGCGCGGCCTCGACGCCATCACGACGTCGTGCTTCGACATCGTGTCCCGCCTCGACACGACGCACATGACGAGCAATGTGCGGACGACGTTTGCCGAGGGCGGGCGCGCCGCCACGGCCACGGCCACGGGCGTCGCCTACCACTACCGCGCGGGCCGCGGCCTCGCCATGGAGCGCGACGGCCTCGCCGGGCGCCTGGTGGTCGGCAGCCTCTACTCGATTGACCTCGTCAAGGTGGACGAGGCGGAGGATGGCAGCGGCGGCAGCGGCAGCGGCGGCGCGCTGTGGAAGGCCAAGACGTGGAGGCTCAAGAGCGTGTGGTCCGAGGGCGACTGGGCCGTCATGGGCGCGCTGCCGGGCAACAGAGGGACCGAGGGGGGGGAGGAGGAGGACAAGGACAAGGAGGCAAAATGAATGAAAAGGATCGATCTGGGAACATTGGAGCTTGCTGACTGACGAGAAATCTTGGGGCATCCTGATAGCTTGATGACCTCGTGTCGGCTATGGTGTGGTGTTGGCGGTTGATGCAAACGAGTGATGACAGTGATAGAGGGGGCATCAAGAACATTGTTGCAAAAATGCACAAGGTCATAATTGGCACATACATGCAGCTGTATTTAATCATATGAGCAATTCCTTCCGACGAGTTTCCCAAAGTACGTACTGTAACCTGAAACGCTGAAGTTCAAGTCGACGTCCATTTTTTTTATCATTGTTTGTTACAGTTGGTATGCGCTTGCAGCTAAATAAATCGAAATAATCGATATCATACGATATTCAAACGCGCTTTCAATTTCGTAGTGTGTGCTGGGCCCTGAAACTCAAGTCCTGTTTTTTTAAACTTCCCGCAAAGAGTCCACGTGATGGAAGCTGCACGACTTGGCTGAGGCGTATCGCGTCAATTTGGCTTTTTCGGCTTTGCACACAACGTTCGTACCGGTTCGCATCGCAGTCTCGAGCACCGTTGCGCTTGTCTTGCTACAGAAAGAGGCCGTGACTGCTCATGGAATTTCGGCATTGAGTGAGCCCGCGACTCCTCGGCATCCCATTTTTATCGCCGAGCTGCTTCAACATGCTGTGGGCTGGCGAGTGAACCCCCCCCTGCAATAAGCCACCACCACCACCATCAGCCATGTGGGAGGTAAGCCGTTGAGAAAAGTGCTGCATCAAACCACAGCTAATAAGACGGGCAGCCGCACCCGGAACAGCAATTCCACCTGCGTCTGCATCGCGCCCAGTCGGTTGTTCTCACCAATGCCGAGTAAGTGAGCCCACCATATATCGCTCATGGTCAATCCGGATACCAGCACCGGCGGTACAGGCGGCTGACCCCTCCGACAGGCTTGTTGAGATTCGTGCGGCGCAGCGGACCTTTGAAGGTGCCTACATGAGGACCGCTTTGGGACAATTTTCGTTTTCGCTTGTGATCTTGAAGATTTTTACGCAAGAGTTTTACCCGATCGGTGCTCTATTTGCCGTCTATGGCACCGCCATTCTGCTGGTTGCCGTGTATCGACGCTACGAGGGTCAAAGGCAGTTCTTCACCAAGGAGTCTGCGGATGGGCTGTTGACGCGCAAGTTCCGGACCTCGGGCGATACCGTGGCGCTATTAACGATACTTAGCCTGTTGGCCTACGCGACCTTGCTGGCGCTGACTCTGTTGTTGACGCGAGATTAGCTCGTGGTGGTTTGGTGGTTTGGTTGATTTCTAGCCAGCATGAATCCTGAAACTGCATGTCCCGCACCTGGGCTGACTTGTCTGTTCCCACCTAGCCAAGCTCTCAATGCAAGGGCCGCCCACCGCTTAGTTGAAAAAAAAAAGCTTGTTCGTTCTGGATCTGGTAGCCTTGATCGCGCGGGCTCAGTTCGGCCGTCCTTCATCTGTTTCGGGATAGAGTGGACAGCCTTGGACCTTTGCGCATGCTGCAAGGGCAGGGAAAAACTGCCTTGGAGGCCTTGCGGCACAGGATACGGCGCAGGAGGGGTCCATGATGATGTAGATGAAGAGGCCAATCCAAGCAACGCAAGGCGCACTTGTCCCGGCCCCTGCCACTCTGAACCCGTCCGAGTAGTCATTAGGGCGAGGCACCCCCAAAGGCCAAGGTAGGGCAGGCAGGGCGTTGTTGTGGATTGGGGTAGCCCGTGAGGCGTTCTCTGCGCAGAGCTAAGGCGTACTTGAGCCGTTCAGCTCCACGGCCGGGCTACTAGTTAGTCTTGGTCTGGGACCGGCGGCGGTGGCACAGTGAGACGACCGGGCGGGGAAGTCGAAGCTTATGATGCGTTTGTCAAGGATGCAGGAGGATGGATTCAAGATTTTTTCACCCGAAAAAAAAAGAACGGAATTCGAAATCGGTACAGTTATGCAAGTGATTGGTTCAAGGCGCCGCCGACGTAGGTGCTCAGGGACAAAGAAAGCAGCCCTGTGGATAGAGGGCGCCATGGAGGAACGACGGCTATGTCTAGAGAGATGTAGTGTTTCGGAATGGTAGGTGGGTTGGGTTGTGCAGAGAAAATAAATGGCAGTACGGATTGCGACGATGATGTTGGATATCTGAATGTCTATAGATGTTGTAAATACTGTTTCGAGATTTTGTCACAGACAGCGAACGGAGACGGTCCCAAACGGGAACAGGTTGACGGACGGGCCGGCAACGGTCGGCAGAGGGCCGGTAGGTACGTACCTATTGGCTATAAGACAATGAGATAAGTAATGACTGTCCACGAGTATTTATAATGCTGGACACGTCAGAAGTTTTAGTAGGTTTGTGATGGACTGTTCCTCAAACACCCCAATGTTATCCGTACAGAGCTACTGTACAAGCTTAAATTGTACTACCAAGTAAATTATTCCCATTTACCAAGCAGGCTTGATACCCAAGTAGTTAAGTAGCACGCGGACTTCAAGCTACGTTCCTACCTTAGGTACTGAGTAGGTAGGTACTTAAGTAGGTACTAAACTAGGTAAGTACGTGGGCAGGTACCTACCTGGCCAAGTATTTTGGTTACGGATTAGCAAAATGGGCTTTTCAGCTACCACCAGCTGGCAGACTATCCTGGACCATGAAAAAGCGCCGCCGTCCCAATGAGGAAGTCGCATGGTCTGGCGCAACCGTCGCTCCTTCCTGCAAATTGTCTTCGTGCCTGCCTACCTGCCTGCCTGCCCGGTGTTACCAGTAGGTACGGAGTACTTGCTTCTCAGCTCAAACCCCACGAGGCAACGGCCGCAACCACTGAGCTGGCCGCCTTCTTCCTTCGCCAGGCTCACAATCTCCACCATCCGAAAAGCCGCTCGCTCGCTCGTCTCTCATCATCTCCCATTCGCCTTGCCTCGCCTCGACTCGCCCTCTTTGCTACACTCGCCATCATCCATCCTCCTTCTTCCCCCCCCCCTTCCTCGTTGGGCTCTCCAGGCACACTCGCCCACCTCTTTCTTGTTGGAACCCATCTCAGTCATCGCGCCTCCATCCAACTCGCCCGCCATCACTCACATCATCATCGACAGCTCACGGCCTCCAGTGCTGCAGCCTCCCGCCGCCCACCACCCCCGTTCTTAGCCTCCCACACGTCGCTACCAAAACTCGCCATCTTGTCTTTTCCAGCTAGCAGGGGTTACATTCTAAGCGCTTCTGCTGTCCCGCTCGCTCCCAATACCGATACCTAGGCTGCCAGGTACTTTTCTGTCTGCCACCGCACCCAGAACCAACTGGTTGACCTACTTACTTACCTGCCCACTCACTGCGTCGGCCTCCATCTCCATCGACCAGCCTTCTCCGCCCAGCGCGAGCGCACCGCAGCCCATCTTCTCCCCCTCTGCGCCGCTTCCGCCTTTCTCTTCCTCTCCCTCTTCATCGCCTCTTTTTCAAGCCGACTGACCCGTTCCTCGATTTCCCCTGTCAGACTGGGGCCCCTCGCTTGCATCTTGGGCTTATTCACCAAGCCACACACCACGCTACTCACAGGACAGGCTTCTGCCAATATGCGCCGGGAGACCTCTCTCTAGTCATCGTCGCGCATTGCTCCCGCCAGGCCTCCTGCGGCTCTTATAATTTTCTTGTTGCCTCACTATATACCCGACGTGGCCCGGCCACGCATCATACCCGCCAGCTATGGCTTCCGCATTTACCTTGTCGCAAAGCGATCTCCACGACTCGCTCCAAGACACGGACCGCGAACCCCGCAACGCCTCGTCCTACCATACCCAATCTCTCAACCACCAATTCTCTACTGCCGACGACATTTCGCCCGCACTGTCACGCGTCAATAGCGAATCTCTTTCCCCCTCCATTGTCCACCTCGACACCCCAGACGTTTCTCACTCCACACCAGGCCACTATCAGCCTAGCGACTACAGCGACCTCGACCCAGACGAAGATCCTTTCTTTGGTGTCGACTTTACGAACCCTCACGCCGGCGGACCAAGCTTTCTAGCAGAGGCTGGCATATGGGAGCAGTCTGTCCTGCCTACTGAACCTGCTGCCGAACAAGCACAGTCGGATGACAGCTATGCCGTGTCGTACCCATTGACTCCCGACCAATCTTCACTACATCTAGCCTCACCTGCGGCCAACGGCGCCGTGAATCCACCCGCCTCCGTCTCACCGCGAGACCTTCAACGGACCTTCAAAGGCGCCAGGCTTGCCGCAGAATCTTCCCAACTTACCCCAGCCCCCACAGGCAGCGGCCGTTCTAGTGAGGACGGTCTTGTCCCTGCACCTGTGCCTATGCCTGTACAAAGTCCCAGAGTGACCGTCTCAAACTGGGACAACGACAACGGCACGGCCCCAGCACTCGGTTTGGAGCGCACATTCGACGATAACAGCACGGTCCGAGGCGTTCATTCCGTCGGTGAGCTCATCTCTACCAGTCGGCCCGGCACGCCCAACACTGCCAGGCGAGATTCTCTTGGCCGATGGGAGCCAGACACGAGAACCGGCCACTCAGGTATCGAACCACGGAACCGGTCCTCGGACGAGGTCCCCAGCATCAACGAATTAGCCGCCCAAAACGCTCGCCAAGAGCGGAACCAAGAAGTCGGACGCTGGCTGCAAGACGATCTCCATGACGTTTCGGCCCCCACAGAGAAGACTGCTGAAGAGATAGAGGCTCTCGATCAACCGCGCGATGATGATGACGGCATTCCTCTGGGCAGCAACACTGAGAATAGACACGTCCAAGGACAAATCTATATTGACCCTACAGGTGGACCCTTGAACGACGAGGACTACAGGATCCTTCATGCAGCCAATCACTGGGAGCCCGCGCCTGTATCACACCCAATTATTTCTGGCGAGCAAGGTCGCTTTCAACCACAATCATCGCAAGCCGCAATCGAACGGTTTGAACGTTTGCTTCGCGATACTGACTCCATACTCTCCCGTTCTGCCACGTGGGGAACTCGTCGCCGCAGTTTCCCGAGCGTGGTGGACGCCGAAGGAGTTATTAGCGGCAACTTTCTCAAGAAGCTCTCTATCAGCAAGGCAGAGCCAAAGAAAACTGGCAAGCCCACTGGTTTCCTGGCCGAGCTACGTGGCTTGGTCCGACGAACCAGCAGCTCCTCGATACGCAAGAGATCGAGGAGTCGCTCCAAGAGCGCCCAGGGTGACGACCTATACCGGAAAGACAGCCAACAATCAGACGAGCGGAGAGATAGCTCCCCACATCTGTCTCCGACCTCGCGGACATCCAGCTGGGGGAAGCAGCCCACGCCTAGTATCAATTCTGTTTTTGCTACAATGGCCACCCCGCTAGCCTCCATTGGATCAACTCATGCTCGAAGCGGATCCATCAGCGGCGTCACCCCCGTCGCCTCTCCTAAGAGCGGCTTCTCCCTGGCTGTCGACAAAGTGCTCCGACGGCCTCGCAGCAAATCTGAACTTCCCAAATCGTCACCACTGACTGTGGCCACCGAGGATCCACAGACTTCACTGGTGGATTTGTGGAAAAGGTCTGGTGGCCCGCCAGTTGTGGCAACGCGTAACAAGCCAGTGACCGTGCCAGCTGCACCAGAGGCAGATGATGAGGATGACGACGACGATGATGATTCGCTCGAAGACTCGTCCATGAAGAAGAATCCGAACGAAATTGATGCCATCCCACACACCTACGCAGGATTCCAAGAACATGCACTCAAATTGAACCCTGGCCTCGAAAACGGCGGCCTTTATCTCGTCGACCGCATAGCTCATCAACAGGTCATCCGATATAAACACCTCCTGAATCTCAAGGTGAATCATATGCGTCAGGGCGCGAATTGCTCATGCGGATCATTGTGTATGGCCCTCGGCGGCTCGGCGAAGATTCTGGGCGATCAAAAAGGAGAGAAGGATCGCGTTGGCCCTCTGGCCGCTCGTTTCGAGGACGATGATAGCCCTGCAGAGGGCATCATCAGCAACGAGAGCTTTCCACCTGACATTCCAATGCCACCCACCCAGTATCTTCCGGCCGAGTTTGAATGCCAGCTGTGCTATCAGAAGAAGAAGTTCCAAAAGCCCTCTGACTGGACTAAGCACGTGCATGAAGATGTCGGCCCCTTTACCTGTACATGGGACAAGTGTAAAGACCCCAAGACGTTCAAACGCAAGGCCGATTGGGTACGCCATGAAAATGAAGGCCATCGGCACCTCGAGTGGTGGACATGCGACGTGGACGACTGCCGCCATACCTGCTACCGCAAGGACAATTTCCTGCAGCATCTGGTGCGCGAACACAAGTTTATCGAGCCCAAGGTCAAGACCAAGGCAGCCATGAAACGCGCGGGCGGCGTCGAGCCTACCTGGCAAAAGGTGGAAGAGTGCCACATGGAGACGCATAAAAGGCCGCAAGACGAGCCTTGCAAATTCTGTGGACGCGCCTTCCCCACGTGGAAGAAGCTCACGGTGCATTTGGCAAAGCACATGGAGCAGATATCGCTGCCCGTGCTGAGACTGGTGGACATGAAGGCCAAGGAGCTGGGAGCCGACTCCATCATCAGTCCTGTGCAGGATCCGCCAGTGCGTCAAATGCTGCCCGTGCCCAGCGACCAGCCCGGCATGGGAGGCATGGCGTTTGGCAACCATGCGCTGCACCCGAACCACGCGCAGATGGGCTATGGGCAAAGCATTGGAGGATTTGGATATACAATGGGACAAGACAACTCGCAGTTTTACCAGACTCAATATGGAAGCATGGGCCAGACCATGCAGACATCGATGGCAGACATGAGCAACGGGTTGAACGGCATGTCGAACACGATGGATATGAATGGTGTCAGTGGATTCGGCACGATGAATGATGTGACGGGAATGAATAGCTACAACACAGATCGCAGCATGCACACTATGGGGGCGAGTGCAGGGCAGTTTGGCCAGGCAGACCAGTCTTCTTATATGGGCCTGAGCAACAACCTGAGCAACAACCTGAGCAGCAATCTGGACAGCAATCTCAACGGTAACGGGCTGGAGCCGTTTCCATCTCTGGACGGTCTCGGTGTACAAGGGATGCCAGGAGACGGCATGGGAGGACAGATGATGTACGAGAATGGAATGATGGGCCAGCAAAGGGCGAGTCTAAACGGAAGTCCATTTAGTGGGCATGAGACATTGTCGACATATTCACATTCGCCACACATGCGGGCGACCAACCAGGAGCAGACGACCTGGGATACCCGGGGCATGTTTCCTTGATGATTGAAGATTAGATTGCAAGCTTGTTTTGTGTGTTGTTTCTTTTCTACTGCGGCATCTTTGCATTTGAGACCCCCCCATTGGTATGAAGTGTTTTTGGATATAGCTCGGGTTAATGAAGAACATGACAGGAGTTTTCTGGGGGCAAAGCCTGTCCATTCAATTGCAGTACCAAAGATGTGAAATGAAAAGAAATGGATTGAAAAGTTAATACAAAGGTTGGAGACGAGTAATTCAGAGTGAAAAGTATGCAAAGTGAGAAATGTTGATTTTTTTTTTAATTTTTTGGTCGACAGATGATGAGATGTATACATATGGGACGAGGCTGGGGCATATGTAAAAGCATGGACTGCGATTTGGACTAGGCGATTACTTATTAATAGCGGCACTAGGGTATGCCTGGTAAGTAGTTGAGGTGTACTATTACGAAATGGAAACCAAACCAAAGAAAGATGAGATTCGGAAATTTGTTCTTTGGGGCGACATGGGCGAATACCGAGTTCAATCTTGTTGTGTGCTTTGTTTAGTTTGGCCGGGTGGGTGGGTGGTTCGATGGTTTAGTACCAGTACTGGTACAGAGTACGGAGTTAGTCCTTAGCAGCTTAGGTAGCGTCCCCATAGCTAATTTGGCCCAAAGGGTAGCAAGGCAGGCAGGCAGGCAGGCAGGCAGGATGGCAGGGTGGCCGGGTGTTGTTGGCTGGCGATACGACGGTGCAATATATTTACCAGTATCACAGGGTTGATGACTGAAAAGTGGTTACTTTCCCTTGCCCGCTCCCCCCTTACGCTTCCCAGTTGGACCGGGGGAATTTTCTTTCCCCGAGACTTTTTGCAGTGGGAATCTTGGTGGTGTCCAGGTTGCTTGCCAAAGGGGGGGGGGGGGAGGGGGGGTTTCTCTGCTTGTTGTTTCTTTCCCTCGTTCCATTGTCAATCTGCGACGGACTGAACAGCGCGGTGACCCAGTGCCGGATGGATGATGACAAGGACTACTTATGTAGTATTACTATTACAAAAGGAAGAAAAAAAAGGAGAAGAAGAGGCTGAAAAACAGAGAACCAAAAAGGAAAAAAAAAAAAAAAGTTCAAATATTAGATTTCTTAATAAAATAAATAATACTGAATCAGGCTGTGTGGCATTGCCGTGTTCCTGAATGTCATGCAGAGGCAGAGAGGCTATGCTCGGTGTTATGCAGGATTTTTGCCTTGGCAGGATTACGCAAAACGGGAAGGAGGAAAAATAAAAATAGAAAACGAAAATGAATAAAATAAAAATAGCAGAAAAATGGATCATGATAACAGAAAGACATAATCTTGTGCCGTTCTTTTCTTCTTCCTTTTATCGTCTTTTCTTTCTTCTTCTACAGTGATATTCTATTCTTCCCTGGAGGACTGACTAGGGCGGGGGAGCTGGTTCGTCAGGTGATGGCGAAGAGTGTTTTAGAATCTGGTGTGAGAATGTTTGTGATAGGTTCACCTGAAGTTGAAAGGGAAGGGAAGGGGAACAAGAAGAGAGAGGCCTTCTTGACACACGGAGATATTTTAGCCTGTTGTACGGGTTTTGATGGGAGGGGGGCAGTTGTACTTGTAGTGACATGTGCTCGATGGGATTGGGTGTGGTGTGGTGGTCGTGGTCTGCGTGCTTGTCTTGGCTTCGGCCTTCGCTCTTGTTGGTGAGGAGGAGGAGAAGAAGACGAAGCATTATTAATAAATAGACGAAAGTGGGAGTGGGCTTGGTAGGGGTTAAATCGGTAGCGAATTGCTTTCTTGTAGATTTTGCCCTTTTTTTTCTTTTTTTTCTCTGCGTAGAAAAATGCGTGGTTCATGCATGAGGAGCGAGCGAAGGAGTTTTCAAGGTTTGGATTGGCAAAACAGATTGGGCTGTGAACCTATGAACCTGTGAATCTGTGGCTATCAGCCTGTTAATCTGTCAACTCGTGAGGTTGAGAGCGAGATGGATGATGGGGAATGTGGCGTGTTGTTTTGGGAGGTGTTTCAGACAAAAGGGGGCGGCGGCGGTGGCGGCGGCGGCGGCTCATTGTGCCATTGTTGCTTGGCAGGCTGGTAGGCAAGTACAGAGTACTGCCACTTGGGTGACTTGGCACAACGGGTCGAAGATATTGAAGATTTACGAGGGATGGTCTCTGCGGGTGATGGGTTGATGGCCTGGTGGTTCCGGTGGCTTGACTTGGCTTGTATGTTGATTCTGCCGTGCTTGGTACCTGCTGTCTATCCGTATTGTACGTTGAGATGCCGCTTGTGGGAGGCAAGTTTTACATATATACTGGTGCAACGGCACGTCGCTTGGACAAGCCATATTGTGCCCGTTGGCCACATACTTGGACTTGAACTTACTTCTGCCACTCAAGTATTGGTAATACCCGTACTTGTACGGAGTACTCCGTACGGAACACAGATTCCAGATTCCTTGTACGGGATGACCTAGGCCTGAGGCCGGTCGGTGATGATGTGGGGGCTCTTGACCATTTGATTGGGCTTTTTTGCCAGGCCCTGGTTTGCAGTCGAGGTCTGCCAGGTGCCAGGTGCCAGATGCCAGGTGCCAGGTGCCAGGTGAGAAAACGCCGGACGGGCAAACTAAAAGTAAGTACATACTGGTAATAAGTAGCGAACGGCGGCACCTTGATAAGTCATCAACAGCGAGGTGGTCAAGTATACTATTAGTAGATGGGCAGTGCAGAACAAGTCTGGCCCCCGCGCTACCAATTGAGCATTGCATTGCCAACGTCCCTTATCAGCCAAGCAACAAGACCAAAAAAAAAAAAGGTCTTTGTGCTCTTTCTTTTTTCTTATTTTTTTTTAAACAAGGGACCCGATGTGGAGCAACCCCACCACCCCTGCCTGGCTTGGTGTCGGCCCCACGTAACCCGCTCGCGGCCCCAGGGGGGAGGAATGGATGGATTGCAACCAGACAAAATCCAGGATCATGCTGGCTGGCTGGCTGGCTGGCTGGCTGAGGGCCAATATGTGATGAGGCTCTCTGGGCACGAGCCAAAGGATTGCAGCGGATCAATATCGGTAAAGGAACAAGAAAAGAAAAAGAGCAAGGGAAAAAAGACAAGGCAAGAAAGAATGCACCAAAGCTTTATTGTATGGATCCCACCTCGTATGCATTGAAAACCCCGGGGATACACATGTACACCTGCTCTCTCTACTGATCAGTACTACTTACTTATTTATTCCCATGTAGCAAATACAGCCACGCAACATTCCAGCATTTTCCCCTTCATCGTCATGTATCAGCACGAATCAGTTGCCATCATCAACGATGGCTGTCCCCATCCAGGACCCCGTCTCATCATGTTCCATTTCCAATCATGCTCGTGCTTGCTTTTGCTTTCTATGCTACTTTTTCTCTTCTTTTGCTTCTTCCCTTCGTTTGCTTTTTCTTTTCTTTTCCTTTCCTTTCTTTTCCATCTTTTTTGCATTCCACATCTCCTACCAGTAGCCTTGGTACTAAGTAACCTAGCTAGCCCCAAGTACCAACAGCTCATCCCATTCAATGTCCCTGTCCTACTCAGTACCTACTTATCAGTATTTTAGTACGTACGTGGCCTAGTCAAACCCACACAGAAACCCTGCCACCAATCCTCACCACTCCCCAGTCAGTCTGGCGCATCTCGAAACACGACCACACACCAAGTCGCATGGGTGATGCCTTGGTTCGAGACGACCCAAGGCCAAGCAAAGATCTGATGCGCCTGCCCCCCCTGTCCACTTGTCCCCTCTCCGCCGTCCCCTGTGAGCCAGTCGTGCCAGTCACTGGCCCAATTGCCAGTCCCCCTCCTCGTATGTACCCAGTCGGGCCAGTCCCAGTGCGTGTACTTACGTATGTGCCTGGATTTGTACCCAGATTTGTACCTGCAGATACAACACCGACTTTCTGGGTACCTGCTTTTTCACCTTGTCATCACCTCAACCCAAGTACCCCAGATACCCCCCCCCCCCCCTCCCGTAGCTACTGACTGGACCCTCCCTCTCCTTTCCCATAGTCAAGCACCCTGTAATTCCAACTCCATTGTCATCACCATCACCATTCTACTACCCATCCTTTTTCTTCCATCTCCTCCTCCTCCTCCTCCTCTTCTCCGTCAATTTTCTTTTAATTCTCTTTCCGTCATTCAACTCTTTCATATTCCTTGACCTTATTCTCTCCTTAACACACCGAAGAAAAAAACAATTTAGACGTCAAACGAGCTGGTGGTTCGGCGATCCCAGTTCCCCTACCTGGGTCGTTTCATCTCCATCCACCCAACACGAGCTCCTCTAGCCATTCGCTCTCCACGAATCCTCCTCTCTCTCGACTCGGCTTTTTTTTTTCTCTCATACCGTCTTTGCGCTCCACCGACCCCCTCTTCTTCGATTCGAGAACTGGGTTCTAAGAATAATACCCTAATACCCGAACTGCCATACCCAAAACGAGCCTCCGTGTTTGGTTCCTGGTTTCCACTACCTCACCACCACCCCCCGGTGACCTCCTGGCGCTTAACGACCACCACCCTCTTTCTGCTCTCCTTCTCACCTCTCTGGTCACAGACGTCTTCTCTCCCTATCCGACTACTGCAAGAGAAGGCCTCTCAAAATACCGACCCGTATACAATCGTTTCTCATTCAGCACCCTCAATGTTTCCCCCACGAGCAAAGGAACTTGGCCGACTTATTGAATAATCCGTCTCCTGTAGAGAGGACCACACGGCTACACCTCTTCTCTCTCCAACGTTTCTTTTGCGTTTCTTTCTTGTCAACGAGCTTTGTTTTTTTTTTCTTCTTTCTTCTTTCTTCTTTTTTTGCTTTTGCCCGTGACTTCTTGCTTGAAAACCCCGGCGGTTTCCTCTTCTCTTCTTTCATCTCGTCTCTCTCGTTTTATCCATCATGGCTCGACAATCGACAACATGGCTCGCTCTCCTCACCACTGCACTGCTCGCCACTACAACTATGGCCGCCGATATCCTTTCCACCTCGGGATTTAAAGACTGTGGCTCCGATACTAGCATCAAAGTCGACAAAATTAACATCACCTACGACAATTCCAACAAGACCGTCATTTTTGATGTCGCCGGCACCAGCACCAAGCAGCAAAACGTCACCGCCCATCTCAGCGTCAGCGCCTACGGCAATGAAATCTACCAGCGTTCCTTCAACCCCTGCGACGACTCGACCTTTATCCAACAGCTCTGCCCTCTTCCTGTCGGCAACTTTGCTGCCCGTGGCTCCCAGCAGATACCTCAACAGTTTGCCAGCATGGTCCCTGCCATCGCATTCCAGGTTCCCGATATTGCCGCCAACGCCAAACTCGAGCTCGAGTCTGTCGACTCCAAGAAAAAGGTTGCCTGTATAGAATCTTCCGTCACGAATGGCAAAACCGTCAACGTTCCTGCCGTGTCCTACGTGGCGGTCGGCGTTGCTGGCGTCGCTCTCATCGCCAGTGGCATTTCTGCCGCCGGCGCCGCCCTCGGCGGTGGTGCCACTGGCGGCGCAGGCACCGTCAGTCCCAGCTTTGGCGAGGTCGTTGGTTGGTTTCAAGGAATGGCCATGAACGGCATGCTTTCTGTCAATTACCCTCCCGTCTACGAGAGCTTCACCAAAAACTTTGCCTTTTCCGTCGGCCTGGTTCCCTGGTCTGGCATGCTGTCTGCCATTGACGGCTTCCGTGCAAGCACCGGCGGCAACCTGACCAACGATAATGTCGACTACATTGCCAACGCCACGGCTGGTCAAGCTACTGGCCTTCACTTCAAACGCGCCGTCGGCGCTGTTGCAGCCATTGTCCTCCGTGACCTCGAAACCTCGGTCAACGGCACCGACGACGCGCGTCCCAACACCACCTTTGAACAAAAGGTCCAGGGCATCGAAGCCTTTGCCCGCAAGGTGTCCGTCCCCAAGTCGGACATTTTCATGACGGCCCTTCTCATCGTCGCCATTGTCATTGCCAGTATTGTCGTCTTTATCCTGCTCGTCAAGGTCATCCTCGAGGCCTGGGCCATTTGGGGCACCTTTCCCGAGTCGCTCAAGGGTTTTCGCAAGCACTACTGGGGTTCGATTGCCCGTACTATTACCAACTTGATCCTTCTACTATACGGTATCTGGGTTCTCTATTGCATCTTCCAGTTCACACGTGCCGACTCCTCCTGGGCTGCCAAGACGCTTGCCGGCGTCACCCTCGCTCTCTTTACTGGTATTCTTGCCTTCTTCAGCTGGAAGATCTACTCTACAGTACAGAAGCTCAAGTCCGTCGAGGGTGATGCCAAGGGCCTCTATGACGACAAGGAGATCTGGACCAAGTACTCTCTCTTCTACGATGCCTACCGCAAGAACTATTGGTGGCTGTTTGTTCCCGTCATCGTCTACATGTTCGCCAAGGGCGCCTGTATTGCTGCTGGCGACGGCCACGGCATGCAGCAGACGATTGCCCAACTCGTCATCGAGGCCTGCATGCTCGCCCTACTGCTTTGGAGCCGCCCCTTTGAGCGCCGCGCCGGCAACGTTCTCAACATCATTATCCAGACGGTTCGTGTCCTTTCTGTCGCCTGCATCCTCATCTTCGTTGAAGAATTTGGCATCGCCCAGACCACCAAGACCGTCAGCGGTGTCGTCTTGATTGCCGTCCAGTCTACACTCACCGGAGTCCTGGCCATCCTTGTTGCCTGGAATGCCATCCAGGCCTGCGTCACTGCCAACCCCCACCGTTTGCGTAGAAAGGAGATGGGTAAGTTTCAGCATCTCAAGCCAAGCTGACACCACTGACAAGTTGTAGAAAAACGCAACCGCGAGCTCGATACCCTGACGCCACTGGATGCCCACAATTCGCTTCTCATCCGCCCCGGCAGTGAAAAGTCGTTCTACTCTGCCTCTACACTTGAAAATGAAAAGAGAGATGCCCAAGGCCCCCACGGCCAGATGCCCAACCCGTACTCGCATTACAACCGCCGAAATGATGATGATCTCGAACGCCACCCTGAGCCCTACCGCGATGAGCCGACGAGAGACTTGACGCACGGCGAGCAAGGCATGTATGGCCATGCTCGACAGCCTACGCTTCCCGAGGTGGAGAGCCGCAACTACCGTGGCCTACCTCAGACTCACCCGGGCTACTACCGCTTGTGAGGCTCGCTTGAACCAGATACCACGCTCCTTGTCCCACCATTCACTCCTTGAACACGATGTATATATATCGCCACCACCCGCCATTTTCGCACCTGTATATATCGACCTACCATGACACCGATTCGAGTCAACAGCCGACTAATCCTCGCCACCGCCACGCGCAACATGACGCCATGCCCATATTTCAACGCGGGCAGCCTCGCTCAAAAGAATTTTCTTTCCCTGTTGTTGAATTTGGAGAATGCACGGCCTTGATTCGTCTGCTGTTTTGCGTATTACGGGAGAGACTTGGCCGGGTTAGGTACACTCCTTTCCTTTTTTTTCTTTCTTGTCAATCTGGGGTCTTTAATTTATTTATTGGGATAATCGCATCTATTTTGTTGGCCATCTTTTATAACAAGAGAAAGAGATTAGATTTTGAAAATTGTTTTTTTTTTCCTTTTTTTTTTCGCTGGGAGAGATGGCAAGAAGAAGAAGAAAGCGACTACCAAAGCCATTCCTTCAATTTGCACATTTAAAAAAGAATACAAACAACTTTTTTTCCCGTCACATTAACGGAAATGCTGGTGATATGTGGACAAGCCTGGTTTTATTCTTCTTCTTCGTCTTCTTGTTTTTTTTTTCATTCGTATTTGACCTTTTTGACCTTGGTCTCTAGCAAAAGATGGAGAGTGCACACAACCTTTGTTGTCTTGATTTTTAGTACAACTTGTGCACGCGCGCGCATAGTGGGTGGGCGGCTGTGTAGAGAAGTTTTTTTTTTTTTGACAAGTCCCCCCCCTCCTCTTCTTCCCTTGCGAGAAGGAGCAAAAAAGCCAACTTGTACTTGTGGCCACACATGTAACACATCACCAACCAACCAACCAACCTTTTCTCGTACTCCCGTCCCCCCCCCCCCCCCCCCCCCCCCCCTCTCTCTCTCTCTCTCCCTACCAATGCAGACAGACCGTAGCTTTTTTCGAGCAAGAGCAGGATTTTGGGCAATTCAAGTCAATATGAGCAGAGAGTGGGTATATAATGTAGTTAGGATGTTTATTTCTCTGTTTTTTATCTTCTTTTCTTCGGGTATTCGTACTGTTCTGTACTGTACATACACCACGCCTGTCCATGTACAAACCACCACAAAATATCGTAAAAGAGGGGGAGAAGAAGAAGAAGAAGAAGAAGAATAGTCGAAAAAAAAAAAGTTGAAAAGGGGGCAGAGTTGTTGCCGAGTATAACTAGTTGAATAGGGAATCATTGAATAATCGCCTTCTTTGGAGGGTAACAAAGCCCGCCGGCACACCCATCCCCTCCCCTCCCTCGCTCTGGCTCTCTCTCTCTCTCTTTCACGAACTTTCTCCATGCAGGTCGAACAAAGAAGAAATGGAATAAAAACGAAGAAAAAAACAGGGCGCCAAGAGGGGCAAAAAAAGGAAACAAATCGTCTAGCTTGATAATGCTAGACATGCATCAACCGCCAAACCAACTCTGAAGAAACATTTCATGTTAGTTGAACAAGACAATATATATTGTAAATGTGACGCGGGTTTCCAAAAAAAAAAAGGGAAACAAACTCACCTTCCCTCCTTTTCATAGACGACATCGCTAATAACATCCTTGTCCAGGTCGGGAAACATGCCGGCCAGCGCCTCGACAACGTCGGCGTGCTCGGCCCGCTGCAGGCGTTGCGCCTCGGCCGTCTCGGCGCTGGCCTGCCGCGCGGCGGCCTCTTCTGCCGAGAGCGCGGGGTGTTTCTGCTGGTTCTGTTTCTGGTGCTGGTGCTGCTGGTGCTTGTGGCTCTGGTTTTGCGGACGCGCAGATGCGCGGACCTCTTCGGCGCTGCGCCGCGGGAGCGAGCCGCCGTCCTGCGAGGACCGGGGCGGGATGGCCGACGACGACGGGCGCACGCCGAGGGAGGACGACGGCGACGGCGCGGGCTCATCGGAGAACATGCGACCAATAGTCGTGAGCGGTCGCTGGATGGTGCGCAGCAGACCCGAAATGGCGGCGCCCTCGCCCGGTTCCGTCTCGCCGCCGCTGCCGCCGCTGCCGTCGTAGCTGGGCCGCGCGGACGAGGGGGGTGTGCCTTCCTTTCGGACGCCGTCGACGCTGCCCCAGACCGGCTTCTCGGAAAAGGTGGCCTGCTGGCGGATGGTGGGCGAGAGGGCCAGGTTGCGCTCGGCAATGGCCGACACGGCGGCCTCGACGCTCTTTTCGAATTCGTCGTCGCTAATGGTGAGCGATGTGCGGTCCATGTTCTCAACAAACTGCACCGCGCCCATCTGCACAACACACGAAATCACCGTCAGTCTGCAAGCGGCTGGGCAAGTGTCTCTTGTCCGCAAGGGGAGGCGAGAAACGTACCAGTGATGAGAGGTAGTAACCGGCCTCGCCACCGAGGCGATCTTGGTTTCGGAACCGTAAAATGTATTGTACATTAGATACTAAATGTTCGGGGTTGGATTGAAGAACGACATATATGAGTAGGGGCATAAAGGAGTCTGCTGATGAGTCGGATTTATTATGTTTAAGCAGTCCTGTGGATTCACGTTAGGCGGGCTCGGTCCTTGTTACTGGGTAGGCCATGTAAATCGCACCAAAAATGACTTTGCAGCAATTCAAGACGCAAATGATCTTGTCTCGCGGAGCACGGTACGACTTGATTTTTAATAATTCTGCGCCCTGTTAGCTTTGTGCGCAGGCGTGCCGTCGTCGCCCGAGGAGGAAGGACGGGCAAAATACAAACCTTGCTGCGCTAGCTTTAGAAACTTTCGACCGCTGTCCTCGATGGCGGGGATATCCAGGTGCTCCGGCTTGATCCAGCCGTAAATGTTAATCTTTTGCGCGACAATGTCGTCGCGCTCCACGTCCTCCTGGTGCTGCCCGCGACGGCCCGGCCCGAGCGGCAGCTCGCCGCCGCGCTTCTTGGGCCGGGCGCCGGGTACGGGCTTCGGGGGCGGGATGGCGGGCGAAAAGGTCTGCGAGTAGAGCCGGTTCATGACGAGCTTCTCCATGCCCTCGCGGGCATTGTCAAACTCGGCGTCGGAGACGTCGCGCCAGACCTCGCAGAGCATCATCTTGTTGGCGATGAAGGCGAGGAAGTCGCTGATGATCTTGACCTGCTCGTGTACCATCCACTGACGCTTGGCGAATTCCGTCAGGAAGGACTTGAGGTAGCGCGCGACGGGGTCCGCCTTCTTGTTGCGCAGCTGCTCGAGAAACCTGTGAAAGTCAAAGGGCAGCGCGGGTTCGGGTTCGGGAGCGGGAGGGGGCGGCCGGTGCATGGAGAGCTGGGGAGACGTTGGCGAGGCGAGGCTGGCTGATCCGCGGGCTTCCTTGCTTCGAGGCGGCGTGCCAAACGATCCGTCCTTGGGAGGCACTGGTGGGCCGTGTTCATTAACGCCGTCCTTGCCCCTGGTCGGCGATGATGTAGAAGTGCCGAGCGCATCCGAGTCCTGCACATGGGCGTCGATGCTGGTGGAAAGCGGCTCGAGACTCGACTTTCTTGGGGGATGCTGGCTAGGCCCGCCTCCAAACATGGGCGAGGTGATCTCGAGCCTCGGGCTCATGACCTCGTCGGCGCCGGGCCCGCCTCCGTACTCGCTAAACTGCTCCATGATGCTCTGGATCTCGGACCGGGACCCGCCGTCGGGCTCCTCCTCGCTGGCATACCTCTTGTCTTCATTTTCGGGGCCGGACCTGGAGGGCGAGGAGGAGGAGGAGCGATGGGACCGGGCGGCATTGGAGGGCGAGCGCGAGGCCGGCTGAGAGGTCATGGGCGTTGCCGGAGTGGGGTCGACATAACTTGAGGGCTCTGGGGTGAGGTATTGAGAGGATGCGCTGGCAACGTTGTTCTTAGGGGGCTTGATGGTAATGACCGACGCAGACATGCTCTCGCGCTCTTGTGTGTCGGTCGAAGAAGTGTCACTTTGCTTCTTGGCGGCGACAGCGGCAGCGGCGAGCTGTTGTGACATTTTGGAGCCCGTCTGCGCAGGCGGTGTAGTCGGGGCTGGCGCTTCGGATGCGGGCTCGGCCACGTGTGCAGTGTCCGACGCTGTGCCGTCGGTCGATGAAGGCTGCTGCTCAGATATACGAGTTGTCTGTGACGCTAAACGCTTGTCCTCGAGGTTGGAGGGGTCTGTAGGCGCAGCGGCCGTGGTTTCTGCGGGCTCAACATGGTTCGTCGTCTGTTGGGCAACGGGCTCGCTGGGAGACTGGGATGGCGGCTCGGGTCCCCCAGCGGGCTGCTCCGGGGCAGTCATCCCCTACTACAGGAACGGATATTGTGATGTTGACGGATCGGCTGGTCAAAAGGTGGTCGTGCGGGCTCGAGGTGGTGAGGGGCAACGCTCGTGATGCGAGAGAGAGAGAGCTTGTGAAGCTCCAGGCGTGATGTACTTTGTTGAGTCTTGGTATACCGGGGCCCTGTATTCAGCTATCCTGAAGAAGGCACTGCTCGGAATGTGGCGGTTGAGGTCGAGGAGGAGGACCGGTCGATGATACAACGGCAGACAAGTCGCAAGGCAGAGGGCTAGACGCAGCGTGAAAAAGGAGCGGATGTAGGCAAGTTGGAGATGCGGCGGGAGCCTGGCCCTGTCGATGGAGTGAGTGGTGGAAGTGGTGGGCGGGGGAGGTTCGGCTTGGACTTACGTAGGCGGCGCGCGGCTTAGCAGAGGATGTGCTGCAAGCCAAGAGCCGGGGGCTTCCGTCTTGGGAGCTACTAATTCAATGACTGGTATTGGAAGGAGAAGAATTATATAAATATTAAATGCCAGAAATTCTCCAACAAGGATATGATGGCATAGGAACAACTAGGAACTGTCAAACGACTCTCAGACAGCCGCTGTAGGAGGTTGTACACTGACTGACTTCCCTACAGTTACCAGCTAAGTACCTAGCGGGTCGACCAAAAGGGTTTACTAGTGGCTGTGCGGTAGATTACAGTGGCCGCGGCAGGCAACGGCAGTGGTTTTTGGCGTACGCTGGTACAGCTATAGGTCAACAGTACCTACCTACCTACCTATAGGCTCCACTTGGTACCTATAGCACTCTCTCTGATGTGAATCACCGGGGAGCACATATCCTCATCTCCAAGTGAGCATTGCTCATGGAAGCTTGCCGTCGCTTTTCAAGCACACAAATCTACATTGAAAAAGACTGTATTCAAAATGAAATGCAATGAAACAACAACAAAGATGATACAGACTGAGGTATTAGTTACTCAGTGGATTCCCGTTATAATGTCTTGCCACCGCAGCTGGCTGCAGACCACGGCGCTACAGCGGCTTTAGTGGACTTTTTGCAGCGGCTGTGCCCTGTCATGCCTACATGTTGGTCGTATGGCCTCGCACCTTGTACTGATGGGCCATCGTCCTGTTTGTCACGTCCAAAAAAAAGGTTAAAAAAGATGAATACATACATGGAGACAACTTCATGCCTACAGGCAAAATGGGGTGGCTGCGCCAGGACTTTTACTGGAAAAAAACGCCTCGCACCAGCGCCCGCCCAAACCACTCTAGCCAAGTGAACCAACACGCTCAACCGTATTGCTCACACGCCGGCCAGTTCAGCCGCACGCCGTCGCAACAATGCTGCCTGTATCGTATGAAGAACGTGTATATATATCGCAGTTATCTGACCGACACAAAGATAGGCCTTGTCAGTTTAGCTTGCCATCCGACAAATTTGAAAAAAAAAAATACACAACCTAAAATAACACCTTCCTCACAACCACCTCCATGTCTCAAAAAACGCCCATGAACCACCCTCCTTCCAATACCACCATCACCACCACCACCATCCCATACCGCCAGATTCGTGCCCTATACGATGACACCACCATCACAGTCTACCAGGCCTACTCCCCCGCCATCGCTTCCGCCGCCGTCGCCGCCCAGCGCCTCGACGCCTCCCCGGACTTCCGTCCCGGCCGCATGACTTGGGTCAAGCCCAGCTGGGCCTGGATGATGTACCGCGCCGGCTACTCCTACAAGGACCCGCGCCAGGCCCGCATCCTCGCCTTGCGCATGAAGCACGCCCACTTTCTCGCCCTGCTGGATCGCGGTGTCCTTTCCCACCACCACGGCGGCGGTGATGGTGGTGGTGGCGGCCACGGCGGAGGTAACAACCCGGAGTCGGACCCGGCCGCCGCCGCCGCCGCCGACGTCGTCGCCGAGGTCCGCATCCAGTGGGACCCGGAGCGCACCCCAGCCCTCGACCGCCTGCCCTACCGCAGCATCCAGATCGGGATCCCTGGCAGCCTGAGCGGCCGCTGGGCCAGAGATTGGGTCGTCTCCATCGAGGACGTGACCGACACGGCGAGGGCGCTCAAGCGCGCCCTCGACCTGGACCCGGGCCTGGACCTGCAGACTCTCGTCGACCGCGGCCTGGTCCCGGAGGAGCGGCCCTTTCCAGTCCCGGACAGCATCCTCACCAGGTTGGACATGACGCGACCGGAGCCAAGCCTTTGAGCTGTGTGGTCGAACGATACCCTTTTACTTTTCTTGTACTTAAAAGAGAAAGAAATATGGGAAAAGATTGGAAAGCCCAGTACAACTGTCCCCCTATGATTCCATGACTGGCGACTACAAACATATTAGCCGGTGAATTGATAAAACTAGTAGAACTGTTTTGAGGATTTCCTTTTTTTTCTCTCTTCCTTTTGTCTTTTTCTTTTCATGTTCCTGGCTTTGCCCATTTTCTTCATTACAGTAACCCCATTTTCCCGTCAGGGCTCTCTACTAGCACCGCATCAGCTGCAAGTGATAAAACAACCACGAGTAGCGCACAATGAAGCCAAAATCGGCCCTGACCCCAAACGGCCGCGCCAGCTCCGTTATTCTCGTGGTCGGGTCCTTGGCCCCCTCCAGGTCCCCCGCCTCGACGCGGGCCGGCTCCTCAAACGCGTACCACGGCACCGCGTACAGGCCGGGCGTGCCAAACGGGTTCGGCGGCGGCGGCTCCAGCCCGGCCACCAGGCACACGCGCGTCGTCCGGGGTCCGACCACGCCCAGGCTGGACAGCGGCGTGTCGCGGTCGAGCAGCAGCTCCAGCGCGCCGCAGACGACCGGGCCCGTCATGGCCCCGACCGGCGGCACCGGGTTGACGCGAAAGTTGACCTCGTAGCAGTCAATCTTGTCCGAGAAGATTTGCCAGGTCGGCGACCGCGAGACAACGCGCACGAGGGACGCGCGCCCGAGACTACCGCCGCCGCCGCCGCCGCCGCCGCGCTCTGCGTCTTGCAGCTCCGGGAACAGCAGGATGCCGTTGGGCGTCAACGAGGGGGCGCCGTCGACGGTGCTGGGCACGAAGACGGAGACGGGCCGGGCCGTCTTGAAGGCAATGTTGCCGACGTAGTAGTCCTCGCCGTGGACGCCGTCGTCGGGCATCTGGCGGCGCTGCAGGTCGGCGATGAGCCGCGTGAGCCGGTGCGGCGCCACGATGCGGTTCATCATGCACAGCGGGACGAGGTCGGCGCGGACGCGGACGAAGCGCGTCTCGTCCTCGTGCGCGGCGCGCTGCAGCACGAGGGCCGGCGTGAACATGGCCTCGGCGCCCTCGCGCCTCATGTCGCACCCGAGCAGCGCCAGGAACAGCGTGCCCGACGCGTCGCAGGGAAACGGCGCGAGCGGCAGGTCAATCTGCACGCCGAGCCGCGAGGCGCTGCGCGCGCTGCGCGTCGACGACCGCGTCGCCAGGTACCGCGAGCGCCGCGGCACGAGGTCCGTGAAGAGGCCGAACCGCTCCGGGCCGTCGGCGAGGAGCCCGCAGAACGGGTTGGCGCCGGCCGCCGGCGGCTCGTCGAGGCGCCAGACAAAGATGGACTCGTCGTCGGTGGCGCGGATAATCTCCTCCTGGAGGCGGCGGAACGCCTTTGCGCGCCCCTCGCCGTAGAGCAAGGGCATGTTGATGTCGAAGAGCCCGAGCAGGCTGTAGGCGGTGTCTTCCTCGCGCGTCGTCACCCGCCTCGCCGCCCAGCTCATCTTCTCCGCGACCGACGTGAGCTCCAGCAGGTGCGAGACACTTGCGGTGCCCGTCGTCGCGGGCGAAAACGACAAAATGTCCATCGGGATGCCGGTCACGGCACGAATGGCGGGGCCCAGAGCGGCCCGCGTGCCCATGCTCTGCCAGTCGCGGTTGTAAAACTGGACATGGCGCGGCGCGATGAGCTCCTGCAGCGTCCAGCCCCTGCTGAACCAGCGACTGCTCCCCTGGCCGCTGCTGGCTGCGAAATCGACCGGGTCCTGGCCGGCGGCCACATCGCACAGGTAGACGTAGCAGACGGCGGCCCGTTCATACCACTGGAACATGGAGTTGATGGCCTCGGACAGCTCTGCGCTGCTGGACTTGTCGATGCAGCAGGTGTCGATCCAGATGTAGCCGAGCTCCTGCACCGCGGCCAGCTGTGCGCTGCGCTGAATCTTAATCCACCCCTGCGAGGACGCATCGTAAAGGTTGCCATGGAGCTCCTGCAAGCTGACCTCACCGGCCTCCCACGTGTGGGAGAGAATGGCATACGGTGGAATGTCTCCGCCTGTAAAGAACTCCAGCTCTAAACTGCGAGTGTTGAGTAGCCGCATTGCCCCTTTCTACCCTCTGAAATCACTCGCATTCCCGCTCTCGAGACCAATGCCGGGGCTGAAGCTGTGACGCGCATGCTGCATGGCAGATTTAGCTCGGTGATGATAAAGCGGAGATCGGTGCTGTACGGAGTACCCGTCTGCGACTACAGCCAAGCTAGCTCGTCGACTTACCACCTCACCAGTCATACGTCCGTGCAAACCAATGGTCTCGGAACAAAGCGATTTATTGATGATCCGTTGTCTAGTCTTATAGCTCGGTCAACAAATGCAAGTTGACCTTTGTGTCTCAACAGTAGAGGCTCAACGCGCGGCAAGCGCCGGGGCCAGTGACAACCTGTCCCGCAGACGTCTGCAAAACAGTAAAAAAAATCAAGATATGCTCCCATGTAACGCCTCAAGATTGTATCCCAGTCATGTGTACACCGCGCCTTTGTCGTACGTCCCCGTACTCTCGTCGTCTCGATGCCATTATTTACAGAGCAATAGTACCTCGTCGGTTCTCCCGCACGTGGAGCATGCCTTGGCAGCCGCAAAAGACAAAGAAGCCCTGCAGATTATCAAGTTAGAGAAAAGACAAATAAGAAAAAAAGCCCAAGGAGAAAATAAAAAGCGGTAATGACGAGGCTTTAGACGTACCAGATACACAAACACGGCCGTGAGGATGGTGCCCGAAATGGCGACACCTTCCTCCGGCGTGGGATCCTCGTTGCCGCCGACAAACTCCTCGTGCCCGCTGCGGTACACGATGGCCAGCACGGACAGGATAACGATGGCGAACACGGATACGACGGTGCTAAGAGGAAGAAAGAGAAGGTATTAGCTCTATGGCAGGCGGCCTCGCAAAGAAGAGCTGCTCCTTGGACCAAACATACCAGGACCAGGCGTGGCCAGCGCTGACGACGGGCTTCATGGCGGGCGGCTGTGTGTGTGTGTTGTTGCGCGTAGCTTGGGAGCGATTGATTCGATCGGGATCTGGACGCGCGGGCTAATTGTTCGCTGGGCCGGGATAGAAAAGCAACGGAATGGATGCGTTGAGGTGATGATGGATGCCGTTTTGGCCTGGTCGTTGTGACGCAGGAGCTGGTTGGCCTCAGTTGCGTGTGGAGACGTAGTCGCCGCTCCTGATTGGCCCGACCGTAACAGCTTCGACTCTTCTATGAAGTTGACGGCAGCCTTGAGATAGACGACACCTATGTTTTACTATGTTATACTTTTTTTCTTTGTAAATACTCCCTTGTCAATAAATCAAAAAATTTGGTTGGTGCATAGTTGAGACGTCTCGCTCAGTTTCCTTGAACCAGCTGTACGGTTCAAGGAGGTTGCCACCATCGCATGCTCAACCCACATAAGGTAGTAATCTAATAAATGAGACTTCGAGTTGGCGCAAACCAGCTGCCCATCTTGATTATCCCAAAGCTCAGAGCTCCTATAACAGCAGAAGTCATACTCCAAGCTCAGGGTCTATCGCCTCGGTCTGATTAAGCTCCTCCAGCCACAGAGCTTTCTCAGAGCAATATATCACTCTTTAGCACCGATTACTCACGACGACTAGGACCACTCTTAGTTCCTTCTATCGAGAGACTCTAAAGCTAAATCTCAAAATCAATCGCAACATACATCTCAGATTGCTGAATTGTGTAAAAAGTTTGAGCGCATATATACTTTTCTTTGCATCTGGTCGACCTGTACTAACAGATTGAGCAAAATTTGATGGCTCATCTTTGTTCAGGACAGTTACGTGGGATGGAATAGAGCTCTACTTGCAAAAGAGGTAAACGCGAGAGAGTCCCAGCGACCATTGAAATGAATGCGGGCAGTATCTCGGAGTAGAGCCGGCCGAGCACAATGTTCTCCCTCCATTTGCTACCTGGTGCCCCCGAGAATCATTTCTTTGCACACTCGTAGCCTGTTTCGTGCCTCAACGAGGAGCTCTGTGTCGGCCTCTTCTAGAACCCCCACCATCACGTCCAGCAGATCCGGCAGTCCGTCCTGCAGCGAGCCAGCAGACTGCTCGTCGAGCTCCGGCAGCGCGGACACGCGAGACAGGTACTCGGCCATGCGTCCCTGCGTGGTGCTCGCCATGTCGGGTGACTGCAGCGGCAGCGGCTTGCCCGTCGAGCGGCCCAGGGCCTGCACAAAGGTCCAGATCGTCAGCACGGCGAAGTACATGATCCAGGGCCGGTGCGGGTCCGGCTCGTCTCGGATCGAGTAGCAGCACCCTCCGCCGCCGCCCGCGCTGCTCCGCGCCGCCGCCGGCAGGGGCGGCGCTCCTCGTCGCCGCTGGTGGTGCGGCTCCACGAGCACGCGGTGCAGCAGCCGGAAGGCGTGGTAGATGGCGTGCCGCGTCGACCCCAGCTTGGCCCAGGCCACCATGCGCTTCACGGCGTTGGCGCAGTCGCGCGCCGACACTTTGCGCCCCAGGATCCGCTTCGCCCCGGCGTACACCTGGCAGTCAATGATGTCAACGTTGGGCGTCATGTGGGCGAGGTGGAAGAGCAGGTGCGCGCTGTGGATGGGGCCGTTGGAGATGCCGCGCCTGTGCCCGCCGTGGTGCTGGCTACCGGCGGGCGACTCGGACATGGACCCGGACATTGCCACGTCAAAGCTCCCCTTCCAGTTGTCAAAGGCGAGCAGGAGCATCTTGCGCCAGTTATCCTGTACTTCAGTCGACGGCGTGCGGAGATCGAGCCACTTGAGGTGCGTCTCCCGGTGACTGAGGTGCCATCCGATGCTCAGCAAGCCAGAAATGATAATCATGCGTCCGAATGAATGCGTCTTGACTTCTTTGCCGTGCAGCGCGCTCTTGAGACCGTCCAGAAACGAGACTTGCTTGAAGCCGTACATGCGGAAATTGGCGTCTAGCTGGCGCACCTCGTCGGGGCTGTTGGCCACCCAAAGATTGTCGTCGCAAGGCAGCGGTAGGCGGATCTCATGCGCTGCCATGTCTGCCGCGTGGCCGAAGATGGCAGCATGGATAATATCGAGCATAAAGGCTGCAAAGACGACTCGATGCATAGATTCGGTTTCCGCCCATCGGGTCCACCATGTATGCGAGTCCAGCGGAATGCCTGATGCTGCCCGTTCATGGAGGGCCTCTGGCTCAGCCGGAGATTCGCTGCCGGTTCTCCCAATCAAGGGACTGCCTCTGCGAAGTAGTGTGAGAAAGGAGGGGTGGTATATGTGCGCCCTTTCATGGAAACGTCTCGACGAGTACAGCTTCTCGTAGAACTCTACCAGCAGGAGAGCCTGTGCTACCCAAAGATTCGCAGGAGGTGCCGAGTCGTCTGATGTCAGAATTTCCCATCGCACCGAGTGGACGATGACGTCTGCAAAGGCTCCGTACTCTGATTGCTGGCCCGTCCTGTCGCGCGCCTTCAGTGAAGCAGCGCCGAGGGCGACCATGACAAGCAGTAAAAAGACCGAGCAGCGGGTCGCCGAAAATGTGTGCTGGTGCACAATCGGGAGTCGCGGAGACACACTGTCCCAGAATTCCTTGAGACATTCGCGAAGCATTTCGACATTCAAGGCCGGCAAGTCACCGCCGCTCTCATGCGTCAGCGTGGTCATGAGATGATCATACTTTGACTGCTTCTTGCGAAAAATTTGAAACCATTGCAGAAGCTCCTTGCGCTTTGCTTCTGTGATCCATTCATCTGGTGCATCCGAGTGCCGTGGTGGAGTGGGCGCAATCGGGGATAGGCTGTTGAGCGACTCATAGTCGTACTGTATCGTGTTGTTGAACGTCGACTCGAGGCCGCCATCTAGAAACGGGAGGTTGGAAACACTGAAATCTCCATATGTGGTTTGGGTATCAAAGAGCCAGGCGGCAAAGTTGCCCTGGTTCATCTGGCTGTCTGAAGGGTAGGGGGCGGAAGGGAATGGTATCAGGTTAGAGGGTTCCGCGATCGAAGTCGGGTCACTGGCATAAAAGCTATTCCGGGAACGCAGCAGAGAAGGCTGAGACTGGTCATCCATGGCCGTCGGCCAGATGCTGCCCGGGTGGCCCGGCCGTCCTTGGAGGCTGTGCCCGAGGGCTGTCGGCGTCGGCTCTGTGTTGGATTCTGGTGTTAGTAGGATAGCCGCATCATGCGGCCCCCCCAAGTGCGGGTGCGCATGATGGCCGTACGGCGGCCGCGACGAAGCTACCCCAGGTGCATTCGTATTCACCTCCTGCGCCGAAGGATCTAGCGAGGCGCCGTGGTTCACGGACGTGTCAAAACTAGGGATACGGTTGCGTGGGGTGTATGATGCGGTGTGACGCTTCTTGTGTCTGGTCAAGAGATCCAGGCGGACGAATTTCTGGTCGCAGTCTCCCAGGTCGCACCGAAAGATCTCCTTGGGGTTGTCTGACAGGTTTGGGGGTTGTTGAGTTAGCCGGGCTGTGGGGGGCAGGCGTTGTTGCATGGGCAGGGCGTCGGCGTATGCCGGCGTATGCACGGTGGTTGTGGTGTCTTACGGTTCAGCTGATGCCGCTGCAGGTGCTCGGCCCTCGAGTAAATCTTATCGCAGCCGGGATGCTCGCAGATGAACTTGCGCGGCGCCCCTTTGCGACTTGCGCGCTTATAACCGCCGCCGTCGACGGACATTGGGCTTGCCTCGCTTCGGTGAGTGACGGGTGAAGATTGGGTGGGCAAAGCGCCCCCAGCAAGGCTGTGCGGCTCGGTGATAGTTCCCTGCCCTGTCTTGCCCTACTGGGATGATTCGCAGTGGGGTGCAAGATGTGACTGAGCCTCCGGAACAGGAACTACGTCAAGGACCAGGATGCAGTTTATTGTGAGAGTTGCAGAGTATCGATGAAGGTTGCTGTGCTTCGCGGGGAAGTCCCGCGCCGAGACTCCGGGGTGACCCCCACTGAATGCACGCTCCCCACCCCGTTGCCGACAAACTTCCGTGGGGGTGCATTATCGGAGCTTTTATACATGCTAATAGTAGCTAGCGACAGAGCAGAATGCTTGCAGTGAAATAGGCATTGACCCGCAGCACTAGGGACGTTTGAGTAATCTGGATCCCATTGATAAATTCGTGTCTTGCTAACAGATGTTCGTGGCGAATCGCATTTCGCAGCTTGTCACTCGAGGGAACCTGTGCGGGATCAAGTGCTACCATGACATGCTATTTTAGGGTTTTCAAATCAGATCTATCTAATTCGGATGTGCTGAGCCCCTCAAGTGAGAGTATGTATATTTTCCGTCAGTATTGTTCCACAATCGCCGACCATGGCCTCGCCGCTGCATGTGCTTGAATTAAGGCCACCCACCCGGAACTCATGGATGACTGTCAACGAACTCTTCGATCCGCTATCCGCATCACGATACCCTTGATGCCGTTCGTCAGAGTGCAATGCTACGCGAAATAGCCATGAATGGTTTCGCAAGCTTCGGGAAGGGTCGGTTCTTTTGCGCATTGTGCCGGTTCAAAATCTTGGCATGTCGGATGTCGTGACCGTTCATCAGACCTCTTATAATCGCTTCGTTATACTCAATCCCTCTTTATGAGCTGGCCTCGGGCTTGCCATCCTCCGTACTTTCCTCCACCTCGATAGAGGCCGCGGCATTGTTCAGGCCCTCCTCGGTGTTTTCGCTCTCCAGCGTCTTGAGGAACGACAGGAAATACTCGGATACTTCAGTCTTTTCGTTTTGGTTGGCCAGGTCCAGCGGCACATAGTCGCGCTCGTTGGCGAGGGCGGGCGATGCGCCATGCTCCATGAGAAGCTTCACTGTGTCCAAGTGGCCGCCCAGCGCCGCCCAGTGCATGCCTGTATTGCCATGCTCATTGGGCTCATCCAAAAACGCCTGCTTCTCCTCCTTTGGCCTCCCGTCGAAACACTGAATGACCTTGCGAACGATCTCTGATGTTTGATGTCAGCCTTCAGCTTTCAGCCTTTGCAGGAAGACTTTTACAAGAAAATTGGGCCGATGTTTGAATGGGCTAATAGGGAATTACATACCTAAATGCCCGTTGCCGGTCGCCATGTGTAGCACCGTAGATTTACCCTCATCCTTGGTCGCCATGAGAATGATGGCTGGCGCAACATTTTCACGTTCAGCCAGCGCCGTTACGCCTTCTATGAGGTCTTTCTCCTCGCCAGCGCGAGCAAAATAAATGAGATCATCGATCTCATCTTCTGTGAGTTGCGGCGCCATCTTTTCCGGGGGTATCTCAAGTCGGGGTATTTATTCGCCTGTGTACAGCGAACCGTTGATACAAATTTTTAGGCGAGTGAGGGGACTGTGCGAATCAGGCACCCCGCAATTTTCGCACCGTGCATCCACAAAGGTATAGGGTAATCCTTCCAACGTGATGGGATGCAACTTGCTCCGTAGCAAAAGGTATAAGAGCTTCATTTTGAACGGGAATTAAATGCAATAGTAGATTTGGAGAAAATTGTAGCTATAGCTAACCTTCCACGTCAAATACTTTCTGCAAAGCACTGTCCAGCCAAGGTGTGATATCACCTCCGTCATCCAGGTGTTCAATCTCCGCTTTTATCCCTACCATTAGCATCAATTGCAACTCACGACGTATTAACATCTTCTCAAAATCTGCGTCCTCTGCTCGAAAATGTCTGCCCAGCATTCGTATAGCGCATTGTCTGTCGCGATTTGTTAAGTTTACTAGCCATTTATTCGAGAACACTCGTGTTTGCGACCTTGTTCCAAGCCTCATGGGGTTTTTGGTCTTGTAGAGGGAGCCTAAATGACCGGATTGGATGCCTAGCCAGCCGAAATTGACTCTGACGTTGCTAGATTCGTGAGAAAAATTTGTTGTCCCATAGCGGTAACATGATAGAATATTCAGCCCATCAGGGTCGAAGTCGGACAAGAGAAGCATTGGCAGGTGCGGGCACTCGGCCTGAACCTTGGCTAGAAGGCCTCTCGTCATCAAATCAGGGTACCCCTTGGCCTAGAATGTATCAGTACAGACCAATCTTGTAGTTATAGGCTAGAAATCCTACCGTCACCAGTATCCCGCGACCGGCTAGAGATGTTTCCCAGAAGCGGACCGCGACAAGGGACCGAAACACCGCCTGTGACTTGTAAGCTACATGCTTTTGTGGCCGAGCCGTGTTCGTACATCTTTTTCTACTACCAGCAGCCACCTGGCGCCTCTAGTTTCAATACGTGAGATGGATCTAGTCAAAGGCACTACAACGCCCTATGAGAGTTGGAGGCTGCTCAGTAGCTCGGCAGCTCGCTTCGACTACTCACCATTTCGCTCTGTGAGGCATCTACTGATTCTCCACCGCGTAGATGAATAACGATGCAGCCTGAGACTGAGCCTTTGGAAGAAGCAGTCTTTTCTGTCAGCTCGACCTATGCAGTGAAACAACCGGCTCACAATGTTCAAAGTGTCCCGGTCAGTGCCGAAAGTGTACGCCAAGTCATCGACCAGCTCATCAACAACTCTCTGGGTTTCGAACAGCTCTTGATATTGGTAGTAAATATGTCTGAAGAGGTTAGGAGACGGGGGACGAGTAATTCAGGCTATTCACCTTTTAGTCAAGACTGTTCCTGTAATCATTGCCTGGTGGGCTAGTTGCATCACTAGGAGTACCCGAGCTGCACTGATGAGCACAGTTCCTGGGGCGGAATTGAATGCTCACCAAACTTTCGCGCTTCCACAGAGGACGAGCCAGGAAACTTGACAACACTTTGCTCTCGATTTCCAGGTCGGGAGCGCTGACGGCGAGAGGCAAATGGTATTTTTATTTCGCCTGCGTTGGCGAGTGCGTCTACAACTCCCTCTAGCGTCGCTTCAATACGACCGATGACAAATGCCGAGGAGAGCTGAGCTCCAGCAGACATGCTACTGTTGATGCTCATGTTGCGAAAATAAAAATTGATCCATCCAGAAGTCTAATCGCTACCTGATAGAACCGTTGAGTTGGATGCTTTTTCTAACAAGCAAACGCTCGTCTGGAGAGCTGCCGGGCGCCGGCTGCCAGCTGCCGAGCGGTTGGCAGTCCGAATTCGAGATGCCCCACCTGTCGCGTAATTTGTGGGGTTCCGCTTTGCGACAGTTTATGCCAGTGCTACCGAGAATGGCCAGTGATCATCTGGAACTTTTGCTCACCAATATGTCTAAACTCTTAGATGATGACCGTACGCACAAGCTCCGCCACTCTCTCCAATCTGGTAGTAGAATAAGAGGCAGGTTGGTGGCGTGGTCGACCTAAAGAATACGAGAAGCTAATATTTCACGAGAAGCTTGATAATCACGAGAAAAAGCGTGCTTAGAAAACTAAAAAAAATCTAGAATTGCGTGAATGGAACTTGAATCGGCATCTCAGACCTGTCTAATTCTGCATCCATGAGGGTGAAACCGATCAGTTTCTAGGTGTCATCCGACCTGGGGTAGTTGACTTACCCTAGCACATAATTATGCGACAGCCGGCTGAAGCTACTTCGTACTCGTACATCACGCGAAATCTGCCACAACATACGTTGTGCCGCTTCCCCGTTGCACATGCAGCGTCATCAACGTTTATAAAGGCGTGAAAGGCCGATTGGATTGCAAAAGATTTCCCCCCAATCGCAATTGAGCATTATTCCGCCATGGCGACAGCGACCGGTCGAGAGACACGCTCCTCCGCGCGCAAGCGCACCAGCGACAAAGACCACATTATCGAGAAGCCAAAGGTCGTCGGGGGCAAGACAGACTACGCGCGATGGCGCCTCAAGGACGACGACAGTCGACACACCTGGCACTATCTCACTGACGATCGTGAGGTGGAAAAGTGGCCTCAGAGCAATGCGGAAAAATACTATCTCAACTTGCCGTTGGTACGTCTCGAGCCTGAACCCCTTGGCGCAGCGCAGCGTCGTCCACGCTCAATTAGTGACACAGTTTTAACAAGCTTCGTTCCAGGGCCTGCCCGATCTTCCAAAAGCGACGACTGCCATCGAGGCCGCTAATAACGGAATCAACTTTTTCGAGAGACTCCAATTGCCGTCCGGCCACTGGGGCTGCGAGTACGGCGGCCCTATGTTCCTGCTGCCCTGCATCGTCTGTGCTTGGTACGTCACCAAGACGCCGATTCCCGAAGCCTATGCGATCGAGATTAAGAACTACCTTGCCGCGCGTGCACATCCCGAGGATGGCGGCTGGGGCCTGCACATCGAGGGCGAAAGCACCGTGTTTGGCACCAGTCTCAACTATACAGTGCTGCGCCTTGTCGGCGTCGACCCCGAGGACCCGATCATGGTCAAGGCGCGAGGAACTCTGCACAAGCTCGGCGGCGCTCTGTACGCACCTCACTGGGCTAAGTTCTGGCTGGCCACGCTCGGTGTCATGAACTGGGACATTGTCAATCCCATCCCACCCGAGATTTGGCTGCTGCCAGATTGGGTACCGATTGCACCGTGGCGCTGGTGGATTCACATCCGCCAAGTCTTCCTGCCTATGGGATACGTGTACTCCAAGAAATGGAGCTGCCCAGAGGACGACATCATCCGGAGTTTGAGAGACGAGCTCTTTGTAGAGCCGCACGCCGAGATCAACTGGGCCGGCCATCGCAACAGCATAGCACCTGA
The DNA here is from genome assembly GCF_051103115.1 of Cordyceps javanica. Taxonomy (NCBI): domain Eukaryota; kingdom Fungi; phylum Ascomycota; class Sordariomycetes; order Hypocreales; family Cordycipitaceae; genus Cordyceps; species Cordyceps javanica. The sequence continues at coordinate 3,364,546 of NC_139299.1, forward strand.
AGACAACTACCACCCCAAGTCTTGGCTGCTAAACAGTGTCAACTGGGCCCTCGTCAATGTATATAATCCTTATATCCGGCCAAACTTTATCAAAAACAAGGCGGAGGCGTGGGTCAGTCAGCTTGTCGACATGGAGGATGCGAACACAGACTATGCAGACCTGGCACCCGTCAACGCACCAATGAATACAGTCGTCTGCTACATTCGCGACGGCCCGGAAGCATTCTCAGTAAAGCGCCATATTGAGCGGCTGGAAGAGTTCCTGTGGGTCAAGCACGAAGGCATGCTGGTCAACGGCACCAACGGAGTGCAGTGCTGGGACACGGCGTTTCTCATCCAGGCCGTAGTCGAGGCAGGCCTGCACACGGACGAGCGCTGGCGGCCCATGCTGACAAAGGCGCTGCGCTACCTCGACCGGCAGCAGATCCGCGAGGACTGCGTCGATCAGGAAAAGTGCTACCGACAGCCGCGCAAGGGCGGGTGGCCGTTCAGCAACCGCGACCAGGGCTACGGCGTCAGCGACTGCATCTCCGAGGCGCTCAAGGCCATCATCTTGTTGCAGAAGACGGAGGGCTACCCGACGGCGCTCGAGGACCGGCGCCTCTTTGACGCCGTCGACACGCTGCTGCTGTATCAGAACGGCAACGGTGCGCTGTCGTCTTACGAGGCGCGGCGCGGGGGCGAGTACATGGAGCTGCTCAACGCCGCCGAGGTGTTTGGCCGCATCATGATTGAGTACGACTACCCCGAGTGCACGACGGCGTGCGTCACGGCGCTCTCGCTCTTCAACAAGCACTGGCCCGACTACCGCGGGCCCGAGATCAAGACGTTTATCCGCCGCGCCACCAACTGGATCCGCACCAACCAGCGTCTCGACGGCAGCTGGTACGGCAGCTGGGGCATCTGCTTCACGTACGCCACCATGTTCGCGCTCGAAAGCATGGCCAGCGTTGGCGAGACGTACGGTAACAGCTACATTGCCAAGAGCGGCTGCGACTTTCTGCTGTCCAAGCAGCGCCCCGACGGCGGCTGGTCCGAGAGCTACAAGGCCTGCGAGACCATGACGTACGTCGAGCATCCGATGGGCTCGCTGGTCGTGCAGACGGCCTGGGCCCTCATCGGACTCATGGAGGCCGGTTACCCCCACGTGGAACCGCTCCGGAAGGGCATCCAGCTCATCATGGACCGCCAGCAGGCCAACGGCGAGTGGCTGCAGGAGGCCATCGAAGGCGTCTTCAACAAATCGTGCATGATTTCGTACCCCAACTACAAGTTTACCTTTACCATCAAGGCTCTTGGCATGTTTGCTAAGAGGTTCCCTGACGAGAAGTTTTAGGCTCTTCTGCCGCAAAAACTAATGGGCACGTGGTGTGCGGCAAATGGGGAGGACGCAATTAGGCCCTTTTAATTTAATAAGAAGACAATTCAGCTCCGTTTATATGCTTCGTAAGATTATCTATAGTATCCGTTACATTATGTACCATTTCGTGACTCGTTTCTTCAGAGCTTGCCGCCCCTCTCCTGGACGGCTTTTCGTAACAAAGCAATCATCTCCGCCGGGTCCTTTGCGCCAAACACGGCGCTGCCAGCCACAATGACGTTGGCACCGGCGTCGGCGGCTTGGTCCACGGTGCCGGGTCCGAGACCGCCGTCGACTTCAATGTTGAGATCGGGATATCTTTGGCGCAGGGCCTGGACCTTGGGCAGCTCCGAAGCCATGAACTTTTGACCACCAAACCCAGGGTTGACCGTCATGACAAGAACCATCTGTGTGGGGAGAAAAAGAAAAGCAAGAAAAATGTGGTTAGCATGACACAAGTCTGAGAATGGGCGCCATTGGCAGCTAGCTAGAGCGCAGTGGCGTAAGCGGAGAGTAAGCGTACATCGGGCTGATCTTTGGGGTCGGCGCTCTCGAGGAGCTCCCACAAGACATCGACAGAGGTGTCGGGCTTGATGGCAATGCCGGCAAGCATGCCATTGTCGTGAATATAACGGATGAGGTCCCGGGGGTTCGTCTTGCCCTCGGAGGTGTGCTCAGGGTCCGTGGCGTCGGTCGAGAAGGCGGCCTCGTAGTGGAAGCAGTAGAGATCGCAGCCGACGTCCTTGAAAGTCTTGACCCATTTCTTGGGCTGTTCGGATAAGAGAGGAAGGTGGATCGAGTCAGTAAGTCTACGCAACGTTCCGAACAAGCCGGTAGAAAGAAACGCGCACCTCGGCAATCATCATGTGGCAGTCAAACGTGCCCCGGCCGTGGTTCTCGGTCGGTCTGTCGACGAAGCCGCGAATCTTGGCGACGACGGGCGCGCCAAACGTCATGTTGGGAACAAAATGGCCGTCCCTGCTCGCGCGGTTCGCGGGGTCAGATACCACGTCTGCGGCGGAGTGTTTGGAAAAAGGAAGAACACGAGGAGAATTTACTGACATGATGTCGACGTGAAGCCAGTCTGCGCCTTGCTCCATGGTGCGGGCACACGAGTGGCCAAAGTTGGCAAAGTCGGCGCTCAGCACCGAGGGCGCGATGATTGCTTTGGGCGGCATGATGGTTTCGTTTGATTGAAGCCTTGCAGGTGATATGAGATAAAAGGAGAGGGAAAGAATGTTGTATTAAGGTGTGAGGAGAGAAGAAAAAGAGAAGAGGAGATGCGCTGATTCCCTTGCGGACCACCCCCCCCCCCCCCCCCCCCCCCGGTTTCCGGAGCATAGGGTCCAGGCCACGACGGACTGATCTTTGGTGGGGTATCAGTGGCGGTTTTTTTGGTGGGGGAGGAAATAGTTAGGCACAGTTACAGAGAGGGGGAAAACTGCCATTAGTATAAAATGGGAGAAGAAGAAAAAGTTGAATGTTACGGGGATGAATGACATGAATCCGGAATTTTAAGCGTTTCTACCCCGGCCGCTATTTTCCTACAGTTCAACAATACGACATGGAGCCAAGATATACCCAGTACGGATTACTTGCTTAGGTATTCCCAACAATGCAGTAGAGTAGAGTCCCTGAAAAAATATGGGGAGCTACTGGCAGCTGGGTTTGGAGAAGCTGAACGCCAGTGCAAGGGTGTAAATGTAGTAAAAGTGCGTTACGAAAAGGCATGATGGGAGAACAACAACAATGCGATGGAGGACGAAGATAAAGAAGGGACTGAAAAAAAAAAAAGACTTCTCAGTGATTACAATTTGCATAAAATTGCACAATTTTTTTTCACAAGTATGCAAACGCTGCTGGCCCGTCTTGACGTTTGCATAGCAATTTGGCTGCCTGTTAAGTTACACGCCGCGGGTTGCGTTTGCCCCACTACAAAGAAGCATCTCGACGTTGCGCCTCCGCGGGGCTGGTCTGCTTTCCTCACACATTTAAACTGGAACGACTTCTTCTTTCTTTTCCCCGGGCGACCTTGATCAACAATTTGACACTGGAGGAGCCAAACAAGAGCGCCACCACTACCGCCCCTCCAGGAAAACAAAAAGACAAAAACAAATGTCCCACATCACCCTCGCCCAACAGGGCCTGGCGGCCGCCGAAGCTAAAGACTGGGATGGTGCCATCGCCAAGCTGTCCAAGGCGCTGCAGTCGTCTCCCAACCCGGCGTGGCTGCTCGCGCGCTCCAAGTCGCTTCTCAACCTGGGCCGTTTCGATGCGGCCCTCGACGACGCCAACCTCGCGTGGCACACGGCCTTTGCGCGCAACAAGCGGCCGCTCATGAGCGAGGCCCACTACCGCCGGGCCGTCGCCTACTTTCGCCTCGGCCGGCTCGCCGATGCCGACGCCTGCTGCGTCTACGCCATGCGGCTGATCAAGGGCGCGTCCGCCGTCGACAGGGAGGACCCGGTCGCCCACCTCCGCGATCCGGCCACGGGGCGCTGGACCCCGACCGTCCAGGACGCCATGCACGAGGCCCGCACTGACGACTTTAACGGAGGCGGCAAGCAGGGCGGCGATCGCGGCGCGGCGGCCTTGGCCATGAGCGGCGGCGGCGGCGCCGCGCCGCAGGCCAAGGAGTGGCGCATGGCGAGCACGCTCCGCGTCCAGATCCTCTCGGCCATGGCAAAGTTGCCCGCGGACGACCCCGCGCGGATGGCCACGGCACCCGTCAAGCCCGAAGAAAAGGAGCTCGCGAACCCATCCACCATATCGGAAGAGAGGAAATCTGCTGAAAAGGCCAAGTCTGAGGCTCCTAGCACATCAACTGCTGACGAGGTTCCCGCACCTGCTCCTCAGGCTCCTGCCCTTGCCCCGGCCAAGCCCGTGGTGCCTAGCGACACGCCCCTACGACTACAAGAGTTCCAAAGCGGCAAAAACATGACGGTTTCTATATTTTCCAAGGGTGTCAACAAGGACAAGCTCAAGGTTGATTTCCAACCACGCTCGGTTCATCTGGAAAACGTCATCTACCCGAGTGGTGACGAGAGAGCCTTTCACCTCGATCTGTGGGGGGAGATTGATACCGCCGACTCCGGCTATACTGTCACGCCAAACAAGGTTGAGCTTTGCCTCGTCAAGCGGACGCTCGGAAAGTGGCCGCAGGTGCAATCCGATGACAAGGCAGACACAGCCATCCCCGCTGCCGCCGCCACCTCGACGACGACAACGACGACGACGACGCCAGCTGCCACCGAACCCGCTGCCGCCGCCGACGCAAAAGCAAAGCCGGCAGCCGCACCTGCGTACCCGTCCTCGTCGCGGACCGGCCCTAAAAACTGGGACACGCTCGACGTAGGCGACGACGGAAAGGACGAGGCCGACGGCGGCGACGTCAACTTCTTCTTCAAGAAGCTGTTCAAGGACGCGACGCCCGAGCAGCAGCGCGCCATGATGAAGAGCTTCACGGAGAGCAACGGGACCAGCCTAAGCACAGACTGGAACGACGTCAAGGACAGGACTGTCGAGACAGTCCCGCCCGAAGGCGTCGAGGCGAGGAAGTGGAATTAGCTGCTGCGTTGGGGCAAACACGACCCGGCATGGATTGAAAAGGTGTTGTATGGAGAAAGGCGCCCACCAGCGTACGAAAAATGGACGATTATATGCGGCGTGCGAAAGCATCTCAGAAAAGTCGGACGAGAATCGCAGCCGTTGATTTTTCCAACGAACTAGCAACAATAGCATAATATACCACCAGCCTAATCATCTATCATCTATCCTCTATCATCTATCATCTGTCATCTATCATGTGCCATCGTCAAAGGGTCTCTTTCGCGTCTTTAGCAGAATGTGCTCTACACCAATCCACTGTTCGTTTTCGGTCTACGTTTCCTTGTCAACCAGCGCCTGCGCCTCGGCCGTCCACGCCTCGCGCGCGCGCAGCTTGTCCGCGTGGCCGTCGTACCACACGGCGTCGTCGTCCTCGTCGGCGGCGGCGGTCTCTGCCAGCAGCGCCTGCGGGATCTGGGTGGCGACGCTCACAAAGTCCTCCTGGGCGATGTAGGCGCCGCGCAGCCAGCGGCTGCCGCCGCCGGCGGCGTCAAAGGCGGTCCTGCCGTGCATGACGCGCAGGTTGTCGAAGAGGACGCACTCGCCGGGCCGCATCTTGCGCTGGTACATGGCGGCGTCGCCGTTGATGAGGGCCTCGAAGACGCGCGCGCCGCGGAGCCACGGGCCGAGGGCCGGCTCGTCGGCGGGCCGGCCGCCCTGGAACGGCGGCGACCAGAAGACGTTCTCGAACGCGCCGTCGGCGTCGTGGTGGAGGAGCGGCCGGCGCCGCGCGTAGCTGTAGCCGTTGCGGGCGTAGGCGTACGGCACGGCGCGGTCGCGCAGCGGCGCGGCGAGGGCCGGGTGCTGGTGCAGGAGCAGGCGGGCGGCGCGCTCGCCGTCGCTGAAGAGCGACTCGCCCCCCGCGCACGAGTTGTCCAGGCAGTGCAGGATCTGGATCTTGGGCGGCGGGTCGAGGTACAGCAGGTCCTGGTGCAGGCCGAGGTAGCCGGCCGTGTAGGCGACGTTTTCCGCGTTGGGCTTGGCGCGCACGTCAAAGGTGCGCCCGTAAAAGGTCTCGCGGATGTTGGCGATGCGGGTCGCGATGCGCACCACCGACGCCTCGTCGCGCGGCACGCCCGTCAGGTAGACGAGCCCGAGGCGCACCAGGTCCAGCACGACGGCCCACAGCGCGTCGTTGTCGCCGGCGGCCATGAAGGCCTCGTAGTCGACGCCGCGGATGCGCCGCGCAATGGTCGCGCGGTCCCACAACGTGATGCCGGCGCGGGCCCGCACCGCGTTGAAGACGGGCGGGATTACGGCCGTGGTGTCGGCCGGCGCGCGCGCGCCGAGGGCCACCTCGAGGCTCTCCCACGGCACCGTGGTCTCGTGGTCCGCGGAGAAGCGCGGCACGTCGTTGCGGAACGTGACGCCCAGGCCGTCTCCCTTCTCGCGGACGCGCGCGACGCCGATGCGGCTGGGGATCTCGACTGACGCAAACGTCCTTTGCCCCGACGACGGGTCCTTGCACGCGGCGCACTGGCACCCGTCGCGGAGCGCCGCCGCGTCGAGCGTCACGGCCGCGCCGCTGTCCTGCGACTGCACGACGACGCGGTCGCTGTGCTGCACGTACGAGAGCCGGCCCGCGGCCAGGCCCGCACGGCTGATGAGCGCCTGCTTGTGATGTCCCTGCTGCTGGCGCAGCTCCTTGAGCCGCCACGGGGCGGCTTTCCCGCCGCCGCTCTCGGGGGCTTGCGCGCTCGTCTCCCACGGGCCGGCTGTCGCCGACGGCTCAGTCGGCGTCGCCTGTGATGCCGCTGCGTTGCTTGAGCTGTGTCGGGCAGCGGCCGAGCCGACGCACAGCCGAGGCGCCCGGCGTATAATTGCGCGCCCGGCGGAGAGCATTTTGCCGGCTACAAGGCGGAACTATTTGTTGCGTGATCCTGGCCAACGTGGAAGGTTCTCTCAGCCAGGGAAAAAAAAAACTCAAAAAATCCAACGAGGTTTGATAAAAAGATGAGTGGTAGTCAAGGCCCCGGACGAGCGGGAGAGGGGCTGCGGTGATAGATTGCGCCTTGTGGGTTGTGGTAGTTGCGGGCGAGTGGAGGAAGTTAGAACTCTGGGGATCTGCCTCGGCCGTTGCGCATCACCGTCCGGGCCCGTCCGGACCCCACGTTTTCGCTTCGAGTTTTTACCAGCAGTCAGCTTTTCGGGACGAAAACAACAAGAAAAAAAAACGATTGAAATAAAAAGACTCAAAATACGGGAATATTCGTCATTCGTGTAGAGTTCTCCAAGCTGCCCATGCATATACAACCTCCTCTGGAGGGCAAACACTAATGTTACACGAAATGGGTATCTATCATATACAACCAATCCTCCTTCACCGATTTCTGTTGGCCGCCCAGCGCTTTACCATGATTTCTCTTACTTTGTACAGTTTCAATGCGTCTGTGAGACCTGATGCGATGGCGTCGTCAAAAACAGGCGGCGGTGGTACGTCAACGTACACGAGCACCAGGCTCTTGGTGACATGTGACAGCACTCTCACCACACTGTGAAGCCAAGGCCACGACTTTGTTTCGGCCGTTTTCCCTCGCGCTTTCCAGAAGGGCTCGGAATAGGATGGCACGACAATGAGGCCGAATTCAGCGTGGTCAAACACTGGGCCGCGAGTATACAGAAGCCAGTCGACACCGAATTTGATGCCGGCGCGAGGAACCCAGCCGAGCGAGCGAAAGTGATGGTACACCACATAATGTACCAGAAAGCTATCGTCTGGCTGAAGGTCGGGGGCGTCAGGCCCGTTCCGTGGAGGTGAATAGGAATGTTCACGGAAGAGGCGTAGCATCTCCATGGTCGACAACTCCAAACCCGAGTATGGATCCGTGACGGAGAGTGCCCCTAGACCGAATTTGAGGAAGAGGGCCTCTTCTGGAGTGAGCTGAAGATGCTCTTTATTGACGACAATGTCCTTGGCAGACTCTGTTGCTGGCGCTTGTAGGTCATTACTACCAGTGCTTGTCTGTTCAGCCGGCCTCCCCTCGGGAGTGACGTTCGAACTCGGGGGATCTGAGAAATCAAACGTGGTAGATTCTACCTTGGGTGAGAATCGTACACTCTTCTGTCTTTTCTCGGCACCTTCTTGTGATACAGTCGAACTGCCGCGTGAGCGTGATGCGGGTGTTTGAGGATTTGACCTGTACCCATTTGTTCCCGCATCAGGGGTGATGCCGGCAAGCTGCTCGATAAGTGAAAGTTCAGGCGGTGGTGCCAGGTAGTCACCATTTACAAGAATAGATGTTGTCACCGGCTTGGCTTTGGTCACCTTGATATCGGACAGCGAATTGGGAAGAGAGAGAAGCTCAGCCGGGCCAACGGGAGCGACGGTGCCTGTCGCCACGTCTACCGCAACAGCCGCATTTTGCGATTCGCTGAGCTTGGTCTGACGAATAGCCTCTTGCTCAAGTCTGGCGCGTTCCCATTTGGCATCGGCACGCTCTTGTCGTCTCAGATTTGTGTGGATTTCACTGACGTGCGTCTCCTCGAGACCTTTGCGGACGAGCTCCCGCCGCAGCCAATTCGGCTCACTTCGACTAAGACTACCTTTACCAAAAAAGCCCTGTTCCCATAGGCCCCTCATGGATTTCTCATCGGTTATGTGGATAGAGTTGGTGCCTTCCGACCAAACACCACGGTAGACGATGGAGGGTTCCGCACGGGGTGGGCGTACAGTCTGTTTTAGCCATGCGAACGCTACGTGGATTATGGAAATGGGATTGTTGGGATAGAATGCCGGCAGCGGAAATGTCCGAATCGGCACAGGCAAGGAATATATCTGATTCAAAGGCGGACCTTTGCGTCTATGCGTAGGATTGCCGTTGGGCTTTGGAGGAGTAGCGTCCTCCAGTGCCGTGGTAGGGGGGAGCGAGATTTTTATTTCCGTCATTATCGATTCTGATCACGACTTTTGTTTGGTCAGCGCTGATTTCAAGACGAAATGGTGAAAGAAGCAGTGCGAGATTGATTATGCTGAATCAGATACCGTTGTAGTCTATATTCAGTGGCCTTCACAGAGACCAAATGAATGGATTCTCTAAGCACCGAAATTTGGTGTCATCATAACAGCAGGGGTGAGAAGCAAGATACTTCGAGTGGTGGATAGGGAAAGCAAGTTGTGCGCGATGTGTAATGCAAAGGCGAGCGCTCGCATGAGCTGCTCGCGAGAGAATTTTCGGCTTACCTTTTACAGCATGGCCATTAGCTGCGATGCGAGGCAGAGTCGCCCCGATGATAATGACAACAATGGCAATCGTACAGTACAGATACGACTTCGGCCGACGGCGCCTTGAAGAGCGCCCTTGGGATGCAGAGATGAAGGAGGAAGAAGGATGAGAAAAGGATGAGAGCTGGCAAAGAAATTTCTTGACTACGGAGCTCTCCTGGGTGGAGATCACGAGTTTGTCAAATCCCCACTTTTCCAAAGCTCTGCGCATGCATTGAGTAAGTACGGAGTACCTAGCATAGGTAGGTAGCCGAGCTGGGATGTAGATACGGAGTACACTGTTGTGTTTGATAAAGTTGGAAAAAAAAGCAGGCGAGGAAAACTGACCAAAGCTATGCTGTATACGTCAGGGTGTAGAATGATTGATTAAAGGATGCAACTCGGCGTGTACTTTCATGATGCCAAGCCTAGAATCGTAACCGGAAGGCACAGGGCGAAAAATTAGGATGATGCTCCATCGCAAGATTTGTGTTGACTTTGCTCCACCAAAAATCTCCCGACCTATTTTACCCTCGCCCGGAAACTACGGAAGTAGAAAAGGCTCCTTGGCCTGGGGAGTTTTGCTTGCTCGCTCAAGGTAATGGCCGAAATTTAATTATTCCAACTCTCGTTTACCTACTCGTCCCCAAGGCCGGCCGGCGCGCGTGGCAGCAATGTCCGGGTTCGTCGAGATTGTTGCCCTCGTCTGCCTCGTCTGGTCCATATTTGTCGTCTTTGTCCAAACCGTCGGCATTAGCGCAATGTAGGTCATGGCACGGCGTCTGCGGCCGCCTCGGCGACCATGTGTAATTTCGCTGACTTATTCCATAAGCTTTCGTTACTTTTCGCGCCCGCCGCCACCATCCGTCTCAGCCAAGCTCGGCAGTGACGCACCTGGCGTCACCATTATCCGCCCGGTCAAGGGCCTCGAGCCCAACCTCTACGACTGCATCGCCTCGACGTTCCGTCAAGACTATCCGGCCGACCGCTGCTCGATCCGCCTCTGCGTCGAGGACGTCAGCGACCCAGCGTACCCGATACTAGAGCAGCTCGTCCACGATTTCCCCAGTTTCGATGTCCGTATCCTCGTCGAGGCGCAGGATCCCGCCCTCCACGGACCTGATGGCCACGTTGAAAATCTAGGGCCGAACCCCAAGATCCGAAACATTAGCAGGGCCTACCGAGAGGCCAATAGCGATATTATTTGGATCATTGACTGCAACGTCTGGGTGTCGGCTGGGGTGCTCGGTCGCATGGTGGACAGGCTATCGGGTTTCGCGCCGCAGGGCAAGGTCGTCCAGCCGTACAAGTTTGTGCATCACATGCCACTCGTTGTTGACACGGTGGACTATAGCAAAGATGCAGCGAGGCAAGAAGCTCTTGTTGCTTCCACTGGCCCTGCTAACGACATGGGCACCATGAATATGGGTGAGGACCTCAGCACCAGAGTATGGAGCCAGGGCGGTGGTCGTCTCGACGAAATGTTCATGTCGACTACGCACGTCAAGTTTTATGGAGCGATCAATTCGGTCGGAATTGCTCCCTGTATTGTAGGAAAGAGCAACATGTTCCGCAAATCGCACCTCGATCAGGTCACCGCACCCTCACGCCCGGCCGCGCCAGGCGTTCCATCTAGGCCAACAGGCATTGACCATTTCTCGTTCAATATCTGTGAAGACCACCTGATTGGTGATTTACTGTGGAAGTCCAATATCCCGGGCTTCCTCAACCACGGCATCGTCTGGGGTGATCTTGTTATACAGCCCATGGCCGGCATGGGGGTCGCTTCGTACGCCGCACGAAGAGTTCGATGGTTACGCGCACGCAAATTCACGGTGCTGGCTGCCACTCTAGTCGAACCTGGGGTGGAATCCATTCTCTGCTGTGCATACTTTGCGTTTGCCCTGACAACCCTGCCCTGGTTCAACGGCAACTGGGGTGTTCCCCAGACATGGTCTGCTCTTGGCTGCATTTGGCTATTTTCCATGGGCGCATGGATGATGGTGGACTGGTTCATTTTCCAGCATCTCCATACTGGTAACTCGATGAAGACTGACCAGAACACGCCGAAATTTGCCAGGGGCACCCTGAGAAGCGGTGGCATGGATAAACGGCCGTTTTCCGAGTGGCTGCCGACATGGGTTGGCCGCGAGGTGCTGGCGCTGCCTATCTGGACTAGAGCGGTATTATTGGGCACGACCGTGAGTTGGCGTGGCAGGTCATTTTCGGTCAACATGGACGGGGCCGTGAAAGCCATTGGAGTTGCAGACATGCCTGTTGGGTCATGGCCCAAAACACCAGAGCTGGAGCGAGCACAAGCTCGAAGCAAGGATCGGCTTGACTAAGTAGACGATGGAACGACGGAATGATGCACGTGAGCGCAATACCTGGTGATGATTATGAGGCCTGGTGTCTTAACGAATCCGCTGTTGTGGGATGCCTATTTGCGGGCCCGCGGTTGTTGGGAGGAGCATTGCTATACATATAATTAAAAGACAGCTGTTAGTAGAAAATAGACTAATCTGATACCCCAATATGAGGCTCTGTGAGTGTGCGACCGACCCCGCACCGAGTGGCATTTGCCCATGCCGTGGGATGCGTCTTCTTCTTTTTTTTTCTCCTTTTTTGTTCTCCAGAAACAGACATGTGGTCTCTTTGTTGCTTTCCTAGAACGGTAATCGACTGTCCTCTTTGATGACCCATAAAGTATACACGTCTCACGACGCTGACATGGCGTGAAGCCTAGTTGGCAGGGCAGCTCCGAGTTATTTTCTTGACAATGGAGTCTTTTGAGGCCGAATAGTTGGGGTACCGGCCACTCACACACCACGAAATTTAGCCCTTCTAAGTAGAGTGCTTTTTGTTCCTCCCGAGCGAGGCATGAGTGGCCAAAGTAGCATGCCAGCATGCCAAGCAGGGGTGGGTGGTGGGATGAGCAACCGTTTCTGGGGCGGCGCGGGGTTGGGAAGGGGTTGCATTACATGCTTGGTCTCCCCCATGAATTTGTTTTGTTCGGTGAGGGATATTTTGCAAGACTATTTCGCGTTGTCTCCCCCCCGCCCCCCAGTGCCAAATTGCCATTATTAAAATGGTCGCCGGTGGCCTACTATAGGTAGGTGGTTCGTGATATGTCAGGACAGAGCGCGAGGGCTAACTTAGCTTGTGGGGGGAAGAGGACGGAGGAGGGCACTTGATGATGAGCTGACACGTCTTGGCGACAGGCCAGGGCCTGGAACAATTCGGGACATCTATAGCCGCCAGCTACTTCAAGTACTTTCGCGGTGTGCCCCAGCACCAACACGGCATCACGGCTATTGAGGCAAACTTGGTGTATATATATTCCCTTACTGGTAGCAGCCAAGACTCGAGTGCGGCGGACTGGCCCCAGCCAAACTACATACTATCAGCAAGTTACTGGTCTTGCCACATGGCGCTAGCGGGTGGAAAGCCCTGCATAGTGGCGGTGGCGGCGGAGGAAGGACTTGGGACTTGGACTTGTGTGTGGCGTGGGTAAGGGGGGGAAAGGGGGAAAGAAGGAGGAGGGATCAATCAATCATATATGCTGCAAAGACGCCAATTTTCGATGGCTTGCACCTCCATCTCTGGGCACACAGGCGTCCGCCCGCCCGGGAAGGCTTGACGATGGCGGCAGCACCGCCGCCAAGATCCAAACGCCCATATGATGACATGCCAATGGTTGGTTGTGTGTTGATGGGACAAGAGACAAAATTCGCAGAGTAGAGAGGAGAGCTTCCCCATAAGTAAGCAAGTAGTCGGGGAACCCAGTAATCGACTTGCTGGTTCTGGAGAGAAGTTGTCTTGGCGCGGGGACGTTTGAACCTAGGGAGAGTCAATGTTTTGAAAGCCGAGGCCTACTTGGGGCTTTTTCATCTCATCATCATCATCACATACATTCCTCTTCCTCTTCCTCTTCCTCTTCTTCCGTCGCTCGTGGGAAAGCACGACAGTAGATAGGTAGCGCCTTGACGAGATGCCGTTCCAAGGCATCCTGCCATCTGCCGACAAACCGAGTGCAGTAACAATGACAAGGGGAAAAGTCGCGCGCGCCACGCCACTCGATCATGGCGATTTTGCGGCTCCAGGGGCCAAATTTTCTCCAAAGCCGACGCCGTGGCGTCGTCGACCTCTTTTTCGTTTTCGACTAGCAAAGTTTCCTGTGCGATTCATTGTTCTGGGGTTTTTTGGGGCTCGCGAGGGGGGGGAACGCGCCACAGGCTGGTGATTCGCCGCCTTCCCCCGCCCTTATCTCTGTGAGCCTGCAACCGACGGAGCTCTAGGCTTAATAGGTACATGGTGCTCCGAAGGATGCGACACCGCCAAGTACTGTGTACCAGGTAAGTACCAGTAAGTTATCAGTAAGATGATGTCGCGGTTGTCGGTAAATAAGCACGGGTCGTGTTGTTGGGACGGCAGAGAAACAGGGCTGCGTTGGGGGGGAACAGGGCCAGCCCGTAGCCCATGAGCGATGAGCCATGCTTGGTTCCGTCGACTTCCGCTGGCTGAATGACTCGGGTCCGTGTTTTTCTCCCCTTTGCCAGCCTCAAAAGTCGGAATCCTTGTCGCTTCAAGTGGACAAAGGTTTTTTCTTCTTTTTGCTTATTTTTTTTTTCGTACAAATGACTACATTTGGTCCCCCCCACGTCTGCAAAAAAGCAGCGGGTCAAGGCCATCATCGATGATCTTCGCCGACGGGCACCGCATTGGGACTGAGACGCTAAAAACTTTGCTGTTTGTAAGCTTAATTTTAGCCTATTGGGCATAATGACTATGGGAATTGCCTGTGCGGCCACGGGGCAGAGTTCGTGGGTATACTCCGTACTCTCTCGTCGGCAAAAAGGACGACAAGAGTCGTGCGATTGACCATCGCATAAATGGAAGCGTGTTCAAGACTGCAAATTCCGCCGACTGCTAGATAGTCAGCTGTTGGTACTTGAAACACTAATGTGCAAAGAGGGCTGCAGACACTTGGACACACACCGCACCATCCATCAGCTACTCAGTACCTAGGACTCGCCTCGTGTGCCGCCAGCTTCTTCCGAGTACTTATCCCGCCAGACTAATAATGCTAGCATAAAGGTGGTGGCCCTGGCGCGAGAGTTTATTCCCTCTGGCCCATTTCTACTTATTAGTACTATTAGTATCAGTAGTTCAGAAAGTCTGGGCCTAGGCCAACGAGCCTCCTTGTTCTTCTCTCGGCCCTTGGTCTCCGCAAATGATGCTGTTCCAACAAACCTCTGTGGTGGCCAATGCGACGTGCCCCAGAACCCTGAATACGACGCTGGTCTGGGGATTCCGGGGTTTCGTCCCATCTAAAACATTCGCTTGGCCGTGTTTTTGTTTGCATTTTTGCGACATCTTTTTTGCTAGGTGGCGAGATGCGAAATGTCTATCCAGAGCATCCAAAAAAAAAAAAAGAAAAGGTTCGGAAGCGCAAACAGGATCGCGAGCAACGCACTAAAATCAGACTATGGCGCTCGAGAACCAGGCTGAGAGGGAAAAAAAAAGCCACATCCTGCAAGTCCACACACTCTTTCTCGACTTGACCCCACACTCTCTCAAGGCTACGAGGGGTTGATGAGCCAGAGACGACTGACTGGCCGGGCTTACATGCACCGACCGGGGTTGTTGGAAGGTCTCGTGGCGCCGAGTTGGTTGCGAGATGATTGTCCCCCGGCCGGCACAACTCATCACTCACCTCCCGTAACGCTCCGCTTTAGCTCAAATTACGGATGCATTGAAAAGCCACGCCCGACTCTGATGATGCTGTGTGGCGTTTTCTTGGGGTAGCCGCTTTTTCGCAGCATACGACATGTTTTCGTGCTCCGGGATGCGGTGGCCCGGGGGAGGAGGAGGAGGAGGGAGGAGGGGACAGCTGCGAATGCATAACACGGCAACTTGGATCTAACCCCCCAGAATCATTTGGCGCGTAAAGAGAACATGGACAGCAGATTCCATTTGCATTCTGCACGTGGTCCTGTGCTTGCATCAAGATTCCCTGGCCGAGAGAAGGCCTCTGGCCAAGGAACACGACATGGCCATTCTACTTATTAGCTGTATAGAATATAAAGTGACATCTCGCATGTGATGAGCAAAAAAAGGAAAAGAAAAAAAAATAAAGACAAGAAAAGAAAAGCCCCAAGTAACTGGTCAGGTTCCAAGAGACATGCCCGATCCACGTTGGCTTGCAGGCGAGCTGCAAAAGTCGGGGTAGCTCCGTCCCCAGGATTGCTTGCTTGAACCCCCATCACCCCCCCCCCCTTCATCACCCTTCTCCTGACACCACAAAAAGTATTAATATAGGTAAGCCAGCCAGCCCGCCGCATCTCGTTTTCGTAGTGTGCTACACTGCATACATGTCTTACTCTCCCTCGCGTCATCTTGTTTCTCTTTCCATCGAATTGCGACAAGATCTGAACGAGGCCATCTATACAACGGGACTCTCTTACTTCCTCTCTCCCCCTCCTCTCTCTCCGACAACTCGGGGTGCAGCGCCCGCCTGCCTTTCTACAAATCAAACCTCGATTGAACAATACCCTACCTAGTTCACCCCGCGCAGCATACCTATTCTACACTGCAAAACTTTGCTGATATATACCCCATCCGTCTGTCTCCGTCATGGCCAACCCCTCTACGCGTCCCGTGGCTGGCGAGCCCGCCGACGACCTGGCTGTGGGCATCATCCCGACGGCCAGGCAGTCACTGCGCGACCTCTTCGTCTGGAAGCAGCGTGTCGTCGTCAGTAACGCCTACGGCGAGACGCGCTGCGAGTGGCAGGAGCCCGACAGGTTCATGAACCCCATCAGCCTCTTTGCCCAGCTCACCCCGAAAGCCTGGCTCTTCTTCATCGTTGGCTGGCTCGCCTGGGTCGCCGACGCCTTTGACTTCCACGCCCTGTCCATCCAGACCGTCAAGCTGGCCAAGTACTACGGCCGCACCAAAGCCGAGATCACCACTGCCATCACGCTCACCCTGCTCCTGCGATCCGTCGGCGCCGCCGCCTTTGGCCTCGCGGGCGACAAATGGGGCCGCAAGTGGCCCATGGTCTTCAACATGCTGGTTCTCGGCCTCCTCCAGATTGCCACCATCTACTCTAGCCAGTTTTCTCAATTCTTAGCCGTCCGCAGTCTGTTTGGTCTCTTCATGGGAGGTGTTTACGGCAATGCCATTGCCATGGCACTCGAACAATGCCCGTAAGTTTTCTTGTCCGCAAAAAACAGCCGCAGTCGCATCAGAATCTCTGCTAACACCGCTCAGCTCCAATGCTCGTGGCTTGATGTCCGGAATCTTGCAGCAAGGCTACTCTTTTGGCTATGTCTTGGCAGCATGCGCCAACCTTGGCGTTGGTGGCGCCGTTGACACTTGGAAAACTGTCTTCTGGATCGGAGGTATGATCTCTTGGCATCGCCGCCACCCGCGCACAGATCCCATACTGACGAGTTGTCGATAGCTGGTCTCTCCATCGCCGTCGGCCTCATTCGCATGGCTTTCCCCGAATCGCAGCAATTCATCGAGGCCAAAAAGCACGGCAAGAAGGCTTCCTCGCCCGGCGCCTTTTGGCGCGAGACCAAGCTGATGCTTTCCAAGGAGTGGAAAATGGTTGTGTACTGCATCTTTCTCATGACTTGGTTCAACTTCTACTCCCACACCTCGCAAGACTCGTACACAACCTTTATGCTTACCCAAAAGGAGCTGTCCAACAAAGGTGCCTCGCGCGCCTCCATCATGATGAAGGTTGGCGCTTGCGTTGGCGGCACCATCATTGGCTACATGAGTCAGTTCCTTGGTCGTCGCCGCACAATCATCGGCTCGGCCCTCATGTCCGCCATTCTCATTCCTGCCTGGATCCTCCCACGTGGTGAGCCTTCCCTCAGCGCGAGCGGATTCTTCATGCAATTCTTTGTTCAAGGTGCCTGGGGCGTCATTCCCATCCACCTCAACGAGCTCTCTCCGCCTGCCTATCGCTCCACCTTTCCCGGCGTCACGTACCAGATTGGCAACATGATTTCGTCGCCCTCTGCCCAGATTGTCAACGCCATTGCCGAGAAGACTTTTATTACACTCAAGAGCGGCCACAAGGTCGAGGCTTACGGTCCCGTCATGGGAATTGCCACTGCCATCATTGCTCTCGGCATCGTCGTGTCGACCATGTTCGGTCCTGAGAGACGTGGTCGTGCCTTTGAGAACGCTGTAGCTGGTGTCGAGACCTCGTCGTCAGAGAAGATGAGTGCCGATGAGGCGGACGAGGAAAAGGCCACGGTTGAGATGGCTGAGGAGAAGAAGTAAATGTCATGATTACGAGTATGCTTTATGTTTGATAGTTTGGGTTACCCTTTTTGAATTATCTACTAGTGACTATCCTTATTCCGCTTGCTGGAAAAAGCGGCTTGCTGAGATGGTGTAGTTCTCATGAAACAAACACAATAATGAGTTTATCAACCGTCAGCCGAAGAAAGCATGTGTTTGTGTGTGTGTGTGTGTGTGTGTGTGTGTGTGTCGCAAATTGTGATGGCAACCACCGGTATCATGAGCTGCGTGACGGCTTCGAGCTACCAAACTTTTATTACAAGGCTGAAAAAGGCTAGTTAGCTACTAGGTCCTGAACTATAGGAGCCCCAAT
Organism: Cordyceps javanica; assembly: GCF_051103115.1. NCBI lineage: Eukaryota > Fungi > Ascomycota > Sordariomycetes > Hypocreales > Cordycipitaceae > Cordyceps > Cordyceps javanica. The sequence continues at coordinate 3,382,351 of NC_139299.1, forward strand.
AGCCTGTTTTGAGAATCATGGCTGTTTGTGAATGTTTTTTTTCCCTACATTTTATGCAAAAGTTCATGGCACCAGCGTCACCACGCCAGCGGCTTTTTCCGTCGCCTGTAACATTGCTCTTCCCATCGTCCATCGCCGAATGCATCGCCGAATGCATCGTGCCGATCTTGGCATATATCTGCTGACAGGAGCTGACAACGTTCAATAGGCTTCTGCAGGGCCGAGACCAAATGCCACCCCCCCGCGTGGCCTTGCGGCGGGCGAGCGGGCGGGCGGGCGGCGACGATGCGCTCGATAAGTAGTACCTACATCTTTCGGTGTAGAGCGTCGGCGAAGGGGAGAGATCTTCTCTCGGGTCGGCTGCCTCCCCAAGTCACTGGGCAAGGCAAGGCAAGGCCCAGCATCCGGCAGTGTCGGCGCGGGCCATGGTCGACGTGGCCTCCATGCCCCCCCTGTTGCAGCTGCATTGCCGGCTGGCAAGATGGGAAAAAGAGACGGCGGACAGACGGAGGAACGGAAGGCTGGAGAGTCGAGAACGGCTTCTACATGGTGGTGGAAGGGTGTTGTTAACCTGGGCAATTGTCCAAAGGGTGGGTGGTGCCTCGTGATGCACATATTTTGGGGCCGAGCGCAGCGAGAAAGCATGCGCCCTGCCAAGAACCCGGACAGCGGCTCCTGTCGGCGATGCGGCGCCGCTGCTTACCGTGCAAGAGGGCACACACTCTTGCAGCAGAAATATCAATCAAGTTGGGCCTGGGGCGGGGGGGAGAGCGTATAGTGACGAAACTGCCGTGCTTGTATCCCGTACCGGCAGTACTGGTGGCCAGACGTGCCAAGGCCAGGAGAGCTTTGGCTCTACATATTGCTTACTTAGTAGAGATGAAATGGAAATGGCTGAAACCTTGCTCGGACGTAATGGAAAAGACCATGTTAGGCTCAGCATCTCGTCCAAGGGAAGTAGAATGAAGGCTATGATGATCTTGCATGTCGCCACACCAAAGTTGAGCAGCTTGATTGCCAGTACTAGGTATTAGGTGGCGACCTTGGAAGTTGTCGAGATGGGTCGACGAGAACTGGGCGTGACAAAAAGACCCTGCAGAGTTGCGCAACGACGGCCAATGCATAAAGGACATGGAAGGAGTGCGATCTGGCGGCGATGGATGCAAGACTCATAGGTAGCCCGACACTGTCTACATGGCTTTTAGTCAAGACTTAGTTATGGGGTAGCCAAAGTAGCCCGCGAGGTCACCAGCCTGCTTGGGGCCAAGGAGAGCGAATAGACACCTGCTGAGACCATCTAGGGGTACCTCTTGGGTGTGCCTTTGGTAGTCGCCTTGAGAGCCGGCATAGCTTGGTGTGAGACAGTGTGTTCGTGGCAAGTGAAGCCTGTATACCCGTCCATTGGGGGCGATGAGGTCAGGCGGAGGGAGAGGCGCGCCCCCGGTCGACATGGAGACGGTGTGTCGTGCAATATTTTCCTAGGATTGAAGAGAGCTGGCACTCTTGTGTGCCCAGCCGACACGAGAACGTTGTTGCCGATATATTTATTTTTACACGCACGGCGGCCAGTCATGATGTTGATGAGAAGCACAAAAGCTGCTTTTGGCAGGGCAAAGCGAGAAGCGTGCTACCCCACACCTGACCCAAGCCGCCGTCGAGCCGTCCAGCATCACCACCAAGCTGCTGCTGCTGTCCAAAGCTTTCCCGACCCAAGTATCTGATTGCAACAGCCCGATTGCAACCGATTGCAAACAAAGCACGCCCGCACACAAACGACCCGGTCGCATTCTCGACAAAAACATATATACCCATTGCGGCCGGAAGAAGCGCTTCAATTACCGGACAAAGCACCCCCCCCCCCCCCTCCGCCTCCTCTCTCTCTCTTGCTCCTCGCCCCAGCTTCAGCTCAGCCCAGCCCAGCCCAGCAGCAATGGCGCCCAAGAACGAGGGCAAGGCCGCCGACGCCGAGCCTCGCTTGGAGGTCAAGAAGCCCAAGAAGAAGAAGGTGCTGCTGATGGGAAAGTCGGGCTCCGGCAAGTCGAGCATGCGGAGCATCATCTTCAGCAACTACATTGCGCGCGACACGCGGCGGCTGTGAGTTTCCCTCGCCCATTTTTTCCCACCCCCAGCTCGTTTTTCCCAACTGGGCGAGGACCTCGTCCGGGTGGTGACGGGGTACACTCGTCCAGGAGTCAACTCTTTGCTTCTTCTTCTTCTTCTTCGTAACTGACAAGTCCCCGTTCTTGCTACGGATACCGACCAGAGGCGCGACCATTGACATTGACCTCTCCCACGTCAAGTTCCTCGGCAACCTGACGCTCAACCTGTGGGACTGCGGCGGCCAGGAGGCCTTTATGGAAAACTACCTGTCGCAGCAGCGCGTGCACGTCTTCTCCAACGTGGGCGTGCTCATCTACGTCTTCGACATTGAGTCGCGCGACGTCGACCGCGACCTGGCCACGTACGTGTCCATCCTGTCGGCGCTGCTGCAGTACTCGCCCGGCGCCAAGATTTACATACTCGTGCACAAGATGGACCTGGTGGTGCCCGCCTCGCGCGAGTCCGTCTACGACGAGCGCGTGCGCATCGTCCGCCAGCGCTCCGCCGAGTACGTCAGCTCCGTCGGCGGCGACCCGGCCCGCGTCGACATCACCCCGTTCGCCACCTCCATCTGGGACCAGAGCCTCTACAAGGCCTGGGCCAGCATCATCCACGACCTCGTCCCCAACCTCGCCGTCATCGAGCACAACCTCGCCAACCTCGGCCTCGCCATCGAGGCCGAGGAGATCTTGCTCTTTGAGCGCACCTCCTTCCTCGCCGTCTCCTCCTGGACCTCCCGCGAGGCCACGCGCAACCCGACCGAGGACCGCCTCGAGCGCATGTCCAACATCATGAAGCACTTCAAGCAGAGCATCTCCCGCTTCACCGGCACGCCCCGCAACGCCGAGCAGTTTACCCGCATGGAGCACAAGGCCGGCACCCGCTTCAGCCTCTTCATCCTCAAGTTTACCACCAACACCTACCTCATGGTCGTGCTGCCGCCAGGCGAGGGCCGCTTCAACTCGGCCATGCTCAATTGCCAGATTGCCATTGAGCACTTCAAGTTTCTCGACGCTCCCGGTGGACAGCCACGCGCCGTGTAATCTTTTTTTTCCTTTTTGAGCTTCTCTTGACACCTGCTCATTCTGCAGGCGTCCTTTTTTTTTTCATTCGCTCTTGTTTCGTTTTTTTGGCGTTGGAGGCGTGGCAACGAATACCATGTTTATTAGCAAAGCTAGTCGCACTAGACAGACGCACAGGACCTAAATCTTGGCTGTTTTGATGTCTATCGAAATACGTGTACAATCATGTTGATGTGTCTTTTTTTTTCTTTCCATCTTCCCGTGCTGGGCTGCAGCTGTCTCGTCTAACTGCTAGCGCCTCCTCCTCTACCTATAATCTCCCCCAGAGTCTATTTCCACTTGACAACCGCAGTACCTCCCTTCTTAAACTCGGACATTTCTCCAAGCACCAAACTCTTATCCGTGTGCTCTTTGTTGGGAAATGTGGTGGCCAGCACCCAAGGGCGCGTTTGTGTCTCTGCCGATGCTCTGCCGATGAAGCTGTAGACGTCGCCGAGGGTGCTGGTCGTGTTGAAACGAGCGGGCAGCCTCGTGCCGTCGGGTAGCTGTAGCCGGATCGTGACGGTGGGTTGCGACGCGTCAATGTCGGGGATGGGACTGCTGGGAGCGGCACTGCCGGTAGCGGCAGAGGTCCGGGACGCGGCCGGCGCAGCTGCAGGGACCGAGGCCGGAGCGCCGGGGACGGGGCTTCCCAGACGCTGGCCGGAGCCGGAAAAGGGCTTGTACTTTTTGGGAAGCGCCTTGTATGGGGTATCGTGCTGCTCGAGCTTGACGTCGACGGCCTGGTCGTGCTCAACATTCATGAGGTGCAGGGGCGCGCGGCCGGAGCGGATCATGGAGAGGTCCATCTGGTTGGCGGGGTCGTCGAAGCGTCGCAGCTCGCCGTCGTCGATGCTGAACCCGTCTTGCCAAATGTGCAGCACGCGCTCGATGGGCTGGCCGGCGCGGGGCCGGACGGGGCCATTGGGGTCGGGGATGCTTCGGCTCTCGACGCCGTCACCACCCAGCGTCATGCCAGTGCCGCGAAACTGGTGCGAGGAAGGGTTACTCGATTCGTCTTCGGACTCGGGGCGCCCAGCGTTTCTATATAGTCCAGACGTCAGCAAACGCGGCATGGGGATAAGCGTTTTCTGCCGCCCTCGCCACGGCACTCACTCTCTCGCCTTGGCCAGAATGTCGCTGATAATCTTTCTCGGGCCGTTGTCCTGCTTGGGGTCTTGCACCGCCAGACCAGACTTTTCTCCGCCGGCGAACAGGTTGCCGCGGTTCTCATCCTCGTCGTCCTCAAAGTCGTCCTCGTCGTCCTCGTCCTCTTCCTTGTGAGGTACTTCTTGCCTGGAGCTGCTCAGTGAGCCCAGTGTAGCGACTCCCTTGCGCTTGGGTTGGGCGGCGGCCGATCGCGGCGGTCGCGCGGCGGATGCTGGCGCGGGTCGGCCATCAAGGGTCCGGGGACCCGTGTAGGCGGCATCGGCGGCGGTCGAGGAGTCTGCTTCGGCGCCTTCGTCCTCGTCTTGAAAGTATGAATTGGTAGCGGCAGACACTTGCCAGCCAGTGGCCTCGAGATACTGTGTTGCCTGTTCAGCGAGCGGTTAGCATGTGTGTTATCGCGGTGCTAGTGGCGGGGGGAGGTGGCTGTCATCGTACCTTGTCGGCGCTCGCGCCAGTGATCGAGCAGAACTCGCTAACGAGGCCATCTTTATCGCTATCAGCCATCTTTCTCGCGTAGTGATTGTAAGTACAGAGACTTTCGGGGGCGGTATTGACTGGGTTGGGCGGAGAACGAATGATGTGGAAGCGAGAAGAGGAGCTTCACATTGGCCAGCTCTCCAAACGGTCTTTCGTCATTGCAATTGCCTGCAGCACTTACTTTTAGCGCTCTGCTTCCCTGCAAACTTGCTAGGGCGGGGAGCTACTCCACCATAGCACCTAAAGAGGTTAGCGTGAAATGCCGATATGTCAGCTTGACCTTTATTCATCATATCCAAAGTTGAGTTGGGCATGGCATCAGCGGATTGATTTTCAGCTGCAAAAGTAATGTTCACGAGACGAAGCTCGAGTAGCGATAATGATGAAGAATCGACTTGAAGTCTAGCGAGCTCGCTGTCTAGTAGGTGTTCATTCATCGGCTCGATAGACGCCTTGACAAAGTAGCACGCGTCGACAGCACATTTCTAAGAACGGGCTATGCGATGTGCAAACTATATTGACGAACAAAATCACGTAGCTATCTCCAGTCGTCCCTCATAGGACTACATCTCTTCAATCCGCAAACTTCATCTCGGTGTTTGGCTTCCTGCCCGTGATGACCCCCCCCCCCCCCGCTCCCTTCCTAACCTGGCTCCTCGAAAGATGAAACTATTGCATTTCCGCGTGCTAGGTTCATGTAAAGAAAATGACTGAAATTTTTGGATTTTCCGAAACGGACAAAAGTTTTGATATTATCACCGACTGAAGTATGCTGAAGCATGATATTATCATCACGCAGGGTTTGTGGGGTTCATTGTCACTAGTTGGTACCAAGCTTCATCTACGAAGCAGTGTTCACTTGCCCATTTACTCTTGGGAGCCTCACTGGTACAATTTCGAAATTTAGCCGAGGTCTTTGTCCTCATTTCACTTCACCGGAGACCATTCGCCGCGACAAGATGCCTTTTTCTACGGAACTTACTCAGAGGCTCGGAATCCAATGTATGATTCATCTGGGAACAACAAAAAGATGATGACTGATAAGCTGTCCAGTACCTATTGTGCAAGGTGGCATGCAGCATGTCGGAACTGCAGATCTCGCTTCCGCTGTCTCTAATGCTGGTGGCCTTGGGTTGGTAACCGCTCTAAACTTCCGGCCGCCATCAAAGTTTCGCGATGAAATTCGGCGATGCCGCTCGCTGACCAAAAGGCCATTCGGCATCAACATCACGATGATGCCCAGCATCATGCCGGTAGACTACGATGCGTATGCTACCATAGCTATCGATGAAGGTGTTCATATTGTTGAAACTGCTGGCAACACTCCTGAGCCCGTGATTGGTAAGCTGAAGAAGGCAGGAATAGTCGTCATCCACAAGTGTACCAGCCTCCAGCATGCCGAGGCGGCTGTAGAGCTGGGCGCAGACTTCATCACCATTAGCGGTGTTGAGAGCGCCGCACAAGTCGGCGAGTCCAACTTGACAAATTTCATCCTGTTCAGCCAGGCGCGCCAGAGGCTCAGCGTCCCGTTCATCGCCAGCGGCGGCTTTGCAGACGGCGCAGCTCTCGCTGCGGCCTTGGTTCTCGGTGCAGCCGGTATCGACATGGGCACCCGGTTTATGACTACTGCCGAGTCGCCCGCACACCCGAACATCAAGAACACAGTTGTGCAGGCCGAAGCGACTGATACATCTTTGGTGCTACGGCGCTGGCGCAACACGTTCCGTGCCTACAACAACCAGGTCGCTCGCAGAGTGCTCGATATTGAAGAGAGCAGCGAGACTGGCAACTTTGAAGAAGTGGCAGATCTTGTCATGGGCCGCCGCGGCAAGGAAGTTTTCACAAGTGGCGACCCGGAGCGTGGTGTAAGTGATTCAACCACGTTGCTCCAGAGTGACTGCGCAGCTAAAATTCAACAGATTTGGACGGCCGGGCAAGTAATGGGACTCATTCATGATATTCCCACGTGTAAGGAACTGTTATCTAGAATGGAACAAGAGGCAGAAGTTGCACTGCAAAAGACACATCTGCTCCAAGCTTCGCCAGCCAAGCTGTAATGTGGCAAGGGGAAGCATGCGCTACATAGTTTCGATGTCTAGAAATCATTAGTATCAATCGTAACAACTTTCTCTAAGGATAAATCTGCGAACTAATTTAGGCATGCGACTTTATCAATTGAATGTACGAGTTTCCCTTTTGAGAGCTACTTGCCCATCAGTTACAGAGTCTCAGCCGCGGTGGAGCAACGGCAGCCTCGGCTAGGATGGCCACCTGAGGAATACTCTCTCCAAAAACACCATCAAAGCTGTTATAACGATTAACAACTTGCTTAAGAATTAAGTATGCAGCGAGAGGCCCAAGAGTCTCATGAAGCAGAGGAAGCAGCCGACAGATCTGAAGGCTCGCGAGCTCAGGGGCCCAGAGTTGCGGGCAGGCCACGAGCCGACGATTCGACATCAGATTCAATGACTACGGTACGCTAGCAGATTAAGAAGAAACTAGAATTAGTTGTTAATTGTTGAAATACAGAGGCGAAGATTGCAGCTTCGCCGTTCACAGCAAACATACAGAAAAAGAAAAGAGGCGGCTAGCAAAGGCCATGAGCAACGTGCTGCTCATCTAGAAGCAACAGTCTGTAACTTGGAGCAGATGCTGGCCAAGTTTGAAGCACATGCCGTTGAATCAAATGTGGATGTTCACTATCCTAGTCTTCATGCAGAGTTACAGAGTATGCGAAACTATCTGGCAAACGAGAAGACTGCCACACCGACTACGAAAGTTCCCAGCATCGCACCGAGAGGATACCAGCAGGGTCGGTATGTGAGCAATGATGACCAGCTAGCCCCTGACGCGGCCATAAACGAAGTGAAGCAAACTACAGAGCAGGAGGATCTTGGGTGCACTTTGCTGTCTGCCCACGCGGCTTTGGATCCTCTTCCTTCCCTTCCGCAGTCCGCTGGCTCGCTGGCGGCTCTTTGTCAGGTTGGCACTCAGATGATGCCCGAGCTACCAGGACCTGTGACGTATAGCCACAACGAAGTCTCATTCTCGCGCAGGCTGCAGCGGAACTGCATCGAGTTCTCGCTTCGGTTGTACGCCGACGAGCGGACCGACCCTGGCAGACTCTACCGCGTATTCCGGCTTGTTCCCTGCGTGCAGGACAAGAAGCGCACCCTCCCGACTATCCAGAAACTGCTTCGATCCGGGCCGGGGGAGGTTCTCGAGGTGGCCCAGCAGCCATTCTACCGCATCGGCGGCGCGGGCGGGCATTACCCCCACTACGACGACGACGGTAACCCCTGCCCGCTTCCCAACACCAGGTTGCCCAAGCGGCTCCTGGGGATTCCATACCACGTCGACACGACATCGGCATGCTACCAGGAGCACCTTCGGGTCTACGATCTTGATCAGGAGTGGTTCGACTGCCAGGATGTCGCCGGGTACCTCCAAGACATGGGTTTCGCCAACGCCGCCGATCGCGTGCCGGGCCTCGGGCCGATGGCGCGGCCGCAGTACGACTTTAATATGGACCTCTTTCTCCAAGGCAGGTCGAATAGATGTTTCTTCCGTTGGGCCGCACTAACCTCCAGTGCAGAGTTGATTCCGGCGGCCATCATGCTGGGCCGGGCGCCGGGTTTCAGGCGGGCTGCCGTCGAGGCCGCCTTCGGAAAGGCTCGACAGCTGCCACAAAGCAGCTGGACCACTATTGAGCCTTTATGATTCAAGACTCATCACTACAAATGCTCAGTGTATATTGAGTGAATACGCCAAGAGCTGTTCATGTAAGTAAAGAATCTCCGAGACTCTGCCACTGATCAACCATTGCTAATGCTTGATACTTAGCGACATCTTGGATTCGGCAATTGTGGACCACGTCCCGCGTTCGCAACTGCCACGGGAAGCACACGCTATACCATTGGTGACTGTGACATCACTTGCACCGACGATGCGGAGATGAGACTATGTAAAGTGGCGGCACAGATCTTGACGCAAACAGGGCCAATGAGACATTGGTTCCTTTATGAATTGTCTCACACAATTAGACTATTATGAATCAGATTGCATAAGGCTTTCATATCGGAAATCTACGTAAGGTGGTGTAGATCGAAAGCTCACCAGATAGGAGTCCCTCCATCTGAAGGTACACATCAAAGAGTCTCTAAGAGACTTGACCACAATCAACATACTGCCACAAGGAACCACCTGAGTACTTACAAGCTACATATGTACTTCCAAAATACGCCACCATGCACCAATTTTGCGGATCCGAGGTGCGGCCCCGCTAGCATTCACTAGCTACCTGTGCCACTCACCCACCTGGCTTTCTTACAACAGCAATATCCGGGCGATCAATAAGCGCCTATGCCCACCGGATTTCGAAGCGAAGAGGCAAGTTCCGAAAGTGACACCGGTTTATAAAGCGCGGGGTATCTCGTGGTGCTCCATCTCTTCCTCGTCATTCAAGTTGCTGAAACTTTGCGCATCATGGCTTCAGGCAATCTTAGATCCGAATATGACATCATATTTGCCGGAGGTGAGTTTCTTCATAGCAGCCATTGCACAGAGTCGTGTTTTGACATGCGAATAGGCGGCAGTGCGGCGTGTGTTACAGCTGGCCGGCTCGCGAAAGCTGATCCGAAGCTGTCCATCCTGTTGATTGAGCAAGGCCGCAACAATCTGGACGACCCCACCGTAGTCACTCCGGCCTTGTTCCTGAGCCATCTATTTACAGGAAGCGAAACCGTCATGTTTCGCTCCGCAAGAAAAGAGTCGAATCTTGCTGACCGCTCATTGGCGGTTGCTTCGGGAGGAGTTCTCGGCGGTGGCTCCTCCATCAACTTTACCATGTACACACGAGGTCGGTATTGGCCTCGAACCACGCTCGGTCATGCTGAAGCTAATACGTGGACACAGCATCGGCTGTCGATTTTGACTCTTGGAAGACTGAAGGCTGGGATGGAAAAAGCATGCTCGCGCTTGCCAACAAGGCAGAGAACCACCAACTGGACGATCCAAAGATTGACAAGAGAGCCCACGGCCACACCGGTCCTATCCAAGTCAGCTATGGAACGCACCACCCAAACATGAATCACGATGACATTTTCGATGCGGCGGAGTCTCTTGGAGTGCCTCACGTGTCCAACTTGCAGGACTTTGAAGTCGGCCATGGCTTCGAGCACTGGGCCAAATACATCAGCCCGGACGGCAAGAGGCAAGATACGGCTCACTGTTATATCCATCCGTTGATGAAATCTGGCAACTATCCTAACCTTCACATTCTGCCTGATTCAATTGTGACTCGCGTCAAGTTTGAAGGTACCCGCGCCATTGGCATCGAGTATGAGCCGACCTCGAACCGAAATAAAGCAGCACCAAGCTTCATCGCCGCCCGGAAGCAGGTAGTCGTAGCAGCTGGTGCTCTGAATACACCACTCTTGCTGGAGAGATCAGGCGTTGGCAGAGCCGAACTGCTTCGCAAAGTCGGAATCGATGTCATCTCGGATCTTCCCGGCGTAGGGGAGAACTACCAGGACCACAACTTGATCACTTACCGGTACAAGGCCTCGTTGACGCCGGAGACGTCATTTGACGGCCTTCTCAGCGGCCGGGAAGACGTCGCCCAAGCCATGGCCGCGGGGTCGTCCAAGATGGGCTGGAACGGTCTCGACGTGGGCGGCAAGCTGCGGCCGACCGAGGACGAGGTCGCGCAGCTCGGCCCGGCCTTCCGAGAGCGCTGGGAGCGCGACTTCAAGCACCAGCCCTCGCGGCCCGTCATGCTCCTGGCCTACTTTTACGGCTACTTTGGCGACCACGCGGCGCTGAACGAGCCCGCCGACAACCCCGCGCACTACATGACCAGCGGCGCCTACACGGCGTACCCGTACGCGCGCGGGAGCATCCACATCACGTCGGCGGACCCCCGCGCGCCGCCCGACTTTGCGACGGGCTTCCTCGAGGACCCCGTCGACCTGACGAAGCAGGTGTGGGCCTACAAGAAGCAGCGCGAGATCATGCGCCGCAGCGACAAGTACGCCGGCGAGGAGCCCACCAGCCACCCGGCCTTTCCCGCGGGCAGCGCGGCGGCCTGCCGGGACGGGCCCGCGGTCGCGGTCGCGGGAGGGTTCAAGAGCGTGCAGGACCGCGCCGGCCTGCCGCCGATCGAGTACAGCGCAGACGACGACGAGGCGATCAGGGACTGGATCCGGTCGCACCTCGAGACGGCGTGGCACTCGGTGGGCACGTGCAAGATGGCACCGCAGGACGAGGGCGGCGTGGTGGACAAGGACCTCAACGTGCACGGCACGCAGGGGCTCAAGGTGGCGGACCTGTCCATCGCACCGGAGAATGTCGGCGCCAATACCTATAACACGGCGCTCATTGTCGGGGAAAGGGCGGCCGAGATTATTGGCAGAGAGCTCGGTATCGCAGTTTAGCTATATAACAGACTGTTCTCTCAAAATTCAGATTGCTGATTCAGGCAATACAGTTTTGAATCCTCTGTTGTACTATTTAAACCACAAACGTAGCCTCTATCATGGTATCCCGTGTTCACATCTGCGCAGGTCTGTTATGCTACTTCTCTCCTGCGAATACTACTTGACGTCGTCCAAATCCAAATTTTCAAACTCGGTCTCGACCGGCTTCGTCTCCGCCACCCTCCGAGGAGGCAGTGCCGGCGGAGGACCCTTGGGCAGCAGCACCACCGGCTTCGGCACAGTCTCTTCTGCATCGCTATATTCGCTGTCGTCATTGCCATGCTCGTTGGACCGATCTAATCGGCCGTCTTGCCCAGATGCATAGGGACTCTCTGCCTTCCCGTCGATGTGCTCGCGGTGTGCCTCGTAGCTGGGCGGCGGCAGACCGTCGTCCTCCTGCTCGGGGACAACCGTGTGCTTTGTCAGGATACGGGGGCTGGGGCTGCTCGTCGCGGGACTCGTGTCTGGCGTCGCGTCGCTGCTGCCCGTCTGCGTGGCGGCGTCAGAGGTGGTGATGACGCTGCTGCCATGGCTCCAGCGCGGGTTCTGGGCCAGGGCGGCGGCGGCGAAGCTCCTCGATCGGTGGTGGGAGGAGGAGGGGGTGGCGGCCGATGCCGTGTTCGCGCGGGGCCGGTAGCTGCCGCTGCGGGGACGGAACTCGAACTGCTCGCTGGACACCCTGGCGTGGGAGCCGGCCTCGACGATGCCGAGACCTTGCTTCTCGAGCGCCGCCACGCCGTAGGGGTCCGGGTCGCCCTCCTCGGGGAAGCCAAACGTAGACGTCGGCGACGCGAGGCTCAGGTCCCCCGGGGCCAGCTCGTGCTCGAGCTCCTCCATGATGCGGTCGTCGACATCTGCGCGGCCCTCTGCGGCCTTGAGGGTCTCCATGAGCCTGCGCGTCTCGCGCGGCGGGCGCCGCACCTTGCCGGCGAGGATGTCGGCGGCGCCGACGGACGTCTCGTTGTAGAAGCGCGCGTTCTCGTCGGTGCGCTCAATCACGACGGTGCCGTCGACCTGCACGCCGGCGTAGAAGCCGCGCGACTTGAGGTAGGTGAAGACGGGCCGGTTCGCCGGCTGCTTCCACCTGCCGTCGTTTTCGAGCACGCCGCCGACGCCGACGGGCCCGGCGACGGCGCTGATCTCGCCGCCGACGGTGGCGCGGATCCTGGTAAAGGCCGCGAGCGCCTCGCGGCTGTTGATGACGAGCACGCAGTCGTAAATGTCGACGCCCACCAGGAACCCCAGGCCGGCGGTGTGCAGCATGATGCCCGACGGCGGCGACCACTCGCCGTCGTCCTGCCGCGCGACCAGCACGCCGGAGCCGCCGGCGCCGGAGATCCAGAGGCCGGTGCGCATGGTGGTGAAGATGGCGAGCCCGACGGCGTTTTGGATGACGCTCTGGGGAATTTTTTTCAGGACTCGCTGTTTTTGCTTCGGGCCGTCGCCGTCGCCCCCGTCAGTGCTGGTGCTGGGGGACGACTCTTCGGTGTAGAAGCCATCCTCTACAAGAATCATGTTAGCTTTGAAAATCGGTAGCACCGGTCGCGGCGGGACCTTTAGAGAAAAAGCCAAGAGCTGTTTAGCTTTGAGGTGCGACGTACTACAAAAGGACTTTAGAATTCTGGCGGCCTTGTCGCTCTCTTTGTCGAGAGTTGTTGGCCAAAAGGCCTCGCTGCCGATGCGATTGGAGAGTCTGTTGATTGGTGCGCCGAGCTTGTCGACGACTTTGAAGGCCTTGTCGAAGCCCTTTTTGCTTTCCTTCTTGGTTGTGTCCCAGGATGGGAGATATGACGCAATCTTTTGCATGGCGACGAAGCCTTGGCCGGCGACGATGCGCTGCTGACACTACCTAGTCCTAGTATAGGTGACGCGCGGCAGGAAGTGGTTGGCGAAGCAGGCAGGCAGGCGGGCAGGCAGGCAGGCGGGCAGGCAGGCAGGCGGGCAGGCAGGCAGGATAATTGCTGGCGACGGAGATCAATCTTCAGATATGTTTATGGCAGGGCGAAATAAAAGCGAAAGAGTTCCAGTGCCCGTTGTGGTTTTTTTAAGCAAACTGGTATGACGTCTCTGCCGAGGGTGCCGGATGGCGGAGCTGCTCGGCTGACGCGGCTGACAATTCCGGCCCCGGCAGACTTGCGATCAGTCCGAGGGAGCTCCACCACTGGCCGGCTTCTACGGGGAACACCAAGAAAAGAGAGTGTCTCGTCCAATCGGACTGAATAGGGTAGTCTGGAAAAGACCAATTAATAACTTGTCAGATCTTTCAGCTCTTGTTGGCTGGCTGGATGCTAGATGAGCGTCCCGAGATGGCGCAGGTTGCTACTACCGTGCCTGCTTCAACAATAAGCACCAAACGACCCGAATCGAACGATAACTTGCTTTTCAAAATCATGAGCTTGAATGAACCAGCCCGAAAAACAAGAGCAGACCCTCCGCCATCTACTCAGAGTACAAGCCAGTTCGCCTTTACACAGCCTGCTAGTCGTTGAAGATATCTGGCCGTGTTACCTTGACGGCCACGAGGTAAATCCTGACAGGTTGACTTGCGTGACATATTCACTCGAGAACCACGTGCGAACAGTAAATGAAAGCTTTTCCAAGAAACGGGAATAAATATGAAAAAAAAAGTCGCGTTGTGGCCATCGCGAGTAAACCAATCATGACGTCAGCCAAGCCGGGATGCGGTAATGGTCGGAAATAGCCACTGTCGCTAAAGTAGCCAGACCAGATGAATTCAGCTCTTTGTACAATAAACATACTGCCAAACGGATGTGGAGACGTTTGATTTTCGGATCGGGACTGTGTCTATTGTAAAACCCTGTCCATACTGCCGCACCCTTTCTTTCATCTCACCCTGTTTGCGCGGAGCAGGCCACAGCCATGACCTCTTGTGAGTAACTAATACGGGAGGAAGGGGAGTTTATTATGTCAATGATGGCTTAGCTAAGACCACAAAAAAGTGTTCTTTTCAACAAAAACCGCAGTCGCGACCGCACACCAGCTTCCGTTGTCGCTTGATCGAGACAGAGTCCTCAGTGTCCTTCACGATGCGACGCTGTTGCCCCGTATCCTGTGGCCGAACAGCGTGCTGTCGGACAGAAGGCAGACCCTGTCCGGCCTGGAAGGGGTGCTGAGCGACGGAGGCGTGAGCGTGTCTCTGTTCAAGCTGACCGATGGCGTCACCTGCGCAGAGAAGGTTGGTGGCTTCACAATGACGGTCTCGTACAGCATCGCGGACGGCGAGGCACACTGGCAGGGCAGGGACAAGCCGCGTTGCTTACGGCTGCAGGAAGAGCGCTCGGTTCGCACCTTTAAACCTATTGCCAGCTTTATCAGGTTTAATAGCGAGTCGCCCGTGAAGACGCAGCACCTGCTGCGTTTTTTCGAGGCATTCGGCGAGAATGGCGGCAACGCGACGTTGGCGCTAGAGAGCATTGCTGCAGCTGAGTCGAAGGGTGGGAAGCCTAAAGTATCTTAGCTCTGGAGAATCTCAGGCCTGGTATTTCAATCACTCTGATCAGGCTGACAGTGTATACATGATTGGCATGTTCGATGGTATCAGACGTCGCTTGGTAGTCGACGCGAGCCGCAGTCGGGAATTGCCCCCTAGTAGGCGCAGTGGGCAGCCGCTCGGCACGCTTGGTATACCGTTATCATGGGAAATGGGTTATCAATGCTTCTGAAGTTGCAAGGACCCTGGGTAGTCATCCGTTTTTGTGACGCCTCGTGGTGCGTGTTTGTAGGCCAGTGATTATCAGCGTCGAAGCTCTATTTGAAGCATGGTCGACAAGGGCCGGATCCCACATGCAGAATCGCTCATGGCAAATGAACGCGGATGCACTGACCGAGCGGCGACTATTGTTTTTGCGCGGTATTGTTTCGGTTGATGATGATGATGATGACATGCACGAATTGGACGTAGCATGTGGCGGGGTGAGTGGCTACGTGGCGGGGTATTTGGAAGGAGGCACAGGGTCAGAGTCGTAAACGTAAGTCGTAAACGTAAAGCTTCCACGGGAGCATGACAATGATTACTCTCATAAATTGACGACCATGAGAAACCAAGAAAATAAAAAACTCAATCGAAAAGAAATACAAGAAACCGAACCAGATTGAATGCCTGACTAGGAAAATCATGTTGGGGAATCAACTAGATACCCTGTAGCATGCCCTGGTACAGATTACAGTGGCTGGTTCTATAGGACTGCTTTAGTGCTATGAGCCGCTAGACAGAACTAGCTCGGGGTGGCTGGAAACCTGCTGGAAGCCTGCTGGAAGCCTGCCTCAAGCTTGTTGAAAACGGGCTTGTAACCTGCTGTTCAGGGCACAGATGTACTTCTGAGCAGCACTCTATGGGCAATCGTACGGGGTTCTGCTATGAGTGACAAAAGGCCTACTGCTAATAGTACTAAGACAACAGAGCAACGGCCCAACAACAAGTCCCCACTTCGAGTAGTAATAAGAGCCACGCAGAATTCCAGACTCAAGTGACGCTTCTCTCGTCTCTCTTCTGTCGCGCCTCCATCTATCTGCACACTCTGAGACAACCCTCGGTTTGCGCCACCCGCGCTGCCATTCTGCCTTGTGCGAATCCATCTTGCCAAGCTCGAGATGCTTCTTTGAATTCTGCAAACTGCAGGCGGTTCTTTTTTTTTTCTTTCTATACTTGTTGTCTCTTAACTCGACTACTCATCTATCCGTCCCTCATCCCATGCTCACCCCATCACCACCACCAGTCTCAGCCTCCTCCCTGAGCCCTCGCCACCGAGGACTCGTCGCCCCGAAACGACCACCGCCATCATCGCCATGGCCTTCCTAGAGGACCCCCGCCTGCGACAGCGCTGGAACCAAATCACGCACGACGCCGAGGCCGTCACCGAAAACGCCGCCGCTGGCATCTGGTCCTTCCAGCAGCACTACATTAACCCTTGCTTCGGATACCTGGGCGACTCGTTCGAGCAATGCACCGCCCTCTGTCTGGGCGACCCGGACGAGCGCCTGCGTCGCCGCAGGGAGCGCGAGCGCGGCCGCGCCGGTGCCGAGTACTCGTTCGACTTTTACGACGACTGGTATGGCCAGGACGACTCCCACGACGGCGGCACACGCCCCAGTTTCTTCGGCGCCTGGGCCGGCGAGGACTGGGACCGCCTCCTGGCCGGCAGCGGTAGCCAGCGCAAGCATCTCGGAGGCGAGGGCACCACTGTCGAGCAGCCCCGGCGCAAACGCGGCATGAGCTACGGAACCAGGGGCGCCCGCCGCAAGACGAGCGAGCACGATCCCACCATCATCCCCAGCACCCAGCCCATCGGCTTCCTCAGCAAGCTGCCCTGGAAGATGGGCGGCACCCTGCGATACAAACCTAGCGCCGCCGATCTTCAGGATCATCCCGGCAAACAGGAGAATCCCGAGACGGCACCCCTCCTCGGCACCGATGACAACGACGACGACGACGAGTCTGACTATGGCCAGCTCGTCGTCCCCCGCAAGCGAAGTGGCACGACAGGTTCTAGTGGAACCGGAAACACGTCGGACTCCTACCGTTCCCGGGGTGATCTATTTCCATCCGATGGTGAGGGTGAAGAAGATGCAGTAGTCCTCGACGACGACGTCACCTATGACATGGTGCGAAATGACCGTAGCAGCGGGAGAAGCGACGGCACCAGAAGCAGCAAGGGCAAACGACCGGCTCAAGGCGGAGGCTTCTTTGCTACGCGAACCCTCTCGAGAACAACGATAGCATCCAACTCATCCGCTGATACCATGCCCCTGCAACGCTCCATCTCGTCTCTGGCCATCAGCCCAGCAGCCGTGGAGCGCGTGCCGTCGCTGCAAGACTTGCAGATGGAGGAGGATAGGCTGCAGGATGAAGAGGACCAGGAAATTGCGCGAAAAAGGGAAGCTGCATCGCAGCTCGCGGCACAACTCGGCCTGTCCCCCATGAGTACCGAGACCTACTCCGGCGCGGAGCCCAAACAGCAGCCACTATCAACAATAGACGTACAGATACAGCAGACCCAACAGAAAGAGCCCCAGCAGCCTCGAGACACTGCCAACGCTGCCCCTAGCGAACAGCGACGCAAAGTCAAGTCGCGGCAAGCCTCGCAAGCAAGCCAGCAAGGTTTTGTGCCTGCGCGACTGCCGCACTTTGGCTCATGATTTTTTCATATTCAGTCAGACATGTTGCGCACACGCACCTCTGTACATATTATGACGTGAACGGTTGCATTGGTTGGGTAGGCTGCACATTGTCCCCACGCCGGGTTCTTAAAAATGGGACACACTGCGAGATGGAATCGCCGGGCATGTTGAATTAGCGTTGTATTGCTTGACTTTTTTTTGTGTTTTCTCGAGACCAAAAGTTGCCTCGATGGAGTTTTTGAATGGGACGGCTTATTTCGTGCTTGCTACTCTGTCTGGCTTTCTTCGGCTTGGGCGTTGTATGTTTACCTGGACTGCTGTAATGCGGGCCTCAGCGCGGCACATATAAAGACATTGACGTTTCACTTCCCGTGCACGCATGCATGCACAACTACAATGTAACACCCCAGTAATGGTACCTGTTTAGGAAGACCCTCTCACGTCGCGGGCCAACGTCATAGCGTTGCCCCGGATGTGGGCGGGCCAACTGTCCTAGAATCCGGGGTGATGGCGCCCAGATCGATAAGCCTCGGTCGCATTTACCCCACAGTTGCATCGTACAGACGATATATCACAACAGCCATATAACCGTGTACCTTTATTCCGCCGTCCTACATTTATGAAGCCGTTTCATATGATTGACACTGCATATATTACCCTCTTTCCCCTCGTTTCCGCCCCCAATTTTCGGTAACCAATCCGCCAACCTGCTAACGCAAGATGAGACGCGACCAGAAGCTCTCCCTCCTTCAGGAACCCGCCCGGGCGAGACTACGTACCCATCCCTCGGACACAGTCTACTCAAAGTAGCACATTCCCGGCATTCAAACAGACACAATGGCTCCCACAGGCCCCATCACAACCGAGCTGACCAAGGTGCTCGGCATCAAGCACCCGATCCTCCTCGCCGGCATGGCGCGCGTGTCCGGCGGGTTGGCCGCTGGCCGCGCGGCCGTCTCCAACGCCGGCGGCGGGCCTCGGCGTGAATGGCGGCTTCCAAGTACACCGCCGGCGCAGCTCAAGGAATTCATCGACGAGATGAAAGGCCAGCCTAGCGCACCCACCCACCCGGACCTGCCGTTCGGGGTGGGGCCGGGCGCTGCCGCAGGTGGGCGGCGGCGGCGGCGGCGCGCAAGACCAACCAACGACTACACCGATTACGGCAAGCTCGGCGTCGAGCTCATCGAACTGACCATTGGCCCAGCGTGCGCCAGGCTGTTGTTTTGTGTGCGCTGTCGGCGTGCCGCCCCCAGGCGCGTCGTGACATTGACGAGCTGCACGCGGAGCGAGATCCTGGTGATGAACATGGTCGGGCACCCCCCCCAAGCAGCACAACAGGAAGGCGCTCGACCTGGGCGTCGACATGGCGTGCGCGCGGGGCACCGAGGGGCGCGGCGGCCACACGGGCGAGAGATTGCCACACGTCGGTCCTGGAGCCCGCCGTGGTCGACGTCGCGCGGCTGCTACCGGCCCGCCGATGCTGGGCGGCGCCGCGGCCTGGCCGCCTCGCTCATGCAGGGCGCGCGTCGGGCGCCCTGTGGTCGGCACGCGCTTCGTCGTCGTCGCCGCCACCGAGGCTGAATCAAAGAAGCAAGCAACGTACCACGTCGCTAGACCGACCTTTGCTGCTGCGGACAAGTGCCCATGAACCCCCCTTCTCTTTTCGCTCTAGGTCGAAAGAGCCCAGAGCGAAAAGCCCCCTCCCATAAGACATGAACTGAGCGTGCGCGGCTACGGTAAAAAAAGATCATACCTACAGTGTTTAAGCTTGAAATAATGGGCACACATGAGACAGAGAGCGAGCGAAGCAAAAACATAAGCGACACTTTAGGCGGTCAAAGAGTGACATAAAAAGTTTCATTGTATATACCCTCAAGGCTGAAGATGAGTTTGTAAAACGAAAAGTTTGATCTCATCACGGTTTTCTCGCGACAATATCAGCTCGAGCAAGCGGAGCGAATCTGACGTCTGGGGGTCACTCCAGCACCCAGGCCGACTCAAACATCTTTAGTAACTTTAACAACATTTGGGCCGACACCTTGGATGTTGTTTGTGCCCTTTAGAAACGATGGAACCGTCGCAATCTTGCCCTTGATCTCGTTCAGGGTGGCCACTAAATTTGCTGGGAAGATGGTCGTATCACCGCCACCGGCCCCGAGCTGACTCAGGTCAACCTGATCGCCAGCGAACGGGTCTTCAACCGGGTCAGGCTGACCGGGAGCGGACGGAAACTGACCCTGACCGGACGGGAACTGGCCCTGACCGGACGGAGACTGACCCTGACCGGACGGAAACTGGCCCTGACCGGACGGAAACTGGCCCTGACCGGACGGAGACTGACCCTGACCGGACGGAGACTGACCCTGACCGGGCGATTGAGTAGGTGATCCTCCACTTGCTTCTCGAATAAATCCAAATTGAGTGCTCACTCTGGCGTATACTCCAGGTGACCCGCGTTTTCCGCACCCTATGCCCCAGGAAACCACACCTATGACGTCTCCGGTCTCATGATGAACAAGTGGCCCGCCACTATCTCCATAGCAAGAGTCCTTCTGTTCTCCGGGCGATTCTCCGGTGGCACAAATCATGTTTTTAGTGATCGTTGGTCTTTCTCCTGGTGGTAATGCTGCCTCGCACTTGGAGCGCTCTATTAATTTGAGCTTCACTCGTCTTAGCCGTTGGGGAGGGGACGGCTTGGGACCTTGCCTTCGCAGCAGGTTGCCACCTTGCGCTGGCGGGGAACCCGTCGATTGGGATGTCCTCGGGTGGAAACCGGCTTGGGAAGTCGGCCATTGGGCACCTTGCCCTGAGAGACCTCTTTTCGATTGAGGCGTTGTAACACCCCTGTATCCAAAAGGTTAAAAAATTTTGTCTGCTAGAAATGGGAAACGACAAGGGAAATGAACTGTAGCATACCAACCAGCTACCCATACTGTGCCATTTTGGAAATCGGATCCTTCTTCTGGGAGGTGGGCAAACTTGATAGTCTCGGTCTCTTTGATTGGTGGATTTATTTTCAAGATGGCCACATCGTTATCCAATCCCTGTTGACCAGTAAATCCTGGGTGTACCTTCATGGAGACCGCTCGAGAGCCATCGCCGCCTTGCAGCCTATCCTTTATCGCAGAGCGTGAGACCATCAGCTACCCCTTCAAGGGAGTGCAAACGGAAGAAAGGGAAACTTACAAGTGATCCAGCACGGACTGTAATTGCCGAAGGGTTTCTTTCTTTTTCAAGGCAATGACTAGCAGTAAGGACGGTATTTGCATCCAAGAGCGTACCACCGCAGAAATGACTGCCACCCTTTGCTAAAGAAACAATATAGGGAAACTCTCGTTCCTGGGCCTCGACGCCGCCTACAACCTTTGTCGAGACCTGACGCCCGAGCAGTGGCACGGCGGTCACGGTTTGAGCTGCGAGTGTCGCAATCACGATGGCGACAGCCGCCTTTCGCACCATGATGGAAATGATAACAAGTGTACGATGATGGAGCACAGAAATAGAACAGTTAGTATGCGTCCTTGGGAGATGCTCTGGGATGAGAGCACGATAAATAAACCATTTCTCGCTTTGGACCTGTGGGGGCGCGGTGATCCTTCATCTCAAGTCTGTAGCGTAACGACACATGTCCCATGATGAATGCATGAGAACATTCGTCAATAGAGCATATATGATAATCGGCCAGCATGAGAAAGCGCATGATAAACGAATGGAGGCTGTTTCGTAGTTGAAACACCACAGCGACCCACCAACAACACCCAGGCAAATATACGGCTGGAAGCCGGAGAAAGGACCAATGCGCAATCTGTCGAGGAAGATAGATCCGCTGCGGGCTGTCTTTGGCCAAAGCTGGGTTAGTGTTGACAGGAACGCTTCCACTTTGAATAAATAGAACTTGTTGGGGTATCGAAGCCCGCGGCGTCTTGACAGGCGCGATGTTTGCCTCTGCGCCGGGTGCGAGGTCATCAACAACCAGGAACGAAATTCATGCGCTTCAGTGCATAGCTACTGACTAGTCCACCATGAGCTGAATTTCTGAGTCAGCGGTTCGTCTTTTCTTTCCCTTCCTTTGGGGTTTTTTTTGGGGGGCTGACTCGCATACTGATTCGCTAACCCAGTAACACTGGCTGAAAGAAACTCATGGCCGCTGATTGAGGCATTGCCCAGTCCTTGCTTGGCTCGAGTGGGCCTTGGTTGCAATGGATGGCTTGCCGGATGGTTCTTCGTCGAGCAGACTCGCCGAGTCATTGGTCGCCAGCCGCCGAGTCGGGCTCGACGCCATGACGTGTGCCCCTGCCACAGTGCCCCGAGTCAGCTTTCAATATAACCGCATGGAAGAGACCTCTGTGCCTGAACTCGGCGTGTTGGGCCAGCGTGTACCTGAGCCTGCCGAAGCGGGTTGCCGATAGGACGAGGTGTCGAAAGCGCCGCATGCCAAAGGGTATAATGGATGTCACCACTCCCGGTCCGTATATTTCAAGGCAGCGTCTCCAAGCCGCCGCTCTCATCACTGATACTATATAATCCGTTTCAGCAGAGCAGGGGAAAATTGGTCCAGTGAGTGGGATACATACCGGCGCAAGGGACTCCAGCACACTCTATTCGAAGCACATAACAAAAACTCCTCGAATCCATTTCCATCTCACCGTGTCAGAAGAAATTGTGCTCTTGGCTCGCTACTTCGTGCTGCAACGTCGCGCATCCCGCCATCCAGCTTCTTTAGCTTACTACTCTCTTGACTAGGAAGGAACCAACCGACCTCTTCATCTCGCCAACCGTCCTTGCTCGGCGGACAAAGTCTACCCCAATTCTTCTCGTTCCTCATCGGGCCTTGGTCTTGTCAACTGCGGCTTGACCAGTACTCGAGTCGATCTGCCCGATGCAATCACAATGGGTATTCTTCCACCGGCCACTCTGCCACTGAAGAATCGGTCACTATCGCGTCAAGCAATATCTGAGCCAGCGGCTGTGAGTGGGAATAAATGCTAGTTCGGTCCCCGAGCCTTTTGCAGCCACCAGCTAATGAGAACCCCCCATTTACCCGGACAAGGAACTCTACGAACACCCACAAGGGTTGATCATCGTCATCTCGAGCCTTTTTATCCTCAATAGTGCAGGTTCGCAGCAAATGTGCCTCGAGGGTCGGGATGCCGCTTTTGGAGGCCAAACTTGCGAAGCGCTGGCCGCTAGGCCACCTCACATCACCATGACTGTTGGGCACAGTCGGCTCGGTAGCGCCCATTAAATTCCAATGGGAGCTCGGCGCATACTCAGTATAACTAACTGATAATAGCCGATACGAGTACGCCGGACGGCCCTACGCGGCTTCAACACCGGCTACTTATACACCACTCACACCATGTCATCACTAACAATACAGAAGGAAACCCGAGCGCCATGATCATTACCAAGACTAAACACACCATATCGATCCAGAAACACACGAGAGACTATATGTTATGTGCTTCCAGGATAAGGGTATTACACCGATCAAAGATTGCGCAGATTCTGCTCCCCTTGTCGTTCCAGAGATGACCTTCTTTTGCGGCATCTGAAGAATAGGCGACGCTCTGTTTAATGCCTAGCTCCGCAATATGTGGAGAGAAGATATCTGGCTAAGCTTCATGATGATGCCAATTTCAAAAGATACAAGAACCAATGAAGCTTGTATTTATTATAAACAGATGTGCTACAGTCGCGGCTTGCTGCCGACCGTTGCGACTGCCCGAGTACGTTGGGTTGAACGAGCACGGTGCTAGAAGCCAATGGGCACCTACTAGTATATTTTGTAATGTATATTTATATTAGGATGCATAATTTGCCTTGAAACAAACAAGTGCCTGCAAGGCCAACTGGGCCATGTGTGTTGCTCAGGCTGAGGCTGATTTTAGTCAGCAACTGTCACTGCCACCAGCGCGCGTCAAGTCTCGCATCGTCAACATCTTCAACATCTTCAACTATGCACCATAACTACACGCCAAAATGGCACTCAACGGTCAAGTTTAATTCAGCTATCTAAAGAAAGTCAGAAGTGGCTTGAAAGGGGGGTGGAACAACATTTAGCCGCTGCTAATTCATCGAGGCGCAAGGCAAAGATCTTCAGTATCCGGCGTGACGCGACCACCACAAAGACCCCAGATTTTCAGCAACATGATAACACTAATAAGATCAACCATAGCAGGTGCTTGCGTTCGCATTTCGCGCCTATTCAAGCCAGTTTCGCAACCTTCGTCGCCGAAGCTGGTATCGCGTCAACAATTTCGAGAGGAACCGGATTGTTACAAACGTGGAGGTTTCCATCCTGTATCGCTGGGCGATACATTCGATTCCAATCGATACACTATCCTGAGAAAATTAGGATACGGACAATACTCCACAGTCTGGCTTGCCAGAGACTTGAAGTAGGTTATCGCCTTCCTGGGCGAACCCGCTTACTGATGACGTAGATTCCAGCGATAT
Source organism: Cordyceps javanica (assembly GCF_051103115.1). Lineage (NCBI taxonomy): Eukaryota > Fungi > Ascomycota > Sordariomycetes > Hypocreales > Cordycipitaceae > Cordyceps > Cordyceps javanica. The sequence goes on from NC_139299.1 coordinate 3,406,232, forward strand.
GTGGCGATGAAAATTCTAAGGGCTAATTGCTATGGCGGCCCTCACGATATTTTTGAGCGTGAAATTCTCTCGAAGATCCTGGAAGTATCGCGGAATAGCTCTCATGAGGGCCGCAATTTCCTATTGAAGCTTATTGAGCAATTCATCCACAGAGGGCCGAATGGAGACCATGTCTGCCTTGTTTCTGACGTGCTAGGGCATCATCTAGGCTTCCAGGCCGCCAAATATAAATATGGGAGGTTGCCCGTGAGGGCGGTGAAGGAAATCGTGAGGCAGCTTCTAACGGGACTGGACTTTCTTCACACAGAGTGTGGCGTTATTCACACAGGTATGCGTAACATGTCACGGATGACCTGACTTGGTTCATTGCTAATTGATCAATAGATCTTAAACCGACAAACATAGTATTAGACTTGGAAAATCCAAATGATGCCGTTTTGAAATATCTCGACTCTGTTCCTCCACGAACGTTTAAACAAAATGATACCATGGTCCCACTTCGGGGGGTCATTACGACACCGCTTGTCTCTGACATGGAATCGCTGCACGTCAGGATTATTGACTTTGGCGTTGGTGAGTAATTCTTAATCTTTTTGGCTGGCAAGATTACTCACCCTGCGCTTAGCTTCCTGGCGGCAGAATCATCTGTCAGATCTGATCCAGTCACCGGCGCTGAGGGCACCCGAAGTAACCATCGGCGCTCCCTGGGATACTGGTGTCGATATATGGAGTCTCGGCTGTCTTGTAAGTAATAGTTTGCCACGCCGTTATTACTGCTAACAATTTCGTCTTAACACAAACATGTAGTAGAGTTTGTTCAAGGTATAATTCTCTTCTCTGGAGATGCTTCGGAAAAGGGGACTTGGACCGCCGAAGATGATCGTTTGGCAAGAATTATTGAAATCATCGGCCCCTTTCCACCCAGCCTACTTAGGGGGGGGTCTCGCTCCGCACATTTTTTTGATGAACAAGGTATTATTCCTGAGTACATTACACTGTCACTTGGCCGCGTTGCTGACTCGTTCAAATCTCTAGGAAAGCTTATTCGGATTCCTAACATGAAGTCGACGAGCCTTGAGCGCCTACTTAATGGTCAAATAATGCCATTCAGAAAGCCTCCTGATATGCTGGACACTGATGTTGGTGCCTTTATCGATTTCGTTCGAGGCATGCTGGAAATCGACCCGATGACGCGAAAGTCTGCAGCACAACTGCTACAACACGAGTGGCTTTCTTGATCATGCGTGGCTACAGGGATAGGCATCAATCTGCCCAGCGCGTAATCCCACGTTCCGCAGTTTACGCACTTCAGTGACAGCTCGTCTTGGGCGTTGCTGGTACTTACCTACTAGTTACTCTTGCGGCTTAGTGCGCACCGCCCTGCTGACTTGACTTCCCCGTCTCTGATTACTACAAACTGCCTTGAGATAACCGCATCCTGCGCAGCCTCCCGCCCTTGTAAGCTCTTCGTCAATCGGATCGAGACCTGGCAGTCGCAAGAATTCTCCGGCCTGGCTCGCTAAAAAGTACCGATATGTGTTTCTTTCAGATACCGACGCCGCTCACCGTGTAACCTTGTCTATGTGAGAGCATCGTGTTATATAGCAGGCTCAGTCAGAGCCATGTAAACCAGTCCCTGTGGTATTATTCCATATAACACTTTTCCGTTTCTCCTTGTCTACTATCACTTCCAGCCGCACGCGACCTGTTCGTTCTCCGTGACATCACATTCGGGCACACTTTGTTGAGAAAGAAACGGCGATGATTAGACCGAATTGCCCATTCTATGGCATCTATGGTTTCACGACATCAATCAGTCAATCCAAACGATGGTCAATCTACAAACGCTCTGCGAATGTGTCCGTTAAGATGGGTGGCCCCACTTACAATGTGGACGACCACCCACAATTCTATGTGGGGCGTTTTGGTAGATGCGACTTTTTCTTATCGATACCGTCAACCAGAACTTTTTTTTTCGCGGCCCATGTAGACTGGCGATCCGCCATTGCAGATTCCTCTCCCCCAGTCTCATTGTACATTACGGATTTCACGACGCACCGCATATTGCAAGATGGATCACTCGATAAAGAAGCGCAAGCGCAGAGACGCCGAGGAGGTCACCCCTGCCAAGTCGAACGGCGCCGACAGCATTTCCAAGAAGACGAAAAAGGCCAAGAAGCCGTCTCCCAAAGAAGTGGAAGACGACGAGGACGAGTTTGAGGGCTTCGAGAAGGAGAGTGAGGATGTAGAGAAGGGTGAAGAGGAGACGAGATCCGAGAAACAGGCCGAAGATGACGACGAAGAATTGAACGCTGCCGACCTGCCGACCGATAATGCTCCCATACTTCCAATGGCTGCCGACGCCCAGTCGTTTGACGAGCTGAAGCTCTCGGAAAAGACCATGATGGCCATCAAGGAAATGGGATTTACCACCATGACCAGCATTCAAAAGAGCGTACGCAGTTTTGATCGACGCCGAATACCGTCATCCCAACGTACTAACCATAAGACAGGCCATCCCGCCTCTCATGGCAGGCAAGGACGTGCTTGGTGCAGCCAAGACTGGCTCTGGTAAAACACTGGCGTTCCTAATTCCCGCCATTGAGATTCTCTCGTCGCTGCGCTTCAAACCCCGCAATGGCACAGGTGTCATCGTGGTGTCCCCGACGCGCGAGCTGGCGCTGCAAATCTTTGGCGTCGCGCGCGAGCTCATGAAACACCACTCGCAGACTTACGGCATCGTCATGGGCGGCGCCAACCGCAAGGCCGAGGCGGAGAAACTCACCAAGGGCGTCAACCTGCTCATCGCCACGCCCGGTCGCCTGCTTGATCACCTCCTCAACACGCCGTTTGTCTTCAAGAACCTCAAGTCGCTCATCATCGACGAGGCTGATCGCATCCTCGAGGTCGGTTTCGAGGACGAGATTCGCCAAATCGTCAAGGTGCTGGCCAATGACGATCGGCAGACCATGCTCTTCTCCGCCACACAGACGACCAAGGTCGAGGATCTCGCCAGGATATCGCTGCGGCCCGGCCCGCTCTACATCAATGTCGACGAGGAGGAGCGCTTCAGTACCGTGGACGGCCTGGAGCAGGGCTATGTCCTGTGCGACGCGGATAAGCGCTTCATTTTACTGTTCTCCTTCCTGCGCCAGATGCACCAGAAAAAGAAGAAGGTTATTGTCTTCTTCAGCAGCTGCAACTCGGTCAAGTACTACGCCGAGCTTCTCAACTATATCGACTGTCCCGTTTTGGACCTGCACGGCAAGCAAAAACAGCAAAAACGTACAAACACATTCTTTGAGTTCAGCAATGCCCCTCACGGTATTTTGATCTGCACAGACGTCGCCGCTCGTGGCCTCGATGTAAGTCTCAGACGAGTGCTCCGCTTCCAAACCCTGTACTGACTGACATTCGCAGATTCCCGCTGTCGATTTCATCGTCCAGTTTGACCCTCCGGATAACACGCGTGACTACATCCACCGCGTCGGCCGTACGGCCCGTGGCGCTGGCAAGACCGGCCGCAGTTTGTTGTTCCTGCAGCCCAACGAGGTCGGGTTTCTGTCGCACCTCAAGGCGGCGCGCGTACCCGTCGTCGAGTTTGAGTTTCCAGCCAAGAAGATTGTCAATGTGCAGTCACAGCTTGAAAAACTCATTGGCAAAAACTTCTACCTGCAGCAGAGCGCTAAAGAAGCCTTCAAGTCCTACCTACACGCGTACGCTAGCCACAGCCTCCGTTCCGTATACGACGTCAACAAGCTGGACTTGGCCAAGGTCGGCAAAGGCTTCGGTTTCCCTACGCCGCCCCGCGTCGATATCACGCTGGGCGGTTCCATGAGTAGGGAGAGGGTTCAGGGTCGGCGGTCGTACGGCAGCCAACCTCGTCAAAAGTTCAACGGCAAGAGGCGCTAAAAATCGGGGTTTTTCAATTGATTTCATTTTACAAGTAATTTGTGTCTCCCAAATTTGTTCAGTATGGCGTAAATATACATGTACATGACAACAATGGCATCAGAGGTTTGGTTTCTGACGATGGCGCAGATTCTCGCCGCCGTGCCTTTCTAAATGACGACGTCAAGCAATTAAGAGCATTTCTAGCTACTTGTCTGATGATCAAAGAGTGTCGTCCTGGCTATGACGGCGTGATGGTTGGGCAGTGTCCAAGACTCGAGCCGCTAGACGGATACTGGTGAGTGTATCATGATAAATTCCGGCTTCCCATTGGCAGGTATGTGGGGATGAGACAAACCCCTGGACTGAGAAAGAAGCCAATTTTATTTGCATTGACTCAACTTGAACGATCGCCTGTAGTGAGCCTCGGGCCGGGTAGGCTAACTAACTAGTTCGTGGTGCTGGTGGAGATGGCCCAGCTTTGAGCTCCGTCGGGTCCGGCCAGGTCTACTACAATCTTGCAACATCATCTCAGCTATGGTGTTCCTTTATTAATCTGAAGCTTGTGGGGTGTCCAGCAGTGGCGCATCAATCTCGGAAGATCTAGAGCATCCCGAAAGCATTGATTAATCGTGGCCAAAGTTTGCCGATCATCCCGGACTTGGCCAGCCCCGCACACATCATGATGGAGATGCACGACGCCGCAGTCCGCGTCATAGCCCAGCAAGTCCGGTGCTTCTCTGAGCAAAGTAAACCCTTTCGCATCTATCATGGCTCGACCAACAGCACCAGAACGTCGCAGCGGCGTGCAGACAACACAATTGACACTAGTCAGCTGACACACGTATTATCCGTGGACGCCGTGTCCAAGACGGCTCTGGTGGAACCGAACGTCCCAATGGATGCTCTTGTCGAAGCTACGCTTGCGCATGGCCTCGTACCACCCGTGGTCATGGAGTTTCCTGGAATCACTGCCGGGGGTGGATTTTCGGGTATGGCGGGCGAGAGCAGCTCGTTCCGGTACGGCGCGTTTGATGCGACGATGCGGTCAATCGAGATTGTACTGCCGACGGGTCAGATTACACGCGCGTCCAAGACGGATAACCCAGAGTTGTTTTGGGGCGCAGCGTCTGCGTTCGGAACGTTGGGGGTGGTGACTCTGCTCGAAGTTGAGCTGTGTGATGCGAAGCCGTATGTCGAGCTGACGTATTCCCTGACGACGAACAGCAGAGACACGGTCAAGGCGATGGAAGACGCTTCCTCGAAAGAAGAGATTGACTACATTGATGGCATTGTATTCAGCAAGAATGAGACTATACTATGTATAGGAAAACGCACCGATGACTTGCCAGAGCGGGCAGCATTGCAACGATTCTCGCGGCGAACTGACCCATGGTTCTACATTCGGGCAAGGGATGTCCTAAAACAGCTTCGAAAGAGCTCTGGCCCAAGAGCATCAAACACAGTCGTCGATTACATTCCGCTCAGAGACTATCTATTCCGCTACGATCGCGGCGGATTCTGGGTTGCCAAGTACGCTTTCCGCTACTTCGTCACGCCGTTCAACCGCGTCACCCGCTCCGCGCTCGACCGGTTCATGCACGCGCGCGTCATGTACCGCGCGGTGCACAAGAGCGGCCTCGCCGACACGCACATGGTGCAGGACGTGGGCGTCCCCTACGACGCCGTCGCCGAGTTCCAGGACTGGCTCGACGCCAGCTTCGGCATCTACCCGCTGTGGCTGTGCCCGCTGCGCGTGCAGCGCGACGGCGCCGACGCGCAGCACGGCCTGCACTCGGACTTTGGGCGGCCGGGCGGCGCGCCCAACCTCATGAACTTTGGCGTCTGGGGCCCCCTGCGCGGCAGAAGCAGCACCCGGCGGCGCGACGTCGTGGCCCGGAACCGCGCCCTCGAGCGCAAGGTGCAGGCCCTCGGCGGCAAGAAGTGGCTGTACGCGCACGCCTACTACCCCGAGGACGAGTTCTGGGCGCACTACGACCGCGCGTCGTACGACGCCCTCCGCGCAAAGTACGGCGCCGAGTACCTGCCCAGCGTGTACGACAAGGTCAGGGTGGACGTGGACGCCGAGGAGGCGGCCGTGCGCGCCACGTGGAAGGCGAGGGCCAAGCACGGCGTCAAGGAGATTTGGCCGGTGAGAGGCCTCTACGGGTTCTACAAGGCCGCTGTCGGGGGCGACTACTTGCTCCAGAAGAGTGATAAGGCGCGGTCGGCAGGCAAGTCTGGCAGTAAGCCGGCATAGGTTGACAGAATAAGTAATAGATTTTGTATCTTGGAAGAAAATTGGCTTGCTTGAACACACTTGCAATCTATCCACTAACAAAAAAAAAGACAGAATCATTGCAGGCCGGGAAAACAGCAGTAGCATTTTGTATGAAAGGGCAAGAATAGACCAAACTTTTCACGTCCAATGGTTGAAAACCACGTCAATCCTCATCCTCCAGGGTATCGAGAGAGTTTCGTTCAACGTACGCCGTCCGCTCTCTTCATCCAGCAGCAACTCTTGGCATCATGTGTCGCCAGAGATCACAAAGTTGTAGGCGAGAAATCTCTCTCAACGTGCCTGTACCGGAGCTGCATGTGCTGTGCTGCCGCTCGGTGAGCTGGCTTCTGCAGTCGGGAGCTGGGTTTCTTCCTCGAGCCTCTCCAGCCGGGCTCTGGGTGCAGGGCCGTCGCTTAGGGGTCCCTCCATTGTTGGGCTCGTCGACGGCGTCAGCGACGACTGGCGGCGGATGCGGCCACGCAGCATGCCGCTGGAAGCTCGTGGGCCAGCCATGGTGTTATCGTGGTTGTATTTTGGGGGGGTGGGCGCGGAGTTTCTGCTCAACGAGGTCGCCTCTAGACCCCACGGACAATAGAGGTCAACAATGAAGGAGTGGTTGAGAGAAAAGCAAAAGAACATCCTTCACAGCATGCTTGGACTAATAAGCCGGGCTGACTACTCATCGGGTAGCTAGCCACCTAGCCAAGCCGGGCCAAGCCAAGAGAACCGAGCACGGCCGCCACTCCAAGACAACGGTCGGGAAACAGCAGTTGAAGCGTGACCGTCTTTTGTTCCCTGCGCATCGCACCACACTTGGCGTCGCCGATGATGCGGGATAAGCCTGGCACGGCACGAGTGTCGCACTTGGGCGAGGGCTAGTGTCCCCGTGCTGGTCGACCGGTGCAAATCCTCGCTGTTTCCACGCCACGCCCACTGAGGCGTCCGCCACTGTAATGCAGGTGGTGTGGATGCCATCTACAGATTGACATTCGGTGACATTGTGCCACATCAGCCGCGTACTGATTAGTACGGAGAGGATACCTCTGCATTATGCAAGATACATGTCATAACATTGGATATCGTGTTTAAATTTAATCTTGTAGCGGCTTCTAAATTCATCTTGTAGCTGCTTCTAAGGAAGGCGCGCGCTTAAGATTGATGCTCTTCTCACGGCTGCATCATGATTACACTGGTAATACTAGGCTAGACGCCGATGACATCAATGACTTTTGTAACAACATTGCGGGCCAGTAGCATGACCAAATAACTAGCAGTTGCATGTTCAACATGAGAAGCAAAATAAGAAAAAGTAAATAAAATAAAATAAATAAAAATAAAAGAAGAAGCAGAGATTACCTCATTTGCTTGGCATGCTAGTCTTGGTGCGCACATTACGCTCCATCACGATAAACCTGTACGGAATTGTGCTCAAAGAGGGCAATATCGTGCGGCACCCGCAGCTTCAACATCCTGGGTCCCAGAAGTATCGACACGAGAACAGTTGTTTGTGTCTCATCACTTGCATTCCACGCTGAGCGCACTTATACATTTTGGCTGACAGGCAGGACTAACCACCTTTGCTCACTTGGTCTTGTAGTGAGAAATACACCATTTTACCTACGCTGGTGGTTCATCTGCTCTGTGTTACCATCCCTGAAGAGAAAAGCACTCTAGTGTGTTGATTCAGGGTTGGGGTCGTGCTACCCTAACCCTGTAGACGCTGCGCTTTAACATTGTTACCTATGACGCCTCTATACTAGCAAAAATGTGTTCGGGTTAATCAAGTCACTGTCTGTAGTGTTGAACAGCTTAAAATCGTATAATGACTAGTACAACATGATTTGCACTTGGTATCAAGCAAGTTGCTTCTGCGGTGCGAGCGCAAAATGCATGGAGGTTACCCTTGGCTCTTGCAGAAGCCTACGTGTTGTCACCCTAGAATCACAGTCATCTGTTCGATTGTCTACAAGAGGTAACTTTTGATTAGGTAAAGTCGGTCGTCGATAATTCCTCAGTATTCTTTGTTTGGTTCTCTGCAGCGGCTTGTTTGGGCTGTTACGTCCTCCATATTTTTATGCGAACAGCCAGCCAACCCCAGGCTCCTGTTAGGCGCCTTCTGCGACCTATCAAAGGTGTTCTGGCGGTGATACGGGCACGCTACACGGCGCAACACGTCGATCGCGTGAGGCTACGCGAGGAACTATCTAGTTGATGTAGCAAGATGCAGTCACGTGGGTTACTGAATACTGATTGATTGATACGAAGCTTACTGATACTGATATCATATCAGTATCAATGAGTCATCAGTACTGCTTGATGACTGACTGCTTGTTGAGAAGTCTGCAAGACAGGGCCAGTCTAGTAAAACCACTGTACTAATCATCCTGTGACTAACTACTAAGCTCACGATGCGCGCCAACTAATGGCAGTAATCGCCCTTTTCTGAATCGCAATTTTCCTTTGATGTCTCGAAAAGCGTGGAATGATCGGGATCCCGCTCGTGGCTAAGATCCCATGCTGCCCTGTCATTCGCCAACTGCATGAGTGCGCTGTAGTCTTTGCAGACGTGATTCTGGCCACAGCCGATGCTCTCTGACCAGCTACCCGTCTCGCCCCCCAGCGAAGTATCACCCGAGCACAGGATGCTTTGACGTAGGTATTCGATACAGTGAGCAGTGTGACCAAGCTTGAATGCGTCCCATGTGGCGAACTCTTCCCTCGAAGTACCAAGTCTGGTAGTAATGATTGACTTGTCTTGTTAATTACTTGTTTCTGCATGCAGTGTTTTGGGGCAGACTTACTAGACAATGCAGCTGAGGAAACACTGACAGAACCCAGCCACTGCGGACATTGTCTGGAGACAGCACACCACTAATGTCTGCTGCGGGAAACTGAATCTGGTACTCGGCGCTGTTCTCCTCTGCCAGAAAGTAACCACGACTAACTGTAGAGCTGTGAGCCTGGCCCCGAGGAAGACTCGACGAATACATACTAGGGTATAACTGCTGCCAGTTCTCGTGTATCTCTCGCATCCTCGTCGCGTTTAGAAGCATTTCGCGATCGGCGTAGATGATGTCAGGCCCAAAGCCAGCGTTGTTTCCGAACGTGACAACCTTTTCCGGAACTATCAACCATGTAAGCGCGGCACAGAAGAAAGTCAACAATGAAGTAAGGCTCACTGTTTGGCCCAAATTGCTCGAGCGCATGGCTGGAGGAGCCTCTATCATGGAGAACGACGGATCCTATAATCACGACAGAAATGGCGAGAACAATTTCTCCCAGCAATCGTAGCAGAGGTCGTTTGGAACGGGCACGACGGACTCGGATCGTTTCGTCGGCAAGACTAACATCCTCCGAGGAAATATCCGACTCGTCACGAAACTTGGTGAGCCACTTCTCAGGCATGTTTTGAGGTGCAGTGCAAATGTTGAAAAGCCTAGTCTGAAGCTGTGCTGAGCCTTGAGCTTTGCTTCGATCATAAGATTTTCGGGGTGAGTGAAACTCCCCATGTTAGGGTCTTCTATGGAAGTAAAACTCTTTTGGCAAACATATTCTTCTACAGAGTAGCTAATGCAGGACGACGGCAAGGCTGGCTGGCGGCAGGCTACTACAAAGAGCTGCAGGAGGGCGCATGTCGTAAAGACGGGCTGCAGCGCCTACTCTCGATTAAATGGCGTTTATCCTTGCGACAACTGACGTCCACAAACTCCAACCCACCAGCGACTGCATAATAATGCGCCACATCAGTAGCAGTCGTGTCGCCCTTTCCCAGGCGTACTCATTCACCACCTCCATCAACGCAAGCGCACTATAGCTATAACCGACTAGCAAGGAATCATGACACAAACCACTTTGCCACCATTGAATGCCGCATGGGACCCGAGCCTCGAGACACCAGACAGTGAGGAATTCTGTTGGACGCCACTGCAGCTGAGTGCGAGAGCGGGTGATGTCGCCAGTATGAGGAGCATCCTCGCTCAGAACCCGGCCGCCGCGAATGAACCACCGCGAGGGTACTATGGCCAAACCGCTCTACAGGCTGCGTGCATGCACGGGCATGAGCTGGCAGTGCAGTTGTTACTTCACGCCGGCGCCGACATCCACTTTAGCGGGGGCAACAACCTCCAAAGGAATGCGTTGCAGATTGCGTGCGGTCATGGGGACGAGAAGATTGTCGACATGCTGCTGGCAGCCGGAGCGAGGGTGGACGAGGTCATGGATGCATCCGCAGCCGGTCCTGAGAAGCCGTCGAGGTCCCGCGTCATCGTCACAAGGTACAATGGAAGGACAGCACTTCAGGCGGCGTGCGAGCGAGGGCACATTCACCTTGTCCACCGCTTGTTGCAGATGGGTGCGGACGTGAACGCACCGCCGTCACCAACGGCAGGGTATACCGCGCTGCAGGCTGCAGCCGGCAGCGGATTCCTTGACATTGTCGAGGTGCTCTTGCAGCACGGAGCGGACGCCAATGCTGCGTCGGCAAAGTACAAGGGCTTTACGGCTCTCCAGGGGGCCTGCCACGGCGGCCATGCCAAGGTCGTCGAGCTTGTGCTCGAGCAGGAGGTTGACGTCCACGCACTGGGCGGAATCTATGGTGATGGCATGGCACTTCACGCGGCCGCCGAGGCAGGAAGGGTGGAAATCATCAAGATGCTACTGGCTGCTGGGGCTGATGTAAATGCGTGTAGTTTCAGACGAGGACGCGGATACAGTGCACTGCAGAGTGCAGTGGTCGGCGGTCACGAAGAAGCCGCGCAGGTTCTGAGAGCTGCCGGTGCCACGGGAAGATCCGGTGGCGGATGTTTTTTATTTTCGTAACTAGTTTATGGAACTAGATTTCAAGAAAAAAATCGGTTCGTCTTGCGGCTAGGGCTTAAAGAGAAACACTGAGCAAAGCGAAAGCTATGACTGCCTTGCAAGAACAAAAGGCCTTCCCGCATCCTTTCCAAGAGCTCCAACTGTGCCCACAATGTATCTAGAGGAATAGTCTACGAGGAAATACAGTAAACTATATCACTATTCCTCAACAGAAACAATATCTTCTTCCTTGACAGGAATGATGCCAGCCTTGATTCCGGCCCTGCTCTCGATGGAGGCAATGTCCTCCTCCTTGACAGGAATGATGCCAGCCTTGACTCCGGCCCTGCTCTCGATGGAAGCAATGTCCTCCTCCTTGACAGGAATGATGCCAGCCTTGACTCCGGCCCTGCTTTCGATAGCGATAATGTCCTCTTCTTTGACGGGAATGATTCCTGCCTTCACAGAGTCGCGCTTGTAGACATCCTCAATCTGGTCGGCTACCTGCTGAGAACCCAGCGGGACAGCCAGGGCCAAAGTGGCAAGGAGGGTAGCGGTGGCGAGAGTGAGCTTCATGGTGAGAAATGTAGAAAAATGTTGCTTTTAGAGGTTTTGAAGGGACTTGTGTAGGACTCTTGAGGGAAAGTATTGTGCTGGAGAATACGGATCTAGAAAAAAGACGAGGGGAGCTCAAATTATATGCAGAAGACTGGGAAATCCAGATATATACGAGTCCTTGGAACTTTGAGACCTTGTTTGTTCGATTTTGGTGAACAAAACCACTGATATCAGTCGCTGCCACTGCAGTATGGCGTCGAAATACAGGTGATCTGTTTCACCGTCCAGCTCCTGAGCATGTATGAGGCTAACATGAAGCGCAGACCCAGGAGAGATGAAGAAGATGAGCCACTGATGGATGGAGATTGTGGAAATGGGTCGCGGTTGCGGACAAGCTTACCAGCGTTTCGCAACAGCGTGAGCACAGGCACCAAACTCGTGGCTTCTCTGGCCACGGCGAAGGATCTTGTCTTGATATCATTTGCCATGATCGGCTTCATTAGCCTTGTTCAGTCCCCAGTCTATGATTCTGTGCCATCTCAAGTACAGAGAGCTTCCGCTGCATCCTGCGACTGTGGCAACTCAACCGCCGAAGCGCTGGCATTGGGCTGCAAGTATGATTCGCTGGCAGCAACCTGGCTCCCTGAGCACTGTCGCAACGATGAGCTGACGGCCGAGTTTGAAACGTCGGGGCCAGGCCCGAACGGCGAGTGGACGTATCGGACGGACGCTGCCCATACTGAGGAGATCAGCCTCACAGACATTGCGAAAATGGTAGACAACCAGGAGCTTCGCTTCCACATGTCTGGCCATTGGCATGTTGTTCACTGCATCTTTTATTGGAGGAAGAAGCATCGGGCGCGGTTCAATGACAAGATGGTGGAGCCACGATCTGACAATGAGAAGCATATCAAGCACTGCGGCAAAATAACCCTCGATCCAGGTTATGGTACGGTCGCTGGGGTCGGCTTGAATACTGATGAGGAATAAATAGCCGGCATCAGTTCTGCGACGCATTGCTAACGGACCTGGTTGAGGAGTTCCCTTCGGCCGTACTTGATAACAAATGAAATGAGAGTTGTTAGTTCTGTAGTGGCTTGAGCATCAATGAAATATATCTTGACATGTGGTTTTAGTATATAACTAGCCCTTGTTTGTCTTTTCCGTTTGCTGCTTTCCGTTTGCTACTTTGGAAGGCCGCCCGCGTACTCCCCATCCCACCACCAACAATACTTCTCGGTTGCTTCTCTATCTAACGACTACGGCGCCCAAGCATGGTAAAAAGAAACCATTCTGCGGCCAAAATATTGCCAAGGCGCACCAGACAGTGTGTTCTTAGACACCTTGGCCAACGCATTGCTACCCAGGGACTCCACGAGGCTGGCAAGAGTAGTCTCCTAGGCAAAACGTCATAAGCCGTCCGTGGGTTGCAGAAATTCATATAGAAGCTTAAGGTGGGGAATTAAGAGAAGACTCAACCAAGCCACCAAATAGTTAATAGAGCCGGGGGACTAAATAACGAAACAATAAGTGGGAGACTTGGATGCAGGCACCGATCCCCAACCAACCCATACCTCCTCCACCTCAGCATGTAGCATGTAGGAGCCTGCGTTGCGCCACGACACGTCAACTGAATAAATATTACGTGAAAATACTGGAATTTATTGCTGTAACGGGTTCGGCTAGAATTCCGCCCCCTCCAAAAAAAGAACAATGATTCTATCAAGGCGACTGCAGGCACCCCGCGCCTGTGGTAGACATCGGTGGCAGCCTGCAGCACGTCACTTGGCAGTTCTCGGCCAGCAGCCTCTCTATACCGACCTCACATCCCATGCGAATTGTTCGAGTGCAGCATCTCTTCATAGTATGGCTTCTACCAAGTTTTGCTACTCGCCGGTCGTGAACGGGGAGGCATGGAGCGACACCGTCGAAAGACGACCACAACAAACACGTCACTACCATACGCAGCGCGCGCAGCTCTCCTCCGTGACGAGGATTCTTCTAGCGTACTGCGTACTAGCCACGGCGCTCCTCTTGGCTGTGGTGATTGTTGCCTTTGCCAACGTGCGGCCTCGGCACTGCAGTGGCTCGTCAACACCCGCCGCGTCAGGCCGTTTCGGCCGTAGTTGGGCCTACATGTCGTTGGACAGCCAGCACGACCACCTCTGGAATGACTTGGAGGCAGACGGTGACTCTATTGTATTTACGCTTCCCGATTCCACAAGCGACCGGCGAAATCAAAGTGCGGTCATTGCCATGTAAGTTTCCGCGCGTCTGCCGTCAAAAATCCCTCCAAAGGCGGCGGCTAACAGTGGTCAGGTTCCATCAGCTGCATTGCTTGTCAAGTTTTCGCCATGCTTTGCAGCAAGCCCACAAGGGAATTGACCCAGGATTTGACTGGAGGGACAATGATCACTGGCCCCATTGCCTCGACTACATGCGAAAGGTAAGTCATCGATGCGGTTGTCGCGTCACCAAGTCCGCATCTAGCTCACAATAACAACAGAGCATTCTATGTGCGGCGGATGACACGGTGGAAACGCCTCCGACCTTGCGAAACGGAACCATTGCGCCATTCATCGATGGCTCGCAGCAAGTCCGACAGTGCGGAAACAGTAGGAAGCTTATCGACCTAATGAAAAGTCATGGCAAGATGGTCACTACCCAGCCATTTCCATAAAATGTGAAGCCGCGTTCAGTATAAATGCAGTATGAAATAAAGAAGAGTTATAAAAAAAAAAAAAAAAAAACTCTACGAGAAATTATTGCCAAGTTATATTCACTGTTTAGAATACAAGCCCTGCATTCTACAGTCGTTGCTGTACTGAACAGACAAGCCAATGGGAACAAGGGTTGCGCCGCTGACCGAAGCCTCACGTATTGCAGCTAGAGCCCGGATATACAGATACTAAGGAACAGACAGTCTTTGTATTTAAGCCCTTTATTCTAGTACTGAGCACAGATAACATGCGATGAAGGCTATGAATATTGCTTGAGCTCTTCAGCCTACGGAAGCATCCGAACCGGCGTAATCCAAACACGAGGAGCCGGCCCATTGAACACTCAGGAGTCGGTCTCTTCAATCTCTCCATTGGAAGGGAATAATCCTGCGGCGGGGTTATTGATCCTCCGCGGGCTCGTCTGTCGCTTGGCTTCGGGCACAGATCCGGACCCGTCGGCCTAAGCCGCGAGCAGCTTTTCCTTGTCCTCGTCGGAAGGAATCGACCCTGGCGCGGGTTTGCTCGGTCTGGCCAACCTCCGCTTGGTCATCTGCGTCCTGGTGTCGGACAAAGATCCGGCTCCATCGGCCCTGGCCATATTGCCCGTGGGCTTGTCCTCGCTGGAAGGGAACAATCCTGCGGCAGGGTTGTTGATCCTCCGCTTGTTCATTTCACTCTCGGGCTTGTCATCCCCAGAAGGAAATAATCCTGCGGCGGGGTTGTTTATCCTTTGCCTGTTTATCTCACTCTTGGGCTTGTCCTCGTTGGAGGGGAACAATCCTGCGGCAGGGTTGTTGATCCTCCGCTTGGTTATCTTACTCTTGGGCTTTTCATCTCCAGAAGGAAACAATCCTGCGACGGGGTTGTTGATCCTCCACAGGCTCGCCTTCGGTCCGTCGACGAGATCGGCGCCGATAGAGAGGCCGGCGCCGCCGATAGAGAAGCCGGTCCTTGAAGAGCTTGGGATGTCTTTTTTTTTTCCTCTCATTAGCCTTTCGTCTTGGATCGAACCAGGGTGAGTAGATGGGGGAGGAGAAAGAGGAGGAGTACTCACAAGGGGCAGCTTGTCCAATGGCCGCAAGAGCAAATGCGGCGGCAGCAAGAGTCTTCATAGAGGGCTGCATGGTTGCGATGTGTTTTCAAGGTCAAGGAAGAAAACTTTGAGTTGTGTTTCTTGCGGTTGAGGCTGAATGACTTGGGAAGAGGGAGAGGGGTGATGCTTTTGCAGGAAGCTTGGAAGGCTTTGGGTTCTTATACCCGGGTCGAGTCGTCAGCAACCTCTTGAATAAAAGTTTGCCCATTAAGAGCATGTCGCCATTCTGGACAGAGGCAAACGGCAAGCGCTCTGGCCACGGCACAGGGATGTCGGTACAGCTGCGCAGGCGGCATATCGACAGGCTCAAAAAACAGCATCACCAGTCTCGGGAGCTCGTTGAGACACACATCACAGCCGTCTTTTTTGGGGTTTGTCATATCAACAATGTCCACGATACATATTGTTGCTCATCCGAGACCCTGGCACTATAGCTGGCAAGCCTCCTGTTTGCTTCTCTGCGCCGCCTCGTCTCGGAACGGCACGCTGCCGCCAACGGCGCCAGGCTGGAAAGTTTGCGTTGACTGCTGTTGGCGTCTCTCTTTTTTTTGGGGGGGGGAGATTTGTACATGTCACAATCGGACTCTGGAAAGATTCAATTGAAACAACAAACCCTCACTTTGGTACGCCCGCCGTCCTGGCGCCAGCTTAACTAGGGTATCGGGAAGGGGGGGCGGGTAAGTTCACGAGGTGTGCGGAAACTCAACCGGAGCAGTAAAGTTTCTCTTCGTTTCACAATGGTAGCAAATGGCACAAATGGCAAATGAGATCTCGATGGCAAATGAGAGATGGGAATTGGGCGATGGGAATTGGCAAAATTGTGGGCGAATCGTAATGCGGTGGACTCGAAACGACCCGCGCGCTGATGGTGTTTATTTTTTATTTTTTAGATGGAGATGCAGATCCCAAAAGCGCACCCCACGCCACCCCTCCCCCGGAAGAATGATGATCGTCGAGATCTAATAACGTGGCGACGAGCCGGGTACGTGCCCGCGACCCTGCTCATCATCCCGGTTTGCTTGCGTTTGGTGGAGAAAACACGGTGCGGCGCAGAGCAGCGCTGGGTACATTGGTTCCCGGAGAAAACATGCTAATAATAGGCCAGATTTTAAATGTCGTCCTTTTTTTTTTTCAAGTGTGATTTCATAACCTAAATGCAGTGTGCGGTGAGTATGCTTCAACTATCTGAGTGGACAGGACATGGATATATATACAAGAAAGAAGAGACAGAGAGGGAGACAGGGAAGAAAAAAAAAAGAAAGGAATTTTGGAGCCATTTAAGCCCTTCATCAAGATAGGCAACAATCAAGCTTCCCTTCCATGCCAAAGCGCCCTGAATCGCCCATTCTCCTTGGCCAGCAGGGTCGCGGGCGAGCCCGCCTCCACAATCTCCCCCGCGTCCAGGAGCAGCACCGTGTCAAACTTCTCCACCGTGTTGAGGCGGTGGACGACGGAGATGATGGTGTGCTCCGCAAACGAGTCCTCGAGGATCTTGACCATGAGCTCCTCCGTCTGCCTGTCGACGGTGCTCATCGCCTCGTCGAGGACGACGACGGAGCTCTCGTCCCTGCTCGCGAGCGCGCGCGCCATGCAGACGAGCTGCTTCTGCCCCTGCGACAGCTTCAGGTTGGCCACGTCGCCGTCCAGGCCGCCCTGGGCCTCGACAACGTCCCACAGCTCCACCGCCTTGAGATGGTTGATGAGCTTCTCGTCGTCGAGCTCGTCCGCCGCCTCGGAGCCGTCGTCGACGACTCTGCGCACCAGGTTCGACCGCAGCGTGCCGGGCAGCAGCATGGGCTCCTGGGGAACGGAGATCAAGCGCGGACGGAGCGTGTTCTGTGCAACGTCCGTGATGTCGACGTTGTCGATTGTGATGGTGCCCGAGTCGAGATCGAGCAAGCGGAACAAGGTAAGGAGCAGCGATGACTTGCCGCTGCCTGTTCGCCCACAGATGGCAACTTTTTGGCCCGGCTCAATGTCAATGTCGATTCCATTGAGAGCGCGAAACGCGGGATTGTTCCCCTTGGGTGGGTAGGAAGCCGTCACGGAACTGAAGCGAACAGCACCCTTTGTCGGCCAGGCCAGAGGCAATTGCTTGGGGTTCAAAGGTGGCGTCTCCTTTGGCGTCTTGCTCTCGAAGCTCCGAACACGCTCCACAGACCCCAGCGCAGTCTCCGTACTTGTAAAGCTGAGCACCAGCCACGCCAACGAGCTCCCCAGCGCGGTAACGTTGGTCAGCGCGACGCCGAGCGCTCCGGGGCTCGTGGAAGAGGGAATGCTGACGCAAATGACAATCAGCAGGATGGTGACAAAAGCGACAAATACATCCAGCACAAGCTCCAGCCAGAGCTGGATGATGCGCAGCATGTAGTTGGGCCTCATGGTCTCGTCCAGGAGATTCATGCCCGTGGCCTGATAATGCGACTCCCATCCGTACGCCTGGACAGTCGCGACGCCGTCAATCATTTCGATAATGTGCGTATTGACCGGCGCAGACGACTGCAGATCGAGGTAACGCATCTGTCTCGACGTCTGGAGGTAGTATCCCTGCAAAAAGTAGACGAAAACCATCATGGGGATGATGATGACGGCCATGTACAGCGATCCGACCAGAACGAGGCCCATCAAGGCAACCAGCCAGAGGGCGGCCATAAAGGTAAACGTCAGGTTCAAGGGTAGGTCGAGATCAATCTGCTCAATGTCTCTACTGAAGCGGTTGACGAGATCACCAGGAGGCGTCGCGACGAAGTAGGACAGCGGCGCGCTCATGGTAGCCTTCAGAAGTCGCGTGTGGATTCTCCTGAGGGCCGTTGGCGCGACATACATGAGAGCAATGTAAATGGTTCCGAGCATGACCACGATTTCAATCACGTTGGCAAGCACGTAGACGGAATAGTAAAAGGCCGTGTTGATCGGCTCGGGCGACTCGTTTGCCTCTGTCCACCATTTGAGACACAAGATCGGTAGAGCCGGCCATACAGCGCACAGCGATGTAGCAATGATTGCCAGTATCGCCAGCTTGCGATCAAGCGTCCTGAGGTAGTAAGAATATAAAGTGATGTCTCCAGTCTTTCGGACCAGGTCTCTGTTCTTCTCGTCATCGTTGACATCCGACGTCTGCTCTGCGTTGCCTTTCTGCGAACTCGCACTGCTGACAGTAGTCGTCTCATTGTCGGCGGAACTGTGGCTTGTTGCAACCAAGTCTTGGATTTTGGTCTTCTCCTTGAGTTGACTCAGCGTCCCTTGGATGAGAGAGCCTGGCCCGTCGTCTCCGAGGAGGATTACACTGTCGGGTTGATCGATCAAGTGCAGAGCATGAGTGGCGAGAAGCACGGTGACGCCGTTCTTCCGCAAGAGGCCCGAGACGCCAAACACTTGATCCCAGACAAATCGCTGCGTGGCCCAGTCGAGGCCACTGAGCACATCGTCCACGAATATGATTGCTTTGCGAGAAAAGAGGCCCCGCGCCAGCGAGATGCGCTGCTTTTGTCCGCCACTGAGGGAGACCCCCTTTGTTCCGACCGTGGTAGCGTCGCCCTGGGGGAAATCCTCCAGATCCCGATCTAGACCACAAGCCGTCACGACAGCCTTGTACCAGGATTCGTCAGGCTCGGGCTTGCAGACAATATTGTCCTTGACTGTCCCACTTATGATCCAAGGCTGCTGGGAGCAGTAGGCAACGTTTGACGTGCGGAGCTTGGCCTCGCCGCTGACATTGAGCTGCCCCAGCAGAGCTTGCAAGAGTACTGACTTTCCAGCGCCAACCTTTCCTGCTACGACGTTGAATGAGTCGGGAAGAATCTCCAGTGTTGCGTTTTTGATCAAAGGTTCTTCTTTTGACTTGGCAGTGATGTCGGCGTTGGTGAGGGAAAAGATTGGCTCCCCCAGCCCGGGTAGCAGATCTTGAGTCGCGGATAGCTCGGTGGAGGAACCGAGAAGCGCCACCCTAGCTTCATAGTCGCTACAGAGTTTTAAAAATTCCTGGATGCGGACAAAGCACGGCAAAGAGGCGATGATGAAGGGATACATGGCCCCCATCATGGCAATGGGTCCTATGATGAGGTTCATGATGCTGATAGACGTAAAGGCCTCTGCAATGGATAGGCGCTGGCCAGCCGGCGTGGAGAGAATAGCAATGCCAAAAGTGATGGGAGGAGCGAGGCTGTCGGGCACTTTGCCGCTGGCATTGAGAAGCGTGATGAGTCGTCTAAAGACCAACGACTGGCGAATCTCATTGTCCATTAGCTTCTTGATGGCAACAAACCACGAATCTACCAGCCCCAGCATTTTTGTTTCTTTCATGTGACCAATCACCGTCGTGGTGTCACTAATTCGCTTTTCAATGGCTTCGTTGACCTTCTTCTGGGCGGCGGGGACGTATATGCTGCACGTGCCCGAGATGACGGCGCCGATGATGATGGTGATGAGCGGGCCGAGGGACCCCCATCCGACTTGGCCTGCCAGAAGCCAGATGGCCACAGCCGCTTCGATCGGGGCGATCCAAAAGTCGTGGATGTAGAAGAAGGAGCCGACCACACGGCCGACATCAACCGTGATGAGGGTGAGGGCAGCCGAGCCCTTCTTCTCCCCCGGCTCCATCTGCGCGCCGTAGTGCAGGATCGTGGCAGTCAGGGCTGTACGCAGCATGATTCTCATGCGCGCTTTGGCCTGCTCGTATGCATTTGATATCAGCACCTTGCCGAGGAACAAGAATACCGCACCAACAATCAGGGCGTAGCCGGTGCCCTTGTCCGTCTCGGCGCCATTGTCCTGCCGGGTCGCGTATCGGATGACGGCTTTGATGTAGAGAGGAACGAGCAGCTTGAAGACGGAAAGGAGGAGCCGCGGGATGGCGGTGGCAATCACCGCCGACCTGCAACTGTTGACCACCATCAAAGCCAGCGCGTATTTACCGGTGCCTTTGTATTTTTCCCAATTCTGCAGCATCTTGGGCAGCAAGTGGCGGGCCCGCTGCTCGGGCTTTAAGCGTGGCAGGTCGGCCGGTTTCAGAAAGGAAGCCTTGCCAGTCTTGAGGACGGGATTTACCCACCACAGCAGAAGCCGGCCCACGAAGCTCGACGTCTCCTCCGCGCCCAGAGTCTTCCAGTCCTCAATCATGATGGACCGCTTACTCTGAGCCTCCAAGCCAAAGAGAAGCACCTTGGCGGCAACACCGGCAGCAAAGGTGTACGTCAGCGGCGCGAGCTCCTCCACTATGAGGATGGTGCGGTATCGAAGGCCGTCAAACACGGCTGAGAAGAAGGTAAAGGCAATAATCAGTGTCGAAGGCGATGCCGATCGCATGTGGCTCGCGCCGGTCAGAAGCGCCAGGAGCACGGCGTCGGCGACATTGACAGCGGCAGCAACCACCGAGACGGTGCTGGTCGGTACGCTTGCCCCCAGCCGAATCCACTGAGCCAGGAGCACAGCTTTGATAGCAACAAGTGCGAGCGAAATAGTCTTGAGGGTCCTGTTAGCCGTCTACATCCACCGCACGGGCTCCGGGTAGTCATCATGGACCTACCAGCTTCAAGTAGTATATGGGCGTGGAGTAGACTTGGGGCTTCCGCCCCCAAAGGTGAAAGAGGCTGACAATGGCACCGAGAATGAACAGGCCAGAGGGGACAATCGCCAAGGCCGTCTGTTCGAAAAGCAGGGTGAAGTCGAGTCGGCCGTGGCGACAGCTAATGGCGAGTGGCCCAGCAGTGTCGTCGCACGACGCAAAGGCCGCTGTGCCGAGCACGGCCTGGCCAGCGTAGGCCAAGCCCGAGAACGGCGCCGCCTTGATGGCAGCTGCGTGTTCCATCATGATACCTTACTCTGCCGGGCCCGTGTAGTCCGGGTGGGAGGCTGAGCGAAGACGAGTAGGAAGAGAAGGAAGAGAAAAAAAAAAGGGAATTGGAGTCAAAGTCACAGACGGCATAGCCGACTGCCGGCAGGAGAGGAAGGCGACCAACCAACTCTCTTTATGTCAGGCTGCGGTTGTCCCTCCTTGTTCTCCGAGTGGCATATCTGGTCAGACAAGACTTGCAGGGAACTCGTCCCCTCCCCCGTCCGGAACTTGGCTTCATCTCGCGCCGTGACGGATCAGGCTGCGCGGGTGGGCTTTGGCAGCCTGTTCGCTAGCCTCGGGCAGGAAGCTGCCAGCAGCTACCATGGCTTTTTCGTAGTGTCCCAAGTCCCTTGATCCAATCACAACAAATGTGCAAGACGAACACACGCAAGTCGCCTCAAAAGAGGATTCAAGAACCTTGTCCAGGAAGAGCTTTTTGGTCCATAAATTAAGGTGGCTGTGACTCTTACTCGACGCAGGATGTGACTTTGGGGAAAGGCTGGGTGGATCTGCTCGCCATTGGTAGGCCACATCTCATCGTGAGTCACCTTGACAGTATTGTGGCCAAGGCTGCTGTTTCTTTTCTTTGCTTTTTTATCTTCATTTTTCTTTTCCCTTTTTGTAAATCTGACGAACACAAAGAGTGGCGCAACCATCAAGAGTGAGATATGTCGCGGGCCGGCGGGTCCTTGACGCAAGCCCTTTTCTTCACTTCTGACTCTCCTCGTCGCGTGCTGGCTTTTGTACGGCGCGGCGCGCCCGCAAAGGTAATCGCCGAAGAGGAGGCGGGTCAAGACATTGAAGAGGATCCCCCGCAGCGGCACGCGGCCAAGGAGGGGGGGAAAAAACGGTCGCGGGGATGAGCCGATGGATTGGTCCTCAGAGATGCGAAACGCTGTGATCAGCCTTTCTCCCTCTCATCCTTTGTCCTCTCTCCAATTCCCCTTGTTTGAGATGGTCCAAGATTTTGCTAGTGCCTCGTCAATCGTTGCCATCAACGAACAAGTGTGGCTCGATGGCCGGCTTCACACAAGCTAAAATTGAGGCTCGCAGAAAATTCCAGCAGAGTCGCAGGTAGCAACGCCGAATCTACGGCCAAGTCAAACTCGAGAAGCTTCTGGGAATTCCTAACAAATGATGAGTCCAAAAGTGATTGGCATGGTTGTCGCCTTTCTGTAGGAAACCTCACCCCCGATCCCCTGCTAGCCACAGAAATATCGGGCATCATAGTAGTCTGGTCTCCGCTTTTGGAGCAGGGATCAAAAGCGTGTTTCGTCCAGTCTGTTCTCCGGGCTCTGATGTCGGGGCCGCTCTGGTACCCCAGCCTGTGGCGAAAGGATTGGTTCGAGATGGTGCTTACCCTATAGCTAGATTCACGGATCGGCGGGCCTAGCGAAGACAAGAAGAAAGTCAGCTGCAGTTAGTAAGATGAGTAACAAACTAGAAAAGAAGTGAGATGAAACATGGAAGATAGCATGTAGAGGTCTCTTACCATGGCAGGATAATATTGTATTTCTCCCTTTGTCGGTCTCGTGTTCGGTATAAGTCGTCGGTGGTAACTCGGCTTCAGCATCCAGAGCAAGGCCTATCAGGTTCAGGCCACAAAAAGAGCTGCGAAATTGGATAAGGAAGAGAAGAGGAAAAAGCATGTCGACCCAAAATATCTCTATACAGACCCGATGGCAAACAAAATCGACTCGTTGATTGCCTGGAGAATTTGTCAAACTTGGCTCACTGACTGGTCGCGCCCGAGCAAACCTCCGCTGGCCTCCGCCGCTCACCTGCTCGGCATCCGCCGGCGACCTCCCCCCTCCCTCGCTCACCGGCCATGTCCATTTCATCGACTCCATTCCGCAACGCGCAGGCGCGGTATTTTACCTACCAATATACCCAATGCATAGACAACACATCCCAAAGTGTTGCTCCTGCTTGGCTCAATGACACGCTCCAAGAAGCACGGTGGTTGACTGTGTATAGATCAGGGGGAGGGAGGGCTTCGATTCCGCTCGCCCATTCCCTTTCCTTTCCGTAATGTGCCAATTGCCAGATCCGCCGACTTACAAGCCAATTACATAGCTTGAAAACACCATGTACTCTGACCCCCCCCCCATCCCCTTTCCAAGATCGTCAAACTTCTCTGCACTCGGCGCAAAATGCTTTACACTCCCTCCTGGCTCTTGATTGGTGGTATGGATGGCCCAGATGCCAAACTAATGCGATATTGTCAAGTCTCCCCAGAATGTGAGCAGCGGCATGAGTATAAGCCGTAGCCACCGGCCGGTCTCGATCTGCCAAGCGGAGCACCGTCCTCTTTTTTTTGTCCTTTGTGCCCACTTCCCGCGCTGTCTTTTGTTCTACATCGTGACCTTGCCGTGATTCCTTTTTTTTATTTCCCCATTCCCCTTTCTTCCCGGCTCTCATCCATACGTTTATGCCTCTGGCTTGTGGCCGCTTCGCTCAGCCTTCTACGAGACGAGTGTCGCGACGGAAAACAACACCGACAACAAAGTAGCCACATCTTCATCACCGCTTTTACCCGGCTCACAGTCATGGGCGTCGACGCAACCGTCACCGAGGCTGCATATCCAGTCGAAAAGGTCATCCAGACAGAATCGCCGGTGCATCACCACAGACACCTGCCGTCCAGTGCTGTAAGAAATCTAACCTCCCTAGAACAAAAAGAGAAAAGGCGGAAGATGAAGAAAAGAAAAAAAATTGTATACATCGAAAATAGAAGTTGATCAGTGGTAGGCCGCTTTCCCCGTCGGCGCGTTCGCAACGACCCTCACGACTCTGTCCCTCAGCTTGATGGAGTTTCGCGGCGTCACCGTCACCAACGTCTACGTTGCTAATTTCTTCTTCCTCTCCGTCTTCGGGCTGCTCATCTCGGCGCAGTGGGAGCTCTCTGCCGGCAACGGCTTCGCGTACACCGTTTACAGCGCATTCGGTAAGGCTGCTGGCACGAGCTGCCTTGCCCATCTCCCGCCCATCACCATGCTGCGCAGATTGACTAATGAGCGAGCGCTTTGGTACAAACAGGCCTTTTCTATGCGGGATACGGCGCCGTCTTGACACCCGCCTTTGGAGTCCGCGCCGCGTACGGCGACGACGTTGCGCAGTACAATAATGCGCTGGGCTTCTTTTTTCTCTGTATGTGACTTGCCTGCGGCGTGACTCTCTGTCTCTGTCTCTACTTTTCTTTCTTCTTCGTTCGTCTGCTCGATGCCTGCGCTTCTCGTCATGCTGACTGGCCTGCCCCTGTTTACTTGTTAAACACAGTGTGGACGGTTTTTGTCTTTGCCTTCCTCGTCGCCTCCATCACATCCAACGTGGTCAACATACTGGTGTACTTCACCATCGACCTAGGCTTCCTGCTCACCACCGCGAGCTGTTTTGCCAAAGCCGACGGTTACGCAAGCGCGGCAAGGGCCTTGCAGGTCGCGGGCGGCGCAAGCTGCTTCGTTGCCGGCCTTTTGGGATGGTACGTTATTCAGCAGCCTGCTACATGCGACAAGATGCTGCAGCGTGGCATCTTCAATGTACTGATCATGTGCAACCAGGTACCTGACATTCCACCTGCTGTTGAAGGACGAGCTGGTCGAGCTGCCGCTCGGACACACGGGCAAATATTTCCCGAAGAAGCGGGCACACCAGGGCTGAAGGTATGACGTGTGTGGTGCTTGGACATGAAAAGTGTAAGTTTGTAAGAAAAGTATGAAGAGTATGCGCGAAAACACATACCGGGGCAAAATTGAACTTTGTGAGAAATGCCTGCACCTGCACCATACGTGAATATGATGTGCTGCCCTGACCGCGTCTGGTGTTGCGAGCACGCGATTTGCACAAGGTATGGGCATGTAGCGTCTTGCTTCAAGGTTCACGGTTGCGACATCCTAATACAACCTTGCTCCATCGTCCATAGTTATGTACTATTAGTCGGCGAACCGTAGATCTGCTCGGCACTGGTGGGGGGTGTCAGTGGAGCTTGCGCCATCGCCAACGTGCATCGCGACAGCCATGTCGCAATAGACGACCGGCTACAAGAGTAGCTGTAGACTAGCTGTAGCGCTGTTGTATATAGCTTGCTGTCCGTCTATGACGCAGCGACAGCATTTATTGCAGTTTTTGTCCCATAATAATATAATTGTAAATGAAAGAAGATACCATGTCTTCCAACGCCCTTGACACCCCGTCGACAGATCCCAAGGTCTATAATGAGTATCGCGACAAATGGCAGCAGCAGCCCACAGACGCGGATGAATGGCTGCAACGCGCCAAGGATGTCTCGAAAGTGCTGGCTACTGATGCAGGCATCCGAGAGCGCGAGAACAAATCGCCACGAGCCGAAATTGCGCTGCTGAAGCATTCAGGTCTGCTCAAGGTCCTCGGGCTGCCCAAGTATGGCGGTGGTGGCCAGCCGTGGTCTGTCGGCTACAAGATCATTCAGGAAGTTGCCAAAGGCGATGGGTAACTAAAAATCCTTTCGACGCATTCACATATCAGTGTACTAACTTGACGCTTGCGCAGGTCCATCGGCATGTTGCTTGGATACCATCTGCTTTGGTCCACGACGGCGCGCGTCGTCGGTACGGACGAGCAGGTCGAGCGCACTGAGGAGCTCATCATCAAGAACAACTACTTTGTCGGCGGTGCTGTGAACCCGCGCGACAGCGACCTCAAGATTTCCAACGACGGCGACAGCATTGTTTTTTACGGATCTAAATTCTTCAACACCGGTGGAGTCATTTCGGACCTGACAGTCCTGGAGGGTGTATATGAAGACACATCAGACCACATTTTCGCCATTGTCAAAACAGATCAGTCGGGAATCCAGTTCGGTCATGACTGGGACAATGTCGGTCTGCGTCTGACAGAGTCGGGCAGCGTCAAGATTGAAAATGTCAGAGCGCCGTGGGCGGACGCCCTTGGATGGGATGTCGCGGCCAAGAAGCCAGATCCAGCGGTGTTGGGTATCCCCTTTGGGTCGCTGCTGTTACCCACGTGAGTTGTGTTTGGCGAAGAGTAAAAGGTGGTGATGCTAATTGGCATGACAGGATTCAACTGGTGTTTAGTAACTTCTACATTGGCATCGCCTGGGGTGCGCTGAGTACAGCGACGGCTTATACGAACGCGTCGACTCGGGCCTGGCCATTTGGTGGCGATGTAAGTAACAGTTGGCGATGAGCAGCTCCAGCGTTGGCCGTTCTAACATTGGCACAGAACAAGGAAAAGCCTCAAGAGGAGTTTTACATTCTGTCGACGTACGGCAACTTCTTGGCCCATCTCCGAGCGGCGACGGCACTAGCCGAAAAGGCTGGGCAACAAATTGACGCCGCATATGACGGGACTCTGAGGGTACAGGACCGTGCCAAGGTGACGGCGCAGGCCCGGGGCGAGGTTGCGGAATGGGTGGCCAGCGTCAAGGTGGTGTCAACCGACGTCGGCTTGCGTGTTACATCGGGCGTGTTTGAGGTGACTGGCGCCAAGGCGACGGCGACCAAAGTCGGGCTGGACAGGTTCTGGCGCGACATTCGGACACACACGCTGCACGACCCGGTAGCTTACAAGAATAGAGAGCTGGGTAGATTTCAGCTGCTGCAGGAGATACCGGAACCGACGTGGTACACGTAAGGGATATGCGTAAAGAGGTTGCATGCTCAGTTATATGTGTGGTCCGTGAGGAAGTGAGGGGCCGGCTCCGATCGGCCAGAGTGGCCCGGAATGAATCTGATCAGAATAAAAAAACGAATCGAGTCAAAGTGCAGGCCATTCTTTGAATTCTTATGTTTGCCAGTTGCCCTTTGTCGGACTGATCGACATGGCAAGAGCAGGTTGCTGGGTGGTATTTGTACAAGTTGGGGGCCAGTTGTTATGCAGTCCACGTAATAAGTGAAAGAGAGGGCGGCGCCAAGCTTGGTGGCACGCACGGTCGGTCGGTCGCTGGGCCGTGTGAAGTTGTATGAGTGCGCCGATAGCGGGTCGGTGGATGAGACTAGTGGAGGGTTCTTTTGCCTAGGCGGCCAGGGGAGCAGGGAGCTATCCATCGATCGAAGCAGCCTCTCCAGTGGAAGAGGCTTGAAAGGCGCGGAGTCACGACGCTGACCGTGTCTGAGCGGACATATCGCTGAATGTGTCTGAGCGGACATATTGCTGAATGTATGAGGAAGGCGCCGTGGCGAGGAGAGCACGAAGGCAGAATGACAAGAGCTTGATTCGAAAAGGCCCGGATTGAAATATGCTTAAAGGTTGACTCGAGAAGCCAAGCCGAAGCAGGCTGGAGGACAATGCACGTTCGGGTACGACGCTGGTCCACAGGTGTAAGACAGTGTAATCTGTACCGAGAGAATGATTGCTTTTGCTGCTGCGTGACGGGGGTGGGTAATAACGGCGCAGGCGATGGGGATTGAATGGCGATTGCGACGCCTTGTCCGATGAAGATGTGAGATGGGGATGAGGATGGGGATGGATGGAGAACGTAGGGATCATGACTAGCTCTGGTACGATGAGGGTGGGATGGTGATGATGTCGGCGTTTGCCATTCGCCGTTTGCAAGTAGTGGCAGCTGGCGGTCGGCAGCGAGTAAGTAGTGGCAATTGGCAGTAAGTGGCGGAAGCTGCTAATAGCTGGCAGACCGCGAGCTAGCACGAGCTAGCAGTCGTTGGCGCTAGGCGAATAAGTAAGACATGAGAATAAAAGCCGGAGTAAAGACAGCGTTGCGGGCCGTCGGGGCGGACATGGCGACATGCGACATCGCAGACGAGACGAGCAAACGGCGTATCAGTCTCGGTACGGATTAGTCTCTTATTATTCGCCAAGGGCGAAGAAAAAAAAAAGAAACAAAAAAAGAGAGAAGCGAACCAATAAGTGGCGCCGAGCTGCCTATTCTAGCCCAGCATGGCCAAATTACAGTGGAGTTGGCATCCAAGCCAGGCACCTGACCGGCCCATCGGTTAGCCTTGGCCGCTTTTGCTTGGCGAATACCTTACTGATACTGCGCGGCGTCTTTTTTTTTTTTTTTTTTTTTTCTCATTCAAAGGTAGGGACTCACCCACCACCGTCTGTTACGAGAGCCCTCTCTATCAGTGAAGGAGACGTAGATAGCCAAGAACATTGCGAGACAATAATAATGCCACCAAATTGACATGATGCAATGTCAAACAAGAAAAAAAAGTCATAACCATATAATAAAGAAAAACCCCAACCAAATTCACCCCGCCAAGGAGCAGCAATCGCCCAACTCGTCTTGTCCTCCCCTTCCCACTCTGTCCACCCACTCACTCACGCAGTGGCCGCGGCCGCCCTACCAACTAACTAATAAGTACCTACCTCTGGGTACTCTATAGGTGGTTGACGAGGTACCTTGGTAGTTACCGTCTCTCTCTTTCTCTCTCTATAGGTATCTGTCCGCCGCCATTGTGCCCGCCTTCTCCCACAATCCTCATTGTCCCCTTTTTTGCCAGAGACATCACCTTTCCGAACTCGTTCAATTTTTTTTCTTTTTCTTCTTTTTCTTCCCTCACCAGCCCAATAAACCTTTTCACTTACTCTTCCGAACCTTTGCACTGTCGTCCCTCTACTTCTTGCCCGCCCCCCTCCTCCTCCAAGACAATCACTCCCGATATTCCGACACTCTGCACCACAGTGGCGCTCCCCGACTTCATCAAGATAGCGCGCCCGACGGTCCGTCTGGCTGCTTCGCTGCTACTCCATGAGACACACCACCAAGAATGAACATTGCTACACCTCTCTCCCCTCCCAACACCCTCGATACCCGCAAGCATGTGAGGTCCGTCTCGGACGCCGGCCTTGACCCCGCGCCGCCGCCGCCCTCGCAGTCCGTTGTTGGCCTTACCGTCGCCGCCACCGCGCCGCACCCGGACCGTCGCCCCAAGAAATCCTCTTCCACCTGCGCGACCTGCCGCCATCGCAAGGTCCGATGCAACGGCGCCCGTCCCATCTGCTCCAATTGTCACCGCCTCGGCTTCCCTTGCTCCTACAACGAGGCCGACGCCGATGCCTGGCATTTCGCTCTTCCCCGCCGCCGCGTCAAGCAGGCTTGTCTTACCTGCCACAGCCGCAAGGCCAGGTGCTCCGGCCACCTCCCCAGCTGCGAGCGATGTTCCTCTCTCGGCCTCGACTGTGTCTATCGTCCCACCAAACGCATCAAGACACCCTCCCGTTCCCGGCCCGGCATCACGAGCCCGGCCACTCGCTCCATAGACAGCGACAGCCACGATGCCCGCGACGACAGCGACCGCGCCATGAGCGACCCGGTCAGCACGCCCACCTCAACCTCGTACGGCCACGACGGGTAAGTCCATCTTCCTCACCTGTAGAATAGCACGTACAATCCCTGTAGCAACCGCTTGCACCGAGTCCATCCCGCTAACGAGAGCCAAAAACAAATCGAAAAGCCCATCGCCTGACGAGTCATTTGATTCTCTGATAAGGCGTTCTTTCGAAAAATTCTTTCATCATATTCATCACATTCCCGTGTTCTCCTTCCTGCATCGTGCCTCTCTGATGGAGCAGTACTATGCCGGAAAAGTAGACAAGGCTCTCCTACTCGCCCTCGTCGGCATAACCTCGTGTCTAACCAGCATGGGTCCTGGCATACGTGAATATGGTGACGGATGCATAGACGAGGCCGAATCACTCATCTTCGCCGACTACACCATCCCCTCCACCATCAAAGTGCAAGCGCTAGTCCTCATCATTAAGCACCGTATCCTCTGCAGCAAGTTTCCCAGCGCGTTTATGCTCTTTAGCATCGCCTCCCGCTTCGCCGCCGCCCTCCGCCTCAACCACCACAGCCCCAACCTCTGCTTCCTCGCCCAGGAGTCCCGCCGCCGCCTCATGTGGTCCCTCTACTGTATTGATGCCGGCATATCGGGCGGCTTCGCCGAGTTCGCCCTCTGGCGCGCCGATCGCATACATGTCGGCCTGCCATGCAACGAACGTAACTTTGAGTTTGACCTCTCCAAGCCCACTGAGAAGCTGGTGCCAGGCCCCGACGACCCGGACCAGCCCCGGTCCGAGGACATTGGCAGCCTGGCCCTCAACGTCCGCATCTTGCATATCCGGCAGAAAATTATCGAGTTCACCAAGACGGCGCTCGTCGGCCGCAACATCAACGCCGTAGAGCTGCAGACCCGCGTCCTCGGCCTGCACCAGGAACTCGACGACTTTGCTTTCCGGATGCCGGCCTCGTTTCAGTTTTCCGAAAACTCGATGAGATTGCGCGCATACTCGCCTCGCATATGCGCCTTTGTCATGATCCACATATACTGGCGCCAGTGCTACAGCGACCTCTACCGTCTCGCCATGACGGGCTTCCGCGACGCGCTGCCGCTCGAGACGCTCGAGACGCTAGACCAGACTTTTCTCGACCATTGCCAGCGCCAGTGCGTGGAGCACTCGACCGCCATGGCCGACATCTTCAAGTGCATGGACAAGCTGCAAGCCCGTCCCATTGCCGATCTGGACCTGGCCATCTGCGCTTTCCAGTGTGCCCGCACCCTGCACTACGCCTACCGCCTCGACGCCGTCAAGTTTGGCCTCGTGACGGAAAGCGTGCTCGAGCACTCCAAGTCGTGCCTCAAGGTCATCCAGCAGTGCTGCCGCGGGCCCGCCGCCGCCGTCATACAGGCGGATCTCGAGCGTCTCATCAACCGCGGCCTCGGCGCCCTCGACACGTCGTCGCCCGTACTCGAAGCCCAGGGCAGCCTCCGCGGCCGTACCGCCTTCCCGCAACACCCTGTGCTCAAGAATATCCGCGTCGGCGAGGAGCCGTCCGTCATCCACACCCCCGCGCGCCTGAGCAGCGGCTCCGGGGCGCGACCCGACGTCTACAGCAACAATAACAACAGCACCAGCAGCCCAGGCATGACGACTTCCAATACACTGTCGCCGAGTATGCTGCCAGACGCCTGGATGGCACCGACGCAAAAGACGTTTGAACCCGCCCTCGGCGGCGGCGGCAGCGGCGGCGGCGAGGACGACGCCCACGCGGCTTTTTCCTCGACGGAGCTCAACAACGCCTACGAGGGCGCCCTGGAAGGGCTGGGTCTGGCCAACGGCTTGGACCACGCCATGGGCGTCATGGACCTCAGCACCATGTGGGCGCCAAACTCGGAATGGATGGCGCCAGAATTTTCCAACGGCGCCGGTGTTTGATGATTTTGGGGCGTTTGATTTTTGTTTCCCTTTTCTTATTCTTTTTCTCTTACGACAATGACCTAATGACGAGACATGGCGAATTCACACACAACAAAACGGCCGAAACAAGCAAAACAAAAACTGCAAAATCCACTGATGTGATCACTTTTATAATTATCTTGTTTTCTTTTTGATACCACGCAGACAAAAAAAAACATGGCAACTAGATGATGTAGATGAATTTTAATATCAATTTCTCGAAAAAAGGAAAGATCGCAAAAATGAAACAAGCAAAGCTGAATTCTTTTTTCTTTCTCTTTTATGAAAAAGAGAGAAGAAAAAAACCAACATGACATGCCCAGTCAGGATTGGGACTGGCTGTAGTGGGCGAACGCCTTGATGCTGATGCGAATCTAATTTTTACATCTTGACGCGGAAGAGGTACCGAAGCTGGACCTGGTCGACGTCGTAGCAAATGTACTCGTTGTAGTAGAGCGAAGCGTCTTTGACGTTTGTGTTTTCGGCGGGCTTGCTGGGATCGGGCTGGTGCATTTTTGCGTTAGCATCTTAAATTTCCGCGGCAACTTGTGTAGGATCATGTTTGATATATATATAGATTTTTTGTTTTCGACCGTCAAC
This sequence comes from Cordyceps javanica, assembly GCF_051103115.1. Classification (NCBI taxonomy): domain Eukaryota; kingdom Fungi; phylum Ascomycota; class Sordariomycetes; order Hypocreales; family Cordycipitaceae; genus Cordyceps; species Cordyceps javanica. Next base: position 3,438,202 of record NC_139299.1, read on the forward strand.
ATGGCTGGATGGATCCCACCAACCCCACGCTCGAGCGAAGCGAGGACCAACAAAAGAAAGTCAAAGGGGAAAAAAAGAAAAAAACGTACCATCTTGATACCCTTGAGGCTCTTGTGGACGGCGGCGGCGTCCATCCATGAAGGGGGCGCAAAGGTGCCTTGACCCTTGGTGCTCCATTTGCCGGCATCGCGGGCCTCGTCGTCGGCGGTGTAGGACGAGTGGACGAGCTCGAGCATGGGGTCGCCGAGCTCCGCCTCGCAGAGCAGCAGCAGGCCCTCGCCGCGGGACATGGAGGGCACGCAGTAGCCGGCCGACTTGGAGGACATGTCGGCGAGGTAGATGCCCTTGCCGAACATGTAGCCGGAGACGGGGGCCTCGGGAGGGGCGATGCGCAGGCCCTGGCTGAGGATGCCGCCAAAGTTGGTGGAGCGCGAGCCGTGCCACAGCAGGCGCTTGTCCGAGGGGATGCTGGAGAAGGCGGAGGCGCCGAAGCGCTTCCTCTCGCCGCGGCGCTCGATGCGGAAGATGTCGACGACCTGGTAGCTCAGGTTGTGGGTGCTGCCGACGGTGCCGCAGAGGTACTGCTCGAGCGTCTTGAACTCCTTGGTGGTGCGCTTGAGCGGCGTCATCTCTTCCATGTTGAGGCCCTGGAACTTGCGGTCGAGGTGGTGCACGGGGTCGGCGGCGGCGGCGGCGCTGCGGTCGGCCTTCATCAGGTCGGCGGCAATCTTCATGTCGGACAGGGACTCGAGCAGCTCGACCTCGCGCTTGAGGCGGCGCTCGTCGGAGATGATGGGCGGGCGATGGCGACCAAAGTCGTGGGGGATGAGCGAGTAGTACGTGTTGGAGAAGTGCTCGGTGGCGGCCGGCACCGTCATGTTCCAGCGGGAGGCGGCGAGCGAGTTGTCGTCAAACAGGTCCGAGAGAGACTTGAGCTGCTCGAAGCCGCGCAGGATGGTAGCCTTGCTCAGCTTGCCGAGCGGCAGCTTGTTGGCGTCGTAGTTGAGCTCGGCGAGCGTGGCCTGCATGAAGCCGTTGTTGAAGATCATCTCCATGAGCGCCTTGGTCGAGTCGTCGAGGGTGCAGTCGGGCTCGGGCTCCTCTTCCTTGATCGCCTTGGTGTCGGCGCCCTTGTCGTCGGCCGCATCGCCGTCCTCGCTGTCCGAGTCCGGCTCGTAACTGCGCTCCACAAAGGCGTATTTACCAGGACGCGGGGGGTCGCCGCGGGCGTCCCACCGAAGACCCGACTTGTCCTTGAATTTCTTCTCAAAGTTGGAGAGAGCACTCTCCAGCGTTCCGTTGCCGAGTGAGGCGTTGGCTCCGGGTTCACCCACACGGCCCCAACGTGTCCAGGTCGAGAACTTGCCTGCTTTGGGATCGTGCAGCAGCTGAAGGTGTTAGTGATGAATCGGTGGTGGTTCAAATGTGACGGTCGTGGGTACTAGCTTACTTGGATAATGTAAAACTTATTGTTATTGTTGCTGGCATTTGTCTGGTTGAGCGACGCATCGTAGATGACACCCGAGTTGGGGTCAATATATACTTGAAAGCCGGAGAGGGGGCAGAGGCTGTCGACGGGGATGACGAGACCCTGCTTGGCGATCTGACCTTGCTCGACGTCGGTGCCTTTGGCGTCTTCCTCTTGCAATTGCTTTGCCGATTCATCATCGGCGTCCTTCATCTCGTCATCTTCATCTTTGACGGGATCTTGCTTTTTGCCTCTTGCGGCACGGGCCTTTTTGGGCTTGGGCTCTTCCTCTTCCTCTTTTGCGTCGTCTTCGTCTTGGCCGCCGCCACCATTGGTGGGTGCGTCAATAGAGTTGGCGACGGCAATGGGACGCTTCTTGTCGGTGCCGTTTATCTGGCCAGACTTTTGAGCGGCGATGAACTCTTGGCGCGCGGCTTTGAGCTTTTCCTCCTGCTCGATGACGGCGGGCCAGGTGTGCTTGTCGACGTCGACCAGGGTCTGAGTCCTGTCGCATTCTGTGATCCAGGTGCCCCGGACAATGGGGAGGCCCTTGTCTTTTCCGTTGCGCACCTTGGTGGCATTCTTGAGGTAGTCCTCTCTGGTGGCAATGACGTGGGTGACGGCATTGATCACGCGGCTGTCTTGGGCTGCACCGAGGTCGCCCAGAAGATACTCTATGCCGTACGGCGCGTAGTCACTAACATTGACGTGGCCGCTGACCACGACGCGGACGCCTTGGAGAGGACGATGAACGGCGCCGTAGGGGGAAGCATCGGGGATGACAGAAGTCGTGGTAGCGGCAGTGACCTGTGAAGCGCCGTTGGTGGGCGGCGCAGGATCCTGGGCAGCCTTTTTCCTAGGCGCCATTGCGTGGTGGTTGTGATGTGTAATGTGTGATGTGTGGTGTATGGTATGTGGTGTGTGGTGTATGGTGTGTGTGTGCTGGTGTTGTTTGCAGGAGAGGTAATGTGAGATCAGAGGCCGCACAGCAATGAAGAAATGACCAATTGATGGCGATAAGATCGAGGATGATGTAGAAAGATGGGACGAAGTTTTTGATGGAAATTAAAAGTAAACAGAGGCTACTTTGGCGAGGCGAGGCGAGGCGAGGCGAGGCTGAGGTTGTGCGGATGGACACGGCTTTTTATTGTTGGCTGAGCTGGTGGTGCAAAGGCGGCGCAGTGGTGTGCAGGCAGGCAGGCAGGCAGGCAGGCGGGCGGACAGCTAGGTACCTAACAAACGATCAGCCAAAACATCAGGGCAGCTGTTAAGGAGTCGCCATGGGCACTAGTGAGCGGGTTAAGAATACAAATCAATCTTGTATTTGATGGCCATCTTCTAGAGTCAATCTGAACGCTTCCCCAACTGTCCTTTTTCCCAGGCCAAGCAGCTGTAAACGGACTCGCTCATCAGGGGTCTCTGCTGCCTAGCCTAGTCCGACCCGACCCGCCCCGCGGCCGAACTTTGGCTCCCCCTTTCTCGCATTGCAGCAGAGGCGCAATAATAAAATTCCATTCGTGGCCACATAACAAGTCCATGAACCCTCCCCCCAGACGATTGACTACTCCCAGATCCCTGCTGGCTGCCTAGTCGCAGGTGGAGCTGTAGTTCAATGGCTGGGCTCACGGAAACTTGCCACCTCTGTTGACGTCGCAGCCTCGTTGCACCGCAATCCACGTTCCACGTTCGGATTTCAGGCAGCAGACGCGCCAGGCCTGTAGGGGAATTTCGCTATTCACAGAGATGACGCGAACCTGGCACGAGCTCACGTGCCGAGATGAGTTGGGCTGAGTAGGATGACAGTTCGATTTCTGGCCCAACGGTTGGGTGCAGTAGTGATGTAATCTTTTGCAAGTTTCTAATATCGCCTAGCACTTGTACTCGAGTCTTTACGGTGGATGAGCCCTTGTTGCCTCGTCTACCTACCTACCTGTTTTCTTGTATCTCTGTAGTCCTGTATTTTCCTCTTCTTCTCAATGGCCGCCCCTCACACTTTCTGCGTCTCGATCCTGGCAATACATGATCAAGGCATTAGTTGATGCGAACCCCATCTACGCACCAGTTGTTGGTCACTAGTTATTACAGTTATGAATGGCACAGGCTACCACTCACAAAACTAGGCAGCCCACGGGGCGGCGACGGCGGTGAGGACGGCGAGGGCAAACAGAGAACAGGGCTGCATGTTGCCGATAAATGCGAGTTGCTGTTGGCTACTTACTCTTTGCTTTCTGTTTTTTTTTTTCGTATTTCTCTTCTTGCCTTTGCATGCAAATTTTTTACCCGAGGCCCTTGCTATCGCACCATCCTCTTTTTTCCCTTTCTTTTTCTAAGCCCTCTTTTCTCTTGGTTTACACAGTAGAAACTGCCGTACCGACTATGGGACGCTCTGCCGATTTTGCACGTGTTTATGTCTATGTGAGTGTGTATGTGTGTGTCGGTTGCAAGGTGGACGGAGAGAGAGAAGCTCGTTTGGTCTTTGAGTGAACAGACTAAAAGAGGGACAATAAAATGGTAAATATGGTGACATCGCACGAGTCCAATAATGAAACATAGCAAGTCATATTCTCCCCATTCTTCCCACGATATTGCCTTTGATATGGCAATGACGGCTTTTTGCAGAGTGGCAGCGAAACGGGGCGACCAACACCAACACCAACAAAAAAGGTAAAAACCTCGGCTGCCACACGACCAACACCAGAAAGGTCTCTTTCGGGTCAGATTTTATTACTCCAAAATTACGACAGCATCACTACGCGTGTTCCTTGCCTCCTTGAATATGCCTCGTCTCCGTCATTTTGGTTATTTTGGAATGGGATATTTCGATATTAGTTGTACAAAAAAAAAGAATTCGCTATGATGGCCACCCAGCTTATTTATATGTTGGTCAAAGATTCTAGCCCCGCTGCATTGCCAAAACCAGCCAAATCTGCTTCTCCTGTTCTCTTCCTTGGTCCAAAGAATCAGAAGGAAATTACGTGGCGCCTGCAGTGGTGCCATTCATGACAGTGTCAACCATGCCATCTTCTTCATTCTCTTCCTCGTCGTCCTCACCATTCTCTGCCTCGTCTTCCCCCTCGTCTTCCTCCTCGTCGCCTTCTTCGTCTTCGTCGTCCAGAGGCCCTTCGTCACTGTCGTCGACGTTTGACTGGTCCATGCCGACCAAAACTTGCGGTACTGGTTTTTGGTTAGTACACTTCTTTGGCTTTTTCCCTTTGTTTCGTTTTCTTTCCTGCCCCCTTTTTTCCTCTTGCTTTGTTTCATCTTGCTTATTTGGGCCTTATTCTCCCTTCCTTCATGATCAAGTCAAACTTACCAAAACGCACAATCTCCGCCGTCTCGAGCTGTTCTCGCGCAAACGCTCTCCAGTCCGGCCCCTCGTACTGCACCTCGCCACGCCCGCCCACGAACCGGGCCGCGGGCGGTCTCGCCTGCGCCGCCTGGGGGTCCTCAAACTTTTGCCTCCCGACCTTGAGCCGGTGCAGATGCGGCAGCAGCGCCTGAGGCGGCGACGCGGCATCTCTCGCGGAACCGCCGCCGCCGCCGTCGCCGGCCTCTCCAGCCAGCTCGCGCCAGAAGCGGCGCCAGACGGCCAGCTCCTGCTGGTCGTCGGCGGCGAGCGTCACGTCCCAGAGGGCGAGATCCTCGAGCGTCGCGGCAAATTTGCGCAGCAGCCGCGTGAGGAGCGCAGGCTTCATGTGAATCTTGCCGAGGCTCAGGCGGGTCAGGTGAGGGAAGCCGACGGGGCGCGGGGAGCTCTCGATGATGGCGCGCTCCTCGGCGTCGGTGATGGTGTCCGGGCAGGGTATCGGGGCGCCCTCGTCCATGGCGAGCCACTCCATGAAGAGGGCAAAGACGAGAGTGTCGCCGCGGTAGCCGTTGAAGCGAAAGTCGCGCAGGTTGGGCACGTAGGAGAGGAAGCAGCGCAGGTCGAAGCTCCAGGTGCGGGCGTTGAAGGCGTCGCCGTCGGACCAGCCGCGGTAGTCGTCGCCGATGACGAGATGCAGTTTGGCGAGGCGGGCGAGGACGGGCAGCAAGGTGGGTTGGAGGTAGTCGGGGATGTAAAAGGTGCCGCGCCAGGGGACGCCGTGGCGGCGCAGCAGCAGCTCGACGCCGGTGACGCGGGAGCCGGCGGCGGCGAGGGCCTGGAGAGTCTTGACGAACACCTTGTAGCTCGCAAACTCGTCATAACTAACGACGGTGGCGTTCATGAGGTTGGTGCCCGTCTGGCGGGTAAAGGTGGCGTCGCCGTAGCTGTTCCAGGCGGCGCCGGGCCCGTCGCGGGAGCGGCGGGTCGAGTTGGAGTCGCGCAGCACCACGTCCTCGAGGTTGGGGAGGGCGGCGAGGGCGCGGGCGAGCAGGACGACGTCGTGGCCCGTGGCCGACAGGATCCAGTGGTGCGTGTGCAGGCGGTTGTGGCGGTGGGTGGCGGCCGGGGAGCGGTGGGTGTGGCACATGCGGGCGTGCGAGATGCTCTCGAGGCCAATGTGCAGGTGGCGGAGGTGCGGCGCCATGCGGCTGCGCGAGATGTCGACGAGGGCCTCCAGGCTGAACTCGGTCAGGTTGAACTGCTTGTGGCGGAAGAACTCGCGCGCGAAGCTGGGGAACAGCGACTGTTCAACGTGCCTGCAGGTCAGCCGCAGGCAGCCCAGCTCGACCGTCGTGAGGTGATGGCTGACGCGGAGGAGCAGCTCGAGCGGCAGCCGGAGGAGCGGGCTCGGTGCTTGCTCCTCCAGCTGCTGCTGGTGAGACGGCGGCTGCGGCACGGCTGAGGCCATGGCCACGTCCATGGTGGCGGTGGATTGGTAGGTCGATGGATGGATGGATGGCTAATGTTGTTCCTGCTGTGGGCAAATGTAGCGACAGTGTGGGAGCCGAGTGAGGGCACGGGCGTGCTACGAGCGTGGTTGTGGTGATGTCTCGTGCTTTGTCTCCGTTTGCATCTCCAGCCCGAGAGCCCTTCCCTTCCTTGGTGTAGTGAGTTGTATGCAAATGCTCAGTAGTCAGTCAATTGAGCATCAGCACCAGCTAATCATCATTAGCATGTTGAAGAAGAAGAAGAAGAAAGGATGAGTGCGTAGAAACGGAGCAACATACCAAACAACGACCTACTCTGTGCTGCTTCTTAAATACCTGATAATGACGCGCACCGTTCTCACTCGGCTCTGGGGGAAAAGCTGACGGCCCAGCCTACCTACCCTATGAAGTTGGGTTGACAAGGGCTCAGGAGAAAACGCTAGGCAGGACTTGGCGGGCGATAAAATGTCGAGGCCCGCTCGCGGTTCCACCGCTGGCAGGCAGCATAGCCCCGCCAATTCCTTGCTATAGGTAACTACTTGCCTACCTCAGTACCTAAGTAGGTATTTACTACATGATACGCCACGAGATGCATCATCAATGTCTTGCTTGCTGCTTCACGCACTCATCATCTTGATTGTACAAATGTTTAGGCAACAGTCCTCATTTTACTCTATCCGTCCCACCCCAGCTGCCTCCTTCTCCCCGCCGTCACCTCGCTGTCCCATCCCATCGCCCCTTGACCACTATACAACCGCAAAACGCCGTCAGTCAAAAAAACAAGAGAACCAAAAGAGAAAAAAAAAAGAAAGACGTCTATCATGTCCAATCTATGCCCAGAATCGCCCTGTATGTAAAATTCCGCTGTCATGAATCATTTGCAAAATGTGAATAAACCCCGGAAAAAGAAGACATGGCATATATCCCCCTCAACATGCCAATAAAAATCACCATCATGTTCAAAGTCACCGTGCGCCAAAGGACAAAAACTCCACCAAACCATCAGGTATAGGTATAAAAATAAAATTACCCCCGTCCCATAAACTCATTCTGTCGCAAAAAGCTCGTCGCGAGCTCGTCGCCCCCTCGCTCTGCGGCTTCCATCCAGTGCACCGCAACACACATCAGTCCCGGGTCGTTTCTCACGTCGCTGCCCTTTCCCGTGGCCTGCGAAGCCGTGCCGCCCGGCCCTGCGCCAACACCCTGCACCCCTACGCCGCTGCCACGCTTCTCGTTGCGCTTGTACTTGTCCATCACCACCTGCTTAAACACCTCCCGCGGCTTGGAAAGCGGAAGCGTGATGCGCTCCACGAACTCAGGGTTTGACAGGTAAAACAGGGCGAGCTCGCGCTGCGCCGTCGGGTAGCCTTCCCGGGCCGTGATCGCCCACATCCTGCCCACGTCCTTGAGCTTGTACGTCGACCAAGGCGGCGGCGGAGTACCCGTGCACGATTGCACAGGCGCACCGCCCGAGCCCGTATCAATCGCCGAGCCCCGCGTCTGCGTGTGGGCCGCAAACACCTCGTCGGCCATCTCAACCATGGTCCGGCATACCTCCGACTTGAGCTTCAGTGCCGTCAGGCCCACGTCCCAAAATGCCTTGCTCCTCTCCGGCCGGTCCAGCACCGCCGGCGACACAAAGGAGGAAATGAGCTGCAGGTCACGGTACAGCTGCTTCGGTCGCATGCAGGGGTCCCTGAACAGCTTCATGAGCTCCGGAATGATGGCGTCGGTCCCGAGACTCCCTCGCGATCCGCCATTCGCTCCGTACGTACCGTAGTTGCCCGTACGCTGCTGCATTCTCTTTTCCTGGACAGAGTCAATCGCTCCGTCAAGCGTAGTGCGTCGCGGCGTCGTGTCTCTCGGCTCCTGGCTCGTCTTGCTCTCCAGTCGCCATCTTGGCTTCTGGCGCAGCGAGGTTGGCATGGATGCCACCAATAAATGCTCGAGTTCCTTCAACGCCCGCAGTTTGGCGTAGGGGTTTGGATGTACCGAGAACATGGTCAGCAGGCGTCGGTAGGCATTTCTAAACGGAAATTCAGGGTCGTTGTCCTTGGGCTTCCCGGACTGGCTTTCTTCCGTCTGGGTAAGGTAGCTGGACGTGCTCGGATTCGAACAGCTATCCACACCATCTACGCGTTCCAGGGCGCACTCTCCAGCACCGCGGAGGTTGCCAAAGCTCTTCTTTTTTTCGATGACCCTAGGTTTTGTCGAACTCCGGCTTGGCTTGTCCCTCAGGGCATTCTTTCGCCGAGCATGCTGCTCGAGCGCCTCTTTGCGGTCGATGCATTCTTGCCCAAGCTGCGCCATCCACACGTCCGTTTCCGACCCTTTCGACAGGAGCTGGCTGCCTAGATCGGACAGCAGCAGGCTTGTCAATGACTGCCTGAGCTCCGAGAGAAACCTGGCGCGGTCGCCGTCAGCAACGTGCTGGTACACAGTCTCGTTTGACGATGTTGCTGTAGCTGGCCGCCCTGTAGAGACGCTGCTGTGGGACGCCAACACCGGGTGGTGCGGAGAGCCTGTGAACGTGGCTGAGAGGTTGGTCAGACTGGTGGTGGGCGAATAGGCGCGACCAGAGGCAGGTGATCTGGGTGGTTGGAATGGTGACCAAAAGGTGTTGACCGAATCCGCCATCTGCACAGGCGAGTAGCGATCGAAACTGTCGTGGCCATCGAGCACCTCGGACAGGGAAGCGGCATGTCTGGCAAAGCCATGCCGAACGGATTCAAACGACGTATTCTGTGAGCTGACCGTCCTCAGATCCCTTCCAAACGTGGATGTTCGCAGCGTGGAAAATGTTTGTCGCCGCTCGTTTTCGCTCATGACGCTGGCCGTGTCGTCGCCTGTCCAGCCGTGGTCTCTCTCCCGCATCTTCATGCGGTCGTACATTGCCTTGTCCCGCTTGTAGAGCTCGCTAGACCACAGCACAGGAGCCTCCCGGATGGTTTCCCCAACCAACTTGGTCACGCACTTTTCCACCTCGCAGCAGAAGCGGTGAATTCTTTCCTCACCCTGACAAAAGTTTTCGATCCCGTATTGCTTGAGCCAAGCAGATGTCATGTCTGCTTGCTCGTCGCCTAGCTTGTTCGGTCCACCCTGGTCGGGCGAGGCCGCCATCATTTCCAACACTTGTGACTCGGCCTTGTTGATGTATGAGCTACTCTTGCCAGACCGTGACGCCGGCGAGCGCCAGCGACTTGTGGTACCCATAGCTCGGAGTGTTTGGCAGATGTCACGACTATGCTCATATTCCTTGGAGTTGCGAACATCGGCAATGTACCACATCTTGTCGCGAATGGCCCTTGTCCGCCGCATCATGAGGTCAATCTGGCCCTCCAGCCGCTCCTGGCTCTGCTTCAGCCAGACAAGCCAGGCCTCGTATTCTTCAATGGCCAGAGCCGATTTGCTAATATAGTCTCGCGGCTCGCGAGAGAATATGTTGATGAGCGCCGCATATCCATTGCGTCGCAGAGATTCCGATTTCAAGCCGCGGAGCTGGTTCAGTGTTTTCCAATACATATGCGACGAGACAAAGTCAGCCTGCGCTTTGGACTGAGACCACGCAGCTTTGAGCATAGTTATCAGCGGTGCCTCCTTCTCCGGCTCTGGCGAGCTGACGCTTGGCCTTGACGGTGTGGGCGGCGAATGAGACCGACGCAACGAAACACCGCCAGTTGGCTCTGGAGCAAGCTTGTCTCGCCTAATGCTCCGTCTTGGTGTCGATTTCTTCAGCCTGGATGGACGATTCGAAATTTCAACATCACTAGCGTCGGCTTCCAAATCTCGAGGAATCTCATATTCTTCCACCAGCTTGAGGACTGCATCACGCAGCGGATAGTAGCCCTTGTCTAATTCTGATGTCGATACTGTCTCGTCATCATAGTCACTGCTCGATGAATTGCGCTCATCGTGGTCGTCATCCGCATCGTAGCTGAGAGCAGTCGCCAGCTTCTTGCCATCGGACGAGACAAAGAGTACAATCCAGCGCTCTGCGCAAGGATGACTCGAGCCTCGAACGACTTCCGAGCCGAGGGTTCGCGTCAGTTCGTGCAGCGCGAGTCGAATCGGATAGCCGTCGTCCTCGTATTTATTGAGCTTGCGCTGCAGATCCGGCTCCGTAATCGTGGGCGAGTCGCGCACTGAAGTAGTCTTGGCGGAGCCATCAGCATGGTCATCGCGAGAGGCAGCCTCGCTGAAAACCGAGGATACACTAGTGCTAATTACCGATGCAGTCTCAAAGCTGTTTTTCGGGTTGGACAGGGTCACGGGTTGGGACGCAGAGGACAGACCCGATATGGAAGCATTGCCAGACTTGAAGGTACTCGAGGCAGAAGACAGTGGGCGGCGTTCCGGGTACAGGGCATTGACCAAGCAGGACAGGTCCGCCGGGCAGAGGACCAGGTAGGGGTTGACTTCGGCTGTTTCACGAAGCGATGTTATCGACTTGGCCGGCAAGAGGCGGGAAGCAGGGGGCTTGTAGTCCGAGTTTTGGAACCTGGCCAGAATGCTCTCAATGTGGACCCGAATATGCTGGGGAATGTCTGCAGTCTTGGCAGCAGCCGACTTGCTTCCGCTCCAGAGTCCGGACACGTATTCGTGGGCCTTCATGGCAACCTTTTTCAGAATCTTTTCCCTGGCATAGGGGGTGATGTGATGCTCGGTGAGCATCCCGTGAGACTCTGGATGGACAATGACGCCGAGGAAAAAGACAAAGAAGAGACATCTCCAGACGAGCCATTTGGAGGTGTTTTCGAGATACTTACTGTCCAGCTTCTTGAGGACGGCATTGCCAAGTTCAAGCAGGCCATCCGGGATTCCAGCATTGTCCGGGTCATCCACAATCTCAAAGAGCTGGTTCACGGCGTTCTCGTAAAACTCGCGGGCAGCGACCTCGTCGGCCTGGGTCCAGTCAGAGAGGTTAAAGCGGGTGCCATGCTGGTCTTCGGCTCTTTCGAGGAGAAAGGCGCCGTCGGACAGGATCTTCATGAGGTACCATTCCATGTTGGATTTTCCGGACCATTCACGCATCATGGTCCAGCAGTTGAGGACGCAGATGAGGAAGTGCTCACTTGAGGACTTGGGCTCCGAGATGAGCCTGGCCAGGACGGAGGCCCAGATCTCCAGGCGTTTGCGGTCCTCGCTGCTGTCGGGACCTGCCGAGTTAGCAAAGCAGGTGTGGATGAGGATGGAGAGCGGGTCGTGGCGCTGAAAGGACATGAAGCGTTCGACGTCGCCGGCGACGTGACGATGATGACCAGGGTGGCTCCGGGCATAGGAGCGGTTGTTGGAGGACAGGACGGATTCTACTGGTTCCAAGCCCCGGTGGGGATTGAGGAAGACGTTGAGCTCTGAGCTGGAGAGGGCAGATATCCTAGTGGGCAGGTAGTCTGGGTTGTTTCGTATCTCGGATAGGAAATCCAGGAACGAGTCTCTGGCGGAAACAGAAATGTCGTCGAGAAAGGTGGCGGCCGGGGTCGAGTCGCCATTGGTTGGGGGGGAGATTGTGTCGACGCTCTCGGAGGAACCGAGGATAGGCGACGACTGGGACTCCAGGTCGGGCTCGAGAAGGGCAAATCTCCTGAGTTCATCGCAACTCTTCCTGACATCCTGGATGGCATTGTAGAGGGCAGCAAAGTTGTCCTTTTCGTCCTTGCGGAAGCTGTCGACCAAGTTGCGGTGGGCAATGTCACCGCAGCGCGTCAGGCGGGCGCCGAGGGCGGTGCTGATGAGGGTCCTCTCCAGGCGAACACGGGTAATGTTCCTCTTGCGGGCTTGGTATCTGGACAGACGGGCCAGGTGGGCTAGCTCCTGAAGGGTGGTGGTGTCCCGGGGCACCGGCAGGCGGTGGTTTGTAAAGAGGGCGACATTGTCGATGAGCGGCCGGGGTATGCGAGTGGCTACCCTCTCTCCGTGGATGGTATGGGATCTCATGGGTAGCTCCTTGGACAAGGCAGCGGCGGGCGGCAGGGCAGAAGCGGTGGTGTCGGTCAGCAAGGGTTTTGCGGCCTGGGGACCGTCCTGGAGACGGGCGGGATGCAAAGTATCGTCATGGCGGCGGGAAGGTCTGGCACCTAGGGTTCGAGAACTGGAGCTGCGCCTGGGACTGGGTGAGCGGTAGCGGGTGGATCGATTATGCGTCGCCGAGATGAGTTCTATCGAGGGCGGCGGCGCGCCGGTTTGGACTTGCGAAGTAATTTCAGGAGCTGTGGCCGTGGCAGTGAGTGTCAGCCAAGATGGACAAAGAAAAGCAGTAGGGTGGGAGTGGGATCAGGTCGGGGGCTTGCTGGATGAAGCTCTGCAGGGATTGGCTGCAAGAAAAGACGTACGAGGCGTGGATCGCGTGCGGACTGGCGAGGAGAGGGAGCGCTGCATGGACATGATAATGGTGGCATGAGGGAGGTGAAGCTATTCGGAGCGCCAGGCAGCTCGAGCAGCAGCTTCACCAGGAAGCTACCAACGGGCTAGCAGGGCGAGCAGACTGAGCGAGGAGGAGACTGAGAAGCAGAAGATATGAGTGGAGGTAAAAAGATAAGGAGAGAAATGGAGAAGATGTTGGAAGAGGAGCAAAAGACGAGGATGACGCGCAGAAAAGATAGAGAAAAGGGAAGAGGAAGGATATCTGTTTGCGCGGGACGGAAGCGAAGCTGTCGTGCGACGATGGAGGCGGTGGTGGCGGGCGAGGACGAGACGGCGGCACAGCGCGGAGCGCCCCGTTCCAGCAGCGTTGGCCGGCGTTATTAGAGGCACGCAGCGCTGGCAGGTAAGTACCTATTAGGTACCTATCTAGTTCGGTCAGTCAAGCACCCGAGGAGGTAGTTGCGTACAGGTACCTAATGGGCGGTGGCAGGTACCTAGGTAGAGAAAAGTATCAAGGTTGCTGGCAGCGCTGGCAGCGGGTAGAAATAAGTAGCGTTGGAATGGATGTTCCTTTGGCAAGCTAACTTGTACCTCTGGCACGTCGGATAGGTGGAAAAGGACCTGGGCAGGTACAGAGGGACCGCTCAGAGGCGGTGGGGGCGGAGACGCAAAGACGGTGCAGGGTAGGCGCTAGCAGGTGCTTGGGGCGTGTGGGGAGAGGGGAGGGGAGGTAGGGCGGGGGACAATAAAGACAGGAGGAGGGCAATGATGTGGTAGACGTTGATGGAGGAGAAGAAAAAAAAATCTTTAAAAGAAAGAAAGAGGAGAAAGGAGAAGGAAGAAAAGGATTATTTGCATGATACGAGGTCCAAAAAAAAAGAAGAAGAAGAAGAAGCGGGAAGAAAACGAGGCGATTGGTAGGCAGGTGAGGTAGCTCAGCAGCTAAAAGCATGACGGGACGTGTGACGAGGTGACTTGCACCTGCAACCTACCACCCTTGGCGGCGACCACAACAGCAACAGCGCGGCGGAGCGCAGCGACAGCAGGAGATGCGCTGTACAAGCGAACAAGTGCAAAGGAGGAGGGGAGAGGGGGGGCACAGGGGCGTCCATTTCTCGATGGAGGTGAGGTGTGGGACGGGGTCTGCCTACACACGGAGGTAGCAAGCCTGCAAGTAAAAGTTGGTAGGTTGGTTAGTACGTACCTAGGTAGGTACCTACCCAGGTACTAAGGTATATCGCTGTAAGGGTCGCAGCCATGTTGACACGTTGGTAGGCTAACTAGTACTTTGATAGGGGAACATGGGCGGTGACCATTTGGCATGTCGACAGAGCCAGCTCAGTCGCTGCAGCCACGGTCAGGTAGGTCAGTTGGCATGTAGGAAGATGCGTAGAAAAGCATCTGGTAAGTAGGCAAGTCCCTAGGTACCTACCTACCTACCTTGGTAGGTATCTACATCTAAGTACTAGGGTGAGGTTATCTGTGCCTCCTTACCTGGCAACTGGGCAAGTAGAGTACCCAAAGTAGACTGACTGGGGCAGGCCAACGCACACGGGAAAGGGTCTTTAGTGTTTCTTTAGTGTTTTTTTCTTTTCCTTTTTTTTTTCGTTTTTTTTTCTCGCTTTTCTTCTTCTTTCTTGACCATCCTCTTGAACACTTTTTTTTTCCTTCCTTGAGAGGCTGATGGTGGTGGCAGTATACTGAGTGGACAGTAGTGACTACAAGCATTTACATGGCTGTGGACGGCTAGGTACAAACCCAATTTACTACCTACCTAGTACCTACCTGCTAACCTAGGGAGGTACGCTGGTGCTCACTGCAGCCACCGCAGCCACCGCCAACCACTGGTAAAGGCCAAGTGCCGGCGCATACATGACGCTACTGTAGGTACTGGGGTTTGCAGCAGGTGTCATACAAATCTTGCAGGACGAGCTGTTTTGACAATGGACAAGGAAGAGTTTGAGGTTGATGCATCAACGGCCAGCGACTATATTACAGATGCGGCTCGGTATATGTACTGATGCCATGTGCCCCTTGTTTCCATCAGGTACTCGACTATTAGTACAGCCGTCCTCGAGCCGGGGCCAGATGATGCAATTATACGGCGAGGATCTGTGACTTGGTGGTAAATGGCTGGGTAGATGGGTGCATTTCCAACCAGAATGGGCAAGGGAATTCACCTTTTCTTTATTTCTGTCTCTCTCTCTCTCTCTCTCTCTCTCTCTCTCTCTCCCTCTCTTTCCGTCTTCTTTCTTTTCCTGCCCTCCTTTCCCCCCACTATCCTAATTAGACCTGAACCCACCAACTCGCCGAACCCATCTTATAGGTGTGGGCATCACCAGGTGAGGTGGCATACACACACGTAGGTAGTTGGCTGGCATGGCGTGGTTCCAACGCAGGGCGGCTAAAGACCTGCAGGCTCTGCCTAGACGGGCAACGCTCGTTTGGCCCCAGGAGGGGAAAAGAGGGAGGGGCGGGACGCCTCTGCCAGCGCACCACCATCAGCTGCCAGCAAAGACGACCAGAGTGTGTCAGGGGGACGGATTAAAGGGTGTGTGTGTGTGTGTGAGAGAGAGAGAGAGAGTGAGAGTTTTTCTTCTTCTTCTTCTTCCTCTTTACTTTTCTCTTGTTCTTTTTTTTTTTTTTTTTTTTTTTTTTTTGAAATCTGGCTTTTCCTCAAGCTCTTTTCCCCCAATTCAAGACAGTCATGCATGTTACTGGTGAACTATATCCGCGTGATGCAGTTATAAACTCGCGCGGGGGTCGGGATTGGCCCAGCTCGACAGGCTGCTGGGGGTGCGGCAAGGGTACGGGAGGGCCAGCTGCAGGACATTTCACTGCTGACGACAAACTACGACGATCAATGTCGAAACGAGGCTTCATTAGTAGTCAGAACAGGGGTGAGGGGGGGGGATGGATGAGAAGAGAAGAGGACCAAAAACAGCCCGGCATGTACAAGCTGATGTCTCTATTTTGCTTCTTCTTTTCTTTTTTCAAACCCGTATTCAGCCCTCTTGACCTTTCTTTGTTCTCCGAATCGGGAAGACAACACATTCTAGCAAACTAAGCAAGTGGCGGCTGTGACTAGTAGGTCATGAACAATCAAACTAGTTAAGTAGTGGCAAACCCGTCCATCTGCGCAAGTGCATCGAGACGAGAGAAACCGTGGGCCAAGAGCCAAAAGCAAAAAAAGAAAAAAAATAAACAGAGGAGGAAAGACACCAATTTTACATGTACACATGTCTGCCGCGTCTCTCGTGACAAAACTCGTACTAGTAACTAGAGCAATAGATGCCCTCTTACTTACCCTCCCCTCCGGAAATGGAAACGAAGAGTCACTCACTCATCCGCTCCCCTTCTGTGCCTGAGCTCCCGTCACAAGACACACTCACAGGGCCACACGACATGGAAGGATGGATGGGAATGCAGGACTGCAGGATGACTAGGACGCGACACTTGTATTTTTTTTTTCTTCTTACTCTTACCAAATCAAAAATCGAAACAAGAGAGGAGAAAATACCGCACCGACCGATTCAAAAGCACCCGTGCGTCCATGTCCAAGTATAGAATTAGACAATGCATGGATGAAATATATATCAGTAGGTATACACATGTACTGAGTATACATGATAAGAAAGTCCGGCCGGCCTGGGTGTTCAGGAACGGGCCCATCCCATCCTTGTCCCCCTCTGGGATCTTGCAGACTAACTAGTATGAACGGTCGCAAGGGAAAGAAGAAGGAGGAAGGAAAAAAAAACTATCGAATTGAGATGGACGCAAATGCCATCAAAAGTTGATAAAAAGAATACAATACAATACAATACAACAACTAGCCCATGCTACTTCCCCCTCCTGCTCATCGACGTGTACAACTGGGCCCTGCGGTCCCCCGGGGGGCGGCATAAAAAAAGAAAGGCCAAAAAAAAGGTCAGAAAAGGGCCAAAAAAGGCGAAAAGTAGACCGTAGCGTGCGCTGATGAGCTGGCACTGCATCAACCGTGCATCATATGGTATACACGCAACACGTCCAGATACGTACCATCATGCATACGATGCCCTGTTTTCTTTTTTCTTTTTTTCCCTTCTTTCCTCTTCTTCTTCTTCGTTCTTCTTTGTACGCACGCACCCTTCATCACTTGGAACAATTTGGAGGATCATCATCTCCCCTATTGCGCCGCATTTTTGCCTTCTCACCATCTCTCTTCCCCTCGTCTTGCACCAACTTACCCCTCCCCCCACCCCCACTGACCTACCAGTACCAGTACGGAGTACACACGTTTCGCTATTCTCTCACTCACTCACTCACTCACTCACTCACCTCTTTTATTACTCATGAGTTGGCCTCTCTCACTCTCTCGTTCTTCAACTACCACACGAAACTCATCCCCCCTCCCCTCCCCTCATTTTAGTCTCTTGGACCGCTGCGCTGTCAAACATCTGTCCCGAGAGCCCGCCAACCAATCTTGGTGATCCACGCGGCATAACCTCCCTCCCTACCCCTCCAAATCTCACGTACGATTTCTTGCCAGCACAGCATAGCGCGAAGCAGTCGTGTGTGCCCGTTCTCCGTCTTGGCCAACACAAAACTACCCCGTCTTTTTTTTCTTTTTTTTCCCTTTCTTTCCCGTCTCTCATAGCCAATCAAGAATAAGCACTGGACCCCTCCTCCACTAGTTAGTGAACGTGTTCTCATGCACATCACTTATGAGCTGTAACAAGCAAATAAACGACTGGTTTCTATATCCAGACATGCCTACCACATCGGCAAGGTCAGAATGAGGAGGGGGGGGGGAGTTGAGCACATGTTCCAATAGGAAGAATGAATATCCCCTAAATAAGCCTTAACAGATGTATAAATAAATAAAAGTAAACTACAACAGCATGATTCTCTTTCTACTAGCTACTTACAGCTCTGACCCTGGGGAGCGGTCAGACAGATGAGAACCTGCAGCCGCCTTGTTATTGTCGGTGTGTAAGATTGAACAAAAGGCACATCCAATCATGAGTCGTGAGAGAGGAAGAAATAAAAAATTAAAAATAAAAAAATCGCCCGAACCGAATCTAAACCGACCGACCGCCAGAAAATTAAAAATCCCCTCCGTCGCTGCTCCGCTCGCACACCGACAACGGACAACAGTGATGCTAGATAGTAGCAAATCTTTGTTCGCCTCATTTTTTTCCAACCTCGCAAGTAGTAAGCCTCCGTCGAGAAGAAGAGTAAGAAAAGGATGAAAAGTAAAAAAAAAAAAAAAAAAAAAAAGAAGAAGAAGAAGAAGAAGAAAAAAAACGCCTCAGCCGTCGGCTTTCCCTTACAAACAGAACAGAAAAAGAAAAAAAAAGCTCCGTCGCCCTTTGTACAACACATCCGGAGAGGGGATGGATGGGATTTCGTGTCTTGGACCCCCTCCACCCTCCCCTCCCCCAACAAAGCTCATTTGTCCCGACCGCCTGGGACGGACGGACGGACGGACCTCTCTCGAAAACGAAGAATGATGGAACTCGTTGCGCCTCCACAAAATTACGGCCCCGACACCGACACCGAGACACACCGAACCCTGGTTACATTGTCCTTTGACAGGTAGATGGAGCGGAGGCTTGGCTTCATTCTTTTCAGCGTTTCTCGTTTTCGTGAGAAAAAAAAAAGAAGAAGGAAAAAAAACCTCAGCACTTCATTCACATGGCACAGCACGCCGTCACAGAAATAAGCACATGACAATATACTCGTAGTCTTCAACTTGATGGTTGTGTAGAATTCTTGCAATCATTCTCATGAGTATAAAAAAAAAGTGTGACAAAGTCGTCCTGCCCATAACGCCTCCAGTAAAGAAAGAAATTCTTTTGCTCGATACACAGAGAACAAAAAAAAAACAAAAAAAAAGGCAATCAAACACACAAAACAGCTGAAAAATAACAGAGTAATCCCTTTCCGTATACCCATATGTTGTTGTTTTTTTTTTCTGAGGTCGCGTTATTATACACACCCAACAATAAATGAGGCGATGTTCTTTTTGGCAAAAAAAAGAATTGAAAAAAGAAAAAAGGCATCAAGAGAAATATCCAAAGATACAACACAAAGCGGGGTGCTTTAGCACTCTCGTCCAAAGCGGATATCAAACTCCTTGAGCACGCTCATGATGCTGGCCGCCTCGACTTCAATCGCGTTGCGCCCCCCTCCTCTCGAGTTCTGCCTCGAGGACGACGACGTCCTGGCCGACGTGGCCTTGAGCTTGGGCAGCCACGAGTTGATGTCGTTGGCCGCCTCGGAAAAGTTGCGGTGGCTCGCCAGCGTCTGGTACGCCTCGGCGCAGCTGAGTCCCAGGCTCGGCAGGCTCGGCAGCGTGATCCGCTCCTCCTCCTTGCGGCCCGTGCTGGCCCCGGCGCCGGTGCCGGCGCTGGTGTTGCTCGCGGGCTTGGACTTGCAGCACCCGCCGCCGGCGCCTCCCTTGCCGCCGCAGCACCCGCCCGAGCCGCTGCCGCCCTGCTCCTTGCCAAACTTGGCATTCATGAGCCGGCAGAAGAGGCCCGACTTGGGGTCGGCCTGGCACTGCGCGCAGGTACCGGGCGCGCCGGCCCCGCAGCCGCCCCCCGAGGGCTTCGCGGCCGCCTGCCCGAGCCCGAGCTTGGGCTTGCGCGGCGGCAGCTTGACGGCCCCGTCTGCCGTCATCTCCATGATGAACGGCTGCGGCGCCACCACGTCCGTCTCCGACGGCGGAGGCGTCTGCACCTGTCGCGGTACCGGCGGGTGCGACTCGGGCGGCGTCATGGCCGGTGTGGCCATGGCCGCGTCTGCGCAGGCACAGTACGTGCCGTCCTTGCAGAACCCGCAGCTCTCCTTGAACGAGATGCCCTCCACCGACGACGACTGCATCATCATCATCTCAGAGGGCGGAGGGTCCGCGTCTATCGTTGCCGCTATTTGGGACTGCCGGCGGGCAAAGGCCGCGGTAAAATCCGTCTCCTGGTCAGCATGTCGGGCTGATGACGAGTGTGATGACTCGTGACGCATCCGCTTCCCGTTGTTGCCGTCATTGTTGTGGGACGGCGATGATGGCCGCTTCAGGTCATTGCTTGTGGGTTTGGAAGGGCTCATATCCTCGAGGCATTGGCACGAGGTTCCGAACCCGCACTTGCCACAGCCCGATGTGGCTGTGGCGAGGACTTCTTCAACGCAGGCGCACCGGCCCTCGGTCGTGCAGTTGCCGCACGTCATGTCCGTGTCTGCCAGCGGCGGTGCTGCCGCGCTCTGCGAGTCCATCGAGTCGGGTGGTGTGATGATTTGTGAAATGGAAAAATCCCGGCTGGTCTCTGGGTGGGGCAGCCTGTTGTTGCTTGACATGCTCTGGCGATGCTGCTGCTGCAGGCTGTGATGGCGGTGATGTTGTTGCTGCTCATGGGCTGCTGACGGGGCGCTGTTGACGCGCTCGCTGCGAAACATGTGCTCGCTTTGCCGGCGACGGAGGGTCTCGGCTTCCGTCTCGACCCGGATGCGGTCCTGACGCTCCCTGTCGAGCATGTTCTCGAGAAGCATGCAGCGGGAGCGGAACGACTGCACGTCGAGTTCCAGGCTGTGAATCTTTTCCTTGAGCTCCGACTCCTTCTTGTCGTGGTCGAGCTTGAACTGGTCGAGCTGCTCCTCGAGCTCGCCGACGCGGGCGGCACGACGCTCGCGAAAGGCCCTCTGGGCGGCGCGGTTCTGGGCCTTGCGCTTGGTGGGCGGCGTGTCGGTGGCAGGCTTGCGGCCGGGCTTGGGGCGCGGCGGGATGACCCATTCCTTGGAGGTCATGGAGATCTTGGGCCCCTCCATGGGGGTGGCGGGTGCGATGACGGCGGCCATGGTCATCTTGTCCGGGGCCGGGGGCACCGAGACGGAGAGTCTGGGTAGCGGCACCGGCTCCGGCTTGGGCTGCTTGGTGGTGGATGTGGCGGCAGGGGAGCCAGCGGTGGCCGCGAGGGGCTTGGGCTGTGACGAGGGGAGCGGCGCCCGATGTTGGTGGTGCTGGTGCTGGTGTTGGTGGGCGGGGGGCGGCGGTGCGCAGGCGAGGGGTGCAGGTCCGGAGCCGGCGGCGGCGGCGGCGGCGGATGAACGGGGCCTGGCGGTGGATGGGCGTGAGGTTGGCAACGGTACGGGCGAGGCCACATTAACCGGTGAAGATGCAGCAGTAGCGGCAGTGGTGCTCATGATTTTTGTGCGGCGGCGCTGGCGTCGGTCGGATGTTTGCGGGCAGCTGATTTTGTGGGGCGCCTGGCTCGGATGTCCGAGACGGCCAGGGTGGGCGTGGCAGAGAGACCCAGAGAGGGAGACAGAGAGAGAGAGAGAGACAGGGCACCGCTACGGCAACAGCCTTGCAGCAGTGCGACTGTGGCTAAAATAATACACAGGTTGTGTAGGAGAAGCAGGATTCGACGCGGGCAGATTGCCTGGGTCTCGGAAACCTCGGTCGTGCCGCGCGTGCGGGAAAAAAGTCAAGAAGGGTTGTGTTGCGTTTGTTCGGTCGGGCGGGCGGGCGGCCAATTGCAGGCTGCGGATATGGTCTGTTGTTTAGAATTGCCTCTGGCTGCAGTGGTGCGTTGTTTTGATCTGTGTGGTTTCTCTTTCGTTTTCGCTTGGATGCGGTGCTGACTCGATGGTTTCTTTGTTTCTTCTCTTCGTTTATTTCCTCTGTTCGTCCGTTTCGTGGGCTGCCCCTATTAGATGGGCAATTGGGGAGGGAGTGCTGCCGTTTGTTGTAGGCTCTGTGCATGAGAGAGATACCGAAAAGAATAAAGACGGCAAAAATCAGAATGTGCGCACTTTGAAGAAAAATCAAATGAAGAGGGAAAAAAAAAAAAGTGCGGGACAGCCCTTCTTTTGAGACGAATGGCGCGGTTTTGCTGGGGCAGACGGCCAGAGAGGTCCGATGGTAGGAGGCGACGAGAAAGTGGGAGAGAAACACAGGTGGGCCAGATGCGATTGATAAGATGCTGATTGATAAAATTTCTCACCACCACCAACCCAGCCCAGTAGCAAAGAGAAGGGCAACAGAAAAAAAACACGGCCATCCATTCACCATCCACCATTCACCATTCATAATCCACCATTAACCCATCCATCCACGAGCTAACTAACTGCTCATCCACTCACCCACTCACCCTCTCACCCACACCCTCTTCTATTGGCAGAGCGCACTGCTGCCCGCTCTCCTCGCACAAAAATCTCCACACTATTTACCCAACACTACCTTAATGGATGAACCCTGTACCGAGTACTCAGTCTTCCTCCTCTTTTAATAAATTAGCAGCCAAGTACTCCGTATGGCGCACACGTTTGCGACATGGCCGGAGATGGCAACACTCGGCTACTCACGAGCCGACCGACAACTTCTCGCCAGGACCCCCCATTGGGCCGGTCTCACCCTCACACCGTCCCCTCGTCTGGTACGGAGTACGGAGTACACACCTGTTACCTGCCGCCAGCCACCCCTCGTCGTGTCTTTTTCAGGACCGATTCATCCTACGAGCAGGTTCACTCACACCCAACAGTATACAAATACCGCGCCGCGAGCACAGGAATCAATCAACTCAGCCCATCTACCCCTCGCCTCACTCTCCGTCTCCCTCCTCCATCCTCGTGAACCAAATTCTCGCGCAATGTCGGCGCAGTAACTATGGAGTCCTGTCCTGGCACGAGACCCCCCCTCTTCATCCCGAACCCAGCCAGTCACGCTGTATTCAGTAGGTACTGCCGCATGTCACTACTCCACAGCTACTCCAGCCGAGGGGCCGACCTAGTCAGGCATAAGTAACAGAGACCACATGAATTGCCGTTGACCCCAAAACTCTCCGCTCAGCAGTCTGCCCTCTTATTGGTTCAGCGGCGTGTTCTGTGGCCCACTGCAATTCCCCCAACCTTGATCCAAACGCTCAATTCGAACTAGACAATAAGTATGTGTGTGTTACCCTACACTGTACAGCAGATCCTCTAGAGCAACGGAAACGGAAACAGTCGTCTTTTGGTGGCAAAGCATGTGACCTATCAAGTAATTCCATTTGCCTTTCAGCCGATGACAAGGTTTATCTCTTGAAAAATCATAGGACGGGGATCGACTTGTGGCCCGCTCGCCCAATTCCATCGTACCAGTCATCCAGCGAAGTGTTCGATCAACAGCAAGCTTATGCTCAGGATGGTTAGCGACGAAAACAAAAGAGGTCTCGCCTATAATTTTTGATGAATACGTGTTTATTAGCTGCTCATCTCTCAAAGGCACAGAGGGTTTACACATACGCGAGCAAATCAGCTCATTACTATTTTGAGTACTCTGATTTTCGACGGTAATCACCCACATCCATGATTGACCCGACTCACATTCTTGAAAGCTTGCCTTACCAGCGGGCCTGCCCGAGGCTTGAAGCCCATTTGCTTCAAAGGTTTCGATGATCAAAGATCCAAGACATGTGTATCTGAACCTTGCAGATTGAGGTGTGCTGGGTGCAGGTGGAGAACTACACATCGTTTCGGAATAAACGCCGAGTCGGAAACGGGACATTTCATGTAACCAAAGATGTGGTGGTCATGCGGGCCATGCCTAAGTACCTTGATACCGCCGCATCCAGTCTACCGAGCGTGCGCTCAGGCGAGGCTTTCAAGCGACGTGACCATGCTGCGCTCTGTTGCGGCCGCTCTCTCCGTCGAACGAGCGCCGTTGAGCCAGACACATGAACGATTGGCAGAAACGCTTTTCACTGTTTTGCCTCGATGAACTGAACCTGAGAAACGTTCGCATGAGATGGCCGACATGATTGGCCACAGTGCCTCTGTTGTCGCTGGCCCCATGTCGCGAAACGGTGTCCCACTGCGCATCCACCATCCTCGCATTTCTTATAAACAACGAATCCCCGCCGAAATGCAGTGGTGGAAGAAGAAAAAGCACGAGGCGAGTCATGGATGATGGGGCTCAACACCCACGCACGCGCGCATTTCCCAAACTCTCCACGAGTATTCCGTGGTTAATACGTCTGGGCATCGGTCGGCGAAACCGGAAGAGGCCGCAGCGCAAGGGCATTTCGGGATCAACTAGTGCAAGTTTGCAAAGTAGGGTCTGAGTTATCGGCATAAAGCCAGAAATGGCTTGCATGTACGCATCAAATCCTGGGGAATGGGCCGCTGCCATTGACCAGTCAGGGGATCTCTGGCGGTAATCGGGTTGGCTGCAAGGGTTCCTTATTACGGCGGTTATCTGGAGTGGGTAATTCATAACTAGCAGAGAATGGAGACAGCGACCTGTACCATCAATTCTTTTGAAAACTGCACAGCGCATCACAGACCTGTCTCCGAAGGGGCTGAGACACCAAAATTCTGAGCTAGATATAAATGTAGACGAGTTTACAGCTCTCTTTCAAACCCTGCAAGCTATTGCGGGAGCGAGGCGCCATTTCAGTCGCGACCTGCCCACCGTAATACTGGTACACTTCAATGTCTAATATGTCTGCGACCTTCAATAGTCGGCGCAGATTTTGTGTCCTGAACCAAATGTTGCTTCAAGGCTATTCAATTTTGGCGAAACTTTAGTAGTTGAATAACTCTGCTTCATCTTCTAATAAAGACTATTGTTTTCTGGAAAATCTGTTTCAAAAGACTATTGCTCCCAGACAGGACTACTGCTCTCTAAATGCGAACCAAGCAAGCAGCCGGTCGTAGCCCCCGATATCTGGAACCTGATACCCGTAGCCCCGATCATTTTTTATGCATCCACACCCAGGCGTCACCAGGCACAGCCGCCGGAGCCGGTTTAGAGGGACGCGGCGCGGGAGGCTCATCCGACTCAACAAGGTTACTCTGTTCCAGACGTTCGACAGCCTTCTGGCGCATCTGTTTCAATTGAACTTCGTTGAAGCTATACTCCGTTTTCTCTCTACAAGAAGCCGTGTTAGTACCCGATCCAAGGCGGTGAAAGAGAGAGATGGACGTACAACAGGTTGCTGGTCATGACATTTCCGTTGTCGCCGACGGTATGGTCCAGGCTGAGCCAGTGGCCTGCCTCGTGTATAGTAATAGCAGGATACACTGGATCCTTGCCGTCGTTTCCTTCGGGTAGTGTGTCCATGGCGACGACGCATCCGTCCATCGCGAGGGCTTGGTCAGAGAGTCTGGCGCCAAGCCTCGGCTGGGAGCACACTCCTTTGGTCCCATCACCGCGGTTCCCCTGTACATAAACGATATTGAGTGTACTGGCATCGCCTTGACGGACGTCCGTGATCAAGTCCAACATGTCGTCCCATCGGTTTATATCTGACTTGCACTTTGTATTGTCGATGTGCTTCACCGCTTCAAGACTGAACGTGATGCGGGCTGAGCTGACAAAGGAGTTCATCAATTCAATTTCAGCTTGAGCGATCTCATCCTTTAAGACAAAAAGAATCAGCATCAATTTGTGGCCAAAGTCGTGATGAATAATGTGTGAGAAGGATGCTTACCCTGGGGCACTTCTCACCCGCGCTGCAGCAGAAATGCATAACGATGTTTATGTTGATATCTTGCCCGTTATCAAGTAGGTTAGTGGCTCGGCTCAGCAGCTCCGGCTGCCCGAGGCCGGTCTCTGGGACGGCACACTGAGCCCCAGAGCGAGCTTCGATGCTCGCGGGCACAGCCACGGCAGCCGAGGCCATGAGGGTAGAAACGAAAATGGATGGCCTAACCATGATGCCAGAATGAAATATGCAAGTTTCTTGTAAAAGTTATAAGAAGCAAAGATGAAAATTTTAGGAGGGTCGCGAGTTATCAGAAAGTATGAATAGGAAGGATCTCGAGCGTTGGAGTTTGTTGGAGTTTGTTGGCTTGTGATATAGAATTCTTTCGAGAATCAGAGAAGAAGGAATTCGTATTTATATGTAAATCTTACAAGAATTCGACTCGTAACACTCGTAGTGAAGATTTGAAGGGAGGTCTAAGCCTCGCGGTACTGGGGCATTACGTCTTTGGACGGACGGACAAAACCTGTCATGCATGAAGCCCGAATTGTCTGCTTGGATTTTTGACGGAGGACTGAGCCAAGAACGTGGTATTACCGAGACGCATATTTTCACCAAGCCCTTACGCTGGCCATAGAAGCTGGCTGAATATACGCCGCGTAATCTTTCACAGGTACAAACGAACTCGGCATTACTGCCGACTTGCTACCATAATGTACGCATGATGACATCTTCATTCGAGCCACTTCGCATCGCTTGCGTGCCTTTTTGAGCCCTCTAGTTTAGATAGAATATCAAGAGCCGAGCATGATAACCAAGTCAGCCCGAGTTTCATGGACGGTTGCTCCGGAGTATGCCGTCGAGGCGCTTGATCCCCGAACTCAGTAAGCATTGATTATTGAAAGAAGAATTATTCGCTTATGGGTCACGTGTAACATAGTGAGAAGAGGGGAAGACGCTCGAAAATATCTTAGTAAAAGTTTATTTCGTGACATGATGTGGCGTTGGCATTATAGGCGAAAATGGGGGCAGCGTGTAAGCAAAAGTATCATAAAATAGTAGAGTTTTTTTTTTTCGAATCTAAAGCGCAGGGACTATGATGCCCGTACTCTTGACGTAGGCTACTAAGACTGGTGTTCATAAGGCATATGATATACGCGGAAGTATGAAACCTTGGCTCTGAATGTGATGCTATGCTATGAGGATGATATTGGTCACTCTTTCTCACCCGCCCCTTACATAGGTATTTTGACCCGTGGTAAGAAAGATTGAAAGGTCGACTTCGACATTTTGTCAGTGTTAGGCGTTATTGCCCCTTTCAACCGCATAATCTTGCATTGCATATCGATTTAATGTCGGGTTTATTGGACTCTCCGCTCACATCAGGGCATTGGCCGACGGTAGACGGCACCATTGCTAGCTCACGCGAATCAGCCCCTGGCCAATTCAATTCATCTCCCCTCAATACACAAGTGCAGATATCAGACAGGCCGCCAATCAGCTGGGAGATTGCGCGCGCCGAAAAACGAAATTCAGTTGTCTGGGGTTGAGCATGGGAAATGCTGCATGCAACAGATTGCCAGCGGTCGGAGGCAACCGCCTCCACGGGCTGGATCCGCCTTGGCGAACAATGCATTGGCAGCAACGCTCGTGTGATCTGGAGTTTGATTGGGCGATCTCTCAATCTTGGGACGAAGCCCCCGCGATTCTGAATAAAGTTCTCAATAAAATGTATAAAGGGTGCCGCCAATGGACGCTTTGTAACTCTGACTAGGCCCCTGGCTGGATCCTTGGTCGGAGCGCCATGTATTAAAATCCTGAAAACTCTCTGCTGAGTGATTTAAGCCTTTAATCGCTATCTAATGGTAGTCTGCCATAATTGAGACGTGACTGCTATTTTGCTACTACTGCTACGAATACGTTGCTCGAGATACAGTACATAACCGGGCCACGGGCACATTGCTGGCAGTTCGTTTAACTAGACGTATGCCGCTTGACAGAGAATGATGACAGCTTTGTCGGTCACCGTTGTGAGCACGTTATTATTGGCACTGCCACAAGTGTTCCATCACGCATAAGCACAACGCTTGTTTGTACACGCATGACCACTGTCTCGCTGGGACGGGACAGTGGCGGCATAGCAGCAGTTAGAACGTTAAAGCCGGTGATTAGGCCCGGTGATTTATTCTCCGGTACTATAGTAGAGCTCAGCGGGCGAGTCTCATACATCCTTACCCTGCGGCTGGCCTAAACCATCCCCCGGGTGGCTGGGCGGGCGACACATCATCCATGCATAGCAAGGCAGAAGAACGCATCATTTACCGTGAAGGAGCTGGTTTACAGAAAAAGCAACGTCACTTGAAGTGTTATGGCTGACTTGAAGAAACATGTCTGTTTACTCAGGTAGGAACAGAGGCAAATATGACGAGACAACAACCGAGTTCACAATTGAATGAGGGCCAACCCAGCAGGACGCGGCTCACCGGTCGGCTAATACCGAGCGGTGGGTAACTACTGGGAGGGCGGCGTTACGCCAAGAGCAAGTCTCAGGTACCATAAAGCGGCAAGGGACATAATTCCATTATAGCTGATCACCTCTGTTAAGCTACCCACTCTTTAATACTCCGCCACGCTTATAGCGTCAAAACGTCGCCCAGTCAAGCCCGCCTGACAATGCTAGGAGCCGGGCATTTACCATGCTAGCAGATACAACCAACCGGAACAATAGTTGGGCCATTGCAGAGACGAGCAAAATGCCGATGTCATCATGCATAGTATACAACACGAGGCAGAGTGAAACGGCGCGATAAATGAGGCGCAGGCGGCATAGTCTCGGCGTATACATTCGCCTCCTCCCGCGTCTCACTATGCTAGATGGGAATTCCCGCTCAACGGCCCGACAGAAGTATGGAACCCGCCAGGTTCAAGCTTTCTACCAGCCAGTTGTGCCCGGTGTATTCGTACCCGTTCTTGCCCAGTTGTAAGTAGTAGGTACCTGAACATCGGCAATACAGGGTTTGTCCAAGACTCCGACAAGGGTTACCCGCGTCAGGGTACTGGGCATCACAACTGTAGATAAGAACAAAATATTAACCTTGTCACGCAGGGGAAATTCGGGTTCGTTTCGCAGCTAGCTGGGGAGAACGGCGCACGATCAGGCCACGTTTCCAAATGCCGTGCCTTGACCAAAAGAGGATGGAGCCGCAGCCATTAGCGTAGTGTGAAGCACACGCGAAGGCGCTGTTGTCGAACCGAGGTCATCGTCTGGCTAGGCTGTTCAAGGCCTAGTCAGGGACTCGGCTGCGTTGAATTGTATCAAACCTGCTTGGATCAGTTGAAGCCCGGCGATGCCGAAGCGCTATAAGGGAATCTCGCAACTGACTGAATCAAGCAGACTGTTCTCCGCGCCGGTAACCTCTGCAAAGTGAAGCAAGCACTTGGCACCTGCCATACCAAATGCGACTGCTAATGGCACTTGGCAACTAAAATAGAGAGTAAGGAGGAGAGGAAATATTTATTCATTTTATTAGCTTAGTATATTGTAAACGGCGAAATTAACTTTGACATCATGTGCTACGGCAAGACGACAGACGCAAGACATCGGGAGATGGGACAGGTTATACGGTGGCTAGTAGATACAGGGGCCGATCCAGACAATGCCAAGACAGTGTCGAATGGATGGCCTGTAGTGGCATGTTTAAATGAGTATCCAGAGTATGCGGAAGCGCTCAAGGCGCTTTTGGAGAAAGGTGCGACCGATATGAAGTTTGAGGAGAGAGGGGATAGTCACGCGGTAGTCCGTGTAGAATAATGAACATTAGGATCATTTTGTATATTAAAGCATCTGCTAGATCTTTAATCTAGCGTTCTTCAATCATCACAAATAGATACAGCAGAAGGTGAGTAACTCGTGTTGATGCGTTCCCAATGGTAACAATACGGAGGCAGATTCACTCCCAAAGCAACTTCTTTCCCTCCCTTGCTCTTATAATCTTCGCGGCTCCATTCTTTTGCTGCTCTGGCCAATCTTTCTCTTCAGAAAGGACCACTGATCCGACGAAAGTCATATCAATCACCCACTCCTTCTCCAGCGCCTGCGGCATCTCGTCTGGGTCCACGGACTTGATAATCATGTATTGATGTTTAAACAACCACGGCCACAGCTGCGTGATGTAATCGTGAACGGTCACATAGCCCTTCTCCGAGGACGCAGTCACCACCAGGATCGGACTCGGAGGCGGATAGTACTCATCATCGTATTCGATTACTTCGTCTGGATCAAGATCCAACATCATCATGCAATGCCAAGCGTCCCACTCCTCACAATCCACGTTGATGGAAGAGACTGGCGGCACCGTGATGGATTCTTGTGAGATTTCGTCAAGATCATAGTGGCCTTTGGTGTGCTCGCTGGGTTGATGGTACGGTCGGGATGGACCTAGAGGATAGGCCGCGTCGTCTAATACGGTGATGGCAGTCTCGAGAGGCTGTCGGAAACGCCATGTGATGCGCTCCAGCTGTTCGTTGGTTTGGGCCCGCGCCTCTTCGGCGGTTGGGTAACTGGTGCTTTCTGCTGAGGCACTCGCGCGTTGGACGGATGAGGATGGTGATGGTTGTTCTGTCATGGTGATATAATGTTGTTTTGTGTTCTGATTGACAGGCAGGTAGAATGTAGTGTAAGAGGAGAGATTGAGTCCATCATGGCAGCCTTGTCCCCCTCTTTTTGAGGTGGCATTAATATATTAAGTCACATGCACGGCCTGTAACCAGTAGAAAGGCTGCAAATCGCTGGCCAAAAAATCAAAATTAAAAATCAAAATGAATGAGTCTCACTCTATTCTCGAATGTATTAGACTGGCATCATTGTTCCGTGATCAAACGTCGATTGCGATTTCTTGTAGTCGGTCTTCTTATTGGCTTAGGGTTACATGTCCAATTGGTTCACATGAATAGTCGAAGTAATACAATGAAAATGAATAAAGAAAAAATTGTGTAAGCAGCAAATAAAGCTGGAAGTCCTCTACTCTTGGTATTCTCCCATCCTGTGTAGCTCTTCTGCTGCTCACTTTCTTGCACTTCTTCCATTCAACTCAAGGATGGTCTCCTGAATCTGACATGACAGCCCATCTATACGAATTGGCCGAGTTCAATACTTATTGACAGGATGGAGACCGACATAAAAACAGTCGTTGGTGATTCTCCCTCCTTCCTTACCATTGATCCCGCCGCAGTCGCAGCTATCCACAATGGCGTCCATGTACCGCGCGCACAGCGAGCTGTCCGTGATGTCTCGCCTCGCGATTGACGTGCCGTTTTGCCCGTCGACGCCGTCGACGCCGTCGAGCGTGGGTGTTTCAATCATGATGGCCGTGTCGACGCCTTCGAAGCTCGAGTCAATCACGGACACGGATCCGATGTGGCCAGCGGAGCCGCCTGCTCCTCCTGGGCTTCCGCTTCGCTTCTTGGGAATTTTGTCTTTGGGCAGCAGACGGAAGCCAGTCTTGACATTCTTCATGGTGATGGACTTCCACACCCAGCCCCAGTCCCAAATGACTTGCACGCCAACATCGCATCCATTGAAGGTCAGTCTTTGCGCAGTAAACTGCTGGTTACCTCCATAGATTCCATAGCCGCCGCCGGTAAAAGTAATGTCAGAGATGACGCCGCCGCTGCCGTTTTCTGCAAAAATGCTCTGTTGGCCGGTACCAGATTTGGCAATCAGCTCGACATTCTGAATGCTAGTGGCTTGAGCTACTAATACTAATTAATTTAGTAATTAGTTAGTAAATCCTAAAGATACTAAAAATACTAAATTACTCACTAAATTAGTACGTACTAATTTCTAACCCTGTATGTAGCGCTGTGCGATCTATTGGTAGCGTCAGCTGCTTGCGCTACCAATTAACGTAGCCTTGTCGATATCGTACTTTTGTATGGTGAAATAACAAACTTACGAAATTAGCGTTCGCATCACTTTAAGCATATTGCAATCTCCACCTTCATCGATAGTGTCTGTCTGGCCGCTGCATGGTGCTGCAGTTGGAAGTCAAAGGCCGACAGTAATATATTTCGACATGCATATGGCACGGCACAGCACAGCACAGCCACAAATACAATATCAATGTGTCGTATTATAATACTGCAAGAAATATATATAAGTTTACTTCTTTCCGCTTACTTTTGGCCATCCATTGGCGCAAATCCTCCGTGAACGTGGCAGTGTCGCACGCAGAAATGCAATGACCCTTGGCTGCGCCATCTCCGAAGACACAATCCCCGTGAGGCAATGAACCCCCGACGCCTTTCTAGGTAAAATTTATCGACCAAACTCCCCATCAACATTGCTTTCTTCATTTCTGGATCCCCTAGAATCTTTACTTGACTGTTAGTCTAATTGCCTTCTTCACAATGGTTCTTCTGTCAACTCTGCTTCGATTCCATTGTCAGCATCTTGTGCTTCTCTCGCTAGGCACGCTTTCTTTTGCGAAGAATGAATGCCGGCCTTACAAATGGAACAAAGACACTGGCGAGCCAATTTCGACTTTCTCAAGTGATGATGGTGATGGCGACGACGATGAACATCCCAAGCCCGGGGTCGTCATGTGTATCAAAGAAGTCGGTGCTGGCAAAGACGTCAACTACTATACGTGCACCGCCATGGCAAACGAGTACAGCATCACCGTCGAGGAATTCTTTGCCCTCAACCCAAGTGTGAAGAAGGACTGCAGCAACATGGAGCCGATGGGGTGGTACTGCATTGAAGGATGTAAGTCTTGATCAGCGACTTGAGTCCCCGCTTGTTGATGTTCACGCTCACATATTTCCTAGACATTGAACCGCTTCGTGCGTATGACGGGTTTTGCGGCCCTAGGCATAAGAACGCAACATGCAAAGGAACCGGCAAAGCGTGCTGCAACGCTCTGACATGGACATGCGGCGATACCAAGTACCAGCCCCTCTTTTGCTCCAGGTTGAACCAGGACTAACTGTCAACTTTCACCAATGAACTAGAGACGATTGCGCTGACGGAACTTGCTACGAGGGTTGGTGCTCGGGGGACCAGTCCTTCAGCACTGATGGAACCTGCGGCGAGGCACATGGCTACCGTTTGTGCGCCGGTATCCAAGGATCCTGCTGCAGCTTGGACGGCAAGTGTGGCAATGGCACTGCTTTCTGCGGGAAGGGTGTCTGTCAATCCGGGAAGTGTGAAGATTTGCAAAAGCCTGCCAAGCGAAGCACCGGAGACTCTGCGCTTCCCTGGCTGACGGGCACAACACCGGACGGCACTTGCGGCGGACTCCAAGGCTATACCTGCGGTGTATTCTCGGGGAACTGCTGCAATAAATATGGCAAATGCGGTTCCCTTCCAGAGGACTGCGAGGAGGGCTGGTGAGTGATTTGTTCTTGGGATTTGTACGATTACTAACGCATGGTGAATACAGTCAACCGAAGTTTGGAGAGTGTCGGCCACCTCAGTATGCATAGTTATGTCAGCTCAGATTAGTTATTTACACTGAAATTACACATTAAAATTTCTATAAACGTGTTTATTGTTACCACGAATACCTTTGCTGTTAAACTACATGTCTTTGCCAGATAACATATGTGGCTTGCAACCATGCGTGGAATAGTTCGCCACTGCCGCATTGCATGCGTGATTACAATGCATACTCTGTCTGAAATATGCTGTAATAATAATTAAAAAAAACTCCATAAAGAAACTGCGAAGAGAGATAAGACGGAATATGAAAGCATGGCATGTTGTGCAACAGCCGAGTAGCGAGCGGGTGGCATCACTTGATTCGGAAACAAGGCCCGACAGGCGGCAATTCACGACGCTGCACATTAATATAAATTGCGACAAAGTGAATGCAATACATCAAATCCTTCGGTCTTATTTCACGGTCTAGATCTTCATCGATGCATGAAAAAATTGCCTCGGCATTGGAACACGAACGTCTGCGTGAAAATTGTGATGATATGCCGCGATGTTAAGACGTAGTCTTGTTAAATGCGTAGTATGTATGAAGTCATATATTTGCAATTTCTTTCCGAGCTTGAGCATCAAAGAACAGTCGTATACATTTAAAAGGTAGCGACGGGTTAAAACCATTTAGAAAACCTTGTTTGCATCTCACAAGCAAATACCATTCCCGTTATCCCCATACTGAACTCCATTACACCTCCTTGCTGGGCTCTCTGTAAAGAAGCATTACACAATGTTATCTCAAACCCTTCTCATCTCCGCCCTCTTCGGCGTCTCGTACGCATCTGTTGCTTTCCCCCGTGCTCAATGCGGCGAGACGGCTCAAAAGATTTGCTTCGGCCAGAACGGCGGCGAGTCCCAGCACGTCGACCTCGAGGACGTCAAGTACGTGGCCGACGTCCTCCGCTACATCTCCGACAACAACCAGGGCGCGGCCAAGTTCTGGAACATGCCCAAGGCCGTCGGCGACTGCGCCGAGTGGGCGCTCCCCGTGACGGACGCGGGCACCGTGCTGGCGCTCGCCAAGCACATCAGCCCGCGCACCAGCTCGTCCGTCCTGTACGAGGATCTCGCGCGGGCGATCGACGGCGGCGCGTCCGCGACGCCGGAGGAGGCCAAGAATAGTCTCTACGGCTGCGGCACGAATGGTGGTATGATGGGCGTGACGGCCAACTTGAGCAACCCGCTGTACAACACGCCCGAGTACAAGAACAGTGGCGCGAAGCCGGAGGGAATCATCATCAAGATTGTCAGAGCTCCGGCGAAGAAATAGATAGAGCTTACAGAATCAGTATTAGTGTTGTTCAATACGATTAGCTATTCTACAATCTGAATCCAAGTTGCACGCCTATCTCGTCACTTAGCGCTCCAGGCTCTGATATTTAGCAGCAGAATCGCCAAAAAAGCAGAAAAGAAACAAAGAATATTAACCACGCTCCAAAATTATCGGGCATCATTTCTTCGACTCATTTCAGCACAGCATAGTCCAGCAACATCACAGGGGTATCTTAGTCCAAGTAACTTCAACGTAAATTGAGCTTTCAATATCTAGTATCGGCAAAAGCTTTATTCCTCAAGCGATTCATTTACACCTCCTCCTTGGAGATGACAGGCATCTGGAGGCACTTGGCGACATCCCACCGCCCAGTCGGCTCGACCACCATGCGACCCGTCTCATTCACATTCTTCGCCCCATACCCATTCAGCCACGTAAACGAAACCACGACCTCCTTCTTGTCCGGATTCCATTCCATCCTCGCGAGGCCACCCTTGTCCTCGGGCGTGTACGGGATCTGGCTCTGGCACGCCGTCCATCCGGTGCCCATCCCCAGAGTGCAGCGGGAGTCAAACTGGCGGGCAAAGATAGGAACAAAGGGGTCTCTAGAGTTTCTGAGATCGCCATTGATGTAGAATGATTGCCTACAGCCGCCTTTTCCGCAGTTCTCCTCCAGGCGCTGGACGTTCCAGGTGGTGTCTGTCTCTGCGCTGTAGACAAGAGTTGCGGCAGATGCCAGTGTAAGGAGGGTTGTGATAAAATGCATTGCGAAGCAGCTTGTAAGTCGGGTAGTGGAGGGATTGTTCTGATTTGATTCTACTCGACTTGAAGAAGGGTGTGGCGGCGCTTTATATAACTGTCGATGTCTTCAGGTACCAACCAGCGTGCAATTTTTAATACATTATGTAATGTGGTCAGAATGAGAACTATAATATATTTCATTTAATATAATGCGGTGGGTTTGAGCCTTTGACAGCCTTGGAAGGTTGCCAACGGAAAGCTGACGCTGCAGACGTAGTCTTGCGGAGGCGGTACCACCTCAACTGCAGTCATAACTGGTACCGTGCAGTTCTCTTTGCAGGGTTTCCGATGTTCATTTCACAGTAAGCGCTTGATATACCATGTTCTCCTCGACACGTACGCCAGTGAAGCCTCTAGCGTGCGTGCCGTCCCGCATGCTGATTCTCGGGTTGCTCATGTCGTCTACATACACTTCGAGCAATGCGGGGGCGGCGTCGACGAGTGGAACGACGAGTTCCGCATTTTCGCCCAGGCTTTTGATCCATCCATGATTTTCTGTTAGTTGCTTCGTTTCCGTCGTCGTCTTGATGACAATCTGAATGTCGCCGCTCTTGGGTAGGTGTGCCGCCACCACCGTGACCGACTTGGGGGTGGCGTTGGCGCGCACTGCTGATTCGACTTGCTGTCTGGTCCATGATGACGGACGTGTCCGGTGTCGCTGGATAATCCCGTTGTCTTTGAACTTGACTGTGACTGTGCGATCCTTGTATGTTGTCAACATAGGTTGGTTCTTCATAGCGGACGTGCCTTCGGGAAGTGTCTTGCCTGCGACAGCAATCTTAATTACTGCAAGATCAAATTTTCAAATTACCAATAGTCGGTCGCAGACCTAATTCCCGATTCCTTGACAACTTACCACGGTCGGTGCTGCTGGTGCATATCCATATGAGGATGGCCATCCACATAGACATCCACGATGCCAATGCCGGGTACCATCCTCCGACCTGACGGTCATCTCAGAACAGCGCACTATATGTCGCGGCGGCGCATGCCTTCAGCAGCTTATCGATCAAAACATTTTCCGCCTTGACATCGCCCCACACTATACCTGCCTTACGAAGACTAGAAAGCGCGATGTCTAGTTGTTAAGCCCATTTCCTCCTTATAGTCGCTAAGGGATCGTCGGGATCCTTCGGGTGGACTCTCGTAGATAATGAGTAATTAGCATAGTTAACATAAGATAGTAGAATGCTAAGGTTGAAATCGTATTTATCCATAATAACGCTATAGACTTGATAAAGATTTAGCCATCTCTCGTAGAGCGTAGCTATAGTAATCTCCTTATCGATTTTAAGCTCTCGTATAGCTTAGCTAGTAGAGTAATAAGGCTTATAGAGATACTTTACCCCTCCTTCGTTAATGAGAACCTTTCTAGGTTATTTAAAGAGTATATCTTCTAGGTTTGTAAAGCTAAGGATAATTCTAGTAGGGTCGTAAAATATATCTACTCTTCTGGATTACCAAGGACACGATTGTTAAAATAGTAGAAAGATAGATGAAAGGGTAGTTATTTACTAAAGATATAGCGTAGGTATAATTTTTCAAAACATTCGGGGAATAAATGCTATTATAGAGATACTTGGATATTTTTTAGGTTACTCCCTAGCGGTAGAGCGAGCTTAATAAGTAGTAGCTTAAATAGCTTTATAACCTACTCAAACCCATTAGTATCGTATATATCGCTAACGACTTCTTCGCTAGATTAAAGAACCTTAAGGTAAGCTAGGTATTTTTCGGTTATGAGAGGTTAGTTCATAAAATTAGAGGGTAAGATTTAAATCTAGAAAACTTTGCTATTCTAGCGGATCTTAAAATTCGTATCCTAGTCCTCCTAGTGTATGCTTATGCTATGATATTTTATTTTGTATGTTAGTCGGTTCGTCATATTCGAAATTAGCTCGTCTATAATATGGTCTAAAGACTATTGTTAGGAGAAGATGAGGGAGGGAGCAAGCGCGACTTGACAGCAACTGTTCTACGCGAAAGCGGGCGGTCATGTACTCAGGTATACGACCTTAGAGATCAGTTCCCGACAGTACTTATACGAGTTCTAGTAGACGAATGGCTTTTCTCATGGTTAGAAAACTAGATTACTCTAAAAGAATGCTGGCTAATGAAAAACCCCAGTCAATTACCTGTCAGGAAGAAACCTTCAATGGAATTTGAAAAGAAAAACATACACGACACATTCTCCAGATAGAGATCGAGATATCACGATCCCGTCGACAGAACATGGTCAAGGGAACGCAGGCAATTAATTTCCAGTCTCGGTTGATAGCCGAAGAATGATTGAAGACTTCCATTTTGAAGAGATGGAAAATATCTCCGATGGTCCGAAGAGGTTCTGTGCCCGGATTACTCTCGATCTGTTTTGATTTTACCCATCGATGTTGGATCTCGTCATACATCAGGTATCAAGCTGTTCCATGCGTCGAGGCTGCCGGACCAGGCCCAATATTCAACCATCATACTGCCTCATCGAGCGTTAATGATTTGATACTAGACGCTGTGCATCGATTACGAACTTCAAAACCCGTTAAATCCTTCATCTTTCGATGGGACCCATCGCCAGGGAACTAACGACGAAAATATTGAAATTTCCTCATCCAGCCGGCCAAGTTGAGACAGAAAAGCAATCAGCACGCAGTGATCAGGCAATTATCGGCGGACCGCGATATATGTGTCAAACTGGCTATACCTGGGGCTTCGGCTTCCATCCGAGCCACCAGCAGTGCTCTATCAAGCGACGCGAAGCGTGATAATAAAGCAACGAGCAGTCACAGAAAGAATTTTGAAAGAGAAAAAAAAGGGAAAAAGAATTTACCAGCTAGATAATAATGTGTACGTCGCGGTTACTTGCGGACCAATCAGTCTGCAAGGTTCAAGCAAGTTGGACAGTCTATTTCCCCATCTATGATACTGTAATCAGTCGATATGCGCTACAAAAATGCCTTGTATACGATGTAT
Source organism: Cordyceps javanica (assembly GCF_051103115.1). Classification (NCBI taxonomy): domain Eukaryota; kingdom Fungi; phylum Ascomycota; class Sordariomycetes; order Hypocreales; family Cordycipitaceae; genus Cordyceps; species Cordyceps javanica. The sequence goes on from NC_139299.1 coordinate 3,475,797, forward strand.
CGAACCTGTGAATACATTGATTGACTCCGGGGCACTACTTTGCCGATGTCTACGAGTGAGAGCTCATATGAAAGATGCGCAGAAAACAAAAGAGTCCAGCTCCGCTGAACTTGGATGACATGACCACTGAGGCACAGCCGTCAACTGGTGCCATGGCTGAGAACCATGGACATTTTTATTTTAGTGGCGGGAAAATTGTTGAAAATGCATGAACCAAGCCTCTCTAGCCCGAAGAAAGATGATGACTTGTATGCACGACAGCCCGGCACGGCCCACCCCCTCCCAAATTTACAAACGTTTACTCGGCTTTACTGGCTCATGAGTTCAGGTTTTTTTATCAAATTTCCTCCGCCGACGCTGCTCAGCGGGGGAACCGGCAGAGTGCAGAGGCCCGATGAGGCCCGCTGCAATCTGATTCGGACCGTCTGTCCAATGCGTTGGCTTGTTGGGAAGAGACGGTGGCCCGAAACTTGTTGGCCAAGACTTGGCATATTCCACACAAAAACTAGTCACACAGATAAAACAACGCGAATCGTCGCAAAATCCAATAGTAAGCACTGAGATTTGGCGCGCGTTAGGTCTTTCCAGGGAATACTTGCACCATTCGTCCCGTCATGCTCCGTAGCCCCCGGAAGCAATTACTGGTGGTTATTCTGGACCGATGGTAACGCAGGGTGCAGAGAGGATATCTACATCTATGCTCGGCTCGATGCCCACCTGAAACATGAGCCGTTAGAAACTACCAGACATTTGGAACAGTACGCTTTGGGGAACCCACAAACGTAGTTGCTGGCTAGTCAGGCAACTTGGTGCCCCGTGTTACTTGGCAAATCAAGACCGGAACATTTGTATATTGCGATTCTAGTCATGAAAAGTATCGGAAAGACCGAAAAAGCGCGATTGGTGTTAAACCAGCCCTTGGTGCGCAAATATCGGTAGCTACATGCGGCCTTTCGAGGAGCTAGCGTTGACGTTCCGTTGACTTTTTTTAGCGATTCTTGAAGTAAATTCCCAAGTTAAATGTACGCTAATCTGTATTTCAGCAGAGTCCATTCCAGTTATTCGAGGCGTATCTTCCCCCATGTATACATGTGGAAAGTTTCCATTAAAAAATCAAGAGCGAACCATTAATTTCATTTTAATTCGCAGATTAAAGTTGCCCGTTGTGTATTTTAAGGCCTAAAAGGACCGAACATGGTATTATGTCATGCGGGCAACTGTCTCTCGTCATGTGTGTGAAATGGCGTGAGTTAAATTTGGCAGTTATCAACTTGCATTCTTTACATGCTGCAACGCGCTTTTGTGAGCGAAGCTGTTGGGTCTTGTCAGTTGAAAAGGCGTCCTCGGTACCGAAATGGCTGACAGCATCCCGGCGACTCTTCATGAACGCCTGCACGACCTGGCCTTTAGCACCTCGCAGGCCCGCGATGCAATCCGTGGTCTCGCCGTACCGGACGCCCTCGGACGCCGGGTCATGAGGCTATGCATCATACGCGGTATCCGGCATCACGAAGATTTTGCTCGCGCCCCCCAGACGCAGGCCCTGCGGCCATGGCCCGAGTTTGCTCGCGCTCTGAATGCTCGAGCAATCATGAGCAACAGCATCCCGGACATGGCTCTCGACCCAGCCGTCGACGACGTCCCGTACTGCATCTGGTATCCAGACACGGCCACAGAGGACACCTATCGTCAACTGGTGCGTCGCTATCCACAAATGACGTACCAGACCGCTCGTGCTTGCGCCGTGGCCGGATTCAGCGCCCTCTATCGGGAGTTGGAGGAGGCAGGCAGCATTCTACCGGACATTTCCATTGCAGAGGAGGCCCGGGCGTGTGGCAGCCAAGACATTTACAATGCCATCATGAGTCAGCCAGTCAGGTACCATGTCATGGACGATTACACTAGGTCGATTCTACAGAACCCCCTGCCATCGGGCCTGAATGGCGACGCGGCTGTCCAGCCCATGCTCCGTGTAAAGCAAAAGTTCACGACCCCTCGAGGCCACGAAGACTGCCTTCTTCTCGCTAGTGAGATTGGCGACGGCGCCGATTCCGATGAGGAATTTGATGACGATTTATTCAGCATGTTTCCCGAGCCCGGCTTTGAGGAAGCCATGTTCAACATCACCGAGGATATGAACATTGACGAGTTTGCCACGCCTGAGCCAGACGGCTCAGCAGACGTGACCATGGCCGAGTACCTTGCCAAGCCGCTGCCCCTGGACCTGCCCGCGGGTAACAAGGATATCCTCATCCTCGCCGCGGCATATTCCGGCGACGTGGACCGGTACGCCCGACTCCGACGGCCCAAGATGATTGATAACGAGGCCGGCTGCGTCGTGCGCGGCATCTACCACTCGTCCTTCTTCGCGACATGGTGGGCATCATCCCAGGGGCCGCCGCCGCCCAAACGGCAGCCCCATCGCCACGCCTTGTGGATCACCCAGGCCATCCACGCGCGGATGATCATGAGCAATGACCTGAGTCGACTGACGCCAGACACACCCCGGGACCAGCTCCCCTACCTCATATGGTACCCCGCCGTGGCGAGCCCCCGCACATACGAGGAGGTCGCGCGGCGATGTCCTGCCATGCGGGCCCCCGTCCTGCGCGCCGCCATTTACTCCCGGAACCGCGACCTGTTCGACTCGCTGGTGGACGCCGTGGAGCCGGACCCCTTCCTCCTGGCCGAAGCACGGGAGCACGACGACTTTGACGACGACGACGTCGTCGACGACGACGGACCGAGAGAATCCTACTTTACGCGGCGTCTGCTGGCGCGCGCGGAGCAGCTGGGGCTGGCAGAAGAGATTCGCAATGTGCAACATGACCGATGGGGTGTCCTTTCTTGGAAGCGGTTCAGCGTGCGCACGCCGCCTGCGAGCGGCAACTGGCTGTTTAGCGGACCGAGCGTCGTCGGCGCAGCACAGGACCCTGGTCTTTACAATGAGGTGTGGGCGGACGCTTCTGCCGCCGAGCTCTTCGCCTCGGCGCCAGAAGCCTGGCGGCCACGGGAAGGAGGCGTACAGATCGACTACAAAGAGTTCCCCCAGTGAGGTGGATTGAGATTGCCTTACTATCTGAGCATTTATAGAGACGATATAGGAACAGGTAGTAGCTGCCATTTATCCTAGAGGCTATCGCTGTGGCAAAATCTACTTGTGTTGGCGAACGGGTGCCTATAAAAGACTACCCTGTCCAGAGCCCCCGAGTAGCCTATATTCAATTGTTATAGCTATGTACTAGCGCCCAGGCGAGGCAATTTGCGTCAATGTACGGAGTACGTGAGGCTCAGTTGGTTGAGGGCATCAGGTGACCAATTTTGCTTCTTGGCGCATGCTACATATGTGGCGAAGTGGTGGGGACACGGCATATTACCGAAGGAAGGAGAATTATTCCTCGTATCGATAATTTGCCAGTTGTACGGAGTAGATCTCACACCAACAAGCTGATCCCTGCAAAGCCCCCCCTGCGCTCAGATATTACCCATAAAAAGCTGCCAGTCACATCGCGACTTTCATATGCGAGACAAAAATCTCCGTGTGATGCAGCCTTGGACATGTATGAGATAAGTCACTGTAAAGCGGGCACTTCCGCTGACAGTTAGAAGACCAAGTCGCAATCCAAGACCGCAGTCGCGGTTGGGTAAAGGCTACCACGATACATCCATGTGCTTGCGAAGAGCTCCAGACGTAGATTTCAAGAGTAAAAGAATACGATTTCGAACCAAGTACGGATACGAACGTAAAGCGGGTACATATAAAATTGTGGCATCTATACGCAATCTAGAAGAAACAAGAGTTCGATACAAGTGAATAGTCAATCCTCCGCACGTACCTTCGGCAGGCCCAACTGTGAAGCAGCTCAGGTAGAGTAATCTCGGCATCTACCTACCATGTAGCCACGCAACTCTAGGAAACACATCCAGTCATGCCTAAAGCGCCGACGACGCGAGCTGCGCTCGGTACCCGGAGCTCGAGCGGGGCAGCGTCCTCCTCAATCTAGCGGCTGGCGCAGGGGCGCCGCCATCAGGAGTGGCTGTGCTGTTCAGGCTGGGCAGGTTCGCCATGGTCTGCTGCATTGCCTTGTCCCACTGAGCCTCGGCATCGCGAAGAAGACCCTTGAAGCGCTCCGCCATCGCCGTGATGGCCGGAGCGAGCCCGTTGTCGTCTCTCTTGCCGAGGGCGTCCGCCTGCTGTACCAGGCTGTCAACGGCGTCCTTGCTGAGCCCGACAACAAGGGCAATGAACCAAGGCTTGTCTATCTCAGTATCGGCAGGAGGGACTCTGGGGTTGATGAGATAAGTTCTCACGTTTTGGGGCAAAAAGGTCCCCTTCACGCCGGAATACTCTTGGTCGGCCCATCGCCATTTCATGTCATCGCGTTCTCTTCCGTATTTCAGAGCGAGGAGTGTTTGCAATTCGCGAACGCCTTCGGCATCCTCGGACGGGAAGAGCGTAGAAAGCTCGCCTTCAGGCTTGGCACGTTGGAGCACACGCGCAACTTGAAGACTGTGGTGCACGTAATACAACTGGATGGACGACTGTGAAAGATCTGGGAACTTGTCCTTCATATAGTCTTGGGCGCTGAGGGTAGCTTCGTTGATGGAGAGCAGTGCTCTTGACTGCCCGATGACGTAGGCAAGATCAAAGTAACTAGGAATGACCGGGGGCTGCTGACGCAAGTGCGTAGCAATGTCGTTTAGTTTTCCGCGAATCTCGTCTGCGTTGGTGTAATCTCTTCCAGTGTACTCATCCGAGTAGTACAGGGTCTTGTACTTGTTGACCATCTTTTCAGAGACAATGTTGTCAATGAATTGCTGGTTAAACTGATCGGCTGTAGGCTGCAGCGAGACATCATTCTTCTCCTTGAGCTCCTTGGGCAGCTTCAAGAGCACCTGACGCTGTCGGCGCAAGATTTCCTTTTCCGTAGCAGCTCGGAGCCGCTCCTGAGCATCCTGTATGCCTTTCTCAACCTCGGCCTTGTCCTCGGGGGTAGCGCTGCCCTCCAAGTCATCCTGCACGCTGGCAACGGCGGCGCCGATGGTCTGCGCCCCCTCGGAGAGGACTGCCAGCTCCTCAATGGCGAGGGCGCTCTCGAGCTTCTCCCGAAAGGGCTTCTCTTGGGAGCGTCTCGGGTGGCTGGTGTTTTCTTCGTAGTTTGGGTGCGAGTAGACGTAGGCGTAGAGGTCCTCGTTCAGGAACTTGTTCCAGATGCTGTCGCGGGACTGCTGCATCTCCACCGCGGTGGGCACTGACGGGGGGCTAAAGAAGCTAAGGAGGGCGCGGACGATGTGGACGATGACCCCGACAGGCCACGCGGGCGTGAGCAGGAGCGCATCGCCAAGGAAGCACAGGGCAGAGTCGAGCCCGTTGACACCGCCCTTCTCGGCCTCGGCAGCTGTCGTCACGGCACAGCCGACAAAGGGCAGGATCGCCGTCACGGCCGCGACGCGGTCCAGAGTCGTCACATCGTGAGTAAAGGCATCGACGATGCCGTAGACCCAGGCGGCGCCGCCGGCGACGGCAAGTGCGCCGCCACCAATCGAGGACGCTTTGAAGCCGCCGCCGATTTTGGGCGACGCGGGCGTGAGCCGCTCGTACTTGAGTGCCGTGCGCACATCTGACAGGGACATTTTCCATTTCTTCTCCGCTAACTCTGCCAAGCCGCGTTTGGCCGCAAGTTCTGCGAATTCCTTTTCTGAAACCTCCTCGGCTAACTCCGCAGCCTTTCCTAGCTTGGCCTCCTCGCCCTTGGGAGGGACCGGTGCCTCTTCGCCGTTGTGGGGAATGGGAACTTCTTCGCCTACTGGGTCGCGGAAGATGGGTTCTCCGCAGAGTGCGGATGCTCGTTTCAGTCTCCTGCTACCACCGGCCGGGCAGACAAGAAGCTCCGCCTCCTCGACACTCTTTTTAAGCATGTTGATGTTCTCCTTATGGCCACCCGCGATGTGTTCCCTCCAGGCATTGTTGATTTGCTTCTTAGTCTTACTAGGGTTCGCCTTGTAAATTTCCTCCATATCCAGAGTCCTGGCGTCACCTTCTCCCGTGAACTTCACTTCGAATGGGGTGGCGTCGTCCGCGAACGGCTTGAACGAATCCAGAGCGGCGTTTGTACGGGCATTGAGAAGCCCTTTCATGGCCTCGTAGACATTGGTCCTGCAGGTCTCCCAGGCAGCAAGCTGCGACTCGTCCTTGGGGCTCGCTCTCAGCTTTCCGACAACACGATCTCCTACTTTTTTAAGCAGAGCAGCGTAATTGCCTTTCGCATCCTGTACAACCTTGTTGACATCAATGATGCCCGTAAGACCCTGCTCGGCAATCTTCTCTGCGGTTGCTACCACAGGAGGGAATTCTTCACTGCTGATGGAGAACTTTGGCAGCTTCTCCCCGTTCTGGCTAATGTATCGGATGAACTCATCCAGTGTACAGGCCGCACCCTTTACTCCGGGGCAGCCCGGCGCAATGAGCTGGTTGCCACCGGACATAAAGTCGAGCTTGTAGGCGTAGTAATAGTACACTCGCTCGATGGAGCCAGGTATAGAGTAGCCGGCCGCCATGACGGCAAAGCCCAAAAGGGCCAGTAGAGGTTGAAAAAGAATCATTGAAAAGACAGGCGTTGGCTGATCGCCGCAGTAAGTAATTGAAAGATGAACGAATGACTGATTGTATGGATGTACAAAGATAGTCCTGTTCTTTGTGAAAGTCGACGGAGGCAGTCATATATATAGCACATCAGTAAAGTCTTTCCCATCACAGTCGCCCAAAAACTTCGAAATAGCCAGACCACGACACTCAATTCTTGCTCAAATTGCGGAATATGCACACTGGCATCAGCCAGGTTGTACGGGGGGCGCCATACCTCGTCCAACCACATCATGAATCGTGCACCGGCAGTTCTCTCTACCGTCTCCGAAATTCCTCAAATCTCCGAATGAAGAGTGACTTGTGGATATAGCATCTTTCTCTAGCTGTATACTGTGCCATTTTGCATGATGGTAGCTGATTACCCTGAGATGCAATGTACCAGTCAAAAGCCAGTAGGATGCGTCATACGATCAAGTTTCAAAAAAAGGCTTGGCCTACAGTAGTTACATTCTACTTTAATTTCAATAATGATGCAACTCGGTTATTATTAGTCGATTCGACGTTTAAGTGGCAATTCTTTTTTTCCAAAAGCCGGTTGGCTTGTTGTTTCTGGGCACAAATTCCACTGAAAAAACCATTATTCTTCAGTTAATTCTCAGTCATGCCAGATATGGTTTATCTAAGTGGCTTAGCTTCGTTTTCTTGTCAACGAGTCGTGTATCCATTTACCCTACGGGTAATTGTCTATGATAGTATAGTACCACTATAGTAATCGGCAACCGCCGTGCTGCGACGGCGGATAAGCTCCTTCGTCGCTTATCATCGTGGTAGCGTTGCCTTGCACTGCCTTGATTTCTCGGCCATATTTTAAGCGCCAAGCCGATATATGCATGATTTTGAACCAACGCTTTATATTCTAATAACCTCTTGTTCCACCACGTGCCACTCGGTTTCTCCGGCACATAGTGAAGACTCTCCACACCGTCACCAAAACTGTAGACCTTGGTATTCCTACAACGGCAATTGCTTGAACCCAAGTCCTTTGTAATTATCCGCGCGCTACATCGGCCCTTTAACAAGAGTTATGGAGCGTTCTCTGCTATGCCGTATCATTGTCTATCCTAGAGGCTGTGCAGCCAGACATTCGGCATCTGCTTGTGAACGAGCACAGCGACGCGACTCCCCACTGAAAACGAGTCAAATACGACGTGTTAATTTGATTCTCGAGTAGAAAGCGTGTTAAGTTAGAATTCCTGGTCTTCTTCGGCAACGATAGTACTCCTTTTACGTGCGGCGGAATCAAGGCTGAGAATTTCGCCCGACGATTTCCGATCAGCTCCAGGTTATAAAACCGACTAGGTGCCTCTAAGAAGCCCTTGCTCACAACTCAACATTCAACTTCGGTATATCTATTATTCTCACATTCGAAAACTTTTAAACCCTTGCAAAGTTTCAACCAAAAGCTACTAGCTATATCTCGTTGCAAACATGGTTCGCTTCACAGCTGCTGCCGTCCTGGCCTGTGAGTCTACGTATTATTCTTTTTTCAAGTGCCGTAGCACTGGCTAACAAAAGAGAAAGTTGCCATTTCTACCATGGCACTCTCAACCGATGATGCTTCCTATGCTACGGGTCTGCAAGCGCGCCAAGAAGCTGAGGCCCCCAAGGCAGATAGCATGGACGATTTCAAGAAATGGATGAATGAAGTAGCAGAGGTCGCCAAAGAACTGCAAAGGATGGCTGAAGATGTCGCCAGCAAGTCTTCCGGTCAAGCCAATTAAGCGAATGAAGTGTTGTGCTAGGTGTTGGTGCTCGGTATCAACTTGCTATTCTTGTGTGCATATACAGATTGTCATTTAAACTCTGAAGTTGGCTAGAACTTTGCAATGTACTAAATCAAAACCAAATAAGCGAAAATTCTATTATGAACTCGAATCATGTAGTTTGGGCGGCTGAATGCCGAAAGTTTTGCTTCTGCCATGGCCTCTACTATTTCATCTTACCACCATTGCTACGCGCATGGGACTCGGATCTTTGAAACAGGGCCTTGCAATCGATATCTCTCGAGTCTTGCACTTCGGGAATGACAAGAAGCGATCTTTGAAACACATAAACACCCTAGCCAGTTTTGACTGCTTGCTGTGGAGTTCAGCATTGAAGGTATTCTCTCCTATAGCTAGAATGGCAGATATGATATGTGTCAGTTAAAGTCTTACGATGTGTCGGTGAAATAGATGACAAATGCACTGCCTCGCGCGTTTGATGCAGTTGGTCACCAAAAACACTTTGGAATATATGCAGTATAACGAAACTTAAGCTGGAACGCTTTTTATCAAATACATGGCACGAATGGCTTCGCATCGTCGACCGAAGTCGGTTCTATCAAGGATCTTTGGGTCCAAGCCTCACCAGGTTTACCTATTTTGCTGCAAAAAGTGAGCAAACCCTCTGGCTTCTCGATCTCCGGGAATACTTTGTCAGTCTGCTTGCATTAGTCACTTTGTTGTTACCAGATTCGGGACATGACTGAATTTGAGAGCTGGATAGTACTAGAGCATAGAATAACTATTCTGAGTGGCGTAAGACTGCCTATTCATACATCAGAAGCTGGCTTAATCTTCCGCAGTGAGGCTTTGACAGGGTTCGGAGCATCGAATATCTCGGTCATCTCCTCCAGCGATCGTCCCTTGGTCTCCACTGAGAACAGGTAGCTAATGGTTGCTTGTATGAGGTCCCACACGATGAATACAATGTATGTTTTCCAGCCAATATTCTGCAGTGATATAGGGAAGCAGAACTGGTTGACAAATGCAAGGCAGTGCACAAAGGCGAACACAAAGGCGAGGCCTTTACCGCGCTGCTCATACGAGAGACACTCGACGGGGTATAGGGCCTGCAGCGGTGTCATGCCAAAATTGTAGCACCATCCGAAAATGAAGATGAAAGCAATACCTGCCGATGCTGCACTATGATTCTTGGTCGCGGCGAAGATGCCAGTACCGGCTGTGATGCCTGCAAAGCAGAGAGAGCACGCCACGGACGTCCAAATGCTGGTAGGCCGACGCCCCATCTTCTCGATGAGACTGGCTCCTACATAGGAGGCAACGGCCGAAATTGCAGTGTATCCGAGATTGATGTTGAGGATCTGGTCAGAGCGAGTCATGCCGGTTGTCATGAGCATAGCAGGCAGGTAGTAGCTGACGACTGCATTGCCGGAGCACTGACCCCAGACCGAGGGGATGAGAGCATTCAGCATGCGCCAGCGCGCTGCCCGGTTCTTGTATAAGTCGCTGTAGTCCCACCACTTCTTGTCAGATCCATTCAGAGAGATGACTTTTCTGTACTCTTCAATCTGCATGCGAACCAGCGCATGCTGCGGGTTGCCGTTTCCGTGATATGTCGTCAGGAACTCGAGGCTCTCCTTCTCGCGCTGGTGAGCATAGAGCCACCTGGGGGACTCTGGGAAGAACATGACAAACACGGCGACAATGGCAGGACAGATGAGCTGACACCACACGGGGATGCGCCACTGGGCGTCGCCGGCGTAGCGCACGGAGCCGCGCGTGACACCGGCCGCCATCAGTGCCCCGACGGCGTACGTGCAGTTGTAGAAGGCGGTCAGGACTCCGCGGTACGCCGGCGGGCTAATCTCGGCGCACCAGATGGAGCTCGCGCAGCGGACGATGCTGACGCCGAAGCCGAGGAAGAAGCGGCCGGCCACAAACGCCGACGTGTTGGAGGCAAGGGCCGAGAGGACCGTGCTGAGAACGACAATGAGGCTGCCGATGAGTATGCCCATGCGGCGGCCCATGAAGTCGCATGCCGGTCCGGTGAGCGGCAGCGAGGCCACGGTGCCGACGGTGTACATGGCGGAAATGTAGCCGAGTTTGGGTCCGGTTTTGCCGACGTGAAACCGCTCACGGAAGGACTCCATCGCTGGCAGAGATCCAAAGATGGAGCCATCGTACCCTAGGCGTTGAACTTTTGTTTAGTGCTCTGTACGCAATGTGCAAAGGGGGAGGAAGAGGGCGGCGTACCGTTCATCGTGGAGCACAGGAATGCGATGGCGCAAAAGCAGTATAACTTGAGCAGAGGGCGGCTGAGCGCCGAAAGCTTTGCTGCTGCAATGGCCTCTGCCATTTCCTCGGCAGAGGGGTGCGTGTCGTAATGCGTCACCTCTGTAGCATCGTCGCTGTTTTTCTCGAGCGAAGACTTTTGCTTCATGGCCGAATCCTCCATTGCTAGACGAGATCTGGGTCTGGGGAAAGAAGCTGGGGAAAAGATGGGGCCTTTGTCAAGGACTTTGCGGTCCTCATCTCAGTGGGAGGCGGCCAGCTAATGCATGTATATAGCTCCTGGTTGGATTGCGACGGAGAGGTGATTCACTCTTGTCCTCGAGAGGGCAACCCCCGGTGGCTTGGAGATATTGACGGAGTCAGGGCCGGCCTGGGTCCGCTCCCCGGCAACATGGCTCGATAAATTGGCGCCCCAGCGTCCGCTGTGGCGGCACTAATACGTGTGCCCCAATTTCGGCTAGGGAATGTCTTCCCGGGGTTGTCGCCGAGATAGCTCGTGGTTCCGAATTCGGCGTGTCCGCTGCCACTGGCTTGTCGTAGAGACGACGCAGCACTTTCAGTATTGGTAGGCTGTGTAATGAACGGAAGAACGTATTCGTTTCCATCAAGCACTTTGCGGTACAACATTGGTATGGCCAGTAAGAATTGATGGTCAAGATGTTTGGTTGATTAGACGCTAACTGTAAATTGGTGTAGGTAGGTATTCTTGTCTAAGTCTGGCCCATCAAGCATAGCCAAATTGCAGTAATCTATTTCCAAACTCGAGCAGATAATAGTCTGCGTAAACCAGTCCATGATCTGCATACTTGTCTGTCCAGTTCTCGTTAAAGTTTGCTGTAGCACATCTCAGAATGCACTCAAATGACCCCAAGGCGCAGTCAGGCGCCTTTCTCGCAACAACACTGACAGATCCAGCACCATTTTCCTGCATGACAAGATCAAGCCTATCTTGGGCGTAGCAAAGGACAACAGTTTCGCTGGCGATTGCCATGGCCGCATTGTAGTATTTTGCGAAGAGCGCAGCGTCCCCTGCAGCGGCGAGCGAGTTCGCAATCAGGAGCATGCCATTTGCCGCAATCATGGCCGCCGAGGTATCGCGCAGCGGCCTCTCCTCGTCGACCGGGGCGTCGAAATCCCAGAGCGGGACGTGTCGTCCTGCGCTGACCCCGTCCCGAGTCTGCTCGACGCAGCTCGGGGCCGACAAAAGGCGCAGGATGAAGTAGTCGGCCAGGCCACACGCCGTGTGCAGAAAGACATCATCCTTGGTCCACATGTAGGTTTGCACAAAGCCCAGGATGGCCCACGCCTGGCCGCGCGACCAGGTCGACGCATCGGAGTAGCCTTGCGCGGTGAGGCGCTCCAGGACTTTGCCGGTTTTGGGGCACACGTTGGCTACGTGGCATGTTGAGTACAAAGGGTACTTGCATCCGGGGGCGCTCGGCTCGGGGCGCAGATGCGTCTCGCGAATTGTGTGGGCGTGTGTGGTGGCAATGTCAATCAATCGCTGGGAAGAGGCGTGATGACCTGCGTAGTATAGCAGATCCAAATCTAGCGCGTCGTTAGTCAAAGACGGCGGAAGGGACAGCAGGCTGACCTACTGCACATGCTGTCAATGATGAGCAGAAACTCCGAGTCCATGTCGACGTAACTGTTGCCGTTATTGACAAAGCGGTCCCAGCTACGGATGGCCCTGGTGGTCTCGCTGTACCGGCTGGCCAGGCTCTCGGCAGCATTGACGATCGACTTGAGACTACGCATGTCACCCGTCAACTCAAAGTCGCGCCTCAAAGCGGGCTCCACGATGAAGCCAATGTCATGCGTGTCCTTGCGGTTCGACATTTCGTGGAGCGGCTCCGACCACCGGCGACAGACCGTGAGCAGCTCCGACCGCAGGCGTTCGCGCAAGTCTGCATTGTCGCCCTCATCAGCGAGGAAGGCTTGCGGATAGCGGACCGATCTTTCGAGCAGGCAATATAGACTCCCGGGGAAGAAGCCGCATGTCCAAAACTCGGCGTCGCGGTACAGGTACTGTCCTTCTTGGGGACCCGTCTGCGGGCACGTTTCGGGAAAAGATTGGGGAGGATCCTACATGGCCAAGGTCAGCAGACGAGGATGCAAATGTTGTCCAATCAGTTTGCACCATACTTCGCGCGCAAGATGGTCGACTGCGGTTTTCCAGATTTTCAGTATGACGCTGTCGCTGAAAATCTTTGAAAGGTGGCTGGCGGCGAGAGCTGGAATGGGATAGATGGCAGCACTTTCGCTTTGCGCGGCAGCTTGCGACTTCAGTTTGTACTTTGATCCGTTGACTCCACTAGAATGTGTCGAGCTGTTGCTCTCGCCAGCAATAGGCAGTGTGGAAGGAGACATGGTGATGTAGAGGTCAAGATGCTGCACAGCTTTTCGACGTTCGAGTTGCAGTCATTCTATTCCAGACCAGATTTAATAGCGAGGCGAGATATTCCTCCCGTCGCATGCTGCCAGCCGTCGCATTCCTGCAGGCCGGGCAGTGACGGCAGCCTACTTGAAGATCACGGCCAGCGCCAAGGTGGGCCGAGGCCGGAGACGACGCCCGTGCCGCTCCCGGTCTCCGCACCTCCGCATACCAAACGTAAATCCACAGCTTGCCTGGCGTTTGTTACCGTGGCGCATGGCCTCGCAGTCTAGTTGGCCATCATACAAGTCTATTGAAAGCCTCCGTACATGTCACAATCTCATCTTCGCCCCAACGACTAGCCACCACCACCACCACCACCACAATATGCCGCCACTACCCGGCTTCTCAAGCAATAGCTTCTCCAGCCGCAGTGAGGTTGTCGCAGCATCCACGGCGCTTCTAAGGCCTCTTGTTCCGTACTTCTCGGAAAGCAATGCTCGTGTCAAGATACCAGTCACATCCGGTGCTCACTTCGATGACACTGCCGCCGAATTGGAAGGCTACGCCCGTCCACTCTGGGTGGTAGCAACATTGTTGGCTTCTCAGAAGCGTGATGCGGGGGAAGACTACACGGCATCCGAGTCGCTTCTGGATCACTGGGTTAAAGGTCTTCAGAATGGTGTCGATCCATCGCATCAAGATTATTGGGGTCCCATTGGGGACTGGGATCAGCGCATGGTCGAAGCGGAAGTGATTTCATTTGCCCTTCTCTCCGCACCAGAAGCTTTCTATGAGCCACTGGATAAGGCTGACAAGGTCAACCTCAAGGCATGGTTGCATGGATTGAATGGCAAAATCATGCCTGAAAACAATTGGCGTTGGTTCCGTGTCTTTTCTAACCTCGCCCTCATCAAAGTGTGCGGCGAGGACAAGGGCCAGTACTGGCCACTTATTACTGAGGACCTGAACACTCTCGATAAGTTCTACCTTGGCGATGGCTGGTCTAGCGATGGAATCTGGCGCCCGCCAACCTCCGAGGCCAATGAGGAGGGGATTGGCGAGGATGCGGCTCGGGGGAGACATGCGGACTATTATTCTGGCAGTTTCGCCATCCAATTCAGCCAAATTCTGTACTCCAAATTTGCATCAGATTTGGACCCCGAAAGATGCAAAATCTTCAAGCAAAGGGCCTATCAGTTTATTCAATCATTCTGGGCCTATTTCGATACCGATGGTATGTCTGCACACCAGCAGCCACGGCGGTTGGCGTCACCGGAGGCTAACAAACTTCCCAAACTTAGGCTCGGCGATTCCGTTTGGTCGCTCCCTGTGCTACAAATTTGCCATGGGTGCCTTTTACGCCGCATTCGCCTATGGGGGTCTGTGTGATGATTCCAGCTCCTTTGCCTCTCACGGCGCAGTAAAGGGCATGCTCCTTCGCCATCTACGTTGGTGGGCCAGACATTCGGAACACAACTTTTGGCCGGACGGGACGTTGAATATCGGCTATCTGTACCCAAACATGTACATGAGCGAGAACTACAACTCACCTCAGTCTCCATACTGGGCCCTCAAGTCTCTCATCGTCATCTCTCTCGCAGAGAGGGACCCGTTCTGGACAGCAAAGGAGCTAGCACACCCTTTGCAGGGAGCAAACATTGATCCAGAGCAGACAGATATCCGAGTTGTCAAGCAAGCGCGCCAAATCGTCTGCAACCATAAACGTGGCAAGCACCACTTTCTCCTCTCCTCTGGGCAATTTTGCGTATGGCCAATGAAAGCGACTCAAGCCAAATACGCCAAGTTTGCATACTCGTCCTCTTTCGGATTCAGCGTCCCTACCGGTCCATTACTTGCTCAAATTGCTCCTGACAACACGCTAACGTTGTCTCGAGATGATGAGGAAACATGGGCACAGAGATGGATCTCTTTTGGAGAAACAGAGTTTCCAGTTGTGGCCGTGCAAGGTCAAGAGGCCGGTGTAACGGCCATGGTTAGTCGTTGGAAGCCTTGGTCATCAGCCGGCATTATCATCGAATCGATGACGATTCCTCCTTGTGACAAATGGCCTGATTGGCATTTGCGGATCCACCGTATCCGATGCGCGACTCCTTCGGCCTCGCCTGTTACGGCAGTTGAAGGAGGATTCGCCATCTTCGCGCCGAGAAAGAGTGACAATCGTCTCGTCCAAACGGCCAAGTTGCCGACTACCGAGAGCCTACTTTTTGAGAATCTTGACGGTGACGGCATGGCTATGGAGACTGCGCATACTGCGCTCATTGTATCCGAGGCTGGGGCCAGCGGAATCGTTGACTTGACACCCCAGGCACAGGCACATGATGTGACTATCCGCGGCGACGTTATGCGCCCAGACCCAAACACAAATATTATGACGACTAAGACTATGATCCCGAACATTCGGTATCGAACAGTTATTCGGGGTGCAGAGGAGACTATTCTCGCGTCCGGTGTCTTCGCAATCGCCGGCAAGCAGGACAATATGAAGGAGATTGAGGCTAGATGGCTGAGACGACCAGGGCTTTCGCTAACAGAAAAGGGAGATATTTTGTTATCTTAGCCAGTGGATAGTAATAAACACGGACATTATTAGGCACAAATTAGTCATTAAACGCAGAGAAAGAGCGATGCCACGACCAACTCGGGGCAAGGCATAGTACTCGCAAGACGGGATAATGGGGATGTGACTCGGAGGCCGCGTTTAAAGCCCGATGTAGATGCGGGGTGCCTTCTGAACACGGCAGATCCATATTAGCTCGTATTATTATCGGGCCTCGGAGGCGGACCGGCATTGAGCCCACTCGCCGTCCAATTGCTGGGTTGGTTTTTTAAGGTTCGGCGAGTATCCGGCACTTCTCTCCGCCAGTCGTTGATACAACCCTGTTCCCCATATAAATATCAAGAACCTCACCTTGCTTAAGATGAAGTTACAGTACAGCAGTGATTAGAGCTGCAAAGAAGAATTCAGTTCTGTTTCAACCTCACATCCAGGATGACTCGCTCGATCTGGGTCTCGGGCGTCATTGGCGCCCTCGTCTCAGCTACCCAGGCCACTCAATACTACATTGACTGTTCTGCATCGTCGACTGGCTCGGGCACACTCGAGAGCCCCTGGAACAGCCTTGCACAAGCTAACGCGCCCACCTTCCAGCCCGGAGACGTGATTGCCCTGAAAGCAGGCACGCAGTGCAATGGCGTGCTGTCACCAAAGGGCGTCGGGACGGCAGAAGCAGTGATCCAAATCACAAAGTATCCTGAAGGCGGCAGCGACAATACCAACCCCATCATCAACGGCAACGGCGCGCCTGCAGCTGTGACCCTGACGAACCAGGACCACTGGAAGATTTCGAATCTCACAGTGACCAACCCGGCCAACGCGCTCGCCGCACGTCAGGGCATCCACGTCACCGCGAGCGACGGCAAGACGCACACGGGCATCACCATCGAGTCCAACGTGGTGCACCACGTCGCGGGCCAGACGAACAAGGCCACGCACTCTGCCGACTTTGTCCTCTCGTGCGGCATCCTCGTCGACGTCGGCAGCCGCGCCGGCAGCCGCTACGACAACGTGCTGGTCAGCGGCAACGACGTGTCCGACTGCGGCGGCGGCGGCATCAAGGTGCGCGTCGGGACGATGAGCAACCGCGGCGCCGCGGCGCGCGTCACGCGCAACAGCGTTCGCGCGTGCGGCGGCGACGGCATCATCGTCTCCTTCAGCGACACGCCGCTCATCGACCACAACACGGCCGCCTACCTGGGCACGGGCGCGTACCCGTGGACGGGCGGCAACTTTGCCGGCATGTGGGTGCTCGGCGACCACAACCCGACCCTCCGCCACAACGTCGTCCTCGGCAGCGTCATGTCCCAGTTCGACAGCGAGGCCTTTGACTGCGACTGGGGCAACTCGGGCACCTGCACCGTCGAGTACAACTTTAGCCGCGACAACGCCGGCGGCGCGTTCCTCAACTGCGACGGCTGCGGCACCTCGGGCGGCGCCAACCAGGTCGTCCGCTACAACGTCTTCCAGAACGACTGCCGCATCTACAGCAACGGCAACCGCCCGACGCTCTACTTTTACCAAAACGTCCTCTACTGCGACAAGCACGACTTTGACCTGACGCTGCCGCCAAACACGCAGTTCGTCAACAACATCATCGTAGGGAACGGCCACTCGTCGCTTCCGAACCGCGCCGGCATCTCCTGGAGGTGGAACGTCTTCCAGAACGTCACACCCCCCACGAACAATGGCATCCAGGGCGATCCGGGCTTTGTGAACCCAGGGACGGGAAATGACACCTTGGAGTCGGCCGCAGGGTACCGCCTCACGTCGAGCTCGCCCGCCTTGCTCAACGGCGAGATCATCTCCAACAACGGCGGCGTCGACTTTTTCGGAAACCCCGTTTCGGACTCGACAAAGCCAAATAGAGGAGCCTACAACGGCCCGGGGGTCTGAAAGGGCAAACAAGCTTACAAGTAGTATATACATATAAATACATTGTCTAAAGTACATTTGCATGGGGTCGCCGAGCGCTCAGTTGTGCTGACTCTGATCTGGCTGTCCCCGCAAGCGTCTGCCCTGCTCTCGCGCCCTTGACTCGAGCTTTCGCAGCTCCGCCATGAAATCAAACTGCACCTCGGGCCGCGTACCCGAATCCGCCGCGTCATGTTCAAGCTGGCCGTCTTCGGCGGTGCCCGTGTTATGTAGTGCCGGCTGACTGCCCGTCAACAGGCTCCGGTCCAAGTCCAGCGGGGATTCTTGGTCGAGAAAGTTCATGCCAAACACGCTGCCGCCGCTGGACGGTGACGTGGAGAAGGGGTTCAGCATCGCGGAAAAGTCCACCATGTTGATCAGCGTCTGCTCATGGGAGGCCGTCGTCTGCGGTCCCGGCGTTATGCCTGGCCCTGCATTTTTGGCTCCGTGCTCTTCTGGCGACTCTCTCTGCGCAATGAGCGCCATGCGGAGCCTCATCGCCGGATCTTGCGTATTTGAACCCTGCGTCTCGTTGGCAGATTTATTCGAGATCCGGTTGGACACCTCCAGAAGCTGCGCGATAAGCGACGTAGTAGCTTCGGACGTCTTTGTAGTGTTCCAGTCTGG
Source organism: Cordyceps javanica (assembly GCF_051103115.1). NCBI lineage: Eukaryota > Fungi > Ascomycota > Sordariomycetes > Hypocreales > Cordycipitaceae > Cordyceps > Cordyceps javanica. Next base: position 3,493,952 of record NC_139299.1, read on the forward strand.
AGGACATGATGATCAGCAAGTTGAGTGTGCACGCGCGCCCACCGCACCAGCAACTTACTTAATAATATCTTTGCGGCAATGTATATGCAAAGCGCAAATTGGTGTGGTGGTATTCCAGAGCTGGCCTCCAAGAAACGCCTGGCAATGCGATCTATCTTGATGGCGGCCATCACACAGGCTTCTTTGGACGCGCCGGACACGAGTGAGGACAACCAAACTCTCGCTTGTCGTGGTGGTTGCGCAAGCCGACTGTGGAGGGTTATGATCGCTGCATTGTGTGTCATGTGCGCAATGGTCAAGTTGGGGTCGATGTAGCCATCCACTACGCGGACTTCTCGCCAGCGGTGCGTTAAGCACAGTTCCCATCTAGTCGAGGTCAGTATCTGTAGCAGCGATAGCCCACAATCAGTCTTGAACCTACTGAAGGAGGCGTGAATCGAGTTGTCGGAATTTGTGCAGCCAACCTGATAGCTGTGCAGCACTGTCCGGGTTGAGAGAATGCCGCTCGTGGAATTTGTTGACCAGGAAGAGCGACTCTGTAGCTTCAATTGTGTAAGCCAGGCCACCAATGCCACTGGGCCCTTGAGAGTCGTTATACGCAAACGGAAAGGCCACATCCTCGATGTCAGCACTGGCCTCTACATCGTCCTGCGTTTGTTCATGGATTTTGAAAAATGACGTCTCGACGCATTGATCGAGCTCCCACATACACCCATCGCATGGCAGTCGTCTTTGTATACGCTTGCTAGAAATGTTCGAATTTGATCTGATTGACAAAGTTAGTGATTTGAGCATGGTTTGTCATTATTCAAGTCTTACCCCGTCGCAATGCTACAAAACCTATCCAGAAGGAAGGCTCCCCAGAACACGCGACGCCGCTCTTCCACCTCTATCCACATGGTGGGCGGCTCGAGCGGCTCCATGGGTTGTGAAAAGAATGCAGCCAGATGGTGGTCCTCCCTGCCTTCTTCTGCATTTAGCTGCAGTCCCTCAATCTTGCGACAGATGATAGAGACGAGTGACCATGGTGAGCGGCTTAGGCCTCGTTTCATGGTATCAAATGCAACGAGAATCAGAGCCTGAATAGCCTCTTTTGAGCTGCTTTCTATTGCTGCCATGATGACACCTTGGCGCAGCTGCGACAGATGGCCGTCCAGGTCCTCAGACTGAGCAGTCTCAACTGGCACTCCAGCATATGGCAGAGCCATGGCAGTAATTGCCTGTAGTATGAGAGAGATCCCCGGCGATCGTTCTGTTTCTCGGGCTCTTTGCAGAAATGTTGCGGGGTGCAGCACTGGGATCCAAGGGTGAATGAATTTAAAGTAAGTCTCCAAGATAGTTTCAACAGGCGCGAATTGCGGACCGCAGAGTGCGACGGTTGTAGATGCGCATGCCTTCTTCTGTGGACGCTCATGAGACACTTTCGGCTCTTCTTGAATCGCTCGTTTTCTGCTGATTGAGGGCATATCGGCAGTCTCGACTGTGCCACGGTCATGTGTTTCTCTAGTAGAGGCTACCACGTCCGACAGGGCTTGCTTCACCCTGTCAGTAGAGGCAGCAAATTCGGTCAATGCAAAGCTTTGGAGACAAGTGCCAGGCTTGACTGCATGCTGGCCTTTTATAAACTGCTGCATTATAATACTCTGGCCGAGAAACATGTTCTCAATGGTGTCTGTCACATCTCATTAGCGAGAGAGAGGATGCTGGGTTGTTCATGAAACGGACCGATGCGTTGGCTGAGACGCTCTATGACACCGATCTTGACGCCGCCTTTGGAGCGCTTGTCTTCATACACACAGTCCACCCCTAGAAGATGACGAGTTGTGAGCAGGAAAGCGGTTGCACAGCGAAAGGGATCAAAGCTCACCGGATTTAACGCACTGGCTGCATGGCTGTTGTCTAGAGCACTTTGCTTTTTTCTTGCGACACAATTGGCATCTATACCAATTAATGAAAATTCGTCAAGCCTCGTTTCTGCGTGCACTTACGCTGGTGTCTCGTCCGATGCCGCGCCAATCAGACCCTGGGTCTGGGGCAGCTCCTCCCAGTCCGCCTCCCCTGCGTGAGGCTCAGGATCGATGGACAGAGACATGGATTCGACAGGATAGACTTTGACGTGTATGAGTTCATCGATTGGAGGGCCCTGGCCGGCACATTGGGAGATGCAGGGGACTGAACTCGCGTTGCCGTCTCGCCACCGGAGTCCATACCCCAGGTTGTCTGCGAATTACTGAGCGGGGACTGAATTGTGGTCCATCTGCGCCAGCTTCTCGGCCTTCCTTGGTTCACTCCTTTAAGCCAAGTATGGATGGTCGAATTATATAGTTCAGCCGAGAACCCCGCACAGCATCAGTAGTGTCAAGATACGCTCGGCTTTTCGGCAAAGCAACGGACAAAGTCCTTATCAAGTTGCAAGAAGGTAGACTAGACTTATGTGACCTTGCCTTGTCTCGGCCTGCGAATTTTGGGTGAACCGCAGATGTAATATCCAATAGGCTCGATAGTCTCTTATGCTTGCTGTTAGGCGTTCTATGGTGCCCTACCCTATACCAAGATGACAGTTTGCTCGTCAAGGTCAAAAGCGGGGGCATTTTCGCCTTGTATTGGACATTGAATCTCATTTGAATACCAGCGTGAAAAGGGAAGGAGATTAAAATAAATACTGTTGGATCTAGGTCACGATCCCGGGGCAATGGTACCATCTTACTATATCTGTTGCATAGGATCGACACTTGTTAGTTCAAATTTGCGCTGGGGATACGCTAACTGACGAGTCAATGCCCACATACGTTAAGAGGTTGCTTCATAAGTTACAACAAACGCCCACAACTGCGCACGCGACCAAAGGACACGCTTATCCAAGCCTTCGATTGGACTTCCAGAACCTCCAACCTGCCTAGCCGCTGATTATAAAAAAAAAAAGAAAGCGCCCAGTCTCTCCCACACATTGGCATGACCAGCACACTACACGGAGCGCTCCCAGCGCGGGGCGCGCCAGCAACGTTCAACCTCTCTTCAGAGTCCTCCGACGTCGACGACGACGACGCTCCCCTGCCCTTCCCCGAAGCCCTCCCGCGCTCCGACTTTCTCGCGCCCGCGTTCGACGCGGCCGCCTACCTGTCCGCGCTGCCGCACCGGCACCAGACGCTCGAGGACCTGCGCGCCGACCTGCGGGACCGGAGCGCCGCCATCAGCGGCGAGCTGCTGGAGCTCGTCAACGCCAACTCGACGACCTTTCTGTCCCTCGGCAACGACCTCCGCGGCGGCGACGACCGGGTCGAGGACGTCCGCGTGTCGCTGCTGGGCTTCCGCCGCGCCGTCGAGGACGTCAAGGCCAAGGTGGCGGCGCGGCGCGTCGAGGCCGACGGGCTCACGACGGAGCTGCGCGCCGTGCGCGGCCACATCGAGCTGGGCCGCGCCATGGTGGAGATGACGGAGCGGCTGGCCTCGCTGGAGGAGAGGCTCGCGCTGGGCTCCGTGGCCCCCCCCCGGACCAGGGACAGGGAGGCGCAGACCGGCTCGAGCGACGACGAGGACAGCGAGGAAGAGGAGGAGGAGGAGGAGGAGGAGGAGGAGGAGGAGGAGGGGAACGATGACGACGGCGAAAACGACGACGAACAAATACAAGGATTGGTGGGCAGCACCCCGACGGTGCTGATGGCATTGGCGCAGGACTATACTACGGCCGAGGCACTGCTGAGGTCGCTCCCGGTGCTGGCTTTTACGGCCAAGCTGGAGACGCGCCTGGCCAAGTGCAGGAAAACGTTGATGCTGGATCTTAGCAATGCGCTCAAGGAGAGCCGTAAAGCGGGCGTCCCAGCACAAGGTAGAGTGTTGAGATATCTCGCTATATACAGACTACTAGGCGCCCAGGACGAGGCGGTCAAGGCCCTCAAGGCAATATAGACGAGCCATCGCGGCTGATTAATCAAACATGCATGAAGTTCTTGCTCAACGTGCTTTGCATGTCAATCGCTGATGCTGTTTATTCAGTAGTTTATATATTGTACAGGTAATACACAGTGCTCCCGGTTTTATGCTGTTTTACATGGCGCTCGATAATTGCTCGGCGGTGACCGTGTCGCCCTCATTAACCAGCTTGCCGCTCAGGCTGACGGCAGGTCCGTTGGTCGTGCTCAGAATGACATCGTGGACCTCCTTGTGCGATTCTTCAGAAATCTCGGCACACTCAGTCTTGATCTTGGCTAGCACGGCCGAAATGTTGGCCTTGAGCTGCTCAGGCGTATGGCCGAGCTGGCCGACCGCTAGGCGAATGACACCCATACGCTCGCGGTAATCAGCCGAGCCGGCAGTGTCACGAATCGACTTGGCCACGTCGGTGACGATGGTCTTCATGCGCGCCGACGGCATCAGGCCTTTGGGACCGAGGATGCGACCTAGACCAGCCTTCTGCAACGCCTTCTCGCTGCCCTCGTGGCACAGCAGGCGATCAAAGTTGATGTTGTCGTTGAGAATCTGCTCGAAGAGGGACGCCTCGCCCACAGCGACAGCGCCGGCGGCGGATGCGGCGGCCGCTACCTCGCTGCCCTCTTTGCAGATGACAGCGATGCGCCAGTCGGTTCCGACAGGATGTGGCAGCCGTAGGCTGCTCTTGATGACGGGTCCGTTGCGGGCCGTTTTCAAGTTGATGGCGAGATCGTATTTAATAGAGGCGGGAGGCTGTCCGACTTCGTATGCGCGGAGGATTCTACATTCGAGTCAGTCAGTGTAGATGCTCGGACGCGCAGAGAGGGCGAGGCTGTCGCGTGACTTGACTTTCGCAGGGCTAGGTCGTACCTCATGGCTTCAACGAGCGAGAATCTGGGAAAGTTGGTCTTGTCGAGGTTGTGGCGTCTGAATTCCTTGGGCACGGATTTCTTTTTGACAGGGCCCTTCTTGATGCGGACGACGGAAGCATGGCGGGCCTGCACGAGGGCTGCCGGGGCAAGGCATTGCGACACCATTGATGTCGTTGGCCGGGAGGATTGTGATAGGCTCAGCCTGGCCATAGAGGCCAGGCATTTATCGATGGGAGCCATGCTGTGTTGTCTGTAATGTGCGTGGTAGATTCGCGGAATAGGTGCAGCTCCTGTCGCAGAATGGATCTGCATCTTGAAAAAATCTTCTGCCTGGAAAGTCAGGCGGCGAGGAGCTTATCGATAGCTCTCAGGCAACCAGAAAGACAAGATGTAAATGCGCACTTGGTGCCAATCGGCCGTCAGAGAATGATAACTTTGAATATCCGGGAATTCTTTTTTGGAATAGGGACATGGTAGTTTGATTTTGGCCCTGTTCTTGTCGAGGAGCTCGCAGCTCTCGTGGGCATGGGCTACAGCTGTGGAGGACACTCCATTCGCTCGTGTGCCTGATCAACGAGTTGGGCTCAGAGCATATATCGCCAGTAGGGCAGGGTTCGAATTTACGAAATTGAAATGGAGGGATTTACTTGCTTCTTCTTGAACAGGCATATGAGAAATATGTGTCTGAGTAATGCTGCAAGGGAATTTCTGAGAAAGATGGGCATGAATGGCGAAGGGCTCAGAGCCGGACTTGTGCGTCGGCCAGAGCACTAGCAACTCAATCTTCCGTAAGAAAAATGAAATTCGCCAGAAATAAAAGTGAAATTCATGAGTGATATCAAAAGTATTCAACGGCTCTCTGCATTTTTATGACAGTCATTTATGAGCCACGTCCGATAGCAGACTATCCGTTAGCTACCATGACGGACACCTAGGCTGGCCTGCAAACGGTCCAAACAGTGTCAACTGGCGTCGCGACAAAACCAGTCATCGGCGTGCAAGTCGGCGAATGACATGGACACGAACCTGTCCTGAAATATCGAGCCATACAGTCGGTTTCGTTACAGCAATATTTATTGTAAACAGCCAACGCGGACAACAACTGCTGCCTTTCTACCTATTGGCTAGTCGGCCGCCTACTACCCCGCCAAAAACCCCTCCATCAGGCACCCCACCATCAAGGAAAATCCGGTGACTCAAAACTTGACCTCTTCCATTTGAACTTTACACGATCTGCCTCATTCCGCTGCGAATACCATTACAATGAAGCACGACGAGCTCGAGACCGTGGCTGCCAGCCTCGGCGGCGATTTTCGCTCCATCGAGCCCCATCTCCGTAATATCGACAAGCACTTGACCCTGCGAACCTACCTTGACGGCTTCACCCTCGGTCCCATCGACACCAAGGCCTGGCAAAGTCTACGCGGAAACAAGGCAGCTATGGGCTTCATCCGCAAGAACACTCTCGGACACCTGTCCCGATGGTTCAGCTATATTGAGCAGGCGCATCCTGAGCTTGGTCAGGAGGCCAAGGCCGCCGACGCTGCCTCCAAGGCGAAGACGGCTGCTGCTAGCAAGGCTGGTGCCAACTACAACCTCGCTCTTCAGGATGCTGACAAGGGCGTCGTTACCCGTTTCCTTCCCGAGCCCTCGTAAGCTTCAACTGCGTTATTCGACCCGCTATGCGTGTACTGACTGCTGCAGCGGCTACCTCCACATCGGACACGCCAAAGCCGCCCTCCTCTCTGACTACTTTGGCCATGTGGCTTACAAAGGCCAGATGCGCCTCCGTCTCGACGACACCAACCCGTCCAAGGAGAAGCAGGAGTTCCAGGATGCCATTGTTGAGGATCTTGCCCTCATGGGCATCAAGCCCGACAGCCTGACCTACACCTCCGATTACTTCGACTACCTCTACGACATGTGCATCAAGCTAATCAAGATGGACAAGGCCTACGCCGACGACACTGACCAGGAGACGATGCGTGACGAGCGCATGCACGGTCGCCCCTCGAAACGCCGCGACCGATCCGTCGAGGGAAACTTGCGCATCTTCGACGAGATGAAGAAGGGTTCCGAGGAGGGTCTTGCCAACTGCATCCGCGCCAAGCTCTCTGTTGACAACCCGAACAAGGCGATGCGCGACCCCGTCATCTACCGCTGCAACATTGAGCAGCCTCACCACCGTACGGGCCGCAAGTGGAACATGTACCCCATGTACGATTTCGCCTGCCCCGTCGTCGACAGCCACGAGGGCGTCACCCATGCTCTCCGTTCCACCGAGTACACCGACCGCAACCCCCAATACCAGTGGTTCATTGATACCCTGAGCCTCCGACAGGTACATATGTGGGACTTCTCCCGCCTCAACTTCATCAAGACCTTTCTCTCTAAGCGTAAACTTGCCAAGCTTGTCGAGAGCGGCAAAGTCTGGGGCTGGGACGACCCGCGCATGCCCACAATTCGTGGTGTGCGCCGTCGCGGCATGACGGTCGCTGCTCTCCGCGACTTCATCATCAAGCAGGGCCCCAGCCGTAACATTGTCTCTATGGACTGGACTACTTTCTGGGCTGCCAACAAGAAGGAGATTGACCCTATCGCGCCCCGCCACACTGCTCTGCTTCAGAAGGACCTGGTCAAGGTGGACCTTTCTGGCGCCGAGACCCCCTCCGGCGTCGTTGTCGAGGAGCGCCCCAAGCACCCCAAGAATGCCGACGTCGGAAACAAGCAGGTTTACTTCTCCCCTCAGATCTACCTCGACCAGGCCGACGCCAAGACTTTCAAGACTGACGAGGAAATTACTCTGATGGGATGGGGCAACGCGTTTGTACGGGACATTCCCTCGGGCGACCCCATCCCCAGCCTGAAGCTCGAGCTCAATCTCAAGGGCGACTTCAAGACAACCGAGAAGAAGGTCACCTGGCTGTCAGCCCAGGGCTTCGATCTGGTCCCTGCTGAGCTGTGGGAGTTTGATTATCTCATTACCAAGGACAAGCTCGAGGAGGAGGATAACCTCGAGGACTACTTGAACCCCAACACTGCCAGCATGGAGCAGGCTGTCTGCGACCCCGGCGTTGGCAAGCTCAAGAAGGACGACATTATCCAGCTCGAGCGCCGCGGCTTCTTCCGCGTTGACAAGGGCCTCGGCGACTGGGCTCCTGGCGAGGCTGGTTTGAAGGGACCTCGCGTGGTTCTATTCGCGATCCCGACAGGCAAGGGAGGAAAATGAATTGAAAGGGGACAAATCAAATAGAAATGAATAAAACGACTTGACGGGACAAAGTTTATTTACGCTCCTCATCACGACATGCTATGTACACTCTACATCGTGATATGCTATTTACACTGTAGCTTCAGACACTCCGAGCCATCCTTCTGGATGATTCAAGGGAGGCAGGTGAGCATACTTTTGAGCTTGTTCAGCACAATCTGCTGCTTGGCAACGTCATTGACGGTGGTCTTGTCCTTTGCGTCGCCGATGCTGACCGAGATGTAGCAGCCCCGCTGGTCGTGGACGTGGTGCTCCGTGGGCAGCCGGTCGTCGCCGCACCACTCGACGTCCTTGGGCGAGAAGAGACCCGGGTTGATGCGGCTCAGCACCCACTTGAAGGAGGCGGCGTCCGGGCAGGCGTCGTCGACGTCGGGAAAGTTGACGTTGAGGAAGACGTCGTCGGGCAGGTAGGGCTTGCCGGAGGCGACGACGGCGTCGGTCAGGTTGGCGGCCAGGCGGGCGTAGACCTCGCTGACCGTGGGCACGGGGTACGTGTCCCAGCGCAGGCGGCCGTGGTCGGCGCCGGAGAAGGCGAGGGCGGGGATGCGCGCCGTGTGCGCGGCGTAGGCGGCGGCGCCGACGGTGCCGGAGAAGGGCACCGCGAGCCACAGGTTGGCGCCGACGTTGGGGCCCGACACGGCGAGCTCGGGCGCCGCGCCGTCCCACAGCTGCGGGCCAAAGGTGTCGATGCCGTACTTGATGGCCGTGACCGGGTACGAGTTGACCCAGTTGAGGTCCGGCCGCGTGGCGTTGTGGCCGGCCGGGCCCGAGTTGGGCGGGCACGAGCCGTACTGGCAGGCCTCCTTGCGGTCGGCGGGCGGAACGTCGGTGGAAGCTGCAACGAAAACCACGTCAGTCAGATGATGGAGGTGATGCCCCCTCCTATTCTGAGGATGGTGTGCACGTGGAGCGAGGAACAAAGCCGGGGGGGGGGGGGGGGGGGGGGGGACGCACAGCTGCCCGACTTGTCTTCGGCTGGGCACGAGAGCACCACGTCGTGGCCGGAAGCGCGCAGAGCGTCTTCAAAGGAGCGCGCGTAGAGCTCGGCCCAGCCGTCGTCGTTGCCCTGGACGATGCGGATGCCCTGGACGGCGAGCGCCTGTAGAACGGCGAGCAGCGCGGCGGCGGTCCTCATGACGGGCGGTCGCGGCGGAGATGATGGGGCTGGTGGTTGGAGACGCCGGGCAGGGAGCGGGGGTTCGGAGGCGACAAGGATCGTGAGGATGCGGTGGGCGCGTGATGTTGCCGGATGTATGAAAAAGGAAGCCCTGTCGCGAAAACAAGTAGGACTTCGAGGGAGAGGGGGTTGGCAGAGGCTAAGTATTTATCAAGGACGATTTAGATCTTTTTTTTTTTCAGACAAAGCGCTTTCCCGCTCCGTCGAACCTTGTCTGCCATGCGTACGGGAAACCGTGCGAGGCCGCGCCAGGTAACTAAACTAAGCTATCAGTGAGCCAGCCAGCTAATAATAACCTTCCCGCCGCAATGCCAAAGGTAGAACCACACGTCCAAGCACGGGAAGAGACACCTGAAAAGGGTCAGTGCCTTGACCAATTTCAGGGGCCTATCTGGCTCACTGGCACCATCGACTCCGCCGCCGGGATAGTTGGCGTTGCCTGTTTCGGTCAAGCATCTGGGTTAGAGCTAAAAACAGGCTCATCCAATGATGACCTGCCAGAGGCCATAAGTAGCGAGTTACAGGTTACCATTGGTAGGCTTCTCCTGCTCATCTTAGGGGTCGGCTATTATACGGGGTCTCTTGGATATAAGCCGTTCAGGGATGCTAAGACGTACGTAGCGAATATCGATATATTATCGAATCCTCTTCCCTGGGCTGATTTACCGGCTCAATAACTGTCCATTGCCCTTTGCATATGCATACTTTGAGTGACGCTGCAGCTCAACTGCATAGCACCCTTTGCCCCCCTGAGCACGGAACACATACCCCGGGAACCGTTTCCTCATGTATCCCTTATTTGCACGTTATAACTTCTTCATCTCGTCATCTCCACATATATGAGACTTCAGAATCGCCGCCACCGGTCGCCGTACTCACGACGGTACGCCGCAACTTTCCGGTGAACCCCACCAGCCTCGGTAAAGCGGCCTGAACGGCCACGAGGGCGCGTGTCGATCAGCTTGACCAAAGCGCACAAGTCTTGTTATCGAGCGTATGGGAGGCTGTCACTCAGTATTCACATTTCCAACAGTTACACATATCTGTACGGTTCCCTGGATTGTCCTCGTAATCTTTCTAGAGCTGAAGATGGATTCGTGCTCGCCTTTGCGCAGGTTACAACTAACTACGGAGTAGCGGATGTTCAGTTCTGACGCCCAAGCACACTTCCCGGCGCCCCATGCGGTGAATGGCGATTTCTCGTCTCATCACCCCACGAGTTGGCCAGGGCTAAATCTGCTCGAGTGCCTGTTGCAGCTCGACCTCGGTGCGTGAGGAACCTGCACTTGAAACACCAAGTCACGACATGGAACAGCAGCCTGCTTTGTCGCCATACAAGATGAATTGAACTTGAAGCGTGGACAAGTAAGCAAGTAGAGTAGCTATAGCCGGGATGTAAAGTTTATAGATCACGTGCAATATCGCTGAGCCCGCTTTCGTCTGGTTAAAGTACTGAGTACAGCATGGGAAAGTCTCTAGCAGTGAGGGCGGGTCTCAGCGGAGCAGACTTGTGCGCTCGCGGCCGGCAATTCATATTACCCACATGCTCTTGATTCAAATATCGATGTAATTGTGCTCTAACAGACGCAGACTTGTCATGTTCCATGGCCACTCTGTGAGTCCGAGACGGTTTGATCACGAAGCTGTCATAAAGGTGAGCTAAAACTGAGCTATTCGGGAAGACTTGTTCACTTGACATGGCAGTTGTCCGGCATTATCATTGTAGTGATGTCGAGAAACGTGCTACAAGGCAAAATTCTTTTTTCTTTTTGAAAAGAAAAAAAAATTGATGATGAAGAAAAGGAAATGAATAATGGAAACTGGAACATGACTACTGTCAAACTTCTGGTTTACCCATCGGTTCGACTTGCAGAACAAGGTAAAGCGCAACAGTTCCGACTCTAGACGAGACTTGTGGCCACCCTCCAGCCCGATGGGCCGCCGGGCGTGGCGAAAACAATAGTTGCGCCAGAAGAAACCCACAATGTGCAGCAAATGGTTCCTACTGCGCGGAGCGCCTTGCCTTGTTCCAGTATCTGCATCATCACCGTCGCGATCACCGCTTTCTTGCTTGTCTCGTCGGCACCTTGACTGCTCCAACAACAAAGACCGGTCCACCCATTCCTCCACGGCCAGAGGCAGCGATGCCGAACGCAAATAGCGACGACACGGAGAATGCACTTGTAGGTGATGCAATCGAGGTCATCCTGTGCTTCCACGCCAATCCCCAGCAGTCGCAGTTCTTCCCTCTTCCTGACGGTGACCCCCCCCTGCCGGGGTTTCTAGACGTTGCAGACACGCATCTTAACTTGTAAGCTATGCTTATATTCACGAGTCAACCCGTTGGTACTCAAGGGAGAAGTCGGGCCTGGCGGGGTCGCCAAGAGACTCCGGAGCTTGCCCGGGTATTGCTCCATTTCCACGTGAGGATGCGACGGTGTGGCGACGGCCACGGCGCCTCAGTGGTGCCTCCCCATCGTTGATGATGTTAAAGCCAGCCCTGTATTTATGCATAACTAAAGTACTGCGTTGCTCTAAAGTTGCCATGGTTTTCACGCTTCGTGGCCTCTACAGTCTTCATTCAAACTCGAATTGGCCTCATTTCACACGCTGAATCATGTCTGTTTTGAAGCTTATTTTCAAGAGTCCCCGATTGATAAGATGTGATTGATAAAAGCGTTCGTTATGGTCGTATTGCGCCACTTTTGCGCGCCACGAAATAACTGCGGCGCCGAATCATGAATACAGATGAAAGAAACGGTGCCCCCACAATCTCCAGACGGCTGAAATGAGCTGAAAAAGATTTTTTCTCTTTTCCTCGGTAGCAATAAGTAAAACCGATATTACCGAAAATGGCTTGTATATGAGCGTTCCTGTATCCTCTCAACTTTTGTTTTCAATGTTGTCGAATTTCAAGTGACCTTGTTCGCGGACCGTTGTTTTCTGGCTGGCATCTGCCCTGTCCGCTTGATTCTGCCTTTCCTAGCTTGTGTCTCTGAATAAGCACAATCAAGCAGAGTCTGCTCTGGAAGCAGAGCCAAAAAAGGATGAAGTCGGAGCCTGATGTCGAAGTGCAGCGCGTTGCGCCGGAGGCACCCTCGGAAAAAGCACGCGATGGCTACGCCGGCCCAGATCACGGACTGAAGACTGATGGCGGGGTTCGAAATGGCCAAAATGACGAACGTTTCCAGGCAGGTGTGCAAAAGGCCATGGCACTGAAGAAGACATGGTCACGAACCACCTTGGCGGTTGCGTTTTCCAGGTACGCGGCCCTCCGTCCAGTCGTCAGCTTCTACTGTACTCTAACCTCGAGGCTGTCATCCCCAGTCTGTTTATCACTACCCTCATCATCACATTTTCGGACTATTCCGGCATGGTGGTTGAGCCCTATGTCACCAGCTCCTTCAAGAAGCACTCTGCGATGAGTGCCGCGCATGTTGTGATCAACATCACCCGCATCATAGCGTTCCCAGTCATTGCAAAGCTGAGCGATGTATGTGCCGATCCGTCTGGCAAAAACTATAGAGGAATTTGCTCACGAATTTGACTGTCGAATCAGGTGTTTGGAAGAGCCGAAATGTTTACATTCGCCATCATGTCGCAAACACTCAGCTACATTCTCTTTGCCACCAGTCATAATATCGGGAGCTATTTTGTGAGTCAAATCTTCGAAACCACAATATTCGCATACTGACGTGATGAAAAGACGGCTGGGCTGTTTGATGCTATAGGTTCGACTGGATTCGGTTTGACGCAACAGGTGTTCATTGCCGACTCTACCAACCTGATCAATCGTGCATTTTGGTCCACCTTGCCCGAGACCATCACGACCATACCCGCTCTGTACCTCGGATCGATCATGGGGCAAAGTTTTCTCACGCATACAGGGTGGAGATGGGCATATGGCACATGGGCAATTGTGGTGCCGATTGTGTCTATCCCTCTGATCGGTACCGTGATTGTCCTTCAGCGCCGTGCAAAGGCGCAAGGGCTACTCACGCCCGGAGCGGAGATGGAGGGTGAAGCGAGGGTCTCCAAATTGAAGCGAGTGTATCGCCTTCTATGGACCGAGATTGATTTCCCGGGTCTATTACTTTTGGTGGCGGGGATGTCTTTGATACTGATCCCCCTCTCGCTCACCGGCTCTTTGAACCCTGGCAGGTGGAAGGAAGGGTCCTTCATTGCCATGCTGGTTGTCGGTGCCGTGCTTTTCGCATCCTTTGTTGTTTGGGATGTCAAATTTGCGAAAAAGCCCTACGTCCCCGCTCGGATGGTGAACCGGACCGTGATTGCTGCCTGCCTGATTCAGGTCTTCGACTTTATGGAGTATAGCTTGTTCACCATCTTCTTCTCGAGTTATCTGCAGGTTGCTGGCCATTACTCACCCGCACATGCGACACGCATAGAGTACGTTTAGGATCTTTCATTTGATTGCGGTCTACCTGATATGATGCTAATCACATCTCCAGCAACTCGCTTCGAGTGGCCTTCCAAGTGAGCGGTCTCTTCGTCGCCATCGGCATGAAGTATACCAAGAAATCCCGAATGTGGGCTCTCATGGGCCCGCCCTTGGTGATTATTGGCCAGGGTGTCATGATCTATCTAGTCAACCCGGGCGAGAACAAGAGAAGCAGCGAGGCTGCGTTTGTTGCCTGCAAAGTCATATCAGGAATCGGACGTGCACTCTTTCAGACGGCCGCCCAGGTTTCTGTACAGGCAGCCGTATCGCCACAGGAGGTTGCTGTTGTGACTGGTCTTTTTCAGGCCGGCAACAGTGTCGGTGCCGCAATCGGAACAAGGTGCGTTTTTGAAAAAAACTCGTCGGGAGTACTGTTGAGCGTTTCTGACTAAAAGAACTACAGCGTATCCGGAGCGATATGGCGCAACACTCTTCCCGATAAGCTTGTTGCATATCTGCCGGAAGGTGACAAGGCCAAGGCAATGAGCATTTTCCAATCTATTGTCACGGCGAAAAAGTACGAAATCGGCAGCCCCATTCGTTTGGCCATTGATCGTAGCTTCCGTGAATCTCAGATGCTTCTTGCAATTGTTGCAACAGCCATTTGTGTACCGAACCTGATCATAATGTGGTTCATGAAGAGTATACCGTTGGAAAAAGAGACAAAAGAAGAAGAAACAGGTGACGAGACAGCAAGTGAAGCAGACGGGACAAGGCCGAATGCCGCGAAGCTATCCAGCAATTAGAATTGGCCTATTTCAAAAGCCTTGACTATGTATCGCTGTATTCCTTGGTTCCATAGCCCTCTTGTCATCAACTCCCAAAGGTAGTAACTACGTGGCAGCATGATTCGTGGGAGAGGAGATGGCAGGCATGTAATTCGCGGCCCAATATCCCTTGGCATACAGGCTGCTCTGTGCTCACCTCCCAACGAGGCTCGAGGGAGGGACCTTTTTCAGCTCGTACCCCTGTATTCAACTCTAACTCTGTTGATTGATTCTTTGACTTTCTGCGATTCAATTATATAGGTACCTCGACGCACTTGATACAATAGAAATCGTCGCATGTAGTCACTCAATGACGGATCGCCGTCATTTCAGCCAGCCACTGTCGGCGTTTGATTATGTGTTTTATACCTCCAAGACACGGTGCTTGCAATAACGCTGAGGATACGTTGAACAGCATACTGCGGATTCAAATCAAGGCTGCCAAATGTTCATGGACTGTTCAATAAAGTTCGGCGACATAAATCAACGTGCATATGCAGGCCTTTACCCATGAGCCAGCCACAGTGTCTACCTATTGTTGGAACCGAAACATTGGTCGCAAGTGTGGGAGGGTGACAGAAAGGCATTGTCCCACAGCTACTGCAGCCAGCGGCTGCTCAAGATGCCGGCTTGCGAACAGATGCTGACGTGTACTTGTACCTTTAAATCCAAAACAACCCTTCAAGTGGCGTCAACATCCACGGTCCACCCACCGACAGTCGGACGCCTCCGGAAACTGACAGCTCCGTAATATTCACCAGAAGGGTTTACTGATGCTAACCTCTGGGACCAGTTATACATGTACATATCGGGCCGAGACTATGGCAGGACTTTCCTCCTGTTGGGGGACTTTCCTACTGCGGCAAAGAGCTTGTAACGTCGAGGGAAAATGCTGCAGCCGGCTTGGCCGTAACACTGAAATACGGGAACGACGCCGATACGGTAACACGAACCATGTACAGCTTTCAATGTACGTACTACTGTAGCAGACCCAATATAAGTAGGAAAATATCAGGCCAACTGCAGTACGAGGCTATAATAGCGATCTGTGCATGGCAAGCTGGGATGTGCGTCCGAGACGTGCAGACCGAGGGTCCGGTCGGTCCGCGGCGAGAATTTCTTCCAAATTCTCCTCGATAAGACTCTATTAATTATGAGCGAATATTTTCAATGATATGGCTCAAGAGGAATATAAATAGTAGCAAATGCCGCTTGATGAGCGTCACTGGCTCCCATCTCACAAGCACCAGATTCTGAATACATTAACGATAATCATCTCGCGTATCCCTCTCGTGGCGCCCTCTTTTCTTTCTTGACAAGAAACAGGTTTTCAAAAAAAAACCCTCCAAAATGCAAACCCAGTTCGCATCCGGCCTTGTCATGCCGCTTGCCCTGTTCCAGGCCACGGGAGCCTCACCTGCCCCCGAAGGCGATGCGGAAGCCGCGGCGCTGCCTTTTATTTGCCCAAAGTGCCCCGCGAGCGCGCCGCTTTGCGCGCTGAACCTGAACACGAGGCTGCCAAAGTGCTGCCCTCTTGGAAGGCCGCTCGCCAATAACTCGGGTTGCTTTACGGCCGACTGCGTCATTTGCAACAACACCGAGATTTGGGTTCCCGGCAGCCGTTGTCCTTGCAACTAAAGATGGGACTATTGCTACGTGCACAGCACCATATCTCCAGGTGCCTGCCCGCAGGTGAAACAAAAAAAAAATCGCCGGTCTACCCACACCAGCTACCTCGACAGCCACCTACTATTAATTTTTATATTAATTTATATATCATTTCTATGCCTACGTAGCTTAAAAATTATATCTCTCTTTAGAGAAAACGGACTACTTATCAACGTTATACTATGATCTATTTTTCTATTTTGTTACTATTAGATTGATATTATTATGAGTGGTGGTTTCTTGAAGGTGGGTTACTGGTGGTAGGTAGACCGGCGATGTTTTTTTTTCCACCTGCGGGCACCTGGAGATATGGTGCTGTGCACGTAGCAATACTCAAAGATGGCCCGAACTTGAGTTGACGGACATCAAAGGTGGAAGCCAAAGGTTCTTGTTGGAGTAATGAGAGCTCCAAGGAAATAGCATATGCATGGTTGGAAGAGCAAGGGCTTCGGTACCGGTTTTTTTCTGTGTACACAGTTTTCCCTGTATCCTCAGCGCGAATGCGAAGCCCTTTTTTTCCTATCAATGGTTGAGATTATAACCCGCACCCGTAGAGTCATTTCAAGTCCGCCATGTACTGGTAAGGTCAGGGTCCGTGAGATACCTGTGGAATATTGCCTATTCTGTTCATCTATGCAATCAATTGACCAGTTACGAGAGTGGACCTTACCGTGCTGCTGACGGCGGTGAGCAGCCCTTGCAATTGGTAGTGCCTGGCGGCTAGCAGGGTAATTCAACGGTTAGGGTCCGGGTTAGGGTACAAACCCGCGAAAGAGCCGTAGCAGTGCGGGTGCTGGAGTAGAAGCAACAACTAGAAAAACTAGCGAATACCAAGATCGACCAAGGTAGGGGAAATCCATCGACCCCATCGCGCGCCGTAAGCGAGGCGTAAGGCTGACCAGCTGTGTCGATCTAATATCTGCCACGCCTACTCACATATGATGGGGCCCATATCATTGGCGGCCTGGCGGCGCCGCCGCCAGAAACTACGCCTAGCAATGCCATAAAGGTTAAACGACCGCCTCTCAATGTGGTAGTCGTTGGTTCGCTTTGTTGTTCGCAACACTTTGCCGTCTCGACCCAACGCCACGCTGCCCGAATTTGATCCAGCTAGAGTATCCAAGTAGGCGAACAGGTGTAGTACTTGCTGTTAGCTATAGTACTGCCAAGGACTCGACAGTGACCGTTTGAAGCACTTTGTTCCATGTACTGCACTAACTCCTCTAGCTGGCAGCCCTCACTCCGTTGCCTGTAATGCATTGCGAACCATTGCCTATATGCCCAACAGTACCTCACGGCAGCCTAATGGCCAATTCGACTATAAAATGAAGCAGTTTTCCCCTGAATGGCGATGGAAGCCAAGCCTCAGCTTATGCGGTACGGTTATAGCCCGTTCAAAATATAATATTACGGCATTCATCATTCACTCCTGCAACAATGACTTCAACAGTAGAGCAAGAGAGACAGCTCGCATGTCTCTCATTGCTCTATGAGGCAGTCAACGAGACGTGCCGAGCCGGCGCTGATGCCGTCTACTCTTCTGGCGCCACGGGCCAGGAGGAAAGCTTGTCGGACACGGAGACCTTTCTGTGCAAGCTCGCTCAGGTCTGCGACTCCCAAAAGGGCGGCGACACCATCACGGCGCTGGCATGTCTCAGAGGCCGCCACGGGCTGGAGTACACCATCTGCTCCAACTCGAGGCCGGACTCGGAGCTGAACGAGTGCGTTAAATTCCTGACAAAACTGCTCAACTACATCTCCATGAACCCAAATGCGCTGCAGCCCAAAGCCCTGCGCAAACAGGTGCTCTGGCGCATTCTCAAGTTCAACATTGGCCGAGTCAGCTTCTATCTCAAGGCTCTGTTCCCGATCGTGGCCCAGTGCATTGATGATTGCCACCGGCTCGAGGATGGCCATCGTAAGTAGAGATGCGAAAGGAAACGAAAAAAAAAAAAGCTCGTTACTAAAGTTTGCAAAAGAGTCTGCAGCTCTTAAACATCTCTTAGCTATTCATGACCGGTGCAACTTTGAGATTGACATGGCGAGCACCGAGAACAGCGAGCCTCTTTGTAAAGTAGCCTGACAGATCCCTCGCGTTGATGCCGAGCCCCCCCCCCAAACTGACCAGCTGGTAGTCTTGAGCAGTTGCGAGAGCCTCATAAACATTTACCAAGATGCCATGCCAAAAGGGCTGGCGGTTGTCCTGGACAGCCGCGGCAGGATGGCGGGCCACGGCCACGGCAACTGGAGCCAGCTCCGGCATCTCCTCGGGCGTCTTCACTCGTACCGGCAGGCCGCGGACACCATCATCGGGGCGTCGCTGGTCCGGCCGGAGCTGTTCCGCGGCTTCGCGGTGCAGTACGTGCCGTCGGCGGCCCCCGCGCGCAGCCTGGTCCCGCGGGGCGCGCCCCTCGGCCAGCTGCTGCGGCTCGCGTTCCCGCCGGACGAGCCGCCGCCCCTCCTCGGCGACGTCGACGAGCTCGAGCTAGAGCGCGCCGGCCTGCTGCAGGACACGGTGTCGGCCCTGCAGCGCCGGGGGAGGAGGGGCCGCGGCAGCAGGACGGCGGTGCACTGCGAGGCGCAGCTGCACGGCTACCTCCACAATCAGGGCCTGACGTCGCCGTCCCAGTTCCTCGACGGCAGCTGCTTCATCGCCACGAGCAAGCCGCCGTGCAAGCTGTGCCACGTCTACTTTGACGCGCTGAGCGGCACCGGCTTCCGCGTCCGCGCGCCGCACCTCAACATGTACCACCGGTGGCGCCTCCCGGACCTCGACGACGCCGACGGCCGCGCCGAGGTCCTGGAGGACATGATTGAGCAGATGCAGGACGACACGACGTCCCTGCTCCGCAGCAGGCGGGCGCAGTGGCGGCGCAACGACTCCCGCACGGATACCCGCGCCGGCTTCCAGTCGGCCCTGGGGGCCATGATGATGAACCCTCACGGCGGCGGGGAGGGGGGCGTCAGCCTGCGGTCCGGGTCCGCCATGAGCATGCGGTCGCAGACCATGATGGACATGCCGCCGCCGCCGCCAGTACCGCCGTATCATCCGTCGTCGGCAGCGTCGGCAGCTCATAGCTGGACCCGCCTTGATGGAGTCATTTAGCACAATGTCAAGGATACTGGGCTGTTGTCTGCACTAGTGATGCTACAGCACTCCAAATCTTACTTTGATTGGTATATATGAATAATGGTAGGAACGATTCTCTTTGAGTCAATGATACAAATTCATCAAAGCTAGCAATAGTGCATTGTAGTCGGCGATTGAGCCCCCATAGTCCGACGCAGATCTCTTTCCTCGAATAGCTTTTGCAGAAGATGAGCCTTGTTTGCACCCATAGTCTCTTCTATTAGAGCTTTTTTGTTCATTTCTTTTCTCTGTCCTTTTTTTTTTTCATGCTTGACTTGTCGTCTTTGTCTTTTTATCTCCTGCTGCCGGACCTTATGGCAACAGGTCTCGGCCAGTCACCGTGAGCAACAAGTACAGGGCGATGAAAGAGGTGCTGCCACCCGACAAGGAACACGCATGGCTAGGATGATACAAGTTTACAACAGAGTGAGCTCGTATCCCCACAGTCAGGATACATGACGCATCTACAATTCTACTTGACAACGGCGTTGGAAGCCAGTAATTGAGAATCGAATTTAGCCCTCACAAATTTTGCCCAGGGCCGTTGCGGCGGTCGGCTCCGAGCCCCACGGGTTTAAGGCGACAAGTCATGTCGCTCGTGCGCCAATCACAGCGTCTGAGTGACCTCATCCATCAGCCCTTTGCTTTTGTACAAAAAGGCTCGACCACCTGATCGATGATCGTCTACCATTCAGCGATAAAAAAAAGAAAAAAAAAGAGGAAAAATACCTTTCCACTGTAAAGTATCCATTACAAGACGCTGCAGGTTACGTCGCGGAAAAAGATGCAGTGGTCTTTATGAACCAGGTCATGGCGTCGTTCTTTATTGTGTGTCTTCACTCACTGACTCTCTCTCTCTCTCTCTTTCTCTCTGTCCTTTGTTTTTGTTCTTTTTCTCAGTTGTCTGTTCCTTGGGACCATCTTTGCCGTTTCCCTCCTATTCTCATCGTCGTCAACTCGTCCTGCACAAGAAAAGAAGTAGACACAAAGAGAAAAGAGAGAGAAAAGAGAGGAGATATGCTAGCATTGGTGCTTGTACATCATAGAGCCATTGTAAACGATTTTCTGAAAGTAGTGACCATTTGCTGGCAATGCATTACGTTGTTCGAGCAGTTGCCGCTTGCAATGCACGTCTCACCGATATATCCTTGTCTACAATCCAGTTCTTGTGAATACATGGTTTCTGCAATAAATTTCTTCCCACTATATGCCTTGTGCAATATACATCTCTTGGCCAACATGACCCTTTTTACAAAAGTATTCATTCCCCTCTGCAATGTATTCCTTTTACAGGAAACCTCATCTGCCATGGATGCAATGTAAAATGCCATGTAGCATACCGGTAATGTCGGCACGCAACTGCGAATCCAAGTGTTCTCTAGCCTCGTATCTTGGGTATTCCCTCATTCCACTCATACTCCCCGATTCGTTTCCCAGTGAGGTATTCCCTCATGCTGCTTCATGCCCCTCCCCCCCATTCGTTTCCCAGTGACCAAAACCCATCCCATTGTGCAAAATGCGAGGCGAGAACCAATCCAGCGCCCCATTTTTGCTCCTTTTTTGTTTTGTTTTCCCAAGCCAGCCCATACCAAGACTCATAATACATGTTGAAACCACAAACTCCTTTTTTTGTTAATTCTTCCCATTCATTCAACCTCTTTGCATGGCCCCTTTTTTATTTTGCCTTTGCTTTTGCTTTTTCAATATTATTATTCTTGTTTGGTTGAAATCACGCTGTATTCTTTTCCATTATTTGAAACAGCAGCGTATTCTTGACAAAGCATTCGCATTCGGCGTCTTCGCACCCCATGCTGGCCTTGACGGCGTGCTTGTTGACGGGAGCGCCGCCTTGCATCTCTGCAATGATTTGCGCGGCCGTGTTGCAGGACATGACGAGCGGCGAGGCGGATTGAGGCTGCTGCTGCTGCTGTTGGGCGCGGGGCGGGGTATCATGGTGGCCGTGGTGGCCGTGGTGGCCGTGATGGCCATGGTGGCTGTAATGGGTGTAATGTTGAGTGTTGTACTGGCTATGCGACGCCGAGACGGGGGTTCCGGGCATGGTGCTCGGTCCCGTGCTGGGGGGGCTCTGAGCCGCGACGGTCGACTCGCTGGGGGTCGTGGCCGAGGTCGAGCCGGTGCTCGCGCAGCAGTGGTCGCTGATGCTGGCGTCTGCGAGGACGGCGAGGCGGTCGATGCCCGTGTCGCTGTGATATTGGTCGTGATGTCGGTATGTGGGCGTGGTCGTGGTCGTGTGCGTTGCGGGAGTGGGTATCGTGGTGGTCGTTGTGGTTGTCGTGGGGTTTGCCGTCTTTGTGGTGGCGGTTGTTGTGAGGTGGTGGGCGTATGCGGGAGTGGGAGCGGGAGTGTGAGCGGGAGCGGGAAAGCCGTGTAGACCGGAGCCGGCGGCGGCGGAGGTGGTGTGCAGAATCTCGTCGTCGCGTGCAATGCCCGTCTCAAACATGGCGAGAAACTTGTCGACCTCTTGGTCGGTGACGCCGCGGCGGGCGAGCAGCAGGCGGAGGCGCGAGTTCTCGATGGCGACGGTGCGGGCGGCCTGCTGCATCTGGAGGGTGGCCTCGACGCCCTGCTTCTCGTACTCGTCGAGGCGGCGCTGCATGGCCTCGACAAACTCCTTGCGGCGGGCGCGGGAGCGGCGCTGGTTCTCGCGGATGCGCTCGGCGGCGGGGTTGGTCGAGGGGGCGTGTGTAGTGGTAGTCTGGGAGTTGCCGTGGGAGGCATGAGATTAGTTTTTTTTTTCTTGTTTGTGTGTCTTGGTTTTTTGTTTTTGATTTTTTTTCTAGTGTGTTTTTTTTAAACAAGAGAGAAACGTTGTCGAGGTTCAGTTTTAACGATGGATGGAGGCGACGGAAAAAAGATTAAAATTGAGACAATACAGGATTTCAAGCACAGTCAGGAAAAAAAAACAGACAGACACGAGAAAGCAATGCAAACAGAAGAGGGGAAGAACGAAGCTCCAAACAGGTGGGGGAAGAAGGTGGTGATGATGATGATGATCGTACCTTGACACCAGCCATTGTGAATGCGGGACGAAAGGAAAAAAGAAAAGCTACATCAACACGAGGAGAGGAGAGGATATAGAATCAATTGCAAAGGTTCCTTTGGCCATTCGCGTGTCGCAAGTATCGTCGCCGTCGGCCAGGGTACAGAGTGGGAAGACAGTGTGGGAGAGAGAGAGGAGAGAGAGTCGTGTCACCAACAAGAGAAGAAAAAATCGAGGTGCAAAAAAGTTTCATCCACTTTGCCAACAAAAAAATGGTCTTTTTTTTGGCCCTTCACTGGACTTTGCCCGCCGCCCATGCTCTGGTGTAGCGCTGTCCAATAATAAACTGGTTACTGTGTGCGCCTGGTGTGTCAGCCAGTGGGGCGGCGCACCTCCTCCGCCTTTTTTTTTTTTCCCTCTGGTTCAGGGGACGAAGATGCATGTCACTGGGTTGTCACAGCTGCATCAACAAGGGAGGGGTCAATTGAGAGATTTCAAGGCCAGATTTTGGGGTTTTAGTCACTTTAACAACGGTCTTCTTCTTCTTTTTTTTTTTCTTAAAGAGGAAGAGGAAGAGGAGGAGGAGGAGGATGATCGGAAGAGGGCACACTGCTGGCTGCCATGGAAGAAAATCAAAAATTGATAATAAACAATAAATGCCCTCAAAAATAAGGGTCCGTCTGCTTCGTACGGAGTACTCGGTGCTGTATGGAGTACTTACTGAGTGTCCACCAACTAACCCAAACCCCATTAAGTACCTATTCCCCCCTCTCAAGTACCTTAGTGCCGCCCATGCGCCCCAACCAGAACGCTACCATTACCATGATGCAAGTAATAAATCAACATCCATAATGAAACAAATTGAAACCCAAAATGTATATATATACCAGTAGAGATGTCTCAATTTGCATTACGCCAACTCCAGTCATGCTCCTATGCTCATTATAGTAGACTGCTTAAAAAAATAATAAAGCAAAGATGGAAGAATAAAAAAAAACCTTTGGGTATCATGGACCGTGATAAAACACTCCCAGCTTCCACCACCAACCACATCCCCAGCCTCCTCTACCTAAACAGTTGCTTCCTCGTCCGCGCAGAGAACCGCTCCACTCCGCTGCCCTGCTGATGATGCCACAGCTGCTGCATCCCCACCCCGTGGCTCTGCTTTGACGCCCGATACCGCAGCCACGCCGCCCGTAGGTGATCCGGCCGCAGCGGCCCTCGCTTCGGGTCCATCTCTTCGATACTCTTAGTTTTGCTCCTCTTGCCGTTGCCGTTGCCGTTGCTGGTGTTGCCGTTGTTGGTAGTGGTCTTGTCATCATCATCATCACCACCACCACCACCACCACCGCCGCCATCATCGTCGTGACTGCTGCGGTTGCCGTCGTCGCCGCCGCTGCCGTTGATATCCGTCGCAGCGACCCCATCTTCGTCCGCCGCCGCAGCCGCCGCCGCCGCCGCCGGCAACGGTAGCTCGCTCTGGTGCTCACCGGCCCGGATCCATTCCGCCTGCACCTCGCGCGCCTGCTCGATAATCTCCCCCGCAAACAGCTTGGCCACGGCCTTGACGGCGGTGCTGACCATTTGCGGCACCGACTGAGACACTGTAGCGTTGACGACCTGCAAAAAGTCTTGCGTTAGCCGACTTACTTCTTCTTTTCTTCGTGTATGCGCGTGTGTGTGTGTTGCTGACTGCTTACCCTCTTGACAACGGCGTCCGACAGCTTGGCCGCGCGCCACAGCTCGTACCGGTTGTACTGCTCGCTGTCAAACGCCTCGACCAGCATCGCGCGCAGCCGAATCTCCTCCTGCTTCTGCTCCTGCGTGCGCGCCACCACGTCCTCGAGCGCCATCTCGGCCTTGTCCTCGTCCTCGTCGTCCTCGGCCTCCTTGTCGCCGCCCGGGCCCGAGGCGGCGGTGCCGGCCTTGCCCCCCGCGACGCTCGACGCCTGGTCGTTGCCGCCGTCATCTCCCTTCCCGCCCCCGCCCCCGCCGCCACCCGCCCGGGACTTGCGACCGCGCTTCCTCCGCGCCGCCGCCGCCGCAGCGACCGAGGACCCCACGCCGCTGACTGCGCTGCCGCTGACGTGCGACACGGCGTCCATCGACGGCGACCGCGTGTGCGGCGACCCTGCCGCCTCGGGCGGGAACGATGTCTGCCGCAGCGGGTGCTGTGCCGCCGACCCTCCGCCGCCGCCGCCACCGCCGCCGCCGCCAGCACCAGATGCCTGCGACAGCGTCGACGCCTTGCGCCGCTTCAGCGCCGGAGGCTTGCCGTTGGCCTCGAAGCTCGACGACCGCTTCTTGCTGGGTATCTGCGCCGGCGACGGGTAAGGGGGCGACATGGCCGTTGGCGAGGCGGCGTTTGTCGGCGATGCCATTTTTGGGAGGGGGGTTGGTGAGGTGCCGTGGTTGCTGCTTGCTTGTTTGTTTTTTCTCTCTAGGTTTTTTTTTGTTTTCGTCAACAATCGAGTTTTCTGGGGCACGCGATAGAAATGAGATGCAGTCGTCGGATTCGATGGCGCGCGCCGAGTTGAAAGGGATGAATGGGTTGGGCGTTGGGCTCGCGGCGCGGGAGATGGCTGGTGCAAGTTTCTCAGGCGCGAGGTTGTCGCGCGACACTTCTGCCACCGCCCAGCCAATCAATCACATGACCGGACACGCAGCGTCGGCCCGACGGCTCAGTATCGAGAATAAAACGAGGAAAATGCACTCAGTGTCGATAGCGGTATAAAGTCGGTTTCTGAATATTGTTCATTCCAAATTGTAAAGATTTGTGAGTTGCATGGTGCAGTGCAGGGCCGCTGCCGGTTTGCTCTGGATGTTGTCATGTTAGTACATGGCTGTTGGCTAGCAATCAATATCCAGTCAACCACGGATGGTATCGGCAGGTCAAGACTTTGACTCAAGAATAATCCAACTCGTACTATGCTGAAATCAGCTCGGTGGACTTGGTCCGCCGTTCAAAGCTACACTTTTTCTTTTCTTATCCATTCATGGGTTCCTTTTGAGACTTAAGCCGAGTCTTTGAACACCAACGAGCCATCCAACAGGGGTGCAGAGACAGGTCAGGATCATATCCCCCAACCAACTTGCGGCAGATTTTAAAATGAAAGTCCGTCTTAGAATTTTGAATGAAGTTGAGCTTCGGGACTGATGCTCGATAGATGGGCAAAAAAGAAAGAAAGAAAAAAGAAAGCAGGGGGAGAGAGAGACTGATAGAGAATGAGCGCATCGACAGATGATTCACCAAGAAACCCAATGGCCATCGTCTTGCAAAAAAATTCGCTTCTTACATTACAAGAAAAACATTTTCCCAACATTGATCCCACCAGCAATCATGTCATTCTCCAATTTTTAACCCGCTTCCTTGACTCGTTCTTCGCAGCCTCTACCTCACCCTACGCGGATACTAGGTCGGTGTAGCGATCCAACGAAACCAGCTCCAAGACGAGTGATTTCTCAAAACATTGTCTACAGTCATTGAACGAGCTAAAATCATCTCAATCTAACCCAGCAACATGTAAATGAGAGTGGCTGGTGCGCGGCCGCATCTTCATCAGCCCGTCAGGGGGGCACATCATTCTCCGCAAGAATGCGGCAGTGTTTGACTTGATTGAAGACATGGGCATTCGGTTCAGATACCCATCGCTCTTGACTTTCCCATCTTTGACTTTCTCGCTTCTTCTTCATCTGCCTCCTCTTTTGCCTCTTGAGCGCCGGCAGGCACATCCAAGCTCAACGCCACCGACAACAGAAAGAGGTCAAGATTGTGTTTGCCTGTCCGTGCTTTATTGACAAGATTATTGAAGATTTACCTTGTGACGGACAAAAAGTGTTCCGTGTGATTTGAAAAAAAAATTTAAAAAAAAACGTCAAGCACCAACTAGCCATGCGCGACTCGGCGCCCGCGCGCAAAGAGGTCTGTCTCACTCTGCAACTCGAATCCGATGGCTCGCTCCACGGACGGAAAGCAGCACTGTGTGGCAATAACGCGTGGTTCAGTTGTGTTTTTCTTAATTGTTTTGATAGCAATATATCCTGCCCGCATACCCTTGCCAGATTTCTTCTTTCCTAGCTGAGGCTGTCTGCTGCAATACGCCGCAACTTACACGGGATGGATGTCCTCATCTAGGCGCAGCAACAAACAGTCGAGCAAAACGAACCTAGCTTGACACGAGTTGCACCAACCGAAAAAAAGGTGTTGAAAAAAAAAGAAAAGAAAAAAAAAAGAAAAGAAAAAAAAAACAAAAGAAAAAAAAAGAAAGAAAAAAAAAGCCCTCCCGAATTCTGCGCGCGGGTCATAACGATGCCGACAGATGCCAGTGTTTGCAGGTAGATCCTTTTCTCCCTTCCGCCCGCAGACAAGTGAGGGGGGTTCCTTCCTGGCGCAGCAAACCAAGAAAAACAAGAATAAAGGTGCAACGGTTCAAAAAAAAAAGTGAAACATGTTCCTCTTCTCTTGTACCATGCTGCCCTGTGGAGGTGTCATGCCAGAAGAAGCAAAAGCAATCAAGTTGTAAAAAAAAACCGGAGGACTGGAGCAAGCAAAGTCGAGCAAGGCAAGCAAGGCAAGCTGCAGAACAGCCACAGCGGCGCGGTGCAGGGTGCACTCCGAAGTCTGCACATGGCTGTTCTACAACTGCTACCCTTCCACCTTCTTGCCTTCCGCTCGTCCCCAATGTCTCGGAAAGGGGGGGTTCACTGTCGATCAGCAAAGAACCATGATTGCATGAGGCTCTAACCCTTTCCTTCCCCCCACCCCCGGACCATTTTGGTCTTGTCCCCTCGATTTTGAAAGTATCACACAAGGGCGAGTAAGGTGCCAAGGTGCTTCGACCACTTCCAGTGCGGAGAGGCCCAATTACAGACGGACGTACAGACGGAACCGTGGGAGGAGGCTTTCGTTCCCGAAGACGACAGGCGAGGCCAAAGGGCGGGCGTGTGCCCAACAGGCCTTGGAAAGCAAGGGTCTGTAATTGATCAAGCTGCGAATGATTTTTTTTTCTTTTTTTTTTTTAATATTTTGCTCTTTCCGCACCGACCTTGATCGGACGGGGATGGGATGGCCTGGCCCATGTCTTGTCTTGGACAGATACAGACAAGCTGCAACACCAAACGTCGTCCAACATGTAGATATATAAGTAGGCAGCCCAGCCGGATTCACCAGTCCTTGTCCTCATCATCTCCATTGCCGCAGAAAAAGTACAATTCCGTCTCAAGCTCCCCCCCCTCACCCCCAAAAGATATGAAGCTCCTCGCCAGCGTCCTCGTCGCCCTCTCCGCCGCCGGAGCGCTCGCCTCGCCCATGGCGCAGAGCGAGTCGACAAGGTGCATCGGCAAGGACCGGGGCGGCCTGCCCGGCAGCTGGGTCTATTACGGCTGCCTGCCGTACATTTTTGCGCCCGGCGCGCTGTGCCGGATGGTTCCTGGTAATTATACTCGGGGATATCCACACTGCGTATGTATTCTTCTTCTTCTGCTTCTTCTACCTTCTTGGCTCCTGTTCACTTCCATTTCGTTCCCCCCCCCCCCGAGATTCCTGCCCTCTTCTCTCTTCTTTCCTTGAACTTTGACCAAAAAGAGCAAAAAATGAAGAGAAAAAAACGACTTGCTAACGACTGTTGAAATGCTCATGTCTGCGTGTGTACAGTGCCCGAAACCCCTTTGCAAAGGCTGGCCGGGCTGGACCGACGAGGACGAGATGCATATTATGGGGTAAAATGGGAAGCCTGTTGGCCATGGACTACCTACACAGTAGCGAAAGGGACGGAGAGATGGCGCGCGATGGAGATGCGCAGCTGGCTACAAGGTTTGGTATCCTTGTTCACTGTATTTTGTATCTGTATCTGTACTTGCTGCTACCATGTTCCCATGCGCTTTGTTGTTCCATTCTTCGTCTCCGTGTGAATCATGCTCGCCTTTTATGCCAGGAAAAAACGGAACCAAATGAACAGACTGCGATGCACACAGACGGGCAGGGTCATCAAAGTCGGACCTTTACCACTCCCAAAGAGCAAAGGTGGTCCTTTAATGCAAGGCTGTTAGTATCAATAGAGAGCAAAGCAACCAACAAGCACACAGTCGCCATCATAATCACCTTGGATTTTCCCATCCTTGTCATCCGTATGGACCATTTCACTATCCGTATATGCCAGGCATCTGCAGCCCCTCCTCCCCTCCTCCTGTTCCAGTGACCGGCCGCCGGTGTACATCAACGCCGGTGGCCGCCGCCGCCGCCAAGTTCCGGCTCCCCTTTTGTATGCCGAGCCACCGACTTATTTTTCCCAAAATACATGCAATACTCCGCAGTTGGGATCAAGTCGTTGAGCCTTGCCCCAGAAAAAAAAGACCCTTTTTTTTGATTGATCAACACGCCAGTAAAAGCCGATTACCTCATATATTCACCCAAAAGAGTTCCCCCCCCCCGCCTACATAGCTAGCAAAATTATGGGGACGGCCGGAGCTGGACCTGCACAAGCCGATGTCGCGAAGCCGAACAAAAGCCGTCCCTCTTTTTTTTTTTCTTTTTTTTTTCCTTTTTTTCTTTGTTGCCTTATGATCCTTGCCAGTTCCTTGCCATGACGTGACTCGGAATTCTCGCAATTGTCCAATCCGTCAACATCAACCATTCATCTCTTGAATTTTTATTTTCCTCAAACGGTTTCTTTTTTTTTTTTCAATTTGATCTTGTCCTTGTTCTTGGCTTAGAGAACTCCCTCTCTTCAATTGCTTCTTTTACTTGATTCATCGCACCCCTCCTCGGCTACACCACCACCCACTTACTTATCAATCTCAAATCACCCCACGAGTTTCTCCCCCTCCATCCCTCCATCCATCTCTCCATCCAATCCATCTCTCCTCTTCTCTCCTCAACCCCGCAATATGCCCAAACACCTCAACGACGCCGCCTCCGTCTCCGGCTCCTCCACCTCGACCGACAACTCCTCGTCCCGCAAGCGCAAGCGCCCCTCCTCCAAAAAGACCAACGGCGGCGGCAGCAAACGCCTCGACGCCGCCGACGACGACGACGCAACCCCCGCCAAGAAACCCTTCTCCGACAAGCATCACCTCGTCGCCAACGGCCACCGCCGCAACTCGACTTCCAAGGCCGCCCGCGACCCCCTCGACGAGGCTCGCGCCGTCGCCGTCCGTCAGCCCGCCCCCCCGGTCGTCGATCATGATGGTCTGAGCCGAGCCGGTACGTCTTCTTCTTCTTCTTCTTCTTCTTCTTCTTCTTCCTCCTCCTCCCCCCCTCTTTGTCTCTCTCCCTGCGCCGTCTCCCTGTCGCCCCAGATTCCTGGCATCGCTAACGCGCGCGCTCGCCCAATCATTCAGCCAAGGGTACCCGAACCCGTCTCCAAGAGACCCCCGAGCAGGCCGCCGCCCGCATGGAAAAGATGCGCGGCGCCGTCCGCACCCTCCTCGAGTGCGTCGGCGAGGACCCCGACCGCGAGGGCCTCCTCGACACCCCCTCGCGCTACGCCAAGGCCATGCTCTTCTTCACAAAGGGCTACCAGGTCAACGTCGACGACCTCGTCAACAATGCCCTCTTCAACGAGGGTCACAACGAAATGATTGTCGTCAAGGATATCGAAGTCCACTCCCTCTGCGAGCATCATCTCGTTCCCTTTAATGGCAAGGTATTTTTTTTTATTTTATTCTTTTCTCTTTTTTTTTTCCCTCGCTTCGCTCGACGTGGGCCGCCGGCGATCCCACGAGCAGCCCGGTTGTCGCTCGCCGCGCGCGCTGCTTCTTTCTGGCTCACATGGTAGTTTCTTAACTTGATTGACTGACGCGCTCAATGTCCGGAAATTAGATGCACATTGGCTACATCCCTCGCAACACCGTCATCGGCCTCTCCAAGCTGCCCCGCATCGCCGAAATGTACGCCCGCCGCCTGCAGGTCCAGGAGCGCCTCACCAAGGAGGTCGCCAACGCCGTCATGGACATCCTCAAGCCCCAGGGCGTCGCCGTCGTCATGGAGTCCTCCCACCTCTGCATGGTCATGCGCGGCGTCGAGCAGACCTCCACCTCCACAATCACCTCGTGCGTCCTCGGCTGCTTCGAGCGCAAGTCCAAGACCCGCAACGAGTTCCTCTCCCTCGTCGGCATCAACCGCTAGACGACAATCCATCCGCACACACACACACATTTCTACTCTTCCATTCACCACTCCCTTTCCCCTTTCGCCTTCGGGAGCCGGAGGGGGAGGGCGCAGTAACCGCCGAAAAGACGAAAAAAGATGCGATACGGGAAATGAATGACGGATCTACGGGGAGAAACATATAGAGACTCGTCAGTGTGACTTCTTTCAACATTCATAGTGTGGCGTTGTCGGCGTTTTTTGTTCTTTTTTTGCCTCGGCTTTTTTTTTCCTTTTTGGTTCTTGTTTACCTGGAGCCCGAATTTTCTAAATATCAAATACTCGCGGGGGGGGAGGCCTCGACATTCAACAACAGCCCGCCTTTTTCAACATTTACACTTTACAAGAGCAATCATCTCTCTTCTATTTAGATTTCTTCTTCTTGAAAAAGAAATAACAAGAAAAAAAAATCAGCCTCTACAACGGGCTCAACGCCCTGGGCTCGTTTTCACTAGTTACCGCAAACCATTTCATCTTGGTTACAAGCCTTTTTTGAGTGCGTGACTCATGCTCCCAACTGCGCCGTAGTAAGTTTTTTTTACGTCATCACGTCAAAGTCCTCTCGTTACACACAATATGCTCATCTCTCAACTTGTGCAACTAACCAGGCCAAAAAGGCCTCATGTGCCATTTCCTCTATCTGCCTCTCTTTCTCTTCTTCTCTCTCCTCGCTCCCTCTCTCCCTCTGTTTCTGTCTCTGTCTCTCTCTTGCCACACACTTCTAGCAAAAGCAATCAATCTTGCAAACCATTAACAAAACAACGGTATGAAAAGATAATAGATAAAGAAAAGAAGAAAAGAAGAAGAAGAAAAACACAATGACCATCTCAAAATAGTTCATGTTACCCGAGTAATAAGCAGCCATCCGGCACAGTCATACCCTTTTTGCGCCATAATCAATCTCCATGTCCATACAATATCTGGTGCCTTGTAACTCCCCCACACACCCATTATACTCATACATTATTCCTGCGCTCAAAACTCCGCCGCAAAAAGAAAATGGTACTTGGCAAACCTGTGAATGGGAAAAGAAACAAAAAAAAGAGACTCAAACGCCTGTTCTGTTACACTGCCCAGGTATCACCTACTCCCCATCTATCATAGCGTCCAGCCCGTTCCGCTCGTCTTCCAGAGACTCCGTCGTCATCTTGCCATCATCCCCATCCTTGGTTCCCTTGGGATTGTCTCCGGCCCCCCTCTCGTCAGTCGCGTCCGTGAGCATCTTTTCTGTCTTGCCCTCATCTTTGGCCGAATCCACCGCTTTCAAAGTGCTCCCATCGGTGTTGAGGGCTGACCTCTTTGCCCACACATCAGCTCCCCAAATCTTTTCGGCCTGCTTTTTACCATTCTCGGTCCGGCCCAAAATCTCGAGTGCCTTGGCTTTGCCTTCTTCCGTGTGTGTGTCAATATCTTCAATGCCTCCATCAAATGATCGGCCTTCGCCTTCAAGCTTGTCATGGCTCTCGGAGATGGACTTCTCTCGGCTGTCATCTGCCATGGAGTCATCGTGACCTTCGTCCTCGGAGTGATCGCGCTTGTCCGAGTCGCCTTGTCCATCATGAGAATAGTACGCTGGCCCACCATAGGAAGCGTTCGCTGAAGGGGGCTGCAGAGGGCCGTGCCCCGACTGAGCCGCCGCAGCCGCCGCCTCCGCATTTGCAGCCTTGCGTCGCAGGCTGTTTGCTTTTCCTTTGGCGTGCTCTGGCAGATCATCGGGATTATCGACGCCGTATTCCACGAGCATCTTTTGCAGCTTCGTTGGCCGTGGCTTTCGGGTACTGAGAGATACTTCCAGAATAGGTGGTGCCTCTGGCGCCACTGGGTACCACTTGTGCAGCTCCTGGCGGAAAAAGTTCGTTTCATATGCAAGGAGCACTTCGGCACCTTCGAGCTTGCGCAAATAGAATCGCTGCGTCTCAGCCTCGGCTTCCGTTGACAGGATAGGGTTGCAATATCGTGCGATATAGTCGCGGAAGCTCTGTGCGTTTGAGATTATGCGCTGCAAGACATCCTCTTCTTCAGGCTGGAACGGAAGCAACGGCACTTCTTCGATGAGCGCAACCAGATCCTCGAGCTTGGGTCGGGCTGCGTCCCTGGGAATCTTCATTCTCCAGTCGCAGATGGGGCAAGTGTACTTGTCATCTTCCTTCACTTTGCCGCGTGCAATCTTAAGACACTTGTAGTGGTACCACTCGTGGCAGAGCTCACACTCAATCATCATGCCAGCCTCCACTTTTCGGCACATGCAAAAGACTTGGCGATGGCGACTATCGTCCAGGCCCTTGGCCTCCTCCGGACTCTGCTCTCGCGACACGGGCTCTGCAGGAAGGCGGGGCGTGTCGTGCTCCGTGTCAAAACAGTCCAGGTTGCGTTCCAGCACATACTCGAGGTGATTCTTGAGGATGTGAAGTGGCGCGTTGGACTTTCCAAACAGTCTTTTGCCTTTGCGCATCCAGTCTTCGTGGCGCTTGCGCTCGTTTTCGAGGTCCAACGTCCCATTTGGTTTGGAATTCAAATCATCCAACTTCTTGGTCACATCGACAACCTCACTGTACTTTGGGCGCTTGCGAAAGTCATCCTCGCGACAACGCTCGGTGATGTCGAGAATTTGGCGATGAGCCTCCCGTTGCTTATGGAGAATTTGGTCAACTGCAGCCAGTGTGTCTTTGGAAACGGGTAAAGCGCCAGCTTGCACTTGCTTGGAGAGTGCCTCCAGCTGCGGATAGTGAACAAATTCAGCGTGGATTAGTTCTCTGGCCTTGGCCTCCCATGACTGCCCAGCCACCATTTGATCGCAAAAAAACTTGAAGTGGTCATTGTAGGTCGGAATTTCGAGTCGTTTGCCTTCCTCGATCAAATCCTGAACGTCAGGAAGGGTCAGGAACAGACCTCGGCTTGTGCGAGCCTTTTCGTTCCAGCGCATCTGATCCAACTTTTTGGATAACAAGTCCAGCTCTGGTATATCTACGTTAAAGGTGCGTCCTTCCTCAATAAGCTCCTCAATAGCCTCTACGCTGAGGCTTGTACCGGTCTCCAGCGCTCGCGAGGCATTGGCTTGGAATTCTTTGATGGAGGCCGCACGCTCTTGGAGTTGCGAGATCTCGGGGCAGTCGAATCCAAACTTCTCGGCATCACGAAGCAGTCGGTAGATGTCGCTTACTTTGCGAGATTCTCGCTCTTTCTGATCCTGGTACGGGTTGCCGATGGA
Organism: Cordyceps javanica; assembly: GCF_051103115.1. Taxonomy (NCBI): domain Eukaryota; kingdom Fungi; phylum Ascomycota; class Sordariomycetes; order Hypocreales; family Cordycipitaceae; genus Cordyceps; species Cordyceps javanica. Next base: position 3,527,578 of record NC_139299.1, read on the forward strand.
TCTACGCACGCCAGTCTGCCAGGCCCGTTCGTTCTTGCGTCGGTTTTGTTGCTTACGTACAATGTAGCTCGTTGCTTCATCTACCCACTCGTTGCATCGATCGACGAATTCTTTCAGAATGGGAAGGGACGGAAGATCGAAGGGAATGCGTTCGCCTTCGTGAAGGAGACCTCGAAGAGATTTCAGCGATGGAGTCACCTCTTCGTCAAGGATTTTTGCGTACTTCTCTTCCCATTGTTTAGGGGTGTCAGCCTTCTCAATGACTTTTGCGTGGGCATCCTTCATCATTTCCTCCGTTTTGCGGTAGTAGAGCGTATGGCCAGCACCGAGATACCTGTTTTGCTCGCTATCATCGCAGCAAGAGTGGTTGCCTGCATGGGAAATGCACAAAACTTTGCCCGACTTGTGGCATTTATATCTGGAGAGGTAAGCAAAGGCCTTGCAGTAACTGCAGCACTGTTCATCTTCGTCCAGAATATCCTCATCTTCAATCTTGAACGCGAGCGGGCAGTCTCCGTCTCCTTCCTTGAAGCATTGGCATTTGTGAGCTGTTGATTCAAGATGATTTTTGACAAAAAGCTCCCGCTCCGCCAGCTCTCTCTTTTGGATGCGCTCTAGAGCTGGTCCGAGCCATTTTGCTGTGGATATTGTCAGGCCAGCCGACGCTCCTTCAGCAGCAGTCCACAACAGTTCATCATGAGAGAAGCAAGGCTGACGGCGAAAGGCCTGCAGCCTCTCCACACCAGCCATGCCAAATGACTCCCAGTCTGGCGGTGCAAAGTTGACAGCCTCGTTGAAGTTGAAGCCATGGTTGAAGCCAGCATGGTAAGCTTGCGGGAAGGTGATGACCATCTGACCCGCACGCTGATCGACGGCGTACACGCGAACGCCAGCCTTTGTGAGTTGCTCGGGGGTGAGCAAAGTCACAAGCTGGAAAAGGAGGTCGGGCTGGGTTTCAAAGAGTTCGGGCACAGCCTCGCGCATAGCGGCTTCAAACTTTGCGGCGTCGTCACCGGGGATGCCGTACCACGTTTTTGTAGCGCCAAAATGCTGATAATTGGCGGAATATGCGTAGTGGTCTTCATTGTGCCAGCAGAATGTAGAAAAGATCATACCGACGTATACCCAAGGAACGGTCATGCCAGAAATGTCCGATTTGATGTGTCGGAATAGGCTCTCCGAGGCAAATGGGAGCACATTTAGGTTCCAGCCATCCGCAGCATAGGGATTACTGGGGTTCCTTTCGAGGGTAGGAAAGCCAGAGCCATGTGTCGTGCAGTGGATGTCGGCGCCATACTCGACTTCGACCGTTTCTTCCAAGTCCGCCACCAGGCGCCAAAACTCATTCTCGACGTCTTCCTCGGTGACAGGTCTATGGCATTTCAGGGCACTGTCGAAAGGCATCTTCTTCTCAAAGTATCCCTGCTTGAAGTCGTTGGCCTTTTGTTGGAACTGCTTGAGTGAGTATAATCCGCCTTCCTCGAACCCGAACTGTCCATCACCAACGAGGCAGCGCGGGCAGTTCCATTCAGCGTCTGGTTTTCGCTTCACCGGGGGGTCCAAGCAGGATCCGTGGTAAGAGTTGTCGCAAGACTCGCAGACGAGTAATGGCCCGGCATCATCGCCTTGGCCGCAGGTTTCGCAAGCCTCGCCGGGGGCAGGGTCTTCTTCACGGGGAATGCGAGGCACCGACGGACGGAACGGTGTCATATGTGAGCCCGCAACGGTAGGAACATTGTCTTTCCTGAGGCGTTTGCTGCGACGATTTGTGCCATCCTCGTTTTCGCCGTCGGTTTCCTTCTTGGGAGCATCCGAGGCAGCATCAGTGCTGAGTCCTCTCTTGACCGGGGCGGCGCTCCCGAGTGCAGAGTGATCATCTGGTGTGGCATTCCGGGTGCTGACAACTTCTGGAGTGAAGCTCTTACGGTCGCTTGAGGCTCTGTTGATGCTGGTGAAGCCGGAATTGACAGCTGTGAATCCGGAACCTCCCGATGTGGGGGCGGGGGGCGCATCAATCATGGGGGTATCACGATCGGTCTCGCGCTTAAGGCCACTTTGCAGAGCCTCTGAGGCATTTCTCGCGGGTGACTCTGCGTTTGTACCGGATGGTGTATTGACTTGAGAACGCTTGACGGGCGTTTGGGCGGGACTGGGCGTCAAGGGTCCGCCGTATTCCTGTTCCAGCTGCTGGTGAACGCCGGGTTTTGCGATGCGAAGATATTCTTCATAGGGGCACAGCCATCTCTGATATGAGTTCTTGAGGGATGTGGAGAGCGAAGACATGATTTTGCCACTATATCCGAGATCACGGCCAATCTCTGCCCACTTCTTCAGCTTGCAGACCTTGTCGAAACCTCCTCTCGACTCGACCGCCTTCTTCAAGCGATAGAGGTCCAGTGGCTTCTTGTCAACATATGGCAGCCGATGCAAGTTATTTCCTTGCTGTTTGTGGAATTTGGCAAGACCGTCCAAGTATGTTAGGTTTGCGCGTGTGCCTGCGGTGAGATGTGAGTGAGTGGTGCGTTGCAAAGCGTTTGAAGACGTGAATGAGGTACATACTGCCTTCGACAGAATTGAGTTCCTGCTTTCGTGTTCTGAAATGAAATTTCTGTGATTGGGTCAGCAACGCACGGGTGAACGCCGAAGCAGGCAATGGCAGCAGTGTTGGGCCGAGGTGAAGGTTTACCTCTGTGTCGATGGCGAATTCCGGGTTCCAAGAGTCGGGGGGGATAATCTTGCAGATGCCATACTGCGAAGCCTCGGGGCCGATTTTCTTGACGTATTCCAGAGGATCGCGCCATTCCTCTGGCGTCGGGCGGTAGGTCGGTGCATCGGAGATACCGTGGGGTCTGCTGGTCTTCCTGATGGGTTCGCGGGGAGCAGTGGGCTGGCCACGGCGTTCGACAGAGGTGAGGTCGAGGGCCGCACTCGACATGGCGCTGAGAGGGATGGTGGCGGTTGGATGGTAGCCATTGGAGTTGACTTTGGACTTTGGTTTGGTTGGGCCGACGGAGCTGCGTGCACTCGTAGTGACGGTCGCACTAGCCGTCATTCCGGGAGCCATGGTATCGGTAGGTCCGAGTGTAAAAGTGTTATTTCAAAGGTTGTTGGGCAAGATGAGTCGTCCAAGACGAGGAAGGCGAGTCGCTTTATCGCAAGGGACGTGGCAGGGGAGCGATGCGCGCCGTGAAAGAATGAAGGATCTTATCAAGATACCAGGGGCATCGTCGCGGAGCTGTAAGAGGCGACTCCCAAGATGCGACCGATCGGATGTGGTAAAAACGGAGGGCCAGGGTTCAGAGCGTACCCGAATCTACTTTGTACGTTAGACATTGCATCCGCATGCAAAGGCAAAGGCAGCGAGGCCAGTCGGGGGTTGTCGGCAGGTAGGGTCGTGTGCGCGGCGAGCCAGATGGCCATCAAACGGGCGCCGGGGAAAAAAAAGAAGCACGGGGAAACATGGGCGAGCCGACTTACAAAAAGAGAATGCTCTGCAAAATTGTCGAGGCCAAAGAGAGAGTATTCAGACTCGATGCGCGAGACTCACCTGGCCGTTCAGGAGCGTCAGGAGGAAGAAGGGACGAGTCATGCAGCGTGAGAGCCGGTGTTGGTGTAAAGGTGTAGATGTCGAAGCGATGGAGGGCGGGCGAGGAATGGGTCGAGGGAGCGTCCCCAGATGTAAGTAGTGAGAGATGGCAAAGACGTTCCTTTGGGTGAGCCGTCGCCGGGGTACCTGAAGCGACGCTGGGGGGGACGGCAAGCGAGCAGGTACCGGCGGGACAAGACTTTTGCAGCACCCAGTGTGCCAGGCCAGTCATGCCAGTCTACCAACCAGTAGGAAGGGCCCAGGTCTTGCGGCTCCACTTTTCCCTTTTTTTAGCCGGAGCGGGACAGGCTGCATAACTAAGTAGGTACTTATTAAGTATGGCGAGATACTTAGCAGATGTATGCTGCTGCACGCGAGACCACAAGTACCTCCTTGTCGACCCCCCCCAGCCAGGTGGTGCAATCTGGTGACTTGTGATTTCGGGGAGCGGCCCTGCTTCCGCAAGGTTCCGCTCATGTATCCGGTACCTGGGACATGCCAGCAGGGATGCAAAAATAGACCTCCAAAGGTCGCCGAGAGCCGTGTACACTATACCTCATCACTACATTCTCGCGATACATGCAACCGAGCCGCAATCCGAGAGCCACCAGCCAACCACGAGCCAATGGCGCAAGCCTCGCACCGCCGTGTTACTGTCATCACTGGTGTCTATAAGAAGTTAAATTAATTTCCCTTTGTAGGAGGAGCTCTTTCTTATTCACTTACTTAGCCTCTTACTTACACGCCTTGCCGTCAGTCTTGTTCTACATGGACAGGCCTTTGAGACTTGCATCATCGCTTGCAGATGCTCTTTGCCTGATGCGAGCAACATGGACGCTGCACGACAGGGGCGCGCCAAGGGTTTGGAATCACCGCGACACATTGTTCATGCCAGTACTATAAATTTGCCCTCTTGCTACCCTCGCACAATGGTCTTCCTCCTGCTCCTGCTCCTCCTTCTCCTCCTCCTTCAACCCAGATGCAACAGGCAATCAACAGTCGCACCTAGCAAGGTGCCAGAATGAGGCGAATCCATTCCAGAAATAGCAATCCCGTGCCCCGTACTCTGCGCAATCTAACCTGCATTGCCGTTGGCCTTTTGCTTATAATAATACACATCTCTGTGGCGTCTGTGCGTCTGTCCTTGTCGCCCGGTCCATTGGCTACTTTGAGCAGTCCTACAGGTCCCCCAGCACCAGCCAGCCACCTCTCAACTTTCAAGTAATGCACCCGATCCAGACAGTCAATGAATTGTTTGCACTATGACTATTATTGCTACACGGACATGTCTTACGCACTGCATTCCGGTCCGCATCAACTCCATGTATAGCATCACTGATGTGATCTGTCGATACTATCCGTCTTGGCAATGCTATCAGGCGAAGCGATAGGTTCAAAAAAAAAAGGAAAAAAACTCTAATGCGCAACGATCAAGGACCATGTTGCTTCATAAAAGCAACCATGTCTATATTAAGATAAATAAGCTCTGCAGCATCACATCTAAACGTCTATTACAGGCATGGTCTGCTAGTATCTCTGCAATGACCTGCAACGAAATGAAAAGAATGAAAATTGAAAGAAAAAACTAATAGAAGAAAAAAAAACGTTATAATGTTGCTCTAAAAGTTTCTTTCAGCTTTCCCACGACTAAAGTGGATTTTTTTTCTGAAAAAATTAAAAGGTTGGCCCAGTAGCAGCTAGAACTCATCCTAAATCAAGGTACCGGGTACGGACGTGACGTCAATGAAGCGACGCCGATCTCCAACAAAACGTGGCAGGCGAGAGAAAAAAAACAATGTAATTATAAAGCAAGGCGACCGTGCTGTCGTCTTCAAAGTCAATCCTTTGCGTGACTCTCCAGGGACACTTTACACCGAAACTATCACCGGGCTGTCAATTGACCTGGAAAAATGACGAGAATCTCCGTCTTGAGAGCTCTGCCTCTGGCAGCTGTTGTCTCAGCTTCAGCCCTGTACTCTACCTACGACTTTGAGCCTCTGCATCATCTCAGCGGCATCGCGCCTTACTTTGAGCCGCAGGATCCTCTCGCGTCGCCCGAGGCGCCTCTGGGCTGCGCCGCCGCGCGCGCGGCCTACCTCGTCCGCCACGCCGCCATCTACGCCAACGACTTTGACTACGAGGAGTACATTGAGGGCTTCGTCGACAAGCTGGCCAACGCCACCGTCGACTGGACGAGGGTCCCCGAGCTGAGCTTCCTCGCCGGGTGGAGCGCGCCCGTCAGCGACGCCGAGGTCTCGCTCCTGACCCGCGTCGGCCGGCTCGAGGCCACTCAGCTCGGCGTCGACCTCAACTTCCGCTACCCCAACCTGAGCGTGCCCCGGCAGATGTGGACCTCGTCGGCGTCGCGGACGCTGCAGTCGGCCCGGTCCCTCGCCCGCGGCCTGGAGCGCGACGAGGGCAGCATCGAGGTCCGCAGCGTGTACGAGTCCAAGGAGGCCGGCGCCGACAGCCTGACGCCCTACAAGGCCTGCCCGGCCTACTCGTCGTCGGCCGGCAGCGACCAGTCGGACGAGTTCACGAAGAGGTTCACCAAGCCCATCATTGCACGCCTGAAAAAGGCGGCCCCCGGCTTCAACTTCACCGCCAACGACATCTTTGGCATGCAGCAGCTCTGCGGCTACGAGACGGTGATTCGCGGCAAGTCGCCCTTTTGCAGCCTGGACCTCTTCGGCCCGGACGACTGGCTCGCCTGGGAGTACTCGGAGGACGTCCGCTACCACTACAATGTCGGCTACGGCAGCAACGTCGCCGGCTACAACGGCTTGCCTTGGTTGAAGGCGACGGGCGACCTTCTCATGCGGGATGTGAAGAACAGCAGCAACGACAGCAGCAGCCGCGTCGACGATCTGCTGGTTAGCTTCACCCACAGGGAAATGCCGCCCATGGTCATTGTCGCGATGGGCCTCTTCAACAACTCAGAGTTTGGCGGCGCGCCCAACGTAAACGACACCATGCCCACCGATCGTATCAATTTCCGTCGCGCGTGGAAGAGCTCCAACATTCTGCCGTTCCTCGGCAACATTGCCATTGAACGCCTCGAGTGCCGCGGCAGCCATGGTTACGATGACGGCGACTTTTATAGGGTGCTGGTCAACAGCTCGCCGCAACCGCTACCCAGCTGCAACGACGGTCCGGGCACGAGTTGCTCTCGCGACGCATTTGGAAAGTACCTGGAGGAGCGTGCAGATATGTTTACGGGATTCACAGAGCATTGCAATGCAACCTATAAGAACAGCACCGATGTGATGACCTTGTACGAAGCAGGGAATTCCACTTCGAGTTGATTCAGAGCTGGATTATTAGAGTACATAGCACAGAAGCAATAGAGAGAGAACAAAGAGTAGGGTGAAATGTATAATAAGTGGCTATATAAAATAAAAAATATTATGTAGCGAATAGTACTCTGCGATTGCCGTTCCAACTTCCAAATGTATCCCTGCTCTCCGTTTTTACTCGTATCAGACATGGGACGATGAGAAGCCATTTAAAGCTCGATGGGAGTGCAGCCAAGGTTGACGAGACCCTGTAGTCGGAGTTGTCAGCAAACTGGATGCGTGAAAGTGTTTGGTGTAGACTTGTTACTTACATTCTGCTGGGTGTTGCAGCAGACAGCCTGGTTGTGGCAGATGTTCTTGATGGGGACAACGGCGCCGATGACGTTGACGCTGATGTCGTTGCACTGGCCGAGAAGGCTGGACAGGTCAAGGTCGCCGATGAGGCTGCCCTGGATGAGCTTGTCGGCAGTGGCGTGGTCGCAGCACTGGACAGTGTTGCCGTTGCCGCAGACGTTGTTGCCAACACCGTTGCCAACACCGTTGCCGTTGGTGGGGATGGCAGTGGCAACAGCCAGGAGGGAGACGAAGAAGGTGGCAGCGAACATTTTGAAGGTGTTGAGAGTGATTGGGGTTTTGTGAGTGGGAGAAGTGGTTTGTTTGTTTGTTTGTTGGGAGTTGTGAAGATTGAATTGTGAGTGTGAGTGATGATGAGAAAGGTTTGAGTTGAGGGGGAGAAAGCCTCCCTATTTATACATTTTCCTCGCGATGAATTCGAGCCGCCAAGGCTCCTCAGGCCGGCATCTACCGAGTACTGACTGACTGCTCGAGTTGAGTTGAGAGACATCAATCCAGGAGATTGTGGTCGGTGTCTTGGTCTGGCGGGAACAATGACAAGGGCTGAATGTGTGGCCGAACTTCATCTGGTTGCACGGACAGTCTCAACTAACCTCGCCACTTGCTCATTTCCAGCCTTGGAATGGTTTTTCTTTTGAAGATTGTCTCGAGCTTGCCACTACTCTGCTGAAATTGCATTAGGTTCTGTGCTCCTCAACTATACATACTCACCATGGTTGTTCTGCGGTTTGCTCATTTTTTTTGTATTAATTCAACTCCGCGTCGTTTAGACTTGCGTCTTGCAGTTGGTACTTGCAGTTGGTACTTGCAGTTGGTACTGTTGTTGTCAAAGGCTTCAAAGCATAAACAGAAAAGTGGAACTGACATGACAGTCGAAACTTGCTTTCTCGACTTACTGACTACTGTCCATATGAGACAAGCCTTGGGCATGACTTGTGGTTTGCGAGCCCAGTGTCGAACCCTGGCGTCGTCGTTCCCCTGCATGTACTCCGTACACAACGGACGGATACTATCCGTACTAAACTAACGCATTGAGATGTTTTATTATGTGGCACCCAATGGGAGCGGATTCTAAGCAGAAAGCGGAAAGGGCGGGACAGCAATTACGGGTGGGTAATGAGAGCAAAGGACGAAAAGTCAGTCGCAAATGGATGGTAATGTTCCGCGCATGTAACCCCATTTCCCTCTGATTTCCTTGATACTAAATGTTTTAGACTAATGCACTATGTCCATCGTCTAGACAGAAGCGGCCACCACAAAAGCAAAACAAAGTTGGGCTGAGCTTTCGGCGCTAGGAGCGGTGAGTGGGAAGAGACAACGTCGCCCTTGAGCGCTCCAACATAAGACAGTTTCGAGACTTTTGCTCATGCTAGAGCTTTTTTGATGCCCATTGTTCACGGGGCATCGCTGCATGTCGGGAAAGTGCCACTTTGCCAACCACTCAAACATGTATGCAGGGAGGCGCCCGAATGCTCCCGAATAGGACTATGATCTACCGAGTACTGACCTCGCAGCCCGAGTTGGGATTCGGTGCGAGTCGACTTGGGCTAGCTTAGGTACCTTGCCTAGATTCAAGACAGGCGCGCAGGGGATTTGTTGACGTGTAAGTAGAAACTACCAGTGCGGAGTGAGCAGCCCGACTAGCCGACAGCCAATTGGTCTGCTCCATGGTCGGGTGGTCGGACGGCCGCGCCCTTTGTCTTGTAGTTAGCCTCATAAATCTGGGGCGATCGATTTTGACAGTGCGCTTTGGCCATGCAACGCGGGAAGCCCACTCGTGTAGCCCTGGGTTCCGGGCTGCCGGCGACCAGCCGCGTTATTGTGATGATGAGGTTGAGATTGACAGGTTGCGGGCCAATCTCCTACCCTATGGGGTTGGCCTCAAATTACGACGACTCATTCACTCACTCTAGAGGGATGTGGGCTATTACTGATAGGCAAGCAAAAGGTACACTCCGATATTAGACAATGTTGCTGCTCATAGGGAGTCTTGCTGAAAAGCCGTCTGATGAGTTTTCAGCGCCAGCAGGCTACGAGCACTCTCTGGATAAAACTTGTACTCAAAGAGCGTTGAACTAAAAGTGACAGTTCTTTGTTTAAACACAAAAAAAAATCGTATTGTTTAGAAAAGCGAGAAATGCGGGAGCTTGAGACAGTCTCACGGCCGCCCGCGATTCGCGCATCACATGACAAAGGGAGGACAACTGGAATCAAACAAAAAAGCAAAGGGAGCGCCCATCTCGATTGGCTGGTTGGCCCGCCCGCCCGCCGCCGCCGCCGCCATCCTTACAGCTCGCTGCGACAGTTGACCTCCTGCCAAATGAATGGCTGGCAGCTGTTGGGATTCGCAGCCACACCGAGGTGAGACTGGCCAGGGGACAAGGGGCAGGGGGCATGCGCACCGCCGGGCGGGAAGCGAATGCAGATGGCACACTTGCCGCCGAAGCAGAGCTGCGACCCGGCCACCTCGAGGGCCGTCGCCGGGGTGCCCTGCACCGACAAGTCACCGCTGCCACCGAGCCAGCCGAAGCCGGTGCCCGCGGGGTCGCCCATCTGGTCCTGCATCCACCAGGTGCCGTTGACGCCCACCAGGCTGTCTGCGCGGGTCGCGCAGCCCTTGTCCGTGTCCGCGCAGACGCGGAACACGACGCCGGGGTTCTCCCCGTCAATCTCGTACTTGGTCGCGTAGTCGTGGCCCAGGTACAGGCCGTTGACCGACTGCAGCACGTAGCAGTGCCCGTACTGCAGGCCAATGTCCACGCCGCTCTTGCCGGCGCAGACGGGACCGCCCGAGCAGGCGGCGGGCTTGCTCGGCGGCGGCGGCGGCGTCTTGCAGCTGAGCCCCTCGAGAACGCTGCCCAGCGCGCAGCAGATGCCGAGACCCAGGAGCTTGTTGACGACGAAGAGGGTGTTGAGCGACTCGTCGCAGCACAGCTTCTGCCCGGTCAGGGCCGAGGTGTAAGGTGTACAGGCGCGCTCTGCAAGAAAGCCTGATGCCTGCGTGGCGACAGGGAGCACCCCGGCAAAGATGGACAGTTTCATTCTAATTTTTTGAGACAAGGTGTGATTCAGAATGTGTAATATCCCGCAACAACAAAAACCTTGACAGAATTTCACTCTGGCTCAACTTTGTGGAGAGAATTCAGATTCATTTCGGAACGACCCAGACGCCCTACTTATAGTTTCATCTAGTTACTATGCTTAACCATACGGACAACCGCACAACGTCCCGATGAGTGCAAGGCTTTCACAGTATAGAGCGATTCCGTTGTCCAGAGTCGTCTGCCTGCACCGTTATTAATGATATGCACGTCTTAGACTGCAGGCAAGAATGCAGAGCAATAGTTCTTCTACAATTACATCAGTAGGATCATGTGTTTACCACAGCCAGCCACGATAGACGCGGAATGGGTTGCTTTATACACGGAGCAACTCGCAGTTGCAACGTCATGTGCATGGATGTCGGCATGAGGCTGGCAAGCTGGGTCGCGCCAACTAGGGCAACTAGGGCGGGAGACTAGTTACAAACTTCAGTTAAGACATGCATCTCAGCTCACGACTGCTGTCCAGGGTTCAGTGCGATCGTGTACTCGAAAGTCTCGGCCCTTCGGCAGTTGCTGTCATGTTAATACCGAGCTCAAAGTGTCAAGAGTCATTAGCGCAATAGAGTAGGTATAGACTGCGCCTTTGTGCTGTGGAAGCTGGTGATGAGCGCAGCTCGGTTTTGTTTGTCAAAGTTGACGGTTCACGTTATCCAGTCGGCGTGTCGTGGGCGTCCATCACCCAAAAGAACTACGAGAGGAGAATGAAGGTTTCAATTACTACGTTTGAGTGTATACTTTGATTTATATGACTTCACTTTGCCAGGATCTTGTAAACTCTACCATTGACGGAGTAAGCATTGAAAATCACTGCTACCCTACAGTGAGAGCAGGTCGTTCATAAAGAAGTCCACGTAGTAGAACAAAACTAGGATCAACAAAAAGGGTTGATCTTTCGAAATACAGCTTGTTAGCCCAGGTATTGGCTACAATAATAGGGATGATTGGGTTCAGATAAACGTTCAACGTAGACTCTATCGTAGAGTTGGCATAAGAACATTGGGGGTGCGGAATCACTGGTAGTGGCTAATGCTTCATGGTAGCGAGTGTAAAGTCGCCCAGTTGTTGGTCAGTTCTCCTATTTCGATCCGCATCTTCTTCTAGACTCGGGGTTGAGAAATTTCTACTTTCGCATATCAGACATAAGTTACTAACTTACTACCAAAGCAAGTAATTGAGAGACCGAATTAGCTACTGTGTTGGCGACAGGATTCAGGAGGCCCTTCCAGTAGACAAGTGCAGCGGATCAACGCCAAGTAGAACCGGCTTTGGTAGCAGAAATACTTTGCTCGGGCCCCCCCTTTACAACGGCCATCCCCCCTTGGCTGCAAGGGTCGCTTGGGTATATAACCGTGTACTCTGCCTTGCAGTTCTGGGTCAGTGATCAACATCTGGATGCTGCATTTTGCAGATCCAGCTTGTACCGAGTACGAATTACATTGTCACGCCTGTCTCACCGGAGTCATCTGTTATTGTCTCTTCCGGGTCGTGTACAGCCGTTCACACCATCAGCTCGAACGCCAAAAAAACGGTCTTGAGTTCTTCCGTCCACCAGTGCAGATGATCCCTTCTGCCCTTCACATTATTTTTTTTTTGGTGACGGACCCTCCAGTATGGCGTCGTCTGCGCATTTGCTGTCGCATTTGATGCACTTTGGGAGTGCAAAATGAGAAATTCAAATGGCCTGTCAATTTTGTGTCCCGCAAGACGCATATGAGAGTGACACCTACTGGTATATGTTGTGTCGGCAAATGCCAGAAGAAGGAGCAGCTCTGCAAGCCCAGCTATTCGCCGTACGTTGATATCTGGTCCCTTTTCCAGTCTCTGCATTCTTCTCTTGACCTGGTTCCATACTTGGCCGGCTTCCCCAAGCAGCAAATATCAGAAAAGGTTGGTAAACGAGTCAACTGGGACAGGGAAAAGTTAGCGACCCGGATGACGCTGACCGCAACTGTACAGGTCCCCAGAGGGGTTCTTCCGTCTGCTGCCGGTGGGCTGTCAGAGGCCAAAGAGCTTAAACTCGAACCTCCTGACAAAAGCCTTTCGTTTTGCCCTGGCACGCTATTCGAACCAATTGCCTACGTCGCTAGCAGGGCTAAACCTGCGCCGTCTTGTCATCCACTTCCGACTCGTCTCCTTCGGCGAAAAAACACCATCCCGGCAGCCACTGCCACTGTACACGAAATCTGCCAGCTAGGTTCGACTTCCATACATTGAGCAGCCCATGTTTCTCGTTTAGTGTCTACGCGGGACATTGCCTCGGGCGCCAGCACCTCTACTTTCCCGCCACCGGCGTAGTCGTGTTCTTCCTGCGGCACATATCGCGCAAGAACAGGTAGAGTGCTAAGCTATGACTGGTAGAGGGCTCTCTCCTACTGCACGTAAGCCCAATGCTGCCAGCATGCATTCCGTATGGTCCGAGACACTCCCGAGGTGCATGCAGAAGTTGGCGGTAGGAAAAGACAAGATCTACACTGTCACATAAATCCTTGAAGAAAATACCACTTCCAAAGCTGCCAGCAAGGCAGTTGCCTGCTCGTAACTTTGCACCAAATGTGGAAATGCGGTCTCGCTCTCGGCGCCGTCTGTCGCAATTGAGGACGCACAACGGTACATTGTTCGAGCAAGGATAATCCGTAAACGTCCCCAAATTGGTGAAAGTACCGAAATTCCTAATTGTGGTTAAATCATCCCGTTTACTCGTCTGCCGACTGTGTTTTTTTGTCAAATCACCGACAGCAGAGAAGGGACTTGGCGGCTCCCACTGTCCCGACCTGGGCGGTAAAGGCAACACGTGGGTCGACAACGGGAATTCTATACAGAAAAAAACTAGCCTCGACAAGGGCCAGACAATGTGATGATATGTAAAGATCTCGCTGGTCGTACAGCCATTTTCTTTTACTAGGCGAGAGCGGACAAGTAAGCTGCCAACGCGGCCGGCTTCTCAGGTCCCAAAATGCCCACCAACGATGACATACATCGATGATGCCACTTGGCCGATACGACGAAAACTGAGGGAGCCCATGTTCAGTAAAGTTGACTCTGGAAACTCTTCATTTGCCCCGTCAGCGGCCCCGACTTTCTGGGTACCTGAGATGGCGCAACAGAATTGAGTCTGAAATTGGAATAGTGCCCTGCTGTGTGGCGCAACTGGCAAGATCGAAACTGGTCCGCTACTTAAGGCGTTGCATTTAGCACTTTTCTCCTTTCTAACAGGTGCCGTTCTTGAAGAGCTCGACGAAATAGCTCCGTTTTTGTCTATTTGCACCAGATAATCCTACGCCAATGACTGAAAAACTTGTTCCTGTTGACTCACTGCAAGGAACTCGCAGCACTGCCTTCGTATATTGTTAGCATGGACTCGCCATGACTCACGCGGCCAGTGAGCTGCACAGCCTCGCGATTGCCTTCTAACATAGTTCTCTATACTGATACTGCCGAAAAGGATGGGTCGCCTGTCGGATCAACGGTCGTCGCGATGAGTAGACGCCCAGTTGCCTTTCTTTACTTTAAATAAAGCCTTCTTATCGAATCATCACGAAGAAAAGCTTCAATTTGCTACTCTCAATAGACTCGACGTTTCAAGGCGCATCCTCCGCAATGGTTGCGCTCTTCAAGGTTGCACAGGGACTCTATGTGGCCTCGACACTCGCTGCGCTTGTGTACACCTTCTCTAGCTTTGTTGCTCACTATGCGCAGGACAATGCTTCTTTCAACACGTCTTCGAGAAGCCTTGCGCGCCTTGTCGCAGTTGGCATTGTGCTAGCAACGCTCGGCGCCGAGGCAGCGCTGCTGCATCAGCATAACCCGGTACCGGCCGCATTCACGGAGCATATGCTCAGTCTCGCCTATGCCTTTGTAGCCTGGTCTTTGACGTGCTTGCGAAGGAGATTTCTCGTCGTCGACTTGTTTTCGCTATCGCTTCTCACCATTGTGCTTGGCGGTCCGCTGTGGGTGATGGAAGCGGCGGCAGCGAGGGCGTCACGCATTTCCATACTCCATGGTGTGCGTTTCATCGTGGCACTCTCGCTCCTTGCGGATAGCGCGCGGCGATTGCGCAAGCGATCAGAGACAGAAAATGGCCTCGATGATGAATCACAACCTTTGTTGGCCGATGGTGCTTCGACGAGGTCGTCGCACAGCTCCTACGACTCTCACACTCTAGGCGCTGATTCCCCCGTCAAGGCTCAAAGTGATCGAGGCAGTGACGATGCATCGGTCGCGAGCGATGATTCCGAGGACGACTTTGACTCTGCAGCCAGTCGGCTTCGCAAGAGTGGAAGCTGGATCGAGTACCTCCGCAACTTCAAAATCTTCTTGCCGAGCCTCATACCTCGCAACGACGTCAAGGTCCAGGCGTGCCTGGTCCTCTGCATACTCAACGTGTTTGCAGGGAGAGCCCTGGTCATTGCCGTTCCGCAGCAGCTGGGCAAGCTAGCAGATGAGCTCGTCTCGGGCCACCTGCCCATCAAGGCCCTGCTGATCTACTACCTGCTCACGTTGCTTGATGGCGACTGCGGGATCGGCCTGGTTGAGAAGCTGACCAAGATTCCTGTGCAGCAGTATTCGTACAAGAAGCTGTCCAACGCGGCCTTCAGTCATGTCATGAGCCTCGAAATGAACTTTCACGACAGTCAAGACTCGGCTGAAGTCATGAAGGCCGTCGAACAAGGCGAGGCCCTCACCAACATCCTCGACACGGCCATTCTCGAAATGATGCCCACCGTCCTCGACACGAGCACGGCCTTTATCGTCCTCTACGCAAAGTTCAACGCCGCTGTTGCCGTCACCATGGTTACTGCGGCTACCCTCTTCCTAGCGACCGAAATTGTTACCTCGAGCTGGAACATTGACAACCGTCGCCGAGTCACCAGGGCTGAGCGTCGACAGACCCGTGCCATGCACCAAGCTGTGCAGGGCTGGCGGACTGTCTCGGCCTTTAACATGTTTTCTCATGAGAAAGCCTGCTACAGTGAGGCCGTCGGCGCCAACAACCGTGCCAAGTTCAATTGGGGTGTTCGCGATGCTTACATTGAAGCGATCCTGGGTGTCATTATGCCCACTACGTTCTTCTGTCTCGCACTCATACTGGCCCACGAGATATATTCCGGCCGTGCCTCGGCGGGCGACTTTGTTTTTCTTGTCCAATACTGGGAGATGCTCCTGTGGCCGCTGAAATACCTATCTCAAGACTACCGTTATCTCATGAAGGACCTCATTGATGCCGAGAGACTTCTCGCCCTCCTCAAGACGGAGCCCAAGATTACAGACGAGCCCGGTGCAAGACCGTTGGGCCCTGTCAGAGGTGCGGTCAAGTTTGAGCACGTTGACTTTGCCTACGATGCGCGCAAAGGAGCCCTCAAAGACATCAACATCTGCGCCGCACCGGGCGAGACAATTGCGCTGGTCGGCGCGACGGGTGCGGGCAAGTCAACCATCACCAAGCTGCTCATGCGCTACTACGACATCACCGGCGGCCGAATCACCATTGACGGGACTGATATCCGCTCCGTGACGCAGGGCTCCCTGCGCGACGTCATCGGGCTCGTGCCTCAGGATCCTCTGCTCTTCAACGCCAGCATCATGGAGAACCTCCGGTACGCGCGGCTGTCCGCCACCGACGCAGAGATCCACGACGCGTGCCGCGCCGCGGCCATTCACGACCACATACTGTCCTTCCCCGACGGCTACGCCACCAAGATCGGCGAGTCGGGCACGCGCCTGTCGGGCGGCGAGCTGCAGCGCATCGCCATCGCGCGCGTCTTCCTCAAGGACCCGCCCATCCTCGTCCTCGACGAGGCCACGAGCGCCGTCGACACCAACACCGAGGTGTCGATCCAGCTGGGGCTCGGACGGGTGAGCGAGAAGCGCACCACGTTTGTCGTCGCGCACCGCCTGTCGACGGTCGTGCGCGCGGACCGGATCCTCGTGCTCCACCAGGGGCAGGTCGCGGAGAGCGGCACGCACCAGGAGCTGCTGCACCTCGGGGGCAGATATCACTCGCTCTGGGAAAACCAACGCGGCGGTCTGCTGGAGGCCGAGACGACGGAGGCGGGGGTCAGAGGCGCTGGCAGATGAGTAGCTCTCTTCTCAGCGAAGGGGGGAGGGGGTTTGGCGATTGAGAAGTGTAAGAGACGTCTCGAGGCATCACCAATATTGTACATTTCATGACAGACCCTTTGGTGGAAGTTTTGAAAACCACAGTAAATACGAATAGTGCGCCGTATACTTGTCAGTATTCTTTTGTTGAGCTCCGCCCCCAAAAGGCACGTTACTGGTATACATGACAAAATAGAACACGCTGTCAGTAGACTGGTGTGGGCATGTGGGCTACATAGTGGACTCGCGCAGTTGAAACTTTAAAAGGGGCATGTCGATTATGGATTGGGGGGAATATATCTGCTATGAAGACGTGGATGCATTGCCTCACCAGATGACATCTTGGCACTGCATGACTCGGCCTCAGGAGGGGTGGACCGTCTGTGTATTCGTACACCAAGTTGTCCGACCTGTGGATGGCCGCGTCCGTACCAGTATTTAAAGACCATTACTCCGTGCGGATTAGTGAGAGCGCAGGTGTACAGACCGTTGAATTCGGCCAAGGCAATACTCCGTCTTCCCCTCCCCATTAGGCCGAGCATATTGCCGGAATTGTCGATCATCGAATGTGGCTGATCAGAGACGATCCTCCGGGGCCGTACTATGCCCGGTAGCTCCTGTAACATCGTCCCGTCAGGCTAAGGAGTAGAAAATAAAGGGCTTGGCGGCCAACAGTTCCAACTGAGTCGTGTTAATTACGTGGGCGCGGCGCTGCTCAATGCTAATCCATGCTGGGGGAGTCCATGAACCAAACTGGCTCTAACAATACCCTGGCAAGCAACTCTACTGATAACTTAAAATGATGGCTGCTGAGTACACATCAGCACGTCAAATCCGTCCCAATGTTACCACACTAGCTATTGTTGCGCGGCAGCTTGGGCTCGCACAACAATGACTGCTCAAGGATTGGCGACTCTTTCGTGTAGTCGAGCCGCCCACCCAAGCTTCTGACCGTACTTGGGATGAAAGGCCTGTTTAAGTCGAATTGGCTTCAGGTTCCCCGAATAAACAAAAAAATTCTACCGATTGCCAGGACGTTGAGCTCCAAGAATAGAAGTTGTGCAGGGTAGCAGGAGGTCAAAGAAACAGCCTCAATATACGAACCTTTACACGAGGAAGATAAATCGCCGTATTTCCAGTTTTAGTGAGACTCCTTTTTTTGATTCGTAAAGAAAATTTATGTTGGCTCTCGAACTTGACTCTCTTTACAGCTCAGCTTGGACATGATCACCGCCGCTCGCACACCTATGACTCGGTCTCTCTTCACGCTCCAGTAAAGCTGCTGATGAAGAGCCCAAGTATTGACATTGCCTCTGAATTAGATTGTTTGAAATGCATTAAATTTCTCAAGTGACGAGTAGCTATACCCTGGCCTTGACATCTATCACTGATGGCCTTGACGTACACGCACACAATGGTCATGATCTCATTAACGGAACATAGGTCGGCACTAGGCAGCCTTTCTTCTTCCTCGCTTCTTGACTTTGAGCAGCTTCTCTACCTCGGCCTCGCCACGCACGCGCAGCGTCAACTCCCTCACCAAGTCGTCCCAGCGCACGCTGCCGCCGCAGGACGGACACGAGCACGCCCGCGGGAGGACGGCGTCGGCGCCGGCGCCGGCCTCTTCGCCCGCGAGCGCGTGCCTGCCCCAGCAGTCCAGGTGACCCATGGCGACGCAGTCGCCGTTGGGGCACATGGCGTGCAGGCCCTGGCCCGAGACGAGGGCTTCGTCGCAGTGCACGCAGCGGCCCTCCCTCCGCGCGGCGACGACGTCGCGCGCCTTTTGCACGTGGTCCCGGACGGGCGCGTGGTCGAGCGGCAGCGCGTGGATGCCCGCGGGCTCGTCGTGCGCGCCCAGGATGCCCGCCGTGTCGTCGACCAGGTCGGTCCGCACGCGCAGGCCCGGCCGGGCGGCGGAGTCGGCGGCGGCGGCGGTGTCGCGCAGCCGCGCCGCCCAGGCCCTGCGCGCCTCCTCGGCAAACAGGTGCAGCGTCAGCGGCCAGCGCGCGAAGCTGGGCACGCCGGTCAGCACGTGGATGTGGGAGATGACGGAGCGCATGCTCAGCGGCGGCCGGCGCGGGCGCCCGTTGCGCTTTTTCGTCCTCTGCGTCGGCACGGCCTGGAGGCGCGCGTCGTCGGGTATGTGCAGCGACAGGTGCGGGTTCGCGAGCGCCCACTCAAACTTGAGCGCGGCGATGGAGCTCGGGAAGCCCGAGACGAGCGCGACCATCTCCCACGGACGGAGCCTGTCCCGCGCGGTGCGCGCCGCGCCGCCCTTGGTCTCGCCGTTGTGCTGCTTCAGCCGTCGCGGCGGGTTCGGCGTCGAGCCAATGTAGAGCGACGCGTGCCGGACCGTCGACCGCAGCACGTAGACTGTGTACAATGCCGGTAATGGCTTATGCAGGCTGGCCATGGCGCGCTTATCGCTGAAATCATTTGGCGCAACCGCGCGATGGCATGTTTTTGATGAGGGTTTGGACATTTGGGGAGAAACGAAAACGCGCCCAGCTAGGGGTGGAGACTTGCGGCTCGCCGCCGTTGGAGCCGCCCATAGATGGACTCGTTGCTGCAACATGCAAGGCTCGCTGTCGCCGCCAGGCTTTCACTTCACATTGGGTTCAAATACGATCGAGTGACTAATGAGCGGATGCAGATTATTCTAAACAGACCAATCAAATGTAATTTTCCCGTGACGCCGGTATAACTCCTCATCTCACCCAACCACCATCTGCTTCCTGTACAAGACCATCACAGCAAACCTTGCTTTTGCAAGTCGTAATACACCTTCTCTGGCATGACATTGCCCTCTCCGTCCTCCATTTGAACGACACTGCCTTCGTCGCCCTTGGTCTTTCTTTCATTCTTCTGTATCTTCTCCCACAGCTTCAGTGCTTCCTCGATGCCAGTGATGTCTCTGAAAAGGGCCGTGTTGGCGATGCCGAGACACTTTAGGCCATATATGTGACGTGCCTCGTTGAAGTGCTTGTCAAAGGCCCGCCGTCCCATGTATACGTAGTTGCCGCAAATCTCGCACGCCAGCTCGACGCCGAGGCCATGCAGACGGTACAGCCAGTACGGAATAGGCTTGCCATCCCACCCCGGCGGCAGCTTCAGTGGGTTGTAGATTTTGTCATCGTCGTCCTCATCTTCGTCATCCTCGCCGCCGCCCGTAGGCTGACGCTGTTCCTCGGTGGAGTTGAAAAGATTGTCTAGTTCCTGCTGGCGCTCACGCTCCGTCATGCCTTGCTTGCGCTCCACGTTGACCCTCGTGTCGCCCCGCTCCGTGCTCATGGCACTAGCTAGGCGTTTGATACGATGCTCACGCTGGGCAATAGCGCGCTCTTTGAGTCGCTTGGCCAGGACCGTGACGGTGCCGGCAGAGTCACCGGCAGACTCACTCTGTCTGGCCCTCTTTTGCTCAGCAGCCTTGATGTGCTTTCGGCCAGTCAAATGGCTTTTATATACGTTGTCGTTCTTGAATTCCTTTTCGCAGTCTTCGCACCATACTGCATCTGGTGTGCTGGGATTGTTGGCACTGCCATTCGCCGGGGTATCGTTTTGCCACCCTTCCACCTCATCTTTTTGCCACTGGACGTCGAACTCGTCATCAAATGCAGACATTGTCTTGTCCACGTCTTCAAGTGGCCGTGTTCGGCGCATAAAGCTTTCGAGGTAGTCGGCCAGGCCGCCGACGTAGGTAAAGTACTGGTCCGTCATTTTGTCTGCTCGTTTCAATCCTCCTTGGCCAGGTGTAAAGTGATCAAAGATCTCGAGATAATGCAAATAGTTGAATCGCTTGACGTTGGGAAGGTTGAGATACGCATCGTACGAGGAATTCAGGTCGAAGAACCGGCCGTAGGCTTCTTCACCACTGAAAATGCTGTCGACGATGGAGGGCATATCGAAGTCGTCCGGCCGTCGAGAGCGATATCGCTGCTCCGAATTTTCTGCCTGTTCGTTTGGGTACCGGGCATGGTGTGCGCGCACATCTTCCACTTGCTTATAAAATTCTGCAAAAGGATCGCTCGTACCGATCTGCTGGATTTCTTGCGCACGGCTGCCGTTTTCGTCTCTGTAGATGTCTAGCAAGGTTTTCGACTGCGATTGGATCTGATCAAGAAGCTGGGCAACTTCATGGTCTCGGTTCAATCGATCGCGAATCTGACACTACTATTAAAGGCTGTCATGAGGAATCATGCGCTCCCGATACTTACGTGTTTTGGTTCGACGCGTACGCGATCAGCGATGGCTTGTTCGAGGCGCTCGAGATCCTCTTGGATGTACCGCTGCTCCTCCAAGACGAGCATTTCGGCGCCGGGTGAGATGGATGGGGATCACTGTTACTAGTCTCGCCTGGTTTCTCGTGGCCTGGTTTCTCGTGAATTCCAGACTGTCTTTGGTTTCTCGTGAATTCCAGACTGTCTTTGCTCGTATTTGCACAATGTGATTTGATGATGATGGCACTGAAGGAAGCACTTGAGCTGCTGAAGGTTTGCGACAGCCTAGGCGGCCGAGCTAGCCTGCCGAGGTATATCCGACCCAGCTTTTTAAAATAAAAAGAACCACCCAACATGAAAACATCAATAACCATTCCAACTACGCATGGGTTTCATCAGCGTTTTTATAACCACCATCTACATGGCCTGGTATGTGTTTCCTTGCTTCTGTGTTATGCATTTGCCCGTTTTTTGTCTGAACAGCATTGATGCCGAGTCGCGACACGATGCTGGCCCAGCCCAGAGGCGTAAATCGAAACCGTTCTCCATGTTTCATGTTTCGGGCATTGATTGATGAAAAAGAAGAAGAAAAAAAAGACAGAAAAAAGCGCCGAGATTAAAGCTGTTAGAAGCGATGTCGGGCCCTGGGTACAGTAACTCTCTGTCCTTCTGGACTGATAGCGAGGCTACAAAGCTATCTATGTAACAACAATAGTAGCTCTGTTATTCTGTTTTCTCTGAAATCCTTCTCTACATCGTACAGATGATGTCGTGCTGGGCCCAAAAGTAGACAAAGTAGCTCGATACCTGTTGAGACTTGTCCAGCACACTCATCAAACACGATTAAAGCAACCCCGGTCCCGCCTGTTACGATGCTTCGTTGTCCAGATTAGCATTGTGTGGAACTAGTATACCAATCTCTGGATAAAATAAATCGTAGCAAGACAGCACTCGACGACGTGTGTCTTGCCAGTAGGAGCAACGGTATGTAAGAGCACGGCTTCACAGTTGCATGTTTCGCCGCCGCGACCATGAATGATAGCAGGATTTATGCCCTCAAGCAAATCAGTTCATGGTCTTGAGCAGCTGGACCACCCAATTCGTGGTCGGCCGAGTGTCGTCATGTGTATCATGACTGTAGGCAATACTCTCTGCAGAGCTACGACATCAAGGGGGACCCTTTTACATTTTATTAGATGACGCCTTCCGCCGGTCTGATTATTTATACTTACACCGAGTCCGTAACCAAGATCCGACAACAAACAAGTACCACGTATCCGTATAAACAAGGCTGACGCGTCCACGTCGCCGAGGTGGGCGTCAGGACAAGCCTACCAGTACAGCTCATCATACGAGGTACACGGTACGGAGTAGACAGCCAAAGTTTCTGCATTACGGATATATTGGTTGTAATCTTATGCATATACGAATCATGAAAGGAAACGAACTTGCAAGTCTCTCGACTTTTGATTGGCTCCCCATCTCGTAATGTACCCTTTTGACCGCTGGTGACCACCAAGAGTGACGCATGATCCACCGACAAGAGAAAGTTCAATGACACTACACCAAATACCGGCGCACTCAATATATATCATTCTAATAGTACTGGTAACGAACCCAGCTGACGATTGGACACGCCCCAGTATACCCACTATGCATCCAATCTCTCTGCAAAGGCCAAGTACGCTGTACTGGTACAAGCTTTTCTCACTGCATGACTACGCACACGACATACACGTACCCCTGCCCGTCACCGGCTTGCCCCGGCAAGTGGCTACCGACCCCAAAATAGTTGGAATCCGCTACCTGGGAATAAGGTTAGTGCGGGACGGTCTCGAATAGGAAATAAGAGGACCAAAGAGGTGTGCTTGAAGAGTTTAGATCGACAGCTAAGAAATATCAGTACGGCTGCAGGGCATGGGTGGTTCTGAGCCCATCCATGGCATGAAACAAAAAAAAAAAGCAGTCTCGTTCTATACGGCGCATACGAGGTAATCTGCTTTAAAATTCATCCTAAAAGTCAATGTCTACCGAGTACGGATCATTCGGTACCAGTAGATGTCCTGAATCGTAACCGCTGAAGGCCGACTCGAATGAAATTAGCGCCACGTTTCTGACACGCGAACCAGAAGCGGAATCGTATTTTCCGCCTGATGAATTCTTAGTATCGAGCACGTTGAAGCGGGACCAAGCCTCGAGCCCGACAGTCTTTCAACAACAAGGGAGGCGAGGAGGGCCTCCCTCTGGGCCTCCCTGTCCTACTGACCGACTGACTACCTCTGTCTTCCTGGGCCGCACCCTTCCTTTGGGAACGGCACCGAGTTCGGCGCCACTGCAAGTTCGTCTTGGAGATGCCTGACAGGGGTCAATAACACTCTGCCAATCCAGCCCTGTCTTTCAACCTTCGCCGTACCTGTTTCGCGCCTCCCACACGAGGTGGGCGACCGACATTGCCACGAGAGCCGGCAGTTGGAGGGATAGACATGCGTCTAAATTAATGAGTACGGCGGCCTTGGCAGGTGTCCGCTAGTCAGGCACGGGCGCTAAGTAGAAGCATCTTCTCATGTAACGCTCCCAGTACTTACGAGTATACTCAGTACTCAGTATACGGAGTACACAGCCACGTCCTGCAGGGCGACTATCTGGAAATTGTGGAAATCTGCTGGACAATCAATTCTCTTCTTTCATGCATCGGACGAGCATTCACACCACGTATTGCTACGACTCGTGAATGCTGATAGCCGCTGCACCGAGCATGACTGGCCCCTGATGAACCACCTCTTGCGATATAAAGTCCCTCGAGGCGACCTCTCAATCGACTGCCTTTCTTTTTGCTTCAGAGCATCGACTTTGCTTGCCTTCCTTTCATTCATCCTAGGCATCTGCTTACAACGATCTACACTCGTTACAAGACAGCTATTTCTGTTGTGATCAATTTTCGACCTCTTCTTCGTTTTTTGCCCCTCGACCCGTCAGACTTGCGCCCAGCCCCGATCAGCCATGAGGTTCCCCATCGTCGCCGTTGGCGCCGCCGTCACGCTCGGCAGTGCCATGGCAGCCAATGAGGCCGCCGGGCCCAAACAGGGAGTCTTCTACGGCATCCCGCCCCTGCCACAGTCTCAAGAGAAAGGGGCTGCGACGAATCACGTCTGCCACGACTCCAAACCTCATACTGACGGCCGTCTCATGCCTTGTTATTCGAAGATGCAGACCCTGGAGATGAAATGCCCCAAGAATCCCAAGACGGCTGAGCTCCGCGAAGAACAGCGCAAATGTCTCTGTGACGAGGGCAGCTCATTCTTGCAGGACTGCGCTGCCTGCGACGCATGCTTGAGGCATAGTGGTCTCCAGGCGGCAGATAACAAGGGCTTCTGGACCAAGTACTGGGGAGAGATCCGCGAGAACTACTGCAAGGTTGTTAATGGAACTGGAAACTACGAGGAATTTCGTGCGGCCCTCGACAAAAGAGAGCTTGAGCCATCCAAACCACTCAGCGACGAGCAAATCGCCCCGAGCCCGGCCAAGGAACCCGCTTATTACTATGAGCAGGCTAATGTTCCGGTTCCTAAGCAGCAGGGCGGTGGCAATATCACCATTGTCTCTCAGGAGACCATTGAGCTGAACTTCTCTGCCATTTACCGCTACGAGAAAATCAAGTACCCCGTACTGATGGTTCTCAACCCCAAGGATGTTCAGGATCAGACTCCCCCCAACAGTTCGATTTCTGCCTCCATCACCAACAGTACTACATTGACCAAATCTGTATCGGCGCCTTCCACCTTTGTCACCGTCACCTCTGCCAGCTCCACCGTGGCGACATCGCTTCTTCCTACAACCACCCCTAGCCCTGACAGCTATAAAAGCATCAGTGTGGAGATTCATGGCAAAATGTACCTGGCAGTCGTCGTATACATGGAGGCCGGTTGCTACGCCCGCTCTGTCAACGGCGAACTGGTCGTCGATGTCAAGATTGAGGGCATTGACCAGGGTGAACTCCCCAGGCGAGTGCAGGACAAGCAGCAGCTGGAAGAGGTCATGAACACGTTGCCCGATGGTAGCAGAAACAAAGACTTGTGCAACGTATTGCAGAAAGTCCTCGATATCGAGGCTCCATTGGTCGAGGCTCCCGCTACACACAAGGAACCTGTTCCTCCTCTGATGCAGGGCGTTGCCGAGTCCAATGTTACGTCTTACAACAACTGGGTTGCACCCACGGAGAAGCCTACCCACAAGCTCGAGGCAAAGCCTGCGGAGAAGCCCGTTAACTCTGAGAGCAAGCCTTATCAGAAGCCCGAGGAGAAGCCCGTCAACTCTGAGAGCAAGCCTTATCAGAAGCCCGAGGAGAAGCCCGTCAACTCTGAGAGCAAGCCCCATCAGAAGCCCGAGGAGAAGCCAGTCAACTCCGACAGCAAGCCTCACCAGAAGCCCGAGGAGAAGCCAGTCAACTCTCAGAGCAAGCCCGCCGATGAAGAAGCTGCTTGCCCTGCTGGTTACGAACCTGTCCAGACCCAATCTACCCCTAACACCCAGGCTGATACTCCTGTTACCGGTGGTTCTGAGTACAGCCGGCCCCCGCCTGATATTCCTGCTACCAGCGGTCCCAAGCATCCCGAGCCTCAGGCTGATGCTCCTGCTACCAGCGGTCCCAAGCATCCCGAGCCCCAGGCTAACGCCCCCGCTCCCGGCGGTGAGAAGCCTACTACCAGCGGTTCCCAGTACACCAAGCCTCCGGCCGGTGCCCCCGCTCCCGGTGGCTCCAAGCATACCGAACCCCAGGCTGGCGCTTCCGTCCCCAACGGTGACAAGCCTGCTGCCGCCGGTCCCAAGCATCCCGAGCCCCAGGCTAATACTCCTGCTACGAGCGGCCCCAAGCATTCCGAGTCCCAGGCCAACACCCCCGCTCCCGGTGGTGAGAAGCCTACTACTGGCGGTCCCACGTACAGCCAGCCCCAGGCTAATACTCCTACTGGCGGCTCTACGTACACCCAGCCTAAGGCCGATTCTCCCGCCACGGGCAGCTGCAAGCAGGACTGCAAGTGCCCCCCGGTCAGTGAGTGTCTCCCGGGCAGCGCGGCTTCTCTCAACCGCAACGGTACCGAAATTTGCAACAAGAAGGTCAAGACCGAGACCGAATGCAAGGCGCTATCGAATGCTACCGAGGTGCGCGACTGCCTGTGCTCGGTGGGCAAATATGCGGACAAGCGCTTCTTCGACGAGGCCATCATCTGCTCGCGTCGCTCTGGAGAGTGCAACTCGGGTGAGTTCCAGGCGCAGGTGTTCTTCGAGGTCAAGTACCGATTCTGCCAGCTTAAGAACATCACCGAGTTTAGCGTCGCCTACAACTCGGTGTTGAACGAGTGGCAGGAGGCCAGAGCCCCCAATGCCCAGCTGATGTAAAGTTCTTTTATTCCTATTTACTAGGACAGTAGTTAGTTTTTCCTTACAAATGTAGGGTTTTTAATAACTTGAATTATGTCCCGTCATTTTAATTCACCTTTTCTTTTGTTATCCTTCAATTCTAGAGACTTTCTTAGCAACTTCAAATACACAAGGCCAAGGCTTTTTCAATGCACTCGTTCGAGTTCAATGAACGGACTACTGCTATAGCAGGTCTATCAGGGTGCCGATAATCGCTGGATAACTCTCACGCCATGGAGGCCCGGTACACCGAATAAGAATTACGCTCTTAGTACCCGTGTCGATGTTAGGCCTTCCGAAAATGGAAGCCCAGACTCACCGTTTATGAAATCCCAAAACACCCCCTGTCAAGTACATTTTTGGCGCGGTGAATATAGTTCTCCAACCCACTGTACACCATACAAGTACATTCAACAGCGTGCACGTCACAGTGGGCGGCGCAGCTCCAAGCAATGCTGATGGGGAGCCTGGGATCTGGGACTCAGGTGGCCAGCAGGTAGAGAACAGGGCCCAGGAGTGAAAAAACATATTCAGACCAGGCACTGTGCTTTATTTTTACGTTCTATGTGTTTCTATTGGATCAAACTTCATATTCTTTCACATATTCTTGCAAAATCATGTTACTCTAACGGCGCAACTGTGTATGCCTCCGGCGTTAGAGCTCGTCCCTTAGCTAAGTTAGTACCCAGGCATCCAGGCAAAGGAAACACGCGCTCTTCGGTAAGGCCCTAAAAAGAGTTGACAATTCGTGGATTCTGGTTGACAAATAGAGTAGGCCCTAGATGCTTGTACCATGGAGCAACAGCTTATGACGTAGGGAACCATTTGGAAACAACCATGGTAACCTGCTTTCAGTGTTGCCACCCTGGATTAGCCCAGTACGCCACTAACAAGGCAGCACGCAACAGGTAAATTATCTTGTACTGTATTGTATGCTGTTACGGCGTCTGAGTCGAGTTGTGGCGTACATGGGTGATTGGCTCAGAAGAGACAAACGTGAAGCCGCGCTAAGCTTGGGCCCGCAGGGCGCTTGGGCCACATTTTGGTGGCCTACTGAGTCCCTGGATCATCATCGTGTGACGAAATCCTACCTCGATGCTCCTCTCTTCACACTCTAACCTCTGCTTCCGGTGCGCCGAGACACGCAGTATTCTAGCACAGGCGCTTCACATGACGGCGGTGCGCGCATAATGGTTGGTCATCGTGGATTGTTGCCTGCGTGCGGGACCTCACACTGAGCGAGATCCTCCCCCGTCGTTGGGTCGCCATATTGGTTCATCCATCTCCCTTCCGACTTCTTTTACATCGCCATGGCCCAAACTCGAGCTCGAGGACCCGCCAAGAGGGGGCGCAAACTAGAGGATCAGGGTATGTTCTATGAAGCGCCGACTGGGACCAGCTAATATTGACTAGATCAAGACGTTCCAACGCGGAAGCGCCAACGCTCGACGACACATCCAAAGTCGACCAAGGAACCTCCCATCCGAGACAACCGAAAGCGAGCTATCGAAGACATACGCGATCTTGACGAACCCTCTTCAAAGCGCCGGCAGACTTCGAGACCATCAATCTTCGAGCTCAGTAACCCTGCCCCAGACAACACCGCCCTAGACAACGCCGATTTCGATAACCCAATCGAGTTTTGGAGAAGAGAAGGACGTTGGCCACGTCGATACTTTGAGCCCGAGATGGAACACTTGCTTGCGCGAAAGCGGTCCTTTTCTGCCTTCGGCGGACGTAAGCGAACGAACTCTGCCTCGTCTACAACACCAAGCGATCAGAAGCCGCGTGAGGAGAAGAGTGCCCAGTATCGAGATCCGCGGTATGAAACACTGCTTGCCACCAAGGGCAGTTTTCTGATTAAATCGAAACTGGACATTGCTACTGAAAGCAAAACCCTTTGCCAAAAATTGCTTGAGGAGGAGCAGGCATTACCCGAAAACTCCCTCTTTCGTGACGACCTTTTCGACTCAACCTGCCAGAAGATTCACAACAGAAACGAGGCCAGAGTTATCCAAGATATCTCTCGACTTATAGTCCCTTCCGCCGAAAGTCTTGCAACATGTGGCGCCGAGCACATCGAGATCCTAACGGAGAGTGTCAACGAAGGCTGGAACAACTCGGTTCCTTTGACTGGGACACGTCCACAGTCAGACTATGCCGTCGGATTCCAAAGAGAGGCCTTTTCCAAGGAACAACTCGAGAAGTTGGCACCATTTATCGGCGATTTCCTTGGCGGCGATGTGTCCTTCTTCATGGCCACGTATTATATGTACTTCCCCTTCCTAGCCTGCGAAGTAAAGTGTGGGGCTGCAGCATTGGACGTTGCAGACCGCCAGAATGCCCACAGCATGACTCTCGCGGCGAGGGGTATTACTGAACTCTTTCGCCTTGTGGGACGTGAAGATGAGATCCATCGACAGATCATTGCCTTCTCTGTCTCACACGACCACCAGTCGGTACGTATCTATGGCTACTACCCGGTAATCGATGGGAAGGACATCAAGTACTACCGCCATCCAATCCGTAATTTCTCTTTTACGGAACTGGATGGTAAAGAAAAGTGGACGGCATATCGATTCACCAAGAATATATACGACCATTGGATACCAGCTCATTTCAAGAGAGTCTGCTCGGCCATTGACCAATTGCCCTCAAAGGTGGATTTTGACGTCCAAGCGCTCTCCGAGTCCACCGACCTCTCCCAGGGTGTAGAGAGTCTTGCGAGGCTGGAGGATACGCCTTCATTACTGATTGACGATGATAACAAAGCTGGCCCGGCAGGTACTCCAGCCACATCCTTCGCGAAACCCGCGCCTGCCAAGCGAAGGAAGAGCCCAGTCAAGAGGCCAAAGCAGTAGACAAAATCGTTATTCTAAAAGTTGATTTGATAAGCACATAGTCTATGGGACTCCATGTACATATTCGGCTCTTTCCCTCACCCTAGCTGTCTAATACACTTGTAGGATCAAGATTCTAGTCCAACTCCCGCTCATCCAACGCTCTATCTGCCCGAAAATCCTCCCAAACCTTGACAGCGATCGCTTCGTCACTGAGAATTGCCCAAGCTGCGACAGCCATGCCCTTTGCGGCGTCGATGGCCAGTTTGTGGGCTTCCCCAGTTCCAGCACAGGCCGTGAATCCCTTCGTGTGGTTATACGCGCCGGGTGGGCAGGGGATAGCGAAGCCTCCATGGAAACTCGGGACCA
The DNA here is from genome assembly GCF_051103115.1 of Cordyceps javanica. NCBI lineage: Eukaryota > Fungi > Ascomycota > Sordariomycetes > Hypocreales > Cordycipitaceae > Cordyceps > Cordyceps javanica. Next base: position 3,556,858 of record NC_139299.1, read on the forward strand.
CGTACGAGACGTTGCCCTGGTCGGTAGAGCCGGGCAAAGGCGGCGCATGCTCGAAATCACAGACGACGCGAGAATCAATGGCCGGTAAAGCCATGGCGTCTGCGTACAGGGAACATATCGTGCGGTTGGGGCGAAGATCCGCGTATGCGTCATGCCTGGAAATATAGACTCACTGTCAGCACCACACACACACACACTTCAATCATGCACCAATATGCATCATGATTCATCACCGTAATCCTGAAATGGCTGCGAAGGGGGTCTTATTTACTCACACCTCATATTCTACTTCGCATTGTGTGGCAGTTGCCGCCCCGTCCATGCAGGCCCTGACTCTGTTCTCAAGTGCGGTGGCTTCCCTCAGCGTGGCGCTTCGCACGTAGTATTGGGTTTTTGCGAAGCTGGTGATTACGTTGGGGCGACTGCCCCCGTCGAGAATGACAGAGTGTATCCTGTCGTGGGGGCGCGTCTGCTGCCGCAGCATGCTGACGCCGTTGTAGCCCAGCACGACGGCGTCGAGCGCGTTCCGTCCCTGGAACGGCGCCATGGCGGCGTGCGCCTCCTGCCCCGTAAAGGTGACGTTGAACTTGTTGTTGGCGAGCGACCTGGCGTACGCGGCGCCCGAAGGGGCGCAGCAGCCGTGGCGGCCATCCGCGCTCCCGGCGGGCGGCGGCACGGGAGGTCCCGGATGCACCATCAGGCAGGCGTCGACGTCCTCGTACGCGCCGGCTTCGAGCAGCCGCACCTTGCCGGCGCCGCCCTCTTCGGCCGGCGTGCCGTACAGTCGGACGCGCCCTGGGCCGCCGGCGCCGCCGTCGGACGACTTGAGCGCCGCGGCGACGCCGAGGAAGGAGGCAATCGACGACGTGGCGATGAGGTTGTGCCCGCAGGCATGCCCGATCCCCGGCAGTGCGTCGTACTCGGCATTGAACACGACAACACGACCGCCCTGCCCGACTTCGCACGAAAATGATGTCTGCACACCAAAAGCGTGCGGCGTCACTTGGAACCCGAGCGAGCGAAGGAGCGCCACAATGTTGTCGTGGGCCTGGAACTCCTCATAGGCAAGCTCCGGATTGTCAAAAATCTGTCCATCAGCTTAGACGTATAATTCTGCTTGCAGTGCTAGGTTTGCGATCATTACCTTTTTATTAATGTCTCGTAGCTCGGCATCGTATCCGTCAATGGCGCGGATCGCTGCCTCTTGGCCTGCCACTACATTCTTCTTTTCGGAGGGTGGCTCGCTGGAAGCCACTCCATGCGAAGGAATTGCATCGTTGACGAGTCTCATGTTGTAACCGTAAAATAATCTCAAGAATCTGTAAGCTGAGTTGTTCGAGAATGCTACGTTGAACACTACGCGTAGATGACAAACTGGTAGCTGAGGAGGCAGAGCTCTATAAGTACGTTTAAATGATGAACCCATTGAATAATTCCTCAATGATGGTCGACTCCTCGGCTCGGCTGTTGCGTCGTGCTTGACCGTCAATATACAATTACGCGAGGGAACCCGATTGGCTCTTGAGCCGACGCCAAGTTGTCATCAGCTATCAGTAGCGTATTCCGTAACTAGTGCTGCGACCGTCGCTTCGTGCTGCGAATGGGGAGCGATACGCCAATCAATTTGGGCTCACTGACTAGTATACTGGCTGTTTATCATCACTGGTCTGCGCTTTGTCCAAAAGCTTTCATCAAATCAGCCTTCCAATGTCGCGACTTTTCCATTATCGGCGATAAAAGTGAAATAACTGGCATTTCTTCTCTTTTGATGATCTGTCCTCTATACTATATTACGACCGTGCCATCTCTTGTGCTTAGAATCTGCCTGATGAGCGCCATGGGTATCCTCCTCTGTGTCTCTTCCTCTAGGCTCGTGATGGTTTGAAACGCAGCAGACAACCTTGCCGTCTTCAGCTTGGAGTGAACCCACTCTTTGTGAATGCTGTCTGTCGTCTCTATACCAGCCATGAACAACGGCCACTGAAACCGAGCTCGCATCGGGTCCAGCTGCCCTCGCGACAAAGAGCGCTGCGCTAGCCGTAGAATGGAGCTGACGCAGGACGCGATGGCGGAAGGACTCTGTGTAGACAAGCCGTCGTCGGCAAGAAAGCTTCGGAAGCAGTATATCCTCAGTGCATAAAAGAAAGGCACCATATAATCGGCATTGAGCATGACACGGGACCTGGGCTGCACATTTATGGTTGTAAGTCGTATCAGTGACCTTGAGCGCTGAAACACTGGTGTTAGTGAATGAGCATGAAGCCGCAAGGTACGAACTTACAGCCTCAAGTTTCTCTATTTTCTCTTCGACAACAGCTTTGTCTGCCGCCGAGGACGGTAACGAGTCAATGACTCGGTTGACTTCGGCGTACAGTGCCATGACGTCGTACAGGAAGGTAATAATGGGTGCATTTTCAACATCGTCGAGAATCTCACGCTCTGGATAGTCCTCGCCCCAAGAGGACTCAAGTTCCGCACCAGAGTATTGATAAACCTCCCTCGCCCTCTCTGACTTCTCGCACAGATGCCGTGCCAAAGATCCACCATATCCTTGTATATTCGCAAAGATATCCTCATAGAAGGTCCAGACCATCAAACGCGCCATGTGTGCCTTTTTTGAGTGCGTGATAGCCACCGCTGCTCGCTTGGGACTTGCGAGAGGCTCCGCTGCCGTCGATGTTGCACCAGTACAGAGACTGTCCAGGCCATTCCTTTTGATATAGTTGAACACGCTTTCACTCCACTCTGTCATGTGTAGTGGATCTAGCTCATGTGCCACTCCCATATATCGATATAAGAAGAATGAAGCGATGATTACACTGACAGGGTCGGGGCTTGTATCTGGTTTCATGGCCTCTTTGAGCAAAAGCAACCCGGATTTTGCATGTGTCTGTGCTGCAACACAAAACTCCGTGTTATTATTTTGCGACGTTGCTAGGTCCATTAGTGATGCTGCGATAAGCAGATGCATCACCATGGGTTCTTGCGAGCTGTGTCGAAGCATAATCATATAACTTGACCAGTGCACGCTTTTCGATATCGTCATGGCTGGATAGAGGCTGGTATAGTATTGTAGTGCATCAGCTTCTTTACCCGTCTGCGAAAAGTCTCGAGAGAGGACCATGTTCTGCCAGGATACACCGAGACTTGGAAAACACATTGCATCTTGTGATTGTAAAGGCCAGTGTACTTGCATTGTGGAATGTGAGTCGCGACCATTACTATGCGAGAAGTGAGTGGTTGGTGCCAGCAAAGAATAGTTATCGCTTACCACAGTGCCGTGACAGTGACTGAGTTGGACGGGCTGCCGTCTGTTTCTTCCGATGCGGCAGGGTTACCCGCGTGAAGCGGACTTCCGAAAATTCCCAGCTCTGGACACCAGTCACCCCAGTTTGAAGACAAATCCGACGCATAAAATGCCGAAAATGTCAAGTCGTTCGTAGCTTCGCCCAGCAGTACCTCGTGTGCTTGGTTTAGATGGCTCGGGCTGAGCGGTGGTATCTCTACTGATGAAGACCATGTGTTCGGCATCCTGGGCAGAATTCTGGGAAAATTGGACACGGCTTTCGGCTTCGCCTTTGATATCGGTCGCGACCTGCCGGCTGGTTTCGCCCAGTCACATTTCAGCTCCAGACGATGACAACGACGGCATCTTGGGCTCTGCTCATCACACTTGACCTTCTTTGACCGGCAGGTCAGACAACCTGATAAAGTCACCCCGTTTAGCTGCAGTTGTCAAATGCGGGGAAAACGGGTGACAGGGATCATTGTATCTATGCATACCTTTCCTTGATCGTGCGTGCTGCATGGCCTTCCCCGGAAGGGAAATACTACTGTCGATATGTATGAGGACTCAGTGTCATGGGGGTCAGTACAATGAAGACGAGGAAAGGGCTAAATCTAGATTGCTCAGGCATGCTTCCCCAGAAACGAATATGTCCTGCAAGTCCGATGATCGGCAGGGAAAATGGCATTTTGGAGTTTTGTGGAGAAGACGATAGTCTTATTTTGCGGTCACCATTATGATTGGTTGAAATACCCGACCGGGTACAGAGAACCAATAAATGGGTTACTTTCTGGGCTGTGGCTTTGGGATGAAAGCATTCCGCTGAGCCAAGGCGCGCGACGAGATGCTCGCTAGACGGCATGCAGGACGGCAATTCGACTTTCCTGATGGGAATTAGCCAGACTCAGAGCTCGATAAATGTATAGAAGAAAACACGCCGTCGGCTAATGATTTCTTTTGAGTTAGTGACATCCAAGCCTCCGCAATTGAGGAGTGAGTGGCGCGAAACCTGGGGTACCCCAGAGATAAGGACTTGATGACTACGGGCGTAGGCTTTGGAGTATAAATTCTCATGTTGGCCGGCTGCCGTTTTTTCAATAGTACTCAGATTCGGCGTTGCTGAAATTCATTGGTCTCTTCTACAATCACACAAGTGCTCTTCTTCGGTAGGAGCACTCAGCTGCACAACATGGATAAAACAGAGGAAGCTGCTGTGCAGGCAGTCTCACTCTTCGAGAGCAAAACGAATGATACCGATGCACCTACCATGACAGTGGCAGAGGAGAATGCGCTGGTTCGAAAAATTGATAGAAAGTAAGTCTTCGATGGCGATGGTATTCGTAGTTGGTCTTGACTGACATTCCATCACGCAGTCTCATGCCTTTGCTCCTCATATCATATGCATTGCAGTTTTTTGACAAGACATCGCTGGGGTACACTGCAATCCTTGGCATCCAGGAAGATACGGTAAGATTGGCATGATGGCTCTGGTTTCCTAGTCTCCGTGTACTAACGAAGGTATAGAATCTCCATGGCACGGACTACTCCTGGGTTTCCTCCATCTTCTACTTTGGGTACCTTGTTGCGTCGTATCCGTCTTCCTTTGCCTTCATCAAATTCCCCATCGGAAAATTCCTCGCTGCTACTGTCATGATATGGGCCATTATCCTTGGCTGCCACGGTGCCGCGACAGGATTCGGCAACTTGATGGCCTTGCGTTTCCTGCTCGGCGCATTCGAGGCACCAATCTCCCCTGGGTTCTCGCTGCTGACGGGACTTTGGTACAAGCCCTCCGAACATGCCGCTCGCCACGGTATATGGTTTGCCGGAAACACCACTGCTGCAATCTTTGGCGGTCTGCTGGCGTATGCCATCTCACACATCAAGACCGACATTGCGGCCTGGCGTTGGCTTTTCATCATTTTTGCACTCGTCACTTTTGTCTGGGGCGTCGTTTTGTTGATTTTCCTTCCAGACTCGCCTCTAAAAGCGCGTTTCCTCACCCAAGAGGAACGGGCATATGCCCATCGCCGCCCACAGCAGCAGACACACAGTTTCAAGACAACCGATTGGAAGCGGGGCCAGTTCTTGGAAGCTCTCTGCGATCCTAAAACTTGGCTGCTATGCATCTACACCATCTGCACCTCTCTTCCCAATGGTGGATACACCTCATTCAACGGCATCATCATCCAGGGTTTCGGCTTTGACACCTTCACGACGCTCCTGCTCGGCATGCCTGGCTCTGCGTTTGGCTTGTTCTTTGTGCTTTCCGGAACATACCTTGCCCATAAATTCAAGTATTCCAGGTGTATAATAGCTGCCACCATGCAGATTATCGCTCTGGTGGGCTGCGCTATGGTGTACGCAACCCCCATCTCACAGCGATGGACGAGGCTTGGGGGCATGTGGTTGTTTCCTGCATATGCGGCCGGATTCCCTTTATCGCTTTCCATCATAGGCTCCGACATTGCTGGTTACACCAAAAAGACGACGGTGCTTGCTGTCCTTTTTATTGGCTATTGCGCAGGCAACATTGCCGGCCCGCAGTTGTTCATCGCCAAGGAGACACCACGGTTCCAAACCGCCTTTCAGGGAATCATTATCTGCCTGATCATCGCCTGCGTCTCCATGGTCGTTCTGCGACAGTACATGGCATGGGATAACAAGAGAAGAGATCGAGCACAGGGTGTACGCATCGATCCGGAGATGGCGGGTTGCAACGGCCCATCAGAACATCTGGTTCGGGCAGGTCTCGACGAAACTGATTGGGAGAACAAGAGATTCAGATACTTTTTATAAGATGTCAATAGTACAAAGCAGGGCTTTGTTTCGCATGCGGCCGGGAGACATTATGTTGTGGTGATAAGAACGCGACGTGATGGATGTTTTGCTTTTCCCTTTTCCGGCATCAAAAGAAACCCAGATAGTTTGTATTACTGTCAGATTCAATGGGAAATCCATGAAAAATTATTTTTTGACCCGGAAGACTTGAGTTGTCTAGCCGTAGTTGAATCTTGGCCTCTGCGGCGGATGGCCCACGTGACGCTGCATGATGGCAGCTAAAAAAAAAAACAGAGACTGCGCTCCAGCGCCAGTACCTACAGGCTCGCCACCGATTGCCAAAGTTTCCTTCCTCGTCACATCGCAATTGCAAAATCACAATAATCACAAATCATGGCTGACGGGCACGGCGGGATCGACCGCAATGCGGACGAGAAGATGGAGTTCTCAACCTCCAAAGAGGTCACCGTTCATCCTACCTTCGAGTCCATGTCGCTCAAGGGTGTGTAGTACTGCAGCATCTGTCGCAAACGCCGCCTCTAACTCGAGTCGGTAGAAAATCTCCTTCGCGGCATCTACGCCTACGGTTACGAATCGCCCTCTGCCGTCCAATCGCGAGCCATCGTGCAGGTCTGCAAGGGTCGCGACACCATTGCCCAGGCCCAGTCCGGCACCGGTAAAACCGCAACCTTTTCGATCAGCATGCTGCAAGTCATCGACACTGCTGTTCGCGAGTCGCAAGCCCTTGTCCTGTCGCCTACGAGAGAACTCGCCACGCAAATCCAGTCTGTCGTCATGGCGCTGGGTGATTACATGAACGTCCAGTGCCACGCGTGCATCGGCGGCACCAATGTTGGGGAGGATATCCGCAAGCTCGACTACGGCCAACACATTGTGTCTGGTACCCCCGGCCGAGTCGCCGACATGATCCGCAGACGCCATTTGCGCACACGTCACATCAAGATGCTGGTACTCGATGAAGCTGATGAACTTCTTAACAAGGGGTTTCGAGAGCAAATCTACGATGTATACCGCCATCTCCCTCCCGCGACCCAGGTCGTTGTTGTCAGCGCTACCTTGCCATATGATGTATTGGATATGACCACCAAGTTCATGACCGACCCTGTTCGGATCCTGGTCAAGCGTGACGAACTGACCCTGGAAGGCCTGAAGCAGTACTTTATTGCCGTCGAGAAGGAGGACTGGAAGTTTGACACCCTTTGCGATCTCTACGACACTCTTACCATTACACAAGCCGTCATCTTCTGCAACACTCGTCGCAAGGTTGACTGGCTGACGGACAAGATGCGCGAGGCCAACTTTACAGTCAGCAGCATGCACGGCGAAATGCCCCAGAAGGAGCGCGACAGCATTATGCAAGACTTTCGCCAGGGCAACAGCCGCGTTTTAATCTCTACCGATGTATGGGCCCGCGGTATCGATGTGCAGCAAGTCAGCTTGGTCATCAACTACGATCTGCCCAGCAACCGTGAGAACTACATTCATCGCATTGGTCGTAGTGGTCGTTTCGGCCGCAAGGGTGTTGCCATCAACTTTGTCACCACTGATGATGTTCGCATTCTTCGCGACATTGAGTGTAAGTTGTGATCTAGCTGACTGCGGGGGAAATTACACTGACAGATGATATAGTGTACTACTCGACTCAAATCGACGAGATGCCAATGAATGTCGCTGATCTCATTGGCTCCTGAGCATGGCTGCACTTGCAACTAGGCTTTCAAAGAAAAACTACTAAATCGGACACCACCGACCGGCAGCCTCACGAGGCCGAGAGAGACATGCGTGTGGAGGAAATGGGCTAGTTGTAATATCAGGTACGCTGCAATTGCTCAAAACAAACAATCCCCAGCCAGAAGCTGACAGCCAACGATGACAGATTGAGCCTTTCAATATATCCTTGTTTACCGCACATCGATGCATCATTGGGTCCGATATCGATCGAAGGCGCCGCAAAGATTGCGATACGAACATTTCTCGCTATTCAAAGTCAAGTCGCCGCACTAAAACCCGCTCCGGACTCCCGACTACACTCCGTCACTATCCAGCAGCGGAAATACGGCATAAAGAGCTACGTTGGGTGACAGAAAGCGCACGTATTCCGGTGCAGATGGATTTCTAGCACCTCTGCGGGCTATCTCGCGTCTTGCTGATTGATATTTAAGAAGTGTAGATTATACTGATACAGGAAGTCACGGCAAAGCCAGCTTGCTAATGGAGCAAGCCAAGAGATGATCGACAGCCTCGTAGTTCATTATTCGTTCTACAATGCGCTATACTTTCGCCCATCTGTCCGCTCCTGTGATGGATCGGATGCGTCTCGCTCAGTGCTTGTTGACCTCGTTTCCAACCTGCGCAGTTACCGTTGTTCACTCGAGCAACAAACAGCAAGCCGCGGATCCCCGTCACCCCCGCGCTCGGGCCTTGCCGCGCGCACACTTGAGCAGCAAGCGAATGTCGGCACATACTGGCTGCATTGCCTCACCATGGAATCTCGCGTAGAATTACGCTGGTCCTTGCGGATTCGTCTCGGCATTTGAGACCAGCGCCACGCGTCAAGAATAGGACGCAAGTCGAGCTGTCGACGCTGGATGCCGACTGGCGAGATGGCTGCCTCGGCACAGTTGAGTCTCAAGACCCTGCCTGCGCTCTTTTGCGCTCTCCTCGAGCGTTCAACATGAGTGCCGTCGTGTTCGCGCAGGATGCACGCCTCTATTATTACCCCTATGCTGTGCCAGCCACAAAACACGGCTTATCATATAGCATCGCACTAGTCTGACCACCGCAACATTGCTCTAGTACGTTCACCAATGCTACGAGTGATGCAACCATCAAATTGGATTTTTTTTTCCTTTCCCGCTCAAAAGGTCGCCCAGCTGGATTCTCGATCAACACTGTTTACAACGCTAGCCACTACTAGCCAGACATTTCGACATGATTAAATTTAGTCGCAATCGTGCTTTCCTTATGACGTCGCTCCCTGTTGTCACACTTCTCAGAAAGGCGTCTGTATTGAAAATAAATGAATTGAGAGAGACCTCTGCTTTAATCCTGATAGCGGTTGAGCTTTCACGGAGACGCCTGTCATCCAGGCTTGCAAAGTCCGTTCGTCCGGCCATTGGAGCAAGCACCGACCGAACCGAGGCCTTTGCCGCTTAACGGGACTCATACCCGCGAGGTTTTGCTGATACAACACTGTGACTAGACTAAATTTTACATTATTCATCATGCTTGGTGTGCCGCGTGATGCTTTACACTGGTGCTGAGAAGGCGTCATTCAATTTAGATACTGCTCCCGTCAGTCCATATGTAATGCAGGAATGCTGGCAGCCATGGTGTAGAGATGAATGATTCTGAAATTGCGATTCTGCCTTGGGGTATCTTTGGGTATCTTTTTTCTCATGTAACTTTCCGTTGCGTTTGCTGGGTTCGCGTTTCATTCTGCCGTCCCTGCTGTGCCGAGAGGCATTCCGACTCATGGTACACTGTTTCTCCGCTCATTGGACTCTGCAAATAGCTGCGGCGAAAATCCACCGTCTAGTGCTTTGGAGCCACGACCTGCAACTGATGGGCCACGCAAACTCGTCTCGTGGCGGGACCCGTATCAAGCGGGCTCTGGGTGGCTCGAGGTTGTCCCTAGGGACATGGTGGCTGGTGTGGGCGATCGCTTCGACAGGCTCCTTTCGTGATCATCAGATTGCCCAGTCTGAAGCGTGCCCAGGGAAGAAACGCGGTTCAACGACATCCTGATTAAACAAAAAAAAACAAAGTCAGCATATGTTTGAAATGAATCCAACGCGGCCGAAACCTCAAGTCCGGCCTGTCCTTGTTCAACTTACGGTGGATTGTTCGATGCAGACCCAAACACTCCGGGCGCCAGGCGAACGAGAAGGAGTCGAATCGTGGGCAGGCTGCTGCAAATAAATCCAAGTTCAATCTCGACCGTGGACCAGTACATTATACCCCACTGGTCCCATGTTGGATTCGATGTCGAAGCATAGTATCGGACGGACGCCAGGCGAAGGAACGAGACAACCGTGACGCTGCGAGAAAGGGAAAAAAAATAAGTTAGCCAAGATGACGAATCGAGGATGCCGCGGGCTTTCGAACTCACCTGGCGCCTGTACCAAACATCAACGCAGCTCCGACCTTTTTCTTCCAGTGCAAGTTGAGCTTGTGCAGCTGGCTCATTGGAATGGCCAGCAACCAGAGGTCGGACGTGCAGCTGAAGATGCTGTTGACCCATGCCGCGGCATTGATGTTGATGCAGTGCCCGGACATGCCGTCGTCGTGTATATTCTCAAACTTGTTCCACTGGTAGTCCAGCGGCACGCACTGCAGGATGACGACCAGCGTGCAGGCCGTGGTGATGGCGACGTGGACGCAGATGGTTGCCCAGATCAGGGCGCGGATGCGCCGGCCGAGAAAGATGTTGAGGTAGAAGAGGCTGTACGTCAGCTTCAGGAGAAGCATCAGGACCACGTAGCAGATCTGCGCGACGACAAAGTGCCGCCGAAACGAGATGAGGGTGGCCAGGTCCAGGCCCCAGACGTCGGTCCCCATCCCGTTGGCGGTGACGCCGAAGAAGATGACGCCGAGGGCGGCGAGCCCGGCCACGATGGCGGCGAGCAAGGTCCACTCCTCTCTGTTGGGGCATCTCGACGCGCTGAAGAAGAGCTTGTACGTGATCCTCAGAGAGACGAAGAACACGGTGAAGGGGGTCATCGCGAGGATCATTGTTTTGAGCTCGGCGTTGCGGCTGCGGACGGGCGTCTTGCATGTCGTCTCAGTCAGGTTCCTGGAAACTGTGGAGGGGAACGCGTCAGTCGTTGTGTAGATTGCCCGGGGTATTTACAAAGTGGTTTCGCCTGATCGTACATATCGCCTCTGGCATTCCGCACGAGCCCAGGATGCAGTGATCAATGGCCCTTTTCGTGTCGATTGCGCACAGGCAAGAAGAGCTGTCACTGTCAGACAACAAGGCACAGTGCTGTTCCAGACATGGCACCTTTTTCTCTAGTCAGCTTGCTGGGCACCAATGATCCAATCCGTCTGTGTGTGTATTCGCTTACCGCACAGCGAGGCCACTCCGTGCTCATGTTCCCTGCCACGCTGTACATGGTAGACGGAGGCAGCCATGGTGTCGGGACCGGCGCGGCATAGCTGGTAGCACTGACGTTGGCCACGGCAGGCATTGTGTCGATGATGTCGAGGCAATCAGGTATATATACTCATACTCTCTACGAGGGATGTTTTGAGTTGCGGACAGGGAGAGGAAACTATACAAATAAAGTCAAGAAACGCCCCAAAAAGATGGGATGATACTTTTGCAGTGGCAGGGAAGTGCAAAGTGTGTGGGTGGTCAAGAGGTAGAAATATCACGGCTGCATTAATGAAATCGGGTGCCCACAGGATCTGTTGATTGGGGTCAAAGACAACAGACGGATGACCCGCTTGGATCAGGGAGAGATCAGCGATACAAATTGTACAGCTCCGTCAAACTTGTAAACTACTTTCTCGGTATTTAGCGCCCGCATCGGCCCTTGCTCATTGGGAAAACATGAGAGACAAGACGGTCAAGGGAGCGCGCGAGAAGGGGAGTCCGAGCATCGCGGCCCGCGGGGTCCTTTGCCCACCCAAGCCGACCAAGCCAGCCAGCTAGCCAAAGTAACCCAAAGATTTGAACCGTCCAGTCATAACACCAGTGGCCGCCGTTCCCTCTCGTTTCTTGTTCGAAGGGGGGGGAGGGCAGAGGAAGCTGTCAATGACTTGCTAGCCGGTGGGCTTGAACACCAAGCTAGTAATAGTGCCGTTATAGTTTGTACATGAACACTCCCCAAGACCTGCAGCTAGCAATCCGTGCGCAGCCATAGAAGCCACCAAACGAACTGAATAGTTGGCAGGCAGGGCCAGGCAACGGCAACAAACAGTTCAAGTCGGAGAGCCAAGAGGGCTCTTCCCGTTTCCGGCGCCCGGGAGGGAGGGGGGGGGGGGGAAGCTGGTGGAGAACTCGATTATAGGCACGACCCATGAAGATCGTCCTCGAGGGAAATTCCGGGGACGCTCCGATAAGTCTGTGTGTAAAACATCCTTCGACGACCAGCGGCGGCTGCCCCGATCCACACCAGTCGGACTCATTTGGACTGAAGAAGAGAGCAGTGTCTGTCAGAGTGTGACAGTCCGCTTTTTTGTGTTTCTTCCACCAGTCACTGGCCGGGCCCTTGTCCCAGAATCCGAAACTAATAAACTGGCAGGGCCGTGCGGAACAGTTTTGAGGCGTTGCTGCTAACCTCAGTCGGTCAGACCACTGATATGAGCTGAATTTGACAGAACACAAGGACCAGGGGCCACCTCTCTCACTTAACTCTATACGGGAGTACTAGTTAGCCGTGCGACTTCAGGCTAAGAAGAATTTGTTCGTAAATAAGTTTGTTGCTTTCATGTCTTGAAAGCTAAATGCTGGGTGGGAGGATGGTGAGGCGGTGCAGTTGCCAGCCTACTTTCTCCCCGAAACTAAATAGGCCTTGGTTCGTCCACCTCCCCCTTGAAGTCATGAAGTGGGAGAAGACCCGTCTTGGCACAGAGAATCAGACTCTTTGTCATGCTGGCAGGGTCTTACTGATAAGTAGCCTTGCACCGCAAGGCTGTCACTAGCATGCACAGGTGCAAGCAAGTACAATCACCCACCAATGTGGCTTATCAACCTTTTGGGGAGGGAGGAGTGAGGAGGGGCTAAAAGCACGTGTAGCAAATCTATAGTACCTTTTTTCTGTCCGCCTTTGGCTCTGCATCACGCCCGTCGGCCAAGTCATTTTCCCCGCTCCCCCCCCTACTATCCAACTATACCTTGTCTTGTCTCGTCGTGATGGTGAAACTGACCATCCGCAGCGCGGGCGAGACGGCGCCGTCCGGCGGCGGCGGCGGCGGCGGCGCCGTCGAGGAAAGCAAGCGAGTCAAGCGATGGGCCCCCCGGGCCAAGACGGGCTGCGTGACGTGCCGTCGTCGCAAGGTCCGGTGCGACGAGGGGAAGCCGATATGCGACAACTGCGTGGCCACGCGACGCTACTGCGCCGGTCCCTACTACCAGGACTCGGCGCGGTCGACCGAGATGGTCAAGAGCCTGGCCGTCGTCATCCCACGCCTGGGCGCGACGGCGCCCCGGAGCGTGCGGCCGACCAATCACAGAGGCTGGGAGATTGCGCCGGACGGATGGGACGTGGTGGAGGCTTTCGAATACCGTACGTTTTTCTGAAAAAAAAAATGCGCGTGTCTTTTTGTTTTTTCTGGCCATTTCTTATTGACTCGAGGGCCGTCTCTGCTCCTTTTGGCGAGCGTGCGCATGCAGTTGGGCTCTATTCAATACCACACAGCGTGGCCATGGACGTCCTGGCCACACGACCCGCCACCCCCGTGTCGCTGGCAGCCTATCCCGGCTCTGTCAACTCGGACTCGTTCCTCGCGCGCGTGATTGCCGATAGGATTGTGTGGGTGTCGTGCTGCCAGCGTACGGCGCTCAGTCCGAGCACGGTACATGGGACCCGAGACCTGTGGCTCAAGTTTTACGACCTCATCCAGAAACACTTGCGTCAAGTCAACTACGATCTTACGCATATACAAGGCGACCCTCTGACATTCTTGCTGGAGAAGCGAATATTCGAACGCATATGCGATTTGATGGAGGCTGAGGCATGCCGACAAGCCCACGCAGTATGATCAATGCTAACAAGCTCTTTTCTTTTTTTAGCACATCTTATGCTTGGATGGTTGGCGAGCCCACTTTGACGGGTATTTTGCCCTCTTAAACAAGTTCGGTATCCCAAAAGCCATACCCAAAGAGAATCCGGTTTTTGTCGACATGCTACGATCCATGACAGTGTGAGTTTACCTAGTGTGGGCTGGATCATCCGTTGATGGACTGACACTAGCCCTTCCTTTTCTCTCAGCAACTCGATTGTCGGCAACAGTGTATGCAGGATCGACAAGCAGCTGTATAGCATTTACGACTTTGAAGACGCCGAGCTTGTAAATCTTTTTGGGGCCACGTGCTTCACCCCCTTCCCATGCCCCAAGGTGCTCTTTGCTGAGATTGCTGCCATCAACCGCCTCCGGATCGCAGCGTACTCGTGCAAGATTGGTGCCATGCTGCCAGAGACCAACGCCGTCTTTGAGCGCATCAATTCCTTTAACCCCGAAACCTGGAAGCAGACTGCCGAGTTTGAGATTCCAGACACGCCAGAGGTGGTCCTAGTTGCAAGGATATACCAGCTCGCCGTGAGCTTATACGGCATCTTGTCACTTGGGCTTGAACACGTCGACGCAAGTGCGCCAAACTGGCCTGACAAGACTACGACGACTGCGGAAATCATTATGCTGATGCAGAAGACGCTCAAGTCCCCAAAATGCTTGAGCGTCATGACTTGGCCTTCGGCCGTGGCCGGCGTCGCGGTTGCCGACGGGCCAGAGGCAAGCCGGAAGCTGCTTTTCGACATACTGGTCCGCATCGACTCTGACGTTTTGGCCTATGGCATTGCGGCGCATACAATCGAACGGCTCCAGGCATTCTGGCTCACAAAGAAGACAGGCTGGGAGGATTGTTGGGGCGACTTTTATCTGTTGTGGTAGTGCATTGTTTTCGTCACAATGACAAAAACTCGTTCGACCCTTTTCGGGTCAAAACTCGCGCTAGTTGGCAAGACATCGGTCTGCGCTAGCAGTCGACAGCAGCGCCGACAACACCAGGCGGTTTCAGGGAACAGAAAACTTGCGACCGCTGTGGCGCGCCGCTGCCCGTGCGCAGCGACCTGGCTTCCTTAGAATGGCCCAACAATCAGCCGACGGTTTGGTGAGGCTGGTGTTGCAGCCAACACCAGCCGGTCGATCGACGTCACAAGGATGCGCCATCTTGCCCAAGTGGCAGCGAAGCCAGAGTCGCGGCGCGGCGCGGGGGAGAAGACGAAGCTAGCGATCTGCTAGTCCAATAGAACAGTACCAGAAACGTCTAAGCACACACGGTGCTACATAGTAAATAGTGCGGTGGAGAGAGAAAAGCCTCGGTGTGCCACGTCTCACCAGCAGTGATTCAGTCGTCGTTTACCAAGAGTGGTTGAACGAGGAGCCGGTCATCGGTAGAAGTTGCCGTATCGGTGTTTCTGCTAGGCCCTGCTCATCGCCCCAGCCAGCTGCTATAGGAATTGTGATAGTGCCCCCAGAGCACGAGTCGTTTGTCCTGTACCTCGTGGGTTGCCGACCCCGCGAGGTGGCTTCGCCATGCAACACAGAAAGGAAGATGCGGCTCTGCCTCGTCAGGACAGACTGCTGCGTTCATCGCATTTCGGCGGTTTGCATGAACCCGGATTTTCTGCATTGCGGCTTGCGCCGGCCGCCTCAGTTGGTGGTGTGCGCCGGGGGGGGCTGGCGAAAAGCGAAAAAAAGCAACATCTCATGTCGAGGGTGGGGACGCGGCCCGGCAGGGACAAGGATCATCTCTAGATTAATTGCCCGTTTTATTTTCCTCAAACACTGTACAAATACATTGCCAAACCTTGCCTACATGGGTTAGGCGCTTTATGAGTTTGACTCGCGTACCGTTAATCCGTACGTTGGAGGCCAATCACCTGTGCAAATGACTTCTCAGCTCCTGGCAAGTTTTCAATCAGACGAGCCGGGCGGCGTCCAGCGTAGCATTAATTTTTCAGCCAAGCAACCGAGCACGTAGCTAATCAGGTATGGATACGCCAATTGCCATGCCGCCAAGCACGGACAGGGGGGTGCTATCCGATTGACATTTACTGATGGAGACGACGGGGACGACGGGGACGATGGGGACGACGGACGGGAACACACACGGGACTACTTGGTGTTCATCCCATGGTTCGCAGGGTGTTTTGTAGATCCATCGTATTTTCTTGCGCCCCTAGCTACCGATTACTCGCGCTGGAACTGCATGGTATTGCGAAGCGTTCCCAGCTCGTCGAAACTAACCTCAACAACGTCCCCATCGTTGAGAAATGCCTTGGGCTCCATAAAGAGGCCCACGCCGGATGGTGTGCCCGTCATGATGAGCGTGCCCTTCCTCAGCGTCGTGCCCTGCGACGCAAACGAGATGAGCTGCCTGACGGACCAGATCATGTCGCCCGTGGTTGATGCCTGTCGCTGCTCGCCGTTTACGCGGGTCACCAGAGCGAGAGCCTGTGGGTCGGGAACAACCTTTGGCGACGCAATGATGGGGCCGATGGGCGCGAATCCGTCAAAGGACTTGCAAAAGGAGAACTGCCCGCCCGAGACGCTGGCTGGCATCTGAAAGTTTCTAGCCGACACGTCGTTTGAGTTGACGTAGCCAAGTACGTAGTCCAGCGCTTCCGCCTCGGACACATCCTTGGCGTCGCGGCCGATGATGACACCGAGCTCCCCTTCGTAGTCAAGCTGTGACTGCGCGATGGGATGAATCGGGATTGCCTCGTCGGGTCCGGCAAGGGCGTCGGGCGGCTTGGCAAACATGACTGGATTTTCGGCAATCGGCAACTAGACGAGAAACACGTCAGAAGTTTGACTTGATCCTACTCGCATCTTCCATCAAGCGCTTACACTCGCTTCTTCAGCATGCTTCTTGTAGTTGAGACCGATGCAGATGAAATAGTGCACGGCAGGCAGCGGAGAAAGGACCTGCGCAACACGCATTAGCCGTGCCATGCAGTATCACTGGTCATAGACTCGCGGCGCTCTTCACGGACCTTCTTCACAATCGCGGTTCGTGTTGTCTTGGAGAAGCCAATCTCGAGATTGCCATCCAAGACATTGGCCGTTGTGCCGACCAGGTTGGACACGGCCGAGGCATCCGTGATGTTTCCGTACAGGGTAGTGCCGTCGTCGGCTTCAAACCTGACCAGGCGTTCAAAAGTGTGCTCCATATTGTTGCGGATGCGCCAGCTTGTCCAGGCAGTGGATTCCGTGCGAATGCTAGAAGAAACTTGGGAGAAGAGAGCATTCGCCGAGTGGCATCGCCAAGTCGGCTCGCGCCTTCTGGGTGAAACTGCAAACAGAGAGCTCCACCTGCTACAGGTGAGGGGTAGTACTGCTGCGACGAGACACTGTACGCCGTAATGAGGGCAGTTCTGTAAACGCTTATGCGTACAACCACGATAGGTTCGCAAATCTGAAGAGTTTTTGGCATCATCGAACTCGAAATTTCGCTGGTACATCCGAGCTATTAATGGGTGGCGGCAAAGTTACGTTATGCGCCGCGTCCGCTTGCACCCGTGAGTAATCGTGGCACATGGAAATATGTATTCTACCTGAGGTAGTGCCTAATTACACAGAACTATCAAGAAAGAGAACTCTGAAGCAATCATGATCCGGTGGAACAAGCTTTGTATGTCTGGCGAGAGGAATTGGCTGAAGCAACCCTAACCCTAACCCTCGCTACCAACCCAACCTAGCTTACATGGCCGATTAACATTAGCCATAAACAGTACGGAGTACAACGTCAGGTTTATTGCCATCATGCATGCCAAAATTAACAGGAGAAGAAATGCGAGTCTCCATTTCTATTGACTCGCCGCGACGGCGTGGTACATGTGAATCTCCTTTTCGTACTGATTCAGCCCACCCCAGCTCTACTTGGCCCAATGAATGACTCGTCGTGACCTGAACGTCTTTCTTCATAAAAGGGCCTATTTTTACATAGTTTGCTGCCCATACCTCTGGCTAAAGTGGAATTCCCACTGGGATAGGGGCAGCGTTATTTGTCTTTGATTCGTAAATGATGACACGTATCGCCAAGTCACCAGTAATGAGCAACTAGCTCAGACGTGGTCGGGAAGCAAATTCCGGTGGGCATGGGCGAGGTTTCTCCCATTATAAGTAGTTAACGGATAGCGTTCGCCGGGGCCGCCGCCGTTAGACCTCCACAGCCGCCGCCCGCCGCTGGACGTCTGCACCACCGATAATACGCGGCCGTTATGATAGCCATCATTGCCATACGCGTCTTATTGCTTCTGCTCCTAGACCTTTTCCCCCCTCCATGTTACTGCGGCGGCGTCGTTATTGTAATCGACGACGTTCCCGCGTAGCAGCTTTAGGGTTGAAGCGGCCATGCCAGCCATGACTTCTCGCTGGCGCCCCTTGTTCTTCTTTTTAATAATAGCCATGGCTCGTACGTTGTATATACAGGCGCGACGC
Source organism: Cordyceps javanica (assembly GCF_051103115.1). NCBI lineage: Eukaryota > Fungi > Ascomycota > Sordariomycetes > Hypocreales > Cordycipitaceae > Cordyceps > Cordyceps javanica. Next base: position 3,575,120 of record NC_139299.1, read on the forward strand.
ACTGCCTCTGCAACATTGATTGACCTCTATTTGCCCAAAGACTCAGTAACGAGTGGTAGAGCACCTGACCACTCTTGGCCCAATACGGATTACCTGATCTGCTGAGTAGTTGCTGGTAGTCAACAGCATTGAAGGTCATTACTAAGTTGCAGTTATTTCCCAGGTATCTTGCATTCATGTACAATCTTTTCAGGTTAATTGAAACGACCTTCGTGCCTGATCTGAATCAGGCACTCACTAGTCATGACTTTGTTCAGCCCTGGTGCTGGATGCTCGCGAGTAATACTAGGCCGAATTTCAGCGCGCGAGGGCCGGGGAGGTAATAATAGTACTTTGCGGTACTGGGAGGGCCGCAAGTATTTAGACTTGTATGCACATAATGTTCCGCGTCAGTGACAGTGTTACGTGTCCGCGCCGCACACCAACAAAGAGACAAACCGAGAGGCGTAGGTCTTACCCATAATATAAGGTTAGTGGCGGGGATTGCGGCATGAGGAAATGAATTGGGACGGTCGATCATGCTGCGCGACCAAGTCGACTGTTCTTGTGTGTGTTGTAGGTATAAAAAAACAGTCAGGACTGTCCTCAACGCCGAGCTCATGAAAGCAGCCGACATCACGTCAGTCTACCACATAAATCTATCCGCCACAGCGACCTACCACAGCACCTCATCATGAGCGCCTCCTTCCACCCTCGGCTTCTTTTCATCCTCTCCTTGGCGGTTATATCCATCGCCGGTCAGTGGAGCGGGGGTTACAACATGACTGGCGTGCCGGTTAGGGCCAACCCTCTGCGTAAATGCTGATTAAAGGGCTTCGCCAGCAAACCCTATACGGCAAAATGGCCGTGCACCTGTACTGGAGGCAAGGTCGCTGCCGACTGCAATTGGATCGAGTCCACAAAACTTTACAACGCTGTCAGGCACGCAGACTGCAAGTGTTTCGACCGACCGCCGGGGAACCGGGACGCGGATGAGCCAGATACCCTGAAGGCGTATGGCGAGGGAAAGCCTAATGCGGTGAAGGGCTGCATGTGCGACCCCGTGTCGAGGGCGACGAGGGGAAGCCCGACGCCGATGGGTTGGTGCCAGGTCGTGCATGCTGGTGCCGGGGTCAGTTCCTGAAAGATAACAGCGGCTTGAGTGAGGCCAAGGAGGGCGAGGCTATGTTGGAGGAGGCCGATGCTATTGTGGAGGAGCCTGTTGTTAATAACGAGGACCTTCTCGAAGCTATCTGGGGGCAGTCTTTTGTTGACAACCAGGCTATCATCGATTCTATTTGCGAGACGCCTCCTGCTCCCGTCGACGCTACTCCCCCTGCTCCCGTCGAGGCTCCTGTTGAGGAGACCGCTACTCCCGCTGCTCCCGTCGAAGCTCCTGTTCAAGAGACCGCTGCTCCCGCTGCTCCTGCTGCCCCCGCTACTCGCGTTGACGCCGACGCCGCCAAGAAGTGCAGATCGGACATTCGCAAGAGCAAGCTTACTGTGCTGAAACTTTGCGCCTAGCTGAGGAAGGTTGAGTCTACGGAGTTGCCCAAGGATCTGAAAGACTTGGTTCCGAACTGCTCGGTTGTTCACATCACGAAGATCTGCAAGAGATGTTCAAAACGCTGAGAAGCTACACTTGGACTCATACATCGACTACAATCTGTTGACCATCAAAGACTTACGCCAACAAGGGCCCGGAGAAGTCAGCTCCAGGTTCGAACAAGAAAAGCAGGGTAAAGTTCTTTACCTAAGATTATTAGGGATTTTAGAGGCATGTAAAGACTCTGCGAGCCATTCGGCGCAATATATGCATACGTACAACCTACTGCTGCAATAATTATACGCGTCTAGCCGACTCTTTAGCAGAGGTTTTTGTGCAATGGAAAAGAGTTCATAGTATTCAAGGAATTCCTTGAAGAGGAGAACTTTTCAGGGGCCTCGCAAGATTGGGCACAGATCCTGAAGCAAACGCGGCTTCAATGTGAGTCTAAACCAGCCTTTGCCTCGGCAATTTGCTAAAAAAAAAAAAAGATATATCACTAGACCCTGCCCGGTAGGTGCTGTAATAGCAGCAAGTTGTCTTTGATAATGCAGTTGGAGGTGGCGTCACACCCTACCAGGGAAATCCAACTACGGAGAATGAAGAGCTGTGGGACGAGCTATACAAGCGTAAGTTTGGCTTTCAAATCATGATTCCCGAAACAAGCTCTGAATGAATTCAAATACCGTTAATGAGTCGCATTCCTTATGACGAGGCAGGAAATATGCCAAACAGGACCGCCAGCGATGGAGACGGCGTCATACACACCGTCACTTTGTAGATGACGATTGGAACAGCACATATAACCCGTTCAGCCTTCATGGCTCGGGAGCCGAGTCGGTGCTGTGAGTGTAGCTTTTAATGCGTACTGAAGATTACTCATTTTAGCTCATGCATTTCCTATGGCGACACGGCTACTCCGTAGTGGTAGCAACATTGGCCGCCCCTTGTCCCTCTAGATGGCTGTCACGGTTTACATTAGTTCCTGGCTTTAATATCAAGTATTTTATACTTATTTACAAGGGGAGTAATATTCATCTGCGCGTAATATAAGCAGGAGACTTGAGCCCGTGCGAAACGCAATAGCAGGAGGAAGCATGGGCATGGAGCGATGCAACCCTGGTAGCCCAACCACGGCTGTGCGCCAGGTCCCGTCCCAACTCGCCGTTGGAATTATGAAGTTGTCCGTTGAATGTCGCGGTGAGAGAGAGAGAGGCCGCCAACGACCCTGTCTAAGTCGCTCATAAGAAAGCCGCCTTCTAGACAGCCTTGGCCTCTGAGAAGCCTTTGCCAAGACACCGACGTAAAAAATCTCAGCACCCAGCCCTCCAAGACATGGCGGTTAAGAAACATGTGGTGGCGGCCCCTGGTCCACTCGCGTGGTCCTTCTGTGATGCTTCGCCACGATGGCGGCACTTGGCGACTGCGCTAGTCCAGCTGATGCGCCAGCTGGTTGGCGGCGGGTGATGGGGAGGGGGGCGACTTGCATCATTTGCTAGATTAGTCCTGGCCATGGAGATGAGGCTGTGGATGCCTTTCCCAACGATGCTCAACCTTATTTCAGGTCTGCTGTGGGCAAAAAGAAAAAAAGTACCGCTTTGGGTGCTGGCCCCCATATCGCGAGCCGTCAAGTTGGATTAAGGCAGGGTACGCAGTATAATAAGCGGCATGGAGAAGGCTGTCCGGCTCTCTCTCAGCTTGCCTTGTTAGGGAAGTTGCCTCTACTTACTTACTCTTCGTGGAGATTGGGTTAGCGATGACCTCTGAAGAATTCCCCCCGCCTTGCACTGCCTCGCTCCCCCTCACCCGGGTGACGTTCCCGTTGGCCCAGGTCGGAGGATGCCACAGTTTGTTGAAACATGATGCAGCTGCAAACCGGCCGATACTGCAAGATGTATATGCAATCATACGGGTATCGGCGGCACGAGATGCTGTCCTCTCCTAAGCAGACCCGTATGGGACACCACGAAGAAACGTGCACCTGTCAATTCTACTTGGAATGAGACTATCATGCGCATTTCTCCTCTTTTTTGGCACAAATCTGGCCGTTGCTGCAGGGTCGGGCATTTCCACGCCTCAGACACAGGCAGGCTAGTACCAAGATACTCCCTGCTGTCAGCATCTGCAACTCGGTCCATCATGAATAGGGACCTTTCTAGAACTTGCAGAGGCTTGAAGCCAGTTCCTCATTAGCCTCAACGACGTAGATCGCTTTTTACAAATTGATTAATGGAACTTCTTACGCTGGAGGCTGTGCAGATATGAAAAAAAAGGCCGCTTATTGTATTTGCAAGTATCGCGGCACCTACGCTTGAAGATGTGATACAATCAGAGACACCCAAAGATCGGCGACGGCACCAGTCTTGTGCCAAGCAATCCTCCGTCAACTTTGACGTAATTAAATTGTCGAAAAATGGTGGCTATGCTAGAAAATTATTCTTCTCTCAAGCTGCATTCTCTCACAGCCTGTCCCTCTGGTGGCAATTCGCCTCGGGAGACTTTGGCTGAGCGCGAGGATCAAAGCCGCTAGACTAGCAGAAAACAGACGACAGATTTCAAATGAACCCATCTTAGATGCAAATTAAGCTCTTCCAGACCTTCCGTTTCGGGCTCGGCTCGCCAAGCAGTTTTGCTTCTGAGAAGCCAAGCCCTCTGGTTTCCCGACCGTACTGAGTAGTACCGCTCTTAGCCAGCAGGCTGGCAAAAAGCGTCCGTGTCTCGCAAGTTGGTTGTGCTCAGCCTCCTTCTACTGGCCATTAATATTGGCCGGGTGGCCAGCCATGCTTCTACAGCGAGGAGCAAGGGAGAGCAAAGGAAAAAAGAGAGCCGCATCAAGTATACTGCATCTCGCATTTGCTACTCATTATTCTTGTTGAACAACATAAAAAAAAATCCCTGTTCATGCATAGACCTGATACACCAGTCTCCTCCCCTTACCGTTCGCCATGGCGAACAACACACTTTCGCCCAACACCCTCGAGGTGGCTCCCCGCAACCGGTCCCTGAGCAACGCCGACACCATCGCGTCGTCTACCTTCTCCAACCCGTTCCTCACTCCCAGCACGCTGAGCTGCGCCTCGAGCGTGCTGGAGGACCCGGAGCTCGCGCTGCGCCCGGATCCCGGCAGCGAGGCCGACTTCGAGGTGGCCGGCAACCCGTTCGCGTTCTCGCCCGGACAGCTCAACAAACTGCTCAACCCCAAGTCGCTCTCTGCATTTCAGGCACTCGGTGGGCTGGACGGCATAGCGCGTGGCTTGCAGACGGATGTCAAGGCTGGTCTCAGCCTCGACGAGACCGCCATCGCCTCCCCGATTTCCTTCCAAGACGCCGTCGCAGGCAAGACAAAAACCGGGCTCTCTGCAGCGCCAAGTCCTGTGCCACCACCGTCGCCGTCCTTGGAAGCCTATGGCGACCGCATTCGTGTCTTCAAGCGCAATGTGCTGCCTGCGAAAAAAGCCACGCCGCTGTGGAAGCTCATGTGGAACGCCTACAACGACAAGGTACTGATTCTCCTGACTGTGGCTGCCGTTATTTCTCTGGCTCTTGGACTATACGAGACTCTCGGAGTTGATCATCCGGACGATGCGCCGCCGCCCGTTGACTGGGTCGAGGGCGTCGCCATTTGCGTCGCCATCATCATTGTCACCGTCGTGGGCTCGCTGAATGACTGGCAGAAGGAAAAAGCATTCGTCAAGCTCAACGCCCGCAAAGATGACCGAGAAATCAAGGTGATACGATCCGGAAAATCCTTCATGATCAATGTTCATGATATCCTCGTCGGCGATGTCCTGCACTTGGAGCCTGGTGACTTGGTTCCGGTGGATGGCATCTTCATCGAGGGCCATGATGTCAAATGCGATGAATCTTCGGCTACTGGCGAATCAGACGCGCTGAGAAAGACCTCCGGCGCCGAAGTATTCCGAGCCATTGAGTCTGGCCAGACGAAGAAGGAGCTGGATCCCTTCATCATCTCTGGCGCCAAGGTTCTCGAGGGTGCGTACTGGCCGTGTATTCCCAGATACATGACAGCTAACGATTCATAGGCATGGGGACATTTGTCTGCACATCTGTCGGCGTGAACAGCAGCTTCGGCAAGATTATGATGTCCGTTCGCACCGAGACCGAAGCTACACCGTTGCAGAAGAAGCTCGAAAAGCTAGCCGTGGCTATCGCCAAACTAGGTAGTGCTGCTGCCGGATTCCTCTTTGTCATTCTCCTCATCCGTTTCCTCGTCGGACTCTCTGGTGACGCCCGTGACCCTACCACGAAGGCCTCTGCTTTTATGGACATATTGATTGTTGCCATCACCATTATTGTCGTTGCCGTCCCTGAAGGCTTGCCCCTAGCCGTGACGCTTGCTCTAGCATTTGCCACCACAAGACTACTACGGGAGAACAACCTGGTCCGGGTGCTGCGCGCGTGCGAGACCATGGGTAATGCTACGACAATCTGTTCGGATAAGACGGGCACCTTGGTAAGTAGGCTCCCACTGGCTGCGATCGATGCATAGTTTTAACATGTCATGGCCAGACGACGAACAAAATGACAGTAGTGGCTGGCACATTCGGCTCAACCAGTTTTTCGAAATCTACCGAGACCGAGAAGCCCAATGAGCAGACTGTGAGCGAATGGGCTTCCGCTCTCCCTCCAGCCACCAAAGACATGATTGTGCAATCTGTTGCCATCAACTCCACCGCTTTTGAGAGCGAGGAAGACGGCAAACCCGTGTTTATCGGGTCCAAGACCGAAACGGCGCTTCTTCAACTGGCGAAAGACCACCTAGGGCTGCAGTCGCTGCGTGAGATGCGCGCCAACGAGCAGGTCGTGCAGATGATGCCGTTTGACTCGAGCAAGAAGTGCATGGCCGCCGTCTTCAAGACCGATTCCGGTTACCGCCTGCTCATCAAAGGCGCGTCCGAGATCCTGCTCAAGTGCTGCTCCGAGATCCTGAACCCACACGACCTGACGTGCGAGCCGCTCGACAAACCTCGCGCCAGAGCCCTCCGTGCCGTCATCGACAGGTACGCCAGCCTGTCGCTGCGCACCATTGGTCTCGTCCACCGCGACTTTGCGTCGTGGCCGCCGGCGCAGGCCGAGGTGGTGGACGGCGCGGTGCAGCTGGCGTCGCTACTGCGCGGCAGCAGCGCAGGAGGCGGCCTCGTCTTTGTCGGCGTCATCGGCATCCAGGACCCGGTCCGGCCGGGGGTGCCCGAGGCGGTCCGCAAGGCGCAGCACGCGGGCGTCGTGGTGCGCATGGTGACGGGCGACAACGTCATCACCGCCCGGGCCATCGCGGCCGAGTGCGGCATCTACACCGAGGGGCCGGGGGGCGGCGTCGTCATGGAAGGGCCGGCGTTCCGCAAGCTCTCCGAGCGCGAGGTGGGCGACGTGCTGCCGAGGCTGCGGGTGCTGGCGCGCTCCTCGCCCGAGGACAAGCGCGTCCTCGTGGCCAGGCTCAAGGCGCTCGGCGAGACCGTCGCCGTGACGGGCGACGGCACAAACGACGCGCCGGCGCTCAAGGCCGCCGACGTGGGCTTCTCGATGGGCATCTCGGGCACCGAGGTCGCCAAGGAGGCGTCCGCCATCGTCCTCATGGACGACAACTTTACGTCAATCATCACGGCGCTGAAATGGGGCCGTGCCGTCAACGACGCGGTGCAAAAGTTTCTGCAGTTCCAGATCACGGTCAACATCACGGCCGTTCTGCTCGCCTTCATCACGGCACTGTACAGCCCCGAGATGAAGCCCGTCCTCCGGGCCGTGCAGCTGCTCTGGGTAAACCTCATCATGGACACCTTTGCCGCGCTGGCCCTGGCCACGGATCCGCCCGCGGACAAGATTCTCAACCGACAGCCGCAGGGGAAGAAGGCGCCTCTCATCACCACCAATGTACGTGTGCCCCATTCATTCATTCATCCTTTTATTCTGTTCGCACCCCACTAATACATGGAATCATAGATGTGGAAAATGATTATTGGCCAAGCCATCTTCCAGCTCGTCGTCACGCTCGTGCTCTACTTTGCCGGCGCGCAGATCCTCAACTACGACGCCTCCCGGACGGTCGAGCTCGACACCATCATCTTCAACACGTTTGTCTGGATGCAAATCTTTAACCAGTTCAACAACCGCCGCCTCGACAACAAGTTCAATATTTTCGAGGGCCTGCACCGCAACCACTTCTTCATCTTCATCTGCGTGCTCATGGTAGGCCTGCAGGTCACCATTGTATTCTTCGGCTCGCGCGCGTTCGGCATCGTCAGCGGGGGTCTCGACGCTGAGCAGTGGGCGATATGCATCGTCATTGCCGTCATGTGCCTGCCGTGGGCGGTGCTCGTCCGCCTCGTCCCGGATGCGTACTTTGCGGCCGTCGCGGCCGTCGTGGGCCGGCCCGTGGCGGTGCTCTACCGAGCGGCAGGCCGCGGCTGTGGCAGGGTGCTCGGCCTGTTTCGCAAGAAGAAGCAAGAGACTGGCGACACGGGTTCGGTGCAAGATGTTGAGGCGTCACTGCGGGATGTTGCAGTTCAAGAACCAGCCGCTGTCCAAGAACCAGCTGCTGCGCCTCCTGCAATTGTCATTTGCGAGACGCCACAGGTCCAGATTACGGGACCGGAAATTGACGAGAAACGACAGAGTTGACTGTAATTATTATTTTAAATGTTTGGTGTTGGGGCACTTGTAATTGAACCATAGATAGACGTTTTTCACAGCAATGCAAAAGTTTTGAATCAAAATCATTTCGTTTTCATTAATCAATCTTTCTTCAAACAAATATCGATTGCTTTTTTTAAAAAAAGGAAAAATCATTTCACCTCGTCACCTCCCCCTTTGGATATTAAAAAAATGCGTAAAGGAATTCAAGAAACTTCCTCAAAAGCTTGTTTGATGGACCGCACCCCATGTCTGTGATTCTGGTTGTGCCCGGCGTGGTCATGCCCATCCTCTTCGTCGTCGTCCTCCTCGCCGGGCTCTCCCGCCCAGTCCGGGAAGCCGTCGTCGAACAGGCCCTGCAGGGCCTCTTTGAGCTTGTCGAGGTCGTCGCCGTGGGCCGGGTGGTCGCGCATCACGCGCTCCCAGTCGGCGAGCTCGGCGTCGGTCAGCAGGCAGCCGTCGAGCAGCGCCTCGACGCCCGCGTGGTCGAGCCCCTCGCCGATGAAGACGAGCTCCTGGCGGCGGTCCCCCCACTCGCCGCCCTTGCCAATGTCGTGCTGCACGAGCGCGTCGACCTCGGGGTCGCCGGTCGTGTACTGCTCGGCCGGCAGCGTGCAGAACCAGGGGCGGCCGCCGGCCATGGTCAGCATGGCGCCGGCCTGCGACCACTCGCCGGCCCGGTGCGGCCGCGTCGCCAGCAGGAACTCGCCCTTGGACCGGAACAGCCGCGAAAACGTCGGGTGCGCCCGCTTGTTGGCGAGGATCTCCTCGTTGGGCGGCATGTCGAGCGGGTCGACGGCCATGGCGTCTTCCTCTGTGCTGCCTTTGCCGGCAGCGGGGGCGGCGGCGGCCGTCTTGTTGGAGGCCGAGACTGGCTTGTGCTTCTCCGAGGGTGGAGGGGAGGGAACGGTGCGGGCGGTAGAGTTGGAGCTGCCCGCAGAGTAGGCAGAGCCTTCTTGGGCGGAGCCGTTGGAGGAGCCGACACTCTGGGCGTCATCATCCTGCTCAACATCTTCCATTTCCTCGTCCTCTTCGTCCTCGTCATCTTCCTCTTCCTCGTCTTCCTCATCGTCGTCCTCGGGCTGCTCGAGCTGCAGGATAAACTTGTCGTAGAGGAGGGCAAAAAGGCGGCGCGGATGGAAAGGGCGCTGGCGCGAGTAGATGAAGCTCTGCACGTTGTACTCCTCCGTCTCGGGCTTGGGGGTGACGACGTTCTTGCCATTGACCTCGCGGACCGTCATGGCGTGCAGGTCTTGCAGCCAGCCATAGCCAGCCTGGGCCACGTCCATCCTAAAAAGGCCCGTGTTGACGAGCTGCTTGACGTCGACCTTGCCGTAGCTCGACTCTAGAATCTTGGCGCGATGGTTGAGCTTCTTGACAAGATCGACGATGCGCGTTCTCGTTTCCTTGGAGACCTTGACGTATCACGGTCAGTACAAATGCCACTCGAATAGTAAAAAGAAAATTGAATGACTAGTAACGTACCATGTCAATTTTGTTGAGAATAATGATATCGGCAAACTCAATCTGGTCGACCATGAGGTCAGAGACAGTACGCTCGTCTTCGGGAGTCACATCGTCGCGGCGAGCAGAGATGAGGTCGGCCGTGTCAAAGTCGTGCAGCATGGTAAACGTGTCAATGACTGTGACTGTAGTATCTAGCTTGGCAAACTTTTCCAGGCCACCAGCCTCCTTGCTGCAGGGGCTATTAGCATCCAACGTTATGCGTTACTCCAAGTAGGTGTCACTTACAGCTGCTGGAGCACCTTCATCATGTCTTCGTCTAGACCCTCGCCGCCTTCGTCGACGAGCTGACTCATTTGCTCGGCCAGCCTGTTGTCAAACGTCTCGGCAACCTGTTCGGGCTCGCTGATGCCACTGCTCTCGATGATAATGTAGTCGAAGCTCTGCAGCTGTGCCAGACGGACAAGCTCCTCGAGCAGGTCGCCGCGGAGGGTGCAGCAGATGCAACCATTCTGCAGGGCAATGACCTTTTCGTTGGTCTTTGTGAGGCGGTGCGTCTGTTTTATTAAAGATGCATCGACATTAATACTGGGAGACGGTTGACATTAGCTTTGCTTGCGAGGCGTAGATTTTCAAACAAACTTACGCGCCAATATCGTTGACGACGACGGCGATGCGAAGACCGTGATTGCTTCTGAGAATGTGCTGTAAAAGTGTGGTTTTTCCAGAGCCCTTTGAGAAGATATGAGATGCCTGAGCAAGAATAAAACACGGGCGAAGCAAATGTTCACTAACCAGAAAACCAGAGAGTAAAGTCACTGGGAGAGCCTTGGGAGGCACCTTTGTCTTCTGGGCCTTGGAGGCCTTTTTGTTCTTGCTTATCTTGAACCTGTTGACCATATTGTATACCTGTCACTTGGGAATGATGAGTATGAGAAACAAGCCAATTTTGATGTTGTTTCGATCAAGAAAAATGTGCAAATAAGACAGGGCAGGGGCTGGCAAAGGTATATATAGCAATGAATTTTACAAAACGCACAAACAAATTCCCTCCTGCACACCGTCAAGCCCAACCCAAACTCCCAGCCAGGAATTCACTCTTTCTGGGTTACGCACGCCATAGCCCATCCTGAGACGTCCGACGTGCTCATCAAGGTCGACAACGTATTGACCATCAGGGTTGTAAAGGTCGTGATAGTTTCGGGGCTGGCTTACATTCCTGGGCTGCTGATTGGTCGCGTGGTTCCAAATCGGGCATCCGCCCCAGCAACAAGCCCATCGATGTCGGGGACAGGGGAGTTACAAAGCAACTTTTGCTGTATTTTCTATTGGATGCGGCAGGAGGTGGTACTTGGCCTGGTTACGTCGAGATAAGTAAGAGGCGATTGCTCATTGGCTCGAGAGCGTCTGGCCCCCCCCCCCCCCCCCCTCATCTCTACGGGGAACGCATCATCTTTGGGAAAACACCATAGCGGTTCTCAAGAGGCCGCATGTCAGCTAGGGTTACGCACCGTCTTGCTGTTGCTCGATGCCGTCTGCGCTACGTCTGTACTCGGGTATAAATAGGAGCGCTCATGACCGCTGCTTCAGAGGGCAGAGGGACTGTTTGTGATGGCCCAGTGACCAGGAAAAAGAAGGCGACCACCGGTCATTATTTGACCGGACAACATTAGTCGCCATGTACGTACAGCCTACGATCCAGTACAACAAGGTTCCCGTCTACCCACATTCGGCAACACGGCAGAGAGCCACAAATTGGAAAGCAGCTGCGGCAGAGCGTCGCAGAAGCGGCGCCCTGAGCCACCAGATTTGCAGTCGAGCGAGGGCGGCCAAGACGAGCAGTACCGACCTCGGCACGGAGCTCATGTCATTTAGAGTCTATCAGGGTTGCTTCTGGCTGTCGCCTGCTGGTAGTTGTCAATCTTTCTGAGTCGGCGGTCGTCTGGTTCTACAACGGTGCATGGAATGCGACCGGCATTGCCACGAAATTGAGAGTTCAAGGTCGAGTAACGAGGAAAGTCGAGATCTGACTCTACCATGGTAGATAGCCACTCTAGAAGACGAATATTCAAGAAGTAGCGTATGGGTGAGAGCGGTTGCGCTTCAGGTGGAAGAAGGCTCTAAACCATCCACCTTGGCTTCCGGTGTCTTACCCATCGCAAGTGAGCCACGGTCGTAGCAAAACCTCACGAATAGATATGAGTGACAATGACAGAAGCAGCGAAGAAAATATGGCGGAATGGCCATGCGACAAAAGCCTGACGCGACATTGCTGCACAAATCGTGCAATGTCGATTGCGAATGGCAGGCCATAGTCGGCAAGGAACGGGCTGTCTCTCCTCTGAAATTTCTGTATTTTGTCAATACGCGTATGTCAGTATCAGAACCACTTCCTTACAGCACTATAAGGAGGGCAGGCATAATTTTGGATTCAACGATGGCCCAAAAACTATACACTGATGCTTGGAAATATTCGTAGAATGCATCTACCCTAGACGACGCTGTGGCTTCGAGAGATGCCTGCATGGCAACGTAGGAGGTTGGGTATTTCCTAAGTACCCAGGGACTTGGATCGATTTTTTTTTTCGTCAATGTTTTCTGGTGAGGGACTTTGGTGCGGAACTTTTTGTAGAAGGCTAGCTGTTCGTTTGCGTACACCATGGCGTCGTGACTCACGGTGATGGTGAGTGCGGGCAAGGACAACGACAAGGCTTACAAACAAGTGCCATGAAAGACCAAGAGCGGAGATGGCAGAGAACCAAGGAACCGACATTGCGATGTTTACGCAATAATAGCACTTGTCGAGGGCGCGCGCAGCCCGACGACCAGCAAAGCCAGACTAGGTTGGCCCTCCATGTGGAGAGCAGCAACAAGTTCCCCGGAAAGATTTACAATGGCGAAACGTAAAAGGCCATAAAAAAGGAGACAACGGCCCCGAGGCCAACTCCACAAGTCTCTTGGGGTACAATACCCCGGACCGGCCGATGCACGTGGAAGTGACGGGGCAAAAGTAGTCTGTCTGGAGAAGAGCCTCATTGCTCAACAGTTAGCCCCAGCAGCCCTGGCTGGTCTCAGCCCCATGGGGAGAGGGAGGGAAGCCAGCTCCATGGAGGGCAAGGTTACATTTGAGAGATGGATTTTCCGGACCAAGTAGATGTCCCCCGTGAAAAGAGGAGCGCTCGCAAAAGTTCCCCGTATTCTTGCCGTGTGGAGGCAGAGGTTTCTATTTGTCAACGTCAGCTAGGATGACTGATAGTCGGATGGGTTGATGGGACTCGATGCCGATGGCAGGTTGCCGTTAGGTAATTAATACATGCATTGTGGTAGTTGTGGCCGGTAAGAACGGGAGCGTAGTTGTGTAATTGTGTAGTATCAGCGAGTGAGTAAGTTGGTGAGTGAGTGAGTGAGTGAGTGAGTGAGTGAATGAGTGAGTGAGTGAACAGGAGTGTGGGCGGGCAATTTGTGGGTGATGGTGAGCGGCTGTGACAGCCTGGTTCCTGTTCTTGACTAGCAGGATTCAAGAAAGGATCAAAACGATTTGCCAAGGATTTACAGGCCAATCTTGCCATCGGCTTGGTATTTCTCGGCACGCTGTGTACATGGCGAACACATCGAGTTGAAATTGTGACCGAGACTGACCGACCGCCTTACGTCGAGTGAGTACATGCATGAAGGAGTTGAATTGCATGCAAAAGTTCCTCGAGGCATGCACTTTTCTAGCCAGAAGCCGAAAGCAAGAAAAAAAAATTAACTTTCCGAAACAGTCGGCAAAAAGACCGGTACAAAAGGACCTTGAGTGAATGGACAGTACGTCAACCATACAAGGGAGGCTAGGGATATGTAACTAGCTAGCGGTTAGCGTTTTGAGGCGCTGCTGTGGCGTTTTCTATTCCTCTTTCAATATATTTTTTGTATGTTCAGGTTGGCTCGGCGGCATTCTTTCCGCCGACATTTCCGTTTTATAATTTCCGATCTTTCTTTTATCAGAGAGAGGGGGGGGGGAGAGGGGGGCGTCGAAGCAGCAACAGCCCACTGATAGCAGGGGGGCATGAACAGGGCTGCCAGGCGCTGCGGAAGCGGCTCGGGTGATTGAACGACTGGCAGCCCACTACAGCGGGGGTGATGCGCTGAGACAGGTGAGCTTACAGCGGTTAGGCAGTCGCCTATAGGCACCGACCTACCCATAACCAGTACTCCGTATCCGTACTGTAGCCCGAAATAGCCGCTGAAAGTTTTCCTTGGCTCGCAAGCTCAGGGCCTTGGTTTTATTACGTGATGATTCTTGTTACGTCCCACCCATCCATTCATACTTCGTCTCAACTACAAACGAGCACCAACTGAACATTCTTTCATTGCCATAATCTTCACCATCGGCATCACCATCATCAAATTCTACTCAGTACACCATCACCACCATCGACATCATCACCTCCCCTACCGCACTACTCCCAACTAGGCCGAGGCGCCGCCCCTGCCGATTGCCTCTCTCTGTGGCGTCCACCATTGCTGCAGCCAGAGCTAAATTGGCATCCTCCTCAGTATTTCTCCGTCCTTGGCTGACCCGCTTCTTAGTATGCCCAGCACGCCACTGCCAGAGACATCCGACGACCACTCTTCTGGCCGTCTGTTCGGTTCGTCGCTTGCCATTCAAGCATACATACGGATACACGAGTCTCTTCCATTCCGATGCAAAAGGGTATGAGTGAGCCAAAAGGAAAACAACAATCGCGAACAAGAATCAACATGGCTTCAATCACAACCCTCCCAACCCCCCTTCATCCATACCAGTCAGCTCGCGCCAGCCCGTAGTTCTGTGGGCCGCAGGACTCGACGCCGCGCCATATCCCACCAGTAGAGAGCTTTCGTCAATGCAAAAACTGGCAACTCGACAAAGGGACCTCTCGCTGTCGAAACTCTTACCACTTTTACCGAGTTCTCAAATGCTCCTCGCTCCACTCACCTTGCCCCCGGTTGGCCTGGGCTCGTACCTGCGCGGTGGATCATCTCACAATTAGCTGAGCAGCCTCCTTGCGCTCCCTTTGTCCGACCTATGACCTCTGACCTCTGGCCCTGTCGGCATAACGGTCCAACCGAAACCCTCTTCGGACCCGGAACTCGCGCACCCAACTACCAGCATACCAGCGCACCACAGCTTACCCGCCTCGTCGCCCTATCAGTAATATGGCAATATGGTTCGGTTGACAACCCTGTCCATCATGGTGACGAACTCAGGCCCCATGGTTACATGGGGCGGGCTATGCGCACCATCCTTAGCTTGACCCTCGGCATTCTCGCGTCTTCTTTTATTGTATTTGCTTTTTTGCCTCGTCGCCTCAGTCGCCTCAGCTGGGCTGTCCGAAAAAGTGTGCAGGGCCAGCCTTCTCGGATCCCGCCTGTCCGTCGTGCTTGGAAACCTTGTCGCGCCTATTTCCCACCAGTTCCCTCTTCCAAGTGCGGCTTGCATAGGTACCAAGGATTTTGCTGATTTGTACTCCATACGTCCGCCGCTATTCCAAACCACATTCAACACCCCTTCTCGGACACTTTGCGTCAGCTAGCGTGGCGCAAATTCACACCATGTTACCCCATGCTCAACATCGTCATTCGTTGTCGGCCGACTTGCCCTCCAATCCAAGCCCCCAGCTCTCCTCCCCATCCATCCATCAGCTCTGCAAAAGTTCCTGGAAAACGTATGCCATCTCCAAGGCTCCGCATCTCCTCTGCCAACCCATTTCGCCTCATTGGCTGCTGGCCCGCTCCCTCGTCTCCCCTCCACATCTCTATCCTCCTACCCCATTGGGGTAGCTCGATTTATTATTTCTGCTACGCTCTGATCGCATTTGGCAGTTCCCCTTCTCTGGGCCATTATGCTCTGGTTTTAAAAAGACCCTTGCCGCCTCTTCGCCTGCCCGTTGATGAAACGACGTTGATCCCTTTCTCACCTTGTCCGACCTTGGCCTCTCTCCCAGTCTCAAGTAGTGGAGGGCTTTCGCCAAAGCTCAGCTCACACCATGGACGGGCTCAGGAAGATCCTCTCCCGCCAAAAGACAAACCAGTCCAACCAGTCTGTCGACCACGAAGGCGAACTTCAGGCCTTTCGCAAGCAGCACCGCTATGATCCCTTCCTCGGCGATGACAAGCTGCGCGCTGTTGATTCCGCTCTCGACTCGGGCAACGCAGAAAAGCTCCGCGATCTCGACAACAATCTGATCCAAGATGACTCGCCCTACCCAGAAGTCCGCGCCGCTGTACGTTCTGCCTGCGTCGCCGTTGCGGCTGGCTCCCGCCACGCATGAGTGAGACTAACATACTCTGATGTAGGTACCCAACACCGACGAGGACATGCCCGTTGACACCATCCGTGCCTGGGTCATTGGCGGGATTCTCTGCACCATCGTTTCTGCATGCAACGTTCTCCTCGCGTTGCGCCGCACACCGATCTCTATCAGCTCTACCGTCGTTCAGTTGGTCGCCTATCCGTATGTCACCTGCACACTTCCTCGAAATCACCAATCCTGGTACCCAAAACAACGCTGACAATGGCCTAGTATTGGCTGCTTCTGGGCTCGATTCATGCCCGAGAAAAGCTTCCGTCTCTTTGGCCGCAACTGTGAGCTCAACCCAGGCCCTTTCAATGTCAAAGAGCACACAATTATCACCATGATGACGGCCGCCGGCTCCGCGATCAGCTATGCCTTTGACATCCTTCTTGCGCAGGAGGTATTCTATGACCAGCACTTCAAGTAAGTATTATTGCAGCTTTTTTGCCAAAGCAGCCTCCTAACTCGCTCAAAGATGGGGCTTCCAGATTTTGCTCGTCCTCTCCACACAGGCCATGGGCTTTGGCATCGCCGGCATTGCCCGGCGTTTTCTCATCTACCCGTCATCTATGGTCTGGCCGGCGACCCTCGTCACCTGCGCCGTCATGTACTCTCTGCACAACCATCAGGCTGCCGACCCATCTACCACGAATGGCTGGAAGATTGGTCGCTATGCCTTCTTCCTCGCTGTTTCTGGCGGCACCTTTATCTGGGAGTGGGTTCCCCAGGTATTTGCCCAGATGTTTCAGTTCTTCAACTTTGCCTGCTGGATTGCTCCCAACGATGTCATTGTCAACCAGCTTTTTGGCGCTCAGTCTGGGCTTGGACTGATCCCCATTTCCTTTGATTGGAGCATTATCAGCGCCTTTTTCAACAGTCCGTTGCAGGCGCCAGCCTTTTCCCTCGTCAACATTGCCCTCGGACTGATTCTTGTGACGATTGCTGCATCTGGACTCTCATGGGCAGGCCCAGAGTTTTACCGCTACCTGCCGATTAGCGCCAACACAAATTTTGACCACTTTGCGAAGCCGTATAACACGTCTCGCATTCTCACGCCTGATTTCACCATGAACGAGACGGCCTACAAGGAGTACTCGCCAATTATTATCTCCCCCACGTTTACTCTGTCCTACGGCATGTCTTTTGCCGCCCTCATCTCGACCTTGGTCCACGTCGCCCTCTTCTATGGCCCGGACATCTGGCGTCGTAGCCGCGACATGCGCTCCGAGGAGCCCGACGTTCACCTGAAGCTGATGCGCAAGTACAAAGAGGCCCCCGAGTGGTGGTTCCTTGCCATCTTCGCCATGAGTTTTGCCTTTGGCATGATTGCCTCCCAAGTCTGGCCCACGCACCTCCCCTGGTGGGCCTTCATCATCTGCATTGCTCTGGGCGCCGTCTTCTTCATCCCAGTCGGCACGGTGCAGGCCATCACTAACCAACAGACCGGCCTCAACGTCATCACCGAGCTGGTTGTCGGTTTTATGCTGCCGGGACGGCCCATTGCCATGATGATGTTCAAGTGCTGGGGCTACATGATCATTTTCTACGGTCTCAACTACATTTCTGACATGAAGATTGGTCATTACATGAAGATCCCCCCTCGCTCCATGTTTGCCGCACAGGCTTTTGCTGTCATCTGGCTGTCTCTTGTGCAGGTGGCTACATACAACTTTTTGATCGGCAACATCAAGGGCATCTGCACCGAGGACCAAGCTCAGGGCCTCATCTGCCCGGCTGCACGCACCTTTTTCAACGCCAGTGTTATCTGGGGTGTGATTGGTCCGGCCAAGATGTTTGGTGCCGGTCAGCTCTTTTCGTGGCTCAACTGGTTCTGGCTCATCGGTGCCATCCTGCCCGTCATGCAGTACTTCATCACCCGGCGCTACCCCAAGAGCATCTTCCGCTACATGCTGACACCCGTCATCTTTGGCGCGGCCGGTCAGATTCCGCCCGCGACGCTCTACTACCTGTGGCAGTTTGTCACGGTCGGCCTCTTCTTCAACTGGTTCCTGCGCCGCCGCTACTTTGGCTGGTGGCAGCAGTACAACTACACGCTCTCGGGTGCCCTCGACATTGGCAACGCGCTCGCCAGCGTCGTCATTGCCCTCGCCCTGGGCCTGGGCAACGCCAACTTTCCCGATTGGTGGGGCAATACGGTGCCGTATTCCAACCTCGATGGATGGCACAATGCCACGACAAAGGTGTTTCAAAAGGGCCAGACGCCCTTGGGACCAGAAAAGTGGTGGTAGGTAGGTAGGGCATCGTGTTCGATTGGGCGTTGTCTCGGTGCGCAAAATATCTGAGGGAATGAGGAAACAAGGTGATGGTGACGAGTCAATAAACATTTTTGAGCTGGCATTTTTTTAAACAACGGCATTTTACTGGGTTCATTTCTTGGGTACATTGAAGCATACGAGCACGACGCTTGGGGGGAAATGAAAGTATAGACAGCGTCCTTGCAATTGTAGATGAAATACGTACATAATATACCACATTCCACGTCACGAGTTTCTCTTGAAACGTTTCTTGTCAGCAGTCAGGCTTCTTTTATTCGTCGTCCCATTTGAT
Source organism: Cordyceps javanica (assembly GCF_051103115.1). Taxonomy (NCBI): domain Eukaryota; kingdom Fungi; phylum Ascomycota; class Sordariomycetes; order Hypocreales; family Cordycipitaceae; genus Cordyceps; species Cordyceps javanica. The sequence continues at coordinate 3,593,645 of NC_139299.1, forward strand.
CTTGCTTTCATTAACCGACGTTTGCGCCGCGTTTTGGTGTAAATGGGCATTGTCCTTGAATTCATGACCTTGTCCTTGAATCAATGGGCCTTGTTCTTTGCATCAATTCCCTTGTCCCCGAATCAACGACCTTGTCCTGGACTCAATTACACTTTTTTTTTCCTTGACAAGAATTCTTGGTTTATTTTTAATTCAGGCCAGGGAACACTCTTGGCCTGTGGAGACAGTATAAAAGACGCCAATGCGAAAACCAAAAAAACGACCTCCCCCCGCCCTTCCCCTTCCCCCAGGGTGCTTTTACATTCTCGTCTCGGAATCCGTAAAGCAGGGATGAATGGAAAGAAAAAGTTAAGAGAAAAAAAAAGAACAGACAAAAAAAAAGAGAAAGTTGTAATTTTAGTACGGAGTACATTTCCGTTGCAAAGGGCGTCCCATGGATGCTCTTCTTTTATACGGTGCTGGTTTTCCTCGTTTTTCCTCGTTTTTCCTTTTTTCTTTTTTTTCTTCTTTTTCTTCCCTCTTTATTATATATTTTTTTCTTTTGTACGTCTTTTTTTACCGAAAGACTGGTGCCAAAAAGAAGCAGGCTTTTCCCTGGCCTTGTTGATTTCGGCGCATGCTCCAGAATGGGGCACCCTGAAGCTTGAAATTAACTAACTGGTGTAAGCGAGAAACAGAAAAAAAAAAAAAAAAGGAAAAGAAAAGAAAAGAAACAGAAACAGAAACATCTTTTTACGGAGTACTCAGACATGCATCATCGCTTGCATGTTCCCGGCATGTTTCTCTTTTGCTGGTCAAGGATTTCCTTCTGCTCCACGTGCGTCTGTTGGTGTGCTCTCGCTCCAAGTTACTTACTCTGTAGTCCTGCATTGGGTTTCTTTCCAGCTTCCAGTTTTCTTCCTCTTCCTGGCCCCCTCCCCTTTATATTATTGCCTACTTTGTATTGTCAAGTATTCAGAGTTATGCGTGACCAGAGTCCACGGGAGGCGACAAGGGCGGCGCCCGCCTACGGAGTGAGAGGGGGGGGGGGGGGGGGCGCATTGTTATGGATTCCCGTTTCCACAGATTTGGTCCTTGGTCCGCTCCCATATCTCCTCGCGCAACCGTTGATGCTCGATGCTTGATGCTTGTCAAAAAAATTTAAGAATAGGGGGTTGGTAGGTAGGTTGGTTGGTAGATAGGTAAGTAGGTAAGTAGGTAGGTAGGTATGCAAGCCAGTTTTTGTTGTCTTGTCCCGTCATTTCGCAACCAATAACACGCTTCCCCGCCACTCAAATGTGACTGGTGAGTATTGTATTACCTCGACCGTTGCTCCATCACCTGACTGGTACCGAGTAATAGTAGATCGCTTGCAACAGAACAAGGGCGGCCTTGTCCAGTAATGTTGCTGCCTTGCTTGCTCGCCGAACTAGTGACAGGGTTGCAGGATATTGTACTGGTATGTACTCCGTATACCAGTCGCCCCAGTGGTCAGTGGTCCCAAGCCGGGTGAGCAAGAGGGACGGGGAGCCGGGGGGTCGCGGTACCGGTCAGGCAGACGAGGCCCGCGGCGGAGAGGTGTTAGTTCATTGGCCCCGTTGCTGCTGTTGCTGTCGCTGGTGCTCCGTAACCTGTACTCCGTACTCAGTCCTCATGTTCCTGCTCCGTCGCTACTGGCGGCACCTTTGGTTTCTTGGCTTGGTCTTTTGGTCCGCCGCTCGGTGAGCGCAACACTCCTTGACCTCTTCCTCCTCAGGACATGGAATTCGCCTGTTTTGCCTGACTCGCGTCGTGTGAAAAGATGCTCTGAAAATCAGCTCGCGGCGTTGGGCCACCGCCACGTCGTTCTAGCGCAGTTGCCAATCGCTCCAACAATTGGAGCAGAACCGGTCGACCCCTTCGACGGGAGGGCTTTTCCCAGCTGGAGAGAGAAGAAAAAAGAAAGGCCCAAGTGGTGGGGGTTTGGACTGGCCGCTTTTACCAGTACTTTGGGCGGCAATCAGCCACGAGCCAGCCCCTGTTTATTAACGTTTTTGGTTCCTCGGCTTGCCCAAGCAACTTTCTTTTAGTGCTCTGAGCCTTTTTTTTTCGTCCTGTCATGGTCCAACCCCACCACCAGACGCCATCTTGTTAGTCTGCTCCCTTCCCACTGGTTGGATGTAAATCGGGAGAGGGCCGATCAGGGGTTTGCATCCCTTGCTGTTTCGCGTGGCCGAGAGAGGTCGGCAGGCGGTATTGCTTGCCAAGACGGGGGCCACCTGGTCTGGTTATTTTGTGCCTGGTCTGTCCCGCCTGTCCCTGGCCGTAATGTGTACCAGTAAAGTGCTTTTATTGCAGGAGCATGTAAACTTAGGAATCAAGTTCAAACTGCCGTCAACCGAGTGCGCTTTTTCTTTTTCTGTTTTCCCCCTTTTCCTCCTTTTGTTGTTCTACTCCCACGCGAGGGAGCATCAGCGTACGGTGGGAGTGAGTGTCGAGTCATCGTACGGATTACCATCGCAGTCATGTTACTGTGCAGCAGTCGGCCGGGCCAAGGGTAAGTTAGAGAGCCCCTCCGGTTCGACCGGCATGCAGAAACCGCTCAATGTGTGCCTGCAAGAGGACAATGACACTGTACCTTTCCCATGTACCCAGACGGTCCGGCAGATGTGGCCAGCCATCCAGCCCATGCCGGCCTGTCCAAATGTCGAGCGGATGGGCAACATCCGAGTTCTGGCGCGCGCATTAGTGATCGAGATTGTCTCCAAGTACGGAGTCCTGGGCCGCACTTGGACTCGGGCTCGGACAAACTACTGGTAGGCAACACTACTGGTAGATTTCGGTCCTGGTCAACCACGACCACGGGACAGGCGGCCCCAAACACCCAGACCCAGGGCATCTTGGTCAGGGACACGCAGGCAGGCAGGCAAGAGCGGCGACGCAGCTAGGTCGTGTTTGGAAGCCCAACTGACCCTACTTCAGCCCATCTCACATTCGAGAGGAACCTGCCCCGACGCTAGAAGACAAACCCCTGTCTCTCGGTGGTGCCCCTGCGCGGGTTGGCGGGCTCGCTGGAGGGGGAGACGGGAAGAGAAGGGAGAAACGGCGCTGAGCTGGGCTGGCAGGCTGGCTAAAAGTAGCTGGGTCCAGGAAAGATGGTGTGGGCAACTCGTCGTGTGCAATAAGAAATAAGAGCGACGGCGTTGGCATTGCCCTTGGACCCCCCCCGGGGGAGTAACTAGCTGAGTAGAGCGTCTTGTTGTTTTTCTTGATTAGTGGTGACTGTTGATTTTTCTCCTCCTCAATCATCGTCGGGTATACTCATCGAGTGTGTTGCTTTTTCTGTCACTGGCAAAATTGCTGCTGTGGTGACGACAAAGACGAAGACGGGCAAACGAAAGCTACATCCATCGAATCTCCCCCTCCTCCTCGTCCCTCGTTCCCTCCCCGCACCCAGAACCGAACCACCAACCTGCGCCGTCGCCCAAAAAAAAAGTTGGTTTGCAATACTTCCATCCACACCCCCGGCCACCACAAATCCGCCGAAACTGGCGACACATGTCCTCATAGTGCATTTATTTGAGGGGAAACAACCAAGCATTCTTTTTTTTTTCTCGCCCTCCCCTTCTCAAAGCTCCGGGCGGCCATCTCCGAGTCACACGATCAGCGCTACAGCGAATCAGCACTTGCAGTACTACGGGCCTTGGGACGCAGCAGCCAATCGACCGCCCGATACCAGGCAGAGACACACCGAATCTGGGCTGCAAACCACTGCACCGCCGCATAACGACGCCCGCCTCTCTCGCAGCAGCACTAATCTAATTCAGCCAAGGCCATCCGAGAATCCGAGACCGTTGCCCGCTTCAAGCTTCCCCTCACCCCCAGCCGCGCCGCCGTCGCCGTCGCCGCCGCCGTCTCTCGCCGAAATGGGTCTCTTCTCCCGCAAGGATAAGAGTCGTCGCGGGGATGCCTCCCTGCCCACCACACAATCCACCAACAGCTTCGCCTCTTCCACATCCCGCTCCGTCGTCAACAGAGCTTCTGCCGGAAGCATCACACCAGCAAGTCCTCTCTCGCCCTTGTCGCCCACCAAGCTCCCCAAGATGGATCTTCCGCGTCCCCCAGACCCCCAGCTTGACCCCGCCGGCTACCTTCGCAGTCTCGGCGCCGTTCGCCAACGTACCAAGATTGTCTTTGATAAGGTAATGGCCGATCGACTACAACATTTTGACGTTGACATGACCAAATTTCCCGACGTTGTCACTTTTGTCTCGGGCTTGATCAAGGTACGTACGCATGCCCTTGTCGTCTCGTGCAGTCCTTTCGAGCTCTGCCCAGCTCTGCCCAGCTCTGCCCAGCTCTGCCCAGCGCCAACCTTGCTGCTTTCAAATCTAATCTTCATCCTGCAGAGAGACTACGACGCGCCATTCACCACGATCCCCGGTCACGGCCGCTACCAGCACTTTTGCGTCGGCGGTCGCGATCGCATTGCTGACCTGCTATCCACCTGGCCTTCGACTGTGGACAATACGGAGCGTTGTCGTCGCCTCATTGATCTGTTTCTCATCAGCGTCCTGCTCGACGCCGGCGCCGGTACCTCTTGGAGCTACAAAAGCAATGAAAATGGCAAGGTCTACAGAAGATCCGAGGGTCTGGCCATTGCGAGCTTGGAAATGTTCAAAACGGTACGTTTCCACGTTTACCCCGCATGCCATGTACCCATTGGGCCGCACTGACACGATCAAAGGGTCTCTTCTCGGGCAACTCCAATAATAAGCACCAAGTCGACTTTCAGGGTCTCGCCAACCTGACAGTCGACCAATTGGCTGCCGGCCTGCAGTCCAAGCCTGGAAACGAGCTTGCCGGGTTGGACGGCCGTACGGAGCTGCTCCTCAAACTGTCCAACGCCCTCAAGAGCAAGGCTGAGTTCTTCGGCGAAACGGGCCGACCCGGAAATATGATTGATCACCTGCTCTCGCATCCTTCGACGCAAGCGTCGTCGATGCTCATCGTGCCGCTGCCCGTGCTGTGGAACGTGCTCATGTCCGGCCTGGCCCCCATCTGGCCCCAATCGCGCACATCCATCGACGGCGTCTCTCTCGGCGACGCCTGGCCCTGCAGCTCGATGCCCCAGGGCGGCGCCGCCTGGGAGTCCATCGTGCCGTTCCACAAGCTCACCCAGTGGCTGACGTACTCGCTCATGCAGCCCATGCAGTCGCTGCTCAACATGCACTTTGCCGGCACCGAGCTCCTGACCGGCCTGCCCGAGTACCGCAACGGCGGCCTCTTTGTCGACATTGGCGTCCTCACCCTGAAAAAGGATGACGCGGACCGCGGTCTCGAGAACTACTCAGACTACTGCCGCCGCACCGGCGTCAAGGGTGTCGAGGTTGCCCCCATGTTCGAGCCCAGCGACGACGTCATTGTCGAGTGGCGCGCCGCCACCGTCGGCCTCCTCGACCATCTGACCCTCGAGGTCAACAAGCATCTGAAAAGGGAGCTGGCCGGCAACGAGATGACACTGCCTCAGCTCTTGGAAGCCGGTAGCTGGAAGGTATGCATGACCCCTCTTCACCTCTTCACCACCCCATCCCCGCTCCCCTGCTGGCGCTTTACCCCTCAAGCCAAGACATCATCATGCAGCTCATATTGACAACTGTCTTAGGGTGGGCGTGAAATCGCCGAAATCAACCGGCCAAATACCAAGGAACCTCCCATCCTCATCGACAGCGACGGCACCGTCTTCTAGCAAGCCCATGGTCGGCTCTCTTTACAACACCACGGCCAGCCCTAGGAAATGCGGCGCGGCGCCTTGTATCAAGTCAATACCATATTATTTTTTGTCGACATTGAGATGGTCGAGGTCTACCTACAGTATCTCAAAGCCCATAAACGAATATGAAATACGAAAATGTAGCCCCTCAACCATCGCTTAGCGTAATGTTCTTTTTTTTATTCTTGATGTTTGTTTCCTTTCCTTCTTTTTTCGTCTTTTTGTCCCCTACCCCCCGCCTTCCGGGCCAGGGTTCCATCCATCGTTTGTTCGGATTGTCACGCCACTTCTTTTCCCCCGCTTCCCATCACCTGGCCATGTCTTGGGTCTGGAGGTACTTGGGTTTTTCTTGTTTTTCTTTTTAGGTCTTTTCACTTTATTAATGGTCGACAGCCATCTATATACGTGGGGTCAAGGGTTGATAGATACGAGGAGACGCGGGTTAACCTGGCTAGCACAGTCGAATTTACATACATATACTGGGTTGATGGTTTTCAGCACTCCCCAAGTGAGCTCCTTGTAATCTGCAATATAAGTGAAGTTGTACATTGTGTTTTTTTTTTAAAAAAAAAATCCCCATCTTCTTCGGCCATCCTTGGAGGCCTTCTTTTTGTTGTCCGTCTATGCTAGTATACAGAACACGCACATGCCATGTCTCATGCCACAAACCATCAACATGGCCTCCAGTATAATATTTACACAACGTCCCGAAACCGGGTTTTCAGGACGCCAAAGAGATGCAGCAGGCAGTCCACAAAATAAAGAAAAATGATCTTGACATCATCCCCCCCTATTTCTTGCCCTTGTATTTCCTGCTAAACTCGTCGCGCTCCTGCTGTTGACGCTTGTCCTCGAGCTTCTGCATGAGCTCCTTGCGGTTGCGCTCCGCCTTCTCCGCGTCCGTCGCCGCCATGCGGCCGCCGAAGCTGCCGAGCTGCTGCGACATGCCCTGCTTGGCGTCGTTGAGGCTGCTGTTGAGGCGCTCGGCGAGGCTCTGGGGCTTCGCGACCTCTTCGGCGGTTATCCGCGCGGCAGGACGGGCCGCGCCGCGGGGCGCCTCGTATCGAATACCCTTGGGGATGTGCGCGGGGATGGATGACAGGGCGGCCGCGGCCGCGGCCGGAGAGGACGCTGCCCTGGCGGCAGAGGCCGGGCTGGGAGGCGGGCCCATGAGAAGGCCGAACTTGCGGCGCAGGAGGGGGATCTCGAGAATCAATGTGGTGATGAGGGTTGCGCCGGCAAAGGAGAGACCCATGACATTGACGCCGGCAGTGAGGAAACTGGTGACGAGAAAACCAATGCCTCCAAGCGCCCAGGTCATGGGCTTCATCATCTTCTTCTGCGCTTCGGCCATGTATTTCTGGCCAATCTAAAACAGTTCAAACAGTGTCACATTAGCATAAAAAGACCAATAATCGGCCCGGGAGCAAGAAAAGAAACCAAGCGTTGAGCACGCGAGCCGTACCTGTAGCGTAAGAATCATGACACCCGTCGCAAGGGCAGGCAGAATGAAGAGAGGGTCACGGACAGTCAAGTCCGTGAACCACAGGAAGCCGGCCGACTCCATGCCGGGAACGGGCAGGTTCCCCATCTGGCGGACGAGCTTGAAGAGGCCAATCGTAAAGGGGAACTGGGCAACCAGCCAGAGCAGGTTCAGGTTGTTGACGCCGTACTCCTTCTTGAGCAGGTCGGCGAGGACCTTGGCCTGCTGCCGCTTCTCCATCCCGTTGACGCCCTCGCTCAGGGACTCCTTGGTGAGGCGGTTCATCTCGACGGCGCGGGGGTCGGCCTGCATGTGCGCGACGCGCCCGCCGTTGCGCATCTGCATGATGTGCGGGGCGAACATGATGGCGCGCAGCGCAAATGCCGACGCCACGATGCTCGCGCCCCAGCCCAGGCCCGCCGACGTGTGGATGGTCTCGAGCATCCACTGCATCACCGACGTCGGGCCCCATCCGTTGTCCAGGCCCAGCGCCTGCAGGTATCCGGGCTCGTCCGGCGACAGCTGGAGGATGTCCGCGGCGCTTAGGCTGCCGCTGCCGCTGTCGCCGCTGCCGCCTCCAAAGTCGCTCAGGTCGCTGCTTGCCAGGGGCGCCGCGGCCGCGTTGGCGGCCGGCTCTGTCAACGATGGCGTGGCCGAGATGTTGTCGGTGACGGCGTCGGTGGCGCTCGAGGCCGCATGCTGCTGTTCTTGCGTGGCGGCCGGCACGGCATGATTTGCCTCGCCAATGGCTTGCGGCTCGCTGGTCTTGCTGCTGCCGCCTCCCCAGCCCCAGAGGGAGAGATTGCGGCTGGCGGCGATGCTGCCCAGGGCCATTGGGGTGAGGCCTGCTCCGACAGGGAAGAGCCTGGCCCGCGTGCCATGCCCGGCAAGAATTGCGGCGTTGCGACGGCTCGGGATCGTTCGCGTCGCAAATGTACGGCCCTAAAGCAAGGTTAAGTAACGTATTAGGGGATATGGAGAGCTACTGAGATGTGAGGCTTCGCGAAGAGCCGTTGAGAAAAAGACATACCGTGAGTCGGCCAACTGATAAGCCGCTGGCCATTCCTGAAGGAACGGACCGGGCGATTCCTCTGCTGGGAATCATGGTGCGCCGGTGTGAAAAGGTTGAGGTGCGACTTTCATGAACAAGACAGGGTCCGTTGACGTGTGTAGGTAACTTTTTTCCTGCACCAACAGGCAGCCCGGATAAAGTTCGGGGGGTGACCGCCAGGGAACGGACTGGGCCGAGGGAACGTGGCAGGCAAAAATGTCGAGAAAATTTGGGTGGGATCTGGGAAAGAATGCTTTCTTGTTGATGATGAGACTGTGATTCTTTATTTTTATCTTTTTTTTGTATCTCTGTGTTCGAGTGCAAAGGCACTGTATAGACTTCCTTTGTATGTGTGGAATCCCCTCTAGCTGGCCCGTCCCATGTTCAACACCCTTTTCATGCGTGCTCCTGTTATAATGACAATGCCAATAAAATGACGAAATTCTAGCCTTTATGGTATCCGTTATATTACTCCAAACTCGAAACATCAGACAGCGAGATGCCCGGTGCTTGCCTCCGCTCCCGCGCCTCGACACCGGGTCCGATCGGGTGAGCTCGTCTCCGCGTCAGGGGAAAGACCTGCAGAGTAGCGCGTCAGTACGGCTCGCAAAACGATCGTGCCATCCCATTCAAAAGGGTGGCGGACAGCACCAAACTTCCCGTGACAGTCCGACCCGCGGCTTACCTTGGTGCCACCCCATCCTAGTCTAAACGCCGCCTCGTGGGCAAACAGCTCGCCAAAGCCCAGCATCATGCCGTTGATGAACGGCAGCAGGATGTTGATGGCCGTGCCGCGCAGCAGCGACCATATCGTGGGCGGCCTGTAGAGGATGACGGGCGAGCTGGACGTCGACGCCGGCGAGGTGGAGAGCTCGTCCCCGGGTGAGTACTGCTCGCTGTCGGAGCGCATCGTCACGCCAGACTCGGCGAGGGGGTTGGGCTGGTCGTCGAGCGACATGGAGAGCGTTATTTCTTGTCGTTTCGTGTGCTTGTTCCTGTCGGTTCCGCTGGCTGGCCTGGCACTCTAAAAGTATTGTTGAGCGCGGTTCGGAGCAAGCAGAGGCCGGCTGTTGAGGCGCCTGGGGAAGCTCTCCGAGATCCTTATGTAATAGTGGGCCTTGTGCACAAGATGTGCATAACTGGGAGTGATGAATTATGCATTGTTGGGTTAATTATTGCACCGCCAGAATCAAGGAAGAAGAGAAAAAAAGATAAAGCATGGAATCTCTGCATCAGTTTTCGAGTCGGTCTGCTGGTTCATGAATTTGACTCGCACATAAGCGCCGCATTTGCATCACACTCGCGGAATGGATCACCAGCCGTCCGACGCCAACTGTTGAGCGAGCCTTGCTGATATTGCGAACCTCTCACTCACAACTTTGCTCCCGTATTAATATGACGCGGAATTTATTCACCAATAGAGCTCGTATGCCTGATCATGCCGAGGTCCACTACTTCTCGGCACATAGATTTGGAAGCCGATCATCCACGCATCGCCATTCTCACTATATTTGTGAGGCTACGGGTGGTCCACTCCTTGCAACTGGTGTTAAGCCGTTGTTGAGGAATGGCAAGATAGGTAAGATTCACACATAACCGTTGGGGCATATGTTTTTAAGAAGTTAATATAGAGTCCGCTTGAAATGTTGTCGGAGATATTTCAGCAAAACACCTCCCAGTATATATACCCCTTGGCCTGCCGAGCACACAGATGGGCATGTCCAGCCAGTAGCAAACATCTTGGAGCGACTCACCCTTTGATACATATTTACATTAAACTGGTTTATCCAAGATGCCGGACACTTTGAGTTTGCACAACAAAGTCGCCATCGTGACTGGCTCCGGCCGTGAGAATGGCATCGGTGCCGGAATTGCCCTCGCCCTCGCTCGTAACGGCGCTTCCGTCATCGTCCACTACGTTTCGGACTCGGTCAAGGATCGTGCTGCTCAAGTTTGCGAGACTTTGCGTGCAGCTGGAGGTCAAGCTATCGCAGTGCAGGCGGCTCTAGACACAATCGCCGGCGCCAAGCACCTTGTCGGTGAGACCATTAAAGGATTCAACACAGACCACATTGATATATTGGGTAATAAGGGGCCAGCTCCCCCAACCCTTTCCAACATTGGATCCTCACTAATCGTGCCGCGCAAGTCAACAATGCTGGAGTGGCCTACTTTTGCCCTATTACGGAGGGACTGAACCTGAAGCAGCTATCGGATGTATTCCAAATCAACGTGCTCGGTCCGTTTTACATGGTCCACGCAGTTCTCCCACACATGCCCCGCGGCGGTCGCATCATCAACATCAGCTCGACGAACTCCAAGAGAGGCAATGTCAACATTTCGACGTACGCGGCGTCCAAAGCTGCCTTGGACAGCCTAACTTGGACTTGGGCCGGTGAGGTATGCGCGGTTTTCCTGTCCGCTTCTCCGCGCAATTTGAGCGTCTAGAAGAGAAATATGGTTTTCCATCTCATACACTGACAACACACGCAGCTAGGCCAGAGCAGAGGCATCACAGTCAACTCCATCGCTCCCGGTCCCGTCCTGACCGACCTCTACCCCAAAGGCCACGAAAAGGCACTCACGGAGACTGAAATCGCCTTGACGCGGGCAGAAAATCGAGCCGGGACGCCGGCTGATATAGGCGACGCCGTTTTGCTTCTGGTTAATGAAAAGTCGAGATGGATCACGGGCCAGTACATTTCCGTCAGTGGCGGAGTTACGTATTGAAGCGGGCGGAGCTGAAAGCCTTGCTGGGGTGCGCGACCATCGATCTCAGCCGCAGCGTGGCGGTCGCGAAACAATTAAAAGTTAAAGCAGAATCAGCCAGTTGAGCCTTACCTCTGGCCATTTTAGCCCCCGGCACTATTGACGCCATGCAAAGCCCCCTGTGTCATGCCACCACCCATGTAAAGAGCTTGCGAAACTGGTTGATAATCATGATAAAAGGTGGCAGAGCTTCCATATTTCTGAGGGGGCAAGTTCACAATATATGAGCTTTTTATCCCAGTAGACAAAAACTTAAAACCTGCTGCTGAGCGAAGAATGGCGTCTCCAGCATCCGGCGTCGAGCCGCTGGAGATATTCGATGCAAGACAAGCTCTGCGCATTGGCGCCTACAACGAAGCTCGAGCCGCCCTCGATCGCCTCCCGCAGCCCTCAACCGCAACAGAAGATGCAATTCTCTTGCGTCTAGAAATATCCAACGCTCAGGGTGACTATCTAGACCTCAAAGAAGACACCGCTTGTCTGCTCAAGAACGAAACCAAATTGCCGCCGGTGATGCTCGACCTGGTCAGGCTCGTGGAAACGCGGTGTAGGATGATGACGGACATGGCCATGTCCGATTACCTGGCATCCAGTATCGCGACCTGGGACCAAACCTTGAAAAAGGCTGATTTAAACATATGCGATAAGACGACAGTATGAAGCTCTTGCTGCATCGAATCAGCATCCACTGCTAATCCAAGCCAGCTATTTCTCGAAGCCGAGTTCCACCGTGGCATGCACGCCTGTGTACATTTCATCTACAATTCAAAAGAAGCCGCCAACCGGCCCCGCGATACCAACTTCGGCATCGAACATCTTTCCGACTACCCCCTGCCTCTGCTGCGAAAGGATGCGGCGGTACGCCTGACGACAGTTGTCCGGCGGCTCTTGCAACAGGCGAATCCCCACGCTGCCTTGAGCATCTTCAACGTGCTCATCGGATGGTATGCGCTGGACGAGGTGGATTCAAAAGAGCTACTTGGAGAGATTCTCAGCCATGGTGTACCCGACAGTCTTCTGGCCGCGCGCGTGTATATTCAAAACGCCACCTCGATAGCCCATAGAGAGACGTTCGAGATCGCAAACATTCTCATCAGCGAAGCCAAGAACGCAGTCGCGTTTCTCGGTCAGAGCGAGTACGCCAACGAGCTGCGTCTCATTGAGGCAAAAATGGCATTCGTCGCGCTGGGCGGCCTTGATGCGCTCTCGGGGCCCTTGGCGTCTGCCGTCATCGAGGGCGAGTACGTGGCCATGATCCGCGACTTTATGCTCGCCGCGCATTACAACCTCGCTGCCAAGGCCGTGACCGAGTACATGGCCTGTATCGATCATATCCGCAAACCCACCCGCGTCGACGAGATCCTCGCGCTCTCGGACTTGCTCGGCGCCACAAGCGGCAACAGTGCATACATGTGGACGACGCGCCTCATCGCCCTCGGCAGCGCGCCGCTCCAGGGCCAGATCGCTCTGGGGCGCCAAAGCGTGTGGTGCCAGACGTACTTGGAGCAGTACTCCGATTCGGGCGCGTGGGAGGTCGCGCGACGGTACGCGCTCTACTACAGCATGTATTATCACAAAATCGGAGACTGGACGCAGCAGCTCTACTGGTGCATGGCGGCGGAGGACTTGGAGGGGCGAATCACCAACGACGCGGAAACGAGAATGTCAGGCATGTACCACACGTTTACCGTCATGGTCCAAAGGCTGCAGAATCTGCAAGCCGAGGACAAAGAGTATGAGCTCGAAGAGGTGCAGCAGTTTGGCATTGACGGCTTCGAAGCCTGCGAAGAAGCTGGTTTCAAGGATCTGGCGCACAAGTTTCTAGACAAGCTGTCACATATTGGCATCGTGCCCGAGGCGCTTCTAGGTGCATCACAAGATAATGTGGCACTGGCTGTGATACCGTTGGGGGAACCGCAAAACTTGGATGCCAACGAGCTACTCGCCATGTATATCAAACAGCGTGATTTGTTGGACCGCTTACTTGACTACGAGTGCATAGATCAGGCTTTCGAGCTTCACGACCAGCTCAATGCCTATCTGAAGCCGATATTCGAAGTACTCCGTCACGGCACGAGTCTAAAGCTTCATTCTGGGGACTACGCATCCGTCCAGAATGCGATGGACGTGAGACTCGCAAAGGGTGTGCTACGGGTAGGCACAGCCACCCACGACCACCGCGGCAGAGCGCTCGCCATTGCCAGCGCGGCAGCGGCTCGATGCGAAGAGATTGGCCAGCTGGAGACCCAGCGCGAAGCCCTTTTGGTGGCCGCGCAGTGCGTCGTCAAGATGAAGGAGCCCAACTGGGGCAGGGTGGTCGTTGACCTGCTGCGTCGGGCAGATGACTGCATGGACACGTCGCGCAAGCATGTGACGGCCACCTCCAGGCTCGACTCCCTGGACCAGAAGCAGCGCCTGGTCGCCAGCTACGGGCGCAGCGACGTGTACGTGTTTGGGTACATGATCATGACGGCGCTCAAGGACTCGAGCGACCCCCTGGCCGTGATGCGGCCCGAGGACAAGGTCTCGGCCAACGATGTCTGGGAGTGGATGCAGCGCGGCAAGGGCAGGAGCGTGATTGACTTGATCGACGCCGGAGACGCCGCGGGGCCGGACAATACGCCGTCGGCCGCCAGCGGCGGCGGCGGCGGCTCGGACGATGCGACGGGCGACGCATCCCTCGCCGCCCAAAAGTTCGACATTGGCATCTCTCTGCACGACGTCCAGTCCATGGCAAGCGACTACGCCATGAGCAAAGCGACGAGCTCCTCCTCGATGGTCATGGTGGATTGGTTCCTGACCAGCTCCCACATTGACATGATCATCATTGACGCCGCGGGCCAGGTGCACGTTGAGATTCTCGACTTCACCTTGGAAAACGCAATGAAGAGCCTGATGCGTCAGCCATTCACCCTGCGCGGCATCAGTGACGTCAAAGCGTGGAGAGAGACGTATCTCGGGCAGTCCGAGTTCCTCGACGATCTCTTGACAATGGAGGCGCTCGCCGAGCTGGACTGGCTGGTCGAGCCGCTCGAGAAGCACAGCAAGCCGGGCGACCTCCTGGTCTTCTGTCCCTCTGGCGCGATGCACGGGCTGCCCTTGCACGGGCTGTCCGTCGCCGGCGAGCTCCTGGTCGAGCGCAACCCGATTGTCTACACGAGCTCGCTCTCGCTGCTCTTCAACTGCTACAAGAACGCCAGCAAGCGCGACACGGCCGTGCCGTCCTCCTCCGCCGTGTTTGGCGTATACGGCAAGGCGGGGCAAAACGGCGGCGTCGCCAAGTCCAACGAGGAGCAGCGAGTCGAAGCGACTCTGGAGTCTGTCTCGTCGCTTCTAAACACAACAGTCAAGTACGACATCTCGCCCGGTACATTCATCCGAGGGTGCAAAGACCAGCACATTATCCACTACCATGGGCACGCCATCCTCGGAAAGACAAAGCAGTCGCGCTTCGGCCAGTCCCTCCTACTCTCCAACTCGTCATCTGATACGGAGGGCCTGCTACAGTGGGACGACGCCATCGACGACGCCCTGTTGTTGTCCGGGAGTGGCGACGATGGCGACGGACAGCTCGGGCCGGCGTCCCCCTCGGCCCGTCTCAGCGCTCGCGACATGATTTCACAGCTCAAGCTGTCCTCGGCGCACGTCACACTCATGGCGTGCAACTCGGCCTCCCAGGAGTTCTCCGCCGGCGACGAGCCGCAGGGCATGATCCCCGTGCTGCTGCTCTGCGGCGCGACGTCGGTTCTCGGCACGCTATGGCCGATCCTCAGCGCTGACGGGCGCGCCTTTTCGGAGACGTTTTACGCGGCCTTTGGGAGCGCCGGGTCCGTGGTCAACCTCGCGCGCGCGGTGCAGCAGAGCGTGCTGTCGATGAAAGCGAGGCGGCCAGAGCCGATCCATTGGGCAGGCTTTGTGCTGCACGGGGCCTGGTTTCATAAATGCTAAAGTTTTTATGCTAGTTCTAAGCTTTCTTCTTCTTCTTCTGATAATTAGTCAGCTCTATTGATCTTTTTTTTTCCCGGCTTTCCAATGTATTTGATCTCTCTTTTTTTTCATCAGCCTACTGAAAGGCCGTGAACCCGGACAGCTCCACGCCACGGAGATCCGGGTCGCCATCCAGAGCAGCGTCGGCCTCGCCAATCGGCAGCGTCGGGTCGATGATCCGGGTGCCCGAGCTCCCCTTGAGCGGGCGCAGCAGGTACTTGCGCGGGTCGGCGCTGAAGCCGACCTTGGTCTTGATGGAGACGTCCATGGTGAACCTGCCGTCGTGGCGCACGAGCAGCGCGAGCCGGAAATGCTCCCAGATGCCGTCCTGCTGCACGTCGTCCTCCTCGAGCGTCCACTGGACCTGGCAGAGGACGGGGCGGCCCGAGGCCGTGCCGCGCACGCGCCGCTGCGCGTGCCGCGTGTAGGAGACGGACCGCTGCGCCGACGACTGCACGGCCAGGCCCGCGGCGGCGGGCGCGCCGAGGCCGCCGGTGCTCAGCCCGGCGCCGACCCGGCGCTCGACCAACTTGGCCGACGGCGCGTCACTCCACCGCTCCGGCCAATACTTGAGCACGCTGAGGGACGAGGTGTCGCCGCCGGCGAGCGGCCGCAGGCGCGCGAGGATGCTGGCGGACTTGAAGCGGTGCCGGTTGCCCGGCGGCCCGCCCAGCTCGAACCGCAGCACGAGGAGGGCGGCGGACGCGGTCGCGTAGTGACCGAAGCGGGAGAGGGACAGCGCGCACGTCACGGAGCCTGGGCCAGCGTCGCGAAATTTCGGTTAGCGAGCGAAGCGAGTCGACAAAAGCCGGCGGTCCAGCTCGGCGGGGCAAAGGGCTACTGACTTTGCCCAATCTCTTCGCTAGATATCACGGCGGCATCGTATTGGAAGTCTTCATCTCCCAGGTATTCATCATCGTCTTGCAGGAGCGGGATTTTGACAGCCTCATCGGCTGCGAAAGTGGTGGCATCCATACCGTGCGCGAGCCTCTCGACGAAAGCTTCAAATTGGAGCGGGCAATCGCATAGTTTGTACGAGTCAGCCTTTAAATCAGCCCGGCGCCACAGCTGCGACTATTGATACACGTGATACATGTGATGCAGGTTGCCTTGAGAGTTGGCGAGTGGGCTTGTATAGTGCTCGTTATCGAATTAGCCGGGTTGTGATGAAAGGAGATGCTGTATTTCACCCACGTTTTCCTTTTTTCCTTCATTGGCACGGACGGCTTGACTGCATGGCACCAAGCTGCATCTTGAGTCGCCCGTGCACATGGGGTGTTACTACCAGTACATACATTAACTAGCTAGTACCAAAACATGCCGGGATCTGAGCCATTCAGCTTCTTCTCTTTGTTCAATGCAGCGAGCAGCGTCTTCACTCTGACAACAACCGCCTTGCCGTACTCGGGACCTGGTGGCGGCATGGCTACGCGCAGGTCCATGCGCAGCCAGACAGGACGACGCTCCAGTGTGGCCGCATCAACGGCTTTGCGCATCGCCTCGTAGTCGCCGTCATCGTAGCCGCCGCCCAGGATGATGGCCACGGCCCCGTCGGTGATGTTGCCCGTACCGACGCTGCTCGGCACCGTCTCTGGCGCGCTTCCCGCGAGGACCAGCGGCAGGTCCTTGGCACCAGCCTCGGGCGTCTTGACAAAGTGTACCACTGCCGTTCGGATTAACTCGGGTCGTGGATAAAACGAGGACTAGGCGGTCCCGGCGAGATGGAAAGGCATACATTCATATTCCGGCTTGAGTCCGGTAGCGACGGCCTCGCCTATAGTCTCCCGCCTGCCGCAGACAATGACAGGTGTCGCATTGGCTGCCATGGATGAGGCTGAAAAGGCGCGTGATGCGTGAATCGGAGCTGCAGTACGGCAAAGGGCGAAGAACGGTCGCGAGAGAACGGTGAAGCTGCGACTTTGACAGAGTAGCCTAGACTTGATCATATTTTCTTTTACCTCATTGCGATTGGAGTCTATGCAGGAACTAAACACTACTCATAGTTTACGTTCCAAGCTAAATGCTGTGACTAATAGCGGCCGGTCGCTGAGTGGCGCGCGCCGTCACCAACAGGTTATTGCTACACCTTTGACTTATTCGATCGGGACGGGGGCCGATGTACATTTCCAATTTTTTAACGGGCTTTATTAATCAGTCTCTGTCTGTGGGCCGAAAGGTTCTATCTGCGAGGAAGTCTGAGGTTTGCCCGGATACGAGCGAGCAGCTCTTCGCGCGTATCTCTTGGCTGGGGAAACAGGTTGCGCTGTATTCCATGGTCAGTACTCCGTACCCAAGCGGCTACGGATGGGATGGGATGGGTTGCAACTCACAGCCTCTAGCCATCTCCGCATCTCGTCCCTCGTCCACGTCTCCGGGTCTCCCTTGGGGTCCGGGTCGGCGGGAAACAAGTCACCGGCGAGCATCCACGCCGTGGCAGCAGCCACTACACCTCCAAAGGCTACCCAGGGTATGTTTGTCAGGTTTTGTGAGGACTCGAGCGACGGGGGCGCCGTTCGTAACGTACCAAGGACCATGTTCTGTGCTGGGACATTAGCGTGAGGCTCTCTCCACACCCGCTGGCCGCATGGGCAAAAGCATCTTACCTTTGACTTGAGCGTGTTGTCTAGCAGAGTGGGCATCTTGATGTCGGTAAAAGGAGGGTATTGGATGGTGTATGTAAAACGTTGAAAGAACAGAGGGCCAGATTCAAGAAGCTCGCTTTGGTACAAGTAAGTCATGTAGCTACTACGTACGTCAGTGACTGCGTGGCCCGTACAAGCCGTGGCGGGCCGAGGCAACACCAAGACGTAGCAACAGAAGTAATGGACAAATGAGCTCCCCTTGAGCTTGAATAGACCACGTCCGACTCGGCTCCTTTGTTTTTTTCTTTCGGTTTTCTTCTGGTATAAAATATCTGGTCAGGGTTGTACTTTAAGCGCGTCAACAACATCGCTTCACCTCACACAAGCGGAGCCACTAGGCAAGAGACAGTGCACCATCTTCCGAGGCAAGATACTGAGACTGGTCACGATAAATTAACGATGCAAGATAAGCAGCGAGTCGCCCTACTCCATCATAATCTCACATCTTTCAGTTCGATGAACTGAATTGGGGGGAAATGCTGCAGTTCTGGAGCGCTAGAGCCCGGGAGTACTACATTGGCAGCCGTATCATCAGCCCCTACTTGAATAAAGCTTCGATGTGCCTTCTGAGCGTCCGCTTCATAAGCCAATGACCTACGCGGAAGTATTTTTTGTCAGCAAGGACAGCCTCGCAGCCAGGTTCTCGGCGGTTGTTTAGACTGGTACGTATCCATTTCGTAGTATTAAGTGCATGTTCACTAAAACAATATGTATGAGTATCAGATCCCCAGAGCTGGTAGCAGGGCCATCGATTTGTCGCCTTGTCTCAATTTATACAGGCGGACTGGTTGTGTTCGCGAGAGAGTCAAAACATACATTAGTTCTCTTGCCAACTTTCATCACGTCTCATCTGTTTGGCTCTGCAGCGGGTACCTAGATCGCCCAACCAATTCATGTGAGGTAACCCCCCTGCTGGGCAGCTCTCTTCCTACATCAACGCCAAATTTTTGAAATCGCCGCCGCCGCCGCCGCCGCCGACGGTTTGACGGTTTCGAAAGGGCCCATTTGGTGGTGGCTGGTACCCAGAGCTCTTTAGCCTACCCACAGGAAGGGATTTAGAGAGTTCACCTTGCTCGCATTCTACCTTGTGTCAGTAGGAGCGTCATCTGCTACGTCGACGACAGCGTTTTTTTCGGGTTTCTCAAGATAAATTCGACGTCATCTGCTACGATATGGCAACGGCCAAAAAAAAAGAGACTTGTTCCTGTCGTGCTTGAAGCCAAAGTGACTGCCAGTTGACAGGGACGCCATCTCAGCGATATATAGTTTTGGACGTTCAAGTGTCACAATACCTGGATGCCACCAAGCTCTGCAAAACCACTCGATAACTCCCCGACTCCTTGCCAGTAACCAGAGGAGCCGGATTTGGCATCTAACGGGATACCAGAGTTCGGTGCTATTCTTTCACGCACAACTCGCCGCCTAGCACAGTCTGCAATAAGTCGTCGTTCTTCCACATCTCGAGCGCGTTCGCTTTCCAATTCTCCCACTCTTCTTCCTCTGACCCTTGCTTCTCTTGACTGATATCATGACTGCAAGTGAGTGCCCGCTTAAGTCCCATGAAAAGGCAAGCAAAGGTCTTCTTATTTTCCTGCGATACCCCGCCTGGCCCAAGTGCAAATAGCAATCTCTGGACCTTGCGCCCATTCAACACGCAGCGAGCGAGATCGTCGCGGCCTCTCTCACGGAACGCATTGGCCAAAAAAAGCTCTTCCTTTGCGAGCTCGTTGGAGCCGTCGTAAAATGCCGCGACTGGCCACATCATGCACGGCGAGGAAAAGGCCACTTCTTTCGAGGCGGTGCTGCACCACTCCCAGTCGATGATGCCTATAATCTCGAACTTGTCATTGACCAGAATATGATCGCCCTTATCATCCGCATGCTTCAAAAAGAATTTTTCTCTGCCACTGTTGTCCAAAGTTTTACCTAGATTTGCGAATTGCTCCCAGACCCTGTCGAGAACGTCGAGTCTGAATCGATGTGCTAAAAATACGTCTGTCGCGTTCTCGACTGTCCCGATTTCCCCATCTGCGATCATTTTGAGGAAGATCTCTATGAGGGTGCCAAGAGCCACCCTTGAGGAGCGAAAGGGTCCCGGTGGCATCTTATCAACGCCATAGCGGAACGTAGAGTGCTGTGCCAGACCATGGACCCGTATTGGGGACTTTACAGCTGGTCCCAGCATCGCCTCACCTCCCATTGGCCCCGCCGTGGTAATGAGCGATCCAAGCTGATCAAAGGGATGCTTCTCAAGCTCGAGCATGATATCCGCAAGTTGTTGCACTACCTTCTCCCTCTGTGTGGTTGATGCGGCTTGCCAGTCCAGAGGATTGCCATGCAGCTTCTCCATCAGAATATAGCCTATCCCGATCGTATTTGCTGGATCAGACTCGCACGCCCAATCAAAAATCCGAGGCGAGGGAACACGAGTGTGACACTCTAGAAACTCCATGGTTGCGGCCTCACTTTGCAGCACATAGTCGCGTACCTCACGCGGAGGTGATATGGGACTAGACAGCCTGAATCGTGCGAGCCACACCACACCATCTTCGAAGATGACCTCCGCATGACAGTTCTGGCCGCCCATCATGGCGGAAATCTTCCCCGGCGACAAGTCGATTGCGCATGGCACGTACTCGCCACTACGCACTTGTGACGCACGCGCACACAGCTTTGCACCGTCAATCTTCTGGCACAGCTCGCCTAAGCGTCGAGCTTCCGCAGCAGCATATTGAGCACTATAATCATTCCAATTTGTCTGGAATTATTGTCAATGAATGAATTTCCTTGGATTAAGTCAGGAAGATAGAAAGTAGTTACCTCTGGTCTTGGACATTTATGCCATTGACCTTGCAAATGCACACGGCAAAGGTGCTTGTCGCAGAGCAAGCAATCTCCAGCTCGTTGGACGGCGGGGAGTTGACAATTATCTATACTACACGGCCACAAGGCAGGCATATCGGCTTGTTGGATAAAAAACTGATAGATGCCCTGCAAGAGAACTGAGGTGTATATCATAAACCACAGTAGAGCTAGGCAGACCGGGTGATATACGAAAGTTGGGTGGCGGCCTAAGGCCCCTAACGAATCTGGTCCGTTCTTTAGATGCTTCACCCACATCCAAGCGGTAGCCTTGTTGCACTTGCCTAATCTATTGACTTTTTGAGCATTAGCGCACGGAGGAAGGCTGGACGGTTCAGCCTCACTACGAAACGATGCTGCCTCCAGACAAGGGCAAATCAGGACGAGGCTCGCATGTCTCCCCCGCTAATACGGTTCGTATGTCGCCGACATCTGTACATGAGAGCGACGGCTGGAGGTGGTGATTTCTTTGACTTCCAAGCAGTGCCTTGAAAAGCCAAACACTTTTTGACAAAAACGACCCCCCCCCTCAGTCCTTTACTTCTCTACACAAACATGGCTATGAAACTCGCCCTAACATCTGCCGCGCTGTGTGTCGGCCTGTGTCTGGCCGCCGACGCCGTGCCCTGCCCCTCCGGCTACAAGCCCGGCGACCGGTGGTGCCAGACGGCGGGCGCCGCAAGCGACGTCATGTACTGCAACAGCCAGCAGGCCGGGGAGGCCATCTCGCACTGCCCCGGGCGGTGCGTGGGCAGCCCGCACGGCGGTCACGGCGTGACGTGCGAGTACTCGGGCTGGGACGACCGCTGCGACAAGAACCCGAGCTACAACGTCTGGTGCGACCGGGAGGGCGGGCCGAGCGGCATCCGGGTGTGCACCGCCGACGGGCGCTTCCCCGTCACGGGCTTCTGCGACGGCATATGCCGGAGCAACGGCGGGCACGCCGTGTGCCTCCCCGAGGGCTGGGACGACGCCTGCCCGGGCCACGCGCAGGAGGGCCGGTCGTACTGCGACGTGGAGGCGGGGCCGGGCAAGATTCGCAAGTGCGAGAATGGCCGGTTCGTGGTCCAGGAGACGTGCGCGGATATATGCGATGCCAACTACGGCTACGCGATGTGCCTGACCAAGATTCATTGAGCCGTCATGAGGGCGAGGAAGATGACATGGTGGCGTGCCTCTGGCCGCTCACTGGCACAGGGAGCAGTGTGGTGGCGGAAAATGATGCCATGGCAAGTGGATGGACACAATGTATTGAATCAAGTTTAATTGGGATTGACTGTTCACATGAAAACTTGACAATCTAAAGCGAATTTGAGATTCTATCGGGGACAGCTTTTTGGCAGAGTGAACTCATGTATGGGTAAAACAGCACACCTGCCAGCACCAAATTGTAGAGAAGAAGGAGACAAATTATCTCAGGCTCTTCTTCATACAGGTCAACCCTTTCTTCAATCTGAAATTAATTTCCCTTACAATAGACAAGAAAAATGCCTTGATCAGGGCAGTCTGATCAAGAATAGGGTAAGTGTGGCGCACCACTGTCGACCAGCCACTCAAGCGCTCAGCCACCGCAGTAGCTTGCAAAACCGAGAAAGTGGCCCGTGCGCTACACCCCGCGAGTGGTCTGCGCACAAAAAATATTATCTGCCAAAAATCCAGCTGAATCTGCTCTGTTCACAAGTTTCCATTGTAATCTTTGTCGATCCAACAACACAACAATCCGCCAAAATGCCTCGCGAAGTCGCCGATATCAAGAAGGTACGTCTCGAATTCAGGTTGCGTTTGACGCAATCAATGATGTCTTTTTTTTATCCGACAGCTTCTAACTTGTGTGTGTTTTGCGATTTTAGTTCATCGAGATCTGCCGTCGGAAGGACGCTTCCTGTACGTTTTTTTTTTATTCAGCACGCGAAGAGTGTCGAATTGTCTTGCGTCCCTGGTTCCGCGGCGACGAGACAAGTCGAATAAGCGAGGGCGGAGACTTTGATCGGGGGAATGCACAAATTTGCTAACGACGAGGACGAAATAGCCGCGCGCATCAAGAAGAACAAGAAGGCCCAGAACATCAAGTTCAAGGTCCGCTGCCAGAAGCACCTGTACACCCTGGTGCTCAAGGACACGGAGAAGGCCGAGAAGCTGAAGCAGTCTCTCCCTCCCAGTACGCGACGCCCCCCCCTCCCGCGCGATGTGATTTCCTGCGTGTAATTTTTGGAATACCAGTCGCACGCTACTCCTGCGTCAGCCGCCGACGAGGCATTCCAAAACTCGAGGATCAATCGCCCCCTCCCCCTCTCCCGCGGCCAGTCTTTACTAACTGACCACATCAGACCTCTCGATCACCGACGTCTCCAAGAAGAGCACCAACTAAAGTCGGCACCTCGAATAACAAAAACACCAAGAAAATGAGAAATTAACGGGAAAACCTTCTTTTTGGACTCGATGGTAGAAGAAAGAAAAGGAGAGAATTACATGAACTGGGACGGGGCAGGGCCGAGACCGAGCCCGAGGTTGGGAGGATGAAGGATTCTACATGCACACACTATTGGGCGTCTCGGGAATACCTTGCATTTTTTTTATGTGCTTGAATCGCGCGCTTGATAGAGAGACATTTCTTTTCAAATGAACGATTAAAGACATGTACACACACACAGACACAAGAGGATCGGCCCCCGCGTTCTTACATGGTGACTGTGTGCGGATTTTGAGAGGTTGGAAATGAAGCGTGAAACAAGATGCAGGATTGGAAGGGCGTGGTTGTGATGACTGATACTTTGCTGTGCGTGGTATACTAACTTGCAAAACAAACAGACGCAGGATACGGAGACGCCTCTCAAGTTTCTTCTTTGCCTTGCTCTATTTCTTTCCTTTCTTTTCTTCTGTCTTCTTCTTTTTGTGTGTTTTCTTTTTTGTTGCCCGAGGTGGCAAGGGAAAAATCAGGGTGCAATCTCGGCTATGCGCAGCTCGGCGTCGAGGAGCTTGGCGTGCCGCTCGAGGGGCGCGAGGCGAGCGGCCGGGACGTCGGGGGTGCGAAAGACGACGAGCTCCTCGCGGTCGTCGGCTTCCTTTTCGATGCGCCAGCCGGCCCAGATCCTGTCCCTGGGGGTCTCGGCGACGAGGGCGTCCTGGAGCTCGCGGTAGCGGGCCTGGAGCTGCTCGCGGGCCGCGGGCCCGCGGGCGGCCAGGCGGGTGACGAGGAGCTTCTCCTTGGGGAGGAAGGCCTCGTGGAGGACGGGCCGGCGGTCGGGGTCGGCGGCGTGCATGTGGAAGAAGAGGAAGCCGCTTTCGCGGTGGGGGCTGGTCTCGTTGTCGTTGTCGTCGGCGGCGGCACCGGTGGACGAGGAAGGGGCTTGCGCCGCGGAGTCGACAGTTACGTCTTGCTGATGGTGGTGATCCGGGACGCGGCCGCCCGGGAGGAAAGCGGCAAACCTGGCCATGACGCCCTTGTTGGCGGGGGTGTCGATCCACTGGTGGTGCGCCTCGGGGGAGGGCCAGGGGGCGGTGATGGCGACGCGGTGGGCGGCCGGGTGGGTGGTGGTGTCGGCGTAGAGGCGGCTGATGGAGGCGCGCTTGGCGCACCGGTCCGGGTGGTGGGCGCGGACCCATTCGTCCTGGATCTCCTGGCACTCCATGACGGTCTCGAGGAGCTCGACGGCGTCATAGGCCTCGCGGAGGGTGAAGAGGGCGAACTCGGTGACGGGCATATGGGGTGGATGTGGATGCGATGCGATGTGATGTGTGGTGTGTGTGTGTATGTGGTGTGGGTGTAGAGGTGTGCGTGATGCTAATTCGCGTCGACGTTGCTGATATTTGCAGCAGAGCTTATTGTGAAGAATACGACGAATCAAAAGTACATGAGGCGTTGGGCGACGGGTGCGTTACGAAGCATTGACATGCAGCTTTTCGGTCAAGGGTTGTCGTTGATGCGGGGGGAAAGCAAAAGGTCATGTCATGCAAGGGAAAAAGCAACAGCGAACTGCAGAGTGGCAGAGAGCTTCTTCAAGGTGGTGAGGGGCTAAAAAACATGCAACGTTGAGGACGGATGGATTGGGAGGCAACGGATATGAGTGGGTTGGAGTGAGCCTAGTTTGGGCAACGGTCGATATCATATAATATGTAGAAGTGATGTCGACGGGGATGGCTTAGCGGGGGAATCGGAAGCTTGATTGGCTAGCTGGAGACGGTAGGTGATGACGTTTTCTGCATCATCGAGGTAAAACGTGAGCGGATGGATGGATGGATTGGGCTGTGATGGGATGGGATTGTAGCGCATGGTCTAGAAACGCCGGGGGGGGGGGACATGGAGTTGTATTTTGCTTGCTGTCTAGATGCTGATGCTGGTCAAGATGATAGATGTGGTGATTGACTGTGAATGTATGCCAGACAGGAAAAGGACAAGAGAGCGCAAAAGAAGGAAATATAAAGAAAAGAGAGAAAGTCAAGAAATGAAGGCCCTGGCCAGAGGGCGGATGCCAAAAGTTTAATCTGTATCAGCGTGCAAAGGAATCAATTTTCAACTGGACATCTACGGGGACTACGGTTGAGAGAAGAAGAGGAGAAGCAGTTGCCGATGCGCGTGTACGAGTACGATGGTGGGGTTTCTTGTTCTTGTGAGGGGGGGGAGGAGAGACCGCAGACAAGGCGGGCGAGCGGGTGGATAAAAAGGAAAGAGGAAATTTTTAGAAAAAAAAAAAGGAAAAGGAAGACAAGATTTTTTTCTTAAAAAAAAAAAAAGCCAGAGAGAGAAAGAAATACACCCGTCTTCCTACATCAATTTGTGTAGTTCCCCAGCTAATACAAACAAAGGTCTTGGTACCTGAGTACTCAGTAGTTGGTGCAGTGCGCTATTCGGCAAACCCAGGGCCGGTACCAGGAAGCCGGATACGCAGGGTGCAGGCGATTAGAAAAAAAAAATCAAAAAGAGTCGCATTGGAGATTCTGTTTCATTCCCCGGAGCACTTACTTAGCGTAATCTGTTAGTACTCAAGGTAGTTACCGAGCATGCATGTAGGAGTGGAGGGATGCATCCGTTGTGGCCTACGCCCTGCGCCATGACGAGGTTGGACAGAGGGAGGAGGGGGGGGGGGGGCGGTTTCATTAGGGGCTTTTGTTAGGGGGCCCGTGGAAGGGTCAGGTAATCTGCACAGCTCTAGGGGGAACCAAAGGGCCCCTGGCGGCGCATACCCCCCTCTGTGGCGTGGCTGCAGGTCATTTCTCGCTGGGCCACCAGTGTCAAACTTGGTGCATCCTACTGAGTATCAGTACCTACCTACCTACTTGGTTGGTTGATGGATCGGATGGCCTCTGGTTTGAGAGTGTTGTGTTTTTTTTTCTTCTTTTTTAAATGTATTGACCGTGGTCTGCGTGATAAAGGATGGATCAAGTCATGGTAACACAGAGGACGCATATGTATACCTTCTTGTCCAAGAGGGGAAAATGAAAAGAAAATAAAAAGAAACACCAGGAAAAAAAAAGAAACGAAGAGACAGGAAGAAGAAAAGCGTAGAGTGCCACGGCATGTCGGCTGAGCCACGTCTATTGCGTATTCGTTAGTTGGTACCTATCTAGGTATTTGGTAGGGCGGTATTTTGGCATCTAACCAGGCGATACCGGGCAGCAAGACGACCAAGACATACTCCGTACGGAGTACATGCCCAAAGACTGGCTGTCCCAAAAGGTTGTTTGTCATTTATTGATATCATAAAGGCTGCTGTTACCCCTCCCAAATGTACCTAATTTTTCCCCAGACATGATGAATAAAAGGCCGAATTTCAAGACCCGGACAAACGATAGCAACAAACGCTCGTCCTCTGGAGGCTGCATTTTTTTTTTCAAATATTGACTCTTTATTCCTCCCTCTCTCTCTCTACTGATACATACTCAGGCCTCATTTCTTTCTTCTTGTTCCTCCGTGTCAAAAAGCTGCCTCTGGCTTTTATTATCCGCCAACGCCCAACAACGCCCACCCCTCCCTCCCGCGTCCCGCTAATAACCAACTAACTAGTACCAAAAATTAAAAAAACCTTCCAATTGGCGCCTGACCATTTGTTACCTCTTCGTCCTCTCTCCGTCCTTTGTCCGCCTCTCCACGAACCGCACCCACCACCACCATATCGCTGCTTCCTTCTCCCCTTTCGGCTTCGCGTCTGCCATTCTCTACCTACCTACCTAATTCTAATTCTCTTCTTCGCCTCTCTTCTCTTCTTCAACTCTCCTTGTTGCCTCTTGTCTCTTCTTGTCCACTGTTTGCGCCACCACCCGTACAGCCCCTTCACTATTGTGCTACTCCCGACGCCGACTGCCTCAACAACACACTGTCGATCCCTCACCTTGCTGATTAGACGAGACATACACGACGACGAAGACGACGACGACGAATCCATACCACAACGACCCATGTGACCGGCCCTGCTGCCTCAAACGCACTTATTTTGCCCGATTCAACACTCGGCTGCCCAAACAGACCCCCGTCACCAACGTCTCTAGTCGACTTGCGCCTCGTCCTTCCCCCCATTTCTTCGCCTCGATTGGATCGCTCCTCGCCTCGCAATCAAGACGCCCGCCCTCTACGAACCGTCCTCGACCCTGCTCAGATGCCCCCAGCCGCGATTCAAGATCCGGTCATGTCCAATGGGCGCACCACAAACGGCCATTTGCACGTCAATGGCAACGGAGCCTCCAACGGCCCGTCCCATGCCGTCATGTCCCATCGCGTGAGCCCCTCGCGCAAGCAGTCGAGCCCAATGGCCCCTGCTTTCATGGTTTCCGCCCCGGGCAAGGTTCTCTTTTTTGGCGAGCACTCTGTCGTCTACGGCAAGGTAATTCAAACTTGTTTCATTTCATCAGAAAACTTAAAAAAATACATTGGCTAACACCAGTCGTATTGCTAGCCTGCCATTGCCGCCGCCATTTCTCTCCGATCCTATCTTCACGTCACAACCCTCTCCAAGTCAAGACGAACTGTCTCGCTCCGATTCCCCGACATTGACCTCATCCACTCCTGGAACATTGATGACCTGCCATGGAACATCTTTCACCGCCCCGACAAGAAGAAATCCTACTACTCCCTCGTCACCGAGCTCGACCCCGACCTCGTCGACGCCATCCAGCCCCATCTCGACGTCGTCTCCCTCGACCACCCGGAAGAGATCCGCAAGGTTCATAAGAATACCGCCTCCGCCTTTCTCTACTTATTCCTCTCTCTCGGCATGCCCTCCTTCCACGGCTGCCTCTACACCCTGCGCTCCACCATCCCCATCGGCGCCGGTCTCGGAAGCAGCGCCTCCATCTCTGTCTGCATGTCCGCCGCCCTGCTGCTCCAACTGCGAACACTCTCCGGTCCTCATCCCGACCAACCCCACGACGAGGCCCGCCTCCAGGTCGAGCGCATCAACCGCTGGGCCTTTGTTTCGGAAATGTGCATCCACGGCAACCCATCCGGCGTCGACAACACCGTCGCCACCCAGGGCAAGGCCGTCGTCTTCCAGCGCATCGACTACGCCAAGCCCCCGGCCGTCCGTCCGCTCTGGGACTTTCCCGAGCTGCCCCTGCTGCTCGTCGACACCCGACAGCCCAAGTCTACCGCCCACGAAGTCGCCAAGGTCGCCAAGCTCCGAGACGCCCACCCCAAGCTCGTCAATGCCATCCTCGAGGCCATGGACCGAGTCACCGTCTCCGCTGCTGAGGTCATTGACCAGGAGGATTTCGACGAGGACGAGGAAGAATCTCTGCAAAAGGTTGGCGAGCTGATGAACATCAACCACGGTCTCTTGGTCTCGCTCGGCGTTTCCCACCCACGTCTTGAGCGCGTCCGAGAGTTGATTGACCACGACGGGATTGGCTGGACCAAGCTCACCGGCGCGGGCGGCGGCGGATGCTCCATTACTCTCTTGCGACCCGACGTCGACCCGGCCAGGATTGCCCGGATGGAGAAGCGCATGGAGGATGAAAACTATGGACACTTCAAAACCACGCTCGGCGGTGATGGCGTCGGCGTGCTGTGGCCCGCTGTTCTCAAAAACGGCACAGACGAGGACGAGGAGGGTGGCATGGAGATTGACCTCGAAAAGTTTCTCAGTGCCGAGGGGACCGAGGGAGTCGAGAAGCTGGTTGGCGTCCACGGCGGCGGGCTCGAACGAGAAGGTTGGAAGTTTTGGCGCCTCGAAAGCAAATAAATCATGTCATGGGGTTTCTTCTTCTTTTCGTCTTTTTCTTGCTTTCTTCTTTTTTTCTCTCTCTTGTTCACCCTTGTTTTTACAATTCTTGTACCTAGTTTCTTGTTTTCTGGAGACTATGGATACGAGCGGTTTTGTCCTGGGAGTGATGGCTGGGCTTGGGAATCATGGACCAGGATTATAAATGTAGAGCTTTTTACCTTGCGGTACTTTTTTTTTTTTCCCTTTTTTTCCTCTTTTTCTTTTCTTGTCCTTTTTTTTCTTCCTTCATTCTTGCCTTTCTTCTTCGGCGTCATCTGGCCACTTTTGTATTTATTACCCTTTTTTCTCTACTTTATTTACCTTATTTACCTTGCCGCTGTTTTTTTACTACATTCTAATGCAATTTTCGCTTCATTGGTCTCTCTAGACTTGATTCCTTATCCGAACAGGACGTATTGAGAGAAATTCGCTCACAACACAGACAGATTGACACACACACACACACACACACACAGAGGCAGGAAGAACGGAAAGCAGAGGGAAAGAGGGAGAGACAAACACAGACACAGACACAGACACAGACACAGACATAGACATAGACACAGACTCAGACTCAGAGAAATGGTTGGGTATCACAAACCGAGCGGGGAATAGAGAACAGAAAACACGAGGATATTGCTCATTGTGATGCCAATGGCAAAGCTGTACTACCAACAAACACCCCTGCCTCTCCTTCGAGTCTCACCCTACATCCCCAGTGAGCTTCTATTTCGCCACCTACCTAGTATTTATTGCTCCTCCTCGTCCTCCTCATTGCCCTTTTTTTCTTGCTCCATTCCCCATGACTGCTTTGCAAATAGCTGAAAAAAAATCAAAGCATCTACTAGCCGCTGTCGAGCCTGTTATACCCGTCTCTCTCCTATTAGACACCCCTCTCTCTCACTCACTTTCTACTCACGTCGCCATCAATCACCAGACTCTGCGGCCACAACTGTATAAGTGTAAAACATACAAACTTTCTTCTTTCTCTTCTTCCTCCTCTTCTTCTTCCTTTTCTTCTTCCTCTTCTTCCTCTTCTTCCTTTTTGCTTGCTTCTCTTGCAAAAACAATACCCTCTTCCACATCACTGCACACGAAAACACGGAGGTCTTGACGTCTGTGAAATCACTCTTTACACCCTCGGCCGTCATGGACCAGCAACAGCATTACTATCCTCAAGAACAGCATCAACATCCTCAGCGCCATCATGACCATTCTCATCATCATCATCATCGGCAGCAGCAGCACCAGCTTCTTCCCTTTGGCTACCTCTCCCAAATGACAAACCCATACTTCACAACAGACGACGACGACGACAACGACGACGTCATGACCACCACCTTTTCGCCGTCGCTGCTGCTGCTGCCGGTGACTACCGCTGGCTTCCCCTCTGCTCCCTCTCCCCAACAGCAACAACCACAACAGCAACAAGAGCAACGACCGTTGGCATCGC
The DNA here is from genome assembly GCF_051103115.1 of Cordyceps javanica. Lineage (NCBI taxonomy): Eukaryota > Fungi > Ascomycota > Sordariomycetes > Hypocreales > Cordycipitaceae > Cordyceps > Cordyceps javanica. The sequence goes on from NC_139299.1 coordinate 3,623,815, forward strand.
CACCGTCAAACACCACCATCACCATCACCACCACCTACCTGCCAGACTGCTTCCGCACCCTCCGCTGCGACGGCTGCGAGATGCTCTTTGCCGAGGCCGCCGCCGGCGAGCCGCGTTGGACGTTCCCCTGCGGCCACGTCTACTGCGGCGAGTGCATGCGGCGCGCCCGCTCTGCCGCCCGCCACACCAACGTCCATGCGCTCTGCCGCCGCTGCGCCAACATTATCGTCCGCAAGCGCGACAACGCCCCCTGCACCCACCCCATCCCCGTCGTCTCGTTTGACCCTCGCCGCCGTCCGCTGCTGCCATTGCCGCCGTCAACGACCGCCAGTACTCCTACCACTACCACCGGCGCGGTGGCGGGGGGTGACGACGACGACGAAGATGACGACGACAAAGACGACGACAATCACAACGGACAGCTCTTTCCCGACCGGTACCGTTTGGCCCTTGGGCAGCGCACCGGCCCCAAGTGCCAGCTGTGCTGGCTGGTCACGCGGCTGCAGAGCCTGACGTACCGCCTCGCGCAGCGGTACCCTGTCCGTGGTGGTGGTGGTGGTGGTAGTGGTCATGTCGACGACAATGACGATGATGAACACGGCTGGGGTGGGTTCCCCGGGGAGCTGTTTGCGTGCGTCCAGGTCGACCGCCGACGCATCGTCCACGGCATGCGCGCCGAGCTGCCCGAGGCCAAGGTGGACCAGCATGACGACGTCGAGCTCTGCCGCGCGCCCCTCCGCGACGAGCTGGACCGCCTCGCCTCGGACATTTGCGGCGGCCTCGGCCAGGTCCCCATGGAGCCCAACTTTGACCCCCGCGGTGACGTTGAGGTCCAGTACCGCCTCAGGGGCTTTGGGCGGTGGATGAGGGAGAGGCAAGGCCGCGGCGGCGGCGGTGACGACGGCGAGGGGGATGAGGGGGACGAGGAAAGGGCGAGGAGGAGTTTGCCGGCTGCGCTCCGGATGGCTGTATATGGGGAATGGTAGGACGTGAGAGGAAGATAGCGTAATCTGATAATAGGGGTAATGAGGGGAGGGGGCAGCAATATCTAGACAGCGTGAGATTGGGCGTGGTTGTAATTTTTTTGACAGATTGGCAGAAGCTTTCCTCGCCCCTTTGCGACGACGCCCTGAAAGAATTAGAGAAGAAAGAGGGGGGGAAACAGGGCTGTCAGGGTAGAAAGGGAGCTGAATTCGCTGGAAAGGTGGTTATTATAAAAATCTTCAAGACATTTGTTGACCAGGAGCTGCTGAGACACACAGCCTTTGGGAATTGTTGTCGTTGGCAGTATCGCCCCAAGTAGTTGTGTGTACTGAGGAGGAGAGAAAAAACAAGGGCAGAAAGGAAAAGTCTCAAGGTACCAGAAGATGAAACTCTTGGCTCGAAAGATGGCAAGAGAATATTTCATCATGAAAGCAATCAGGAGGGCCAAAGGGGGGGGGGGGATGAATTACACTGAGAGCTTCGAGTTGGGAAAAACAATGTGAATACATGTATTTAGTATAATTTGGACGTTCAGGATCCTCCTTTAATTCCCCCCCAGCTGCTGCGCTCTGTACTTCCAATAGCCCTCGCGGATCGGATCCCACTTCTCCCACAGCCGCCGCAGGCAGAGCCTTGCCGCGTCCACGTCGCCGCTGTCGGCGTGCACGTCGGCCAGGAACTCGAGCGCGTGCGAGCTGCGGACGCTCTCGGCGGCCGTGCCCAGGCCGTCGACTAGGCCCTCGGCGAGCGGCCGTTCGCTGGCGCGCGCGCGCCCGCCCTTGAGGAGCACCGCGCGCAGGTAGTTCCAGGCCGACTGGTTCTGCGGCGCGAGCGCAATCTTGTCGCGGGCGTAGGCGACCTCGCGGGCGACGACCTCGGCGGGCACGGCGGGGTCATGCTCGGCGGGCCCGCAGCCGGCCGTCGACGCGGCCGGGTCCCGGAAGACGAGGAAGAAGCGGTGCGACCAGGCCGAATTGTTGCGCACGTCCTCCTCGATGAGGCTCTGCGCGGCGCCGAGCTCGGCGGGGCTGCCCCAGAGGCCCAGCCGCCGCACCATGTGCTGCCGGTACGACCAGACGTGGTAGTTTTTGGTGTCCTCGGCCAGCATGGTGGCAAGAAAGGCCGACTCGGACCGCCCCAGCGCCTTGGTGGCCGCGGCGACGTCGTCGTCGGACGACGTGGCCGCGAGGTGCGCGAGGTGGTGGTCCAGGAGCAGCTGCCGGTGGTGCCAGATCTGGTAGTTTTTGAGGTTGTCGAGCGCCACCTCGTTGAGCCAGGCGAGCTCGTCGGGCACGGGCAGCGCCAGCGCCCGCACGATCTGGAACCGGTACAGCCACACCGTGTAGTGCGCCGGGTTGAGCGCAATGACGAGCGCCGTGAGGCGCAGCGTCCGCGGCGAGTACTCCTTGTCCGCCATGACGGCGCGGAGGTAGGCGACGGCTGCGGACCGATTAGACTTGGTGGCCGACACGGAGAAGACGAAACGAGGACGGGGGAGGGATGGGGGGAGAGAGAGAACGGGAGGGAAGGAGATGCGAGATGCGGGCGCGACGGACATTGACGAGAGAGAGAGAGATGTGTGATTGACAGAGACGAAAGAAAGGATGGGGAGATGAACTAGAGGCTAGGACCTACCCTCTGCGTAGTCGTCGGGGTATGCGATTCGCGCTATTGCGTCCTCGGGCTCATCGTGCACGATGGGCGCGACGTCGTCCCATTCCGGGTCGCTGGCCAGCGACCCGAGAATCTCGCCATACAGTTCGCGGTCGAGCGCCGCCATGTCTCTGCGTCTCGCCTTTTCCGCCTCGATATCTTCCGTGCTAATGTCAACTGCTGCGCCGCCGCCTTGCTGCGCCGCCAGGGTGCGCCTGGTGCTGAACTGCTGCGAGAGCAGCCGCAGCGCCGTCAGGCGGGCCTGCTTGGCGGTCCGGGCCGCGTGCTCGGCGAGCGAGTAGGTGCCGACGTCGCGGCCGGCCCTGTCGGCGCCCCAGGCGTAGTCGCCGCGCAGGCGTCGGATCGGCAGGCCCTCCTTGGCGACGGCCTTCCAGAACTCGCGCTCCGCCTTGTTGCCGAGCGGGACGCGCTGCTGCGCGACGGGCTGCACGAGCTGGCCGTACACAAACGTCTTCTTCTCCGCCGCGCTGAGGGAGGCGAGGCCGGCGGACTGGACGCGCGCGGCGAGGGGGTTGGTGGCGTGAACGTGTTGCTGCGTGCGCTCGGCGACGGTGGTTGGTTGCTGCTGTTGCTGCTGTTGCTGCTGCTGCGTTTGTGCTTCTGGAAAGGAGAATTGTTAGACGGTAGGGAGAAAAAGAGGTCGAGAAAGCAGGGGGACTGGGGAATGCCGAGAGGATGTATTTACCTTTGGGGTCAGAGGATGCTTTGACTGTGCCCTTGGGCTTGGGGGGCATGGCGGCGTGGGTGAAAGGGCGGAGGAATGGCGGGGTGAAGAGCTTGCTTTGGTTAGGAAAATAAGGTGCGGGTGGCCGTTGGTGATGTTTGCTAACCCCGCCAACATTTTGGTGGGCCTGGCTGAGCGCGGGGTGTAAGCCACCAAAGAACAATAGGATAATTGACCAGCAATAAGAGGCTGTTACTTTTTTTTAGGTGTGGCTTAATCTTAAAGTTTCATATTTATGCTAATACATTCAGTCATCTGCTATTCTTAGTCTCCTCCGACATGATCGCCTGCCACTTCAACACCGCAGCTCCTCCCGGACCTCTCTGACTCGTTTGCGCACTCTTTTGTCGAGGCCGGATCCTCAGTAGTGGTGCGGCCAGCCGTTATGAAACGCCGAACATGTCGCTGAAGACGTCCCCGGCACCCCGGCTACCAGCGTCAGCATGAGCAGGCTCTCCAGGGGCAGAGCGCCGCGCTTCGGAAGCGCGGCCACCGCGTCGCCGGGGACCCGCCACGTCGAGCCGGGGCCGTGGGTGGTCGAGCACCAGACCTCGCACAGCCGCAGATGCGGGAGGTGATGGAGCAGCCGCTTGAACGTCTCCAGCAGGAGCGGGTTGACGTAGAGCCGCTCCTTGCCCCGGGTGATGACGCGGCTCACCTCGACGTGGTTCTCGTTCCAGCACACGTGCCGCATGAGGCCGGCGTGGACGGGCCCGATCTGGCGGAACAGCACGTCCACGCTGCGGACGTCGTTGCCCCAGGGGCCAAAGTAAAACGACAGGTTGAACTCGCATTCTCGGTACGCGACGTCAATGGCCTCGGCGCGGATCGCCTTGCTGACTTGAAGGATGCCGAGCGGCGACCTGCCGCTCGGCGCGCCGGTCGAGTCCATCGTCCCGGTCCTCCAGTTGCGTATGATTCTTTTCCCATAGCGGAGCTTGGATCCTAGAAGGGCTATGGAAAAGTGATGGTCGGTAAAGAGCGCGCGATAGATCAGTCGCCGAATTTCGAGCGGGAATCTGGTAAAGTAGCGCATGTTGAAAAGCAGAGTCTGGCCGGTACTTGAACGATGACTAGAGATGGCAACTCTGTTGAAGACTGCAATCTTTGCAATGATAAAAAGAAGCCAAGAAGAGAAAAGGGTTGAAGATGAGTGAAAGAAAATCGCTGCAGCGAGACAAGCTTTGCTTTTATAATACCACAATCCCGCAGGTAGGACGCGCATTCTCCTAGTAAAGCTTCGAGGCAACGCCATCTTGAGTATGGCAAACGTGTAACTATGCAAAACCCGTCGGTTGCAAATGCCAAGTATTGATGCGTCGAGTTCACCGCTCTGCCTGAGCAGACGATGCTATCCAATCGTTCTCCGATGGTTCGCTCGTATAGGTTGTGCAAGACGACGAAACCCACCACTGCGGGCTCGTGTGTCCAGTCTCTCGTAAAAGGCGCGCTGGCGGTATCTCTGCAGCGCGTTGATTACATATATTTGTTGCAAATATCGGACTGTACTAACAAGCGGAGCAAACAGACCCCTCGACAGCATGCGGATAGAGTTGTATAACACACTGTCCCTCGGTGATGGGACCGCGTCTTCTCAACATGTCTTCGGAATTTTAGATGCTGAAACGCTTGCTTGTTACCACGGATTACACACGGAGAGTGAGGTACTGTTGTGTAACATGTTCTCCCCATGTATTCCTCTTTGTGCTGGCACTCCGTCACGGCGGCCCTCCTTGTCGGCAACAATTTGACGGGTATCTGCTTAGAGCTGGCTGAAGAAGTTAATAGTCCAAACTTATCTGTCAAAATAATGTTTTGTATCAAGAAAAGAGCTCATCTTTCGGTGATTCACAACTCTCACTGAGAAACCAGGACGTAGCCACACACTTGCGTCACATTATCCCACTCGCTCATCCACACCACTGAACTAGTCGATGAGGAACACGGCCGGTAAAGATGACCTGCTCAGAAGCTGCGAGCCAGAAATTCCCTTTGTAGAAGAAAAACAGATTTGGTCGTTGTAAGAATATTCTCGCCTTGCGAGGCATCGGGTCCAGTGTCGGACTGCCACACTCATTTCTAAGCGTTTGAGCAGAATAGGCGTCGCAGCCTCGTCCGGGTCTCACAAGAGCAAGCAGTCTCACCAGCGCAAGCGGTACGAGGTCTGTGTCATCTGTCGAGTCATAGTTGGCGACGATACAAGCCCCCGCAAGCACTGCTATAGGAGCGGTCAAATACAGTATGCAATCATTGCGAATACTCTTCTTCTTGCGGGAGACATTTCCATCGAAAAAAAATGAACAAAGTATCCAAATAGCATACCTAGCATTTGGAACAGCTTTCCAACTCTCAGTCTTCTGTAGACTGGACAAGCGCAATGACGTTCCACGTACAGTGAGTGCTTCGAGTTGTCGAGTTCCCTATATGGGCTGTCGGCCAGCCATCGGCCGACCGACAGTCGCGCAAGATCCTTGCCGTTTCTGCGCGTAATCTAGAGGTTAGCAAAACTTCAAGCTCAGATGGTGGCCTCGATGACTTCCTCCTCTCTGACGCTGGGAGCGCGACCCCACCAGATACTGCCGACTGGGAGAGACGGCGTAAGCCACATCGCTTCGGGCATACAATGCGAAGTAAGCTCAATCTGCCGAGGTCGCGTTGTCGAGAAAAAAAGCTCGAGGCTGGGTCAGCGCGGGTAGCGGCTTGTAGGCATGCCAGATGTGGAGGGGGTTCTTGAGTACGGCACGATGCAGGTTTCGTCGCTGGCTATCTTGTTTGCGGCGGAGACTGAAAGCTTGGACTTCAGACAAAGAGGTCTTTGAAACCACAGAAATATGATTTCAACCCTCCATGGCAAAATCGGAGGCATTATGGCTCTGCGGAAGAAATCCTTCATTGTAGATTCGTTGGCAAATCTCGAAAAAGACAGACAAGACTCCATTGTCTCTGCTAATTGTGCATGCAGTAGAGCTAATTTCTTCGTCGAGTTTCAGTATTACAAGTTCTGTACATTTATTAGCCCTTAGCCGGGTGCCGACCTCTGTTGATTTGCAGCTCGAGGGTACGATGAGCCTGCCCCGATCGGAACGAGCTCAGGTAATTGAGGGCGAGGTGCTGTGAAGTAATATACCGTCGGCCGTGAGTGAGTGATTACCGAATTACCTGGTCAGCACGCTGTTGAAGCCTCATTGGGCTAAAAGTGTGGGCGCCCTCGCAAGGTTTCATGATGCCTCGACGCCAAGAACATTTTCTCCGCAGTGGGCGAGCTAATTAGTAACGCCAAGACGGGCTGAGCTCGTTTATCTCTGCCAAGCTTGATCAATCACAGTCCGGGCGCGATGTGGAAAAGAAATGGACTCATATTCAGGGTAAACTTGCCGCGTGACCCAGCATGAGACCTCAGCCATGCATTCTAATTTATTTACTCCCCAAAAAAAAACATCTTACAGTGGACGTGGTCCATCTCCCTTCACCCCTTGTCGGCCGCTCTCGCTAGTCAGAAACATCTGCGGCCTTGTTCTTGACCCTGTAGCTGGTGTTTTCCACGATTGGCTCGTCGCAGTCGCAGTTCAGGCATGGCTGTTCGTCCTTGAAGAACCAGAAGCGCGACATGAGCGGGATCACGGAAGAGCACCACACCGCCGTCGCCACGACCATGCCGACGCCATAGGCATATCCGTTGGTGGGACGGAAGTCGGGCGCTTGCGACACCGGGAATATGACCTGCTGCGCAGGTGCTTCGATGGCACTGTGGCAGGGGTGGTTAGTGCTTGGCCTTTTGGCATTGGGGCTGACGGGGAGATTGAGACAACTCACTAGCCGACAGAGATCATCATGGCGGTGATGAAGGAGCGCATCTGCTTGTTGCCACCGCAGCTGCAGTTGATCCAGCCGCCCAGGATCGGAGAGAGGCCACCGTAGGCGCCGCCGATGAAGTAGGCGGCCATGCGCAGGCTGCTGTTGTTGGTCCCCACAAGAAAAACAATGTAGGAGAAGAGGAAGCACAGGCAGAGGCCAAGGAAGGGAATCGCTCGGTTGTTGAGTGAATCAGCTGCGACAGCGCTGACGAAAATGAAGCCGAGTTCCTAATCATGGCATGAGCATCAAAGACCTTGGCATAGGCTTCGGGGGAGAAAACCTACCGTTGCACCGATACCGGTAGGGATGGCGTTGATCTGTGATTTGTTGTAGCCCTGTCCTCTCAGCCACAAACCCATCCATCGCATCAGGTTGTTGCCGCAGGTCAGTTCGACGAGCCTAGGCGAGCATTAGCAATGCCCATCATCAGGATTCAATGCAGCTCTTACCCCCAACCGATAACAAAGGCGTAAAACTGCCATGACCGTAAAATTTGACGGACAACATCCCATGTCCAGGCACCGACCGCATCACGTCCATCTCTCTTCATTCTGTCGACTGAGAGTGCCCTTTCCTCCTCTGACATCCACCAAATCTTTTTACCCTTGGGTTCATCTGGGAGAAGTTAGTATGCCAGAACCTCAAAACCTCAAAACTTCGGGAATGCACCTACCCGGGCAGACGAAGAACCCAAAAATGGCGACGGGAATTCCTAGGAGAAAGTCAAAGATGAATAACCAGCGCCACGAGGCGAGGCCAGCTACCCCATCCATGTTCTTGTGCCTGATTGATGAAAGACTTGTCAGTTGAGAGTATTTGGAGAGCGACCAGGTCTTCTCACAGTCCCGCTTGAATGTAGCCCGAGCACATGGATCCAAAAACCGAAGCAAATAAGAAGATTCCAGTTCTTCGGCTGATTTCGGATTTCGTGTACCAACTGCCAATCTGCTTCTGCATTAGTAACAATCTTCATCTACAACTGACCAAGTACATACCACGTATAGACAGCCAGGGTAGGCACCGGCTTCAAAGAGGCCACAGCAAAATCTATTTGAACGAGGTGAGAACAAGCAAAAGATCATGGCAGCAACGGCATTACCTTAGTGCATATAGAGTAGCAGCATTCTCTGCTTTGTACATGAAGAGCACAAAGAAGGACCATCCCATGGTGCAAAAAGGCAACCAGAATCGTGGCTGGATTATGGTGAGCATGCACGTGGAAATGGGAGCGCCGATGATGACGCCAACGCTAAAGTATGTCGTAAACCAGTTCAACTCATTGCCCTCTAACAAGGCCATGTCAGTCAAAAATAGAAATCAAACGTTCAAAGCGGAGACTTACTAAAATGCAAATCTTTTTGCATGCCGGTGAGCCAGGCATTTGTGACATTGGTTTGATCCTAGTCATCATGGTCAATAGCAAACCCGGAGGACTGATCCAAGTCACTTACCAAATATTTGACGAAAAACGTCTACATCAGGGTTAGATGGAAGAAGAACTGTTAAGTGGCATTCAATGTTACGTACCAAGCAGGCGTATAGCAAGATGTAAAAATCAAGCTTTTTTAGAAGCGTCCTCTCCTCTTTGCTAGCACCGGCATCATACCAGTGGTACCAGCGCGTGGCCAGGGAGCGCTGGCCCGGCTTCGACGTCAACGCCTCTGACGCTTCCATTTTGTGCGTGGAGACCCGGTAATAAACTGCGTCTGTTCTCTCTCTCCGTTAATGGCAAACTGGGGGTCCTTTGTCAGAAAGCCTAGTGTGGCAAAGCTTTACGAGGAAGCCCAGGAGAATCCCTGAAACGTTATATGTAAACTCGACAGCAACCTTGATGGCCAGGCTACGGAAATACCTAGTGGCATCTCGGCAGGAACGTGCCGGCTTGTCCCCCGCCAAGACACGGGTTTCTTTACCGGAAATGGCTGGATATGGAATCGGGCTGAGCGCGCGCCCAATCAGGTACGTGCTCAAAAGCCCTCGAGTAATATCTGATGCGGCCGCCGCATCCTGCATGGGCCTTTGCCAATGCGACCCGGAGGGTTGAATCGCAGCAAAAGACCACAAAAGACCAGACCCGCGAATGCGTGGGAAAATTTTCCTTGTATGCAAAGCTGACCTTTCAGCGCCCCCTTTGTGGACTATTGACGAGGTGCAGCTGGGAGGAGGAGGAGGAGAAGGAGGGGCACGGTCCCTTTGGTGATGTGATGCTGTGATGGATGTGCGGATCTCGCCAACGAAATGGCCCGGACTCGGCCGCTGATCTCGGCCAACTCTCTCTGCACCGTCGCCCCCCCCCCCCCAGGCGCACGCGGGTTCCTTCATTCCACGCTTCTTCAATCCCTCGAAATGAGAGACACGAAGAGCACGCGTGAAGCTGCAGCCACACTAAACTTAATCTGCCCTTTGTTTGATATGGTTATTCTTCAGGGTTGCCCTTTGTCCTGGTGGGAGGGGAGGCTGGGCTGAGTTGCGCCCGGCCGCATCCGGGCCGAGCTCATTAACTTTGCTCTTCGGCCAATGTGCCGGGGAAGAGGGAGAGGAGGGGGGGGGCATGTATCATGCTTGCCCCGAAGCAGCCCATAAGCGACAAAAAAAGCTGATGTCTGCAGTAACTTTACCTCGCTTGAGATATTAATAGGCTCCCGTATTCCGCTCTCGCTGTGCTGATAAACGAACAATGGAAGACTGTGGCGAGTCTCTCTACGCCAGTTACTTGACTTGGGATCAGGTTTCATTGCCTCAAAAACAAAGACGAATCAGTCTTGCAAATAAAGAAGGCTAGCATGGAAATCTTTTCAAGTAAAATTGTGGATAACTCAATATATTGAAAACCCGTCCACCCACTGGCGAGTACTGAGCAGTCACTCTCTCAACCCCTACGAGGGAGACGGAGATCCCCAGCGTCAACACTGCCCCCGGCAGCCTGATAGCACAACCCTATTTAGACATGACAAGGGGCCGCCCCAAGGTCGGTTCGCTGCCGGGCCCTCATATCTGACGACCAACATCGCGCGACAGAGCGCTCTTGAGCATCGTCGCGTTTCGGGGTTTGAAGTAGAGCCCCGTGGGTCGCGGCGCCATGGCCTGGTGCGCAGGACTCTCGCAGCCCGTGATGGGGTCCGCGTCGATGCCGGGCTCGGCGCAAATCTCAAACGACGCAATCAGGCGAGTAAAGAGCGTGTACACGACATGGTTCGCCAGCGTGTACCCCGCACACATGCGATAGCCCAGGCCGTAGCTGAATATGGGCTGATCAGGGTCCTCGAACCAGCGCTCAGGCCGAAACGTGTCAGGGTCGCGGAACAATTTGGGATCTTTGCAGTGTAACTATTAGTGGTGTGGTATGGTTGCATTCGAATGTGGCCGGAGAATTACCTCTGTTGCATGCAAACGTGTTGAGCACGACTGTGCTTCCCTCGGGAATGACTTTATCTTGGTATACAATGGGCTGCACGGCCAGTCGTGGCAGCGCCAATCGCGATGGAGTGTAGAACCTAACCCCCTCCCCCTCCCCATTATTAGTTTCAATACTGCAACAACGGGAAAAACGACGAATCGTTCGCTCGGAGCGACAACTTGCCGGAGAATTTCGCGCACTAGGGCGCTGATGTAGGGTACGTCCTCGGTGTCCCGCAGAGGCTCCCCCAAAACCTGTCCAACATCGGGGTACACTTTTTGAATGTGGTGCAACGCCGTTTCCTGGATATCCGGCCGCGTGGCCAGAAGAATGAGGCCCCAGTAAATGGTGTTGCTCTCGGTCGCCAGCCCGCCCGAAAGAAACGTGAGAAGGACGGTCGACAGCTCGGTGAGGGGGAGAGGGTGCGCGGCAGCCTCGTTCTTGGCCCACAGGCAGGGCTCATGAGTGTTGTCGCGAATCTTGCACTTGACCTCTTCGTTGAGCTGCCTGACGTAGGCGTCGCGGCGCTCGCAGAGCTTCATGGCCGACCCGCGATACCGATTAAAGGGCCACAGGCGCAGCATGGGCAAAAAGTCTTGCAGATTGTCCGTCATGCTTCGCAGTTTCAGAATCTCGTGCTCGACCTCGATGATTTCCTGTGTCAAGGGATCGCCGAGATACATGCGTCGGCCGTAGCAGATTGACATGGAGAGGCTCAGAGCCAACCTCTTTACAAGCTTTGAGACGTGGAGCGCGGTCTGGCCCTCGGCACCGTAGCTCAGAAGCTCATGTACAAAGTGTCTTGTTTCGAGATCGATCTTGTCCAGGTTCGCTTTGACTGCAGGCTTGCTGAGTTCAGCAGCCGTAGCCTTCCGGCCGCGTTTCAAGGCATCGCCGTAGACTGCAGTGCCAATGGTCGGTCCCAACGTGCCGGCGATAAACTATACATCATGTTAGAAGAAGCTCATTCATCAACTAGAATCTGAGAATTGAAGAACAGAGGCTCTTGACCATTCCAAAAGTGTGCATGGGGCTGTGGGCATTACTGTACCTCGTGAAATGTGTGGAAGATGGGCCGAGACGAGAGCGCAGCAGCGCTACCAGTGAAAATCTCCTTGGCTGAAGCCGCCGAATTCACGACAATGACGGGCATGTTTCCAAATCTGACTTGAATCACATCTCCAAGCTGCTTGGACCAGAGAACGAACTGTCTTTCAGCATGGCAGCGGTACAGTGATGGCAGGTTGCCCACAATGGGCCATGGCCGTGGGCCGGGGAAGTTGGCAGTCGAGGATGACTTCAACACAAGAGCCAGATAAATGGCAACACAGGCAATCAATGGTCGAATCAAGCTCAGAATGGAAAGTTCTGGCAAGGACAATTGATAGAAACGGTGAGGCAGTTGAACAATCAGCTCCGGCAGGGGCTGGAACACGTCAAAGATCTCCATTGCGAGAGACTCAACCAGTAATTGACTGATTACTCAACCGGTTATGAAGAGATAGTTGGGATTTGTGAGTATGTAACTTGGGACGATGACGTGCTTCTATCATTTGACTATTTTATATCATAGTCTCTGGTCTCCTTGGGTGAAATTGCGAAGAGAACGACGGGCAATGCGGCCAATGCCGGCCGGATTACAGGTAAACAGCGGACCAGAAAAGAAAACAAAAAAGAATTTCATGATAAAAAAAATGAGAAATAAAAAAAAGAAAGTAATTTAAAAAAAAATCAAAATCAAACACAAATACAGAGTACAAAATGGCTTCTATCGTTCTCAACCTCGTGCTGAGAGTATTGATCCGGAGTCGTCGCCGCTTTTACAAGTGGTGTTCAACCACTACCGGGGCCCTCGTCCAAGATGGAGACGTAGATCCTCATTGAGACGGGGGCGTGTGCGATCGCTGGGGGGGGGGGGGGCGTGTGCAGAGACACCACCACCCGGCACTACTGTTGAATTTGTCTGACTGTGGGGGAGTTGCCAGGCTTTTTTTTTTTTTTTGGTCCGAGACACAACTACTCTGTGGCTGGCTGGATTGTAGTATTGCAGTAGACGACTGCCGCCATCGTGGGCCACGGGTCGAGTGTCGCAGTCGAAACCTGCCCAGGCCTTTCCAATGGCGAGGAAGTGCGGTGAATACCGGAGAGGCTTTTTGGGGGGGGGGGGTCTGGCCATCTGGCCCAAGTCGGCCGGCATGGATCGGAAGTAGCTTGTCCTGGGCGTTGAAGCTAACAAGATCGCTACCTTTATATTACTACTGCATGGATGGCGACGGCCCGTCCCGTTGAGACGCCGTTGATGAAACCGGTCGAATGTTGCACCGAGAGGTACGCTTGCCCGCCGGAGGCTGTAAATTTATGTCTCTAAGAACAATAGCTGGGATTGAGACGCAAAGTTGACCAAAAAGAATATTCAAGTTGTGCCTTTTGTTGTGTCCGTCATATACTCCGAGTTGCTCGATCTGTCTACCCTTGCTTTACGTAGAAAAAATTATAGCTGGACGGTAAGACTGGGGGAGACAACAGACGCGATTTTACCCAAAACCGGCATATTGGGGGACGAAAAGTCTCCCGGCGTAGGCAAATCCGTCAGCTCGACGCCATCCTGAAAGAGCAAGCAGTAGCTGGAGCCGCCAAAGTGAAACGACCCGAGCTCGTCTCCCTTCTTGACGTGCTGCCCTTCCTTCACGGTGACCTCGCAAGTGCTGATTTCCACCATGCCGACCGCGACAAACGCCACCAGTCCCAGGCCCGGGTGGTCGGCCTCGATGACGATGACGGCGCGCGTGGCCATCTCGCTCAGGTACCGCATCGCGTGCCCGAACCCCTGCGGCCTCTGCGGAAACGTGACGCCGGGCCGGTCCGCGCCGAAGAAGCGCGGGAGGCTGTAGTAGGTGCCGTCGACGACGCGCGCGCTGCGGATCCGGCCCGAGACGGGCGCGTGCCAGCGGTGGTACGAGTGCAGGCTCAGGAACGCCTGGTACACGGTCGCGTCGGCGAACCGCTCCGCGACCGGGTCGTGGCCCAGCATGTCGAGGACCGAGTAGGGCTGGCCCTTGACGAAGAAGGTGTCCCGGAGCTGGGCCTTCATGCCGACGGTGTGGGGGACGGACTCGCAGGCGTTGATGATGACGTTGTCGTCGTCGGGCTCGGCGACGGGCCGCACGTGGGGGCGGAAGCGTCGAGTGAAGAAGTCTGGAGGAGTACTTAGCCGGGACAAGGAAAGAGATAAAAAACTTTTGTGTGTCAAAGTGGACGTTGTAACTTACCGTCCCAAGAGCGGAAGCCGTAGTACTCGTCTTCGACATCGCACTGGAAGAGCTCTGTAAAGCTCGCCCTCGTACCGGGCTCCAGGTTTGCGACTCGCTCTAGATCCTTGAGCGAAGCTTCACCAAGCCATCCATCCGAACCGTTTTTAACATATGGTAGTGAATCAGTACTCTAAAGATAACATCAAGTGTCAGTACCACGTTAATGACGGAACCGCACAGACTGGCAAGGGAACGTACGCCAAGAAAGGCTGCCCATTCATTCAGGATGCCCTTGAGCAAAATGTTCACCTCTGGGTCAGAGAAAGCAGCGTAACCGCTGTTTTGACGTCTCTTGTCAATAATGAAGCAACGAGCCAGGAGTACTAGTGATGCGTACCTTGCCGTATTGGCTGGATCGGTGAGGATCAAAGCCATGGGCGGGACGGGCACGCCAAGTCCGGGAGGCGGAGCGGTCCTCACAATGTGGCTCAGCAGCTGCAGCATGTGGTTGTAGTCGCGGAGAACGGTCTGATTCTCGCCGTATCGGACCTCTGGAGGGATCTGGGTGAACATTTCGGTAAAGTACATGTACAGGTGCGATTTCGACTCGATGGCGTCCTTGAGGCGCTGGGTCGCGGGCGATAGCGTCTGCTCGGGCTGCGCGTCGACCTCCTCGACCAGCCGCCGAAGGTACGACATGTGCATATCATGGTCAAGATACGGCCAAGTTCTACCCCCCCCCAAGATTTGCCGGGTTAGCAATATGACCCCACGAACAGAGCACCGGTTTCGTTTTTTGCGCTTCCATACCGGGGATCGGCTGCAGATGTGGCCTCGGAAGAGCCCACGTCTTGCGATGGGACAAGTTTGCGATCGTTGCTCAGCGATAAAAAGTTCCAGCTCGTAAATAGCACGTAAATGACCATGATTGTCCACAAAAGAGCTCGCCCCTTTGCTGCTCTGTCCATGGACGCCATCGTGCCTTGATGATTCTGTGCGAGCGGATGTGATGGCCGTTGGGGTGACACTACTAAGAGGATGCAAGAATTATTCACGAAAGAAAGAAAAAAAAAAGGCTTGCGATTAAGCAAATACGGAGCTTTTATTCGATATCCGGAGAGCATGTGCTAAGCCAAGTACTGGGCTGGCCAAGACATACATGTCGCACGGCTGACCGCGGCCAGCGTGGCTCCGGCACCCGGCACTTATTTTACAGGGCAATAATTCCTTGACAGGCGCTAATTCTAATTTCGTATTGATAGCTCACTGTCGTAATCACATACAATCGAAACAAACAGTTACGCATAGAACAGTTGCCTTGCCGTTCCCAAAGTAGCATCCACATACAATGAAAGCAGAGTATTGAGGCAAACTTGTTGTATTAAAGGGGATTCCTAGTTTTATACTACGGACTGATTTTGGTGCCGGATTCCGGGGCCAATTATTAGCTCAAATACAACTTTGGGAGCTCTCGTCAAATAGTCTGATTGAGCCTCTTTGTCAAGAGTCCATCAATAGAGGCATAGGCCCCTTCCTCTGTTTCTTGCTTCTTTTCCTTGTCCT
The DNA here is from genome assembly GCF_051103115.1 of Cordyceps javanica. Lineage (NCBI taxonomy): Eukaryota > Fungi > Ascomycota > Sordariomycetes > Hypocreales > Cordycipitaceae > Cordyceps > Cordyceps javanica. The sequence goes on from NC_139299.1 coordinate 3,639,263, forward strand.
CGCGCTCATCTAGAACCGAGAGCGCAGCCGTCATGGGTACTCTCTCTGGTGCGGGTGCGGATAGGAATCGAACGGCCCGGACTTTGTGCACGCCGCGGAAAGTCTGTATCGCGAAAGATTGATGTCAGTTTTGACCTAAGAGGTCCGAAAAGAGAAGAAATAGATTGATTTACCCTCATTTGTTTGACAATGCGATCCATTACTTCAATGATTGCCAAGTCCTCAGCCGAGCCCCCCTTCTCCAGCTTTGGTCGGAAGCAGTACCTCTTCATGGCTGCAAAGACATTTCTCATGTTCTTGCAAATGTGCATCTTGATCTCGTCTTCCGAATGATAGGAGGGAACACCGATGAATGCGTCCATGGCGAGGAAAATGAGCGTCTGACTGCCAGACAGCCCGCCATACTCAACGGGGCCGTGCTCAGAGTCAGATGTGAGACCCCAGCTGTGAATTCCCGAAACGTGGCGAACCCATATGGCGCGAGAGACATTCGGCTCGTTCATGTTGTTGTAGAGATGCAGGATGAGCTTCCGAACATGCTCAAACACGGCCTCGGTGTACGCGAGAGCGGCCTTTTTGTCGCCTCGCTGGTAGCTCATCATTGCATGTATAATTCCGCAGTACATTGGGGTAGCCTGTGCATCAGAGAGACAAAAAAATGGATTAGAGCGGACTGACATTTTGACGTTTGACCGAGCGTAGTTTAGAGTTTCCCACTTACCAGCGTCTCAGAATCCGTGAATATCTTACACCAAGCAAGCTCAGTTCGTTGAACAGACTCCGACATGCCTTCGTTTACTTGGTAGGTCAATTTGCCTTGGTCGTCAAAATTACAGATAATGTTTGCCATGATGTTTCCGCTCGGAGAAGTAATGTCGAGATGCTTCTGGATAAATGACCACGCCAAGTCAAGCTCGAACGGGAATGCGAGCTGCTTCTCATTTTGAGCCACTCGGACAACCGGGTTGGTGGCCCATCTATGGGACAAAGACAGAAATCGTTAGCCCGTTTGGAAATGGGAAAGAGAAGAACCAACTCAGAGATCGCACCTGTAAGCGTGTCGTAGACAGGCCACGCAGGAATAGAAGCCATTGAAAGAGTCACGGCTCAGCTCTGCCCAGTTGCCGTCCAGAATCGACTGCAGACAGCTCGCCGTCGCACGCGTGTCGACGTGCTGCTCCAGGCTTGCACGCATACGTGCGCGAAACTCGGCGCACCTCTTGATGTTGAAGTCATCATCGAGAGACGGCTCAGCGGTGGCCAGAAATGGCGCGACTTGGGCGTAGACCGTTCTGTAGGCGCTCAGAGCTGCAGGCCAGCCGTCATGCCGGGCCACGGGCGGCCAGCTCCCGGCACCGTCCTCTCGCACCAGTTTTAGAAACTCGGTCCGGAGCTCGTGGTCCACGTTGAGTGCTCGCAGACTTTCGATTCCTGTTTCGGGAATCGTACGTTTGGAGAGAGGCTGGCAGTACCAGGCTCGCCAGGTGTAGACCAAGGCGGCAACCGCCAGGAGCACCACGACACTCGTGAGACTTATCATGGTAGTTTGCGAGCCAACAAAGCACGAAAACAGTTGAGAATGGAAATCGACACCCAAAGAGTAAAGACTTTGACAAGTTTGACGAGAAACTCCCGACTTTGAAAGACCCAAGTCACCGCAGTGTTGCCAAGGTATGCCGAATCGGCTCATCCCCGTACAGTGCTGAGCCAATAGCTCTCAACTCAGAAACACGAAAACTGTGGCTGGCTCAAACAACCTGTTCTCTCCGAAACATTCATGAATTTGTGTCACAGAAATCAGCTAATTAATTGACCTGCTACTCTCGAACATGCATTGCACTGCTTTCTTTTCTCGTTTCTGCTGTTCATGCCTTGTACTCTCCAGCTTTCCCATTTTTGTTAATGACACGCCAGTGGGCGACGGCCCGAGCCGCCACTTCAACCCATGCGGATGATCCTGACCTGAAGTAGCACACACGCCCTGAATAAGCTAGCTAGATCCCTGCCCTCACCCTGAACACCTAGCCCATCTCTCGCGTCCGATTGGCGGGTGGAAGTCTTGGGTCAACGTTGTCTATAAGCCGCGCTGCGGCCCCCCACCTCGCATTATCGGGATGCACTACTTTTCAGAACCGGTTTGCCGCTCCATCAGCAAGTATGATGGCTATATTTAATACCCTGGCAACCTGGGATGTATCTTGATACCGCTCATCTCGCAAGGAGCGTCCTTTTAAAAGTAATACATCTGGAAAAGGACTAGCTCGAGCGAACGATTCTACAAGGGTATGAAAGGGTCTAAGACTTTCGTCCCGCACCCAGTCCTCAGTACATGGCTGAGTAAGTGATGATCGTTCCACAGTTGATCTAAGTAGTATGCCAATACTAATACTCAATATAGCCGAGCCCTGGGGCGTAGCTGTAAAGCAAGGGTGTAAGAACTTGCTATGCCGTCGCGATGATCCCCTGGCACTGAACGCTGGGGGGAGGTGTCTCCGGCCTGAACCAGTCTCTTCCGCAGTCTCCATCGTAGAAGAAGTCTTCAATGACTTGTCTCTTGACCGGCTTTCCAGTCGCCGTCATCGGCAGTTCTTCTCCGAGCCCGAGGATCCGCATCGCGACAGGCCATTTTTCCTCGTCTAGTTTCCCCCAGAGGTCTTGTCGCACCCGTCCAATGCTCATCTCAGCCGTATGACTCTGTTTGGGGCGAACAACCGCTCCACAGAGCTGCACTGACTCGGAAACCGGAACTGCCACGACAGTCGCCTCCTCAAAGTAACCGAGTGCCATCAGTGCGCGCTCCACCTCAACAGTTGAGATGGTACAACCGCCACGTATTACATCTATGACGGCGTTAGTTTCAAGACGCAATGAGAAATCGGGCCCATTTTGAAGTCTTACAGTCATCTCGCTCACGGCCATGGAAAATTAGCTCGTCGTCGACCAGCTCCGCAATGTCACCGGTCCTGTAGAAGCCGTCATCGTCAAAAGCGGCTTTCGTTTTCTCTTCGTCACCGAGATAACTGATCTTTGTCAGTACTGTCGTGATCTAGCCCAAAGTTGGTTGTTTCTTTGTGTATTGGAACTACGCACCATAAGAATCTATCCGGACTCTTGATAAAAAGCCGGCCGTGAGTTCCCTCCGAGAGCTTGACCTCCACCCCGGGAGCAATCTTGCCGACAGATCCCTGAACACGATATCAGTAATCAACGTAAGAAGATACAAATTAGTAGAAAAATCGACCACAAACCTTCTTATTAGAGATACCAAGAGTCGGTAATCCCCCGAGTTCCGTGGTGCCATACCTGTTCTGGAAAGGGCACCCGAGCACCTCGGTCCAGAAGTCTACTGTATCGCGGTCGACCAGGCCACCGATGCTGAGGAAAAACGTAATGCCGCTAAAGTGCTTCGAAATCTCACATCTGCTCTCTTGCGTGAGCTGCTGTTCTGATCCCCCCAACAGCAATTGCTTCATGCCACGCAAGAGGGCGGGGTTGAAGACAAAGTGCGTAATGTGGTGATTTTTGAACGTGTCCAGGACATCGGCAGAGGAGGCAGGTGTATTGAGCGCAAAGACAGTCTTGCATGTCAAAAGACCGTCAATGATATTTTTCGTACCTCCAAGCCAATGACTAGCATTGTAATTGACGACAGCGCCGTCTCCTTGCTCAAGGGGAGCGGCAGCGAAACAATATCTGCGCAGGACCACACCTTTGGAGTAACCGGTCGTTCCAGAGGTGAAGACAACAAAGCCAGGACCATCTGGGTTCAACTCTGTTCCTTCAGCGATAGAGATGTCATTAGGAGACACACCGGCCTGGTTGAAGGAAATCGGCACGACACTCAGTGACCTTCCGCTTGTCTGCAGAACATGGTCAACGACAGTTTCAACCTCTGCAATGCTTCCTTGGTCGGTAAGAATGCAAGTTGAGTTGGCTTTGGTGAGCGTATCAGCTTGGCGCTCAAGCGCGGCAGCAGCATCTGCGAGCGGTATTAGCAGTGAGTATAGCAAAAGCCCAATAATTCGTGGCTCGGAACTCACCCAGCGGCACAAATGCTCCGCCTAGAGCGCGAACGGCGAAGAATGCCACGGCGAATTCATAGCCCGTCTTGGTGCAAGCAGTCTGGTATAGAGATGCATCGCTCAGCAGCCCGTTCTCATTGAAGCATGTCGCGGGCAGAACGGCTTGCAGCTGACTCCTCGTCTGTAAAATGTCCCCAAGTAGCTCGGGGTACGTCTTCTGTAGTCCGTACATGTCATGAATAATGATTCGGTGTTCAGGCACCGCTCGAGCGGCTCGGATCAGCTTGACAAGCAGCGGATCCTGAGGGAATGAGGGCTTCGCGTTGGGGACAGACATTTTGTGAAAATAATAATCTATCGTCTCTGGAGATAGATAGACCAAAGAATTCAAGTATCATTCACTACTTGGAAAATGCTTCAGAGTTGTGAAGAGGGAAAGATTTCTCCGAAATGGGCTGCAGCATGGGTAGCTTGAAGTATTACACCATTGCACGTGCATCGAATAGTTACATAAGGGGGTTTTTCCCTTCGGCTACTATATTACGATAATTCTGTTGTTATATTCTTGCTATGAAAAAGCGTTTAATTACTCTGAAACCCATCATCATGTATCAATTCCAAGTCATCTGTGGCCCTTCTATTAGCCTACCTAAGCAAAGCAACCTTCATTCGGCGGGCACCAGTTTCTCGGGCTCACTTCGCCGTTCGACTACTCTCATTGTAATGTTATCAGGCATTACAAGGGCAGCCTATATATGTATTAGTTGGGGCACAAGACAAAGGTGCGCTGAGTGGGCAGGACTCGCCTTGCCGTAAGAAAATTTGTATCCCTCTGGGTGCCTCCATTCAATGTTGCGCACAAGCTCACACAGGGTGCACTGCAGCATCTGCATTGCAATATTGAAGCCGAGGCACTTTCGACCATAGATGCCAAATGGAAGGTACTGACCACGGGCTTGTCTCTGGCGCAGCATTTGCTTGACGCTGGCCGAGTCTTTGCCCCAGCGAAAGGGGTTGAACTTGCGGACGTCTTCTCCCCACACCTGGGGATCCGTCTGGACGCCATATGCATGCCAGCCCAACATCATGCCCTTGGGTACAGCAATGTCTTCCCCCAGAACATAGGGCTCCGTTGCGATGCGGTTCGACATGTGTCCAAGCGGGGGGTAGAGGCGCAGCGCCTCGTAGATGATGGCATTCAAAAGGGGGAGCTGGTCCAGGTCTTTGAAGGAATAGTCCCATGGAATGTCTTTTGTGACTTCCTCGCGAAGGAGAGCCTGAATGTGCGGATGAGCACCAAGCTCCTCCATGGCTGAGTTGAGCGTCGTTTCCACATTCTCGTGGCCAGCGATGAACAGCTGTTTGTGGTTGCATTCAAAGTGATAGTTGGACATGAGGTTCTGTTCGCGAGCGCGGTGCAGGCTGAATCCAATCTTGTTCTCTCCGCCCGGAGGCGGTGGCGATCTGCATCGCTCCTCCGCCAATCGAAGCAGCCTCGACTGCACCTCGTGCAGAAGGGTGTCGGTGTGATGGGTCACGGGAAGCTTGAACGGCAAATTATCCAGAAATGGAAAAAGGCCTTTCAACCGGCCCATGAACTTTCTGTTTTGAACACCAAGAACCTGCTGAATGTTGAAGGTCCGATAATCCATCTTGTCGTCGAACTGTGCGTCCAAGAAATATTCGCCCCAGACAGAAAGGGCCCAGCGCCAAACAGCAGGGCCGACCAGAACGCCTGATTGCTGGTTCTCGAGGCCCTCTTGTGTCTGCAGCAGCTTGTCTGCTAGGTCTCTGGCCTTCTGACGGAACGAATCCAGAGGTGCAGGAAGACAGAAGCCTTCTTTGAGGAGTTTGCGAAAGGTCGCATATTGCTCGCCATCAGAGTCAATGATGTTGATGCCGAACAGCTTCGCGCCGCTACCCCAGGGAATCCTTTCGGCAAGGCCCATCTTGTTCAGCTTTCGGTCACTATTTCTGAACATTTGCACAAGATACTCTGGCTTTGACACCAGTATTGTCCAAGCACCTTCATTCCAGAAAGCCACCGCGCCATGCTTCTCGATCGGTCCCCTGACAAGTCTGTTGTAGACATCAGATTTTGATGCTCCCCTGAGAACAATGTAGAAATGAGACCATAGAGATATTCTTGGAATATTTCGTGGAAAATTCCGTGGCATTGCGGTGCCGTATGCCACGGCGCATACCGCAGCTGCGAGAAGCCCGAGGGCTATCCACATCGCGCGGGGAAGATCGCTCGAGAGAGGAAGGTTCAGAGCTTGAATGAGCTTCATCTTTGCTATGAAGTGAGAGCTAACAGAGTGATGAAGCAGCTCCTCTGCTCAGTACTAAGCGAAAAGGTGTGTGTGAAACCTGTAATGATCCGTGGGCTGCGCGGACGGGCAAAGCAGCTACTCGATACAGAGAAGCCCGATTCGGACAGAGCTTTTAAAGCCCCCCCCCCATCCTCAATCGTTCACTGAGAAGAAGAAGACAATGACTTGCCAAACTCGGCACTCTCCGCTTGCGGAGCTACTTCTGTTGTAGGTCTCGGAAGAGGCACCGCGGCAGAGTCCCGATAGCAAATGTGCAAGGCGTTGGCCGAAAATTGCCTTTTTGCGCTGGCGTACCCGCGACTAACACATGTCTCACATGCCCGCCGGACGCTTTAGCTGCAGCTGAAAGCTGAATGTGTAACTAGCTCAGCCTCTTGTATGCTATAAATGTCTTGAATATCGCCAAGACATTTGCAGCGGGAAGACATCGGGGAGTCAAGGTCGCATTGCCTACTCTAATTTATCATCCACCCCCTCGCCGCCAGTCACGCTTCCTGCTTTCGTAATATACTGTCCGCTCAATCTTAGATGCTACAGTGATCCGCTCCGTTGCATGGCTTAATTGGCGGTGGAGAGGAGGTGTGTGCATGGCGTCGGGTTCCTACACCTGAGTCTGCCCAACCAACCCAGATGTACTTGGTACTCCGTACCGCTGAAGTGCACGCGAACGTAAACACGCCACATTACTAAGTAGTAACAAAAGAAGAATGTTTGACAGCCTTTTGAGTCTGTCTCGGTGCTCGAGCACTTGGTGGCGTATTGTCGGTACTCTACTGCCCTGCAATACTTGCCGTTGTGGCGTAGAGCTTCTGAGGCACCCTGCATTCGGGGCAGGTGGGCGCTGAACGAGAAATTACCATACGAATGAAATGACGCTCAACAGCTTCAGATGTCATGACGTATGATCATGATGCATTGTCTGACAGTGTCGTATTCGCTCATGTCTTCCTAAGACGCTTCGTGAGCCCGCGGAATTCATGAAGGTATTTCGAACCTCCACGACGGGAGAAGGTGTCGAGTTGGCAGTCAAATTTGATCCAACTTACTTCAAGCAAAGGTGAAATTACTTTCGAGAGCCTGCCTGCAACTTATCCGGAGCACGATACATCCAGCATGTTGCTACCCAACATTTCTGATACCTGGCTTCTCGCAGCGTCGGCCGCAGGTTTATGCAGTGCTTTTTTGTTGCTGCTGTCGCGACTCACAACATGTACTGCGGGCTTCGCGCAATTGGGTCGGCCAAAGCCGCAAGATAATTGGTACGAGGACGAGGACGGCAAGAGCACACCGGAGTCGATGGCCATATTCTCCAACAGGTATCCTAAGCTTGTGTGTCTCCTTCTCACCACTCTTGCCTTTGTCACGTCCGTTGCAATATCTATGATTGCCACCCTGTACGCCGAATCTCGCAATGAGAAAATATCTGCTTGGATCCTGACACTTGCATGGGTGAGTTTCTTCCTAATCATCACTAGTATGCCATCTACTCAGATTCTGACAAGTCTAGGCCATAACTCTGCTTCAATCTGTCTCTATTCGACTTGACATTGCACCAGTGAGATGCTATGAGGCTGGACTCCGGGTAGCTGCCGCTGCGGCCGCAATCGTCCCGGGACTGATATGCCAAGGGCTGTTTATTGCACAGCAATCTATTGAATATAGGCGCGCTATACTGAGCCTCATAGCAGGAAATCTTCTTCTTTGCCCGTGCGTAATTCTCGTTGCGCTGCTGTTTCCAAGACGTCCTCATGTGCACTATAATGGCCGAACTGTCTCCGCTGAGCAGTCAGTCAGCGCACTTCAGAAAGCCCTGTTCCTCTGGGTGCAGCCACTGATCGCAAAGTCAACCCGCAATGGCGATCTCAATCACGAGGACATCCCGTCGATGGAAAGATTTGCGAGGGCGGCGCAGCTCGCTGCAGAATGGGTTTCTGCGAATCATACTGGGCGCCTTTTCCGATCTCTGGCCAGGACTTACTGGCGGCAATTAACGCTTCTCTGGGTCAGTGTCCTCATACGATCGATTGTCGGGGTTGGGCCGTTCTGGGCCATGTCACAGCTCATTCAACGATTGGAAAGACTTGATTCAGATACGCAAGCCGGACCGAGCCTATGGATATATCCCATTCTAATAGGCCTCTTCACATTCTCCGAACAAGTGGGTTGCGGCCTTCCAAAAAGACCGAATGTCACTGATCAAGCTAACAAACCCGACTTCTCAGATGATTGCCTCGCGAATCATGTGGCACTCGATCAAGAAAATATTTGCCCCTGTCCGGGGCCAGCTATCCGCATTAATCTTCGCAAAAGCACTACGACGGAAAGACATCAAAGCAGCTGCACATATCAACGATGAAGAGGCGAAACCTACTGGTGCCAACGGGACTGCTACCGACGCCACGAAAAAACAGACTGGTGAAAATGCAAAAGCAAAGACTCACGACACGACAGAGAATCCTTCAAAATCTCGACAGGCCATTATGAATCTAATCGGAGTTGATGTTAAACACATTTCGGATTTTGCCATGTATCAGGTCCTGATTGTCAGTAGCATCGGGAAGCTGGTCATCTTTTCTGTCTACTTGGTCCAAGTCATCGGTGCTGTGCCTTTTCTTGCGGGTGCTTTTGCATGGGCTTCTTTGCTGCCAGTCAACGCAATCGCATCGCGCCGCTACATTGGTGCGGAGACGAAGCTGATGCGAGATCGGGACCAGAAGCTTGCAGTTGTTAGCGAAGCTGTCAATGGCCTACGACGCATCAAGTTCTCAGCCCTGGAGGCACAGTGGGAGGAGCGCATTCTCGAACGGCGAGAGGAGGAGCTGAAGACGCTTTGGCGAGTTTTCTTGGCAAATACAATGGTGTTTTGCTGCTGGGTAACGAGCCCTATTCTACTCTCTGCGGCATCCCTAGCCACCTACACGCTGATGAATGGCCACTTGTCGCCCGCTGTGGCGTTTGTGAGCATCGCAATGTTCAGGAGCTTGGAAGCCGCATTGGCAGGCTTACCAGAGTTGCTTACAGTGGGATTTGACACCTTTGTCTCCGTCCGCCGACTAGACGCATTCTTACATGAGCCCGAGCTGCAGCCAACCATAACCCACGATTCACGCGTTGCCTTTGAGAATGCGACAATCACTTGGCCCAGTGATGTGCAAGGCAAAGCCGCGCGCGACCGTGACGGAGAAACGTTCACTTTGAGCGGGCTGAATGCCGAGTTTCCAGAAGGCCAGCTCTCTGTGGTTACAGGAAAATCGGGTACGGGAAAAACGCTACTGCTACAGGCTCTAATTGGAGAAGCCGACTTATCTGATGGCAAGATTGTGATGCCTGCTTCTCCCAAGGAGCTTCCGCATTGGAACTGTACCAGTGACCAGTTCGACTCAGCCGACTGGGTAGTGCCAGGTCTGGTGGCCTACGTCTCGCAGACTGTCTGGTTGGAAAATACATCTCTCCAGAACAACATCTTGTTCGGCCTACCATTGGTCGCCAGCCGCTACAAGACGGTCATTCATGCATGCGCCCTGGAGAAGGACATTGCGGCCCTTGAAGATGGCGACGAGACCGAGCTAGGCGCGAATGGTGTCAACCTCAGCGGCGGACAAAAGTGGCGTGTCTCATTGGCCAGGCTGTTGTACTCGCGAGCGGGGGTTCTCGTCATGGACGATATATTCAGTGCGGTCGACTCGCATGTTGGTCGCCACATCATGCAGCACGCCATCGCAGGAGACATCTGCCGTGGACGGACACGGATCCTCGTCACCCACCACTTGGGCCTCGTTGCAGAAGAAGCGAGCTATTTCATTGAATTGGGAAATGGCACTATCCAGCATTCCGGCTCAACGTTGAGCGACTGCTTGGGGGCGGGGACAAGCGGTGGCACCGTTACGCCAAAGTCGATCTCGAGTGTCTCTAGCAGTGTCGGACCCCAGTACCTCAGCTCCGCTTCCATTGAAGGTCGAGCGGCGATTAACCAAAGATCTGAGAAGAAGGCCAAGAAGTTTGTTGAAGATGAGAAGCGTGAGAAAGGAGTAGTAAAAGGCCATGTCTACCACAAGCTGATCTCCAGCGGCGGTGGCTGGCATCTCTGGATACCACTTTTCATCTTGTTAACTCTATTTGAATCATCGAATTTTGGTGAGAAAAATCAAATACATGTGTAAATGTGCAACAATACTAATTGTTTGAACAGGCCGAAATTGGTGGGTGCGGATCTGGACAGCCTCCGACGACGTCAATATCCCATCTGGCAACGAAACTAGCATGGCAGGATTCCAAGCAGCATTTATCCAGCCTTCACTCATGGCACTGTATCCCTCTTCTGGCCGCCTCGAAACTTCCGCCACATCGGAATCCCATTCTTTAGTCTACTATTTGGGTGTTTACTTGCTGCTCTGCGCGGCGGGCGCGCTCGTGGGGACCGTGCGATTCTTCTGGTCGTTCTTGATCAGCATTCAGTTCAGCAGAAGACTCTTCCAGGATGTCCTGTACACGATACTTCGATCGCCGCTGCGGTGGATGGACACTGTTCCTGTTGGCCGGATTCTGAACCGTCTCACCGCTGACTTTGACATCCTGGACAGTAGGTTGATGGAGGAAATGACCATGGTCTTGGTCCACAGCTTCGAGCTCATCACCATATGCATGGCGGCCGTCGTCCTCTCGCGCATCATGATACCATTGGCCGGAACACTCATCTTGGTCAGCGTTCTCGTCTCTGCGCGCTACCTCGCAGCGGCCAGGCCCGTCAAGCGCCTGGAGAGCAACGCGAAATCGCCCGTCTTTGAGACGTTCAACGCGGCGCTGGCTGGTATGTCTACGCTTCGTGTATACCGCAAGACCAAGGACTACACGCGTCGTATCCATGACCAGCTCGACGAGTGGGGGACCATGACGCTGCACAACTGGTCACTCAACCAATGGATGACATTCCACATGAACGTCATCGGCACCATCTTCACCACCGCCGTGGGACTGCTGGTCGTGGCAGACCCCTTGCACTTCGGTGCGAACCTCGCCGGCTTTGCCCTCTCGTTTGCGCTCAGCTTCGCCATGTCCATGTCCTTTGCGATGCGAAACTACGCCACGATGGAGCTGGACATGAACGCTGTGGAGCGCATCACGGAATATGCAGAGCTCGACACGGAAAACTTGGATGGCGTGGAGCCACCTGAAGACTGGCCGTGCAACGGTACAGTGCAAGTCGAGCACCTGCAAGCCGCGTATGCCGAAGGCTTGCCACCGGTGCTACGTGATGTTTCATTCGAGATTGGTGATAAACAAAGAGTTGGAATAGTAGGTCGCACCGGGGCGGGCAAATCGTCGCTTACTCTGGCGCTGTTTCGACTGATAGATACGCGAGGCGGCAAAGTGGTGATTGATGGCATTGACACATCGACTCTTAATGCCCAAAGCCTACGGTCGCGCCTATCCATCATCCCCCAGGTAGGCAAACATAGCTCTGTATCAGAGTTTCTCCCTAATTCGACACTGACATGTACGATAATAGGACCCTGTGCTGTTTTCAGGCACGATTCGCAGCAATCTGGATCCGTCCAACCAGCACAGCGACGAAGAGCTTCATAGCTGCCTCGCACGCGTGCACCTGATCGACTCTGACAGCGACCGCAGCGTCAACGCCGAGAGCGTCGGCGGGAGCGATGCGGACGATGAGGGATCCTCCTCCTCCTCCCCGACGACCCCGCAAAACAACGTCAACATCTTCAGGCGGCTGACCAGCAAAGTGTCGGAGGGCGGCGGGAACCTGTCCCACAGCCAGCGGCAGCTCGTCTGCCTCGCGAGGGCGATCCTGTCGCGGCCCCGGCTCCTCGTGCTGGACGAGGCCACGTCCGCCGTGGACATGGCGACGGACCGCCTGATCCAGCGCAGCATCCGCGACGGCTTCAACGACACCACGCTCATCGTCGTGGCGCACCGCCTTCAAACGGTGGCCGACTTTGACAAGATACTGGTGCTCGACAACGGGATGATTATCGAGTCGGGATCGCCTCGCGAGCTATGGGGAAAGAATGGTGGCGTATTTCGTGAACTGTGTGAGCAGAGCGGCGAGGCTTTGCAGTTGAAGAATATGATATACGCAAAGCACGACTGAGATTGCGATTGCATTTGTCCCTGTTTTGGTTTAGAAAAATATTTTCGTTCTTCTAGTTTTTCAAATAATTGCAGCTTTAAATGTAAGATTGTTAATAAAAGCTATAATGGCGTTTAGTCTTCAGTTTAGCCACTGCCACTGTGGTTCACCATCCTGTCAACCACGTCCTGCCGCGTGACGACAGGTAACTGTTGTAGATTACCCGATACAGCGGCTTCTTGGACCTTTTCACTAAATCCATCTCTCCTATGCCTCTGTACTTGAAATTATCGTTGTTCGAGGCTTTCAAACGTATGTGCGCCTACATATTCAGCTTGAATGAGTTGAATTCAGTCGCCGTACCATGTAGCACAGTCTAGACCCTTATGCAAGACCAAGGAAGATTTCACGCATCTTTTCAAAGCGCGGTGTACCCATGCCCGAGACGGGATCCCAGCCACGCGTAGCGTTGAACCCCTTGCCGTTGCACACCCCGAAAACCATCCCGCCCTTGACAACATCCCTAAACATTTCCTCGTACTTGTAGAGCGTGGGATTGACGAATCCGACGGGGCCCTTGCCGCTTTGGAGTCGCTCCTCATTGATCAGATTCACCATGGCTCCGATGATGGGCGCGCTCATCGACGTCCCGCCCGGCGCGAGCTGCTCGCCTTTGTAAACGACGAACCCAAAATCGCCCGCGGCGGACAGATCCGGGTAGCCTCGGCCTGCGCCATTGTACACGCCGCCGCTCTCGTACGGAATCTTCAAGTCGGTGGTGCTGTAATTTGCGAAGCCAGGATCGTGAGATTTAAAGTACCTGTGTTATTATAGCTGGTTAGTCGCCAGCCAGCCAGCCTGCCCCCCATTACATGCAACGGTTGCCATGATTGGTGGGAGCTTCTCATCAAAGGTACCTGCAGGATTTAAAAAACTTACCGGTTCACTGCGTGCTTCTGGTACTCTGGGCGAGGAAATATGTTGCTGAACCCACCGCCCGGTGCGAACCACTTGGTGACCATTTCCTCGTCGCCCGCGTCACCGCCAGGGACGATTTGGGTAGCTCCGACCGAAGTCATATAAGGGCAAGACGAGGACTGATCCGCCGTAAAGACATCCCCATTCTTGCCCAGGCAGCCTTCCTCTGCGACGCCTGTGTCGCCGCTCGCCAAGAACACAGAGGTGCCTTGCAGACCCAGCTTCATAAACTCATCGCACTGGCGCTGCACCACCACCCCGTGTTAGCATGTAGGACGCAGGTTCGGCGGAAAATGGCGGACAAACCTTTTGGTACTTGACAGGATAGTCTTTTTCGGGAAAGCCATATGAGAAGCTAATCACATTTGTCCGGTTGAAGACACCACACTGACGCACGGATGGTACGCCATCAACCTCGGGATCATCGCCCCCTTGGTAGTCGCAGAAGCTCCCGTCAATGGCATCGAGGAAAAAGTCAAAGTAGCCCTTTGGGTGCGAGTCATCATACTCTGCTTGAAAATCGACAATTTGCTGAGGCCAGATGATCGGGTATGCCATCTGGTAGTCCAAGGTGGCCTCTTCGCCCGCCTCCTCCAGAGTGCCGTTGGCTCGGTCGGTGCCGATGATGTTTACGTCCGGGTGCGTTCCCTTTGGTATTTCAGGTGCCACCAGCGCAAAGTAGTCATCCAGGTCTTGTTGGGCATACTTTTGATGCTCTGATTCGTAGATTCCCATCTTGTTTCTCGGATCGGCAAGAGTGCCGCGAGGGATATTGTACATCTTCCGGAGGCACGTCGGGGTAATCAGTCTGGAGCACTTCTGTGGGTTACCTGTAGAATCAAGTATTTAGTGTCTATTCGACCGGCTGACTTGGATCGTCATGTTTTGCTTACCCTCATCATCCGTCAGAAGAGACCCATTTCGTATCTTGGCATGAGAAGTGAGAGTCCTTCGACGAGTGAATTTGCTCTTCTGGCCACTTTCTGTGCGTCTGCGAAGCGTAGCCAATCCAGGTACCACAAAGTCGACAACGTTTGAGACTTCGTGAGGCAGGCTGTACTGATCGGTACCAATATGCTCTAAATCACTCCTGGCGTGCTGGTATACATGGTACCTCGTTTGTAGAATATTCTCTAGTTTGTCAACGGTGGTCGAAAAGTACACAGACCCTTTGCTCTTGGGTACAATCAAAGAGTCGTCGGCCACGCCAGAGTCCGCAAGCCATCTCTTGACAGCATCGATGGATTCATCGGCAGGTTTAAAGAGCTCGGCAACTTGTTCAGCAGTGTAATGCTTTCCGTAATTGGGGGAATCCGGGTCAGAACTGATGAGGAGTTTTAGTAGGTCGAGATATCATGGGCCAGTCTTGAGTCCTTACACGTCCATGAGATAGTCCATGCCGTTTTCCAAGTTACGCTGCTTCAAAGCAACTCGTACCTGGATACGTTCATTGGCTGGAGCGACATTGCGCTTGACAAAGTTGCTCTTCACGGTCGTGCTGCGTCGCTCATGGACAACGTAGCGAGGCTTCGTTGAAGGCACAGCGGCTGCTGACGCAGCTAGACCTAGCAAATAAACCAAAGTCAACTTCATGATCGATATGTCGGAGAAAACTCTGGAACCTTGGCAGACTTGGGAGTTGAGTCTTTACCATGGAGTACTTGGAGTTGAATTGCGACTGCAATCCAACTTATACCCAGCCGACGGAGTTTCGACAGCGGTTTACTAGTAGTATAAAAGTTGATTGAAAGATCTAATTAAATTTGGAGCATATACATCTATGCTGACGCGTCGATACGAAGTTCATCCCATTTAGGAAGGTAATTGGGTGACGCTCAGTCCTATTGCCAAAGGCCACGGCCGTTCTCAGAATATTGTGGGCTCACGATCAGTAGGGATACAACCAATGGGGATAATCTTCAAGCTAGTGTTTCAGCATCTGCAGAGCTCTATAATCGAATTGATATAATTAATACTGACTACCTACTTACCGAGTTTGATGACGCGGCCGTACAGAGTGGAATTGGCACTGACAGAGTAATTCGGTATCCAGTATTGGCACCATAGCGAGGCAGGGGTCACTTCCTCACTAAATAAATATAACTCAAAAACCGGAAACATCAGACAACCGGTTGCTCTCTTTGACCGCACAAATATGTCAATTAACCCACGTCACAAATGCATCCAATCGGCGAACTAGGTTGGTGGATCGGTCGACTCTCAAGCTTTACAGGAAGACGCTTCCAGATAGATGGATACAATAGAGATGGTTAAGGAAAGAGGTACACTCAATATTTTCCACAGTCATGAATGTAGTTAAAAATCTGACTTGCAGTTATTTTCTGAAACTAACAAGAGTGTAGACACAAGACTTTATTCTTTAGAAGCATACGCCGCCAAGCCCGCGGGAACACGGCCCGTCTCACGGATCTAGTCCGTCGATTACTTACTGATTGTTATGCCAATATCTCTTGGCGCCTATGGAAGTTGTGGCAGTGCTGTAGATGGGGTTAAATAGGACCCAGCTCGCAAATACGAGAATTGTCCTGAGCCTTTAGGGTATTTATATGCAGTGGATGCTCCGGAGATATAGCCCCCATCAGTGGGGTTGCTCGGCGCTCCTGTGTATGATGGAACCAGCGACAGCGTCGAGCAGTCTCCATGTGACGAGACGCCGCCGACTTTATTCGATTGAAAGCAAGTTTCTGTCAGTGAGAAGTCAAAGAAGAGCCGTGCGCAAGCCCTGCGATTGCGGAAACAGAGCTTTTGTGCCCGAGCTGCAACTCTTATAAGATGGATTTTAACTTTCTAGATTGGACCCTGATGGATCTAGAATCTACTAAGGCCCATTCCCGTCTTTACATCGGTTTCCAGATAGCGCTGACAGAGTTGCAGATGCCTGCGGGAATGTAATTCGTCAAGTTCTACTTCCGTATACCTTGATTGAATTTGTCAAGCTCGAGGCCCAAACAAAGCCGAACAGTGGCCTGACACCACAATACTACTGATAAAGAGGGTCGAATTCGTGTATTGACGTACAGTTACATTGCCAAAAGCGGGCATAGTTACTTGCACGTCGAAAAGCGGTCAACAAACTGCACGCTGTAGGTATACTAAGTAGACTGGCCCAGATGATTGCCGCCGTGAACTCATTGTCTTGTTGAATGACCCATCGTGACCCCAACCCTGTAACTGATATACACTGCAACGCCATGGCCAATGAGACAAGGCATCGAGTCTAAAACCAATCATCACTCAAGTAACCCATCGGGCCGCTGGCGCTGCTTTAACGACAGGATTCAGACGTTGGCAAGAGTCCCATGGCGACGCGCACACCCCTCCCTAGTCCATCCGCCGGATGAGACATTTTATAGGACCAGATCTACTAGGGTCTGTAGACACACACCAACGCCCCCCTCCCCCCCTGCTGCGACAGGCGTTGCTAGATCCCACCTGAATGGAGTCAATGTAGTACAGGAAGCCAAGCCCCAGGCAACACGGCGGCATCCTGGTCTCCGTCCCGTCCCGGGCGTGCACTCCCCCAGCTACTTTCCGGACCAATTTACGGACTCAAGCAACAGCGTGTTGTCTTTGGTTTCCTTTTGACCCCCCCCCCCCCCCTTTTCTTGCCGGCCGGTTGATCGGCCAAGCCGGCCGCCATGTTTCTCAGTCCGGACTAAAAGTCGAACGGGGCGGCTTGCGTGAAAGATCGGCCAGCGCGGCCCGGTCCGCCAAACCTCCCCCCCCCCCTTCCGAGCACCAATTTACTCATTCGTGGTCTCCCGACACGCACCCCCCCAGCCCAGCCAGAGCAAGTCTCAAGTAGAATCGCGGGAAAGTGGCAGAAAAGGAAAATGTGGCGGACAGGTGCGCCCCATGCTGGAACCCCCCCCCCCCCCCCCTAATATGTGGACGGCCCCGATAATCCGTACATCATTCGCTGGCTAGCTAGCTGCTAGCCAACTAGCCACGCCGACCGCCCGCGATCATTGTATCATTGTTGAGGCTGAACGACGATCTTCGCTTCCACGCCCATAGACTGTCCGGCACTGCCCTCATTTACCTCCCAGTCCGGGACCAGGAGATATTGCCAAAGCCACTGTCGCACTCCACGAACTCCCTGCCTTCAGCTACGCCTAACCATGCCATGTCTTGTCTCGGTAGATCTGTTCACCTTGATATCGTTTCATTCTCGATCACTTCATTGGTCAAACTTTCATAAGTAGCTCTTTATCTCTGAGCTGAGGTTAACCTCCTCAGGCCATGTATCCTACTCCGTAGAGGTCCTGGGCTTACGGAGGAGACGATCCGGACCGATTTTCGGAGGATGGAGATCTTTGGTCAGCAAAAAACAAAAAAAAAAAAAAGGGCAAGATCATCTTTTCAGCGGGAGACCTAGTGTCCCCCAGCCATTTCGGGTTTCATTCACAAGATGTAGAGCGCGCCATACATTGTGAACACGTTTTTTGAAAGGTGAAATCTCAACAGACGATGTTGAAACGGGTTTTTTTGCACTCGAGGCTAGTTAAAAATGACCAATAACCACTGTTCTACGCCCTCTTCACCAAAACGCCCCAAGTTCTCGGCAGAAACGTCAGGGGGTCATCGGTATCCTCAACCTTTTCGAGGCCCTCCCACTCGCCTGCGGCCAGGATTGCACCGCGAATATCTCTGTTCATGTTGCAGCCCACAAAAGCGCTCCAAGCCGGGTTCCACAGCGCTGTATATCAGTTAGTTGCCGTAGTCTGTATTGTAACATGGTAATACAGTGATGTAGTGATGTGCAACGTACTCTGACCAATTCTGGTAAGCATATCGGTACTCTTGCCGTGCTCCCAGAAAATGAATTGGCCCCCAGGCTTCAGCAGTTTGTACACTTCCTTCATGACGGGGCGAGGGTCTTTGACTGCACACATGACCTGAATGCTCAGTATGGTGTCCATGCTTCCCTCCGTCACGCCCTCTGCGCGCAGGACATCGCTATCCTCGACACCACAAACGAGAAACTTGTAGCGGGACTCGAGGTCGGTGCTTTGCAGCTTCTTGGCGATGTCTTCTTTGAAGTGGGGGTTCGGGTCGATGGCGTGAATAAACTCGACAAGATCCGGATCAAACCGATGGATCTGGTTGCCTGGACCAGGGCCAAGCTCGAGGATCTTGCCTCGGGACTGCTTGACCAGGGAGGGGACTACGGTGGTGCTTTCGTACTGGATGAAGCCCTCAGCTAAACAGCATGCGGGTCAGTAAACGCGTGGCGGCGCGCGTGTTGAACGTCAGACGCAGCAAAGGGAGATCTCACAGGTTTCGATCAAGAGGCTGGCCACGCCGAAATCGAGCTGCTTCGTCGGATTCCACAGGGCTGCGAAGCCACGGGTGCGGAAAGCTTGCACGAAAGAGGCCCATTGAACTGCACGAATCTGTTAGCTGACTTCCGGAAAGACTGCCCTCAGACGCCACCTTCATTCGCGTACTCGTAATGGCGGGCCACAAAAGCATCAGCGGCGACCAGAAGCTGCTGAAACGAGTCGGCTGCGGTCGTGGCATGGTGGGCGGATGGTTGTAAGCAGTCTCTAGCTCGTGTAGTTTTAATTTTGCGCGATGATTTGTGACAGGATGAGGAAAACCCGATACTTGGCAGGTTGGGCGAAAGGAATGCGGGGAAGATGGCGGTTGATGTACAAAAACAAACGTGCGTGTAACCCCAGCCTCGACCGAAATGCATCTTGCCTTAGCGTCACGTGCGGCAACTCAGTACGGAAACGGACACTTGGTAGATTCTAAATGAATTATGGACATTTGTCTATCTTGTTGCTTTATTTTTCCATCAATGTTTCACGCACATTTCGTCTCTAGGATGCCCGGTGGGCTGGCAACTTAGCATGCCGCTGCTTCAAGCCGTAGTCTTGAATGGTTAGACATAGGCACAGGTGGATCGCAGCAAGCACGGCAAACGTGACGTAGATGACGGTGAGGCTATGCATATATGCCCCTGAGATCAGCTGTCTCTCCGAGTCGGTCAGGTCCAAGTCTTTCAAGGCAAAAGCGGACGATGTTAGCTCGGCGATGAGATCTGGGCTGAAGCGGTGCTGGAGTTGTGCGAACAGCAAATTGCTCAAAATAGTACCGGAAACTAGGACAATTTTGTCAATTGCTAATTCATACCATGAATACTGCTGTGCGAAGCATATGGATCAGAGATTACGTACCTGTGGTGCCAGTTGCGCCACCCAGGTCGCGAACAAAATTGCGAAGGCCGGTTAGAACCGCTCGGTTTTCCATATCGGAGCCTGCAAGCAAGCCAACTAGAACTGAGACGAGGTAGTAGTATTAGCAAAACTGATTTCATAGATATGCGACCCATGAAATGACAAAGAGCACCTACCAGGTTGGAGAGAGCAACCAACTCCTAGCCCGTCCAGGATGCCCACGAAGGCTACCTTCCACACTTCTGTCGTTTGGTCAAAGAACAGCTTTCCCAGTGCAGCGGAAACCCAACAGAGAGCACCAAATACAATGACTGGTTTGTAGTGGCCGGTTGCCGATATTATGATGCCCGTCACGGCTGAAGTAAGCCCGTGGGCTACGACCATGGGCAGTAGCAGCGTCCCGGCGCGAGCGGGACTCGCACCTTGAACATTTTGCAAGTACAGAGGCATGAGAAACAAATTGCCCCAGTATATCCAACCAATGATGATGTTGGTTCCAATCAGAATATTTGTTGACCGTCCGTATCGGAAGAGTTGCGCGGGCAGCAGTGGAAGCTTGGCGAAGCGCCACTCGATTGTCAAGAAGATGCCGAGGAGGACGACTCCGGAGCAGAGCATGCCTATGGTAGCTGGGGAGTTCCATTGCAGCTTTGAGCCACCGAGTGAGATTGGAATCTTTTCATCCTTGTTAGAGCGCAATGGCGGTACTGCCGGCACAGGCTGGTGGTGGTACGTACAAGAATCAACGAAATACCGACCAAGCTAGCCACGGCACCGGGCCAGTCAATCAGCTTCAGCCTGCTGCGGACGTTTGCGTCATCCGGGCCCCTCTGCGAGGATGGCCAGACGGACGACAGGTAGCCGATGGCCGCGAGGCACAGCGGGCAGACGAACCAGAACGCCCAGCGCCAGCCGAGGTTCTGCGTCAGGACGCCGCCGACGACGGGGCCGAGGCCGTTGCCGAGGGCGACGGCCACGCCGACCATGCCAAAGTAGTAGCCGCGCTGCTCGAGCGTGGTGACGTCGGCAATGGCGATCTGGACCAGCGCGTTGATGGCGCCGGCGCCGAAGCCCGTGCCGGCGCGCGAGGCGAAGAGCTGCAGCGGCGTGGCGCAGAAGCCGCTCCAGAGGTTGCCGGCGGCCATGACGGCCAGCGCGGCCACGAGCGCGGCCCTGCGGCCGAAGATGTCCGACAGCCGGCCGTTGATGAGCTGGATGCTGGTGCTCGTGATGAGGAAGCTCGCGCCCACCAGCGAGATGGAGGCGCCCGTGTCCAGCGCCGCGGCAATGGCCGGCAGGCTGGTGGACACGGCCGTCTGGTCCAGAAAGGACGTGAACTGGATCAGCGCCAGCGCAGGGAAGACGGCGAGGAGGCGTCGCTTGGACAGCGCGTGGGACTGGTTCTGCAGCAGCAGAGGCGTGGTCTCGTCCATGATGCCTGGCTCGTCTTCTGCAGTGCTGTAATAGCCCTTATTTCCAAAATGTATGACATGCAGGCTTCGTGGGCTAGATATTTACTGTCCCAAGAGAGTTGCTTACACACTCTCCCAAGCCCCTATACTGAGTAGGTGAATGACAAGCAGACATGCTACTCGGGATCTCGGCAGCCACATATTATCAGTCCCAGCGTCGAGCCCGGTGTCGCATTACTTTGTCTTGGACACTTGGGCCTTGGGAGTGTCGGATAGTGTCCCTTGTATGAGCACGGCAGGGGTCCATTTAGACCCCAACACATGGCGCAGGTGCCTCTATCAGTAGCTACCAGTATTCAAACTGTAGCCACCCAAGTATGTGCTAACGACACACAGGTCTTCTACAACGTCAAGTATAGCGCTATAGAGGTGAATGAATTACTGAAGTATAGTACATTGAATTAATAAGCCATCTTTATACCAAGAAATTTAGAATTAGCCTTAATAAATCGTATCCGAGAAAGGAGGGGTGGGGCAGGGCTAGGGGAGGAGAGCCGTTAGCTAGCCTATAAAAGCTCACTGTGCCCCATTCTCACTCGTGACATACGTAATAGTAAATCCACATTTTCGCCCACCATGACCTTTTCTCTAACCTAAGGTAGTTACTGATTGCAATGGCAGCCCGGACCCTCATAAAATGCTCGTCAGAAACGATACCTGGAAAGGCTTTCGATCGAAGGACCACGATAGCAAATATAGCGTGCCAGCATCGCTTTGGCCGAGATTTCGACGAGAGCAAGGATGGCCTACACTCCGCCGGCCAATACATGCTTGATCACTGCCGTTGCTACTTCTTGGTCGATGTTGGTCCACGCGGATCGCAAGACCCTGATATCTATTACTTTAGGTGGACCGGGAAAGTACTGTAAGTCGACGAGTTTAATCGATCAATCCTTACTGAACGTGGTAGCTGCGACCAACGAGTAACTCCGCCACTTGTCTGGCATCTGACCAACACCTATCCGTTTAACCCTGATCCGACCGACGTAATTTCCCTGACCGATGAAGAGTATAGGACTAGGTATGGTGAAGAGAGGTTCATAAAGCTTGTCATGAGCCAGATCAAAGTAAAGCAGAAAATAGGCAAGGTGTTGGCAGGCACAGCCCAGCAGCTGAGTCAGCAGGCACCCACAGAAGGTCACTAACGCCGCCACCCTCCTAGATAGTTCTTCTTTCTATATTATCACATAATTTAGGTTCCTTCATTAACGCTTCTATTCGTTTCTATGACCTAGTAATACCCTTACTCTCTTAATCTACATTATAATAGTAATTACTATTCTTTACTAATAAAAATCGATTAACCCTACCCTATATTTTAACTATAAATAATAGTAAACGATAATAGATATTACTAACTAATGCTAGTTAGCAGATTCGGCGTTGAAATTCTTCGAAAAGTTATTGCCATAGAAGGGGAACTACGATTACAGATCATGCATATCCAGATGGAGCTTGAAAGCGAACGAGCGCGCCTGGAGGGTGCCGAAACAAGGTCAGCTCGAATCGTGGAAAACATTCACAGCTGTCTAAAAACACTAAAGGAAAGAAACGATTATCGAAACTTCAACTGCAGAGCGGACTTCAATTGCTACATCGAACAGCGTGGCCAACCGTTTGAGCCCTTGTTCGTACTTCGCTGTGCTCAATGCCGATGCCGGCACTAGCAATCTGCTATACTGCAAGTGAGGAGCACGAGGTAGTGGATGAAGACGCCGAGTGCAGAGATGACTGAAGTGGACGGAGAAGATGGTAAAGACGATGACGGACACAGCGACGGTGGCAAGCCTACCTAACTCGTTAGGCCCTACTAGAGCAGCGCCTCGCGGAGTGTGCGGCACATTCTTTCGGCAACCACGCCTGAAACATCATGGAAACTATAAACCAAAATATTCCCGGAATTACAATTTTTGCCCTAATCAGTTAGGCTAAGCTGCTGCTTTCCGATTGATACTGGGGACAGGGTTGGCTCTGTGACGGACGGGGTGAGGTATCCAGGGAAAGTGCGTGCCGTTGAAGCGTTGGAGCAGATCTCAGTGCTCCTCGAAGAAGTAGGGGGACACGATCGCTGTCATGCAGGCATACCCACACCGCGGCAGACTGTTGTAGGGGCCTATCGCTGTATGACTATATGTTGATAGTTAAGGTACAGTGGAGGGGCAAAGGGTTTGGGGCTTGGGGTGACGTGTAGGATTTCAATTGTGACTGGCCGGCCTAGTTAGGATGATATGCTTATTTTTAGCAGCCATCTTTCCACTAACTTCACGCCGTAAATGGTCCTCGAGTATGACAGTTTTGGTAGCGTACTCAACCCACTGCAGTACTACCTTTAGAATGTTGTCGATATAGTTCTACGCTATGCCGAGCCAACCTTAAGACTACTCATAGAATAGTTCAGAAAGTAAAGCTAAGTTAGAGTTTCCTAGTAATTCTCGTCCTCGAGTACGTTTATATACCTATAACCAAAGTGAGTCTATTAAACGCTATATTTCTCCAAAGAAAGATATCTAAACAGACCTCTTTTACCTATTATAATATTTCTACCTTACTTATAATAAGCTACGTTATTTTATTAGTTACCTTATCGTCTGAATTAGAGGGTGGCGAAGAAGTGCTAAGTTTTCGCCTCTATCCGTACAGCCATATCTCCATCACGAAGGCCATATTAAGCTCTTATATTCTAGCTTAAAGTCTACTATAGTTATTAGTTAAGAAAAAATTAGGATTAATACTATCATAATTCCCTCGTAGTATAGTATCTATTAATTAGTAAAATTCTATACTTAATCTAGTAAGGAAGGTATAGATATAATTAATAGTCAGGCATATGCTCCCTAAAGCCTATAAGCCTTTCTCTTTCGCTATAAGTATATTCTTAATCTCCTATAGTACCTTTAACAACTCCCTCTTAATATACATATTAAGTAAGTTTTATAAAAATATTCATAACCTATCTACCCTAATATAGCCTATATTAACTCCCTAATTCTTCTAAGCTAGGCTTATAAAAAATTATAGCTCGTACTTCGAATATATCTTAGTAGATATACTATCTTCAAGTTCTAAAGGACTTAGGTTTTTAAGTAGAAAGAAGCCTAGCTTAAGTTTAATTAAATCTTTATTCCTTACTACGAGCATAATATAATATTCTACGCTTTTATTAATAAGGTTAGGTTTAGTAATAATCCTAATAGTACGCTGGCTATCTAGGTTATACTTATAAGTAAGCTTAATAATACCTTAGTTAGCTATATTATTACTTACCTAAAGAATAGTAAGAATAGTAGTATAAGAGCTTTATAAATATATATTTATTATATCATATACTATATTAATATCCTCTTTACTCTATTTATTATTCATAATAGAGATTAACCTAGGTAAGTCTATAATACTAAGGTATAGACTAGTTAGCCTACTAATTTCAATCTATAGAGTATTAGGGGTAAATAAAATCCTATTACTCTACTTAGTATAGCCTCAAATATTTATAAGTTTTAATACCTTATATATAATAGAGAGTAGCTATACTATATCTTAGACAACCTTATAGAATAATAGTAGTAACTCCTAGGACTATTTAAAGTATAAGGTATATAGCTAAATACTAGTAATAATTATAGTCGAATTAGCTAAGGTATTTCGTAGAATAATCTTAGTCAGAAATCTCGTATAGAGGCCTTCCTATCTTAGGAAAGGGATTCAAGTAATATCTTCTAGAATAGAGCTCTTACCCGCTAACTAGTCTCCGTAAACTACTAACTACGGGAGAGTAACTAACTCGCTAATACCATTAGCCCTAATCTTTTCGATCTAGTTAAGTCAAACACTTAATTTAGTAGTTCGAAGGTAACCAAAGGCATTGCTAGGCAGGTTTTCATGGTCTTCCGGGGAATTACCTATCCTCAAAAAGCCAAGTCATAGAATATAATAATTTATAGGGGAATTAAAAGTAATAGAGGTACGAACCGATTTCGTTAGGAGCCAGGCGTAACTACTCCAGGTAATTAGGACACCATAGTAATTACATTCTACTCCATAATCCCTTCTAGTAGCCATTTACGGATAAAGTTAGCGCTAACAAAAATGACGTTTGTAGCTAGCAGGAAGCTAAGTTTGCTTACAGAAAGTAGCTATCATAGTACGGGGTTTGCAGGGCGATAAGCCCTCCAAGGAATGGCAGCACCAGGCCGCTGTGTGCGAGGTAGCCTTGCTGAGGCATGCGAGTCCTACCGACCAGTCTCTCCAATTTCGGTGTCGGTTTTACATTCTGCCGGGTTCCGACCGTCGCCGGTTTATGCAATATGTCTGCTGGCTGCCTGAGAATCCTCCTGGGAAGTACCAGACTTCTCGGCCAGGCTGACTATGGTCGGTTACGTTAGGGCCACGGGTAACGTATCATTTTATTTGGCGCAGGAGCGTCACGTGAGGCTATAAGGCCAGAAGGCTGTGGCAAAGAAGATGGCAGGCTCTTTATATTTACCTCTTACATATGCGCGGTGCGAGAGCAATCATGGGAAGCACCGAAATAAACAGCGACCAGCTACCTCTCAGCGGCTACCTGGATCGCTTTTCGGCATTTCCAGGAGAGCATATTGACGGCTACGTCAGCACACAGTGTAATGAAGGCAACTTCAATATCAGGTTGCAGAGAGTCCTCTGCGCGGACGCAAATCCTGGCGGGCCTGGTATGCAATTTGAAACGGTGGGGGAGCCCATGGCTTGTAAAGGAAGCTTTCAACCCATCAGTATTGGTTCTTATGCGCAGATTCCGCTATCTGCTCCGTTGACGACATCAAGGACCTGGTGTCTTTCTTTTTCCGTTCGAGTCGTGCCCAATGGCGCGGCATGTCTCTTCAGCGATGAAGCCCAGAGCTGTGACGACAAACTGAAGGTTTTTCTGAGCCGCAATGCAGTCCTGGTTGAAGATAATCACGGCGCGACCTATAAGATGCATGCAGACATTGCACAAGACAAGTGGTATAGGCTCTTTGTCGCGACCGATTTAGAACGCCAGACGCTTCGCATCGGGCTCGGTGGTCAAAACGAAAGCATGCACTATATCAATCACGAAATGCAACAGGGGCCCGGTTTCATTCCATGCCCATCATACTTGATGCTGGCAGCGCAAGACTACGCCCAGCCAAAAAGTCATTTCACAGGAAGAATTGAGGGCTTGCGAGTCATGGATCAATTTCTCCAGTCATGGCCAGGGGATATTGTGGACGTAGATGTCGACTACCAAGGAAGCATCATCGGTGCTTGGGATTTCTCGATTGGCATCGAGAGCAACACCATTCACGATACAGGGCCATTCAAGTTTCACGGCACACTCTACAACCAG
Source organism: Cordyceps javanica (assembly GCF_051103115.1). Classification (NCBI taxonomy): domain Eukaryota; kingdom Fungi; phylum Ascomycota; class Sordariomycetes; order Hypocreales; family Cordycipitaceae; genus Cordyceps; species Cordyceps javanica. The sequence continues at coordinate 3,665,706 of NC_139299.1, forward strand.
CCAACGCGTGCTGTACCGGGTTCTAATTGGACGGGCCTGGAGCATCAGTGGCGTCACGCTCCGGACGAGTATGCAGCCATCCACTTCCACGACGATGATTTAGAAGACTGTCAATGGAGTCGCACATTTCGTTTCCATCTGCCCGAGAACCTCAGGAGCGGATGCTACGTCCTCGAGCTGACAGCCGGGTCTGTACGTGACTGGCTGCCTTTTTGGGTTCGTCCTAGCCCCCGTAAGCAAAGGGCCAGGTTGCTATTTCTCGTTCCAACATTTACATACTTGGCTTACGCCAACGGAAGATTAAGCAACAAGTACGAGGCGTGTCAGCAGCGCAATCTCGAGTGGTCCGGAACAACGTACGCCAGTGATTTGTATCCGACTTATGGATGCTCCATCTATGATACTCACAAGGACGGATCGGGCGTGTGTTTTGCGTCACGGCTCCGTCCGCTCTTGACGGTCCGGCCCGGGTTCGTCTCTCTTTGGGACGCCCACGGGTCCGGTGTCCGGCATTTTCCGGCAGACAGCCATCTTACAGCTTGGCTCGAGACGAAAGGTTTCGACTTCGACGTCCTAACAGATGAGGATTTGCACACCGAAGGGTTCAATGCTCTTGATGGCTACCAGACTGTCATTACCGGAACACACCCAGAGTATCATACCGCATGTACATTGAATGCACTTTCTGAATATGTCTCAAAACAAGGGAGGCTAGCGTATATGGGCGGCAACGGGTTTTACTGGAAAATAGCTCACACGGTTCAACGCCCTCACCTCATCGAAATGCGACGGGCCGAAGGCGGAATTCGCACTTGGGCAGCCGAGTCAGGAGAGTACTTTAATGCCCTCGACGGCGAAATGGGTGGACTATGGCGACGAAACGGTAGAATACCTCAGCGCCTGGTCGGCGTAGGTTTTTCGACTCAAGGGCCGTTCGCATCTGGCCACTATCGACGTACCGAAATTTCCTACAGCGACGAATGGAACTGGGTGTTTGATGGTGTCCAGGAGCCCGAATTCGGCCAACAAGGTCTTTCAGGTGGCGGGGCTGCCGGATTTGAGTTGGATCGAGCCGAGTCCAAATTTGGCTCGCCTGGCTCGACAGCCATTCTGGCGACCAGCACCGCCCTTCCGCAAGGCTATGTCCCCTGCTATGAAGAATTGCTTACAGACCAGACGACCATCACGGGAGACGTACCTCGAGATCTGATTCGAGGAGACATGTGCTTTTCTCAAGCTCAGGGCGGAGGCATGGTTTTTGCAGCAAGCTCAATAACTTTCTGCGGAAGCTTGTGGGATGGACATGCGTTTGGAGGGCCCGTCTCGCAGATTTTAGAAAACGTGCTCAGGCGATTCCTTGACAGCCAAAGTAAGACCGATGCTGCTTAAGAACAGTCTCGCAAGTCTTAAATTCAATCACATAGTAAAGGCGTTTTATTTCTTTTCACCACAAGTAAGCTTTCGTTATGCGACAGCAAGCCTCGCTAGGCAATAAATAAGATAGATTATATAATAAAAGTATAGTTTTTTATTAGTATAGAACATTAGCTATATATAATTACCTTTATTCTTAGTAATCCTTAATAATTCTAAATAATAGTTCTAAGTAAGTATATTATCCTTAAGAAAAAAACTAAATTACTCTTTAAAGTAATATAAGTAGACTAATTTAATACTTAGTAAGGGATTAGCCTTCTTTAGTATATAGAGGATAATAATATTATAGATATTTACTTTTATATAAATTACTAAAGTTATAATAATATTATTAGTTAGTACTTTTATTATTTCTATTATAGTAAAATAGTTCTAGCTTATAAGAATAAAAAACTTTACTTTACTTAGCTTATATTTTAGTAATACTTCTAATAGTATTTACTTAATATTTATATATATAGTTTTTTTATTAATATTATAAAAATATATAAGACTAAAGTTATCTCTTCCTAGTTAAGTCTAACTATTATATATTTTTATATTAAGTTTATTATTACTTTTTAGTATACTCTTTCTCTCCCCTATAAGTATAATCCCTAATCTTACTTTTATATTCTTATTATTACTAGTTATATTATTTAAGCTACTAAGATATAATATATAATTAAATATATTAATATTAACTATATTCTTTTTAGTATAATTAAGGTATATATTATAGATAATTCTCTTAGTTATAAAGTAAAAGTAATTATTATAGATTTTCTATATAAATCTAGTATTAGCTTCTTTAATAAACTTAAGTATATAATAATAATAAGTTCTTATATAAATTATTATATTATCTATATTAATAATACTAATAATTTTACTTCTAGCCTACTTTTATATAACTTAGTTATTTTATATAAGGATTTAATAATTATACTTACTATCCCTAAATCTATTAACTAGTACTAATATTATTTTAATTATAATTATTAATACCCTAATAGAGTTATATTTTTTATAATTATTAATATACCCTTAGACCTTAATAATATTATTTATAATCTATTAAAGATAGAGAAACCTTAGTAAGCTATAGTATATAAATAATATATATTAATTAATTGATTAATAATTATACACTAAGTAAGCCTTTAGCTTATATAGTACTGCTATAGATTTAGTTAGGGAGGGAAAAAACTAAGTGCTAGTAGAAAAACCCTCGCTGCCGTGTCGGACCCATATCGGTCCCTTATGTATATCGTGGCTATAGTGGTTGGGAGCTACTAGAGAAGGTAGCCCCAGGTAATCCCAAGAAATGTAAAAGATGTGATAGACTTGGGTGCGGCCCCTCGCGGGTCCGTGCCGGGTCGTATCCGGTTCCGTCTCGCCTCCGCTTTCACGTCCGCCTTCATGGCAGTCCTCGGCCTGTCTGTGCCCAGGAGCGTGGTTAGAGTTTAGCCACGGTTTTGGCGACGATGCGCTCCACGTCGGCCTCGCGCAGGGGGCGCGCCGCGGCCGTGTCGAGGGCATCGGAGGCGTTGTTGCTCGCTATTTCCATAAGGGAAATCAAGAGGTTAAGGCATTCTGCCTTATATTAGCTTGGGATTCACCTGAGGATCTTCTCTTTAAGAGTTTCGGCGGTGTCGAGGCGGTCCCGTGGCGGGAGCGTGTCGGTCGAGGTGTCCGCGTTTGACGCGTTGTTCTCTGCGGTCGGGAGAGTAGGTACCGCAGCATCCACGTTTCCCCCTTGCCGGGCCCGATCTGGGTCCGGCGGATGATTGATTTCGGAGTTATCTTCTATCCTATTCTTTTCTTACCAATTTTAACTCTAAAGCGGCCGCGTAATAGGTGCGCCACGGGTTCGTCGTGGCGAAGATGAATGATAAAATAATATATATTTAATATTAGCTATAATAATATTACCTAGGTTTATAACTTAGAGAAAAAAACTATTACTAATAGTATTATTATATAGATTAATAAGGAATTTATACTCTCCCTATTATAAATAGCCTTAGTTAATACTAATAAAGATATTACTACTACTAAGAATATTATTAAGAATACTATACGGAATATAGATAATATCCTTACCCTTATTATCTCTAATACAGTTACCTTATTAAAGTAAAGTATTACCTCTATTACTGATAGGTTATTTAATAAGAACTTAGTTAATACTTAGCTTTACTAGGTTTATATAGCTATTATAAAAAATTATAAGCTTCCTATTCTTAAGTAAATTATCTTAGATATTCTCTAAACTACTCTTATAAACCTATTATTAATTCTTACTAATAATAATAATAATTAGAGTAATAATAATAATATACCTACTCTTACTAATAGTAATACTAGTTAATTTAATAATATATCTATCCTTATTAATAATAATATAGGTTAATCTAATACCCTAGCTAATAATAATAATTAATCTAATACTCTAAGTACTCTTATTAATAATAGCTAAGGAAATAGTACTATTAGCTAATAATAATTTTAATTAATAATAATTAATAGATCAGAATACTTACTCTAGATTATATTAGTTCTTATTTTCTTTCTTTTATTTTATTATTTAATATAGATAATATTTTATTAAATAATATAAATAACTTTATTGTATACTTATTAGACTTTATCTTCTTTTCTCTTCTTTTCTTTTATTATATAATATTATAGATAATATCTTTCTTTATATTAGGGGTTATTAGTAAGCATAGCCTAGTAGCTAAGTTAGTAGGTACTTATAGAAGGTTACTAACGCTACTACCCTCCTAGATAGTTCTTCTTTCTATATTATTATATAATTTAGGTTCCTTTATTAACGCTTCTGTTCGTTTCTGTGACCTGGTGATGCCCTTGCTCTCTTGATCCGCATTACAAGGAACTATCCTCTGAGGAAAAGTACTTGCTCGAAGAACATCCAAAACTAGCAAACACATAGAAGGGGGATATTTAGGGCGACCAGCAAATTATCTTGGGCAACATGTTGCAATGATAGGATATATCTTTTCAGATTCAAACTCGGACAGATTTCTCCTCACGTTCGGCAGTGCCCGACGTCTTGGCTAGAATGATGGAGTATCGAGGTCGCCTTGCACCCTAACTTTCGCCAAGGTACGAGGCGCGAACTCTGGCCTGTTGAACCAAAGGCTCGCATCTCGGAAGCGGACTACCGATCGCCAACTGCGGAGGGGCGAGCGGGTCATGCTCCTCGCCAGACCCCAACTGTCCGAGTAGGCCAGCAACTAGCGCTGTGAGGCGCGCTCTACTTTAATAAGTGATTTAGTAGTTGGAGTTTCTCGACGTCAACTCATAAAGGTGTCCCGAGGAGGTAATTTGATGCTTCAAGCGAAACTTAATCTGCGCTCGGTGGACCGATATGTGATAGCTAACAGATGGTCGAAAGATTTCCCTGCCCTTCTCAGCGAACATCTCCAGGTCATAATGCAGAATTAATAAGGGTTTTGCTTATACCCACATTGCTCGGATAGCGCCAAGAAACATTCCATGCCAAACCAAGAGCATGAGCCAATATGGCGAATATACCCCGCGGAGTTGCCTCGACTTGGTCTCGAATCATGCGTTCTGGCTCGCATCGAGTATGGGACAACTACTGCATAGTGGGCAATGATGAATCTTATTGTGCGATATCCTAGTACTGAAACCCGGAACTGAGAAAATTCTAGCTACATGAAAGAGGAGGCATAGAGTGCGATCTTACTCTTGCGGGAACGGGATCGCGTCCCAACGTATACGGCGAAGGTGACGCTCAGGGTCCCTGATGTGATTCCGCGCGTGCAGCCAGCGCCTGTTGTCCATCAGAATTATCGTACCAGCCTGGCAGTCGCTCGCTTTCAGGTGGACGGTCGACGTCGCAGCGAGGTTCCCACCCCCCGTCGAACCGTCCAGCAGCATATCGAGCTCCCGCAAGGCACGCGCCGCGGCCGTCGTGGTCGGCTCCAACAGGTCGCGGCGGTACCTCATCATTACGCTTCCCGTCTCGTCGCCGCCGCCGCCCCCCGCCATGATGTTGCCGACGATGCTCGTCTTTGACGGGTCCTTGATGAACTCGGGGGGGATGGTGATGACGAACTCGTCGCGGCGCAGCGCGCGCCGGGCCTCGGGCGACAGCGCGGCGCCGAGGCGCTCAATGTTCATGGCGGAGAGGGTGCCGCCGCCGTAGCGGTCGTGCTGCAGGACGTGCAGGCCGAAGAAGCGCGGCGGCGCGCCCTCGTAGCTGCAGTCGGTGTGCCAGGGGAAGTCGGCCATGGTCTCGGAGCGGGCGCGGTGGTGCGCCGTCTGCAGCGGGATCACGGTCCCGTCGCTCGGCCGCACGTCCCAGAACCAGCCCCGCGACGCGCTGTGCGTGATGGGCAGCCGGTGCCCGTGGTGCGCGTGGAAGCTGCACACCAGCTCCTCGAGGAAGCGGCTGCTCGGGTCGGGAAAGGCGAGCTTGATCCGCGCCATGCCGCTCCGCTCCAGCGCCCGGTGGACGCTGGCGACGAACCGGGGCTCCGCGGCGCTCGACGGGTCCGACACGGCGAATGGGGGGGCGGTTGGCGGGTGTCCCTCATGTCTGTCACCTGCACCTTGTGCTGTAGAAAACGAAGCAGCTTGGCGGATGCAGCTCTGGTACGACCACGGCCGCTTGAATGGAAGGCGGACGGCGGCCAGGTATACGCGGGGGAGCGAATTCACCACCTTCATAGTCACAGACCACACACAAATGTGAATTGGCAGGAAGCGGGACACGTCTCTCTTTTTCAAAATCAATCATATTTCTCCGTTTTCTTTTCTTCTACGTCTGATTAATACTCTGTTTCTGTGGGATGTGATCCATACATGGATGGCAAGGTACTCAATACGTAGGCCAAGTAAGCCGTGGTCTCCTTTTGCTAGTACGCAGCTGAAGAACAGGCCCAATTCGTCACACCGGCCCCCAGCCTAGCCCGCATCCGTTGTTCTATATTGAATACTAAGACATGCATTGATCAGCCAGCCTTTTTTACTTCTTTTCTGCAGAGACACCTCAACTCATTTAGTGGGCATGGGCGGTGCAGCGGAGCAATGGCCGGGGGGGGGGAGTGGCCGTACATGGCCGACGCCCATCTCAGCATTTGCGGCTACACGCCCTTGGATAGTGGCACAAAGTCACTTCCGAGTCAATATTCGTACTTTGAGCCGTACCGCGAAACATGCATATTTTATTGCAGCTATTCAGAGACTCCAGTGGTGATCATCGTGCTCGGACTCTGCATGTATCCTAGACCTGGCAGTATCCGACCCGATGGCATTAGCTTCCGCCATTGACTTGAGAACCGCAGCTCTGATCGTCGGGCCTCCTAAACCTGACAAAGTTATTCCTCATGCACATCTTTCGCCTTGCATCTCAGCAGCATCGATTGACTCGCAATGTATCATTACTCTCCTGCCTGGACAAGTAAGCAGGCGGCCGAGCTTGCCGTGCCTCTCGCTCACCCACGTCCTGAGCGAGCAATCAATACTTGGCTGAAAAGAGCCCTTCTCTTGGTTTTGGCCATTTACGCATACCTTCGTCTTGCAGCAGTCTTTTCTAACCAGCTTCCGCGTCCTCGTCTCTCCCGCCCGTCGTTCGACCTGCACCAGACGCTGCTGTCCGTCCCGTCTGCCGAGCGGGCGCGTGAATGGAGCGCCTACTACACAAACTCGAGCCACCTCGCGGGCCAGGGCTGGGAGCAGGCCAAGTGGACAGCGGCAAAATGGAGAGAGTTTGGCCTCCCCGATGTCAAGATCGCGTCGTACGACGCTGATCTGCCCGTGCCCCGGGCCGAGAACCAGCGCCTGGCTCTTCTCCGGGGCGACAAGGTGCTCTACGAGGCGCCTCTCGTGGACAACACCAACGCGAGCTTCGCGCCCGCCTACTTTGGCTTCTCGCCCAGCGTCAACATCACCGCCGGTTTCGTGTACTGCAACTTTGGCAGCGAGGCAGACTTTGATGAGATCGCACGCTCCAACATTAGCGTGGTGGGCAAGTTGGGCATCATGAAGCTCGCCAACGCGTCACCGACGCTCAAGGCAAGCGGGCTGGACATCTTTCGGGGCATCCAAGTCAGCAATGCGGAAAAGGCCGGGCTGGCTGGCGTCATCCTCTACACAGATCCCCAGAATGACGGCACAATCACGGAGGCGAATGGTTACCGGCCGTTCCCAGGTGGTATCGCGCGGCCGCTGACGGCGATTGAGCGAGGCGGCTTTGGCAATTCAGGTAGGACTTCCTTCCATCACTATCAGGGGCGGTGCTTAGGCAGTGAGCTAACCCATCACCCTCAGAGGATTACCACGAGGGTTTGCTCCCCAAGATCCCGTGCATTCCAGTCTCCGCCGCCGACGCCATCGAGCTCATCAAGGCGCTCAATGGCATCGGCCCATCGGCCAGGAAAATCGGCGGTCGGTGGCTCGGCGGCGGGCTCTACATCCACGGCGTCGGCTACCACATCGGTCCATCGCCCGAGGACGTCACCATCAACCTCGTCAATGACGCCCCCGTCGTCCCGTCCAAGAGCCACAACGTCATTGGCACAATCCCCGGCCAGATTGCCGACGAGGTCGTCATCATCGGCACGCACCGCGATGCCTGGGGTCCCGGGGCAGGCGACCCCGGCAGCGGCTGCGCGGCCATCAACGAAGTCGTGCGCAGCTACGCGACGGCGTACCAGCAGGGCTGGCGCCCGCTGCGCACCATTGTCTTTGCCAGTTTCGAGGGCGAAGAGTTTGCCCAGATCGGCTCCCTGCTGTGGATCAAAGATCATCTGGAGTGGCTCAAGGCGACGGCGGTCGCCTATCTCAACGTCGTCGTCGCCGCGTCCGGGCCCGACTTCCACGCCAAAGCGAGCCCCCTCCTGCACCAGGCTGTCTGGAACGCCACCGCGCAGATCCAGTCGCCCACGGTGACGGGCCGGTCTGTCCTCGACGTCTGGGGCGGCTCCATCGACCCGGCCGGCGGCGGCGACGCCGTTCGCTTCCAGGGCCTCCCCTGCATCTCGACGGTCGACATTGGCTTCGCCCCGGGCCTGGGCGACGCCGTGTTCCCGTACCACAGCGGGTTCGACAGCTTTGCGTGGATGGACCGGTTCGGCGACCCCGGCTGGAAACATCACGTCGCCAGCGCGCAGCTCATGAACCTCATGGCGGCGTACATGATCGAGTCCCCCGTCGTCAACATGAGCGCCCGCGACTACTCCAAGACGATCCAGATGTGGCTGGACCTCATGTGCGAGCTCGGCAAGTGCTTTCCCGAGGTGGATCTCACCGACCTGCTGGCCACGGCGGCGAGGTTCGCGCGGGCGACGGAGCGCTTCGACGAGTACGCGGACATGTTGCGATCGGGGTCTGCTTCCTGGTGGAGTGTCGCGCGCGATTTCACGAGATCCGGAGATCCCCGCACCGAGGCCATACGGAGGGTCAACAAGGCATATATCGCCCTGGAGCGCGTATTTTACTACGAAGGCGGCATGGATGGGTATAGCAGCCTCCACCACGTCCTCTTTGCGCCCGCAGCCTGGCATAACGTCGCGTTCCCGATGCCGGGGTTGGACAAGAGTCTGAGGACGGGAAATTGGGAAAATGCAAGGGTGAGTTTAACAGTCCTTTTTCGTTGCTTTTCTTCAATTACTAATTATGCTTTCTTTTAGAAATGGAGAGACGTGTTGATTGAAAAGATTGGCAATGCTGCGGCTTTACTAGAGGATCACATGGCCGCAATCGAAAGTACCCTGTGATTCTGCGCTGGCATGGCAGTGTACGAGGTGGAGGTCGCGCGAAAGTAGTTTACCTACATGCAGAAGATAGCAATAAGACAACGGACTCTTTTCTTCTCAATTAGCGATTCATCGCTTCTTCGTCAACTAATATTGGGAGAAGGACTCGCCTACCCTAGACGTCGAGGCGGGCGACGATGAGTTATTGTTGTTTTACGAAAGAGGGGGCACTCGTTCTAAACGCGGTTGTCCAAATGAATGAAATTAATTGTAGCCCCTTCCAGCAAAACCCTTGTGGTTCCCCGCCCTGGTTTTTTTTGTCCCGTCTCCGCGCGACGCTGATTCGATGCACCGCCAAGTGCTCTTGGCTGCATGATGCCTCCACAAGCCTTCCCGATGGAAGGGATGCTTACCACTATCGTCGCCCACAGCTCGGTTTATCCTGGATGCGTGCGGATGTGAGTTTTTGTTCTGGGTGCAGTCAAGGCCGTATTGTTACCCTTGTCGCTTTCTTGATCCTACGAGAAACAGTGGTTCGTGATTGCGCATTGGTCGAGCCCCCTTTCATATACCAGCTGCAAGGTGACGAGCTAAAATGACTTGATTTTACTCGTCGATGTTGGCATGCGTTCAACCGCCTGCAATGTATATTAAATTGCAACATAACCTGGCAAGGGTCCCTCCCCGACCTCTCCGAGGACCTTTGTTGGGTCGTGCATGAGTTGGGGGCGGTTGGCCCATGACCGCTCCAGACCAACCTTTCCCTTTTCTTCTTCTCCGAGTAAAGGTGCAATGCTAGAGACACAGATCCCATACATGTTTTTGTCTAGAAAAGACTCCAAAATCACGGAGAATGCAGACTGCAGTCTCAACTTCGACTCAATCTCCGGCCAGTACCATGCGGTCGACTCGACCGGCAGAGACAAATAAAATACACCCAAGGGTTAACCTGGGGCCGTTGCCTACGACTTTCACGCCTGATGTCAATTGCACATCTTTGACTTCTTTTGTTGGCGGCAGCGAAGGGGGAAAGTCCTACTGGTATACCACCTTTGCCTATGGCGATCAGTGCGATCCTATTCGCAAAGAGCGGCAAATCAACCCGCTCTGCTACCCTCCCCTGTACGCGAAGGCGTATGATGCGATAAGAAGGGCGGGTATCTACCGAGATGCTATTTACCCATTCTTTTCGCCTGCCTCCATTTGCCCGACAGGATATAGTTCGGCATGCGGGTTCGGAGGACCGGCCTCGACAACACCCGCGCCAAGCACCCCTCCGACTCCAGTAGGCATGGCTCAGACATTGATGAGCTGGATGCTTGAATCCACGCAAATGGCAGTCGGATGCTGCCCAAGGTAAGGCGGCTTCATAGGGACAGCTTTCATGTTGCGCAAGGAGCTCAGAAGTGACTCTGGCTAACAGCTCGCTGGCTTTGGTAGTGGTTACTCCTGCTACCCCGACCGGCCCTACTCGTGCGTGTCTACGGTACCAATGAGCAGTTCTGTGAAGGCAGATGTGTACAACGGCTGCTCCACGAAAAACGAGAGCTTCACTGTGCTCTCGGTCGGGCCAGCTTTGTCGCTTTACGCCGTAGCACCCTGTTTGATGTTACTTGACGATCTGCCGCACACCGGAGCCAGCACGACCACATCCTCAGCGTCTGCGACTGGGATTGCCGCTCCCGACACCAAGTCGGCCGACGCTGGTCTTTCGACAGGAGCGATAGCCGCCATCGGAAGTTGCGTTCCGCTGGTCGCGATCGCTGCCGGCCTGGCCCTCTTCTTCTTCTTTCGCCGACGTTCACGCCGCGCCGCTGCTCCGTCTGCGAGTGGAAATGATGCTGGCACAGGTGCAGAACTGCCTGGCCCTGAAATTGCGGCCATTGGAGAATCGGACCTCAGGCACTCTTTCAAGTCAGGGCAGACTTCACTAGGACCTGGGTCCCCTACTTTGGATCGCTCTGGCACAGTCAGTCGTGCAGGCGAAAGCGATGGTAGACTGTCTGAGTTGTACGGGTCGGCAGTGCAACGTCGGTTGCATGAGGATATTATGGAGTTACCTGGCGAGAACAGCGCACCTGTGGTTGAGAAGCCAGTGCCCGAGATGCCGAGCTAGTATTTGACGAGGGTGTTGAACTCGTCATTCTGCTGGAGCTACAAGTGGTATTATAGAGATTTATCAAATTAGCTCTACTGATTATATAACATAAATAGCAATCTTGTTTCAGATTATTCATGTCATTATTGGCTTGATGGACTGCCTCGCGCACATACTTCTCGTCAGAGTAGCCAAGCGACATGGTAACTTGGGTCTGCATCTGGTTACAGGCGCTAAGATGGCAGGTAATGAATGAACTTTTACACGTACCTAGAAAATTACAACAGTTCGATAAGAATATTATCACATTCGAATTATTTAGAAACGTGGAGAGCCCTCAATGTCTGCGCCCAGCGTCACGCTGCCTGAGCAAAAACGAGCAGCTAGATTCAAGACTAGTTAATGACTAGAAAGTTGCAGCCCAATCTTGTCATTGATCTTTTATTGAGGTCGAAATCAGAGAATAAGAAACCTGTAATTGTGTTTCAAAAATCGAGAATCGGTCTGTCTTCTCTTGGCGGGAACATGCTGGTGTTGTAACAGTCACAATTACCTACCCGCGTGCTGTCCCAACCCTCAACTGTCAGTGGAAGACTCAGTCTAAGTCTCACAGAAATGCGAGCCATGGATAAACAAGCCCGTTTGTGTCCCTACGGTCATATATCACCGCCCGCCTGCTTCTGTAATGCGGCGATATTTTGGACTTCTTCTTGACTAGTATTTACCGCATTGGTGATGCGAGCCAGGCTGTCTTTTGTTGTCGGCGCGACCGCATCTGCAACGTGACCGGATGACAAACTCTGGACTGAAGATGATCTATTTTATTTAGTAAATGAGCCAAAAGCGTGCTGTCATCGGAGTTACTGACTATGCTTGCAGTTCGGGAACAGAATACCTTGACAGACCGGAAAATGTAACCTGAGGTACCCTTATCCATGGAAATGGATGAGTTTCGGATTTTCCGGTACACCAAGGACATTTAGGCGTGATGCTATCGGAGACCGGTGGAATTACGGCCCCAGGGCTCTCCCGGGTGGCTACCAGCTCGCTGCCGTCCGATGTAGCAGATGGCGATGAACTATCGCCAAATTGACAAGTGGCAATCACCAAGATAGGTCAATCTGGTTTTATGTTGCTAACATTTTGTGTCATTCGCACTGTACCTCCCGAGGATTGTGCTGCATGACAACGATGAGCGACGATGCGATTGGTGTGGTGCACATTGCTGATCAGCTGGCTTTAAGCGTGCAAAGGCAGGCGATGAATGAACGATTCAGCGCAAGCCAATAAGACAACTACAGCATCGAGTTAGCAAACGAGACTAGGCCCCGTCGCGGATCTCAATCGGCTTATTCTGCTGCCCGCGCATGCGAATACGTTGTGGGAGTCTTCCTAGCTAGATGGTTTAGTGCGTGAACAAAATGCCTGCTAGATAGGTATACTGTCTGGTTCCCACGGCATATTCGCGCATTGCAACTGGCGGACTTTGGGCACAACAGGCCGGCTGACGATTTTGAGGCTGCGTTGTCGGTCATGGGGTCTCTTAGCCATCCTTTCAGCTCTGCGAGACAGCAGTCCTAGGACACTTCCTTTCATGCACGCCCGACTCGTGAGTCCGCAATAATAATGAATGGAGAGAGGTAATGGGAAATTGCCGGGGTGGACTGGGAAGATAATAGGCGGTGGCTTTATCAATCAGAGCTACAGTGGTGTACTAGTACCGCCGCCACTTCAAGCGACGATCCTTGACTCAGAAGGTTAACCCAGAGGCTTGACTACACAAGAACTATTTATTAGTACCGAACCACCTGCGGAATGGGCGTCCGCCTCCCGAACGCGTAAGTAGTTGGTGAACCTCATGCCCTGCTGCCACTTACATATCTTTGGCTGACCATGTCTTTGGTCATCGCTGTGACTAACAACAATGCACCTCTTTTTCAGGTGTTCTTTAATCGAGAAACGCGACACTCCGTCAGAGTTAACATTACTGTTGACGTGAGACGATAAACCCGAAGCCTATCAATAGACAATGCATTGTTCTCCAGCTTTGACTTGGCGTAGACTAGTTCCAGCCCAACACAGAACACCCCAGTCGTTTGGACTCGCGAGTTTAACTCTATCTAGAAGGTTCGCGACATGTGCGATCTAGCCCCAGCTGCGCAGGAGGCCTTCCCGCACAGATGTCAGCCCCCTCCCCGCGCTGGAGACACGTTCCTACAGCAAGGCTATTTCTTCAGTAAGGCTGACGATGCCGATTCCAGCCCACCGCCAACCCCGACGGCCCGCGGGAGCTAAAATCGACGCGGGTTCTGGGCCTGGGCCCTCGCATGACTGCGGTTAGGCTGTGCAACGCCGCCTCCGGGCTGAAATATTGGCAAGGCCCGCGACCGTGTGGCTTCCAGCTGAGTGCGAGCTGTGCAGCTGCCCAGCCTAATGTCGCCGAATCGGGAACTGCACTGAACACAAGGCAACGAATTCCCAGCTCCAACCGGTGAGCAGTACCGCAGGTATAAGGGGGGAAAGAGAGAAAAGCTTATATAGTTGGTCAACGGCCTTCCTTGGCCTGAGTAGATCGACCCTGCATGCCAGGAACCTGACACAGCACTGTGCTTTTAGTCTTGGATCTGCCACACAATACTCCCCACCATCATGCGTCTCAATGGTGTCTATGTGCCACTGGCACTGCTTGTCAAAGCGACCGGAGTCTTTGCTGGCACGGGCTGCAACGCGGATAATTGCGCTCGTGCCGTTACCGGTACTCGCCGCGGCGATGGCTTCGAGGCTACGGCAAAGGCGGACTGCAGTCGCTTCATGACCAAGACGGTGACTGGTAACGCGGTGTAAGTGGCCGGGAGCCAGACCTATGACTGCAGGGCGATGGCGGCCGAAGATTAAAAAAAAAGACTTGTTGTTAATGAATGATCATTAGGACTGTAACAAGCACCGTCACCATTACTGTGGCTCCAAACCCGCCAGCTGTTACCATTGTTAAACGCGATGCGGCTATTCCTTCATACGCTTCTGCATGCTCCGGCACAAGCCGCTACTCGAGCGCTTGCTCATGCTGGGGTATCACGGCCAACACCATTACCGTCCACCCAGTGAGTTGCGCTTGCCGGAAAAATTGATTGAAAGTGATTCTACTGGGATAGAATGGCTGACCTCTGTGTTCCAGACTTCTGTCGTCACTGCCACCGTCACCGTCACCCAGGCGCCGGGTGCCACTTACACACCACCGGTCCCTTCCTCCTACGACGGTTGTGTCTTCAATCCAAGCGACACTGGTGATTTCGATCTCCTCGACCCTAATTCGGCCCTGCCGATTATCAAATCGGGTGACCTTGCAAAAGTTGTTGAGGAGGTAAAGGACCCTTGGGTCCCAGTCCGCTACAAGACAGTGAAGCCAGCCAGCGCGGCGAACGGGTACGGCCCGTGCGAATTTCATTAATCTCTACCCTGGTACTGACATTCATCTTGCAAAGTGTATACGACCTTCAACTGGTTGCTGATGGAGCACCCCAATACGTCGCTATTTACAAGTCTGGCAAGGTTGGCTTCGTCACCACAAGGTAGATATACTCTTCCCATTCAAATGATGCTCCGACGGCCGGTCACTAACCACGGGGCACAGCTCCAACGGACAGACTTATGTCGGCGACGGGGAAGACAAATATGTCACCTCCGTCTTCTCCTTCACCTGCAAGGGCCGCCTCACCGCCGGCATCGTCGGCGGCAGCCAGTTCCACTTCTCCGTCACCGACGACCAGCGCGTCGTCGCCACGCCCGGCGGCGCCGGCAAGGCCAACAACAAGCGCGACATCCCCGTCCCCGAGGGCTTCTACGTGATCCCGTCCGACATCCCCGCCGCGCCGCCCGGCCAGCGCTGCCCCAACGGGCAGACGGCCGTCTCCAACGGCCTCAGCCCGAGCGCCAACGGCTGCGGCGCCAAGGACGGCATCAAGGTGCCCGACCTGTCGTTTGGCGAGTGCTGCAACGACCACGACATCTGCTTCGGCACCTGCAGCGAGCAGTTTGGCCCTTGCAACAAGAAGTTTCTGGGCTGCATGGTGACCTCGTGCGCCCGGTTCGCCCCCGTCCCCAAGCTCTTCCTCGCGTGCAACGGCGCGGCGGCGACGTACTACCTCGCCGTCCAGTTCTTCGGCAAGGACGCCTTCGCCGCGGCGACCAAGGAGCTCTGCGACTGCAAGTGCGACGACAAGACCAAGACGGCCTGCGGTGACAAGTGCGTCGACACCAGCAGCGACCCCGAAAACTGCGGCAGCTGCTATTTCCATGTACGTCCCCCACCAGCCCCCCCCCCAAACTTTGTTCTGCTTCGTCTGTAGTTGGTTAGTGTCTGACAATGATTTTGATGATAGTGTCCTTCTGGATCCTGCACCAACGGTGCGTGCTCCTTCAACTCGTGCACCGGGAGCAGCTGCGGCGCGTTCGGCCCCTGCGGTCCGGGTGGAAGCTGCGTGTGCGCTTCCATCACCGGTGGCAAGGGTTTCTGCGTCAACGGCCAAACGCCCTGCCAAGGCTTGGCCGACTGCGGTACCAGCGCGGATTGTCCTCTGGGGAGTGTCTGCGCTGTGGGCACATGCTGCTCCCGCAATGTTTGCATCACCACGGACTCTTGTGGTGGATTCCAGCAGCGGCAAAAGCGTGGCTGGCTCAATGCGACCATTGGCGAGCCGACAAGATGGGTTAATGACTTTTGAGGAGACAAGCATGTACTACATCAGCATCTCATATCAATAATATTGATACATGCTACTAGATTCGGCCAATACTATTCAGCCTTGCAATTAGAGTGGCTTGCATATTACTGTCTCATTGTGTTCATACTTGTGCTTGAAGATGACAAGTTCTCAAAAACTTTTAGTCTCTGTGAATAGGCTTTCCGTCTTCAGTCATCAGACCCTTGGCAATGAAGATGCGATGGAGAAGCTCCCTGATCCATCCCTCCTTTCTCAGATTGTAGTCCATCCCGACCCCTCCCACGGCGTTGGTTGCCGCCGCCGCCTGACGCTTCACGGCAGCGTACATCTCGCGGTCTTCCTCGTGCTCGCGCAGCCAGTCCCTCATCAAGAGGTGGCGCACGGTCTCGGCGCAGCCCGGGCCCCAGACGTGGAGGTTGCACCAGTTCTCGCTGTAGCAGATGAAGTAGTGGTGATTGTGCCACTGCGGCTCGCGGCTTCGAAAGTGAAAGCCGTGCGCCTCCAGGGCCGGCACGTACGAGTCTTCGTCGTCAATGTCGGCCACCGTGAGATCAATGTCAATGATGTCCTTGGCGGGGAGACCGGCGACGCTGGTGGAGCCGACGTGGGAGATTGTGATTGCCTTGTCGCCGAGCGCAGCTTGGATCTTGGCTTCCAGGATGGCGAAGCGCTGAGGCCATTCTGCTTTGGGCTCGACAATAGCCAGAGGTAGAGTAGCCCGGCGAGGGTTGACGTGCTCTACTCGCTCGGGCTTGTATTCATAGTGCTCGAGGATTTCTTCAACAGAAGGCTTGGGTGCGGCAGCCGACATGCTTCCTTCTTCTTTTCTTGTATTCTAATTACTATAGATGGAGGGGAACTCTGACGTCTGGTGCGAAGTTTGGCTTCTCCGTCGGCGCTGTGTAAGAGTGAGAGTGTAGTCCGACGATGGAAGAAGACAACTTGGCACGGGCGAGGTGCAGCGGTTTGGGGTGTAGTTATACCTGATACCCCGGCATCATAAGCCGACACTATCGTAAAACTAGAAAACGATGCTAAAAAAACGTAGCGAGATCCTGGTGCTGCAAGTTGTGGCACCGTCGTCCCGGGCGCTTTTCCCCATCAAGCACGCCGGTGACGATCCACGCCGCCAATGACTCACAAGCTACATGGCAGCCAAAAAGCATAAATAGGCGGGACCGCCCATCTTGGACTTTTCTTCTCTTGCATACATCCAGTCCACCTCCTAGCCTTGCTGTCAGCTGCCCAAGACGACTGGCGACGCAGCACCATGTCGACACACTAGCAGCGAAACTGCCTCTTTAGGCTCGCCGAAATATCTCAGCCGCGCCCGCCCGCCCAGAATGCAGGACTTTCTATTCGTCCTTGCTTTGATCCCAGTTTCTCGGTTGCTGACGGGTGTTTGTGTACGCTGTGAGTCATTTCCTGCTCGATGCAGGCCGCTTCTCCGGAATGTCGCAATCACGCAGATCTTGGGCCATTTCTTGTACCCGACGGCTCCCTTTCGCAACCTTGACGCCTCAAACTTGCATGCAATTGGCGACACCATCTGTGCCTTATTCCTGCGCCAAAATGACAGACATGGAAATGATATGAAGATGCCATGCTACTGGTGCAGCTATCGATGCGGTGATTTACGATTCAACGCGTCTCAATCGGACAGTACAACGACGAATTCGTCACTCGAGAGGCAATGTTTATAGAACTCGGCTGTCTGGCTGCGCAACCGGGGACAGGGCCGGTTCAGTCGCTACCAAGAAGGTGCTTTTCTATGTGGACTGAAGTGCTGTCGGTGTGGTTCCTGCTCGAGCCAACCCCGAGGCATATGGGCTGCGCTGCTAAATGAACTGGTATACGTAGCTGGCGCCTTAGCCGCCAGGTGTCTGTCACCCCTCGACCACGTAGGTCTAAAGCATCGTATCTTGACATGTGTTTCTCAGGCGTTGGAAGAGGGTCATCCGTTGTTGCAGAAGTATGCTCAGCGTATTGCCACGTCATATTGTGTTATGTCGACATGCCATGGCACAGCACCACGTGGCCATGTAGCGCTATCCAGTCGGAGCTTCATATTTCAGCTCGCGGTGTTCCTGCGCCGCTGCTGTCCATGCGTTATCTCGGCTTCTGACACCCTCTCCCCAACCCAAGACCATTTTCACCTCCCCAAAGTAGTTGACCTCGCCCGTCTGCGTAAAACCCAGCTTCTGAAAGAGTGCGCGACTTCCCTTGTTGCCTTGCTGAATCTTGACCATCAACGCCCGAAGCGATTTTGTCGAGCTACCCTGCGCGTATTCGCCCAGAATAGCATCTAGGTGCGTCTCTATGTATATCAGCAGATGGCGCACGGCGGCTTCGCCGTAGCCTCTGCCTCTGTGCTCCTTGGCGGCGATCATGACATCGACCTCGCCGATGAGAGATTTGCTCGCGCTCTCGCTGTTCTCATCCTCGTCGTCCGAGTAGAGAAAGAAGTTGACATCACCAACCATGTGCGTATCGGCATCTTGCTGCTTGGCATTGATGGCCGTGTCCGTCGCGGTGACGGGCTCGCATATGATGAATGTCAGCTTGTCGGCAGACGTGCGCCACGATTGCTGGTTCTCGAATTCTTCCTCCAGTGTCATGGGCTCCGAAGCCGTAGCTTCTTGTATATCCTAGGTGAGGCCTATAAGTATATTTCACTCCACAGCATGCCGCGCAGGCGGAAAACCTACGGGGTCTTGCATCCAGCCATGGTACTTGTCCACATGGTGCGCCTCATAGGGCACTAACAGCACCCCGGGCCCGGAAATGGCTTTCCAAACCAGTCAGTTTCTGTCATTGCCACATTGAGAACGTTATCTCACCTGTATGCTGATTTATTCTCATTCTTGTACAGTCTTGCGTGAGGAAACTGGAGGCTCAAAGTTGAAGCGGCATCTAACGAAAGTGGATATCATGAGGCTCACCAAAATGCAATTAACGAAGCACAGCCATACACCATCCCAGGCAATTGGGCTTCAGCCAGTATTTTGGTAATGGGATGAAAAGCAAGCAGACTGATGTCTATAGTCTGCACTCATCAGTTTTGAGGCTTCTGCTGGCATACTCAGCAACATTCTAGGGTTGTGATGCTGAGTTTGGTCATATTTGCAGTCACCTGTAGTGGTACCGAGCCAGTATAAGTATGTATATATGGCACAGTTGATGCTACAAAATTTTACACTAATTTACAGCGCGTAATTACTCCCAGCCTATTTGGAATTTTCCGTAGAAGTCTGCTCCACGGGGAGCTCAGTCTTGAGCAGCTTGGCAACCTGCGCCTCGCCCATTCTCGCCTCCATGGCTAGGAGTTCCACCATTTGATTCATCTTTGACTTGCCCACAGACCCTCGCAGATACACCTTGAGCTGCTGCAGCACCTCCGCGTCCGAGACATCGCCGCTGGCCATGGGCGGGAAAAGCGTCAGGTGTTTGTTGGCCCGGTCGTAGTTGGACTTGGTCTCGTTGGCGGTGCCGTAGGCGTCGTCAGCGTCAGGCTGTGCGTGGGCAACGGTGCGGCGCTCAGGGTTAACGCCCATTTCGTCAAGCAGACGCTTCATTTTGCTCGGCATGATGGGTTGCAACAGAATAGCGGCGATGCGGAGAGCTTCGGCGCCACGGTGGATGGTCCAGTTCAGGAGCAGCGGCGACAGAGGCTGGTTCTGTTTGGCAAGAACCCACGGCTGGGTATCTGTGATGAATCGGTTTGTCTAGACGGTTGCTGTAAGCATAATGTGTCAGCGAGACGCGGCGAAAGGGACGTACTTCTCTTAACAACTCAAACGCTTCGCGGATGGCACCGCTGGTGTTATAGTCGGCCATCTCTCTAGAAAAGGCATCTGAAGCCCTCGCAAGAAATGGTTCAAGCGAGAAGAACTGGGCGTATTCTGGTTTGCTTTTCAATTCATCCAGTTCTTTGAAGGCGCCAGAATTGCTTGCGTTGACTGCCTGTTTTGTCGACCAACCCGCAGTGCCCTTTGGTTTAGCAATTCGGTAGAAGAGGTTGCCAATGTTGGCCTGTAGCTCCTTTCCATAGACGGCAGCAATAATGTCATTGGAGTAGCTCATGTCTCTGCTCAAGTTGCCGTTGCGCATGAGGAAGTACCGCAAAGGATCAACATCCCAGCGCTGGAGGGCAAGGACGGGATTGACGACGTTGCCGAGCGATTTTGACATTTTACGGTTGGACATGGTCCAATGGTTGTGGCACAGAATACCCCTGGAAGGCGGAAGGCCAAGCGCTAGTAGTAATGCAGGCCAGTAAATGGCATGGAAGCGCAGGATGTCTTTGCCAATGATCTGCAGGTCGGCCGGCCAGATGCCCATGTCCTCGGTCGGGCTGCGCCACTGGCTGCCGTAACCAGCTTTTGTGATGTAGTTGATGAGAGCATCGACCCAGACATATATAGTCTGCGAAGAGTCTTCGGGATCGGAGATGCCCCAATTGAGTCTTGAAACGGGCCTGGTGACAGAGAGGTCTTCCAAGTGGTTCTCAACCCAGTTGCGCACCTCCTGCATACGATTCGCCGGCTTGACCCAGTCCGGGTTCTCGTCGTAGAATTTCAGCAGCGCGTCCCTATACTTGGTCAGCGGGAAGAACCACGTCTCTTCCTTGACCCATTCCACCTCGTTCTCGGACTCGACGTTGACCATGATCTTCTTGCCCGTCTGCGGCACAATGCTGGGCTGCACCAGGTCCTCGGGGTAGAAGCACTCGTCGCTAACGCAGTACCAGCCCTCGTGGGTGCCCTTATAGAGGCCGAGCTCCTTTGGAAGCGAGTGCTTTAGCTGCAGCCAGAACTGCGAGACGGCATCCTTGTGGTCGGAATCGGTCGTGCGGATGAAGAAGTCGTTGGAGATGTCGGCGTCGTACGTCAAGCTGCGGAACTTGTCCGAATTGAGGTCGCAAAACGACTTGGGGTCCATGTCCTCCTTTGCGGCGGCGCGCTGGATCTTCATGCCGTGCTCGTCGGTGCCGGTACAGAGGTAGGCTTCCTTGCCGTTGATCTGCTGCCATCGCTTGACCACGTCGGCGAGAACCGTGCAGTACAGATGTCCAATGTGGGGAGCTTTGAAGGAGTCAGATCCACGGTCCTCGACTGAATCGCATAGCTTACATACCTGCATTGACGTAAAAGATTGGCGTTGTGACGTAGAAGGGCTTGTCCTTTGTTTGCGCCGAACTATTCCAGCGGCGCGACAACGGGCCATTGGGGCGACAGCCGGGGCAGACCCAGGACGGCCTGGTTACGCGCTGCAACGCCCTCGCCTGTACGGCCCCGAAAGACTGCAGGCGTTGCAATCTCATATTGGCTGCGCGGTTGTCGCGGGGTAGAGCTCTTCTATCGAAGAGCAAGGCGTCTTGTCGGGAGCTAACTAACCAATGACCCAAGTCGCGCTGCCAAAGCTTGCGGGTGGATCTGCGCTGCCTGCGCTGCCTGACAGTGGTGCCTGGTGGATGGCGGCGCAGTTTAAGAGAACATTGACTTGTTCATCAACCGTCTCATCTCTTCCCGCAGCTGATGAAAGAAAAATTGGCATAAAATCCATCAAATACATTGACTTCAACTTCTATCATACGCAAAATGAGCAGCTCCAACCTGCCAGACGCGCACACAGAGGTGCAGGTCTCTAGCGAAGGTGCGTGCTGAAAACATCAAAATCAAACCGCCAGACAAGACACTGATGAGACGACAGCCGCCGACAATTTCGTCAACACATACTACCAGTCGGTCAACAGCAAGTCCAACCTTCAAAGTTTCTACGTCAACTCGTCGCCGCGGTACTCAATACCCGCCGACATCTCCATCAACGGGCAGCTCGTCGCCGCGCCCGCCGACTACCTCAAGCTCATCGAGGCGCAGGGAAGCGGCGTCCACTACGACGTGGAGTCGCTCGACGCGCACGTCATGAACCCGTCCTTCAAATTTGGCATGCCCGACAACGTGCACGACGCGGCCAAGGCCGAGCGCAACGGCAGCCGCATGAGCTTCGTCGTCACCGCCGTCGGCCGCGTGCAGTTTGGCAAGGGCAAGGACGCGCCGCAAAAGATGTTCAACGAGACGTTTGTGCTCGTTCCTAACTGGGATGCCATGGCCAGAAACCCGCCACGGGGTATCAAGAAATGGCTGATCATGTCACAGAACTTTCGTGCGCTGTGAGACGGAGGCACGGTGAGAGATGGAGGGGTAGTGCTATTTGATGATGCACGGCATCACACGCCAAGTCTGCGGGCCTGAATCATGGGATTAAAAAGACAAAACTTGGAATTGACGGAAAGATGGGCGCAACGGCGTATATGTTTATGGCTCAGCAGGGCTTGTTTACAATCGATTGGTTCAGAGACACTTACATGGTGGATTATCATTGTATTGCCGATTTTATTTCGTACAACATCCTTCACTCTATGCAAAGACGTCCTCAAATGACCAATGAAAGACCAAAGATGAAAATAAAAATAAAAATAATTCGACCGGTCTGATAGATAGTTCCATATAATTATGGGTGAGGCGTGTGTGAACTCTACAAGCGCCGCGCATCCGGCGATACAACGCGGCGGATATTCGGGCGGCATGGCAGGCAAAATGAACAGAAGAAACTTCAATACGCTCAAGCTATAAAGGCTGCAACAATGATAAGATACGTATGTATAGCATATTCTTCATCAATAGGCTTCTCGTCATTTTATTACATCCTGCGATGCAGTACCCCACATATTTCGCGACTCCTAGTAGCCTCAGCCAATCAGCGTCGCTTAAAATTTACAGACTCCAAAGCCAGCATCGCCGTCCATTACCAAAATTCAAGCCTCTCCCATCTATCTCACTTCAACCACCAATTGTCGTCGCAATGCAAGCCCTCGCGCGCGTAGCACGCCCCGTGCTGACGTGCAAAGCCCTGCCCATCCGGTACGCGCGCCCCCTTTCCCCCTCCTTTTCCACACCACCCACGACATTGCCTCAACCCCCCCGTGCTTCTCCGAGCTGACCATGGAGCCCTGCTCCTGCTAGAACGTTCACAACCCTCTCACCCATCCGTCCGAGCCTCTACGCCAACACGATGCGAAGGCCAAGCGCCCTGACGAGCTTCTTCACCCCCCTGCCCCCGGCCGCCGCCGCCACCACCAGCGGTACCGGCGCTCTCGTCGCCGACGTCGTCGCGCCGTCGGCCATCTCCGCGCACCCGGCGCTGGCGGGCGGTGTGGCCCAGATCCGCTGCGGTCCGCGCAACACCATGAACGGCGCGACGAGGCTCGTGCAGAAGCGCCGCCACGGGTATCTCGGGCGCAAACGCACGCGCAGCGGACGCGCGATCCTGAAGCGACGCAGGCAAAAGGGGCGCGCCAAGCTGGGCTGCCACTAAGACGGGAGCGGACCGAAGAAGGGGGGGAGAGGGGGGGGCTTAGAATATGCATTACAAAATACGACGACGGGACAACAGCGGCTTCGATTACGTGGCGTCGAGAGAAAACAAATCGGACCTATCTGAGATGGGAACGTGTAACATTTACTGGCAGAACAGGACCACGGCAGATACTTGGACCTGCTCGTGCAGACCTTGCCAGATCATAGAAACTATTGTACATTACATACCATTGGCGAAAATTTATTTGCATTTTTCTCGTCAAATCCTGCCTATATACAGAGTTCTGTTCTGTGGTTCCAAAATTCGTTTCGCACATCAGCCAGTGTGAGCCGCACCAACTCCCTCCCTACATCAACAAACACCTCATCAAACGGGGCCCTTGACGCCAGACTCGCACTTCATCGAATCAACGTGGCAGACCGTTCCCAGGTTGTCGCTCGCATCGCCAACCCACACCTTGTAGGCGCCGTCGACCTTGGGCACCACCCAGTCCTGGATGCCGCTATCCCAGACGCTGAGGTCCTTGCGCGTCAGCCGCAGCTCGACGGTGGCGGCGCCGCCTCCGGGCGCCAGCGTCGCCGTCTTTTCGAAATCCCGCAGCTGGATGACGGGCGTGTCGTAGCCCGCGTCGTCTGGGAACTGCAGGTAGGCCTGCGCGACCGCCTTGCCGCCGTACGTGGGGCCGACATTGGTCACCGTGACCGCGATGGTGTAGGCCGTGTCCCAGAGCGCGGGGTTGCCGCCCTCGCCGCCGCCGGCGCGCGGCCCGGGCGTCTTCTGCTCGGTCGAGTAGCCGTCGGGGTACGGGTACTTTTTGGTGCTCGCGTCCTTGACGGCGGCCTCGGCTTCGGACTCTTGCACCCACGAGTAGATGTAGCGGAAGATCTTGCGGAAGCCGTCGGGCATGACGCCCTCGCTCGCGTCGGGCACCTCTTGCGAGTAGTCGAGGATATCGCTCTTGGCGGGCCGAGCTGGAGGGGTCCTGCTAAGTGGCACCACTTTGGTAATGGAGGCGTCGCTAAAGCTAAAGTTGGTGTAGCTCAGTCCATGCCCAAAGGCGTACCTGGGTTGGATTTTTTGCTTGTTCAACCACCTGTAGTCAATGTACAAGCCCTCGGTATAGTCATCGTCAGCCTGGTTGCCGAGCTCAAAGTTGATCAAGTCGGTGACGCTCTTTGGCATATCCTCTTCAGCACGCGTGATAC
The DNA here is from genome assembly GCF_051103115.1 of Cordyceps javanica. Taxonomy (NCBI): domain Eukaryota; kingdom Fungi; phylum Ascomycota; class Sordariomycetes; order Hypocreales; family Cordycipitaceae; genus Cordyceps; species Cordyceps javanica. The sequence goes on from NC_139299.1 coordinate 3,690,280, forward strand.
TGTACGGCAGGTGCCCGTTCGGCGACACGTCGCCGTAGAGGACCTCGACAAGGGAGCGACCGGCTTCCTGGCCTGGAAGATGGGCAATCAACACCGACTTGACAGTCGGTAGCTCGATCCACTTCTCCAAGACTAGAGGTCCAACTGTATGTGCGACAACAACCACGTTTCGAAACTTCTTGGCAACATCCTGCACCAGTTTGTCGCCATTATGCCAGGCACTGAGCTTGGAAGCGTCGCGATCACCGTGGTTCCCCTCGACGGTGTAAGTGTTTTCGCCAGAGTCCGAGCTGATGAAGACAATGGCAATGTCATCGGAAGTTTGGTTGGGCAGGAACAGAGGAATCGAATCGCTGTTATAGAAGGTGACGTTCTTCACTCGGGCCTGCAGAGCTCCAATAGGATCATCTAGATACGTGTAGTCAACAGTGCCGCTGCCCCAGCCCTGGCCGAGTGTGCCTTTGTTGCAATTTCGGTCTGCACAGGCGTTGGGTCCGTTGGGGTTCTTTGCAGCATCTGTACCAAAAACCTTTAGGGGTCGCTTCTCGGAAAGTGGAAGCAGTCCATCGTCGTTCTTGAGCAAAGTGATGGCATCCTGGGCCACTTGTCGAGCGATCGTATCATGGTCGGCCCGGACATCAATGTTTTCATTGATGAGAGCAGTAGGCGATTCCGGCCAAGCCGCGGGATAGAGCGCGCCATTGGCATCCCTGGTGTTGTAATGGAAATTGGTGGCCGGATAGCCCTGGTCTTGTCCCATATGGTACCATGAGGCCACGATGCGGGTTGCCATGTCGTTCAGACGCGTCATTGGCACCGAGCCATTGAGGACGGACCTGGTCAGCTCAAACATCCAATAACTGTATCCAAATAGCGGGACTTGCGTATCACCAGGCATATCCATGTCCAAGCCGGCCAAGGCAGACTCTACACCGGACATGTGACCGAGCCAGTCGCTCATGACAAATCCTTGGAAGCCGAGCTCATCCTTGAGAATACCATTGATGAGGTTAGGGTTCTGACTGCAGGCAGATCCATTTACCTGGGAACGATCAATAAGCAACTAGCTCGGGTGAGCAACCTCTGCGCGATGCGACTTACAGCGTTGTAAGCAGTCATGGCGGCCCCAACGCCGGCATGGACTCCTTCAGCAAATGGCCACAAATACACTTCATGCAAAGTGCGGTCATCTATGCGATACCAGTTAGCCCGATGAAACGGCGGCAGAGTCGGAGAGGCCACCTACCAATGTTGGCGCTGTAGGCTTGCTGGACCGGATTGTACATGCGGTACATTTCCTGCTCGTTGCCCACCAAGTGCTTAATCGTCGCAATGACACCTTGTTCCTGTACGCCCTTGATGGTCTGGCGGGCTCCGGTGGCCTGCAACGTGGGATCGGCGCCGAATCCTTCCCAGTTCCGGCCGCCTTTGGGCTTTCGCCCGATAGGACCAACCGTGGGGCCGAGCAGGATGTTTACGCCCTTGCCACGAGCCTCCTTGCCCATCGCTACTCCCCGCTGGTACATCAACACTTTATCAAAGGTCGCCCCGGCGGTGATGCCGTCCGGGAAGGCGGTAACGTGATCTGCCTGCCGAATACCGCTGGCTCCATCCTCGAGGCACAGCATCGGGAAGCCCACGCGAAGGGCCGAGCCAGTGTTTCCATTGCAGCGTCTAGAAGCCAAAAAAAAATCAGCAATTTTGCGTCGCCATACTCATATTACCGTATAGCCAAGTCCAGACAACGACACGTACCCTATTAGTGGCCATGTTAGTCTCTTTTCTGTGTCCTTGCGCTAGAGTGTGACGGGCTGTTACAGGATGGCAGCCATCCCTCGCATTAGCCTGGTCTGAGGCTTCTGGACTCACCCATGAAAATGCCGGTTCCTGCTGTGATGTTGGTCTTTTCAGCCAGCGTCATGGAATCTACTAGCTTCTTGGCCTTGCTGTAGCTGTCCCTCCACTCGTCCACCCAGCCACCGTATGGTGCAGGATAATATGCCGGTGAGTTGTAGCCCGATGCCGTAGCGGCGCTGGCCAGTCCTGGGGCGGACACCAAGGCCAAGGCGGCCAACAGCAACGGGGTTGTCATTTGCTGCATCGTTGTGTTTTCCTCTTCTTCTACTTGTTATTCCGGCGACAACGATGGAATGGGCACAGAAGAATTGACAAACGAGACCAAACGGATCAATTGGTGTTTAAAAAGAAAAGAAAAGCAAAAGGTGGACAAGACGGACGGTCGGCCGGGCACGCAATGTCTCAACCCGTCCACTTAAAGATGGCTACGAGGCCAGAAAAAGCAACGGCTGGTGCCGTAGCATTGGGGCAGCATCTGGTGACGGGCTGGCGCAAGGCAAGTCCCGGGCACATGCTCGGGAAAATGACACGCCGTTGTTGTACCAATGGTAAGTGCATCAAGAGTCACCATGGTAGCAGTGCTTGGCTGGACAGAGGTATCAAGGAGATGGAATTAACTAGTGGCCAAAGTACATGGATGCTACGTACAGATTTACGAGGTTTACTAATCTCATTGTTGCTCTCTCTTCCTCGAACTTGAGCCACTTTTCTCTTTCTTTTACTCCTTGATTCTTTCTTTTCTTCCTTCTTCCTTTCCTTGTTTCCTTTTCCATTCTCCTTATTCCATTTGAGTTTCGTATACTTGTTATTCTACATAATGGAATGCTCTCGTCGTGTACCGGGTAGTTATCTAACTAGTTTGTCGATGGAACCACCTCACCAAGCTGCGCCATCGCGATCAGCAGACAGGGGTCACCCAGCTACCTGAACTCAATTGCGAGTGACCGTGCGAGACGCGTGCATTGCCTCGGATCTGAATACGGGTTCTTCGCCATGTCCCTACGGCCTTTTGTATTCCCGAGCATCAAAGCAAAGCAACAATAACGGTCATCTATGTCCCTTCACTTGTATACAATCGCTGGTATCTGGAATGAATGGCTGCTCGGCGTGACGACGGGGGAAACACCACGCGTCAATTTGTCGCAACCACTTGATTCTGTAGCGCAAGGGCCACCTCGCGCGTGACGTGGAACAAGTTCATCAGTACCATCTTTCGCGGTACTAATCCGTACACTACGTGTGACCACATATTGCCCCTTCTACTGAGTAGCTGGCCCCGAACTGGCCTCGAAGCAAACTCCAGCATGCAGTAATTAGCTGTGAGACGACATTTGATGATTAGGAATACTGTACAACGTTATACGAGTCTAACTAGTAGGCGTTAGTGAGGAACTGAGGAACTCCCCGCTACTAGCTGAGATGAACGGCTTAGGCCGCCGCAGCCACCTCACTCAGTTAGACGCGGGGTAGATGGTGCGGAACAGTAATCCTGCATGAGCAATTGTCTCCATTCACAGAACGTGGAGACTGCCGTGTACTCGAATCCCTCGTCGGATCCTTTTTTCCAGCGTAGATTGCTCTGGGCGGTGTCTAGGGCTTAACTGCAGACCTACTTTGCCTGCTACCAAACAATGACGTATGACACGTTGGCCATCATTCCAGCCGAAAGTCGCGATAATCCGTTACACACATGTAAAGCAAACACTATGATTTTCACAAGGAAATTTATATCCTGGTCTACATGCGATTCCTCGGCCCTCCACACATGCATGCAACCACGCGACCTGTCAGCCAAGTGAGCCCGGGACGCCACATTTTGAAACTCGGGCATGGCATCGACGTTTCTTTCATGTCATATTTGTATGCTGGGCATCGGCATCTGTTGTGCTATAAGCGAGTCTCGCCGGATCGCCCCGCGCTATTACACCCACCGCGGCGGTTTGCCCATGATAGGAAGGTTCGATCAGAAGCCACCAACTAACTAACCAATGTCAACCCACAAAGCTTTGCTAACGCTGCTTTGGCTCAGCCTTGGCGGTGTATGTATGGTTCTGTCGGCCTGGAGGGAGGCACGATGCCGAAACAATGCCCTCTTGCGCAACTTTGTCAATAGCATCGCATAGTACGCCGAACCATGCTACCTTAATAGCATTTCGATATAGGGGCACAGGGGGCACTCGTAGGGCGCCCCTGGAAACTTTACTGCTCGGATATTTTGGCTAGGTGACAATTTGATAGTACAAAAGGTGATGATAGCTTGCCGCAAAAACTACCAAGTGTACTAGGAAACGGCACACATAATTGAGACCATGAACCCGATATCTACATGTAACGAAATCTCCGAAAATTATTAGGCACGTCTCCGAGGCATTGATGATCGACACCGCTGAGGTTGTCGGAGAACAGTGTGCCATCACCGAACCCACCCCGCATAGGCGGGGGGTTTAAACCCGCAAACTACATGCCGCCAGCTTTTCGAGCCCCATGCACGGCGGTCTGCTGGGACCGGGACTTTAGACATGCAAGCTTCTTTTCCATGTCTGTTGCCTGGCACCATATCACAAAAACAACGCTAGGGATATCTACTTCCGTAGTTTAGGGGAGTTGCTCCGGCGCTATTGCTGTACCGAGAGGCCGGACGCCAACTAGCAGGCTCGTGTACCAACCATAGAGGGAAAAAGTACGAGGCAGTTCCGCTCAACGAGGCTCGCGTTATAGCTCTCCGTCAACTTTCTAGCCCTGCGGACGCCATGTGCCAGCGACTCTGGTGGCTTCTGTCAAAGGAGCTGTAACCTCGCAGCTCGGCGATGCAACGGTCTGGCATTGAAGCTACTCCGCGCGATATTACTGCTCACCGTTCCAGCACCCCACAGTTCAGCGGAGGCGGGGGAATGGTGGAACAGTCAAGTGAATAGCTGGGAGTGGTGGTGCGTAGGGTAGCTGCTCTACAGATGGGATATTACCTCTAATACTTTTTTGGTTGGTTTGTTCGCGGTGGAAATCTGATCCGGTTGATGTCGGAACGGGCTTGAAGTTGTCCAAATCTCTGACATTCGATACAACTATAGATTCTGGGAGAGGATACGCCAGACCTTCTAGCATCGGTATGGCAAGTCCGTCATGCAGGCAAATGAAGTACGTTCGGCGCAATACTGACAATGGCGCAGCGACCCACGCTGACTCGCTTGGGGGCCAGATGGAGAAGCTTCAAATTACCAGATTGGGCATGCGCACCCCCTTGCAGGCGCCAACTCTCCCTTCTCCTGGGCTATACCGGACCAGGAAACACTGCCGGCACCACCACGCCAACTCCCACGGCAGACGTCTTTGCTTCTCTCGTCGTTGCTCTGACCCGCAACACGCTTATTAACGCCAAGCAACTACTGCTATGCATAGACCAGCGACATATGGACATCCGCTTCTTCGCCCTACGACTTGCAGCTTGCTCGGCCGGCGGCGGGTCTGGTCTCATGACCTCAACCGCGCAGCAACTCATTTCCTACTTACCCAACTCCTCCCTGGCGAAAAGCGTTGGCGAGCGAAGACTCCGCAATCTGCGGGGGGTAGCGGAGTGTTTTCGTACCGCTGAGCTGGGAACGAGTTGGACCGTCTGAGTCGGGATGCCACTGTGCCTGGGGGGGTAGTAATGAGGCGCAGGCAAGAGCCTCGCGACCCGTTCTCGAGGCTGGATATAAAACCGACCCTGCCCGATGCATGAGAAGAAGAGCATTCTACCAGAGTATCACGGAAAGCCCCTCGTTACTCCCTTCACAAGCGGCTGCATTTCTGGTTCATTGGCTCTGACCAAACTTACATCAAAATGCGTATCGCTGCTCTCCTTCCGCTTGCCACGACGGCATTGGCAGCCAATCCCATGCTCACCTACCTTGCGTCCATGAAATGGAAAGGTATGTATTTCGAAGCTATAGTATAGCAGCTCCATCACAACTTGGTATACTAACTCAACATAGGTAGTGGCATTGACAACGACTTGATGAACAACTTCAGGTTCTATGCACAGCATGCCGCAGCCGCTTACTGCAATGCCGAAGGTCCTGCACCTGGTGACTCCGTCGCTTGCGGCGGTGAGTGTGACGATGTGATGCGCAACGGCGCGACCATCATCGACACGTTGCAGGGTTTCAAAACCGGCATTGCCTCCTACGTCGCCGTGGACCACACCCGCCGGGAGATTGTCTTGTCCACGCGCGGCAGCAACAACATCCGCAACTTCATCACGGACCTCGTCTTCCTGCACCGGGACTGCGACCTCGTCAAGGACTGTAGCGTGCACACCGGCTTCTCCGAGTCGTGGAACGAGATCTCGGCGGGCGCCACCTCGGCCATCAAGGAGGGGCTGCAGGCCAACCCGGACTACAAGCTCGTCATCACCGGCCACTCCCTGGGCGGCGCGGTGGCGGCGCTCGCCGGCGCCTACCTGCGCCGCGCGGGCTACAAGGCCGAGGTCTACACCTTTGGCGCGCCCCGTGTCGGCAACGAGGCCTTTGCCCTCTTCACCGGCAGCCAGCCCGGCGGGGTGTACCGCATGACGCACACCGACGACCCGGTCCCGCGCCTGCCGCCCATGATCTTTGGCTACCGCCACGGCGGCGCCGAGTACTGGCTGTCCAACGGCGGCGCGATGCAGGACAACTACCAGCCCGCCGACATCAAGGTCTGCCAGGGCATCGCCAGCATCGCCTGCAACGCCGGCACCTTTGGCTTCAACATCCTCGCCCACCTCCACTACCTCACCGACACCGCCGACTGCGCACCGGTCGGCATCAGATGGAAGCGCGACGACGGCCCTTCAGACGAAGAGCTCAAGCAGCGCTTCACCAAGTGGAGTCAGCAGGATCAGGCGTTGGTCAGTGGTGGCCAGTAGGCAAAAACGGCGCTCCGGAACGAAGCTCCTATGCATCGAGATCTGGTGGAAGCTAGTCCAGAGCTTCCGTGCGGCTTTCTGAGGCAACCCGACTTCTTCAAGCTTTGTGGAACTGGCAATACTTCAGTCTTGATGGAAAGGAGTGCATTGTAAATGATCTAAACCTGCACATACTTGGCACCTGTTCTGTTTATCCTATTTCTCTTTATTTCTCTTGCATTTTGTGTTTTCTGCCTATTGTCGTGCATATCAAAAAGTACGTGTATATACAATAGTAATCATCACTTCTTTCAAACACGGTGCCTTTTGAACTTTGCTTGACTTCATTTTTGTCAGCTTTAACCCCCCCCTTCTTCACTCCCTTTACTTGCACAGATTGTGACTTACAGGGGCTCGTCTCGGGTTGCGCTAAATAACCATGTAAATCCCTGTCTGTGTTGCGGCGATGCCATGCTGCGGGCCTTGCACAAGATGGGAAACGTCAGCCACCATCGCTCATGTCGTCAGTGGGCGCTTGACAGCAGTGCGGCTACTAGGGCAAGATGTCTACCTATTTCCAGTTTGCTTGCTTCTTCTTCTCTGTATCAAACATCACGAGGTACTGACTAGCTACCTGCGCATTTGTCGGGCCAGGAACGAGCATAAGCACCGACCGAGTGGATCAAGGTGGCCATTGGCTAGGGCTTGATACCGAGTTGCTGACTCGGAAATGCAAGATTGACTCAACTGCATGATTCTCATAAAATACCGACCAGCTACTACTCCACAGGATCTTCATTGTGCCTCTCTCGCAATCTTCTAGCTGAAGCCAACAACTCAGTGTCAGGGCCCCTACGGATCCGAAAAATAGGCGATAGTCTAGCTGAGCCGGAAATATGCGCGACAACGTCTTTCTCGGTGTTTTTGCAAATAATACTGCTCTTGACTCGGATACTGTTCATAAATTACAGTATTGAAACCATGACTCAAAGTTCTAGTTCCGTACAATGCGGTTGAATTTTTTTCGCCTCGGAAAAGCAGACCTAGTTACACCACAAGCACGTAGAACTTGTGGTGTTGTAGGATGATAGCGACGCTCGTAATACTGGATCTGAGCAAAAGCTCGGAATGAATGATTAAAAGGTCAGCCATCATAACGAAAGTACCTGTTGAAGAAGACATCGGAGAGCAAACAGAACGTAAAGAGTATCAGTTGACGAGGGGACATGCATGGTAGGCAGTGGAGAATTACGCCAAGTGGTCGCTAAGAGGTTGCATTTACGCAAGCAAGGGGCGACAAACAACCCGAAAATCTTTTGTAAATGCATGATTAAAATACAATCGTTACGCTTGGGCCCGTTCATTCTACCGGGCTGAATGATCCCTGTATGGCTCGCCCTATAGCACCCTATTAATCGTCTTTATATGTAGAAGGAGGCTGAATCGCGCATCTCATTATCTCGTGGAACAATTTCGGGTCTATAATAACATGACCTGACAGTTCTCCCTTGGGAAAAAAGGGTGGACATTTTCGGACAGTGAGTCAGACCCCTGACTTGAAAAGTTGTGCAATTACTGTCTAGACTTCCTGAGGAAAGTATGTTTCAATCTACCGTAGAATTACTTAACTTCGGAGAGTTCTTCCGGGGCAATGAATTGTTGGTAGAAGCATTTGCTCAATGTACCTCGTGGAGCTAGCCAAACTTCCGGTTCCAAGGCAGTCAACCGTGTCTTCAGTCCATCAGAGTTCTTCTGGTGGTGCTTGGACAATCTTAATGACAATTCCTTCCGGCTTGGCACCGCTCTTCTTATATTCGGTTGTGTGGTACAGAGGGTTTCTCAGGTCAGCCACCACGCCCACTTGGCCACCATTGGTGCCGCAGCCGTAGAGCGACTCCTTCTGCTCTTCGGGAGTCGCCCAGAGACCGCCGTCAATGGCACTCGCGAGGTCTTCATACAGGATTGATGACCTGATTTCGGGGCTGACGTGTTTGGCGAGTGCAAGCACAGTGCCCCCGTCCGGGACAGGAAGAGTCCACTCCGGACAGTTGCCGGCTGTTTCCGGCATGTTCCAGAATCTAGCAGCGCCTTCGTTGCTGCGGGCAATGTAGCGGAGGTATTCAGCGACGTACTTGACGTCCGCAAGGTTGACGTGCTGAGAATCTCCGCCATCCAGACCGTAGCAGATTCGCTTTTCTGTCTCGCCGCATTGAGCGCGAGAGAGGGCGGTCCATGCATACGCAATGACAGGAAAGATATGAATGAGCAGACTTTGCATCAACATTTTCTCTTCTTCAAAGACCAATCTCCACGAAAATGATGGGAAGACAGTAGTAATGGCGGGGGACCTTGTTTTTGCGTGGCAAATTTGATGTTTGGTCCATGTGAGCTGAGAAGATCTACTTCTTCTATATAAAACTCAGATCTGAGTCTCTGATGACAAGATTATTAGTCCTCGCAGTGACTTGTATTGATTCAGACCTAGCCCAACCGTCACCCTGTGCTTCCGTGATGGTGTGACTGACCTGCGACATCGCCAATGCCAAGCCGGGTGAGCTAGATTGTTCATACTCTGAAGCCTGAAGTGAAGTTGGACAAAGTCCGTTTTTAGACTCGTAATGTGCTGTTAGTTGTCACTGCATTGTCGAACTATCAGGCCGCAGCATGCCCGATGTTGTTTCGGATCTGGGCTGCCACGCATTCTCTCATCCGCTGCACACCACATCGCGCGTACATGCAGAGATCTGCACTGTATGGGATTTGCATACCATTTTTGAACAAATCATCGTATATGTAGGTTCAGTTTCTTGTCTAAGAGTAATCAGGTGGCAAGCGCTCACATCCGTTCAGCACGCCATCCAAACGACTTGTCGCGCAGCCAAGATTTGAGGTTACTCAAACAGTAAATATTCGCCGCAAAATGTCTTTCCACTGTCAGTCATAAAGGTTATTTCAGGAGTGATACTGATGGGTACATATCTTGACTTGGTATATTCGCGTGGCTGTTGATTTCCAGACTGAGATTGGCTAGAGCAAGTATATTTATATTTGCCCAACGGCAGCACAAATGGACCTTCTCTACATTCCCCTTCGAAATACTCAGTACAAAAGCTAGAAGCTTTTTGTCTTTGTTACAGCAGCTTCCTTAGAATGAAAGGACGTATAACCCTCGAGGCCACCACAAACATTGAAACTTGTCCGCCTCTGTAAATTCTCACACTCTTCGGATTGGCGTACGCCCTCTTAATAGTAATTAGAACCAATAAGACACCTACCACTGATGCCTCAGAGTTTTCTTCGTATCCCGACGTGCAGGCGGTAATCGCTGTACGCATGTTCACCCGAGGAAAGGTCTTAGGAGGACAAGGAGGCGAGACTGCGACAGAGCAAAACTGAAGACAGGACCACTCGCGTTGAACAAACCCATGCTAGAGTTCGGCAAGTAACACTCCAGATCTTTCATAAGCAGAGAAGAAAAGGTAGAGAGGTTCTCAAGCACATTATGGGTTCTGAAAGACAATGCAACCAGTCTTTCCTGAGCTAGTGGGTGTCGCAACTTTGGCTATACTAAGTATTCTAAAGTAGATAGTAAGGGCATTAAGGACAACATGATTTATGTACTTTTTTTTCTACCTGTTTTCGTATCTCGTTGCGTCTTCGATGCGCATTCTCCTCTTTCTTTTTTTTTGGGGGGGGGGGGGGGGGGGCGCTTCTTGTTTCCCTTTCTTTACTGATCATGTACAAGTCCAAGTCACAATTGGAATTTTGTTCGAGGCCATTTCCTACCTGTAGCCACGGTCACGCGAGTGACCTAAAGGGTCCAGCAGTGCAAATATGTACTGCTCGGAAAAAAAGATGAGTTGCGGCAAAGCGACTGCTTCTGTGTGCTTTTATCGAGAGTCTACACGGCCTTGGATGAGAAAGTATCACAACCTCAGAGCAGACGAAGAATTGCCGCTTGGCATGACATCATAGAGAGGAGTGTCCATATGTCAGGGACACGAACCGCCTCCGAAACCGCAGTTGACTGACCTAGACTGCCTCGTTGCAGACGGTTAATGTAATGTTTCATTGATATATTACCCAAGGGTTGCCGTGGACAATCTGGCATACAGACATGTTTCTCACGTCGCGGGAACCACACTAGGTTCAGGGTCAACGGAGACGAGGTGGGTGATTGATAACTGGTGTGTAGGCAGCATGGCCTCTGCTGAGAAGAATACTTGGCCAGAGGTGCAGAAGCACGCCGCGGAGAGGATTGTACGGGGGTCAGAAGCGTAGTAAGCGAATGCTGATAGAAGCATTTACTTTTACTTCATGAGTACTAGAAGGCACAACGGTAGGCTAAAATTATCTCGGATCACGGCACGAGCCATCCACTCGTCCATCCGTGAAACAGGATTAGAGTGGCCGATAAACCGTTAGGGTGACTACTAGCGCGCCGTCGTAGTTATTATTTTTGAGGCTTGCATCGCAGAGCCCTGCAAAACACGGTTCTGCTCCTTCGGCCAACTTTGGTGGTGATGGTACGTCATGATGTCACGGAGCGCCACAGCCCACAATGCCACGCCATGCCTGCCCTGCTTCGCCATAAGTGCGCCGACCTCGAGAAATAAAAGGTACAAAATCATCTGAATTACGTTCAATCATACTGAGCCACGATTTACCCCAAGGTGCCGCGATTAAATAGTCCAGGGTTGCCAAGCTAAGAAAAAAAAAATTGTCCTAGTAAGCTTGGGAGCGACGGCCCTCGAGCCTTATTAGGCTTACAAGAGGAAACAGCAGTATCCTGAAAACTAGAGTTTTAGGTGGCTTTACAAAGTTGCCAAGCCACGTAAAACCACGTCCTGCCATGGACGCAGGGGTCCGTAGGAAAAAGTAATAAAGTCCAGTTACCACATGGGGAAACATGGCTTCGCCATGACGTTGCCCGTGAAGCCGGTTAGCCGACGGATCAGCAAGGATCAGCCTCCGCCTGTAAGATAATCGTTATAACTATAGTTTATAGAATGCGTGCAAGCTGAAGCTCCGTGACAAGGACCTGAGCTCGACAACTGTCTCTCTTTACAGCAGTGAAAATGGTCTCAGACCACGTTGTCAAACTCTGCAATGATTCCTCCACGGTCAGCGCCGAGCTGGCAAAGGATCCAACAGTAGCGCCGGCAGCCATCATCGACCGGCTCTACGGACGCTACCCCCGGAACCGGACCTGCGATCCAAGCGCACGGCGGCAACAACAATCGGCAGAGCACCAGGAGGCGGCGCTCCAATGCGGCAAATGGGGCCCGACAAGACCGAGTCCTCTCTTTCTGCAAGCTTTCGCCGATGCTCTCAACTGCCTCGATGCAGACGTGCAGTCCGGGGTGGTGTCGCCTCCGCTCATGGGATCGCACGGCACAGCGCCGCTCACCGTCGTCGCGCCGCTGGCCGACGTCATCCGCCACTGCGCCAACATGATTGCGTCCGCGGAGCGCGAGGTCTTCTTCGTGACGTGCGCCTGGTCGCCCTCCCTCGCGCAGAGGCTGATCCGCGGGGCTCTGCTGGAACTTTCACGGCGCGCCGGGGCAAGGAACCAGAGAGTCAAGGCGCACTTCATGTACGACTCGGCAGGCCTGTCGAACCTGACCGATTCGCACTCTCGGGTCAAGGAAGGCTCGTACACGGGCAAGTCTGTCGGACTGCCCGCACCAGACGAGATCCCAAACGTGGACCTCGAGGTCATGAACCTGCACACCATTCCCTTGGGCACGCTGCATTCAAAATTCTGTGTTGTGGACGGAAGATACGCAGCCATTATGAGCAACAACATGGCAGACAATGATAATTTGGAAATGATGGTTCATCTGGAAGGGCCTATTGTTGAAAGCGTGCGCGATACAGCATTAATCACTTGGTACGAACAACTCAAGGAAGTCCACCCGCCTTCGGTTGATGCAGTGCAGCCATCAGACAACTCGACAGTATTTCAGAATGGGAGTTTGAAGCCGCAAGAAGCGCCACGAATATCGAATGGAATCCACGCAGCGCCCCCCGGAGAGACGTCTCCATTACCAGTCCACATGCCGGACGAGCCGCATTTCGACATTCACATCGCGGATGAGATAGTCCGACTGCAGAATAATTACCAACCCAGACCCGGAGAAAGTTTCGTTTCCGCTTCCAACCGCATACTCAACCTGGCCATCAAGAAGCCCATCTCTCCCTCAGCGCCAGATTTTGCCGAGCAAGACCAGATGACGCCGTACATCGAGACGACGACGGAGCAGCCAGTGCCCATGGCTCTCGTGTCTCGGCCGCCGTACGGTCGCTTCGGCTCTAAAAACGCCCTTGTCCCGCAGAACGAGGCCTGGCTGTCGCTGATCCGCAACGCGAAGCGAGACATTTTCATCCAGACCCCAGACTTGAACGCGGCGCCGCTGCTCCCGGAGATTGTGGCCGCGCTCGGCCGCGGCGTCGAGACGACCATCTACACCTGCTTCGGATACAACGATCTCGGGGAGATGATACCGGGGCAGGGCGGCACCAACGACCAGGTGGCCACGTCTCTCTTCAAGTCGCTCCCGGCCGCCGCCGGGGCGGGGGCGGCGGCGCGATCGCTGCTGCGCATCTACAACTACGTCGGCAAGGACCAGGACCACCCCATCCACCACTCGTTCAAGTCGCGGTCGTGCCACATCAAGCTGCTCATCGTCGACGGCAGCGTCGGGGTGCAGGGGAGCGGCAACCAGGACACGCAGTCGTGGTTTCACAGCCAAGAGGTCAACGTCATGATTGACAGCAGGGAGATTTGCCAACGGTGGAGGGAATGCATCGACAGAAACCAGAACACGAAAGAGTTTGGCCGCGTCGCCGAGGACGGCGTGTGGAGAGACGCGGACGGCAAGCCCGGAGATGGATACATGGGCAACCCGGGAATGATCACGGGCCTTTTCAAAGGCGTGGTTGGCATGTTCATGAAGATGGAGGGCTTGGGTGGTTTTTGAAAGCTGCAACTTTCCGCTTTTTTGTTTGTTACAGTAGTATTTAAATTGTTTCCAAGGTTTCTTATATGATGGCATCTCTTTCAATCATTCTCTCATGTTTGCGTAAAATCTCTCTCCAATTGTTGGTATCGATTGAGTTTGAACCGCAGATTCATTGCACGCGCGCTCTTTTTGTCTTCAGAGCCAAGCCATTTTTAAAGCCATCTTCAAGCCATCTTCACGCCATTCTCCATCTGATATAAACTCGTAGTTGTCCTCGTAGACCAGTTTCAGCTCCTCTTCAGGTTTCCGAGAGTTTTCAGCCTTTGCGGCTACACAATCTGCTTGGGATATGAGGGACGGAAAGTCAATAACATCCTGCAAACTCATTTTCAGGCCCATTCTCGCGCATGCCGAAACCATTCGCGCTGCGGCAATCGAGTCACCGCCAACATCAAAGAAGGAATCCTCGGGCTTGATTTCTCCATCGAGACCGAGAACGGATCTCCAGATGGATTTCAATTCTTCCATGATTGATATAGTAGCCAAGGAGGGCGCTCGACCTCCAGACGATGTGGACAGCTGACCTGGCGCAGGGCTCACCTGGGAACGGCTTTGTTTGGTCCTGATCGATGGATAGAGTCCAGAAAGGGACGCAACGCCCGCACCTGGGTCATTGTTGATCAGTTTCAAGACGCGAATAAACGATTGCATCAAGATCTCAGCGTCACTCGTGTCCAGAGTTTCTTCCGAGTATCTCAAGAGAAAACGAGCGGTCCCATCCACAGTAGGCCATGCCGTCAGCCAGCACGCACCACTCTGCAGCACCCCTCCTCCATAGACCGCACTTCCAAGTTTTTTCCAATCCGAACCCGCCAATATTTGATCCCCTTCTTCCCGGCCTGGGATGTTCTGAAACTGGAAGATGGAGTTGAAACCTGCTGTAGCAGCCGGCCAAGGCGACTGTGCTGCAATCCGATCGAATGGTGTTGCTTCAAATGGAATAGTGGCAATGGTTTGATCGTGCGCTTCTTTCAAGAGATTGCTGAAACTCTCAGTTTTACCAATGCGTACTCTAAACGGTATAACGTTCAGGCATGGTCCCACCACCTCCTGTGCGCCTTCAAAGGCAGCGTACCGCCCGGACACTAGATTACCAAAGGTAATGTCAGACGACTGCGACATTTGCGATAGAGCAATTGCCCAAGCAACTTTGAGCATTACCGGGTAGCTGCTGGTCCCAGAATTATTGAACTCGAATGCAATAGTGTGTTTCGAGTCTCGCCGCATGACAGGTCGAGCGTTGCAGCCAACAGGCCTTACAATGCTAGTGAGGGTAGAACCCTTCAATCTCTCTCGCCAGAAGCAATCGGCCTCATCGCTACACAGAGACGTGGTGTGCTTGATGAAATCTCTGTATCTCGGTGGGCTTGAGTCTCCCCAGCTCTTCCCGCCATATGCCAAGCTGAGATCATTCAGTATTGTCGGCGTGCAGAAACCATCGTACTGAGCATGGGAAAGCCCGAGAGCAAGGACGCGTCTACCCGTGTCGGCGTCTATCAGCAGGCGGAATCTGGTCAGGACCTCGCCAAAGGAGACAGGGCGAGCGACATCTTTGTCAAGCTGCTCACACCAATCCGCTGGGCAGAAGCTCGAGAACAGGACTTTAAAGTTGGGAGCCAGCTTTTGGACGGCTTGATGACATTCATGTCCAACCAGGTAAAAACTTGTTCGAAGGATCTGATGACGCATTGCAACGGTGGCGCAAGCTTCTCGAACCTTGAGAATAGATGATTGACCGACGTCGATGAAAAACCAGCAGTAATAGGCCCGGCACCATTTTTGGCCCTCAATGAGGTAGCTGAGCTGTAGATGCGAGGCAGGATATACATCTTCGACCCCGGCTTCTATTCCTGGGGCTGGTATCATCTCTCCCTTTCGGCTAGCATCAGTGATGCCATTCACAGTTGTCGCCAGACACCGCTGTCCATTGGTCCCATTGGTCATGTCTTGGTCGCTTGCCACAGAATCATCGCGCTCCCAGGCATATTCAGTGTTCTTGTCAGAAAGTTTGCCTGCCATGAGTTTTAGAGTCTTTGTGCCAAAAATGTCCTGCGCGGTGACTTGTATGCCTTTGGTCTTGAGCAAAGAGATGAGCATAATAGTTCTGAGAGAATCTCCGCCTACTGCAAAAAAGTCATCATGCAACTCAAAAGTTGCGTCGTCTTTTCTGCTCAAAACCTGTTTCCAAGCACTTTCCAGTACCTTTTCTGCAGCTGTCTTGATGTTTGTTTCATCGCTTTTGCGGGCTGCATTAGAGGCTTGTAGATACTTCATGATCTGTGCTGGTGGCAGTGCCTCGGCGGCTGACACGAGTCGTTTCTTGTCCGTCTTGCCAGCTGCATTCAGCGGCCATGAAGGTACTGGTATCCATAGCTTCGGAATCATGTACTGTGGCAGATGATGTTGCAGATCGTGTGATGCACTCAGCGTCGCCTGCCTGAACGTCTCTGATGGAGAAGTGAACAAGTCGGAGGAGATCGCTTTGCAGTCAGAGAACTGAAGAAAGGCGGCGAGAATGTCGTGGCCGCTATGTTTGAGTTTTGCAACTGCAACATGTCTGACTTTTGATAATGAAGAACATGATTTCATCCGGTATTCGATTTCTCCAACCTCTATCCTCAAGCCATTGAGCTTGATTTGGCCGTCGTCCTTTCTGCCCAATATCTCCACGTTCCCATCGAAATCGAATCGAGCAAGATCCCCTGTTTTATATATAATCTGATCCTCCTGGCTTGCGATCCAGTGCACATTCCTGATGAATGCGGCATTCGTTTTATCTGCGTCATTGAGGTATCCTCTGGCCAGCGTCGGTCCAGAAACGACCAGTTCTCCGACAGAGCCTATCGGCACCAGATGCTCGTGATCTTCTTCGTCGACAATCCATAGGTAGCCGCCTAAGCGCTTCCCCACATGGCCGGGTGGCTTCTCGGGGCTGATCTCCCCGATTGCGCAGCTGATAGCGGCTTCTGTTGGCCCGTAGCTGTTGACGAATACCTCCAAAGGTGGCTCGCGATGACTCCAACGCTCTATCAATGCTTGGTCTGCCATCTCACCTGCAAGGGTCAGAGCAGTAAGCATGGGCAAAGCGGCAGGGTTGAGTAAGTGAGCAACAGTTGGAGTCAGATCGACAAAGTTGATTCTCATCCTCGCGAAAACCTCTTGAAGATCGCCCATGCGATCCTGTTCGGAAGGGATGCAAACGCAGCCACCATACGCCAGGACTGCAAAAATGTCCAGCACACTGGCATCGAAGGTATAGGAGCTGAATTGAAGAGCTCGAGTCTTGTTTCCACGCTGATCGTGTTGGTACCTTTTGCCATGCTCCAGAATACTTACGCTTGCAGCGCCGTGTTCCATCACCACCCCCTTGGGCTGCCCTGTGCTTCCTGATGTGAAGATGACGTAGGCTACATCTTTAGGCGTGACAGGTCGAGTACTTTGCTTTTCCTCAACTGGAATCGGTCCAATAAACGGAAATCCTGAGTCAAGAGATAGAGTTTTCACAGGGAACTTCTGCGTTTTGTTCTGCAACCTGGACACAATAACGACTTTCGCCTTGACCTCTTGAATGATGAAGTTTAACCGGGAGCTTGGATGAGACGTATCAAGTGGGACGTATGCAGCCCCAGCTTTGAGCACTCCCAACATCGCAACGATCATCGACACTGACTTCTCGAAACACAACGGCACGTAATCTCCGGGTCCAATTCTGTGTTTCACGACAAGAGCCTCTTTCAGCGCAATCGCTGCCTCATTGAGCTGCTGGTATGTCAGCCTTCCATCGTGGGCTTCAACAGCAAGGTCTTGTGGTTGACGGGCCGCAGAAAGCTCGACAAGTTCATGGAGACACAAATTCGTAGAACACTGGGGTGTGTCATTCCAACTCTGCAGCTTGGGAAATTCATGGTCCTCAGCTAGACTCCATATCGTAGACCGTAGAGTAGACAGGCTACTACTGTTCCCGTTCAATCGCCGAATCCACCAAGACAGTTGCCGAAGCATACCGTTTACTTCTTGTTCTTGTATCAATCTAGGGTCGTACAGTGTGTGCAGGGAGATTGTGTCTGTGAGGCTGTTCTGCCAGCATTGCGTCACCAAGCCGAAAGACTCCGCCATCATTGATTGGTCGTCCGATAAGCGTGTAAGCCCCAGAGGTAAAATGTCTTCTTCCAACTGCGAAGGCTGAACAACCAGAAGGTTGAGGGTTCGTGATGCCTCTCGAGCTTCCGCACTTACACTCTGAATTTGGCCGAGTCCATAGTATTCGTAGGGCAACATCGATATGGCTTGCTCATGTATCTGCGATAGGTACTCGGCTATAGATTGATTCATGTCAAACTCTACCACCACAGGCACGGTTGCGATAGTTGGCCCGGCCATTTTTTCGATCCCGGGAACTGGCGCACCACGTCCAGCCGTAGTAACTGCAAAGCAGGAATTCTTGGCTCGACCCGGCAGCTTGCTGCGCATTGCTAGCACAATGGCCCATGCAGCTCGAACTACAGTTGCAAATGTGAATGGGCAAGTACTGATCCATTTCAGCGATGCCTCAATTTTATGGCTCGAGGATGTCACAGGAATGTATTGTGAAGATGGTAGGGCTGGAAAATGCTCTCCGCGGAAGGCACTGGTGTTCGTTCTCCAAAACTCAATTGCTTCGTTCTCGCTTTGAGAGCATACATAGCTCACGTATTTCTTGAATGGAGGTCTGGTTGGAGGCGGTCGGGAATACTCATACGCGTACCGAAAGTCTTCCCAGAGCATGGCAGAAGAGTATCCATCGAAAACGGCGTGGTGTTTGAGCACTTCAAAGAACACAAGTCCTTGAGAATGTCGGATCCTATATCGAATAAGAGAACTGCCCATTGCCATTTCTGCATCAAATGTCGCGTTGCCCGCTGATTCGTTCCAATCATGGGAGGAATTGCAAACGACTTGCATATTGGTGAATTTGCCATCACTTAGGATTGAGCAAATTCGAGTTCTCATAATTGGATTCCTCCTGCTGACTAGATCCCATGCCGAGCAGAAGCGTTGCAAATCGATGTTTGGAGGAATCTGGAAGGTTTCACGAGCGACATACGCCTCAGGTATCCGAGCCGTGACGGCAATCAATGCTTCCATGGTCGGTGTACACGCATAAATATCTTCAATTTGAGACTCGTCAACTTGGCATACCTTCGCAGCGCTGGTCAGTACTGCTGAAGTGTGATTGACACTTGTGTCTCGAACGTGAGAGTTTTCGTCTCGATATGGGAGATTGTTGGGTGCCGAATTTTGCCGTTTTCCAATCAATGCAGCCAGATCACCAAATTTAGAGTGTCGAAGTATGTCAGCAACCTCTACTTTGTAGCCCACCTCTCGGCACATTGTAGCTAGCCTGATAGCTATCAGGGAGTCTCCCCCAAGAGCAACGAACTGACTATCCAAGTCGATTTGGCTGGGGTCCAAGGACCAGATTTGTGCCCAGAAACCCTGGAGAGTCTTCTCGATACTTGTCCGAGTCTCTCTTCTTTGCAGGTTTCGCGGCCGGTACATTGCCATCTCATCATCTGAGCATTCACTGAAAATACAGCGGAGTGCTCCGCGATCCATCCTTCCGGTCATGGCCAGAGGAACAGCGGAGATCGGCAGATAGAACAAAGGAGCCACATCAGGTGGAAAATGTTCAGAGATTCGATTCGAGGCCATCTTTAGGACATGTTCAATATGATCCGTCGTTTTTAGGCGTTTGCAACGTTGTCCCATTCCTGTCGTAGCAGCCAAGGCGACAAAGGCAACTAAGAACTCTGACGAAGTGTCGGACGGACCAAACTTCTCCACCATGGCAGAAACAATGCCCTCACATCGCTCAATTTCATTCTCAATATCTTTGAACTCGATAGGCATTCCATTCAGCTTCGGAGATTGTCCTTTCTTTGCAATGTGGTTGATTGATCCATCCGGATTCTGCCTCACAATATCACCAGTTGCGTAAAATCGACTTTCACCCGGCAATGCCCACGAAAATTCCCTCCCGTCGATAATCTCAGCTTGGGCCGTTTCATCGCGGCTGAGATAGCCACAAGCAAGGGTTGGACCCGATATGAGAAGCTCGCCCCTGCAGCCAACAGGAGCCAGGCGGCTAAAGTCCTCAGTGTCCACAACCCAGACGTGACTAGCCAACGGATGGCCAATATTGTTTGCATCTGTAGCAATTGTCATGTTCTCATTCATGGTTGCATGTAAACAAGACTCCGTGAGTCCATAAAGATTGACCAATCGAACATTGGGGCCCCAGCGCTCCAGGAGCGTTTGCGAAAACGGCTCACTTGACGTGTACAACGTTTTCAATGTTGGAACTCTCCACGGGGTCAGCAAGACGTTCGTAGTGATTGTTGGCGTGAGAAAAGCGAGCTGGATTTTGTTTTCGTTAATGTAGCCGCATATGTCCTGAGTCTGTTGCTCCTCTGTGGGGAGAAACAAGCATCCTCCGTGTAATAGAGTAACCCAGATCTCTAGGACACTGCTGCACGAGGTATGGGGGGAGAGTGATAGGGTCCTGCTGGCTTGGCTAAGCTCCACGCGTTTCGAAATTGAGTCGATAGTTGCTGATAATGCATTCTGGTCGAATATGACTCCGGTCGGCTTCCCTTCGTCGTCACTATAAATCAACATATCAATAATACATTAGCAGGGCGACTGAACAATTGCAACCTATCCAAAGATATTTTAAGAGCAATTTTGGAAGGTGATCAAAGCTTTGCACTATAAACTGCAATCATACCTAGAAAGTGCCACATAAGCAAGATCCGGCTGAATCGCAGCTTGTGGCGAATCTGAGATTAGCTCGGGGCCAACGTCATTTTGTATCGAACTATTCTTGGTTATTAACAGGCATCTCAAAACTGTAATCAACTGTCACTTACGGCAGAGCTGGGAATTTCTCTGGCATAATATCCTCAATTGTATAGCACATCACCTTGACTGAGTAGTTCAGCAGTTTCGAGTATTGTTCAGGTGCACAGAGAACGACGGTTACACCCAATTTGTCTCGGACCAGTTCCAGCTGAGTTTGGACCGAATCTTCTGCTAGTGGAATATAAGCAGCACCTGCTTTGAGAATGGCAAGCATACAGACGATGGCCACCGCACTCCTCGACATGAGAAGAGGGACGGCATTGCCTCTTCCGACTCCAAGCATTCCAAGTTTGATAGCAAGTTTAGAGGATAGCTTATCCAACTCCGCATATGTAAGCATAGCATCGCTGGCGTTGATTGCGTTCAACGATGACCATTTTCCTGCTCGTTCGGTAAACATGTCTCCAATACGGGCTGGGGCTGGTATCGGGCAAGATCCATTCCACATCTGTACTTGCTGTGTTCCTTGTGGACCAACAAGATCAAGGTGTTGAACTTGCTGGCGCGGTTTCGAGGTGAGCTCGGAAAGTAGACGAGCAAAGTTGTGCGATATCCAGGCAATTTCCTCTTTGGCAACTGCACGGTCATCGTACGTGATTGAGATCTCCAACCGATTACCTTGCGGTTGGCACACCACAGTAAGGCAATCGTCTTTGAAGAATCTGTCCTCCGTCGTTTGTGGTATAAGTATCTGGTTTCCTGTCATTTCAAACTCTGAAGGTAATAGTTGAACGACAAGCAATGAGTTAAATTGACACGCACTGTGTGCGCCAGAACTCAGCTTGCGTATATTTCGGTGGCCATACTGCTCCCACGGTATTGAGTCGACTATCGAAGCCTCAATCATTTCGAGATAACTGCTGACTTGTTCGCCATGCGGCGCGGATATCCGTCTAGGGACGGTCACAATCGTTGGTCCTACAATTGCATCAATGTTGTCGATGGGTGCAGAACGTCCTGTACGAACGCAGCCGAAAGTGACATTCTCGAGGCCAGTATATCGGCAGAGAAGAAGACCCCAGGCAGCCTCGGCCATCGTAGCTAACGAATGACGATCATGGATAGGCAGCTGCATGTCCATTGAATATTTTTGGTTCCCTTCGAAAGGCTCTCCCATCCTGACCTGGGGTAGAGCTGTCACAGACGAACCTTTAAGATACTGTCTCCAGAAGTTCTGAGCTTCAGGCGCTTTGTGAAGCTCCGTAACGTAATGTATAAATGAAGAGAATGCTGGAGGTAACTCTCTTGACACATCCGTGGCCAAATATTGATGCTTGATATCTGCAAGCACCAGATTCATTGACCAAGCGTCGTAAATAGTGTGATGCTGTGAAATGACCAGAAAAACGCCCGAAGTGCAGGACAACATGGCACAGCGAGACAATTTGTCTCCATAACCTGGAATGAGGGCCGCATCTTTTCTCAGATACTCTGCCAGGGTTTCATCCGTGACCTGGTCAATCTCAAGCTTTTCTTGCACAACCACCTGAACACTGCGATATTCATCGTCCAGTATGATGCGAGTACGTAAAATGGCATGCCTAGCCCAAACGGACTGGAGGGCAGTAATGAGAGTCTCGGATGAAGTCCCATCAGCCAGTTGAAAGACTTGCTGGTCGAAAAAGCCACCCGAGGACTTTGCCGATGAAATCATGAGGGCTTCCTGCATTGCCGTGCACGGGTACAGATCTAAAATCTGAGCCTCTTTCACTCCGCATTTCTCAGCAGCGACAGAAACATTGTGTTCGAGCCCCGGACTATTGACCATGCAGAAAGCTGGTAGCGCCTTGTGGTGTTTCCGTGCGAGGGAAGCTACCGCCGCAAGATCTCGAAGACGTGGGTGACGATAGACCTGCTGAACGGATATTTCCCAGCCATGCTTTCTCGCGGCGCTCACCAACTTGATAGAAGAAAATGAGTCGCCTCCTAGCGCGAAAAAGTCGACGTTTGTGTGATACTGCTGTTTGTTCCCGAAGATCTGACGAAATGAGGATTCGAGAGCAATCTCTGCTAAAGTGGCGGGGGGCTCTCCCGTGGGCTGCTTCTGGCCTTTGTTCACGCAAAAGAGTCCGGAGAAGCTCGGGAGTTCTTGCAATCTAGCCTTTAGTAACTTCAAGTCCACTTTGCCAGACGTTGTGCGTGGTATCCGTCTGATGGGAATAAAGAGCGTCGGGATGTATTGAACAGGAAGCAGATCTTGCAACTGAAGTTGGGCACGGCGACAACTTTCCCGGAAGGCCTGTGTCATTTCTTCAACAGCGATAATGTCTGAAGCAACCAAGTCTTCTGATTTGGCAGAGTTGATCGGTACAAACGCCGCTAGTTTTGCATTTGATTGTTCGTCTTGCAGCCATTGAACTGCGCAGGACGCGAAAATGCCTCCATGTTGCTGAAGTTGTTGTTCCGACTCGCCGGGCTCGACTCGGATTCCGTTCACCTTTACCATTTGATCATTGCGTCCCAAAAGGCAAATGCATCCATCAGCTGTGTACTTGCCGATATCACCAGTCAGGTAAACTCGAGATGTGGCCAGACCGACTGTCAAATGTGGCGCTTCGACGAACCGCCTTTCAGTAAGGCCAGGGTTATTCACATAACCGCGTGCCAAGGTTAGACCAGTAACAGCGATTTCTCCAACGCAACCGCGGGGGACAGAGTATATTGCACCTGTTGAGTCTCTTCGTACGATCCAGTGCCACGCCGCGACGTTCAGTCCAATATTGGTAGGGCTGACATCGAGCGAGATTGGATCGGTGATTGACGTCACTATTGAAGTTTCCGTCGACCCATAGGCGTTGAGAAGACGCACTCTTTGCGACCACTTTCGAATCAAGGAAGGTCTGATCATCTCACCTGCAGTGATCAGTATTTTCAAAGATCTGGCGTCGTCAGTGGATAGTAGATCCGCAATCGAAGGGGTCAAAAGAACTGATTCGATCGCCATCTCTCTCACAGTTGTCGAAAGGCGGTTGAGGCGGTTTTCCTCGGTCGGAATGCAGATACATGCCCCGGAGAGTAGAGTCACAAAAATATCGGCTAAGCTCAGATCGAAAATAAAGGAAGAGAATTGCAAGTGACGTGTGCCTGGCTTCATTGCAAAAACTCGTGCGATGTGGGCTACACTGGTACATAGAGCACGATGCTCAAGCTTGACTCCCTTCGGCAGTCCCTATATATATGTGCCTCAGTCAGTGGCGATATTCATAACCCAGAAAGATTTAAAGTATCTGCAATCGGGATTTCCATATATTCAGTACTCACAGTGCTGCCGGACGTATATAATATGCATGCCAGGTTGGTGCTCGAGACAGCCTTCACTACTCGGCGCTCGAGTGCCTTTACCTCGCCGTCATGTTGCGCCCGCAGTGACTCCTTCTTCCAACTGAATTCGGTGAGATCCACTACAGTGACTTCATCCATTGTTTCACGGTATTGTCCAGAAGCATCTGGAGAACACAGCAGCAAAACTGACGCTCCCGTTTCTTTGATGATATGTTGGACCCGCCTGATGGGCCAGTTTGAGTCGATGGGAACGTAAGCGCCGCCAGCTTTCAGCACAGCCAGGATCGTGATGATTGCCAGTGGAGACTTATTCAGCACCACAGGAACTATGGTCTCGGGAGCAATCGGATGGTGTAACTGAATATGGTTGCGCAACCTGTTCGAGAAGGCGTCCAGTTCCTGGTACGTGATCTGCTGATGTGTTCCCTGGTCATCGATTGCTACCCTATCCGCATACTCCAGATTGTTGAAACACAGCTCATGCAAGCATGAGTCCACCGAGGCTCCATGCCGTTTTGCCCAGTTCATGAATCGAAGCTGCTCATCCTGGCCTTCCAGTTTCACCTGCGATACAAGAAGTTCGTTGCGAGACGTCGATGTCTCGAGGTGCTTCAGAGCATGTCCAAGCTGACTGAGGAGTACACTCACATCCTCTTCGCAAAGGAAGGCAGAGTCAAAACTGCAATTGACCAATATCTTCCCGTCATACAGAATAAGTTCAAGGGTCAGTGGGACGGATTCCGCATGTCCAGAAGTCTGGCCGTGGACCTCTTCCCATAGCCCTTTCCCCGCAAAATTTTCATCTTCTGGTTGGACTATAACAAGGCAGCGAAAATCACATGCCCTCGCAGCCCCTTCACCGCATTGCCGTATCCGCTGGAGACCATAGTTCTGGTGGGGGATGATGTTGGTTATGTGGCTTTCGATGAGCTTCAAAAACGACTGCATCGTCGTACTGCCGGCGACTGTAGCCCTCAATGGAAAAATGGTAAATGCTGGGCCGATCATGTCGAATATACCATCCAAAGGAGAGTCTCGTCCTGTGAGAATGAGGCCGAACGTGACATCCTCACTGTCAGCATTTACACTCAGCAATAACGCCACAGAAGCATACAGCAGTGTCGCCTGGGTGACTCCAAAGGATGCTGCTGTTTCTTTAAATGAACCCGTAATTTCTAAGGAATGGTGTCCTGTGGCATGGACCTCGTGGTGGGTTTCCGGTGGCGAAGGCGGGAAGTGTAACTGCGTGCAAGCCTCCAAGTATTTGCTCCAGAATCTCGGAGAAGACTCTCGCTTGAGACTCTCATCTTCGATACGATGGCACATAAATTCTGCAAAAGAAAGTCTTCGCGGAGGTTGGGTGTCCTCCCCCACATACATGGCTCTCAGCCGGTTCAACATTAGCTGCAAAGACCAGCCATCAGTAAGGCTATGATGTATTTTCAAGAAAAACTTCCATCTTTGTAATTCATCATGCCATTTCACAAATCCACGGCAAAGATCATCGCCGAGCGACATGGAAGCTGCGAAGTATTCCTCCGACCAGCTGACTTCCCTGTGGCGGACCACAAGCTGCCATAGGCCATCTCGAGTCTCATCCCAAATTAAACGGCTCCGGAGTACTGGCTCGTCGGCAATCAGTGCTTCCCAGCTACTGCGAAAATTTTCGATTTTGATTTCCTTCAGCAGTGTCCAGCTGAATTCGCAGACATAAGTCCCTGGTGATTTCAGGTCCAACGACATCAGCCCAGTTTGGTACTGTGTAGTGCCGAAA
This sequence comes from Cordyceps javanica, assembly GCF_051103115.1. Classification (NCBI taxonomy): domain Eukaryota; kingdom Fungi; phylum Ascomycota; class Sordariomycetes; order Hypocreales; family Cordycipitaceae; genus Cordyceps; species Cordyceps javanica. Next base: position 3,715,982 of record NC_139299.1, read on the forward strand.
ATATCCTCAATATCTTCTACCCCAATTTGGCATACGGTTGATGCCTTTTGCATGAGAACTCCTAGAGGGAGATCAATTGGAATCGCGCTGAACGGACGATACACTGACTTTCGCGCCGTAGCCTGTTGATGCAAATGAGGCTCCAGGGCGCCAGCAAGCTGTTGGATGGTCTTGCTGGCGTAGATCTGAGGTATGTCAAGATCTATCCCTTGAGCTCGGGCCTTGGATATGAGCCTAATAACATCCAAGGAGTCCGCACCAAATTGTGTGAAGGAGACAGTTTTGTCGATGGTGGACATTGGACGATCAAGCACGTCTGCCCAGAGAGACAGGAGCTGTTTTTCCACAATATCGGGTGGGCTGCTTTGAACTTGGGCTGTACGGGACATTTCATTCAGATGTTGAATGTAATCATCATTCTCCAAGCCCTCTAGAAGCGACCGAAGCTTCACCCGATCAACTTTTCCACTCGAGGTGCGTGGAAACTCCTTTACAGCCCACCAGGAAGTAGGAAGCGCGTGTGTCGGCAACTTGGCGGCGGCAACATCTTGGCCTCTCCTGAGTGCTGAAGCACAAATGCCACAGGCACTCAGTATCTCTACCGAATCTCCCAAGCACTGGGCATTTTGTGGTTTGGAGTCGAGCTTTGTAGTTGAAGACAGGCGCAACGTAAAGAGACAGCAAACTCTTCCCTGCGAAGGCCCCGAGCGGGGAAAAACAACAATGCAGTTCTGAAAAGCTTCGCACGCCGTTATAGAACGTTCTATGTCGCTCAGGTCTGTTCGGATCCCGTGGATTTTTACCTGGCTGTCACGGCGACCCAGGTAACGCAAAGTGTGTCCTCCTCCGGGGCATGCTTCCATCTTCCCCATATCCCCAGTGCGGTAGTATCTAGTTCCATTCCGGAGGCATTCGCTCTTTGCGAGCTGTCCTTTGGATAGTTTCTCCGCAGAGACGTAGCCCCTAAAAAGGTGAGGCCCGGCCACGCAAATCTCACCAACATTTCCGCTAGCGACCTCATTTGACTCCCCAGGTTCGAGCAGACAGACTTCAAGCCCCGGAACAGCTTTTCCAATGCAAGCGGAATCGATTCGGTTTCCTCCTAGGTATTGAATGGTGCATACAAGCGTCTCTGTTGGGCCATAGGAGTTGAACAAACGCACTCGTGTCCTCCATCTGTTTGCAAGATTCTCGGATAATGCCTCCCCAGTGCTCGAAAGAGTTTCAAATTCCGGAACGCCCAACGGGTCAATCATGTCCAGAACTGTTGGTGTGATGTGAGCGTATGTTGCTCTTGAATTGCGCACAAAGACTGTCATGTCTGCTAGCATCGTCGACGGCGTTGCCATCACTAGGCAGCCACCACAAGCAATGCTCATAAAAACGTCGAGAGTAAATGCATCAAATGTTGGTGCTGAGAATTGAAGGGTCCGGGTTTTTGCCGTGAGGCCGAATTCGTTGACCATTCCCCAGACACAGTGCATCATAGCTCTGTGTTCTATTGCCACGCCCTTTGGTACCCCAGTTGACCCGGACGTGAACAAGATTTGACAAAGATCAGATGACTTTAGATCGCATGCTAGATTTGTGTCCGGATAGGCTAGAAAGTCGGCATCGTCAAGGACGTCGTCGAGAACAATCACAGGTGCCAAATCTTCGACGATGTGTCTTGCTGGCCCGAAACAGAGAGCTAATCTGGCACCGCAGGCGCTCAATATGCTGGAAATCCTGGCTGCAGGGGCATCTGTCGGAATTGGCACCCAGGCCATGCCGGCTTTTAGAATTGCAATGATAGAGACTATCAGTTGCGGGCTCTTTTCGAAGCATACTGCTATCACCTCCGAGTCTAGTGTTTTGCGTTCCTTGAGATACCGAGCCAGCCGATTTGCTTCTCTATTCAGCTTTCCAAATGTCATCTTTACGTCTGGGTAAAATTCGAGAGCGACATTTTCGGACAACCGCCGTGCCTGCTCCTCCAAAATCTCATGTAAAAGAAGATTGTTAGGGATTTGTTCGCCAGCCATTTTGATTGCTACCGGTGTTTGGTGAGCTCTGTGTGATGCCGAATTTTTGCTATATTCGCAGACCACAGCGAAATGAGTGCCAACGTCGGTCAATGAGCCAAGACGGCATTTATGGCTTGCGATGCGGCTCCCAAAGGCCAGTGCTCATGTCTTACTGCACCTTGAACTTCCAAGTGGAGGTCAATGAGACCTGTATTACCCTCAATATCCGATTTCTGGGCATCGGGAGTAGCAAAGAGTGTTGGTGCAGATGCTATTATCATGGACTGCACTGACACGAGAGAATTACCGCTTACTTATTGCGTCTTGAATGTATAGATGCATCATGACAATAGCATTTGGAATTGCAACGTTTTTTTTTCGGCAAACTACTGGCCGTCGAAAAAAATGATTTAATGTCGTCTACAATGCTATGGCGCGCGCTTGCCAATCCAAGAAGAAGAAAACCGGCTAACCTTTCTTTTTCCTGGGTTTTTTTATTCAAATATCCGATTGATCATGCTACAACCCCTTGCCGTGCAGTAGCGGCTCTGTGCCGCGAATGAGATGATGTTGTGAGACAGCTTTGTCACAACCACTCGGCACTGCATGCACAGTACAGATTATTGAAGTCACCATCAGGTAATGAGACAACCGCCTCACTCACAGACAGCCCCCTCTCCGATAACGCTGTACGTCTGACCCAACAATCAACCCAGCATTGCGAATATACTCAACGTGGCATATGTATTGAAGGAGCGGGGCTGGGCTGAAATGAGACAACTGCATCACTCCAGACATCTGGGCCATAAGACAGCACCCGTTCCGACAACGCTACGGGTATACTGATAATGAAACAAACAACTCAGCATTACATACGGATACTTCGTAAGGAGTACTCCGTACTCTGTACACATTCTAGCATTGTCGGATCCGACTCGGGCTGAGATGAGACAGTTTTCCCGATGCCTTGGACGTAAGACAACTCCCTCTCCGATAACGCCTCGGGTCGTAAGAATACAGAAACCGCATGGCAGAAAATAACAGGTCAGAGTGGAGGTTCTGCTCCGTCCACAGAGCGGTCTAGCCGTGGATCGACCAATGCAGGTCACTTCCCGGATCAGCGATCCGCAGCGAGGGCTATCCGTATACTATGATTGAAAATGTTGGTGGCCAGATTCTACGCTTTGTCTTGGAGCTTCAAAGCTAGCTGGCCGGGCAGATCCAAACTCCCGCCGGCAGATCATTTTGACAAGTGTTTATAAGATTAATTTTGATATTTTGGCAGTATTTGTTTCACGTGCAGTTTCTCATCAACACTTTAAAGCAGTGAGGCACAGAAGCGTAGGTCTTTTTCCAGCGTCGAGAATAGAAATTTCCACCACGTTTTGCGTCGACTATAGGCATCCTTTGTAAAAATCAGCAATCCAATATCAACGGCACCAATGACGGCCACAGAAGACTACGAAACCACGAACCGTGCCGCATGGGACGAACGCGTTCCATTTGTACGTCCCATGGCTTCGGAGATTATGATACCAACTGACCACCTGAAAGCATGTCGCCTCCTCGGAGTACCAAGTCGAGGATTACATTTCCGATCCTAATTTTATCGGCAACGTGGTTCAGTTCGACCGTCCATTCCTCGGCGACATCACTGGGTTTCACTGCGTGCACCTGCAGTGCCACATCGGAACCGACGCGCTCAGCCTCGCTCGCCTCGGTGCCGCGTCCGTGACCGGCCTCGACTTTTCCGGCGAGGCCGTCACTGCGGCGCGCAGACTCGCCGACGCAACGGCCGGCAGCGGCGGCGAAAAACTCAAATTCGTGCAGAGCTCTGTCCAGCAAGCATGGACGGTCCTGCCGCGCGACGCATTCGAGCTCGTCTTTGTCAGCATCGGCTCCCTGTGCTACATTCCCAAGATCAAGGAATGGGCACGGGTCGTGTCCGGGCTTCTGAAACAGGGCGGGCGGCTGTTCGTCCGCGACTTTCACCCGGTGCTGCTGTCGCTCGGCGACGGGAAGCCGGACGAGATGGTGATTGACTTTCCGTACTTTGAGCGCGAGGAGCCCATGATCATGGATAGGCAGGGAACCTACGTCGAGTGGGGAGACTACGTCTTCACCTCGACCAGGCGTGCAGTGTTCAACCACGGGATCGGGGAGATTGTGCAGGCGCTGCTGGATGTAGGCATGCGGCTGACGATGCTGAAGGAACATCAGAGTGCACCGTTGATGGGCTCGCAACCAGAACTAGAAGCGGACGCAGGAGGTGAGTTGCCAGGTTCAACAGACACAATGGGCGCGGAGCTGACGTCTTCACAGGAGAGTATTCCATGAAAAATCGACCTTGGCGATTACCCCTTTCTTATACGCTACTCGCCGTCAAAGAATAAGCGAACCTGTGGATTTTTGTTCTACCTCGCAGGTAGGCTAAAATATTCATATCCCAGGTCAAACAAATCGACTCAATATCAATCGTATTCGTTTTGGTTAGTATCATCTTCTAATAGACGCCAGTTAGTACATGGTGCTCCTCCGCCTCGCGCGCGTGTAGCGTCACTTTGTGTGCATGGAATGTCATGGCCCATTCGCTCTTATGCCGAGAAGCAGATGCATGAATGTCTCGGTAACGTGATACTAACATGACCATCACACCATGTGTCTAGCTAGGATCAAAGTGTATTTGCCTCTGTATCGTATAAGCTAATCACTTCAGTGAATGCCCTCTGTCACCATGCCCTGCGCATTGGGCACACCAACCAGAATAACCCCTCGTGGAACCAAAACATCCTTTACTTTCATGCATCCAAACACATTAACTTCCTTAATCTTGGGGCAGGCTCGAAATATACTGCCAAGAATAAAATCTGTCACCTCCTCACAAAAGCTAATCTCCAATGACCGCAGCTCCGGATACAGTGCATTCTCATTGAAGACCTCTTCGAAAGCCTCGCGCGAGATGTGCCGGCAAGCATGGACATTGAGATGCCTGATTTTTGGTCCCGAATGCGCCATCAGTGCCTTGAATCCTTGGCTGCAGAGGCCTAAATTCTCCGGGTTCTCGCGGGGGTGGGCAGCGTCGACTTGCCGACATTTTTGAAGGTCAATAAACGGCACCTCGGGGTTCTCCCACGCAGTAAACAGGTTCACGAAGCCTTCATCAGTCATTGCTTCGCTATCTGTAATTCGAAGCTTAGTCAGAGCGCGACAGTGGCTGTGAATCGCCTCCAAGACTTCGTCTCCCGCATCTGGAAAAATTTTCAAGGACAAGGTCTGCAGATTCGCTCCGATACCAGCAATGCATTCGGTTAAGGCTGCTGATGTGATTTCATGATGGACTTGAAGGCCAAGATGCTCGAGCGATTTGAGGGCTCCAATTGCCTTGACACCTTTGCTCGTGAGTTTCTGGTTATTTTCTACCTTGAGCCGCTGCAGCTGTAGGCAATGTTTTTGAAGCTCAGCAATGCTGTCATCTCCAAAGTGCAGGTCCGTGTAGTACACATGAAGCCTTCGAAGTCGAGCACCCTTTGCAGCAATGAACTCGTGCCATTTAGCTTCGCTCAATAGATTCGCACCATGAAGGTAGAATGTCTCCAGGCAGGTATCGCGTGAGAGTAGGTAATCCATGACTTCGTCCTTGAATTGGATTGCGCATCGTACTTTGAAGTGGCGCAACTTTGTTGCCACTTGAAAGATTCTGATGAGGTCATCTTCTCCGAGCTTGGCGCCGTCGTAGATGTGCAGCACATCAGTATTTGGTTGGACAAAAAGCGGTAGTGTCTCTGGTTTGAGCAGTCTACGCTTTGAGAAGATGCGCCCAATCTTGTCGATGAGGTGCTCCGGCAGGTCGCCTAAGCTTGAGGCCATGCCCACATTCTTTGCCAATGTTTGTACACAGAGTGTGGCCAGACTCTTGGTTCCTACATCACCGTCGAGGATTCGGCTTTGTGTGGTTCGCCGGGCGCCAATTCCACCCGTTTGCTTGCGAGGTTTCTTTTTCGGCCTGTGCTCTTCTCGCTCTTTGGCTATCTCACGGCCACAAGGGGCACATAAGAGGCCTCCGTTTGGTCCTGTGACGGAGTATGGGGTGACAGTGAAGCGCTTTTCACAGATTTCGCAGTTGTCCATTTGGCCGGGCAGTGGTGCATGGCTTTGTTCAAAAATGGCGCGCGCCAAGTCATCTTCATCTTCATCATCACCGGCGTGCTTCTTACGTCTCTTGAATGATTTGCTGGCCTTGATCTTTTCAATAGCCTTTTGCTCTTCTTTTTGCTTTTGGGTGGCTTTGTTGCCTCCAGGAGCACGTCGACTTGCCGTAGTGCTCGACTCCGCTACCGCGGACGAATCACCGTTTTCGCGAGCCTGATTAGCTGCAGCTTGTCGACGAGAATCAGCCTCATCACGAATCTGTCTTGCTGAGATGTTATGCGACTGCGATATGTTAGTGATCTTTGTCCTGTGGTCAATCTGTAGCAGCTCACTTACAGCTAAGAAATCCGTCAAAGCCGATTGACTATTTCTGTTAGCAAATTGGATGGCATGTAAGGGCCGCTGCAAATGACGCACGGTCCGGTGATATTTCTTGTCCGCCTTGGAGAATTATTCGGGTCGGCGTCATCGCCACCACTGGGGGCCGATCGCCTCCGTACCCTGCCAGGCGGTTAGTACTCTTTGGTTGCGGAGATGGCACTGGAAACTGACATTTCAAGAGACTGCTTGTTCTTGATTTCTTCCAATTGAAAAATGAATACGGTGTCTCTGGCGTGTCGGAAGAAGACGTGTGCGCAACGAGTGAAGAGTGGGAATATTTTCAATGGCGGTTGACGGCTGCACAGTGGCGTTCATGCATCTGACACAGCCCAGTGCAAACGCCGCCGCGTGTCAAGTACTGATTCGCGGTTCTAACACGGTGTCACGTGAGACACTAAAACATTCCAGTCGACTCGCACTGTGTGTCTTCACCTTCAGCCGCGAGATATTGCAGAGCTTCGTGACGGGACACTGTGCGCCGTACCTGACGCACTGGCTCTTTAGCTTTTTTGGCCCCACAAGCTAAGTCGTGTAAAGAGGTTTCGCGGTGCACCCAACCGAAGTCGTCATTATCGGCACTGTGCTGGGGAGTAAGTCAGTCACGGAGGCAGCGAAAAAAGCAACGAAGCCACCGTTATTCACACTCGCCTATGGCACGCACGGCTCAATCAATACATTCATCATCACTTTTGATTTTATTTAGGCCATGTCTTTTTGAAACAACTGCATTGAATCGGTCGCTTTACTTTGAGTGCCAATCTGCATCAGAATAGACGCTATTCGCCACCCAGGTGAATACATCGAGCCGCCCTGGCGGATAGTCTCGATCAAAGCTTCGCACCCAGGCCCCAGGCATCGGCATCCCCTGAATTTCGATGTCGTAATTTTCTAATCTGGCTTTTACATTTCTTTCTATTACAAGAATAACGCAATATGCCGCGCGGTCGGCCATCAGGTGGTACACCCACCCCAGTATCTGGTCAGTGAAGTAACACGCACTCTATATTTCAAACTCTGTTAATCATGTCTTTTTCTGCTGCAGCTGGCAATAGCACTAGGCGATCTGCTAGATCATCTCTCCTGGCAAGCAACAATTCTTCACCCGCGCCATCAGTCGCGAGCTCGGCACCCAGCAGAAGAATGACACGCCTCAGTCGCAGTGCTACGCAAGCAGCTCCCAGCGAAACTGTTTCATCCGTCGCAACCCCGACAGATCTCACCTCAGACGAGGGGAGCGACTTCACCCCTGCTACCAGCATAATGCCTACACCCTTGTTCAACGATGCTGGGAACTCCGACGACAAGCGGACATCATTTGTTATTGAAGTGCCCACAGCGCAAAGCCGTGCGGACCAAGAACGTGCATTGCGCACGAGCAGCCTGTCTCTCAATGCAAAAGGCAAGCGCCGTGCTGATCTTGTCGAAGACTCAGACGATGACGGTGCCTTCTCTGATGAGTCTCCAGACGCCAAAGTGGCCCGAAGACTCCAACAAGAAGAATATGCCGAGGCCCATTCTTGGAGTCAAATTGAACCAAGAGATTTTCACGAAAGCACCAACCTAGGTGGTTCGATCCCAAATCCCATGTCACGCAGGCTACCAAAGAGGGAGCGGGCCAACACAACTTCCAGTGGCCCGAGCCGTCACGCAAAAAAGAGCAGAGTGGTTTCAGATTCGGAAGACAGTCCGCTCTCGGATATCAATATGGACGCGGAAATCGCGGCCGCTGCTGCTTTTGATGACGGCACTGCGGTTGAAGATCAGCAAGATGTCTCCATTGAAGTCTCCGACTCGGATGAGCTCAGCGATCTCGACGACTCGGCATTTGCAATCACCAGCGATGACGAACCTTTATCCAAGTTCAAAGGAAAACAGCGAATTGTCTCTGCTCCAAAAGCTGGCTCGTCTAGTCGTCCGAAGAAGCCTTGGAAGTCTCACGGTGCGAGTAATGTAGACGTCATCAGTATCCCTAGCGATGACTCTGATGGTTCATACCAGTCAGACGCTTCGGAAATCGAAAATCTTGACGAAGAGACGGCCCTGGATGGACAGACTGAACTCCGACGAATCACTGCCTCTCGCAAAGCTTACAGACGCGGAAACAAGCGCCGAGTCCAATCGGAGCGAGAGCGTCTCGAAGCCCAACATCCGGAACTTCAGAACATGTGGACCGACCTGGAAAAGATGCCAGAAATCAATGCGGGCATGGCGCAACAGCCTTCGACTATTTCGCGTCGTCTCAAGCCCTTCCAGCTTGAAGGTCTTGCTTGGATGAAGGAGATGGAGAAGCAGGAGTGGGGTGGCGGTCTTCTTGGCGACGAAATGGGGCTTGGAAAGACGATCCAGGCCGTGTCGCTTATCATGTCTGACTATCCTGCCAAACAGCCCAGTCTGGTGTTGGTGCCACCAGTTGCTTTGATGCAGTGGCAGTCGGAAATTAAATCGTACACTGACAGCACACTGAAGACGTTTGTATTTCACGGCACAAATGTCAAGACAAAGGGTATGCAAGTCAAAGACTTGAAAAAGTACGATGTGATTATGATGTCGTATAACAGCTTGGAGTCTATTTACCGGAAGCAAGAGCGTGGTTTCAAGCGCAAGGATGGGCTTTACAAAGAAGAAAGTGTGATTCATGCTATCAACTTTCATCGCATCATTCTTGACGAAGCCCATTGCATCAAGACACGAACAACAATGACAGCAAAGGCATGTTTTGCTCTCAAGACCAAATATCGCTGGTGCTTGACTGGAACCCCGCTCCAAAACAGAATCGGCGAGTTCTTTTCTCTCATAAGATTTCTCAACATTAAGCCCTTCGCATCCTACCTGTGCAAACAGTGCCCTTGCTCTACTCTGGAGTGGAGCATGAACGAAGACCATCGATGTCACAAATGTGGCCACGGTGGCATGCAGCACGTATCGGTCTTCAACCAGGAACTTCTCAACCCGATCCAGAAGTTTGGCAACTTTGGCCCGGGCCGCGAGGCTTTCCGAAAGCTTCGGCTGATGACGAACCGCATCATGCTGCGCCGTCTCAAGAAGGACCACACCAATGCCATGGAGCTTCCCGTCAAGGAAGTCTTTGTCAATCGTCAATTTTTTGGCGAGGAAGAAAACGACTTTGCGAGTAGCATCATGACAAACGGCCAACGCAAGTTTGATACCTACGTTCATCAAGGTGTTTTGCTCAACAATTACGCCAACATCTTTGGTCTCATCATGCAGATGCGTCAGGTCGCCGATCATCCCGATTTGATCCTGAAGAAGAACGCAGAGGGCGGGCAGAATGTGCTGATCTGTTGCATCTGCGACGAGTCGGCCGAGGATACGGTGCGCAGCCGCTGCAAGCACGACTTTTGCCGGGCATGCGTGTCGAGCTACATCCACTCCACCGATGAGCCGGACTGTCCGCGCTGCCACATTCCGCTGTCCATCGATCTAGAGCAACCAGAGATTGAGCAGGACCAGTCCATGGTGAAGAAGTCGTCCATTATCAATCGTATCAAGATGGAGAATTGGACGTCGTCTTCCAAGATTGAACTGCTCGTACACGAGCTGCACAAGCTGCGATCAGACAATGCCTCACACAAGTCCATCATCTTTTCGCAATTCACGACGATGCTTCAGCTTGTGGAGTGGCGTCTGCGCCGTGCGGGCATCACGACGGTCATGCTCGACGGCAGCATGACACCAGCGCAGCGTCAGGCGTCGATTGAGCATTTCATGAACAATGTGGACGTGGAGTGCTTTCTCGTGTCCCTCAAAGCGGGTGGCGTAGCGCTCAACTTGACAGAAGCCTCGCGCGTCTTCATTGTCGACCCGTAAGTCGATCCCCCGTACAAACAATACACAGCTGTTCTTGTGCATCTCAACTAACCCTTTTTATTTTGCGACCGGATAGATGGTGGAACCCGGCAGCAGAGTGGCAATCGGCAGACCGATGCCACCGCATCGGGCAGACGCGGCCGTGCACGATTACGCGGCTGTGCATCGAGGACTCGGTGGAGAGTCGTATGGTGCTGATCCAGGAGAAGAAGACGAGCATGATTCACTCTACGGTAAATGGCGACGACAAGGCTATGGAATCGCTGACCCCCGAGGATATGCAATTCTTGTTCCGCGGTAGCTAAGATGTTGGCGGCCGTGGCGTGTGATGACTTTACAGAGGATACCCTATAGCGGGATGGAAAGGGAGAATACGAGCATGGAGTTTGAAGGAGAATACGTCTTTTTTTTTTGTCCTTGGTTTTTTAGTAACCCATTATGATATACTAGCTTTGAGGCATGTGAAATGACGAAATGTATGACTTGCTTCGTTGTTATGTGTTCTCTCTCTGTTTTTTTTCCGCCCCTTGTTGGTGCATGTTGAGGTGCGTATCAGTACCCAAATATCTGCCTCTACTGTCCACCTACCCTCCAGCTTCCTACTAAAGTAAGAGCTCAGTAGCGCCTGCCTCTGCACTCGGGCAGTGCTCTGCAAACAACTCACTAACCATATCAAAGGGAAAAAGATAGAGACAGACACGCACAGATTTGGATTTTGAACAACGTGATTTTAGTAATTCCTCACCAGTGGTCAACTTGTCACCTGCCAATTGCAATTTGTACATTCAATTGCTTTATATTATTTGATTTGCTAATTTCTCTCTCATGTAGAAACAAGGGGGTTCAACAATCAGCAAGGTAAAAAAAAGGAGCATTTTTTGCTCGTAAAAGAATGCGCAACTACAATGATCGTCTAGATTCGTCTAGATTATTTCCCCGAGGGGGGACAACCAACATTTGGCAGGATGCCTGTCCTGTTCTGTCCAGTTTACATGCCAACGAGGGCATTGACGGCGGGCTCAGAAGAGACGTAAATGACGTCGTGGGCGTTGGAAAAGCCGTTGAACTGGGTGGCGGAGCACTTGGTGTAGGCGCCCATTTCCTCAAAGTAAAGCCAGTCGCCAACGTCAACGAGGTGGGAAAAGTGGGTGCTCTCGGTGATGCGGTCGATGCCGTCGCAGGTAGGACCCCAGACCGAGTATTCGATGCCGTCAACTGCGGGGCCGGCGAGAGCGGTGTCGTAGACAGTCTCGCCGTTGCGGCGCAGGACCTTGGCAATAGGGTGCTGGTGGTCAAACATGATGTTGGAAAAGTTGCCGTAGACACCGTCATTGATGTAAATCATGTACGAGGTGGCGGCGGCAGCGGCAGGATCCTCAACGGTGCGGCGGGCAATAACGTTGCAGGCAATGGTAAAGGCCGAAGCGACATAGTAGCGGCCGGGCTCGGCAATGATTTCAACGTTGCTGCTGGCGGGAAAGAGCTCGTCGAGGGCGGCGCTGAGGACGGCAGCGTTGACTTCAAAGGTGGCGCCGGAGAAGCCGCCGCCGACGTCGAGGGTGCGGAGGTGGAAGCCGTGGTTGGCAGCCTGCTGGAAGACGACGTGGGCGTCCTTGACGGCGTGGTAGTAGGCCATGGGGTCCGAGGAGCCGGAGCCGACGTGGAAGCTGACGCCGACGACGTTGAGACGGAGCTCCTTGGCGAGGGCGAGAAGGGTGTCGGTGGTGTCCATGGGGGCACCAAACTTCATGCTGAGGCGACAGGCGGAGGAGGTGTCGTCGGTGATGATGCGAAGGTAAAGTTCGGCGTCGGGGAAGTGCTTGGCAATCTTGTAGAGCTCGTCGGTGTTGTCAAAGGTCATCTGGCGGACGCCGGCAGCCTTGACATAGCGGACGTACGAGTTGGTCTTGCATGGCTGGGCATAGATGATGCGGTCGGGGGAGCAGCCCATGGCGAGGACCTGGTCAATCTCGGTCTTGGAGGCACAGTCGAAGCCGGTGCCGAGGGCAGCGAGGAGACGGAGGACCATGGGGTCAGGGTTGCATTTGACGGCTAGAATTTGGAGGTTAGCGATGGATGTGGAGGGAGGAGAACAAGAAGAAAAGAAAACATACCATAAAAAGGACAGACGCGAGGGAGATTCTTCTTCCAGCGCAGGTGCTGACGGTAGACGTGGCCGAGATCAGCGACGAAAAAAGTGTCCTCGTCGCCGGGATCACAGAGCTCGTGGTCAATGGCCTCGACGCGGCGGGCGAAGGCGTTGCCAATGAGCTGCTTGGCGAGGGCGGGGCCGTCGGGGGAGGCAAGCGAGGGGGCGGGGAGCCTCTTGGCTAAAAATTGAGATTGGTGAATTGGGTCGACATGGTGGTCAAAGATGGCCGTAGTCATGGTCATATCCCAAGATTTGATTGACTGTGGGATGATTCAACAAAACTCGTTGAAAATAAAATAAGAAGGCCGAAGAAAAAAGGCTCGTTAGGGTGGTCGAAGGATGTAACAAACGTTTCCTTCAGCGGACTGGCGAGGCCTCCTCGACTCTTCCTCGGTAGGAGGAAGAACCTCAGAACTCCTCCTATGCGGCAGCTGATGGGATTGGTGGGAGGACGGGGGAGGAAGTTGATGATCCAAATCACCAGGCGTCAAGAGAGGCGAGCGGTTCAAGTTATAGGCAGCGGCAGGCGGGGTGTGGAGGAGGAATGGCGTTGATGATGTGAGTAGGCTTGCGAGCGCAGAAATCTTTGTCGGAGAAGTGGAGGACGGCCTGGGGAGCCGTGGCGGAAGTGGTGCCTTTTGAGTCAAACCCAAAGGCTAAGGCGAGAGTCGCGAGGAGGAGTGAGATTTATAGAAATTGAGGACCGAGGGCAAGCTTGGTCGTGGTGGGAGAATTTTGTACCTCTGTTGTTGTGTAAGGAGAGAGAGGGAGATAGTTGGTCAGCGGTCAAGTTTTTTTTCTGATTCGTGGATATGTGGAGTCATGACGCATGTGTTTGATGGGGGAGGCGATGGGAAAGGCAGAATTGGGCATGGACAACATTTGAGCGAGAAAAAAAAAAGGGGGGAAACGGCAAAGGTAAGCCGAAGATGTAACAGTCTGGAGGAGAGATTGTGTCAAGAGGCCGGGCTCATGATTGTGGTGGTGGTGGTGGTGGTTTGGCCGTGCGGGTTGTCGTGAACGGGTGTGCGTGGCAGAGGAGTGGTGGAGGAGGGGGGGGGGGGGGGTACGCTCTGTTTGCGTAGATGGGATGCGCCATTTGTCGGCCAAAGGGGGAAGTTGAAGACTAACCGTGCGGGAATTTGGCAAAGACGGACGGTTTGACAGGTTGAGAGAGTGAGCAACAGCTAGAACGGAAGCGGAAGCGTAATTGGGGGAACGGTGGTGCAATATAATGTTGCGAGGACACGGTTGTTGTTGTGTTGAAGGAGTAGGAAAAAAAAAAGAGGCGCAAAAGGTGGGAGAGGAGACGAATGAGTACTCCGTACCGGGGCTAGGTACCTAAGTAGGCTGTCGGTAGGTACCTTGGTAGGTACCGCGAGTTGTGGCTATGGTGCCATATCAGTAAGTAGGTAAGTAGTTTGTGGGCAGAATCGGAATCAAATTTTCGATACTGTTTTTCCTACATTGATTTTCGGACTGATTGCTTCTTTGTTCTTTCCCTTTACGTTTTCCATTTATTTTCTTGCTTTTTTTTTTTTTTTACTTTTTTTTCCCCTTCAGGTCAGGCTGGCTGGGCTGGGTTGCCCACCTACGCAGCTGTCGGACTGAATGGCCGATGACTGGCCGGCTGATGACAGGTACTTGCACAGGTACCTACCTAAGTAGCTGGCTGATGGTTGGCTAGCCCAGGAACGCCATCTAGACTGAGTTTTGGACCTACAGGGACGAGAGAGTGGCTGGCTGGCTGTGTCTGGCTGTATTGGTATTGGCGGCCTGCTGTCTGCACCCAACTGCCGACCTAAGTATCGGGTACATATAGGTCCAAGTATCTCGGCGCACAGGTTGCCACTCTCAAGAACACACACACACGCCTTGCTTCCTGCAACGGCAGACATGCCCTTGGCGAGGAGAGATGGAGCAAATAGAAAAAAAAGACACTACCTGGCTGTCTATTGATTAAGTACTATGCTGGCATTTTCACTAAAAATTTATCTACAATGACTACATCGCATTTTGTGGCGGATGAGGGCAAGTACAATGTGCGAGTGTCACGGAGGGCTTATTCTGCCTCTCACTCTCTCGCTCTGAATGGCCCAAAATCCAATGCCAGGGCCAAAACTACCTAAAATTGCAAAGCCTTTTTTTTTTCAACCACTCACATGCCGCCGTTGTCGAAAAACGTTCGGCTGCAACAAGTCTCGCCAGCCACACGCACGGCTTTATTGTACTCAGTATTGCATGTTTTATCTTATTATTTTTATTTTTTTTTTGCTCACAAGTAGTCACTACTTACACTGCCTCTGACACACACAGCCATCACATACAACCATCATCACCACACCCTCACATACCATGCGCCCAAACGGCAACGCCGTCCTACTTGATTATCCGTACCTCAATCTCCCCCGCGGCCCAACATGGAACGTATTCGCCTTACTCGTGCCTCGCTAATAGTAGCATCGCCTTTCCCACACCCTTGATGAACCGTTTCCGAGACACACGCACGCATGCATCTCCTACCTCTCCCCGGCCCGCGAGCTTCGCCTTCTCTCACCACCGCCAAGTCGATGCAAGGCGTCTTCGTCACAATCGGACCCAGAGTCAATCAACCACTATGCGCGAAATACCAATACTGGTAGAGCAGACGTGCATGCTCACTCGTGCAATGGTCCCCTCTTTGTCATTTGCGAGCCTCGCTCTAACTACCTAGCTCTAGCTCTGTACCCGTTTGCCATACTTTGTAGACACTCCTCTTCCTCCTCCTTTCCTGCTCTTCGCCTCGCTCCAGCCATACTCTTCCCCTCCTCCCACGCCAGCATACAAGACACCAAGACCAAAAGCCACCCCTCTCTTCCACCATACTCTCTATACTCAAACGCCCCTCGTCCATCTTGGCCTCACCACCCCACACACCGACACACCATCATCATCTCGCCCTCCCCCCCTATTATCAGTACTGAGTAACCACAGAGTAGTATGTGCAGGCCTCGCTTCGCCGGATGCCCCATCCGACCGCACGAGAGACTGAAACAGGTGCTTCCAGCACATCACTTGCAGACTTGCATCCACCCCGCGGGGTCACTTTATATGCACGAATTCACTCACAAGCTAACTTACAGCCGCCCCTTTCAAGAAACGAAGCACCCAGTGCACTCTCGTCCAAGTACTCAGTACCTACTTTAGCTTCTAACCTCTGACAACTCGATGACTGCAGCCCCGAGTCGTCGAACCAGTTCAGTTCAGTACAGTACGACTGCCCCCATCGGTCCCGATGCGCGCGAGACGCCTGGCAGCATGTCGGCCCAAAAGTCGTCTTCACCTGATGAAAGGCTAAGGATGCATCCGTGGACGACAAGGACTTCCGCGGGATCCTGACCCCAAGCTCCCGACTAGCAAAAAATACCTTGGCCAAAAAGCTTAGCCTTTGGCAAGACGCACGCAATAATGCTACCCAACGACATGACCTATACAAGCACACGCACGTACAAACGCACACGCACACGTACACGCATACAAATACGTACACAACATACACACACATACACACACACACTCGCCTGTCAAGCAATCCCATCGCACCGACGACTTTGCTCTGGCTCTCGGAAAAATAAATTTTGCCTGTGCGCTACAGACTGGTTCCGACTTTGATTCCTGACCTGCTGGTAGCCATCCATATTTGGCCCCTCACCCCTCCCCCCTCCCACCGGCGGCCCAAGACCCAGCCAAGCGCCACCACGTCCCGATGCCGTCCAGCCGAAGACGCTTGGCGATCTGCGCCCCCCCTCCCCCGACTGAATCGTGGCTCGATGCAACCCCAAGTTATCTTCCCTGACCGACGGAAAACCAATGGCGGCACGTCTAAACAAAAACTGTCATGGATTGTTTTTTTTTTTGGCACCGGGTCTCGCACTCAACTCGCGCTCTTCTCGCACTCTTCTTCCCCCCCTCCCCCCGGTCGCGTGGCTTGTCGAGTATGCACTTCTACAATAAGCTTACCTATATCGAGAAACGCCACGCAGGAAGAGAGCCATGACGAAGTTCAACGATGCTCCTCCGTAGCCGTAGCCGCAGGTTCATCCTCACTCAAGTCTGGTTGAATAGCCTCAATCGTACTCTTTTCGCGTGGCCTCATTCTCACCATGTTGACTACACACACACACACACCTGACAACCAAACGCTGGTCCGTGGTTCTAAACCCCCTCCGTCCCCGTCTCTGACAATTACAGTTGCCTACAAATGCGCCGGCCTAGAGGGAGCCGAGCACGCCATGTCGCCTCACCTCGAAGAAACACCTCGGCCATCGCAGAGACTTGACAGCTTTGCCTGCGACATTGCGACATGCCAACATAACCTGCTGCCATGCCTCCAAAAATAGCCTTTCGTCCATCGGCACCCTGTATCCGAACAAACAGGCCCCGCCCTCCCCCCTTCTCTCTCCCTCTTTCCATCGAAACAAACAAAAACGGCACATCGCCCCCGGCATAAAACGCACAGACGCTGTCCGGCATCCTGGTCCGATCGAGTCTGCCAGAGAAAGAAAGCTTGGACCTCGTTTTGCTTTGCACTCCCTCCTCTCTCACGCGACAGCTTGTCGTTCTTCATTCCCGGGAAGGGGGGGGGGGGAGGGTGTCAGTGTTTGGTTTGGTTTGCAACCGGACCAACCGGCGCCGAGAAAGAAATCACGCACGTCTGGTCTGGCATGCCTGGGCCGATTTGCTCACTGCAGGCCAAAGAAGAAAAAAAAAAGGGCCCAAAACGCCCATGTGGTCTCATTCCAGCCTGGGACCCTTCTTTTTTTTGTTGCTGTCCTCTTTGAGGGGCCCCAAGCGTTGCTGCCATGTGTTTTTGCGATCGGCCAGTTTTGGCCAAGTTGGTAGTATAGAGCAGGCTGTGACACGAACCATATCAACTAATACCTCATACTGACAACAAGCTCGAGCTCCTGGCAGCCAATGGTGTAAACCGAGGACGAGAATGGAAAAAACAAGATTAAGAAAAACGAAAAACGGACAGAAAAAAGTCTCATATTACAAGCCCAACTAACAAAATGTACTTGCCACAATCATGCATTTCACAACGTCGAGGCCAAGTATCTCAACTGTCACTATCCATCCACACAGCCTCCTCCCTCACTCTAGTTACCTCCTCCATCCCTTTCCAAACACAGCCTCGGACCGCCTCCAAACGTATTCGTCATCCATCCGCGAGCTCGTTTCCATGGCCCGTCGTCGCCCTGCCTCCTTTTCCTCCTCTCGGCTTCGGTTCCCTCCTCTCGGCCTCATTTGATTCTCGAAGAGCTCTCGCTTACAACGCCACACGGCCCTCTTCTTTTCCTGTTTTCTTCTTCTTCTTCTTTTCCCGCTGCCTCCTCCTGCTCCTCCTCCTCATACTCTCACCGGGCAACCTCCCATGCCATGTATGCAATGCATGTACTCTGTTCTTTAGTCCGGTAATCCAAAGGCTCAGCGACCCCGGCTCTGAGAGAACGAGCGATTTTTCCCTGCCTGCTTCCCACTCTCTCTCTTTCCTCTCTCCTCCGGCGAGACTTTCGGCTCCCAGCACCTCCAGTGACCATCCTTCCTCACTCCCCTTCCCTTCCCTCCCCTCCGTCTCTCCCCCTTATTCCCTCTCGGCTCTCTCATGTCCTCCTCCTCCGCCTCCTCCGAAAAAAAGAAGGAGGCCTCCCCCGTCCCGCCAGCCCTTACGAGCCAAGCAGGTCTCCAGTCTCTATGCCCCCCTCCCCCCTTCCAGGTGCCCACTTCTCGCCAAACCCGTCTTGGGGCTGCTTGCTGACCCAACGAGAGGTCAACTCAGCCCGCCACCAAGAACGAGGTTCAGAGTGAAAGTTGGTGAACCAAGAAGGAGAGTGGGTAAAGGCGGAGAGAGAAAGATGAAAGAGAGCCTTGTGGTAAAGGATAGGAGAGAAATGAGTTCGGAAAAAAAAAGAAAATAAAAGAAGAAACAGTTACCATAGTAAGCAACCAAAAGACCGTTCATCCCTGGGGAAAAGAAGAAAAAAAGAAAGAAGAAGGTCAGGCAGGAAAACTCGTCTTTTGCTCTTGCGTTGCTCTGTGGCCTCACTGCCATGGATGACGGGAGACAAGAAACAAGATTGTCTTGTTTGCTTTGCTCCCCATCGACAGAAAGGCGTATCGTATCTGAACGCGTCACATTACCCTTGCTCTCTCTCTCTCTCTCTCCCCCTGTCTTTCTCTCAAACACACATGCACAAACACACATCCATCACTTGTACAGTAGCATTCTGTCGAGTACTCGTCGACATGGTGAGAAGAGTCGTGAATTTCTCCAAAAGTCTATGCCAGAATATTACCTCTATAATGTACACACGTGGCTTCTTCTTCTTCTTCTTTTCTTTTTTGGTCATGTTCGTACATCTTTCCGCGCAGTCTGGGCTGCCTCGACTTTCCCGAGCGTCTGCTGATACACGGCGGCCTGATTTGTCCCATCTCTCTTGCCATTCCTATCGTACACTGTCAGACCTGCAATGAGAGAAAAGTCACTCTGCACCGCCCGGCACGTTCATCTCCTCCACCGCCCAGCTGTCGTCGACCCAGGCCTTCTTCTCGCCTAGAAACGACACGCGCTCGTCGCCCCGCTCGACTGCGCGCGCGAGATACCGGTCCGCGACCGCCCGCACCTGTTCGCGTGTAACGTCGAGTAGCTGCGCGCGCTTCGCCTGGCGCATGTCCTCGGTGACGCCAGACAGGAATCGGCCCATGCCCTCTTCGTTGACCGCCTTGGGCGCGTCGACCGACTGGAATACGGAAATCTTGGCCTCCTCGAGGTCGCGGTCGCTCCACGCCTTGTCCGCCGCCCACCGCCCGGCGTCACGCATGATGCGCATCGTATTCTGCGGGTTCGGGTCGCGGTACGAGTAGAATCCGAACAGCCCGTCAAGCGCCTTGGCGTACGCGCCGCCGCCGTACGCGCCACCCTTTTCGCGGATCTCGTGATGCAGGTGCTTGTGCGTGAGCATCTGCGACAGGATCTGGAGCGGCGCGCCGTCTGGGTGCGTGTACGATGCGGTCCGCACGGACAGGCCGCCGTAGTAGACCTGGTACGGGAGCGGGAAGAAGGTCTTCTTCGTCTTGGGGAGGGTCAGTACGCCGCCGGCCGTTTGTGGCAGCGGGGGCTGCAGGCCCCGAGTAAACGTCTGCAAGGACGTGAGGTTGCCGGCGACGCTCTCGGTGCCGCAGGTCACGGCGGCGCGGAGCCTGCCCGAGGAGAGTGCGAGCTGCTGAATCTGCTTCAGCTTGGCAATCACGTCTTGCAGCTGGTCCGACTCTGGCCGACCTGCCAGCGAGGTGATAAGTTTCACCTGCGAGAGGCCCGCGACCTGCTGGCGGAGCCAGGCAGCTCGCGTTAGGCCAGACTCGGCGTGGTTCATGGCGAAGCGGTGGCCCGACGAGGCGATGTCGTTGACAACACCGTCGGCGGACGCCTGCAGCAGCTGGCGGATGCGCAGCGCCGCCTCGGGGCTGTCAAAGTTGGTGTCCAGGACCAGCGTGCGCAGCAGCTCAAACATGACGGGAACGTTGCGGTCCAGCGCCATGCCGGTAAAGATGATGCCCTCGTGCGCTTCCTCAAAGTTGGTCGGTGACGGCGTCGAGTGGTATCCGACAGAGATGCCACCAGTCTTGAGCTTGATGAGATCCTCCAGCTGTTCCATGGTCTTGTCCTTGGTTCCCAGGCGCATGATGCTATCGGTGAAGAGTGGAATGAGCTGGCGCAGGTCATCTGACAGACCTTCGATTGTGTTAATGGCACGGAAGTAGGTTAAGCCGTTGGTGGGGGCCTCGCGCCACTGGATAGAAACACCCTCATTCATCTCATCGCGCACTGTGATGCGGTCGATGCTTCGGGGGATATCTTTGACGTATACAGTAGGCAGGCAGCCGAGGTCTTCCGTGGTTGTCTTGTTCTGCTCCACCAGTAGATTCTGCTCCTGCTCCTCAAAGGCTGTGCGTGCTTGTTCCTCACCACCGGCTTTTTTGACCGCGTCAGCTATCTTGCCTGCCAAACGCTCTTTTTCCTCGTTCGCTAGTTCCTCTCCAAAGGTAGCCGAGGGCGTCATGGTAAATGTGAGCGTGTTTTCATTAAGAAGATACTTTTCAATGAGTCCCTCTAGGTAGCCGCCTTCCGCCAGTTTCGTTTGGAAGCCGGTAATTGTGTCGTTCCAGGCCAAGGAGTCGAATGGATCGACACCGTTGAACCACTTGGGCTTTAACCTATTGAGCATGGAGAAGCCAAAGTTCGATGTCTTGTGCTTCAAAGACAGCTCCAGCTGGTGTAGAGAGCCGTCAATCTTGCCCTGATCGAATCCGTTATCGCGGACATGGCGTAGAATCTCTTGGACCTTGTCTTTGAGCTTGGGTACGTCCGCTTCTTGCACGCCAGTGAGACCGATGGAGAAGATGCCTCGCCTGGCAGAACTGTCATAGCCAGAGTTGGGACTCCAGTCGGCGCCCATGCCAGTCTCGACAAGGCCACGGTACAGTGGTGAGCCGTAACCATCCATCAATAGGCTCGACAGAAGAGCAAGCGAAAACGATTCCAGCACATCAGTGGTATCTCCCATGACCCAGGAGACCGAGGTCTTGTATTGACGATCCGGATCAACTAGAGGGTCAAATGGGCCTGCTAATGTAATATCCTTGGGTCCAGAGAGCACAATCGGTTCGTGAATCTGTTTGTCGGCTTGAATTTTTTCGAACGCTTGCAAACGCGCGTCGATGTCTTGCAAGTGATCAGCCAGCGGCATATCGCCATATGTAAACAGCTTTGCATTGCTGGGGTGGTAGTGCTCAGCGTGGAAATCCTTCAGCTGCTGATACGTCAAGTCAGTTATCTTTTGCGGGTCGCCGCCAGAGTTGTTGATGTCGGGGAAGATGTGGTCCTGGAATCGAATATAGTACAGGTAACCGGCGTCGGACATTTGACCCTTCATCTCATTGTAGACGACACCTTTGAAAACGAGCTTCTTGCTCTCCTCATCCGTGGCCAGCGGGTTCTCTGGTCCGATGCGCCAGCCTTCTTGCGTAAAGTCGGATTCTTTTAGTAGAGGATGCAGCGTCGAGTCGAGGTAGACGGACATCAGGTTCTTAAAGTCCTGGGCGTTGGTTGTGGCGAAAGGGTAAAATGTGTGGTCTGATGCCGTAAATGCATTCATGAAATTCGATAAGGTTCGTGGAAGCATCTTGAAGAAGGGGTCGCGAATGGGATACCTATCTGTCTGTCAGCACTATGCGACGCCTGCTTCTCCGTTTGCGCACTCACTTTTCGCTACCACAGAGCGTCGTGTGCTCCAGGATGTGGGGAATTCCCGTGTCATTTGGGGGGTTCGTTTTGAATCCAATGGAGAAAACATTATTGCTATCTTCGCGCGCAATATGAAGATAGTCGGCGCCCGTCTTGTCGTGCTGAAGGTGTAGCGCCGTGAGCTCGAGCTCCGGGACATGTTTGGACCGGACGAGCGTGAATCCGTGGAGTTTGGAGCCAGGCTTGGGGTACTGTGACAATTCTGTCACGGCCTTGCGGGCCGCGTTGCGCAACATGGTGAATCAAATCAGTGCAGCGCTGCTAAACGGAAATCAAACGAAGACAGATAGAGCAAATGAGCGGTTGAAGATTGACGGCGTCTGGTACTTGAAATTTGAAGGTATGGGCCGGGGACGTCATTTTGCCGTTAGTCAGCAATTCATCGCCGCTTTAAGGGGAGTGAATAGAGCATTGGCAAGATCTGAAAGGGGTGTGAACAGTGATCAAAGAATGATATATGATGTTTCATATTAACAATTCCGGAAAGATTTCCTTGCAAAAGAATTCTTTTTGATCATTCTGTTCGAGGAGGAAAAATTGGACTTCTTGCATCTTGCATATTTTATTACCCTCACTGATCGTTGTTAGCTAGCCTAGTAGCCAACGGCTTGACAGCTTGGCCTAGCAAGTTTAGTAGTTTCAAAAAGTCTAGCCAACGCAATGAATTATTCAATGAAGACTGCTCGATAAGGAAAACATGTATGCATTAACTAATGAATGAGTGAGATGCATGTATAGAGTTGTCTAATGAGGATCGGGAGTTACAAAAGTGACAGGACAACTGATGACTTATAGCAGCGGGTCGGGGTCCCGTTTGAGTGGCACATCAATGCACCACCCAACCGCTGGCACCGGCTCTCTTACTGGCAAGTCCACTTGAGGCACTAGCCAAAGCTGTGCATCACAGAGTGGAAAACTACGCCGTCCACACCCATTGTCTGCCCAGCCAACGAGTCTTCGGCGGTAGCCTGCAGCAAACATCTTTACTAGATCCCTGCGTCTCGAATATATCACTTAGAGCCGACTGACCTTGACTCGCCTGCAGCTGCACGGCCTCTGCTGCTCCGCTCGACTCGGTCCGCTTGCGTCGGACGAGGAGAACCTCCGCCTCGCAGCTCGACGACCTCGCCATCAGCAGCCCGATTTCGGGCTCTTGACGGCGACTGCGACCCAAGCTATCCCGTACCAGCTACTCTCGAGATCATCCAATGCCCATCACGCCGACAACCAGCCTGTGTTGCGACAAGAAACGACGAACCGCACGCCAAGCCGATCATGCCAGCGACACACGCTGAGCCGGCCATTTCGAACGGCCACGATGGCGACGGTCACTTTCCGCCACCAACGGGGAGAAAAGGGAAAGCAAAAAAGGGCGTCGATGCCAACGAAGCCTCAAGAAAACTTCTCGCGGCCCGCATTTCACAGCTAGAGCAGGATGCGGCTGGAGAAAAGGACCAAGAGCTGGAAATCGGTAGGACACGACTCCCAGGCGCATATGTGCTCGCAGTCTTTGGTTCTGACGCTCCTGCTGATACCTGTGATTCTAGAACGAGAGGTCAAGCGCGCCACCCGTGACCTCGTGCAGCAAATATCCAAAATGGACGACTCACACAAGATTGACTTTCTCACGAAGCGGTCAAGCGAACTCCTTGCCGATATGAGGCGTATGGACAAAGAAAACCAAAAAAACAAGAAGCGTGGTGACATCTTACAAAAAGAGCGAGACATGAATCGCACCGAGCTGAGTAAGACGGTGGGACTGAAAGAGAAGCTGGAAAAGTTGTGTCGTGAACTCCAGAGAGACAACAACAAGATGAAGGTATGCACAAGTGCAGGAGTCGCATAACACTGCGCAGCGCTGACCCTTTGCAGAACGAGAACAAGGAACTACAGGCCATTCAGAAGCGTAATGCGCTGTCATGGGACGAGAAATACGCCAACCTTCTCTCCAAACTCGAAGGCTATCAAGAAGATAAAGATACCCCGCGCAAGCAAGTTGTGGATATGGAAATGGAGGAGCTGTATGTCTCGGTCCGAATGCAACCAGAGTCCCGCTGACACCTCTAGCTTCCGAGTGCGCTTCAAATCCTTCATCGAGCAATACGAGCTCCGAGAGCTGCATTTCCACTCTCAGATGCGCACCAAGGAAATTGAACTACAATATCACCTCTCGCGCTTCGATCGAGAGAAGAAGGCCGCCGAGGCCGAGTTGGCCAAAATGCGACAACTGCAAACACAAGTGCAGACGCTGTCAAAAAGTGAGACGCAGCTCCGCGAAGAACTTAACTTGTACATCGATAGACTTGGCGAGGCCTGCAATGTAAGTACGGCGAATCTGACTTGCGCATCTCGCCCTAACTAGGTCTGTAGGTCAAGGAGGCGCTGGACCAGCGAGACGACATTGTCGCGCAGCAACGTAAGGAGATGCAAGACCAGTCCAAAAAGTGCAAACGCTTAGAAAAGGACAACGAGGCACTGAGGCGGCAAAAAGAAGCTACAGCAGCCAACATTATCCGCATGGCGGAGGAGCGACAAGACTGGAAAAACAAGATGGACGTTGCCGAGAGAAAGACGGAGAAGCTCATGAGCATCATCCAACAGATGCAGCAACAGGGCCGCAAAGTCCCGTCGGCGATGGCGTCCACGCTGGAAAGCTACAAGAATGACGAGGATCCCGTCGAGGACGAAGAGGAGAGTGACTACTCGGAAGAGGTCGACGAAGAAGGCGAGGGTAGCGACCCGGATGACACGGAGGAGGAGACACCATCACAAGCACAAGCACAACCGCCGCAGCCCCCGCCTACGGCGAATAGAGTTCCATATGGACCGGAGCGCCCACCCATACCGCCCGGCAGTGCTGCCATCAACGGACACTAGGAGACCGTGATGCGCGGGTTCGATGCGCTGCAGGCACCGATTGACATTGACTGGAACGACTGCGACGCGGTGCGGGAGTCGCTGCTGTCTTCGACATTGTTTCTACAGGCGAATCCCATGCTTGGCGACTTTCTCGACCTGACACTCGATAGAGCGTTTTCGGGCCGTGACCGAGCGCAGCTCACCGCGGCCGAGCGCGAGGCGTTTTGGAATCAGCTCGCGACGTCATATCACCCGGATGGGCGCCGCAGATCTTGAGATTTGCCCATTGTCGAATATATTCTACGTGCGTAAGCGTAGCAGTATGGGATGGCTGGATTGGATGGAGCTCTGTATATTGATGTATGCTGCATTTCTGGAGTTGCCGGGGCTTAGGGTATTTGCTCACCTTGCTTTTATCCTCTTCTTGTTACAATACACTTGTTCCTATTTTATTTATATCAGGATGAGAGAGGAGTGACAATTCGTCACCTACAGCGGTCGACAAGTTTCTTTAGTCACAGCGCTTGACACGGTATACAGCAATAGCGGCTCACCCAAGCGGGGGGTCGTGTAGCACTTGGCGAAGTGGCCATGTCTCGTCTTCTTGGCGTATGAACGGCTTGTTGTAGCCCCGAAGGGTCTTTTTGAGGCCTCGACAAGAAGAAATGAATCTCTCCGCCTGATTGTGAACGCGTGCCGAGGCGGGCGGGCGAGTCGTTCCTGGCGCCGGCCACGAGCAGGCCACCCTTTCTTTGATAGCGCTGATGGCTTGCATAATCTGCACCTTGTTTTTGTAGAATCAGGAGGTAGCAGATGGGGAAGTCTTGGTTTTGCATCGGATATTGTGCAGTCAGTTCGGAGTGTAGGTTAGGGAAGGAGGAGGAGACTCCTTGAATGAGATGCGGCTACAGTCCTAATTGATCGTTCGACTAAGCTGCAAGGCAGCGATTCCAGCCCCAGTAACGCGTGCTACGGGATATAAGCTTGTGTTGGGTCCTTCAAGATGAATTCTGCAAGTGCATTCATTGGCATCTTACCTTGCCCGCAGCAGCTTGGTTGGCTGGTATGCTCCCATCTCTTTTTCCACTCGCCAACACCGTCATAAAGTTGTCGTTGAAGATGCGGCGTGCCCACAATGGACGTCATCGCCTGGCGTGAATCTGATGATCAAGGAGACCCCTTTTTCCTCTCTCTCTCTCTCTCTCTCTCTCTCTCTCTGGTGGCGGCGTACTCTGGGATTACTTTGGCGAGATATATAGTCTGTCGTCCTTTTTAAAGTTGGGTAGTAGTGCCATTCCGAGTATGACGCGCTGCAAGACCAAAAAGATGGATAGGGGCGGGCTCTCCCGAAAGGTCACTGGTCCCGCATGTCGTGACAATGGTTCGCCGTATCGCCCAAGATCATTTGGCAGGCACATGACATGCCTCTGATGAAGGCTTGTTGGTGGCGTGGCCGGCGCATCGTCATCGTGTGGGGGAAGGCTCTCAGGAACGCGACAAGTGGACACCCTGGCCTGCCCGCGTGCCGCGCCGGACCGCTTATCAGCAGCATTATCAACGAGAGACTCCAGTCGCAGTTTCAACGTCACTCCTCCACCACATCCTCGCCTTTGCACACAAAAGAACAACCCCCCCGGTCCAGACGTCGGCTACGATTTTATAGTCACGCTCGTCACCATGGACTTTCTTCAGGTATGCCGTTTCTTTCTCCCTCTCCCATTCTGTCGACACACGCGCCGCGTTGGCCAAATTGGCGTCGGTGGCTCGGCCCGCGCGCGCGCACCTCAGCCCGATCCCATCATCGTCCATCATCAGTAGTCTCTGTTTTGCAGCTCCAAAGCTAACTCTCCCGTCACTCAAAAAAAAAGCGCCTCGCGCAATTCCTCGATCGTCCGCTCTTCCCCTGGAAGAAGCTCATACTCGGTTTCTCCGTCGGCCAGTTCGTCTTCGAGTCGTTCCTCACCCTGCGCCAGTACCGCATCCTCCAGGCTCCCAAGCCGCCCGCCGTCCTCGCCAAGGAGATCCCGCAGGACACCTTTGACAAGTCCCAGGCCTACGGCCGCGCCAAGGCCCAGTTCAGCCTCGTCAGCGGCCTCTGGTCCCAGATCCAAAACTTTGCCTTTATCCACTTTGATGTCCTCCCCAAGCTGTGGTCCCTGACGGGCGCCTGGCTGCTGCGCTTCGCCCCGGCCGGCTTCACCGGCGAGATCAGCCACTCCATCGTCTTCGTCCTCACCTTCATCCTCGTCCAGCAGGTCCTCGGCCTCCCCGCCAAGCTCTACAGCACCTTTGTCCTCGAGGAAAAGTTTGGCTTCAACAAGCAGACCCCCGCCCTCTTCGTCACCGACATGATCAAGACCAACCTCATCCTCACCGTCGTCGTCCCGCCCATTCTCGCCGGCTTCCTCAAGATTATCCAAAAGACGGGCACCGGTTTCGTCTTTTATCTCTGGGCCTTTGCCGCCGGCATCCAGCTCTTCGCCATCACCGCCTATCCCATCTTCATCCAGCCCCTCTTCAACAAGCTCACCCCGCTCGAGGACGGCGACCTCAAGACAAAGGTCAACGCCCTCGCCGACAAGTTCAAGTTTCCCCTCTCGGAGCTCTACGTCATTGACGGCAGCAAGCGCAGCGCCCACTCCAACGCCTTCTTCTACGGCCTCCCCTGGAAGAAGCACATTGTCATCTACGACACCCTGCTCGAGAAGAGCGAGACGGACGAGGTCCTCGCCATTCTCGCCCACGAGCTCGGTCACTGGAAGCTCGGCCACACCACCCGGCTCTTTGGCATCTCCCAGGTCAACCTGCTCTACGTCTTCAGCCTCTTTTCCGTCTTCCTCAACAACAAGTCGCTCTACGCCTCCTTCGGCTTCCACAACATCCACCCCATCGTCATCGGCTTCATCCTCTTCTCCGACGCCCTCTCCCCCATGGACACCGTCCTCCAACTCGCCCTCAATACTCTGTCGCGCAAGTTTGAGTTTGAGGCCGACGACTTTGCCCTCGGCCTCGGCTTCAAGTCGGAGCTGTCCACCGCCCTCATCAAGCTCCACAAGCAGAACCTCAGCACCATGGACGCCGACTGGATGTACGCCAACTACCACTACTCCCACCCCCACCTGTCAGAGCGCCTCAAGGCCCTCGGCTGGGAGAGCGACCGCAAGGTCGTCGCCGAGGAGGAAAAGGAAGAGGTCGTCAAGGCCTCTGGTCGTGATGAACTCTAGAGCGTACAAAAGCAGCAACGAAGAAAAAAAAGCTGTTTTGTTGTATTTGATATTTTATTTTCCTGGAGGAGGCGAGTAGAATCGGTGTAAAAAAAAATGACAAAAAGGTTTTGGACATGGGAAATCGTTGTTCAGGCATGCACAAAAGCTGCAAGTTGAAGAATCCGGCTCTTGCAACATGCAATTGCATTGTACGTACAGGTGCGTACAGGTACATCACTTGGTCTCAATTAATTTTTATCTTCATCATATTGTGCTCGTATCCTAAATGTACGAAATGGCCTCGTCTTGTATTGCGATGATGGCATTTACGTTGCCAAAGCTTATCGTGACCCTTAGTCCTCGTCAGAATACTGACCCTCGTCGTCTTCGTCCTCGTCGTCTTCATCATCCTCATCATCCTCATCATCCTCATCTTCATCGTCCTCATCGTCCTCCTCGTCATCACCCTCGGGCGCCTCCAGTCCATAATCGTCGTGGAAATCGCTGAGCTCGCGCGTCTGCACCTTATATCCCATGGCCTTGATGGACGCTTCCATGTTCTGCGGCTACTCGTTAGTTCTGGGAAACTTTCTCCTTTTGCCCTCTTCTTCTCTGTAATTTTTGCCGTTCCGGGAATGAAATAAAAACATACCTCAGTCATGATTTTGGCGCAAGTAATGGTCACGTTGCTCTTGCCCGGGGCAAAGCAAGGCAGGATGACGTCCGTCATGGCCGCTCTGATCTCCTCCTCGGTAACGGCACGTACGCGGCGTAGAACCTCCTTGCTCCAGTCCTTGGGAAGCCCCCGCACGACGCTCTGCACGTAATTTTGCTGCGCGGCGCTCGGCATCGTGGACTGCTCGTCGGCAAAGGTGACGACGATCTGGGAGACGCTACCCTCGAGCAGGTGTTTGTCAATGGGCACATCGCCATCGGCAATCTTACTAATGGCCTCGCGGGAAGCGGTGATGGCCTTGGCGGCGTCGGGCGAGCGGTACACGTGATAGCACAGCACGCCGGCGTCGATGCTCCGCGTAAACTGCGTGCCGTAAGCGTAGCCCGCGCCGCGGACAGCAACCCACAGAGGACCCTCGACCTGCTCGAGGTAGCTGATGGCGACCATGACAGCGGCTAGGCGCGGGTCGGCGTACGAGGTCATGCCGGAGGCGGTGCTGACGCTGAAAGAGCCGTCCAGGGAGGCCATGGGCACAATGGTGGCGCCCACGGAGCCTGGATTTCGGCCCTCATCGTTGAGTAGCGCCGACAGCGCCGGCACGGGAATCATGTCCTTGGGTTCGCTGCTTAGAGCCGTCGCGAGCTTGTCCCAGGTCGCAACGGGTTCGGGCAGCGTGGCGATGCGCGCCGCGACGAGGAATCGGAGATTCTCGAATGTGAAGAGCGAGGAGCGAATCTTGTTGAACCATGACACGACCTTGTCGGGATCGCTCTTGAGGAGCTTCTTGAGGCGCCTCAAGTAGACCGCACGCACCAGGACACGCTTAGCGACGGTCACACTCGAGTGGTCCAGGTGGATGGCGGCATCAATCTCCGCGGCCATGCCCTGGCCGTTGCGCTTAGCCTCTGGGATGTCGGCAAGCGTCTTGGAGACTGCGGCCTTGAGCCTCTGCGGGTCAAAGACGGAGTCGAACATCATGGTTCGAATCCATTCCACCGCCGCTGCGTATTTGTCGGGCTCGATCTGGAACTGAATCAGAACGCCTTCAGGGTCGCCCAGTAGGCGCGCAGAGCCGATGCCATATCCAACACTGTCTCGCTCCAGCTCCATGACGACTTGTTCAAAATTGACGAGCTTGCCATCCCGTAGAATGTGGGTGTTGAAGAAGTTGTCCGAGAAGATGGGCATTAGGGGCTTCAGTTCAACTGGTACCTGAGACGTGCCTATGTGGATAGTAATGTGGACAAAGTTTGTCGGCACGTCCTCGAACTGGATGAACAGTGGCAACTTGCTGGCTGGAGCCGCGTCGATGATGCCTTGCGTCGCGCCAGTGCCCAGGCCAATAGCCTTGGCCTTGCCATATCGAGCTGTATCGGACTCGATGAAGTGGATAGACTCGGTACCAGGCACTTCAAATTGGTCCAGTACCTCGGGCGGAATAGGTTGGTCATTCTTTTCCTGAGCATCTTTGAGCTTCTTGGCAAGCTTCTCCAGTCCATCCTTGCCAAGCTCTGCCTTGCGCTTTGCAACGCGCTCCTCCTCCGCCTTCTTGGCCTTTTCGGCGAGCTCAATGGAAGGCTTACCGAGGATGGAGATGTGATGTGCGTCAAGGAACCATTTATCGATGAAGTTGCGCCATTCCTGATCCGTCCACTTCTCGAGGGTTTCGTACTCGTGCAGGCTCTCAAGATACTTGAGAGTAGAGCCATCGCGCTTACCAAACAGGTAGTCGTTGATAATGTTGGTGGAAAAGAATGATTCCGAGTTTTCGGCGTGATACTTGACTTGTCGCTTCTCTCTCTTGATGCACTCAGACATGTAATCCATATCCAAAGGCTTCGAGGCGACATCTTTGAGAATCTCAAACAGACGCTTCTCAACGGACTCGAGCTTGTCCGCCTCAACACCGGTAGGCTGCAGCCAGATGACAGAGTTAGGACGAGAGTCCCACCAGTGGGAAACGGAGCTGGCGAGCTCTTCCTTTTCTACCATGATGTTTTCGAGCACTGAAACAGAAGAACCGCAGAGATAGGTCAGAACAACATTGAGGGCGGAGGTGGCTACAAGGTCGATGCAGTTGGGGCCAAAGAAGCCAACCAGAATTTCACCGGTGGATTCATCGTCGTCAGGAAATTCAGCGGTGGTCACAATCGTCTCGGTCAAGGCTTGTGGCTGCTCAGAGTCCATCCAAGGTCTGTAACGTGTTAGAACAGGAAGTGCGAATTAGTCATAGTTATCGACTTGCCTCTTGAATGGAGTGCTCAGAGAAGGAATGTCAGAAGCAATGCTGTCTTCAAAATCATCCAGTTTTTGCAGGAGATCATTGTGGTCCGTCTCACCAATGATGACGACGCAGAGGTTGCGTGGCTGGTACATTTCCTTGTGGAATTCGCGGATCCGATCAGCGGTGAGCACACGCAACGCGCCGGGCATGCCACCAGTCTCATATCGGAAGCCAATATTCTTGTTGTACAGGAGACGACGAGCCTTGATGTCCATAATCTCGGGCCCGTTGTTCTCGACGCTCTGCATCTCTGAGTAAACGACACCAGCATCGTTGCCCTCACCATCGATATGCCACACCTCTGTCACAACTCCTTCATCGGTAAGTGTAGGAAGCAGTACATGCTCGAGATATAGGGGCAGGATCTGTGAGAATCCTTCCCAGCCTGCGGTCTCGAGTGTATAGGCAGTGTGGTCAGTGGCGGTCCAGGCGTTTGTACCAGAGTATGCGCGGGAAGACAGCTTATCCAGGAGACCCTTGTATGGGTAGCTCTTGGAACCAAGGAAGATGAGGTGTTCCAGAGTATGGGGAGCGCCAGAGTCGTCAAGAATCTCAGTCGCTAGGGTAAAGTAGCCATTGACCTTTGGCCCTTGACGGTCGGCGACAATGACTTGCATGCCACTACGTTCAGAGACATATTGGGTGACGGTACAGGGTGCATAGTCAGTCTTGAAACTTTGGATCTTTTTGAACCCAGACTGTCGCTCTTGAGAGGGCATGGTAGAGGGTGTTGTCTACCCACGCAGTGTTAACCGTGTCCACCGGGTCCAGTGAACGAGACACCTCAAGCGAGCTAGAACGTACTGTGATCAGGGGTTTGAAGTGTATTTTGTTTTCAGTATATGCGTATCATGCGACTATCGGCGATCGACCTCGTTCCCGCTTCAGTATCCTGTCGAGGCAATTGTTAGCTATGTAGGCGCAGAGCGAGCCTGGCTCATGGCGGGGTAGCAATCAACGGGACCTCTCGACGGGTGGCACCACACATGACAACAACAACTTACCGTTGCCGTTTTTGGATACTCAGGTATGTCTAACAGCGTGCGAGCCTGTTTGTGCAAGTATTCCGGCTTCGCGTGAGATGTGCGCGTCGAGAACCAGACTTCGCAGCATCTTCATGAATCGATTTCCATATCGCAGCCATGGTGGGGTGCTGTGCGGCCGGCCAGAAAAGCCGCTAAACGCAATTGGGCTCTACTAGCAATTTAGCAGCCTGCGCCTTGTCAGGCCGCTGAATGACCTCACAAGCTGTCCTGAAATGAACACTTTCGCACATGCCAACCGCCGACAAGCAAACCCAGCGACGCGCCACAGCGATAAATCGAGGCTCTGGCCATGCACACAAACTCATAACCTATACGAGAGAAATTACGAGCTCCAGTGACTGTCGGGCTAGGCACCAGTCGCAGCTGTCTTGGAGCTCCTGGCCGGCTCAACACCCTATCTGCCGCCAAACAGACACGACAGCATGGCTGCCACCATGGAGCCTGTCAAGATTGGCGACGCCATCATGGCATTTGCTCTCAATGGACGCTTTCCCGAGGACGCCGACACCCTACCACCCGTCTCGGGCACCGACCTGCAACCTGCCATTGACAGCCTAAACCAGGCAGCGGTGGAGCTTGAGGTTGGTCGCCGCCGCTTACCATGAAGCGCAGCACAGGCTAATTTGGTTACTAGGCCGAGATACATCAAATCAATGAAGAAACAAAAGATGACGTCAGTGTCTGGGCCAAGAATGCGAAGTCGCTGCAGGAAGACATTATCCGCTCCAAAACCATGGCAAACGAAATCACCCGCCAATCCGAAGCGCCAGACGTATCGGGCGAAGCGATCCTCGAAGCGGAAGAAAAGGTTGGATTCATAAATCGCGAGGTCCAGTACAGTCAACAGCTGCATGAGGTCCTGCGCAGCATTAAGAGGGTCAATGACTTGCAGAGTCAAGCCGAGCAGGCGCTTGGCGAGAGGCGCATACTAGATTCTCTACGATTTCTGGAAGAGTCGTGGGCTGCCTTGGACAATGTGAATGCAGCGCGGTCAATCCGTGCTATGCGGCTTCTGGACGTTCGCGCTTTTGAGCTCAAGTCATCTGCCTATCAGGTCTTTAACCAAATATGGAAATCCATGGTCAATATTGACGTGGACGCGAGTAAAATCACGATTCGCGACACATCTGAAGACGGCAAAATGTCCATTGCAGATGCAGTCATTGGGCTCAAGGCATACAAGGAAGTGGACGAGCGTTTGGAACAGCTCTGGCACAACCTTGATAGCTCCATCGTCTCTCCGCGCATGAACTACCGCGCCACGTCATTGAAGAGAATATCTGCCAATGCTGACGAGCTTTTCCTCTCTGATGCAACAGACCACTCCATCGATCACTTGCTAGCAGATCTTGAGACAATCTTTTTGTTTGTAGCAAGGAAGCTGCCGGCTGATTTATTACCCAGCTTCTCAGCCCAAATGGTTGCGGACGTAATACCGAAACTCATCGACAACTGGCTTGACACAGTTGTTCCCTCCTCACTTCAGAACATGGACGAGTTCCAGCAGGTTATCCAACGGACACAAAAGTTCTGCACAATTTTGAGCGAACACGGGTATACCGGGCTAGAGCGGATTTCCACGTGGGCGGAAAAGGCACCCATGACTTGGCTGGCGAAATGTCGCGACACGGCGCTCGACAGTGTAAGAAACAGGCTCGCTGGTGGCATCGGTGATCCTAGGCAGGTTGAAAAGATAGAAAAGCACATGGTCACTGTGGCAGAGGGCAAGGAGCTTGCTACCACCGGCGCTGGCGCCGCAGCGGACACGGCCGATTGGAACGACGACTGGGGTGATGCTTGGAACGAAGAGGAGACGGCAGCTGAGGCGGCACAGGAAACCGATGATACGCCAATGGAAGATGACGGTGCCGATGCCTGGGGTGGTTGGGGTGAGAACACAGATGACAATCAGGAGACTGCTGGGGTCGACACAGCCGGGGACGACGATGGGGCTGATGCTTGGGGATGGGATGATGACGCAGTTGCTGAGCCCGAGCCGAAGCCAAAAACCAAGGAGAAGTCACAGTCTGCCAAAGCCATGCCAAGGGGGCGGGCGCGGCCAAACGCTGACGAGACGCGAGAGCTCATTCTCAAAGAGACATATAGCATCTCATCCATGCCAGGACCTGTGCTGGAACTCATCTTGGCGATACTGGAAGACGGGCTGACTTTGACGAGGGAAAATGGAGACTATAGCCTCGTGGCCGGAACGGCGCCTGGCCTATTTGGCTTGCCAACCTTTGCTTTGGCATTGTTCAGAGCCATTTCACCCCACTACTACTCTCTCGCGGTGGGCGGCAACATGTGAGTTTCTGTGTCTACATGGGCGAGATTATGGGCTAACGGCATCAGGTATTTGTATAATGACGCCATGTATCTGGCAGAAAAATTGGGAGAATTCAGCGCCAACTGGAAGGAACGCGAAGATGTTACTCCGCGGGCCAAAGTCATGCTTCGCCTGGATAATGACATCAAGACGTTGCAGGGCTTCGCGAACCGCAGTTATGCTGCCGAGATGACGATTCAACGGACGGTGCTACAAGATCTGCTGGGCGATTCGCAGAGCCTGCTCCAGCAGGACGAGATGGAGGCCGCCGTGGAAGCCGGGACAGCACGTATACGGGCCATGGCCAGCACGTGGGAGACGATCCTGGCACGATCTGTCTGGTCGCAAGCCATCGGATCACTGGCCGACACGATGGCGACGCGCCTCATCAACGACGTTTTGGAGATGAGCTCGATCGGGCAGGACGAGGCGTACAGCATTGCCAAGCTCATATCGGCGGCGACGGAGCTGGACGACCTGTTCCTGCCCAGCAAGCTCGGCGGCGACACGGCGCGGACGGAAGACGAGGTGCCGGCGACGGCGCAGTACGCGCCCAACTGGCTGCGTCTCAAGTACCTGGGCGAGGTGCTGCAGAGCAACCTGAACGAAGTCAAGTACCTGTGGTGCGACAGCGAGCTGAGTCTCTACTTTACGGTGGATGAGGTGGTGGATCTGATCAGGGCGAGCTTTGAGGAGAATGCCAGAACGCGGGATGCGATTCGCGAGATTCGTGCCAAAGAGCCGCTTTCTACGGAGATTTGAAATTTCCAACAATCAATCAAATATAGACGATATTGTCAAGGTGGTTGACAGGTGCTCAACGTTTCATCTCTCAGCTTGGTCAAAGATGGTGCGATTTTCGAATTCATATTTCATGATGAAGAAGAAGAAGAGATGTATGACATTCTTTGTGTTTATTAGCTTCTTCAAAGTCGTCGAGGTAGCTTAGTTTGGCGTAGCAGCTAGATGTCACGCCTAATAATGTACAACACGGCTCCCCAAAACCTACCAACTTGAAGGGGGCTTTGATTTTTGATTTTTTTCCATCTTCCTCTTTACTTTGCTTTTTTTTTTTTTCTTAAAAAAAAAGTCTTCAAAGTCGAGTGAGAAACGGTCAAGAGGGGGGGTCGCGGTGGTTACACATGGCTGAGAAACGCGGGCGGTCGGTCACTTGACTCGCTGGCCGCATATACACTCTCGCAACGCCGCCCTTTCTTTGCGTGCTTCTCTCTACTTGCCTGTTGCAGCAAAAAAAAAAGACGGGAGGGGAGACAAAAAAATGACAGCTCACGTAACACAGTTTGGTCCATTTCTTTCCTCTCTCTGTTTTCGGTTTTCTCTTTCGAGGAGAGAGAAGAGAAAAGGGAAGGAAGATGGGCGGGGGTGGAAGGGGGAGGGACGGAAGGCTGAGAAGACTGCATTGACTGAGAAGAGAAGGAAAACAATATCTTTAGCATTTTTGAACGTTTCAATAAAAGAAAGAAGAGAAAACTTTGACAGTTTATTTTGTTGTGGTTTTTTTTTTCTTTCTTTTTAAAAGAAATGGCTCGGGAGTATGCAAGTGAATTGTGACGTGTGGGATTTTGTTTTTGAATCTTTTCCTTTTTTTTTTTGCAGCGTATGATGACAACGAATGATGATGATGATAATAGTAATGAAAATAATAATACCGATGTCGATATGAATGATGATCAAATATAATACAGAGGTACTCTGTATTATTTCCCCCCTCCCGAGGCTCCGGATATCCGAGTCTGCGAAGGGGGATTCCTTTTCGATGCCAATTTCCTCCTGCAAATTTTTTTGTCTTCTTTTTGCTCTTTTTTCTTTTTTATCTTCTTTCCACAACCAGACCGTCACTTTCAATGTTTATTTTCTCTTGGATGCTACCCTCTTGGCAGAACAAACCGGATGTTAGCTCGATACCCTTGGGTCTGAAAGCCTCTCTTCACCTCTGTTATTTTTTTTATTACTTTTTTTTTGTATCTTGCCTCTTTTCTTGAGGGAATTTCAAGCAATATTGATGCATGTGTTGTACAAGGTGAAATATCTACACCCCAATTGGCCCAACTTTGAAGAGGGGGAGCATGGGAGGAGGGGAGGGGGGTCAATAACATGGGCCTATAATTGTCGACTTTTCGGTCCTGGTCTTGTGCATGTGTGTGCTCTCTCTCTTTTTTTTTTCTTTTTTTTTTTTTTTCACCGTCATCCTTGAAAAACATGGATTCAAATGACAACCAAGTACAAACTGGAATCTACTTGGAATGCTTTCCCGTCGAGGCTCTCGGATTAAGAGACTGCATATGCAAACAAGGCAAAACTACCCTGTTTGACAAAGTCACAAAATGCCACACCGCAGAATGTGCAAGGGAAGATGTAAAAAAAAAGCATCACGCAATGGTCTTGATGAGCTGTTTTTCGTTTTTGTCATTTGTCATTTGTTTATTCATCCAATCTTTTCTCCCCCCTGTCTCTCAAATTGTTATTTGTTTCTCCTGTGGCGTGTTGTCTTTGAACCCTCTTTCCCCCTCCCCTGGCCATGAGCGTCGTCGGCGTGATGGACTGGTCTCGCTTGTTCTCTGAGACTTTGAAGCACGCAATGTTTTTATTTGATTTTTTTTTCTTTCTTTCTTTTTTTTTCTTTGAATGAACAAAACTGACGGGCGACGTTGCAGCTTCCGGCAAAACGACTCAGTTTTCAGCTGTCTGATGAGACTTGGCAATGAAACACAACGGTTGCTAAACCTGACCCTTCTTTTTCCAAGAAACTTTTTTTTTTTCAACCCTGAGCATGTCTCAATTGAGTTCAATTGATACACCCCATTAGGCCAGCCCCCCCTTTTTTGACCGTTTTCATCAGCCGATGTTAGCCATCCCCCCGGAGAATGTTTCCCAAGTCTTTCAGGACAAGTGCTACTACCCTGGAGTGACGATGAGCCTAAGAGTAGCAGTCGGAACAAAGCATTAGACGTCGTCCAACTACTCCGTACTCACTCACTAGTCACGTTGCACCGCACTTGTCGGTCATCAGGTGAATTTGAAGATCCAACTGAACCAACCATTCCTCTTTTTTTTTTTTTCTCTAGGTATCTCGACTTCTTTTTATTGGCCAGTCGTTACCGACTGACTGTATACGCAAGCAAAACGGGCCCAAGTCTGTTGTCGAGTCCCAGGGCCAGATTGTCGCCAGCCGCGGCTCTCTGCCGATAGATTAAAAAAAAAAAAAGACCAGGATTCCCCAGCCCTCTGATGCAGCTTACTAGTCTCACCTCGGTCCTTCTCTAGCCTCTTTCTCCCTTCTTCTTCTTCCTTCTAGATTCTGTCTTGCGCTACGGCAAGGCTGGAGGAGGAGGAGGAGGAGGAGGAGGGAGGGAGGGAGGGGTCAACGGACGGAGCAAAGGTCTTGAATTTCGGCCTCGTGTCATTCCGAAAAAATATTTTTTTTCTTTTCGTGTCTACGTAGGTGACCCTGATCAAACCTTGAGTACAGAGCATTGCAGAGTAGGAACCCGAGTTCAATGTGCATGTTGAGCGCCGCGGTCACGTCACCCCGGTAGATGTCAGTTTTATCTTTCTTGCCTGCTTTGTTCGTATAGGATAGAGATCGTGGGACGTGTACGCAGTATCCGTACTAGTTAACTAATACATGTCCCCCCCCTGCTGTCTTGGCCGGGAGCGCACCACCCAACCATTCCCCCTCCCCCGCGTCCCATCGGGCAGTCATCGAACAGTTACATCGGCTTCCGAGCGAAAGAGGAGAAGCCGAGGGGTGTGTGTGTGTGTGTGTGTGTGTGTGTGTGTGTGTCGCGAATCGCTTGTATTTGCAGTAGCATTCTTCGCCTTGAATGCAACAAGGAGGGGACCAAACGAAAAAGGGAAAGGGTTTGTAAGTAGAACCCTCTCTCTGTCCCCCCTTGCGGCAAAACAACAGCAGTAGCAGCAGTAACAACAACACAGATGCAGGTCTAAAATGCGGGGAAAGTCGTACAAGGTATTCGGAGCATGATACTCTTCATCCATCCCAATCCTACTGGTACTGCTTGGCAACGATGGGCTGCAAAAGGGGTTTTTGGCGGCTGCACAAAGGTGTGTGTTGGGGCTGGAGTGCCAGAGACACAGCGAGCGGTCCTACAATGC
Organism: Cordyceps javanica; assembly: GCF_051103115.1. Taxonomy (NCBI): domain Eukaryota; kingdom Fungi; phylum Ascomycota; class Sordariomycetes; order Hypocreales; family Cordycipitaceae; genus Cordyceps; species Cordyceps javanica. Next base: position 3,754,375 of record NC_139299.1, read on the forward strand.
AACGTTTTGGCCTCGGAGTACCGGGAGGAGGCTGTAAGAAAATTCACCCCCAAATTTTTACTCCTTCTTTCTGTCGCCTGCATCGCTGTACGCTGTATGAGCAGGACATTATGCAAGGTCTAATAAAGCTGCAGGAAGCAATGGCAAGGGGGGTTGGAGAAGGGAAAGCAAGCCATGGTCATGTCACGGGGCAAAAAAGGCAGACGTGAGAATTAAAAACGCAGCCCGAGGCTTGCATCCAGTCAGTCAGTCCGTCATGACACATTTGTGCCCAATGGCCTGGGCCACGTAGGTAAGTTGGAAAAACAAGCCCTCTTTTACTAAAGCCTTTGCAAGTGGCGGGCGCAGAGGGGGGAAGAAGAGGGGGAAGAAGGGCGACGTGACCATTGAACAATTGTGCTGTCGTATTCTTTTTCTTTTTGCGAAAATACAAAAAATGATGTATCTTGTCCGAGGCTGAGAGCAAAAAGGAGCATTTTGCGTGGACACAGCCTGCATTTCTCGGTGAGGAGTAGACGATGACAACGCCCCTATATGGCGCGCGCTTCGCTCAACAGAACAACCATGCTCTTCTTCTTTTTCAACTGCCAAAAGAAGAGTAGAAAAAAAAAGGACCCGACTTGTCCGTCGGAAGCAAAAGGTGGGCGGGGGTGACCAGCAGCCGGTTCAGCAGGGGGTAGGGTAGGGGGGAGGGAAAGGGTAAGGGACAGTACTTTTTTTATGATATATGATGGTGGTGATGGTGATGATGATGATGATGATGATGGTGATGATGATGATGATTATGGGTGATGGGTGATGACGATGGGTGGTGCTGCAGCGCATACCTGCATGCATTGACAGATTCCCTTGTATGCAGTTTTTTCTTTTTTTTTTCTTTTCTTCTGGCAGAAGCCGACATGATTGTGTAATGAGCTACAGGATTGGGCGGCAAGATTACCTTTTCGCAACGTGCCAAGGTCTGCATGGGGATAGACTAGGGATATATGGAGGGGGGATTTGCTGACGATTTTGGCAACAGAGGTCTTGCCCCAAGGAAGCTAAAATGCGCAACGGAGCGAGCGTTTTTTTTTGTGTCTCTTTCACTTTCCTTTGAAGCTTCCTCTCAATAGCTTCCGTCAAGACAATAACAAACAAGACAAAGAAAACGTCGTCACGCGGGAACAAGTCCTCGAGGAAGAGGAGGAGGAGGAGGAGGAGGAGGAGGAGGAGGAGGAGGAGGAGGAGGAGGAGGAGGAGGAGGAGGAGGAGGAGGAGGAGGAGAGGGGTTCTCAGCCACGAAACGTCACGGATGAGGACAGCCGTGGGCGCGCTAGAAGCGGGCGTACCCGTGGCCCTCGATGGATGGATGGATGGATGGATGGATAAATAGAAGAGGGGCATGGATATGTAATCTGTATTCCAGATAGGGTTACGCCGTCTGCCTGTCTGCCTGCCTGTCTCTTTTCTTCCCCTGTCCTCCCGAGTATGACACCGAGGAGGGACAAAATATCAGAAATGACGAATGAGCCAGCTGGCCCCGGTTTGCCCGGTAAGTAGTGGCATTTCTTTGAGATGTCATGTCCATGCAACCAGACCCTGGAGGCGTTGAGCAGAGAAGAGAGGGAAGAAAATGAAGAAGAATGAAAGAAAGCAAGGCCAAAAAAAAAAGAGAAAGAAAAGAGAAAGCAAAGAAAAGAAAAGAAAAGAAAAGAAAAGATTGGCGACGCCAGCGCGTCCGTCTCGTCCGTCTCGTCCGTGTCCGTCCCGGCGGGAATAAAACTACCTGAGAATCCCGTCTCCAAGAGGAAGAGAGAGATGACTGGCGGAGAGTAGAGACGACGTGTAAGCCGACGGTAGGGCACAAAACGACAGCAATATACACACGTATATAAAAGAGGCAAGTACTCATCTGCCTACTGAGCGTATTGGACCTGGAGAAGACGAGTCTGTTTCTTTAAATGGTCCGCTTTGGTGGAGGCTTCCCTTTTTCTTTTTGTTGTTGTTGTTGTTGTTCTTCCTCTTCTTCTTCTCCTTCTTCTCCTTCTTCTTCTTTGGTAGAAAAGCGCGGCATCCTCGGCGGCAGCGGCGAGCGGCGAGCGGCGGAGGAGGAGGCGGAGGCGGAACACAACCAACGCCACCAAGAGACGGGCGCCGTCATCCAAGCCCTGTCCGGTTCCAGCCAGCCAGCCAGCCCATGCCAACGAGGCCGTGCATGTCCTGGTGACCAGGAAGAGGGACGGGGGCTCTTTGTTCTGGGACAAGTCCTCATTTTTCTCATGGGGTCTGAAAAGTAGACAAGAGCCCCCCCCCCCCCCCCCCCCCTTTCCGCTTCTCCCACCACCACCTCCTCCTCCTCTCCTCCGCGGGGGAGTCTTGGCTGGCGCAAAATAAAAAAAAAAGGTATGAATGGGATGAACATGTACGGACCAGTAAAAAAAAAGAAAAAAAAAAAAAGAAAAGAGCCTGTTTGCTTCGAGATTAAAAGGCTGCGGCTGCTGTTGCTGCTGCTGCTGTCACTTGCTGCGGGCGACCGTTTTTTTTTTCCCCTGCAAGCCTCCCCCTCCCTCAGCCTCCTCCTCAGCCTCCTCCGCCGGCCATGGGGGTAGACACGACCAAGACGGTTATATGCAAGCCTCGGGCACGGGTTGGCAGCGGTGGTGATGGTGGTGCGCTCTTCGCTCTTCTCTCCAATAGAGTCGTGACCTGTCAGACTCGGCAGTGCTTGCTGACAAGATTTGGAAAGAGAGAGAGAGAGAGAGAGAGAGAGACATGCCAGGTTGTAGAAAAGGGGGATGGAAAGAGGAGGGAGACTTTGTATGCGAATGTGCAACATGGATGCGCATAGCTTTCTTGTCTCGTCCAAGTTGCATTGTCACGTTGGCATTGAGCGGCAAATCCAAATTTATCTTTCTCTCTCGCGCTCTCTCTCTCTCTCTCTAACCCTAAATTCCCACAAAATGATGCCCGTTTCAGATCATCATCATAATGAAAAGAAAAAGTGCATTGGACGGCAAGTAGCGCTCACTGACCGTCAGGCACGCCGCCACATCACCAAGCCTCAAAAGGGGAGGGGGGAGGGGTGTGCAAGGTTGGTGTTGATGGTTGAAACGGCCATTGTATAGAGTACAGAGATGTGTACAAGGATGCTTTTTTTTAATGAAATGAGCATTGGTTTGTTTAGATTGCGAAAAGAAAAAATAAAATAGAATCGCATAGCGACGCATAAAAGACATGCCGTAGTCAACTAACGGCCGCCCCGACCCGAGGTTGTTTCGTGTATACCATCAGTTTGGTGCGCATTTATTTTACTCATCTCGAGTCGAAAAAAAAAAAGAAAAGAGGTAGAAAAAAAAACTAATATTAAGTTTTGAGATTAACAACCACCAAACTTTGCCAAATTATTCTCTTTATCCCCGCTCTCGAAACTCATTTTTTGACGAGTTTTGCCTACCGTTTCCCAGAGCTTTGGCGCGCGGCGCACTTTTACACATACCTACTGATTTTTTTTTTTTTTTTAAAAAAAGGAATAAGGTAAAAGAAAAAAGTGTCTGATGTACTTGTGCATCAGAATGAATTGGGACAAGACGTTGCCTTGTGCTTTGTTCGCTGCACGCCTCCTCCTCTATCGTGCATGCGAACGAATTGTTTGTTGCAAGTTTGTCGTGTAACTTGTATGCCCATGTATGTGTGTGTAAAGGGCCCGAGGCTTGCATAAAAACAACAAAAGAAAAAAAACGAGTAATCTGTCATGTACAGAACAGTCACGTACAGCAGACGTACAGTAGCGCCGTCTGCATCTTTCTGATCTGGGGTTACGCCATGGGCTTACATGCAGAAGAGGGAAAAAAGAAAAAAAAATAGAAAAAAGAGAGAAAAAAAGGAAGGCTGTCCACGCGAGCAACGCTTGGAAAAGGTTGGGGAGAGGGGGCAATTGACTCTTTTCTTCCTCTTCTTTTTCTTCTTCTTCTTCCCTTCATCAAGGAAAGAAGCCCGCGGGAGACAGACGGTCAGACAAAGTTTAACCCGAGGTGAGGCGTGATAATGCGGTGAGGCTGCTTTTCAAAACGGCTCTCTCCAATCCGATGCGAGAGCTGATTGGAGAAGAATATATATATATATATATATATAAAGGGCCAACATGATGACATGAGCAATGTGACCTACTGCGCTTGTTTGCTTTACCCGCTTGCTTCTAGAGAAATCAAAGACAGGACACACAATTAAAAAAAAAGAAAAAAAAAAGATGCAAAGAATCAGATAAGAATTTTTACTTTTTGCCTGCAGCGCCGTGTTTCTCTACTTTTTTTTACGCTGAGCAATCGTCTGGCCGGCGATACGCAAAAGGCAAAATGCGACTTGACTGATGGATGGATGGATGAATATATGGATGGGTTGCCTACAAAGTGTGTTGAATAACAAGGCTCTGCCGCAATAAAAAAAATAAAAAATAGACTCGAATTGAAAATAGGCTCAAAGTTGGAAGCAAAAAAAAAAGACTTTAAAAAAAGACCAAAATCGATTGGTCTCTGGCACGTCTTGGCACACGCACCATTACACAAAGCAGCCAAGGGAAAGGAGCTCTTTCTCCCTCCCCCCGCCTCCCCGCCTCTTCCCCAGGGTACGGGTGCATCGGCACGCGAGCAAGGACCAAAAAAAAACAGTAAAAGGGAGGGGGGTCTGAAAGGAGGGGCTTGATTGTTGTTTTTGCGAAAGGCGAAAGAAAAAAAAAGGCGGGGAGAGAAGGAGGAGGAGGCGTGTTCAAGCTCATTGGGAGGTGCCAAGGTGAAGTGGAAGCGTGAGAGGAGAGGAAGGGGAAGGGGAGGGGAGGTGGGAGAGGGCATGACCATCACCAATTGTGTGTGTATGCGTCGTCTATGCGTGTATATGCGTGTGTATACGTGTATGTGTGTGTGTGTGTGTATACGTCGTCTACTCAAGTATGGGTGTGTATATGTATATGGTTGTGTGTGTGGGAAGCTGTCATGTAAGTGGTGAGCCTGCCACCGAATGCGGCTGCAGAGGATCTTTCTCTCCTTTTTTCCCCCCAACTTTGGCCGTGCAAGCGCCAATGCTTCATGCCCAATGGAAACGGTCCCCTCGCAGTAACGTTTTTTTTTTTTTTACTATACAACGCATACAAGTTGTTCATCATGTCCGTCGTCTCCGTACCAAAGAGAGCCAGCGCACCAAAAGCGAACCAGAAAGAAAAAAAAAAAAAAAGAAGAAAATAAAAAGAAGAAAGTAAAAGAAGAAAGTAAAAGAAGAAAGAAAAGAAAAAGAAAAAGAATAGGTGTGCGCCACGGTCGAGCTGCTGCTGCATGATGCCATCCATACCAACTGCAAAGCTACGAGGCGAGGCGAGGCGAGGCGAGGCAGGCAGGCAGGCAGGCAGGCAGGCAGGCAGGCAGGCAGGCAGGCAGGCAGGCGAGTTCAAAAGGCTGCTCCGTTGGTGTGGTGTTGCCAACATGTAATATCCCGAGCAACATATTATTCTAATTTTCATCTTTTAATTTCGATTCCATCGATTTTGATTCTATTTTGAGTTTATTCCATCATCATTATTATTATTGTCATGATGATAATTCAGCTCTCTCTCAAGTGCCGACTTTGGTATCCAAACAAGGCCAGAGCGGCGGCGCAGCACGAAACTTGTAACCAAAAGGAAAAAAGGCCAAAAAAAAATTACACAGGGCAGCGGGCCGGTAGTTGGCCTTTCTCTCTCTCTCTCTCTCTTTTGGTACAAAGTTTGACTAGGATAGGGCTGTTGAAACGAGTCAACTCTGAACCTGTTTTAGGAAAGTCAGTTCCAGTCCAGTGTGCCCTGCCCTGCTGTCTGTTTCGCCGTTCCGCATTGACTATCCGTACGAGTTTCCGAGTAATTGGTACTGATTAACTACAAGAGACAAAAAAAAAAAGGTCCACCGTTGAGAAGAAAAAAAAAAAGGGACAATGGCGGCGGCGGGGGGGAGGGGGGCTTGGGAACTTCTAGAAGGTCAAGACGAAAGAAAAATGGTTCCGCATGAGAGGAGCGACGAGACGGAGAGGGTCGGCAGGTTTGGGACAAGGATCAGGGGAGGGGAAAGAGGCGAACAAGAGAGAAAAGGAGAGAAAAGGAGAGAGAGAGAGAGAGAGAGAGAGAGATGCTGATGTGTTCTCTTCTTTGGACGATGCTTGTTTCAGATGCCCAAATAAGAAACTTGGGATGATATGATGTGCGTGTATGTGTGGGAATCAATGGGGGGTTTTCTGCGACAGGGAGGACGGCATTGTTCCAGTCCGGACCCCCGAAATATCGGTCGATTCATGTCGAGATGATGATGATGATGATAAAAATACACACGAGAAATAATAAAAAAAGGGGAGAGTAATTAATATGCGCAGTTACGAGATGCCCCATGCCTCGTTTCTTTCTTTTTTTTTTCTCTCTTGGGTCGGAGTTTTTTTTTTCCAAATCTACCGACTAGATTCTGTTTTTTTTTTATTAATTTAATAAGGAGAATATTCATCACTGGTCGTAGGCTGGCACGAGCGGCGCCCAGTCGTCGCATCGTCAGGCCGTTACGCAGCTGGCTGGGCAGGGGGTTTTTGATGATGTGCTCTTGTGTTTTTGCCTGTCTTTTTTTTTTCTTTTCTTTTTTTTTCTCTTTTTTTGCCCGCTACAAAACTAGCTTTTTGACTTGAAAATGCATACAAGTACATGAATCACTGTGCAGCAAGAAACAAGAAACAAACAAGCAAGTCCTCTACTCGTGCAAAAGTCTCTTGTCGAGCGGGGTGAGGAGGGGGGTGATTAATCAAGTATGGGCCTTTTTTTGTATTTTTTATTATAAATTTTATATATTCTTTTGTAAATCTTTTTTCCATCTCTTCATTTTGGATTCTTAGAGAGGCTTGGAAACCGAGGCTTGGAGAGAGAGGCTCAGACTACGGAGAGTATCAGCCCCCGTTCAAAATGGAGACAAGTATACTCAGTAGTCTCTTATTATTATTGTTATTTATCATCTTGCGTTCCTGTCGCGAGATGAGACGATGCCTTTTTTTTTTATCGCACAGCTCCGTTTTTTGTCTCCTCTTCAAGCAGTGGGCTTTGTCGCACGGCGGAGGCGCTGTCAAGAGGCGGAGTTTTCGAGGAGAGGAGACAGTGGAGAGGGGGGGAGGGATCCTAATACGTACCCAGTATCCGTACTTACTTGTCCGAGACGACCAAGACGAACCCGACCAAGACGAACCCGACCAAGACGACTCCGTACAAAAGACGAAGACGCCAAAAGAGGGCTGTGAAAAAGTTTCCAATAGGTGGAGTTGTTGCGGGAGAGGGGGTCAAGGAGAAAGAACCAAGACCTACCACTAACTGGACTAAATCGCTTCCCCCCCCCCCCGCATCTATCAAGGTTCAAAAGAAGGTTAACATTCAAAAGCGAAAAGAGAGTGAGGGAAAAAAAAAAGTGTTGTTAAAGGTTGGGAAAGGAAAGAGGAACAAGAAAAAAAAGTCTACATACGGGACGAACAAGAGCTTCGACGCCGCAACTTTAATAATAAAGGAGTGCTTGTAGTGGCTTCTGATCTTGTCCACCCCTCTTCCCCCCCTTCTCTTCTCTTCTCCGGAAACGTATGGGCGTGGGATAAGGGGAATCCAAGTCATTGACGCGGTCAATTCTCTGGGCAAATAGGAGAGACGGTGCTGATACTCGGTAGGTATGGTATTTAACAACTCAAAAGACACACAACCACCAAGTACAACGTTGGCCAAGGAGGGGGAAGAAGAGGGGTTCAGGTATAAATGAACCATGATTCCAACGAGGGCAATAAAGGACGGGCGTTGCAAATGGATAATGTTGTGTGCGTCGTGGTTTCTTTTTTTTTTTGAAGAAAAAAAGAAACAAAAAAAAAGGGCCAAGTCAATGATGACCTAGTTGATTAATCTCGTACAGATTAATCAATTACTCATCCGCAAGTAGTGAATACGTAGGTGACCCGGTTGCTTATATCAAGACGACATCAATTCAACCACAAAACCCGTCACTCGCCGGGACACAACCTACTCCAATTCCGTCGCCGACAAGACAGAAATTACCTAGGCATCAAGCACCATGGGTGCATGAATGCATGACCAATATTCAAACAAGAAACAAACTGTCCGCCATTCCCTTGGCTTGGGAACCAATCAACTGTCGCCTGCATCATACAAGGCACGTGCTCTTCTGTTGCCGACCGACAACAAGACGCCTTTTGCTTGTCCTCTCGTCCTCTTGTCCTGGTGTCCTGGTGTCTTGGTGTCCTGGTGTCTTGGTGCCCTGCTGTCCTGCTGTCCTGCAGGCTGCAGTCTCTCTCTTGTCGCCCTTGTTACCCTTGTGCTAGTCCTTATGACGACATGCGTAATCTCACGGCAACGGTTTCTTTTTCCGAGCAGCAAAGCCCCAGTTTTAGCGTTGTACCAGTATCAGTACTCCGTACTTACTATTAGGCTGTACTCCGTACTGACAACTGAGTAGCTCTGTGACGGCGATCCTCTGCTCGCCTTGTGCCCCCCCCCCCCTCCCCCCCTGCCATCTGCGCGTGGCAGCACATTCTCTGCGTACAAGAGTCCATATTTTTACAAGCCCATCACGATTTGCCCCTTTGCTCCAGCTACATTCCCATTTTTTTTTGGCCGCGAGTGTTCATCTCTTTCTCACGAGGGGTGGGGTTCGCAGTTGTTGTTGTCGTCGCCGTCGTCGTCGTGGTCCATGATCCTCATCAGTACCGGGTGCACTGGCATGCTTTTCATCCTCTCCCAACCATGCCTCCCAAACGTGTCCGGGGCGGTGGGACCCAACCGCGGCGCAGGGAATACCAAATTGAGGGCACCGATGACCTCATCGTGCGCCCGCTCTGGCTGCTATTCCCAGCACGCCCGCAGAAAACCCTCTCTCCTCTTGCTGCTCAGCATAAAGAGTGCGGCGGGGGGGCGCGCAAGACAGGACAAAATCTTGCACGACACATACATTAATAACACGACGCGACATGGGGTCTCAGGTCCCAATAGAATGCGCCCACGAGCCTTGAAAAAAGTCGGCTCTGCGCGTGGAGTCATCCCAGACAACAGAAAAGCCCTACCCAAGTGCCAACACTCCGTACAAGTGCGGGCTTTGCGTGAGACATGCGCCGCAGCACGCCAGCCTAAACACGCTTGTTCTTGACGACATTTCTTCGGAGCCTGATATTGGTTCATTTGCCATGCTCATCCGATAATCCTCCTCTCTCACAACCCAAGCACGCGCAATGGAAATCACCATGCGTCACTGCACAGTTGATAGGTAAACAATACCGACCTTGTGGCGTTGCGTCGATGCAAGCCATCGTGTTTCTGTTTTTAAAACGGCACGGCTTTCTTCCTGCCAAGAAGAGGGGGTGCCCGGACACCCATGCATCCCATGCCCATATCCGGATGCCAAAGAGGGCAATAAACAAAATGGTTGACGTAGGCCAGAAATAAAGTACCAATCAACACAAAGGAGAAAAGCCACAGGGACAAGAGCAGCCAGTGAGACGCGTCCAAATTGAAGCAACACTAAGCCCTTTGCGCAAGACAGATTCACTGGTGGCTTTCTTTCTTTTTTCTTCTTTTTTCCCATCTTCCTTTTTCCCTTTTCCTTCTCGACTTTTCCTCATTAGGTCAAAACTCTTCGAAAATGGCCCCAAGGGCAAACTCCAAGCAAAAAAATTTTACCATGTAAACAGGACCGGCGCACACCTGGCGTACAAAATCCGCCCACCCGGATCAGCTAACCGACACGACGGCAACCACCCAAAATCGACTAGCCCAGCCCAGCTTCAGAAGCAACTCCACACCAGAGAGGGCTGCTAGCTGCTCCTTTGGCTTTATTACTCCCAACCCAAGCCCACAACGAGAGAGGGAGGTACCGACAAGGGGGGGAGATGAAGTACCAGTACAAAGCGGCAAGCAGGGCTGGGGAGCTCTCTCACAGAACTTGGTTGCTTGGCTCCGTCAGAAAAAAAAAGGCTTCCCTTGGCCGCTTGCATATCAATAGTGTCCAAAGGCAAAGGCATCTATCTGCCTTTCAACAAGGCAACATGGCAAGGAAGGACCCTGTCTCAGAGAGACTCCAGCAGTCATGCCTTTGGGTCTCGGAGCATTGCAGGGGCCAGGTTGAGGCTCTTGCCCAAGCCCTGACGCCCATGTAAGACGGGCCCATGTTTTGCAGACGTCACTGCCACATACAGACGCGTACGAAGCAAGTACATGACATGGCCTTGTCGGGTTGCGCCCGGCAGGGGGGGACCTTGATGCAGCATCTTTAGATCCATCCTGCATTCAGTAGCAGCGGCTCGCCGTTGCCCAACATGCCCTGTTTTTTGGTAAACTCTTTTTCCCTCTTCTTTCTTTTTTTTTTCTGCTGCCAAGGCCCCCCCCCCCCCCCCCCCCCCCCCCAAACACGGTAAACAGGGAGCCTTGCAATAAAAGAGTGCCCAAAAATATCGACGTGCAGGAAATCCTTCTGCAGGCCCCCTCGTCGACACGCCCCTGGCAGGTGACCAGTCTCGCCAATCTCCGAGGCTTTTCGCCGTCTTCGTTGTCGCTCTTCGAGAAATATTCCAAAATGGCTGGGAGGAAAATGAGAGCGAGAAACGGTTTATGCTGCGCTCCCTTGTGTGCTTGTCTGGTCTTGTCTCAGTTGCCCAACTCTATCAACCTTGTTCTTTTTTTTTTTTTTTTTCGTTTCAGCTTCCCCGGATTCCCACTGCCTAGGTTTTTAGGTTTTTGTAGTAGTGACGTCGCGTTTGCCAATATCCTTTCATCGACTTTGCCCTGCAAGAGGAACTGGCTCATCTTACTTACCGAACTCGACGGGGGTCAAGAGGGAGAGAAAAATGGTACCGCGCAAGAATGGACTGACCGCTGATCGTGAAAGCTACTAAGTAAGGTGGCAAAACGCGACGAGAGCCGCTGACCGCTGGCCGCTTTGTCTGTCACGACTCACACCCACCCCCTTGGCAGCCCGCGAGGAATGGTTCACCGACTTGGTGGTTGTCGTTTTTCACGACCAAATTCGGCTCTTTGTCGGCGCGCCGGGCATAGACACTATCAGTTGAGCGAGACGATGCGCGTTCCTGTGCTAAGCAAGAGAACTTCTGAAATGCGACAGCTCAGAAAATCATGGCTGCCATCCAGGCACGAGCGAGGAACGGTGGTTCTTTCGTTCCTTTTTTTTCTGCTTGGCCGTTCCTTCAGAACAAGGGCAGCGAATGGCAGATCTCACCTCAGATCCGAGCCCCATCCTCGTGGCCCCTTCTACCAAAAGGCTGGGTGCGTTTCCCAAACAGCTGGGAAATGGGCTGAGCTGGGCTGAGACTGCTCAACAAGGGGGGGTGTGGAAAAAGAAGCCAGCCACCATTAGCTGGTAGTAGGCAGTCTAGCCAAGTGACCAACAACTGCAGTTCGTATGTGCAGCCCTGACCGCTCCCTCGGCCAGGCGGCGTCAAGGTCATTGTTGTGAGTACGAGGCTGTAGTAATATTAGCATCGCGGCATAGTAGTCCTGCTCGGTTGTAAGAAAGAATACACATCAGCCCGCTGTGGGAATACGAAGCAAGGTAGGCACTGAGGGACTTTGGACTTTTTGCTTCATCTTTTCGGTCCCAAGCCAAGTCCAATCTGGCGGTCCAAGCAAGAAGCCAGTGTTTCGATGCCGAATCTGGTCGTGTACGGAGTACTTGTTGTGTATCGTCTGACGCCTCGCCGAGCTAAGCTGTTAGTGCCCCTATTTTTTGGACAAAGCGCTGGGGGGCAGCGAAAAAAAAAAGAAAAGAAAAAGAGGAAAGCCGTATTTAGTAAAGAGGGGTATTGCCCTCTGCATGTTAATATGTGCTTGTGGAAATCATGGAAACTTTTTTCTCTTTCACTGAGATGGCGGGAACAGAGCCACGGTTGCCAGGGTATGAGAAGACGTCGGTGACAGTACTCTGTTCCCGGGTTCCACGCACCAGCGGCTAGGTTCATGATTGAGTATCAGTACTCAGTAGTCAGAGAGCCCATTTGGCCTCTGCTTTGGAAGAGTCGTGCTTTTGCCAAGCCGCCGCTCATGGGGAAGCTCGCCAGCAGTTTCTTTTTAGGGACCTGGGGGGTTCATGCTACTGAGCCGCGGGCGAGTAAGTGGTGGGCTGTTTGTAGGTGTGCGTGTCTGCCCCGGCTCATCCGTCGTCATTGTGCCTTGGGGCGCCCCGCCGAGAGCCTGGTGGCTCCATTACGAAGGGGAGGGCTGTCCCTTGCACACGAATGGCTGGAGTGTCCTGCTTGGCGGTAGTTACCTGCCCGCGCTAGCTGGTCGGAGTGCAGGGAGAGAGTCGTTGTTAGCTGTCACAGCCCGCTCGGTGTGTCGTGTCATACGGGGTCCAAAGCCAAGTCGTCATCGAGAGGCGGATTGCACAGTAGAGAATGTTGCCATGCGTTGGCAAAACGACAGCAGGTGCTGTGACGACGGGATTGATACTTCTGCTACCGTCAAGCTTAGATAACTACTGCTAAACACTTGCCCGAGGAGTAGGCAAGCTTGCTAGGACGGCGGGAAGCTGGCTGAGGTGGCCGATTTGGCGCTCTTTGTCAAGCTGCGGCAAATGTTGTACTGTGTATACAGCGAACGACGGCTGGTTAGTGGGTGCAAGGAAAGGCTAGCGAGCCGCAAGAGTACTGAGTACGAGGCCAATCAATATCTGGGGCATTGATGGCCCGTGGACAGCAACAGCCGTCAGAGTGAGACGTCAACCTCCCAGGGCGATGGCATTAGCCAGGTGCTGACTCTCACATCAAACTACCCCTCTTCATGGCGCTGGCCACACCACGTCTTGGGTGCTCATGTGGACAGTGTCGTGGCCGTGGCCGTTGGTAAATAAGCCGCCGGGTGGGAGCTGGCGCGGCAAGGTGAGGTGTGGTTGGCGGTGCAGCTTTGATTGGGTAGGAAATGGCACGGTATATTCGGGTGTTGATGAATGTGTGTCCTGTGCTTTCCTCTGGGTGTCATGTAGATGGAACGAGGCGTTGTGAGTCATGTTGGCGATGATGTGTTGATGCAAGCAACAAGAGCAAGAGAGATGTTTGATGAAGGGTTTGGCAGTGATGTTTTGCCAGGCGAGGTGAGGCAGGGCCCAGATAGGTTGTTGGGAGGTACCTAGAGAGGTACCCAGCTATGTGATGAGGTTTGGCGAGTAAGGAAAGGTACCAACCTACCTATCTACTAACTTACTAACTGTCCCAGTTGGCATAAGTACCGTCCTGCCTGCTTGCCTACCTACAATCCTACCTAATACTTACCTAGGTACTAACCTTACCTACCTCCTTGCCTCGGTACCTTACTCAGTAGGTGCCTTACTTGGTATCTGCTAAGTACAGGTAGCCATCGCAGGCAAGTAATTTGTACCTACCTGGCTTCTGCGTTGGCGACCCTCCTTGACAAGTTATAGCCCGAGTTGCATCGTATAGCGCAGAAACATTATAATAATAAAGCTGTTAATAAAACCGCCAGCACACCACATTGAGGTCCAGGGAGGCTGCGTGCCTGGGCCAGCTCTGCTACAGTGGGTTAGCCCGTACCCAAGGCGCTACCTACGTGCCAACCGTGCCTACCGCTGGGCACTCCCTAATCCTCCTTGCCTTACCTCACTACCGCTATAGGCAGGCAACTAGGTGCTAAGGTAGCTTAGCCTGCCGAGTTTGCGCTTCCAAGCTTGGCCAGATGTACCTCCTGTCGTGGCCACAAGTACCTATACGACACTGTTTCCCTCCACTTACTTACTAGCCGTTCTCTGTCAGTCCGCGCTAGATACACGGCTTTCCTGCCATTCCACACGCCTCCCTCTCGAACACCAGGGAACATTCGTTGGCCTATAGAATTAAAGGGCAGTAGAAAAATAAATAAATGAAAAAGCAAAGAAACAAAATTTACACCCCCCTCCCCCCTTCCCCCTCCCCCAGGTCCGTAGGCTCCGCACCGCAACTCGGAGGCCCGGCTACCTTTGACTCAAAAAGGTTTTTTTTTTTTTGCCCTTCTCTGCCGCTCCCAAGGTTACTCATGTCCTGAGCTGTCCTGGGTGGGCTGTCCTAGAGCCACCCTCCACCGCGACTGCAAGTACTTCATCATCCACCACCCACACAGACATTGGCTGAACCTTGGTCAACTCTCTTTTCGACTACCAACCTCTGTTTGCTCTTCTCTTCAAAACTACACTCTTCAAGCATTATTCATTTTCACAACAGACAGCGACTATTTCGAATTATATAAAAGCGTCTGCCGCGCAGATTGAACGCACCCACTGCTCCGCACCCTGCAACTCTTGCTACCTTCACTACAGCGACACCCTTGGACGCAAAAGCTGTGATACAATCGTCAGCATCAGACCTGCCAGACCTCGACAACCACGCAGCTTCTTCAACATTGGCATTCGCACTGCTGTACGACTTGCACGCCACGGTCCGCTTTCTGCTCTCTACTTCTCACCAAGCTAGTCGGTCCATCTCGCCGCAAGGAAAACAGGTCCAGCTTGAACCGGCCTCGCCCACGTCCGGTCGTATCCTCTCAGTATTCTCTACCTGCACCTGCACAAACGCCCACGCCCACGCCCACGCCCACCTCGCCGACGACAGGCACCCAATCTGCAGACTGCACATCGCCCACAATTGACGTGGTCGCTGCCCTGCCCGACGACAACCTTGCACTAGGAGCCTTCAACCAGCCAGATCGACGACGTCCCATCCCTGGGGCTTTGCTCTAGCTCCCGCTTCCGCACCACGCGCGCGCAGCCACACCCTACGCTCTCAGCCTGCATATCTGCTTTCTGCAGCTTCGCCTGCATCCAGAGTGTCTGCAGCATCAAGCTTGTCACAGCTCTCCAGGCACCACACCAGAGCTCGGCGGACCCGCTCCCGCTGTTGCCTGTCTCTGCTTTGCGCCAGCGCATCTCCGTCCAGACAGCAACCTGCAACCCACAGCCCACGAGACACACTCACACACAAGTGCACACAAGTGCACACGAGCCCTCCTCATCCTCCTCCTCCTCCTCCCGGCACTTATTAACCTCTCGACCTCGCTCTCGCCGCTTTGCGCAACTCTCTCGTCCTTCTTGTCACACTTCAACATGCACGCCGTCCCCAAGACCCGCCACTCATAGATGACGAAACGTGCATAGAGGCCCCCTCGCCTCTTCTTCTCAACTCTGTGTGCCCCTACTGCCACCTCTTTTTCAACCGCAGGCAACATGGTCATGCTATACAAGACTGCACGACCCATGCCAACCACATCGCCAGCCCAAGACATGAACAACATGTCTTCCCTAACAGCCCAACTTCGGCGCCGTCCGAACCCGGCCATGGTACAGACGCATGTCCAGCCTCAACAGTCCAACTCGGTCCCTATCTCTGCTATAAGCGCCTCCTCCGTCGCTTCCTCTCGCCAAGCCTCCCCCACCATGTCGCCCGATACCGCCGTTCTCACCACCAATTCTTCCCTCCAAGCCTCGCCCGAGGCTCCTCGTCCTCGCATCGACGACGACGTCTGCCCTCCCAACTTTCAGCTTCCAGAGTCAATCGTCTCCCGCAAAACGAGCGTCAACTCCCTCACCCAGAGCTGGGCTGGCAATGGGAGTCCGCTGACCGAAATGGCCAGCAACGGCCCCGCCTCGCCCGTTCCTGCCCCCGCCAAGAGCAGCAATCTCATCCGTCGCCTCTCTAGCCGTGCATCCCGCAGCATTAACAGCCGCAGGAGGCAATCCTCTGCTGCTCCCTCTGGTCGCGACAGCAGTGTTGGCCCCTGCTTCCTACGAAGCCGCTCCGACAGCAACACTGGCGCGCAACCCGAATTTGCGCCGGCGCACACAGATTCCGAGTCCGACTTTGACGACAGGGATGAGTTTGGTTCTCTGCGCCACAACAACTTCATGCTCGACGGCATTGTCCGCGATGCGCCTAAACCTCCTGCCCGCAACGCCACCTCGCCTGTTGGCGGCAGCTCGACCACCATGGCCGGCCCGGTGATTCCTCTGCAGCTCCACCAAGGTATCTGGCTTCGCAAAATTTCCAAAAAGAGCCGCTCCAAAAGAATTCGGCTTCAGTACGACCCAGACTCCAACAAACTCGTCTGGGACAAGACTCGGCCCCAAAAATCGCTACACGTTGACGAAATTCGAGAGATTCGTACCGGCTCCGACATCCAGCAGTATGGTCGTGACTTCAAGATTCCCGAATCTGAGCGCTCCACCTGGTTCTCCATTCTCTACTCTGTCCCTGAGCGTTCCAAGTCCAAGTTTATGCATCTGATTGCTGATGACATCGAGGCCTGCAATATCTGGACCACTTTTCTGCACGCCATGCTGCGCCATCGTCAAGAAGTCATGACCTCGCTCATGTCCTTCAATGACAGAGCCATTGCCCAGTATTGGCAGACCGAGATGGCCAAGCAGCCCGATTCTGGCAGTGCCACCGAAGAGCTAGACCTTGCCGGTGTTCGGCGTGTCTGCCAAAACCTACACATCTACTCTTCTCACATCATTGTCCAAGCAAACTTCCGCATTGCCGACGCTCGCGGCCGGGAGCGCCTCAACTTTGCCGAATTCCTTGAATTCGTCCGCCTCATGAAGCAGCGCAAGGACATTCGTTACATCCTGCACTGCAACTCGGCCAATCCGGAGCTGGGTATGACGATGCCTGAGTTTCTCGCTTTCCTTCGCAACGTGCAGGGTGAGGATGTTGACAACAACCGCGCTGCCTGGGAAAAGTCTTTCCTTCGCCATGCTCGCAAGTATCGTTCCGACAACACCCAAGAAGGCCTTGAAGAGGTCATGTCCGAGGACGCCTTTGTCGCTTTCCTCAGCTCCAGGCACAACGCGCCGGTCGCCGATGAGCCCCAAGACTTCACCCTGGACCGTCCCATGAATGAGTACTTCATCTCCAGCTCCCACAATACATATCTCCTCGGCCGCCAAGTCGCTGGCAGGTCCAGCATTGAAGGCTACATATCTGCTCTCGTGCGTGGCTGCCGCTGCGTCGAAGTTGATTGCTGGGATGGCCCGGACGGGCAGCCTCAGGTTGTCCACGGCCGCACCCTCACCACGTCCATCAGCTTCAAGGAAGTCATGACCACGATTAACAAATACGCCTTTGTCAAATCCAACTTTCCTCTCTGGATCTCACTCGAAGTGCACTGCAATGCCCTGCAGCAAGGCATCATGGCCGAGACCATTAAGGAGGCCTTTGGCGCCCGTCTCGTCACCGAGCCGCTTGATCCTGGTTCTGACAAGTTGCCCTCGCCCTCGGAGCTCATGGGTCGCATTCTCATCAAGGTCAAGGAGCCTCGCATGCAGGATGACAGCGGTATCAGCAGCACCTCTGTGATCGCCCAGGCTACCCGCGGACGCGGCAACAGTGTCGGCTCCTCGAGCCAACCCGCCCATATCTCACAGAGCCCCGCCCCTTACATCTCGCAGTCTCTTCCCCAGAGTCCCCTTCTTGGTAGCTATCCCCGGCGCGTGGCAAGCAACAGCCGTCACCGTGTGCAGACCATCGACGAGGAGATTCCTGCCATGCGTGAGCTGACCAGCCACAGCGATACGGAGAGTGGCAGCGACACTGGCTCTGGCAGCCAATCGGCCAACAAGACCATACCCGTCCTCGGTAGACTCGGCGTCTACTGCGCCGGCGTCAAATTTCCTGGCTTCGACGCTCCAGCCGCCAAGAAGTTCAATCACATATTTTCCTTCATGGAGTCGAGCTTCTCCAAGAACTCGCGCTCCAAAGAGGACAAGATGTCGCTGAACATCCATAACATGCGCTACCTCATGCGTGTCTACCCCGACGGCACCCGCCTCGCCTCGAGCAACTTTGACCCTCTCCTCTACTGGCGACGCGGTGTCCAGATGGCTGCCCTTAACTGGCAGACATTTGACCTGGGCATGCAAATCAACCGCGCCATGTTCGATGGTGGCCAGGACTCGTCTGGCTATGTGCTTAAGCCACCGGAGCTGCGTGACATTCAGGTGCTGCCTTTCAACTCGGACATTGCCCGTGGCAAAAAGGAGCGCTCCGTCGTCTCCTTTTCCATTGACTTGCTCTCCGCCCAGCAGCTGATGCGCCCTGCCAACCTCTCAGCCAGCAAGTCGATGGACTTTTACGTCGAAGTGGAAGTTTTCCACGCCAATGATAAACGCGACAAGAAGGAGGAGTCCTCCGACGGCGACCGTGAGACAGACACGCCTCTCAAGTTCCAGACGGAAGTCATTCGCGAGAATGGCTTCTCACCCATGTTCATGTCGGGGCAGTTCAAGTTTAAAGTGGTGACCAAGCACCCGGAGTTAGTCTTTGTGCGTTGGTCAGTCAAGCTGTCCAACGACGGCGAGAGCTACAGCACCAAGGACCGCCCGCCGATTGCGAGCTACACCGCCAAGCTATGCAATCTCAAACGGGGCTACCGCACGCTCCCGCTGCTCAATCACGCAGGCGACCAGTATCTTTTCTCGACGCTGTTTTGCCGCGTCCAGATGGATGACATTGAGAAGACGCTCATTGACGCGCCACGCCCGCTCCCCGACGGCAGCAAACTGAATCGCCTGGGAGGCAAGGTCTTTGGACGCAGCAATACAAGCCCACGCGGTACCATTGAAAAGTCGAGCACGGAAAAAACGAGCTTTGAGAGCTACAGTTAGTTAGCCGTGCCCTCGACCAAGACAAAAGCAACACATTCTGCTAGCAGCGCTGGCTGGGTGATGTTGAGTATCACCCATTCCACTCCTTCCTTTACTACCTTCTTTTCATTTTTCTTCTTGAGCTCGACTTGGGAGAGATTTTGTATTGATGGATTCTTTTTTCTCTGAAATGGACTCTTTCCTTTGTTTTTTGTTTTTGGAAGCATGACATGTCGCAAAGACGCAACTACATCACCACCGGTTGGAGACAAAATACCCCCTCAACTTGTTTGTTTGCCCGCTCGTCTTTTTCTTTGCTCATTTCCTTCGTCATCTTGTTCAGATTGCACCAAGGCAGTACGAAGGAAACACTTGACGTTTTCTTTTTCTTCTTCTTCTTCTTCTTCTTCTTCTTCTTCTTTTTCCCCTTCTGAGCCTTGCTAGGCAGGCTTCAACGCGCACACCATCATGTTATAGTACATATTGCATACATTTTAGCATTTCATGGCGGAGGGTTTCAAAAAATGACACACACACACATACATATGTCCTCACTTGGGCAAAGACATGGAATGATTTGGGATTCGGTATAGATCACACAAACACATTCACAATGGAAGTTGGACAAGACAATGTCTTGTTACTTGGCCTATATTTATATTGATGACAAGTGA
Source organism: Cordyceps javanica (assembly GCF_051103115.1). Lineage (NCBI taxonomy): Eukaryota > Fungi > Ascomycota > Sordariomycetes > Hypocreales > Cordycipitaceae > Cordyceps > Cordyceps javanica. The sequence continues at coordinate 3,773,696 of NC_139299.1, forward strand.
GATGACAAGTGAGAATGAATCGCCGTAAATTACAAGTTGCACCTCCCGTCGAAGGATCTAGAAACATTGACGAATGTTTGTCGATGCGCGACTCTGGGAGACCTCGAGGCTTCTATATATGGACATACTAACCAAGAACTAGCCACAGTAACAATTCACTTCCTGACCTGGCACGGCCAATGTTTCTCTTCAATACTGAGAATCTTGAAGCGCGATCCAGCCCTCAGCATACTGCCGCTGATATTACTGCCGATTGCCCATTTCATCATAGGGAGTGCAGTAGCAGCAGTCTGCTCGGCTTCACCACCCACCAGTCAAGGTATCAAGTTTAGAAAATAAAGCTGAGCCAAAATACTTTGATCTTTGATTTTTGACTTCTTGTTCATGCGTTCAACGGTACTACTAGTACAGATGGAGCCACATGGCTAGATTTGCAACATGCGCATGATGCAGGGTAGGTAGGTAGTGATCAGCACAAACCTAAAGCTGGATTGGTTGGCGCAGCACTGCTTCGCCCCTGATGACCTAATCGGCGCTGCCTCGTATCGCTGTACCAAACACTTTCGTAACATCAGACATTGCATACTAAACACGATTCATCAAAAGAATATAAAAAGAACAAGAAGAAGAGACCCATCCGGAACTGCGATTCTTGGAGAAACGAGGCCTGAATCGAAGCGACACGAACCGTATCAATGAGGCAACAACAATAAAGGCGTCAAGCGCACCGACAAGTTGGATTCCGAGTGTGAGCATCCCCTCGAGGCCACCGGCCGCCTCGGCGACGACAGAATGGCCCGGCGATGGGCGCGGCGGCTCGAGCGTACATGCTGCTCGATTGTCAAATACTTCCCACTACTGTTCGTCTACGGTTTGACGACGTGGGCTGTCGTGACCATTGTCAACATTGGCAATGAAGACACGAACATTGCATGGCTAGGTAGGCAAAGGGCCAATGGGGCCGTAGCTATCCCCGAGAGGAGTCCAGTCCAGGCTTTCCCCCCCTCCCCGATGCTGACCGCGTTCCCGCAACAGGCAAGACGTCTTCCGCAGTCGGCGTCGCCATCTATCTTCTCGCCAACTGGTCCTACACCGTCGCCGTCTTCACGCCCGCCGGCTCGACGACGACGACGGACGGCTACGGCATGCTGCCGACAGCGCAACCCAGCCGCCCCGCGACGTCCCTGACCGTCAAGAGCAACGGCGAGGTGCGGTTCTGCAAAAAGTGCCAGGCGCGCAAGCCGGACCGCGCGCACCACTGCTCCACGTGCAAGCGGTGCGTCCTAAAGATGGACCACCACTGCCCGTGGCTGGCGACGTGCGTCGGCCTGCGCAACTACAAGGCCTTCCTGCTCTTCCTCTGCTACACGACGCTGCTCTGCTTCTACGCCTTCGCCGTCAGCGGCAGCTGGGTGTGGACGCAGGTCATTGGCGGCATCACGGAAGAGGTCGACAACCTCATGCCCGTCAACTACATCATGCTCTCCGTCATGAGCGGCATCATCGGCATCGTCCTCGGCATCTTCACCGGCTGGCACATCATGCTCTCCCTGCGCGGGCAGACCACCATCGAGTGCCTCGAGAAGACGCGCTACCTGTCGCCGCTGCGCCGCTCCTACAACCTCGCCCACGACCCGCGCAACCAGTTCCACCCGGTCGCGCAGCAGATTGTCGACTTCCACACGGCGGCGCTGCCGGGCATCACCGGGCCCGAGGAGGGCGAGGAGCAGCGCTGGGCCCAGGACCGGACGGACGCCTACCAGCCGCGCGGGATCCCAGCGCAGCGCTCGTACGAGGATCTGGAGCGCGACCAGAGCCGCCGGCGGTACGAGGAGTACCTCGACGAGCAGGACGCCGAGAGGCTGCCCAGCGCCTTTGATCTCGGCTGGCGCAAGAACATGAGCCACCTGCTGGGCCCGACCCCCGCACTGTGGTTTGTCCCCGTCTGCAACACCACCGGTGACGGCTGGGCGTGGGAGGCGAGCCCCAAGTGGCTCGAGGCTTGCGAACGCGTGCGCATCGAAAGGGAGCAGCAGCGCCAGCGCGAAATTAATGCCGGCTGGGGCGAAGCTGGGCCTCCACCCGAGCCGCCCTCCTACTATTATCAGCAGCAGCAGCACCAGCAGCAGCACCAGCAGCACCAGCAGAGGCCTGCCAGCAAAGCAGACCGTCTGCTCGGCCGCGATCCGAACATGTATGCTGGTCCGCGCGGCAACGCCAACGGCAACGCCAATACCGTTCCCCTGCGGCGTCTCAGCCCGCGCGGACGAACCATTGAGCAGGAACTCGAAGACATTGACAACGACATTATGGACTCGGACGAGGAGCCGTCGCCTCCATCGTTGTCGTCACCGCCGCAGCAAAAGCAGCAGCCTAACGGTGCCGGAGGTCCGGCCCGTATGAACAGCAACGGCACCAGCAGCAACTGGGGCCGCGGCGGCGCCAGCGGCATGCTACGGGACGGTAGTCAGTCGTCCAAGCAGCATAATGCCGGTAACAGCGCGAGCTACGAAGACGAAGGCGTAGATTAGATGCAGAAAAGAGAGGGGGAAGAGGGACGGAGAAAATAGAAAATGAAAATGAAGTGTTTGTATACTACGATGTGAAAGAATGGGTCAGGCACAACCAACTTTGTTTGGACAAAGGGCATAGAAATGCTGGAGTTGCTTTTTTTTTTCCTTTTAGAATATAATTATTCAAGATTCACGTCATATAATCTCTCTACTTTCCTTCCAAGGATCCTGCCGTCAACAGCTTTCAATAGACCCTTTAGCATTTCTGCCAGCTCCCGCTTCCTGTTTGCCAGCTGGCAGGCACTACCAAATGCTGCAAACGCAATGCATGATTTCGCGTCTGCTCATTCTCAACCGCTTGGATCAGCTTCAAGAGCGTCCCTGACCATTTCACATTTGCCCTTCGTCGGCCCATTCCAAAACATTGGCGCAATCATGAGTAGTTCCACGCCAGGGACGGAATTTTCCTGCCGGCCCTGCCAGATTGTGTTTCCATCTTGGAAACTATTGTGGGATCACAAATGCGAGATGCGAGAGCAAGGCAGGGAGGATCACAAAAGCTGCTCCTTTTGCGATAAGAGGTTCGAGGTCGCTGGAAGTGAATTCCTACACGTCCAACGGGTACGCATTCTCACCTGGCCATGTTTAATGCCGGGTTTATCGCTCTCTCTCTCTTTTTACTAATTTGAAATGATGGCAGGAGCATGAACCCGTTCAGCATCTACATTGTCCAGGCTGCAAGCGCGGCCCATTTGACCGAGTCGGAGCACTTGTCGGGCATATTGAGCGCGGGCAATGCACTCGCATCACTTCCGAGGATTTAGTCCAGCTGAGGGAGACAAAGCTCGACTTCCACAGAGAGTTGGAGGAGAGATCGGACGAACCCATCAAGGGTAGCTATGCAAGCTACATGTCTGAGATGCGTGTCCCGCGATGGGCCGATGTTGTCGAAGCGCCAAGCGACAAGACCCCAGGAGACGTCACGGAAGCTGACTTTCCCGCTCTTCCCATGACCAAACTTCAAGAACAGAAGCAGGCGGCCGAGTTGCTACAGCAGCCAGAAGGGTATCCGAACACGCAACAGGCAGGAGAACCGGTCAACAGTCTTGCCAAGAAGTGGCACACAGCGATAATTGACGACCGGAAGGAAGAAGACTCGCCGAGCAGCTCACTAATCGATCTGTCAGCCGACGAGCACCCAGCAGCCGAGCGGCAAAATGCGGCACAAGGCAGAGGACGATGGCCCAACAAGTCACCAGCAGAATCATCGTCAGTGCCCTTGGCGTCCAAGTGGCAAGGAGCCTGGGGTACCAAAGACATCCAAACCGCGCTTGCAAAAGATCGCGAGAAGAGGCGCGTGACACCAACTGCCGAACAGCTTGCAGCAGCGACTCAGCCGGCACCCAAGTCTCTGGTAGAGACAATGGATATTGACGACCCGGATCATCCGTTTTTCAACGCGTCTGATTATTTTTCTACCGTCATAAATAAATATATCTGCCCCAAGTTGGGGTGCGGGTAAGGGCGATCCCATAGCAGTAAGGGTCAGTCAAGCTGACAGTTTAGCAAATACTACAACGACAAGGGGGCCATTGTCAGACATCTCCAATCCCCCGCGCACGGCGACAAGTCGTACCAATGCCCGAAATGCTCGCGCATCTTCAAGTCGGCAGAAGCAATTACCTCTCACGCCGAGTCGCCCGGCTACTGTCGGATTCGAGAGACGGGCCACTATGGTGCATTCATGGACCAGATCACGGGGGGCATCGTGGAGGTTGACCAGAATAGCTCACACGATACTATCATGTATAAAGTAGGGAAGGAAGTAGCCACCAAAACATTTTGGTGAGGGACACCTTTGGGAGACGGTTTTGGTGATGCTTGCACAATGGAGCTAGCCAAGACTCGTCGTCTTTCACTATGCTTGCTGCTTCTTGAGTGACGACTATAACCAGTATATTTGGGGCTAAGAATATTACCATTTCCTCGATATTCCGGAACTGTGTAGTCGGTATCGACTATTCTAGCTCAGGGTATACATTTTCCGAGTCGTCGGCAGCATTTAAACGAGCTTCGCTATACTCGTACCGATATGGGTGACCGTACTCTGCACCAGCATAATGCGGTCCGCTGTAGTCTTGACCGTTGCCATCTTGACCGTTGTTATATTGACCGCTGTAGTCTTGACCGCCGTAGCCTTGACCGTTGTAGTCTGGTTGGTCGAGCTGATCGTCGTCGTCCAGCTCGGAGACGCTGTCATCATTATCGTCGTTGCTGTCCGCTCCCGAATCCTCGTCATTGTCGTCCACGGCCCCGGTCGGCGCTCTGCTCGGCGAGCTCGCCACCGACGGAGGGTCGTCGGCCGTCGCCGCCGCCGCCGCCGCCGCGGCGCGGCCCTGCAGCTTCACATTGTACCCCTGGCTCTTCTTCCTGGGCGGCTTGCGGCCGCGCAGCGCGGTAAGCTCCTCGTCGGTCAGGCGCAGGTTGGGCAGCGGCAGGTGAAAGTTGCTCGACGCGGACCGCGGCGGCGTCCTGTCGCCAAATTGCAGCGTCGGGGCGAAGTCGGCGCGCGACAGCCGGCGGCCGAATCGGATGCCGACCAGCTTCGTCTTCATGACGGCCTTGACCTTGGCCCACAGCCCGCCGTGGTACCAACCGCTGCTCACGTCCCACGTCGGGCGCACGGCGGCCTGGTCGAGGAGCTCGCGCAGCAGGGGGTCGGTGATGTCGCAGACCTGCCACACCTTGCCGTCCGTATCGTACGTTTCGCCGTCAAAGACGTGGCTCGCCGCGCCCGCCGGGGCCTGGCGCTCCTCCACCTTTTCCGGACGACGGTACGTCCGCACCGTGGTAGGTCCCTGGGGCCGTTTGTGCTTGGTCAGCTTGAACATGAGGGTCTGATACACTCGGTATTTGGGATCCGTGCGTGGGTCGACGCCGTACGGCACGACGCAATCTCGCCAGGGGCCGCCCTTGAACTGGTAGGCGGCATAGTTGAGATACTTTTTGAGCTCGTTCCAGCTGTCGAGCTTCTTGCCGAGGTGATTGAGCAACGAGCGGCGTGTCCAGATGGGGCGATCCTCAAACGCGGCCTCCAAGTCTGCCAGAACCTCCATGAACCGGGGGTCAGTCACATCCGGAGACTCCTGGGGCCCAGTAGGCGCGGGGTCTTCGGCACTGATAAAGTATCCAACCTGCTTGACGGCTGTGACGTTGACTGTGCCACCGTCGGCTGTGGTACGGACGTAGGGATTCTGAGAGTAAAAGTAATTGAAAGGAAGGCTCATGTGGGTAAACAGCGGCGGTGGTATCACGTCTGAGTTCTTGGTCTTGTCGATACCTGGCTCCAAGGTGAAGGCCTTCATCTTTTCGACTATGCAGGTCTCAGTATCACTGTTTTTGTTTTCTGAAGTAACTTACCATCTCCGGAAAGAACCTGGTCGACGTATCGGTTCGCAAATGATGAGGTAGACATGTCCCAGTAAAAGTCGGCGAGACCACGGAATCTATGAGTGTGATGGACAATGCCCACGGCATCTACTTTGTAGTGGCCGACATTGTCTTGGAGTTTGCGCCTGAGAATCTTGGGCTCGTCTTGGCGAGCGATTGAGCAAACCGAGCTCGACTTTGCCTCATCGACATCGCAAATTTCTCTATCCCCCTCCCAAGGGCCTGATGAGCCACGCTTCCTCTTCCTCCCGGTCCGTTTTGGGACGGTGATTTTCAGGACAATGTTGTGCGACGCTGCATTATGCGACATGATTGGGTTGCAGAAGGGACTCTCCGGGTTTAGGTAGAGTGGAAGCGAGTTGCGTCGAGGGTCCATGACCTATGTATAAGACTGCCATTAGCAGACGCAAGCAAACTATGGGCAGACATCGTCATACATGGTCAAAACTAGATACACGTCCAAACGCACTGATGGCGCGGTCAATGTTTTGCACAACTGCAGGAATCTCTACGGCAGCAATCTCTGTATTGGGTATGGTATAGGTTGGTGCTCTCGAGGCTGGGGCGTTGCGAGTCGAGCTGGGCCCTGGAGCTGGCGATGATGGCGTCGAGTCATTTGATGGAGAGGCCATGGCGTCAGGTTCAGAATGAGAGGCCATCATGGCGGCGTCAAGCCAATAGGACGTGTAGCCAAGCCACTGGTAGGCAGCTGATAACTGCTTATACCACGATGTCGGTTTGGTGAGGTTCGCGCTGTTCTCGACAGCACGCACGACTACCGGGGGAGAAAAAAAAAGGGCTTTTATGGAGTGGCAATTCCCATTGAAGCGGATGTGCATGAAATCGATGGGTGCACTAGCCAGAGACTATCACAATGACGATGATGACCTCTATTCGAGCCGTCGTGGTGAGTGCAGAGCTTGATCCGGGGCATGTGTGAAGACCGTGCGGATACTGTATGGAGACTGTAGAAGTCGACCGGCTACTGATTAATCCGCAGGTACCTTTAGTTAGTTAGTTAGCGGCTGCGGCGCGAAACAACAAGCCATCACGAGACGAGCTCCAGGCAGGCTTGCAGTGGAGGCTAGGTGGTCCTTGATTGATTGTCAGGCGGGATTGGTCCGTGCCCAACATGTGCGCCTACTATATGCACTGAGAGATGGGTAATGAGAAAACAGCTGATATTTTATGACGGCTTTAGCATCAGGCTGTGCACCATGGGTAGCTTGTTAGTTGTGTCTTTTCTTGTAGCTTCGGCGGAGTGGCTCCTCCGTGTCTTCATAGTTTGGAGCGATGTGGTGGCACTGGTGGGTGGGAAGCTCCTGCTAGCCTTATCTAGGTAGTGCCCTAGGTACCTATCTACGTACCTACCTAGGTAGCCAGCATTGCTCACCTGTTGTTGGTGTTATTTGTTGATACCGGCAGCCTACTTGCAAGGAACGTAGGGTAATGCATTCATTTGTTTATGAATATTCTGAATATCAACTGTTTGTCACTCGTCTGTGTGCTGGATATTCAAACCCTCCTCAACAGCCCGGCCCAGGACAGCTTTGGGTGCTTACCTCCCAGGTACGTAGGTACCTAGGGAGGCTCGCAAATAGTTCATTCAGAACCTCTGCCTTGAATACCCAGCACTCATCATATCACACGGTAACCCGTAGACCACACTCACCTGTTCAGATGTACAAGGGCGTATTCTCTGACCTGGGTACTAAGTATGTACTGATTCGAGTTGGTATCATCTTAACTTACTGATAGTAGGTTCTTGGATACCTTAGTAGGTACCGACGACCCCCTGTCCCTTGCTCCAGTGGGCCTCATGTAACTCTGAGCAAATCACCCTCTGAAATCCCTTTAGGCACTGGCACCGTACCAACAGTTAGGTACCTCTTAGGCAGGTCGCCTCTTCTTAGCGCATTTCCCCGCCTCCAGTGCCTCCAGGACCCGGATCAAGTAGCTCTGTTAGCATACTCGCCTAGTCCCGTCGCCTGCCCTATCAACCGCTACCACAGCCAAGGCACACACCCACCACACCGACGACGGTAGCAACCGCAGCACTCTACCTCGACTCCGCGCTGCATCAACACCACTTGGTTCTCAGTCCTCTCCTCTTCACGGCCGGCGCGCCCTTCATCTCCAGTCTCCCTCTCTCCATCTCTAACTCGTCGTCCAGACTGCAATTCCTCACGCATGAGACTGCTCTCTGGTCCCGCCCTTCCTCGTCTACGTACTAGCCGTCCCTCATCCTGGCCGCCTTCTCCGCGCGTTCGAGCCCCCCCCTGACTACCGCCATCGCGTCGAGCCCCCATCGAGCTCATCTCTGCCGGCGCCGCCGCTAGTCCATACTGCAAACCGCATACTGCAAGCGATAGTCTTCACCTTTGTCGGCGCACTCGTCCCCCCGCGCCCCTGACGCGCTCTCTCCCGGTTGGCACCGCTGTCCTCGCAGCACCGCCGCGTTGTTGCCCTACCCCGCCAGAGCCACGACCGTGCCACCCGAATAGTACATGGGCGAACAACTCCAAGACAGGATGAAGCGCTTTAGCCAGAAAGTCGTACGTTCAAAATCATCCGCCAACATGTTCCGTTGAGAATCAAGCTCCTAACTTGCCCAGCTCTCCCGAGGCAAAGACTCGACAAAGTCTTCCAAGAAGAACAAAGACACCAAAGATGGCACCGCGTCGCCTTCGTCGCGGGATACTTCTACTCAGTCACCTACCCTGACCCCCACGTCCTCGACCACAGCCGTCAATGACATTCGCAATAAGCCGTTGCCGCCAAATTCTACAGACGGTCTCAGCCAGGGCGCTGGCGGCGACAGGTTTGGTGCCATGGGCGCCAATTCGAGCCCCAACGGCAACTCCAGGATGCCTCCTACAGTCGTCATCAGCCCAACACCAGGCGTAAGTCGTGGCTGACCAGCACTCAACTGCCCATTCGCACAAGCTAACGCGTCTCAAACAGCACGTTCCACCTCCAGGTGCCGCCGAGACGATGCCGCACGACCTCGCCCCTCCCAAGCCCGGCCAAAAGTCGCTCATGATTCACCGCGGAATAGACAATCGCGATGCCATTCCCGAGGGACTTAGAACTCCCAAACGACAGCACTCGTCACGCTTCGATATTTCTACCAACCGAGATCTCGAAAAGCTGCCCGGATTCCACGAGGTCCCCCCAAACAGACGCCAGGAGCTCTTCATGCAGAAGATTGAGCAATGCAACGTCATCTTTGATTTCAACGATGCCAGTGGCGACATGAAGGCAAAGGAAATTAAGCGACTGGCTTTGCACGAGCTGCTTGACTACGTCGCTAACAACCGACAAGTCATCACCGAGCCCATGTACCCCAAGGTGGTGGACATGTTTAGCAAGAACCTCTTCCGACCCATTCCGCCCCCGATGAATCCTCAGGGCGAACCATTCGATCCGGAAGAGGACGAGCCCGTGCTCGAGGTTGCCTGGCCTCATATTCAAGTTGTTTACGAGTTCTTCCTGCGCTTCATTGAGAGTCAAGACTTTAACACAAACATTGCCAAAGCCTACATCGACCATAGCTTTGTCCTCCAGTTGCTTGATCTCTTTGATTCGGAAGATCCTCGCGAACGCGATTTTCTCAAGACTACTCTCCATCGGATCTACGGCAAGTTTTTGAACCTGCGTTCATTCATACGCCGATCCATCAACAATGTCTTTTTTCAATTCACCTATGAAACGGAAAGGTTCAACGGCATCGCGGAGCTCTTGGAAATTCTTGGCTCCATCATAAATGGCTTCGCGCTCCCTCTCAAGGAAGAACACAAGATCTTCTTGACTCGCGTTCTTCTCCCCCTGCACAAGCCGAGGAGCCTGAGCATGTACCATCCTCAGCTCGCATACTGCATTGTGCAGTTTCTAGAGAAGGATGCGTCTCTGACGGAAGATGTATGTACCCCAAGACATGTCAACTACTCACGTGCTAATTGTGTAGGTCGTCCTTGGACTTCTCCGCTACTGGCCGAAAGTAAACAGCACAAAGGAGGTCATGTTCCTCAACGAAGTCGAAGACATTTTCGAGGTCATGGACCCTGCCGAATTTGCCAAGGTGCAAGAACCGCTCTTCCACCAGCTGGCCAAGTCTGTCGCCAGTCCACACTTCCAGGTTGCCGAGCGCGCCCTCTACTTTTGGAACAACGAATACTTTTGCAACCTGGTCAGCGACAATGTCGAAATCATTCTGCCAATCATGTTTGCGCCCCTCTATGAGAATTCCAAGGGCCACTGGAACAGGTTAGTAGGCTGACATGCCTCGCATGCTACCCCCGCTAACGTGTGTAGAACCATTCACGGCATGGTGTACAACGCCATGAAGCTCTTTATGGAAATTAACCCGCAACTGTTTGACGACTGTTCACACGAGTACACTGAGCACCAGAACAGCGCTGCCGAGCGCGAGGCACTGCGCGAGCGCAAATGGGCTGCTCTAGGCGAGCAAGCCGAATCCCGTCGCAACTCCATGTCGACAGATATGGCCGAACCGCCACAAAGAACACAAGTTACCGCCATGCCTCGCCTCGACGAGACGGACCAGGGGGCGGACGACAGCCAAAAGCGACTGGACTCGCTACGACTACAGGATCAGTCCGGCCGCCGGCCCAGTGTTCACGAACGTCAAGGTTCGACCGGCTCAACACGCAGCCGATGAGATTTGAGCGACGGTGGGCTACGCATAGTGCTGTAGCTCTATAAATATACAATCGACAAAATATGTTGACCAGTTTTTTGAGACTCTGCATCGTTGGGGTCCCACCCCTTGTAGCCAGGCCTTGGCGCAAAGCGCCTCGTTTTTGCCTTTCAGGACGAGTCTCTTTACATCTGTTTTCTTGAGTACTTGCATATTGGAGGACCTGGTCTTTATGCGACCAACTTTCTGGCGAGGGAGAGGGAGAGGGAGAGGTCCCGAGAGGTCTTGTTCCATTTCCAAGAAGTTGACAACAAAAAAAAGGGAGAGAGTGTCTCTACGCAGTCTGACTTTTCTTTTCTTTTTTTTCTTTCATGTTCCGAGGGAAAGGCGGAGGAATTTGCAACTGGCGCACTTAGGGATACAAAATTTTCACTTCAACGACATATGCTCAAAGGTCAGAGGAGAGAAAAGATATGAAGACGCAACGCAGGTTGACGGTGAGAGGAAAAGGGGTCACTGGGATGGGCCGTGCTGAAAAGGGATACATGACTTTTGCTGCCTTTTTTTCATCCGTGCATTTTACACGATGCACGGCGAGGGTGGAAAAAACAAATTTCGGGAAAGGAACTGGGTTTGCTTCACACTCTCTCGATCTCCCTCTTTTCTCAATCTCGTCATGGCCACGGCTTTTTTTTCTGCAAGTTTGCCGTTTTGACCTTGTTTTCCCCCCACGCGCCTGTTTCCCTTTTGTCAAGCCTCCGCCCCCCCGGGAAACAGAAGAGAGGAAAGACGGAATAACATGAACAAAGAAAGAAGACGAGAAAAAGAAAAGAGAGACACGAAGATGAGAGAAGAGAGACACGAAAATGAGAGAAGAGAAGCAAACTTTTTCCCTGATCTTGGCTGGTTTTTCTTCTTGTGTTCTTTTTTTTTTTCTTTTTGCGTAATGTAGACAGATGATGACGAAAGCACGTTGGCAGAAAAACATTTTTACTTTTTTATTACTTTTTTTTCTCAATTTCTCTGTTGGCCAAAAGAAATAGAATATTGTTTTTCCTCCTCTCTTATGATTAGTCGTATCTCGTTGAATGAATGAGCTGATTTCCCACGAAATCAACATTTTATAACCCGCCTTCTTTTTTAGGTGTTTGCTATATGTAGTAATCACCCCCCTCGACCACCACCACCACCACCACCACGGTCATGATATCCTCTCCCTCTGCCACGGTAACTGTTATTATACACACCACCTCCCCTCCTGCTATACGTGTTCTACTGATATCCGTTGTTGTACCCGCCGCCGTGCGGATATGCTTGCTGCGGTGGCGCAGTGGGAAGTGATGGCGGCGGCGGCGGCGGCGGAGGGGGAGGAAGTCCTTGGCTGGCGGACCATGCAGCCATCATCTGGTTCATGATGGCTGGGTCGGGGGTCCAACCGGGCATTATGCCTCCTGGTGGTAGCGGCAGCGGTGGCGGCGGTGGCGGCCACTGCCCTGTGAAGCCAGACGGCGGCGGCGGAGGCGGCGGCGGCGGCGGCAGCCCCCCCATGTTTGCAGGCAGAGGCGCATCGCCGCGCGGACGTGGAGGGGACCGCCTGTAGCGCCTTTCGGCGCTGCTGCTGCGACTGCGGCTGCGACTGCGGCTGCGGCTCCGGCTGCGACGTGCGGCGTGCGGCGACGGCGTTCGACTGCGGGAGTCGGACAAGTAGCGACGGGGACGCTTGCGCGATGGAGACGGGGAGCCAGACGACAGGGACGACCTTGAAGGGGAGTAAGAGCGGCCGCGGGGGGAGTAGTCGCTGCGGGGGGCGGCTTGCGTTCGACGACGGGCCCTCATCTTTTCGCAAAACGGCCGCGACCAGCCGTAGTAGGTGTCGGCGCGAAGCACGTCGCCGGTAGTCTGGTCCGCGACGAAGCGCTCTCCGAGCTCGTTGATGTCCTCGTAGGTGCCCTCGACGATTGCATCATCGGTCCTTTCCTTGTCGTCGTTGCTACTGCAGGTGTATATGCGATCGGCGCGGCGTAGGAGAGTCTTGACGGCGTCAATGAGGGGCTCGTCGGCGAGGCCGCCGGATAGCTGAATCGGAAGGATGCGCTCCGGCACCATGGGCCGCGCCGAGTTGGGCGTCAGGTGCGGGAGCCAGGTGCCGACGGGGAGATCGTACCACGGCGTGGATGTGTCGCCGTGTGAGGAGGGCAGCGTGTACGGGGCGTCCTTGGCAATCTTGAGGGAGGATGTCGTGGACAATTCGGCGGCGTCAGCGTGTGCTTTGGAGGCGGCGCCGGCAATATTGCCATTCTTGGACACGGCGTCGCGAAGTTGCGACAGCGTGTCGGCGGCAAAGTATTGCTTCTCGGACCACAGCGAGACGAGGGTCTCGAGCTTGGCCTTGTGCTTCGGGCACCTGTCAAACGAGGCGGCTGCGGCCGTGAGGGTCACCAGGGGCGCGGCCCAGGCGTCGGCACAAACGCGGCTGCTGGTCCGGCTGGCGTGGTGCAGCGCGTCGCTGAGAAGGTAGAGGATGTGTAGGCGCCTGCGCTTGAGGCTCGGGCGCGAGCCGGCGGCGGTGCCGGCGGTGGCGGCTGTCGCGTCGGTCGGGAAGCTCTTGGAGAGCGCGACGAGGTACTTGGCGAAATTGGCGCACCGCGCGGGCGAGGACGCGACGTGGGACATGATCCAGTTCTTGCAGCTCTGCGGGTGGTGTGGCAAAATAAAAAATGATGTTTAGCGACCATGGAAAATAAACCCAAATGGGGGAGGGGGTTTGGCAATTGCTGAGAGGGGGGATTTAGAGACAAAAAGACAAAAAAAAGCAATAGCAGCAAATGCGTTGGCCCGTCCTCCCCCGGTGAAGCTTCAAACCTGAACATTGTGTCGCGAGCACTGGGCGATCGTGGCGTCGAGCAGAGGGAAGAGGGTGTCAACGTCGGGACGAGAGAGCGAGACCGGGTCGGCCTTGAAGAGGGAGGCGGAGAGCGCAGCCTTGGCAATGGCTAGCTCTGGCGATGCCATGGCGGGGGGAAGCGCGGTCGGCGCGCGCGCGTGGGTGTTGGCGGCTTTGGAGATGAAGATGGGATGAGACGGATGTGTTTGTTGGTTGAGGTTGGTTTATAGTGGAGGCCTGGTGGTAGTGATGGTGGTGGTGGTGGTCGCGGTAAAGCCTCGGCGTGGTGGGGCAGGAGATCTAATAATGGCCTGATGTTGTGAAAAGTTGAAGAAAAGGGAGTGAGTAGTAGACATGTGCAGCTTAGGTGCATAGGGCGTAGATAGGGGAAATAAATCATGCATTTCATTAATGGATTGGTTTAGTTGTACATGTTTTAAACAGTGCGGCGCATGGCCATTTTCAAAGGAGGTCATGTAGAGTGGACGCGAGCGCCGTCTAGTAGTGACATCTTGGTGGCTGCATCGCCGAATACGCTCATGAGAAACGTTCGCCCTTGCGGCTGCGATAGCCGACCTTGCTTTCGTATGGACTGATGTCTTCCTTTTCTCGCTTCGGAGCCGATTCGACGCCGAGATCCTGCCCAGCAGGAGAGGGATCGTTGCCGGACTCGGCGCTGGGCGAACCAGCATAGTCGGGCCTGCCGGCGGCGTTGCTGCTGCTGGGGTTCATGGGCTGGGAGGCGCCGTACTCCATGGAGCGGATGTCTTGACGTTTCTGGCGGTGAGCTTCGAGCTTTGCCTTTCGGTCGGCGTTGATCTCGCGCTTGGCAAAGTAGTAGGCGCCAGCGCCGGCTTCCTGGATGTCAGCACGATGCTATTTGACGAGGTGGACATCTGTAGAGATAAGGAGAGGTTCGTACCGACACAGAGAGAGCCCCAGCCGAGCCTAGTTAGTTTAGTGTCAGTGTATGAAAGGAGAAGGGCTATCGAAGCGCGAGGTTTAAAGTCGGGATGCGAACCAGAATGATTTCACCTAGGCAAGTTGGCAGTATTCGTTAGCAGGATCCGCAGACGGAGCAGAAAATGTAGGCATACCGTGTTCATATTGGGTAGTAAATAGTGTGAGTAGCGAGAATAGCGGGAATAGCGAGGATCACGAGATAATATGACGATTACTCTTGGGGCGACGGTGTGAGAGATTGAGCGGTTGAGTGGCAATGGCAGCGCTAGCAATGGTGCCGAGTGGTTGTAGGTGGGTGATGAAGATGGTGATGCAAGGCATGTAAGGCGAGGGAAAGTAGCTACCTGAGCTACAGTGGGTATCGGATGGTTGGCTAAGCCCAACTTGCCACCAAGAAACACACCGTTGAAAGTTTGGTTTTATTTCATCTACTTTGGGCTTTTTTTGTTCTTTCAATATACACTAGATATAACAAACTCTTCAAAGATGTATACTGCACTTTGTATCCGTATTCCATAATAATTTTCTATGACTGTGCTTGTGGTAATGATCAACTTGTATGGCAAACAGGGGTGTTTTCAACTTGACTTGACGATACCCACTGAAGTGTATAGGTAGCTGGGTACTAGTTCGGTACTCGGGTTGTGGCATAACTGAACGCTTGTTTGACAATGTATGTAGTTGGGTGGGGAAAAAAAAAATCAAGTGTCCATTTAGTGGTATGAGGGCAGAAAAGAGAAGAAGAAGAGAAGAGAGAACAAAGAAAAAGAAGTCTTCTGCTATGAGAGCTGCTGTATACAATACGAGTAGCGCTGTGATGATCGGCAAGGGTGCTACCTGAAAGACCGTTGCAACTAATAATTGGTAAGTACCTAAGTAAGTACAGACTACTCCGTACTACTTACTACTTAGGTCAGTACTCAAGTACCTCGCCTGGTACCATTTCAGAAGTCGGTAAGTAAGTACCTGGCAGCGCGGATACTTCGTATCTACGAGTAGTGTAAGAACTTGCTTACGTACCTGTGATAACTTGCCCAAGATAATTCAAAGTCGACGTATCCTACCTCCAAGTAGCCTGGATGCCTGTATACCCTGCCTCAACAATCGCTAAAAATACCATGAATTGGGGGCTCCGTATCGGCTGTCTCCCTAGTAGTGGAGGCCAGGCACTGTATGCAGGAACAACAAAATGCACTGTACATGTTGCCGCTACGTTGCTGCGGCTAGACAGTGCTAGTCGCTGAGACAAGCCTCGTATTAACTTGGAGCTGTCATCCACTGCAGAACCCGCCGCCAGCCCGCTATTCCACGCCCCGCCTGCAGCGCTAGGCTGCCTGAGTTTATGAGCAGGCCTACTTAGTACTTAGGTAGGTAGGCACCTACAGGCACCAGTAACAACAAACACCTTGCATATGAGATTCACTTCATTTATTACTTAAACCTCCAAGAAACAAAAAACTTTGCTCATGATAGAAATGACAAATAGAAGTGATAGTACACCGTGAGATAACGATACACACTTCCCCAAAAAAAGGCGAATTCTGTTTGATCATCCCTTTTCCCTGACCTGCTATGACCGCCACCCAAGTACTCGTAGTACCTGCGGGTACTTTGCCTGCTGGCCTAGCCGCAGCCTCCCTCCGTGGGGCTTCACTTTTCTGTGGCAACCGCCCATGACTTCTCTGTCTCAAAGACACGCAATCACCTCGACACGCCTCTGTTGTGCCACATTAAAATTGCCATGAACCCTGACTCTATCCCACGCCTTTGACGTTCCTGCCAAACACGCCAATCTGCGCTTCTACTCAGTACAAATCATTCTTCTCCCTCGCCTCCCCCTTCTGACGCAGAGCGCACTTGGACGTTTCCACCTCGCTCCCTCCCACCTCGTCTTCTCGATCTGTCTCTTTCGTATTCGACCACCACCACATTTTCTCCCTCGCCCACCGACCCCATCCGCCTCTCGCCTGGCGTGACCGCATCACGACTTGTCGGAATCTTGCTCAAATCTCTTGATGCTCTCGCAACGCCCCGGACGTGCCTTTTCTGCTGGGGGACGCTGAGCTTCTACCCCACAGCCGCGGCCCGTCTCAATCGCTCACAATGGAACCGCTCCCCGACAAGACAGATGGCTCTTCCATCGTGGGTACTTTGGTCTTGTCAGACACTCTGCAGATGGCTAACATGTTGCCAGAAACCGGTCTCGTCCCTGCTCGCGCGTTTTGAGAGCATGAATCACGCTCCTACTCAGTCCAACTCGACCGTTCCACGATCGCCTGCCCCCAAGCCTGAGCGCCTCCGAAGTTTCAAGACGACAGCCGAAGCAGCAGTTCCACCAGTCACCCCGACGAAAAAGCCGACGCCCAAAGAAAAGCCTCCTGTCAAACCGAAGCCCTTGAGCAACACCAGTCTGCCCCCCCAGCATGTGCGCCCAGCTCTGGACGAGTCCGTCGTCATCCCTCCACCCGTCACCGTGCAACCACCTCAGTCGCCGCCCCAGGAAACCCGACATCAACCTCTACGCGGTGACCAATCGCCTTTTGTAGACCCCTCAACCGCCGTTTCGCATCCTCTCGCCCCCTCAAGACCCTCCAGCGCTGCATCCAGTCGACCACTTACACCCATACACGGCCTTCCCCCTCCACGGTCGCCTCGCCTGGCCGGTTCCAAACCACCCTCGCCTCCTCCACCTAGACGATCCGCAGACCCTCGCCGCGAGAAGGAAGCCCGTACTTTGACACCCGCGACTACTGGTCGCTCGGAAAAGCGATCGAGCGCAGTCTTCTCTCAAGCGGCGGCATTTCCAGAGCGGCAAGAGTCTCTCCCGAAAAGCACATCAACAACTGGCCCTTCACCCTTTACCAGCCCCCCTTCCTCGAGCTCCGAGTCGGAAGATGAGTCTCCTCCGATGCTACCCTCGCGGCCCCGCCCAGCCGCCAACAATGCGGCACCCAGGCAGCATCACAACGCCCTCGGGCTTCAACCTCCGCCTGTACACCACAGCGTGGCTGACAAGAGACGAGAATTTAGCAATGGGGTAGGAAATTTTCTGAGAGAAGTGCAAGGTCCCCCAGATGAGGATGAAGCCCCACCGCCGTTACCAGTACGCCGCTCTACCCAAGAAGCTTCCACCAAGACGGTCGTCGCCACTCGCGACATGGCACCGCCCCCTCGTCCGGCACGAGTACCGGCGCAGCAGTCGCCGCCTAAACGAGACCCTCTGCCTGCTTCCCAATCCCATTCCTTGTCGACGCAGCAGTTTCTTCCCCCTCCAACTCGAAATAGGTCCAAGACTATGGAGGGCAAGAGCTCGGACAGGGCCGACTATCCCGCATCAACCTCACCCGAGCCCAAAGGGTCTGCCGAGGAGTCCAGCTTACCAAACATTGCATGCGTCAATCGCAGACCACCATATGTGAAGAAGGGCTGCTGTGAAATTCAGACGCGGTATGAGCCAAGGCGATTCGACGTGTGTGGTGACGTTGTGTGCAGCAGCGGCAGCTTTACACGTGGCTGGAACACGTTGGACGGCGAGCAGTTGATGAGCCTCGCGCACACCGAAGGCGTCAAAGCTACTGCTGTTATATTCAAACCTGGCGCGGATCCCGACACCGAGGGTACTCGAATCTGGATAGGCATGAATTCTGGCGACATGATGGAAGTTGATGTCGCCACCAGTCGCATCGTCTGTAATAAGCCAGGTGCTCATGGACGATACGAAATCATTACGGCATACCGATATCTGAATGAGATTTGGACGTTGGATGAGTCTGGCGGCCTACACATTTGGGGTCCGGACGACGATGGTATTCCCAATCTAAACAAGAACCCGACCCAAAGCTATAAAATACCCAAGGGTCATACCTTTTCCCTAGTCGCAGATAGCCAATTGTGGTATGCCACAGGCAAAGTCATTCGGGTCTTTGAGCCGTCGCTGGACGGGTCCACCACATTTCAAGTTTTAACCAAACCTCTCGTCACAGAGGGCACAGCTGACATTACCTCTGGGACAACCATGGAGGCTCATCCTGGAAAGGTTTTCTTTGGTCACGTTGACGGAAAAGTAAGCATTTACTCAACAAGTGACTACTCATGCCAAAAGGTTCTTCATGTTAGTGGCTGGAAGATCAACACAATGGCGGCGGTAGGCGATGACTTGTGGGTTGGCTACTCAACGGGCAAAGTCAGCATATACGATACAAGGAAGCAACCTTGGCTGGCCAAGAAGGAATGGCAAGCACACGATTCCGGCATCCATCAGCTCAAAACGGACATTACTGCGCCATATCGCATAGAGCGGTCACAAGTGGTATCTATCGGCAATGACGGCATGGTTAAGTTTTGGGACGGCCTGCTACAGGAAGATCAGCTAGAAGCAACGCTCAAGTCCAAGGAGACGCAGTACTGCCGGTTCGATGAGTTGTCGCTGATGGTCATGACATGGAACGCCGGAGCTTCGACACCCCACAGCTTACGATACTCGGACGGAGACTCGGGCTTCTTCCAGGAGTTTGTGCAGACAAGCGGCTCTCCAGATATTCTGGTATTTGGCTTCCAGGAGCTGGTGGATCTGGAAGACAAGACGGCCACGGCCAAACGCTTCCTGAAGTCGAAAAAGAAGGACAGCTCGGACAATGAAAATATGAGCCACCGGTACCGTGATTGGCGAGACTTTTTGCTCAAAACGTTGGATGATTATGCGCCGCAAGGCCACCTATACCAGCTTCTGTTCAATGCTCCTCTGGTCGGTCTCTTTACGTGCATTTTTGTCAAGTCTTCGCTGCAGGGGCGTATTCGCAACTTGCAAAGCGCCGAGGTCAAACGCGGCATGGGGGGTCTGCATGGGAACAAGGGTGCCATCGCTGTCCGATTCCAGGTGGACGACAGCTCTCTGTGCTTCGTCAACTGTCATTTGGCTGCTGGTCAGACACAAACCAGCTCGCGTCACAATGACATTGCTGCCATCCTAGAGGCCAATCTGTTTTCCACGGAACGTGACACGGCCGCTCGCCAAGACTACTACCGCGGTGGGGGCGACGGTGCCCTTATCGTGGACCACGAGATTTGCGTCATCAACGGCGACTTGAACTACAGAATCGACACCATGTCGCGCGACACAGTCGTCAAGGCTGTACAGCAGGGTAAGCTGTCCAAGCTGCGCGAGCGCGACCAGCTGCTCGTCTCGCGGCGAAAGAACCCCGCCTTTCGACTTCGCGCGTTTGAGGAAATGCCGCTCAACTTTGCGCCTACATACAAGTACGACGTCGGAACGGACCGGTACGATACCAGTGAGAAGCGGCGCAGTCCAGCGTGGTGCGATCGGCTGCTGTACAGGGCCAACGGCAAGATTGAGCAGCTAGATTACGGGCGACACGAGATCAAAGTCAGCGACCACCGGCCGGTGAGCGGGCGTTTCAGGCTGCATGTGAAGAATGTCGATGAACGCAAGCGGGCGCAGGTCAATATGGAGGCGTACGACGCATTTGAAGACGTGCGCCAGAAACATCTCGACCAAGTCAAGTAAGTAGCGGGTCTCTTGATGGCAACAGGAATGGCGCTAACACTCTGCCCAGGCTCCATTACTTGGTAGTTACCTGCGGGTTTGATGAGCCTACGAGTATGCTGTTTATTCAAAATAGAGCCGCTAGAAGCAGAAGATAGACCAGAAACCCCACAGAAGGATTTGAATACTCAGTACGGAGGCAATGTGCGGCAACATTTGGACAGAGGAAACAATTTTTTTTACGGCAGCATATATCGATAGACATTTTACAGCGATTCAGACTTGGGGGTATAGAATACAAATAGCGCATTGCACTAGACTTTGCACATTGATCTTTGCCGACGTCTGACGCAACGCGGGGGAGGGAAGCTGGCAAGTTCCTCACAGTTCGGGCATAGTCGGACTTGTGCAAGGCTGTGTCAGCCCAAGAATACCCCAACTGGTTTTAAAATATCACAATGCATGATGCGGAAGTGAGATGGTTTGTGTCTAACTGGCTGGGGACGAAACCCCAGCCACACAGCAGCCCGGAAGTCGCCCAGGTGCTGTGAAATGGCGGCGCGAGGTTACATCACCGAGGTGGGCGGTGCAAAGCAGGAGAGGGGAGCAGGACAGTAATATTCTGACCCACGCCTCCTCACCGTCTGCGTTAGCGCTGCTATTAATACATAGACTTTGTTTTTAGATTTGAGGGGGGGGGGCGGCGACGAGCTACTACGAGGGCAAGGAATGAAGAATTGAATGTGTGAGGGTTTCGTCTTGTCGGTTCTTAACGGTTACTGGCAAAAAGGTTGGCCGTTGATGAACGGGGGGCGACGGATACGCGCGGGCGGGCGCGGGGATCGGATGAAGAGAATGGGGGGGACGTTTCAAGATTATGTTGCCGACATTTCTTGTTTCCAAAGGCTTCTCGGGGGGCAAAGACTTGACTGATTGATTACTGAGTAGCAGGACCGTGCCGTCGCAGAGCGTACCGAGTACAACGCAAGAATACCGCCCCCCTACCCTGCCCTGGTGCCTCCTCCCGAATGGGCATGTATCAACACTGGATGTGGTGATGGCTGTGGGGGGGGGGGGGGCAAAAGGATTACCATGCTCTTGGCCCCCTTGCTATCTGCGGTCCGTATGGTTCCTTTTGTTAGCTTATTGGCATATCATTTACCTTTGTGGGCGGCGTCCATTTCTAGGTTCCTTGGGGCCAGCCAGCCAGACTCTGTATCGCCAGCGAGAGCCGCCAAGATGCGATCATCAGCACTAATGAGTAGAGAAAAGCCAGGGTTGATGACCGGGCACCTTGCTTGGCTCCGGGGGCCCTTGGTTTTACCTTTTGTGTGGCCGGGGGACGTTGTCACGGTTGTGGATGTTCATGTCTAATAAAACCCCTAGAGGCCCTCACCAACTCTGTAATCTCGTTCCTCTTGCTGAAGAGGGCCCTGATTGTTGTTTTACTCTTTTTTTTTTGCTAATTCTTGCTCTATCCCCGGATCTTGCGTTGTCAAGACTCACCCGTTCGTCCACACTACTTTTACTCCTCTAGTTCGCGCCACCACACAGATTTGGGGCCCCCAAATTTACGGGGACCTCTCGACGCAAGCTGCACATGAAGTACACCACACTCGCCGCGGCGACGGCTGGCCTGGCCACGACCGCCGCCGCCGCCGCCGCCGCCGCCAGCGCGTACGGAGACGAAATGGCCTGGACACCGACGGCCGCCGCCGTTGCCGTTGCCGCCGCTACTCAGACGTTGCCGCCGCCGTCCGTCGTGGCGGGCTTCACCCTCCGACCGACGCCCGCGCTGCGTGTGCCGCGCGCTGGCCTCTTTCCCCGTGACGACGACGACGATGACGACGACGACGACGATGAACGGTCGGGCAGAATCACGCGTGGCTCGGCCACCACGGCGACGGGCACGGCAGGTTCGGGTTCGGGTTCGGGTCCCAGACCCTCCAACACCTGCGGCTGGGACAAGTCTGGAGGTGAGTATCCTATAGTTTTTTTTTTCTGTGTCACAGAACTTCCTGTTATGGGAAAGTAGTAGTCTGGAAGAAAGTCTTCAAAGAAAGCTG
Source organism: Cordyceps javanica (assembly GCF_051103115.1). Lineage (NCBI taxonomy): Eukaryota > Fungi > Ascomycota > Sordariomycetes > Hypocreales > Cordycipitaceae > Cordyceps > Cordyceps javanica. Next base: position 3,795,735 of record NC_139299.1, read on the forward strand.
ACTCGCGAGAATTTTCCTCTTCTTCCTTAAGGCGGCTTTTATGCATGCGCCGACTCGAGGGCCTCGTGCCAGTACAGCAACGGCGTGGCGGGTTGCTGCTCGGGGGACAGGTGCAAGAAGATTCCGAAAGCGTGCGTCGCGCGGCCAAACAAGTGCGACTCGGATGATAATGGTGGGACGCTGTGCTGGTGAGTTTTCATTCCAAAAGTGGCATATATATATATGTACATATATGTGTGCTGGGACATACATTCCGGCGTGTTTATTTGGGCGAGCTGACGAGGTTTAAACACCAAAAAAAAAAAACAGCCGCCACACATCGGCCCCGGCATGCTACACGTGGCTCATCTCAACCTCGACCGCCGGCAAGCAGGAGACGTACTCCATGTTTGCCTGCACCGACAAGGCCGGCACCGGTACGCTCCTCCCCACGGACCCGGCCAGTGCCGCCACCAGCACCTCCAGCAGCGGCGGCGGCGGGAGCAGCAAGAACAATACTGGTGCCATTGTCGGCGGCGTCATCGGAGGGCTTGTCGCGCTGCTTGTCATTGCTCTGTTTGCCTGGTACGTCATGCGGCAGCGACGGCGGGGACGGGAGGAGCGGACGGCCGCGGCTGCGGCTGCGGCTGCAGCGGCCCGCCGGCAGGGCGACGACTCGTGGGTCGAGCCCGGGGGGGACCAGCACCACGACGGCGAGAAGAAGGCGCCGGTAGCCACCACGTACGGCGGCGGCGGAGGAGGCGGTGCTGAGCATGTTGCCGCGTACGAGGCGGTGCCGCGACGCAAGGCCGTTGCTGGCTCGGTGGGCGCGGACTCGACAACGACGACGACGACGACGACGCAGGACCGGAACATGATGATGGCCGGTGGAGGCGGCGGCTACGCGCCGACGGTGACGTCGGACCGCGAGGGCACGGGCTCGCCCAACGAGCACCTCGCCTACTCGGTGTCGAGCGCGAGCATGACGGGCAGCCACGCCGGCACCGGCGCCGTGTCCAGCCTGTCGCCCGTGCCGCCGCCGCTAGAGGGCGTCGTCGAGGTACCGGACACGGGTCTGCCGCCTGGGGCGCTGGGCAGCAGTGCTGTAGGGGGAGGGGTTGGTGTCGGCGGCGGCGGCGGCGGCGGTGCGCCGGTCGAGGTGCCGGGGACGGCGGTGACGAGGGAGTCGATGCACATCCGGGCTGAGCTTCCGTAAGAAGAGAAAGAGAAAGAGAGAGAGAGTATTACGCTGCCCCGTCGTGTGACAAAGTCTTGTGAGATTTGTTGCGTGTCATATACTGGGCCTTTTTTTGTCGCTTATAGACTGTGCCAAACATGGCCATGCAAGCAAGCAATGAATGATACCAAGAAAGGTGGTAGCCCGAGCCACCACCTTTCTCTTTAGATTTTTTTGATTCTCTTTACGAAATTAAGAAATAATGCTTCATATATACGGTCTTTGATTTGATGTGTTGATTATGTTCTTGTAGATGTCGACTAAATTGTATAGCCTCCTTTCTCTTCCTTTCTTCCTCCTTCTTCTTTCTTCTTTCTTTTTTTCAAATTCCGTCTCGGGAGGGCCATCATGTCGTTATATACAGCCTTTGGGGGTTTTTCAATCTCACGCAGGTGGATGGATAGGTTCGCTCTTCACCAGGGTTGGATGCCGTCGCGGGTGATGACTTTGCCGGCGTCGGCATCCCTCGTCCCCTCGACGACGTCCTTGATGAAGCGTCCGCCGAGGGCGGGGTCGCCGGCGCCCATCTTCTTGTTGGCGTCCTGGTCGCCGCCGAGGCGCGTGGCCAGGAAGCCGGGCGAGACGGCCCAGGTCTTGACGCCGTCGTCTTTGAGCATGCGGTGCCATTCTCTGGGGGAGAGAAAGAGACGTTGTTAGCGAGCCGACACTTGATCTTTTGGAACAGGCGGAAAACCCCCCCCAAAAAAAAGCAATAAGGGAAAATAAAAGGGAAAGAGCGGAAAGGCATAGTTACCGCATCATCATGTTCAAGCCGGCCTTGGAGGCGCGGTACGAGGGCACCATGGTGCGCATGGGCGTCTTGGGCCAACCCTTGTTGGAGGGCTTGTTGGTGGGCAGGTCCGGGTTCTCGGTGCCGAGGAGGGTCGAGGTGCTGCTGGTGATGAAGAGCAGCCGGGGGTCGGCGGAGCGCAGGAGGAGCGGCGCAAAGGTGTGCGTCATGACGTGGGAGCTCGTGACGTTGACGTCCCAGGCCCTGGCCCAGCCGTCGCGCAGGGACATCTCGCCGCCGGCGACGGCAAAGTCTGGCAGGAGACCGGCATTGTTGACGAGAACATCGATGCGTCCGTATCGGCTGCGGATGAGCTCGGCAGCGTCCTCGACGGACCGGTCGGACGAGACGTCAATCTCCAAGGGCGTGAGCGCGGACGGCGTGCAGGGGGGCAGGTCGCGCGCAACCTGCTCGGCCGCGGCCTGCGCCTGGGCGAGCTTGCGGGCGGATAGGAGGATCTCGTAGCTGGCTTGCTGCGAGGCGGCCATGGCCTTGACGGCTTCGAGGCCGATGCCAGCGGCCGCGCCGGTGATGAGGACAATCTTTCTATCTGCCGTCATTTTTTTTTCTTGGATGTCTTGTTAAGCTCATGCAAAAAGAAAAAAAAAGACGGAGATGCGGGAAGCAACAAAAACACGCAAAAAGAAAAAAGTAAAAAAAAAAAAAAAAAAAGGTAACCGGATAACGGGTATTATACCAGTACCTAGACAACTAGTGCTGCCGACCTCCGAGCTTACAAGGGGACCCAAGGAGGATGTAACCTCTCTGCTTACATGGGAGAAAAAAACGAGCAGGACTTGCACAAGTGCCGGCTTACGGGGGCACTACTACCTCAGTCTTTGCTCAGCAGAAGAAGGGGGAAGAGAGGGGTTGAGGGTTGAAGGGGGTCCGTGATGGCTGGCAAAAAAGAAGTTACGGGGAGCCTATAAGACAACTTGGACTGCAAGCATCTTGGCGATGCTAGTTGACGGGAACATGGCGCCGAAGTGGGTTTTTTTACGCCGGCCCACGTCAGATATTGGGGAAAAGAGAGAGAGAGAGAGAGGAGGGGGAAGGGGGGGAGGGGGAAAAGAAATGGTTGGCCACGCCCATGAGCCTCAAGCTGCGGGCGAGATGAGGCGGCGGCGGCGGCGCATGCAATTGGGGAGCTGCTGATGCTTTTTTTTTCCGGCGAGCCGGCAACGGGAGGGCGGGTGAGGCGTTGTTGGTGCGCTCGCGCGCGCCGCCTACTTGAACCGGGGATCGGCGTCACGGGTTTTTTTGGGGCCGCTACTGGTACGGAGTAGATCGCACGGGGTTTGAATGGAAACATGAGAGGCATCGGCGATATGCGAGCGAGCGAGCGAGCCAGTGAGATGGAAGTGAGATGGGCATGTGCAACAAGGCAAGCAGGTGGAACAATGAATGCATGCCAGTATGGTTCCTTGACCATCCTCAAGTACTCTGTAATTCGTAGGAATATGCACGTCTTTATTAATCATTTACGTCGTAGATTCCTCTTTTTTTTGTTTTTTTCTTTTTTTTTTCTCCGTTCTTTTTTCCCTTTTTTTCGTCAGTGGGAACCCACTGATAAGCAGCGAGTCCCTGCTTGCGTTGCGTTTCATTGCATCCGGCTCACTTGCCGGAGAGACTCGAGTATTTCCATTATTCATTGCGACAAGATAAGAGGACAAGTAGGGAACCGTCCATCAGCCTGTGCTTCTTTTCTTTTTCTCTCATTTTTTTTTCAGCAACAAGTCTTTACTTGGTCCCTTCGCTGGCGGCAAGTCGAGCTCGGATGCGTGTACGAATACGCTGGCTGCGCCTACCGGGCGGCACTGAGACTGGGTCCCGCCATTCTGGGTGCTATCAGTGATAAACAGCACTGCAAGACTGGCTTCACCCAACGCCACGTCCAGGGAAGCAAAAAAAATAAAAAGTAAAGGGAAATAGAGGACCAGCTCAGAGTACCATTTTCGGTCTCTGCATCTGCGGCAAGTGACACTGTCTTGCAACGAATTCGAAAGCCGCTGCGCCCTCGGTCGAGATTGACCAGATTCAGCGACGCCCCGCCCCAACTTATTAACGAATACGGCCACCCAGGGGGGCAGGGCTTCCAGGAGAGACGACGAGCTTTCTTCTTACCAGCAACACTCCCATTGAGCCGGTATTTTCACCAACAAAGGGGGGATTCTGCCACGATGAGCTCCCAAGACGACAAGGCCGGTGCGTCCTCTCCGAGAAGGACGCCGATCCTGGCTCCCACGCCGGACAGCAAACCGCCGCCGCGCGCCGCCCTCACCGCCGACCAGCAGGCCAAGTATGAGTCGCTGCTGGCGCAGGCCAGGTCCTGGACCGACGTGACGTGCGGCGACAAGGAGAAGGACAAGTCGGGACCCCTGACGGACCGCGAGCGCGCCTGGCTGACGCGCGAGTGCCTGCTGCGCTACCTGCGCGCGACCAAGTGGCACGTCGACGAGGCCGCCAAGCGGGCGCGCGCGACGCTGGCCTGGCGCCGCGAGTACGGCCTCGACGACTTCTCGGCCGACTACATCTCCCCGGAGCAGGAGACGGGCAAGCAAATCGTCGTCGGCTACGACCGCCTCGGCCGGCCCTGCCAGTACCTCAACCCGGGCCGCCAGAACACGGACGCGAGCCCGCGCCAGATCCACCACCTCTTCTACATGGTCGAGCGCGTGACGGACCTGATGCCCGCCGGGGTCGAGCAGCTCAGCCTCATGATCAACTTTAAGCCCAGCAAGAAGAGGCAGAACACGAGCGTGCCCGTGTCGACGGCCCGCGAGGTCCTGCACATTCTGCAGAACCACTACCCGGAGCGTCTGGGCCGGGCGCTCATCATAAACGGTATGTGAAAAAAAAAAAAGCAAAAGAATAGAAAACAGAAGAAGGAGAAGAAGGAGAAGAAAACCAAAAGACCGACAAAACCAAGACTAACACTAAAAAAACCCCCCAGTCCCCTGGATCGTATGGGGCTTCTTCAAAATCATCACCCCCTTCATCGACCCCGTCACCCGCGACAAGCTCAAGTTCAACGAGGACATGAAGCAGTACGTGCCCCCCGAGCAGCTCTGGAGCGACGACTGGGCCGGCCAGATGGACTTTGACTACGACCACGACACCTACTGGCCCGCCCTCAACGACCTCTGCCGCCGCCGCCGCGACGCCCGCACCGCCCGCTGGGTAGCCGCCGGCCGCCTCGTCGGCGAGTCCGAGGACTACCTCGCCGGCGGCACCGACATCAGCGTCTCGGGTTTCACCTACCAAGACGCAGACGCAGACGCAGACGCAGACGCAGACGCAGACGCAGGCGCAGGCGCAGACGCCGCCAGCGGCGGTGTCAACGCCGACAACGACGACGTGTTGGAGGAAAAGATGGCTGCGACGACACTGGCGGGCGAAAAGGCGGAGGCGCCCGTTGCTGCTGCCGAGGAGAAGAAGCTTCAGGAGGCTGCCGTGACGGCGTAGGCGTGGTCGTGCCACGAGAAAGGGAGGCGTGGGGAAGGGGGGGAAGAGGCTTGCAAACAAAAAAGCATCCTCTGCTGTTTTTATTTTATACAACTCGGGAAACCCATTTAGACCTCACACAAACCGCACATAGATTCATCAATTACACTTCCATCTCGACATTTATATTTCTGAAACGGCAAAATGTTTCTTTGCACCGCCTGAGCTATGCCAGCTGGACTGCTCGAGGTTTGTATCCTGCTTCAGGTTGACATCAGAGGCCCTCTCGAATCCCATGCGCCGTCCTCCCCGGCGTCCTTCTGCATCAGGTTCAGCGCCACCTCGCCAACAGAGGCGGCGTCTCTCTTCTCTGTGTCAGGCGTCAAGGTTTTCAGATTTAACCCTAAGCATTTGCGACTTGGCATCAATCGAGTCAAGACCAGCGTTACCCGTCACTGCGAAGCCGAGTTCAAATAGGGTTTCCGAGTGCTGCAACGAGTCGTATATGTGCTGATAAAAAGAAGGGATGAATTATTTTGTAGGGGCTAAATTAGAGTTGCGCGGCCTGACTTGTAGGCAGGCCACAGCGTCAGCCTGGTCGTTGTTATTAAATACTCCGGAGCTTTTTATAACCACTGCTCCGTATCCGTACCTACAGCATAGAACGGGGGTTCTGCGATCAGTGACACTTTAACAGCCAGATCACAGCCGCTTGGTTCGGGGGTCCGGATCTAGGCGCCTGCAAGCTCTCATCTCCCCATGGGGGCGTCTTTGAATGCTGGGTCATCTCCCACCACCAATGGCAGTTGAATGTGCAAGTTCTGAGCCCTCTTTGCATCGCATCGCCGCATTTGATCTTTCGTATTCAGTCTGAGCTCGTATACTGGCTGTATGCAGCCCGTCATCCGACGGTTGCATCGTGCAATTCTGTCGCCTGAGACACGGCAGGCCTCAAGGCAACAGCGGCGGACAATTGAGCGAAGCGACCACTCACTGTACGCAGAAGGAGAAAAGGAACAACAGAATAGGGGCTAATGGAGCTGGACAGAACGAAGCGGACTTCCCAGCCCTGCCGTCTGCTTCCCAGCCGCCTCACCGAGTCCTGCCGACCCGAGAATCTGCCCTGCCATGCGATTCATGGATATTAAACCTCCGGACAGAGCGCCAGACGAGATGGTGGATAGAGTCGAGGCGTGATTCGTCTGCTGATTACTGCCGGGATTAATAAACCCCCTAGCCAGCTTCGGCATTTTGACACGCTGATTCGCCAGACCTTCTGGCCATACACAAAAGCCGCTACTGACAAGCCTGGTCGTTCAGGGTTGATACTGGTAATGCAGCCACACGACGCGCGCATGTGGAATGCGACCGGGGCGTTCTAAAGCTGCAAGAAAGAAAACTGGAAAAAAGGCAACCAGTATCCGTGCTGTACTAAAAAGGGTTTATAATAGGAGAATGGCGACGACGGATCACCAGTGCCGTTTCAAGCCCGCGCGTACTGAATGTCGGTGTTTTGAAGCATAGACCACCAGAGAGGGAGGGCATCCCTTGTCGTCTCCGTCTGAGTGTTGTACGACGCATCCACTAGCCAGGAAATATGTCCTTGTGGTGTGTTATAGCTGCTATAGTTAATGTATTTTGGTGTGTGTGGCTGGCTGCTGAAGCAAACTATGCAGCTCTCGTCATCTGATTCAATAATTGAAATGAAGTGGTTGCATAAATACACTCCATCATTTCTCTGAGCATCTGAGAATCTTTTCTTCTAGTCAGCAACCTTATTATCAACTCAAAAACACTAGCCCCAATACTCTTCGACTCTGTCCACATGCCGCCGCCGCCTCGCCCAAGCTTCGGGCTCGTCCGTCGCATATTGTCTCAAGTCTGCGCTGCAATTGCAGGCCGTCGCGCCCAATCGCAACTTATCGCAATTCATGATGATGACGAGAGTAATCCAAAAGCCAAAGCCCAAAAAAATCCTTCATTATTCAAATATTGGGTATTGGAACTCATCTGCTTTTTCCTCGCCGCGGCTGCCGTGCTCGTCATCCATGTCATTCTGTGGCGCTACAATCACCGCCCGGTGCCGGACTGGCCGTATGGGCTTTCCGTCAATACACTGCTGTCGATTCTGAGCACTGTCCTCAGAGCTTGCTTGCTTGCCGTCCTGGCTTCAATCATGGGGCAGGCCAAATGGACATGGCTGCACGGCGGTCCACGCCCAATCGATGACTTGCAGACATTTGATCAAGCCAGCCGTGGCCTTTTTGGCGCGCTCTTGATCATCAAGCTTCTTGCACAGCGGTTTTCGCAATCATTCGTCCCCCTTCTGTCCGTCATTGTCATCATATTCTCCGTCGCCATTGGCCCATTTGTGCAGCAGGCGGTTGCAACCGTCATATGCGACAAACCAGGAAGCTTCGGCGAGGCTTCGCTGCCATATGCGCAGAATCTACCCGGAAAGGATGGCTATTTTCGCACGGGGGCTGGACTCTGGGAGCCGGGAAAAGGCCTTCAGAGCGCGTTTCTGACCAGCCTCACCGAGCCTGGGAGGAAAAACACCAAGCTGCAATTCGAATGCGATACAGGCAACTGCACGTTCCCCGTCACAAACGGAGTCACACACTCGACGTTGGCCATGTGCAGCAGGTGCGTCGACGTTTCAACGCAAATAACACGCCGCCAGCACTCAGGTAGCTTCGACAGCTATTTCATGGGCCCTCTTGAGGTATTTCACAGCAAGGGCTTCCAAAACGGCACAAAACTGGCGGTAGGGCCAGCATACAACGTGACTATCCCGCCTGACCTCTTGCAAATTTCAGGTTCGTCGGTAGCCAACATCACCATGCTAAGCTTGTCTCCATACGTTGACCAGACGGGGAATCTCTCTCGGCCCAATGCCGCCCTCTGCATCATGTACTTTTGCAGGCAGGATATTGAACCTGCAGTTCAGCGAAGCGAACTTACGGAAAAGGTGGTTTCGACAACTCTTGTCCCCATCGTCGTGCAAGACGAGCCGCAAGACTTTGCGTACCATGATCGTCTCTTGGCCAAGAGTCCGTGTCTGGTCAACGGCAAAGCATACACCGCCGCAAACTTTTCGTCGCTAAAGAGTCAACCCAATGATCGAACATTCAGGACACTAACGATTGACAACCAGACTGTGGAAGTACCATCATACTGCGTCTATTCTGTTGGCCCCTATTACGCAACTTCCATTTCGCAGTGGCTACAAAGGATGCTCTTTAATGGCCACTGTTCTACATTGTCTTCTGCACAAACCAGTGTCGTTCAATGCGATGACAAATTCTGGCTGGCCAACCTGTTTGACCCAGTCAACACGACATTTGCCTATCACAATCACTTGTTCGAGGAACTTGCGGCATCAGTTACAGTATTTCTTCGAATGGATGGAATTGGGCCACTGAATTACTCCTCAGACGCCTCACGTCCCGAAGGGTCGAAAGGTCGGATCAAGGGCACAGCTGTGCAGAAAACAGCTTGCTTGGTGGTTCACTGGGAATGGCTCTTATATTCGAGCATTCTGTGCTTCTTGACTGCAATCGTCTTCTTTGCGACATTGATCTCCTCTCATAGGCTGAGAAACCATGTGCCCATTTGGAAGTCAAGTCTCCTGCCGCTGCTGTGTCTGGATATTCAGCCGGACAAGGAAGCGCCAAATCAGCGCATACTAAACACTCAGAAGCAAGATTTGGATCAAATCGAGACAGCAGCCAAATCTACCTGCATCAGCCTGGAGACTAATGCTGAAGACGTTGAGCTCCTGCCTGTGTCTGAGACGGACGTTGTTGACGAGAGCCCTACCCGTTCTGCTTTCGTTTCAATCCCAACACGCTCGTCCGAGGATCTAGGTTCGTACTCGCCTCCGGTACGGATTCGGCCCTCTGCTTTGAACACTAGAGGTAATTTATAAAGTATTTGGACATGATCAGAATGTACCCTATTACACCGGATGACTAGCTTATTATGGTTGTTAGCCTTTCGTTGTATGTAGAGTGGCTTGGTTCGATGGCCGCTGGGCGGCATGCCTACCGCTCTACCCTTCAACTTAGCATTGTAAGGCTTAGTCCTGGCTGATGAAAATCGTAAGGCGCTACTTGTTGCCTCTTTTGACGAAAACTGCCGCTGCGATGCCCGAAAGACCAATGAAAAAAGTCGCCGCAGGCTGTGGGATCTTGCTACCAGGCTGCGCCTTCGGCTGATGCACGATGCCGCTCCGATGTTTGCATCGCCAATAAAACAAGTCGCCGCAGGATCTGGGATTACCGAGCAGAAAGGTCTTTGGCCCGAAGCTCGACTGCAGTACGTGCCAGAATTCGGTTTCTGGGGGATTTCAAACATAGGGCTGAAATTGACCATAGGGTGCCATTGCTTGTGCGATTGCTTCTTCACAAAGGTGTTATTTTCTGGCTGCAGTGCACTTCGGAACGGAAAACCACAATAACAAAAAGTTGAAGTATAATAGCCTCAATTGCAGGTGTGCATTCTCGGAGCTGACTATTTTAATCCATTTAGTTCATCGAAATTGAATTGCATAGTTAGAGTCAAATAGCGACCCCGGCAGCTACAGTCGACCATACCAGCTTGTTATCTATCCTACAACGGCAACGGCGTACATGTCTAACAACTAGTTATAACAAAAAATTAAAATTGCAATTAGTTTTGAATATATCAGTCCTTGATCTTGTTCAATGGATTCGACGACATGGTCGAACGCGCCAGCTTTGTGAACGGATGCGGACGGCGATCCCCACACGAAGCCTCAATTTCTTGGTACGGGTTGATAGCCTGAACTGCCGGGCCGAGTAAAGGCTCGCAGGATTTCGTTGGTTTGAAAGAACTGCAAGTCTATATTCTTACTGCCGCGATACATTAGAGCCAAAAAGTATGTAAGTCTACGCTTTCTCTGGTTGCAACACCAACTCTTCAGCACAGATATCTCAACAACCCTGGTAGAACTACCTCCACCTCACCAACTTTCGCAGGCCTTTCAAAATGAAGCTTCAACTCATCACTCTTCTCGCCTCGAGCTTGATCGGACAGGTCTGTGCCGACGGCCTAGATTACTTGCCGGCCGAGGGGGGGGAGGCACAAAAATGACGAGCGACCATCTGTCATTCATTGATTGACGATGCAGCTCCACGGGAAGCATCTATAGGTCAAAGTAGAATCACTGTCCACAGCTCTTGCCACACATGCAAGCGTGAAGCTCACAACTTGTCAATCTTACGTCACTTCTATACGAGTACAGTATTCTTCTTGTTGAAGCATCTTCTCGAGTGCAAGGATCAAGACAAACAAGCCGCTCGCTACGGTGTGCGACCTGATCTATGATAAGAATAAACTTGAACATTGTTGACTGTCTTACTAAGAACTACCTAGATACAGCGACTTGATGTTGAATCTTTTCAGTCGCCACTGTAAGCTATTTTCGTTTATGCGACCGATGCCTCTTGCTTGATTGTCGGGCTTTGATCAGGGTGGTTATCCCAATGCAGAACCTGGGGCGTCGAGCCAGGCACAGCTAGATTCGAAGGCTGAGCCTGCACGGGTGCGCTGAACCACGGATGCGAGCCTAAAAGGATGACAGCCAATCAGGGCGGAAAAGCTCATTCACGGAGGTCGTGTTCTCACAACCCACATACATGCAGGGCGGGGGGTTGTGATAACTTGGCTACTTGGCCTGGACCTCGCCGCCGGGTACGTCTTGGCTGCTGTGTAACAGTTTGTGCCGTTTTAAAAGAGGAACCGCGGCCAGGCAGAAGCGTTGGCAGTTAAAGTCCTTGTTTCCGGCTGGCAAATCACGTCTCTGAGCAGAACCTATGGGTCTTTGTATATTCATTCACGGTGGAGCGGTGAGAGAGACAAAATCTTGGTCCCCCCAACGATACGAGTGCCGCGGCTGACCAGCTCGTCACGAAGCAAGCATGTTTGGCTGATGAAATCGAACAGCCGGAAGGTTGTGTAGGGCTCCCCGCTTTCAAAACGCTGCAGGGGTCCCGATGTCCTGGGCTCCGGTTTGTGTGTCGTTGAACCGTCCCTTGTGACCGTTGCGGCCCAAAAGTCGGCTGCGTGCGCTGCTTCCACCGCTCTGGTCACCGTGTAACGAGTTGACTAATAACATCGACTTCAGTAGCCCAGCACAGGATCACGCCAAGTTCCCTCCGTTATTCCTGAACTTTTTTTTTTGTTTCTTGCGTTGACAACACAAGTCTCAGCCACGGGCTGGTTAGACAACCACGACAAAGACTTGAGAATCCACCCACACAGGGACACACGTTGATACGCCAGTACGCTAAAAAAAATACAGAAGCCTAAACACAACCCTCTGCCCGTGATCGCCTAGAGAAAACAGCCATATCATTCAACCAACTAGTTATAGTTAGTGCCTTGGGAGGCGGGCCGTGTCGCAGGATCACGGCACATTCGCAACCACCACCCCTCACAAAGGGTGTGGCGGAGGGGGAGGCTTTCTGTCAAACGAATTTTTTTTTTTTTTTTTTTTCAAAAGACGGCCAACTTGGCAAGTAAAGGGATTTGCCTTTTCGGACGCCTTGTTGAAGCTAGTATGGAGTACTCTGTGACTCATTCATAACAACCTGGATGCCGTGTTATTCGAGCCATCAGGCCGACGTGGCGCGGCACCTCGCAGCCTCCACACAATAGTGAAAGGAACCACCCTGTCAGCCTGAACGGTCAAGTTTTGCTGCAAAGGTGGACAAGATTCAGGGAGAACATGGTTGGCCCTGTAACACGGGTCCGTCTAGTCATACAGTTTCCAACTCGCCCTCTTTGATCAAAAATCATGTAACCTACGCAGTAGCTGTGGCTTGATTGGGTCCCAAATTTGCCCACCAACCAACCAACCTGCACGCTTGCATACTCAAAACCCGCAGGTCGCTGGCCATCTGACCATCACCACCTTTGTGTGGCCTTTAGGCTGACGGCAGAGGAACTGCACCTCAGTAACTAGTGTGCACTGCCAGGTTACGCCCGGTCCGGGTCTCTCTCTCTCTCTCTTTTTTTTTTCTTTTCTTTTTTTTTTTGGACGCCTGTTATTCGACTTTTGAACAGAGTGCGACTGTGATGGCCATGTCAAGAGCGGGGAGGCCTCGTGAGGACGATCCATGTAAATGTCAAAGAATTGATTATAAATATTCACAAAGAGATGAAAATTTGGTGCAATGCCTTCTTCTGCACTCTCCAAAAGACACAAGCCGAGGTCGTCGCCACTTCCACGTAACCTCCCTGCCTCCCACTTGCCCGGCACATACATATATACTGACCGCGGGCCCTTTTTCACGGCTTGCTTGTCGCTGCTTCTTTTTTTTAAACAAAAATCGCCACTGCGTGCACGCCCGCCGATTCCCCAACCCAGTTACTGGCTAGCGTCCCTAGCGTGTGTGACGTTTACATTCGTTGCAGCCTTGTGAGCGGAGGAGGCACGACAGCGTATGCGGCCGCTTGGCTGGGAAGTGCCAGCACGAGCTCTCGAGTATTCACTGCAACTCGCCCATCCTTTAAAGTCTGCTGCATGACCCGGCATTGTCTTGCTTGTCTTGTTCTTTTTTTTTTTTTTAGAAGAAAAGAGGGACCTAGTCTTTTGCTGTTCTGCAATCGCTTCCTCTACTCTTGTCACATCTCTGATCACTTGGTGTAAGTGATAGAGGAGCGAACAAGGGTCTGCAGGGCGGGGATCGGATCTGTCTATACAGTAACTTACTCCGTACTTTTCTGGGGCATTCCGCATCGGCCCGGCCACCGCTCATCTGAGCTTTATCGAGCTGTATCAAGCTGCATCGACTTGTATCCGACGAAGCTGTTCAAGTCTGCCATTTCTCTCTGGCATGGCCAAGATGGTTTCCATGATGGAGTCCCTCTCGATGCAATTTTCCCCCCTCTTTCAGCTTCAGCAGAACACGACAGATGGCAGAGCAGCGGTGGCAGGCAACAACACCGCCACCACCAACACCGCCGGCGCGTTCCCTCACGGAATCGTGGACACGCTGCTGACAACGGCAGGATCCGCCTCGCCGCTGTCACAGCTGCTGCTTTTCGTGTACAGGCTTCTGGGGACACAGTTCGGCATCGACCCGTCCCTGCTCCTCACCGTGGTCGGTTTCGCTTGGGGCCTCTCAAAGATACTCAGCCAAGCATACGCCTATGTCGAGTCCATCGTGGAGCGCTTCGTCATGTGCTCCATGCACGTCAGCGAGGACGACCACATTTACGACTACGTGATGAAGTTTCTGGCCAAGCACCACTCCATCAAGAGCAGCAGGCAGCTCACGGCGCAGACTGTCTACCGGAGCGCTTGGGACGACGACGACGACGACGACGAGGATGAGGAGGAGGAAGGAAGGGCCTTGTTTCTCACCAATGGCGGCGACGATGACAGCTCAGGCAACCAGTATCTCAACTTCTCCAACCAAGCTGCCACCTCGGCGCCTCGCTACATCCCCGCCATGGGGCGAACCAGCTTCTGGCACAAAGGCACCTACTTCCGGCTGGATCGATACAAAGAAGCCTTTGCCAACAGCCGCGGATGGGGTCCCATGAAGGATATCGAATCTATCCACATTTCCTGCTACGGCAGGTCGATTGCGCCCCTCAAACAGCTGCTGGCGGATTCGAAAGCGTTGTACTGGAAGGACATGGCGCAAAAAACCACCATCTTCCGGCCGCGCTCCAAGGAGCAGCGCCGCGACTACAACATGTGGCAGCAAGTCGCCCGCCGACCTGTTCGCCCAATTCGCACCGTCGTCCTGGACAACAAGGAGAAGCATGACGTCCTGGCTGACGTGAACGAATATCTCCACCCCGCCACTCCGCGATGGTACGCCTCGCGCGGTATCCCGCTGCGTCGTGGCTATCTCTTCCACGGCCCGCCGGGGACCGGCAAGACGAGCTTCTCCTTTGCGCTCGCCGGCGTCTTTGGAATCGACATTTACGTCATCAGCCTTCAGGACGCCAGCATAACCGAGGAGGATCTCGCCGTGCTCTTTACAAAGCTGCCTCGCCGTTGTGTCATCCTGCTCGAGGATATTGATAGCGCCGGCCTGCGCCGTGAAGGAGCCGACGCTGACTCTGAAAGCAAGGATAAAGAAAAGGAAAAGGAAAAGGAAAAAGAAAAGGAAAAAGAAAAGAACAGTGACAAGGAAAAAGTAAAGGCAAAAGGAAAATCCAAAGATAAGAAGAAAGAATCCACATCCAAAGATGATGCTTCGTCATCCAGCGACAGCGACAGCGACAGCGACTCGTCCTCCAGCGAGGAAGAAGTGAAATCCAAAAAGAAGCGCCGCCGGGGACGCAACGACACCCAGAGGAAGCGCAGTTCCAAAAAGGGCATCTCGCTCTCCGGTCTCTTGAACGCCATTGACGGCGTCGCCTCCCACGAAGGCCGCGTGCTCATCATGACGACGAACAAGCCCGAGTCCCTCGACGAGGCCCTGGTGCGGCCCGGCCGCGTCGACGTCCAGGTCGGCTTCTCGCACGCCAGCGCCTTTCAGGTGGAGGAGCTGTTTGAGCGCATGTACGAGGCGCCGCGCGCGGCCAAGAAGGCGCAGCAGGACAGCAGCAGCAGCAGCAGCAGCAGCCTACTAGCCAACGGGGGCGCCACAGCCGCCGCCAAGAAGCCGCCGCCGCCAAAGCAGAGCGACATGCTTCTCGAGCAGGCCAACCTGGCCTACGAGGTCGACGTCAAGGGGGACGAGCTCAAGGGTATCGCGGTCGAGTTTGCCAGGTGCATCCCCGAGGGCAAGTTCTCGCCGGCAGAGGTGCAAGGCTTCCTGCTCAAGCGGAAGAAGAGCCCGCGCAAGGCGCTGGAGGAGGTGCACGCGTGGGTGGAGGCCTCGCTGAAGCAGAAGGAGGCCAAGTCAAAGATTGTGACGGTGCAGTAGACTTGATATCATATGAGTAGATGAGTGAAGGCTTGACGGTTTCCAGTGGGAATGGATGGGATGCACTAGTGTCGTTCTCTCTCGTTTGCTTTGTACCTTGGCTGCAGTTATGCCGTACTGCGTGCCCCCTGTTGGGGCCAAAAGGATTTACTTGGGTTATTCAGTTTCATCTCCCCCTTTTTTTTTCATGATTCATACTCACAATAAAATTCAACATTTTTTATGCCTTTCCGCGCAGCATATCAAGTGCAAGTGTGTGAATAATGTATTATCACGCGCGAGCTACAGTGTGAATGGTGGGGCGTCACTGGCCTCACCTCCGACAGGCTGGTGCTCCTCCTACCTACCCTAGCACCCTTTCACATTCAAGACTTTTGTCGTCTCCCCAACCACGGCCCCCGCGACCAAGTCAAAGATGGCGAGCACACAACCGGGCGCGCAGGCCGTCACCAAGGAGTCGGGCCTGCGCCTGCCGAGCAATGGCAAGACTATTTACCACCGCCCGCTGAACCGCTCCAAAGGCGGCGAGATGAGCCAGGCGAGCTTTGCCTACCTGTTTGGCGAGATGGTGACGTATGCGCAGCGGCGCGTCAAGGGGATACAAGAGCTCGAGCAAAGGTGAGAAGACCGAATTCCCCCCTGCACTGGGTGGACGTTGCGCTCTCAAAGTTGTCAGGAACCCCGCGGTCTAACCAGAAGGCTTTCTCTCTCCCTTGCAGGCTGAACCTGCAGGGCCACTCCATCGGCCTCAAGCTCCTCGACCTGCTCCTCTACCGCGAGCCCGCGCGCACGCAGCTCCGGCCGCTCAACATCATTGCGCTGCTGCACCTGATCAAGCAGAACGCCTGGACGCACCTGTTTGGGAGGCAGGCCGACCGCCTCGAGAAGAGCAACAACCCGGACACCCCCGAGGAGTACATGATCATCGACAACGAGCCGCTCGTGAACCAGTACATTTCCGTGCCGCGCGAGATGAGCCAGCTCAACTGCGCGGCGTTTGCGGCCGGCGTCATCGAGGGCCTCTGCGACGGGGCCGACTTCCCGGCCAAGGTGACGGCGCACACGGTGGCCGAGGGCGACATGTGGCCGGGCAAGACGGTGTTTCTGGTCAAGTTTGCCCCGGAAGTTGTCGAGCGAGAAGCATTTCTGGGCAAGAATTAGAATACCCCGGGGTAACATGATGTTACATGACGTTGGAGCATGTTCAAAAAAAGTCATGCACTTTTTGATTTCGGGGTGCACATGGAGTTTGGAGTTGGGGCGGTCAACTGCCATTTTGACAGCGTTCTGCTGGGTATACAAGAATTCATTGGGTATTTTATTTCTTAGGTCATAATCATGCTATACGCTATTTGCCGTATACTTTGTAAAACGCAGTCGTCGTAAAAAAAAATGCAATACAGCGTGGGTCGCTCCCAAGCCCATGCCCGTCTCGCTGGTCGAAACGCCCGCGGCGCCAGCCCATCACCATGTAGTTCCAACTTGTCGGGTTCTATCATCGCGGCAGGTTGCGGACGCCGACGGCGCCCTTTCCGCTATTCTTCCTGCCGTTGGCGTCGGGCCCCTTGCGCATGAGCGAGGCCAGGCCCAGGTCCCTCCAGGCGGGCTCGTCGACGCGCTGCGTGGCGCGCTGGATGCCAAACGCGGCGTGCTGGTCCGGCACCACGTCGTCCTCGTCCTCGGGGTTGACGGGCTGGTGCTGCGGCGGCACGTAGATTTCGTCGTCGGGCAGCTTGTCGCGGCAAAAGTCGTCAAACAGGTCGGCGTCGGCCGCGCGGTGCATGTGCACGTACGTGAAGCTCGAGTCCTTGTTCTGCACGGGGGGGGATGAACGAGGACGACGACGACGACGACGAGTCAGCCCAGCCGTTCTCATTTCACGCAAGATGCTTGCCGACAAGGGGGAAGGGGAGAGGGGCGCACCATGTTGGAGACGGAGAGCTCGCGCAATGGCTGTGATTTCGGTTGCTGTGATTTCGGTGGCTTGTTGGTGTTGTCCTTGGTGGAAGCCATTCCGAGTTGAAGTTTGGAGTGGGGATGGATGGTGGAGGGCGGGAAAGTCGCCGTCAACACGGCAAGTAGGTCAGTGACATTAGAACCATTTGTAACCAATGACCATCACCTAGCTAAACAACAAGTATGTGGCAGTCCAAAGAAGCATCCTATTGCTTATTGAATCAAATTACTAATGGAACTAATGCATATATTGTTATCCATATTGACAGACTGTATTGGCTTCAAGGCCGTCCATTCTCACCTCACCCCACTACGGTGGCCGTTGTATTCAGCGATCCATCATTCAAGCTCTCTAGAGAATCCACGCGCTATGACCTTGAAGGCTGACAGAAAAGAGATGCATGTTTGCATATCACGCATGTCAACATTTTCTTCTGCATCGGACTAGCCAACCATTGGAGCTCACCATCAAAGCTTCATTGGCCAGGTCAAGTGCCGATAGAGTCCCTAATTTGCTTCCGCCTCAAGTATCCGCAAACCTTGTGAAGCGTGTGCATTCACGACAAATGGCCATGGCCATTGGAAAGCGGATTTGATCTAGGTTCGCTTGCTACCTGCGCCCCCTCGTGGCATCCGAAGCTGGACGAGAATGTCAACGGTGATTGGCGGCAAGGAAGCTTACAGGGACCGGATAGAGCGACTGTCCGGAGTCAACTCTGAGCGACACGACGCCGGGCTGCACCGGGCCTCCAAGACCTCATACTAATAATAAGTAATCCGCGACCAGATTGGCTGCTCTGATGAGGTTTACGAGGCCCAGTGCAGCCCGAGGTCCTGCCGCTCACTACCGTCTTCCAAATTCTCATCCGGGCAACGTCCGTCACCCACTTCTCAGCGCCCCCAAAAACACCACATTTTGATAGCTTGTACAGAGTGACAGGACTAAAAATATACTTGTATTGCGCTAGAAGAATAAATATGAGGTTTCCTTTACTCAAGTCAATTGGAATTGAAAATAAGATCTTGATTGTCCAACTCTTGGAAATTGGCAAGATTACAAATAAACAACGAGACCGACCGCCAATAGAGGACCTGGTGAGTTTACGTGACGAGTTGTCCTGCATTTTTCCCTTCTTCTTTCTTGTTTTGATTCCTCAGTAGTAGCAAAACAACAGGCATCTAGATTTTACAGTCCGTCTTTCCCCGTTTACTATTAGCATCTAAAGCATGCTTACGACCATACTCGCAACGGGATCCGTCAACTACGACGGAACACCAACCAGCGGCGCACACAAGCCAACGACTCACTACCCTAACAGTGCCTAGGTTCAAGGCACGAGGTTTGCAGCCTCTTTTCACTCTCCAATTTGTTTTTATGGGACTCGACTTCAACGTGTTCATCTGGTATGAGCCGAAAGCATCCTACAGATTAAAGGGGGGCATGGGCATGGATACTACCGAGCAAGTAACTAGAGGCCAGCATGAAGAGTGCTTTATTAGCAACGCTTTCCTGAAAATTGTATACGGATACACTCACTGATATACGATATCAGACCTAGCGACTGGCTCATACAAATAAAAAAACTCGCTACATACTTTCTAGCCATTATCAAACCAACATCTGTAGATGAACAATGATAGACATAAAGCGGCCTGAGCGCTTTCCATTCTCCTGGTATCATCCTACTCGCCAGCTTCACCTACACCCTAGTCCTCAGCCCAAGTCATTCTCCAGCTCCTTCGCCTTCAGCTCTTCAGCAGTATGAATTCCACCATTCTTCTTCTTCTCGGCGCTGGGTCTGTTGGCTTCGCTTTGCCCCAAGCCCAGCCTGGCCAAAAGCTTCCTTGGATTCCCGCTCCAGGTACTGCGAGTGTATTGCCGACATAACTTTATCGCAAAACCTAAAAGGGTCGTTTCTATATGGTGAAGATTACCACCAGGCCCAAGACATCCGTTATGTGTTCCCGTTCCAGTGCTTCCAGGATCGCGTTCCCAAGCCTGTGGGCCTATGGGCCTCCCCATTTTGGAGCCCGACCCCGACAAGGAGTGTGGTCCCAAAGGAGACGAATCCGAGGAAACTCTTGGCACTCTGGCCTTCTGCAACTCGTTCACTGAGCCTGGGTCACCGGGGGAGCGCCAAGCTTCCGGCTCGCCCTATATTTGGGACAAGGAGCAGTGCCTTGGCGCTCACGAAAAGGAGCCGACGGCCAAGCCGGTCCGCAAGCCGGCTTCCACGCCGAAACCTCCGAACGGCCTCTCTCCGTGGAACTAGTTCAAAGGCTGTGATGACGTCGAGGCTGCCAGCGGTTTAACACATCGCGTTACTAGACTCGGTGTTGGCTTTCTGCGCGAAAACGTTTCCTCGGTGGGACGGAACACTGTCTGATACATTCGCCTGGGCGCGCCGAAGGTCTAGTTTATACTTGGTAAAGATTTTGTGACCAAACGTCCATCTTTCTCAACCAATCTAGTACGGAGCTCAAGACTTGCTAGTTTACGGGAGCTTTTATATAGCATTCAAGATCACTTGCCCGATCGATTGAATACCATGTCCGCTGCGGCCGCGCCTCCTCCCCCTCCTCCGCCGAATGGTGGTGGTGACGAGGGTCCCAAGAAGCACCGTGCCCCCCGTCGCTCCGTCGATGGGATCGTCATCATCGGCGACTCGGAGGATGAGGCTTTCGCATCGGCGAACGAGGAAGAGTTTCCGTGCATCCAATGTATGGAGTCCGCCGCCGTTAACATGAAGCTGTCTTGCGTGCCGACGAATACCGGCACCTATACGAACTGCCGCAAGAAGAAGAAGAAGACTTGCGCCTATGATTCGGTCCTCTTTACTAGTAATGCGTGTCTACGCTACGCCGCCAAACGTGTACGGGTCCTCATCGATAAGGAGAAGACCGTTGCGACGCCGGCCTCTGGTCAACCGCGCCAGAAGGGATACAAGTTCCCCGTCGGTACGACAGAGTTCGGCAAAGCTATCCGCTGATACAACCAAGCTTTGGAGTCTGCCCGTGCCCAGCCCGCGTCGCTCAGGATGCGTGCCATTACAGAATCCGCCTGGAGGAGGATATGTTGGTTAAGGAACTCTAGATTGAACCAGTACAAGCAATGCGCTTTTGTATATATCAAATTGCAGTGGGCTAGCGCAACTTGGCCACAAAAAGACAGGTAAGAATACTATAGGAGTGTCCATTGATTAATCGTATTTGGTACAATGCTTATATCATAGGTATAGTATCAAGTTCAGTCAAATCTTTTCTCGTTTATAGAATTGGCTGACCAAGGTTTACTTGCGTATTTCACCTTCACAGTCATCAGCGCTATGCCTACATGATAGTCAACTGACGACCGAGTGGGTCAATGTGCCACGATAAAGCAATGGTAACGAATCTTTTGTTTTTATTCATTTATACTATATTCGAGCCTCTATCGGGTCGTGTAACCACCGTCAATGACGAGGTCCGATCCAGTTGTGTAGGAGCTGGCGTCGGAGATGAAGTAGACGTACGCCGCCTTGAGCTCCGAGGACTCGGCGGGGCGGCCGACGGGGATCATGCTGTTCCAGAGGTCCTGCGTCTTCTGGTCGATGAAGTCGGACAGGCCGGTGTTGATGTAGCCAGGGCTGATGGAGTTGACGCGGGCAAAGTCGCGCCACTCGTTGGCGAGGGAGCGCGCGAGGTGGATGCAGCCGGCCTTGGCCACGTTGTACGACGTCTGCTCCTGCGGGTAGTTGGCAATGTGGCCGGACATGGAGGCCGTGATGACGAGCGACCCGTGGCCCTGCTTCTTGAAGACGGCGCCGACCGCCTTGGCGCAGTAGGCGGTGCCGTTGAGGTCGACCTGGATGACCTTGTCCCAGGCTTCCGAGGTTCCGTCGACGACGCCCGAGTCGGCCGTCATGCCGGAGCTGGTGGAGGTGGCGCGTTAGTTTTGGGAAGGCTGCTGGCTGCTGGCTGCCATGAAGAGATGCTTACTTGGCGATGAAGCCGTCAATCTTGCCAAAGTCGGAGACGACCTGGTTGACAAAGGCCTCCACGTCAGAGTACTTGACCACGTTGAGCTGGTACGTCTTGACCTTGACGCCGTAGGCCTTGGCGAGCTCCTCGGCGTTCTTGTTGGCGCCGTCGGGGCGCGACGAGTAGGTGATGGCGAGGTCGGCGCCCATCTCGGCGCAGCCGCGGGCGGCCTCGATGCCGATGCCCTTTGCGCCCGAGGCACCGGTGACGATGACGGTCTTGCCCTTGAGGCTGAGGAGGTCGAGAACCTTTGTGGCTTTGGGAGCTGTGATAGGCATGGTGGGCGGGATTGGTGGTGGTGGTGTCAAGACAGCTGCTGCGGGTACGTTTTTTTCTTCTTCTTGAGGTATATGGATCTCGGCAAAGGAGAATCAAGGCAGGAGAGGTGATGAATGGATGAGAAGTTGCTGTCGTGAGAGCAAGAGGAGGGGTTAGTGAGGGGGGAATAACAGCTTCTTTATAAAACACGAGCCGGACAGCTCGGGTAGCAACCAAGGGGGGCGGCAATGGGTACTCGAACAGCCCGCAAGAGCTGAACTGGCCATTGGAAAGCTGCGTTTCGCCCCCCTCCCAAAAAAAGAACTCGTCTTCTAGCCAACCAGCAATTCTTAGCTCTGCTTTACTGGAGCACAAAAGTCAATGTATCATACTTGGGAGCTGCCGAATGTTCAAGGTTGTCTCTGCCCCACCAATGGCGTCACTACGACAAGGACGACTAGCCCAGCTTCGGCAGCGGGGTCTATTTTATTCGCCAGGTATCTTGCTTATCGTGATGAGGTTGAAGAGTTACTAGTTTGGCCAGTGATTCTGTTTACATTAAATGGGTTGATAGCTGCATCCCAAGCAGCTCGTACGTCTCACAAGGTAGGCTCTCTGACTTGCCCACGTCCAGGCCACAGGCTCTTCTCCTGACGCTGGTTCCTCACGCTTCCATCTCGAGCATGATAATGGCACGACTGCAGGGATCAGCGATTTACATCTCACTGCGCGCGCCACTAGGGGACTTTTCCTGTCGCAGGCGGCAGCCGGGCTGGGTGCATAATCGCTTTGTCAGTCTCACAAATGCCCGCCACGCCAGGCACCAATTCATAATCGCTTACACTCAACATACGCAGATGGCAAGCAAAATTACAAATAAACACACAAGCAACAGAAATGTAAAGAGGAATTTGATAGAAAGATTAAATTTATTTCGATACGGCTATTGTGCCAGCACCAAAGCCACGCCTGTCATAAGCTACAACAGCTGAGGGGAATCATTTTGTATATGTGCATCGTGAAATCGCACGGTATCATATCGCCTTCCTTCCTTTGAACACAAGTGAACACACAGAGATCATCGGCTATCACCACTTTTGTCCGGGAAGTGCAACCGGCGAACCCTTGACTGAACCATCAGCGTTACCAAGTGTTAGTGCGGCATTGACCACACCAGCAAGACCCTCGCCAGCAATGAGACCGGCGGCAATGGCGAACCCAAAGGTCTCAAAGTTGTTGCGGAAATATTTCCTCCACCACCAGGCGGTTATGGAGCCAAACAAGACAGCGTTGGCATATCCAGAGTCAGGACCAAGAACCCAGGCGACGCCGATAGCCATCCAGTTGGGCAAGTAGGCGCGATACTTGGCACGGGAGCCGACCAGGTAAAAGTTCTTGAAAAGAGCCTGGCATGCTGCAAACACGCCGAGGACAATGGCAAAGATGCCAGACTTGAGAGGGATGGGTAGTTTGGGCTCAGTGACAGCCTGAGCGACAGCGACCCAAGCCGAAACGGAGGGGGCGGCGAAAGGGCATTCGCCGTCCTGTTTGGCGGGATCCCAGACACAGGGGTAGGCAGCCATGAAGAGAACAAAGATGCCCGGTGCCAAGAAGATGGCAACAAAGGAGCCGATGGCCTGGGCATAGAATTGAAGGTGTGGCGGTGTCTGCAGGAGGAAGCCCACACGGAAATCGCTCACAAGAGCTGTGGCGACATCAGCAGTTCCAGTCGCAATGTTTCCGGCAATCAAGTTGATGCGCTGAGCATGAACCTTTTCAGTACCCTTGGTAATACCACCGAAAACGAGCTGTGATGCTTTGGATGAAGCGGTCAGGGGAGCAACATCGGTGACGGCTCCTCCGTAAATGCTCATGAAGGCGAAGATGATACCGAGGAGACAGGCGACAATGGCCAAGCCAGCATTCATTTGGAACTGGAAGTGGCATACAAGACAGGCAATAACCATCATGATGATGGTTCCAGAAAGCCATACGTATACGGGGACTTGCTGCTCCTTGGTCGCAAAGTCCTTGGTCAGACAGTTTTCGTCATTGACCTTGGCGGCTTGCTTTTCGAAAAAGGGGCTGCTCTTGCCGCGCTTCTTGAGCATAGCATCGATGCTGACTGACATTTCACGGAAAGCAAAGAGGAGACCGTCGTAAAGCACGCGGATGTGGATGAAGAACTCAATCAGCGAATAGACCAAGAGGACCATCACGCCGGGCCACAGCATCCAGTAGCGGGGAGACGCCACAAACCCGGGATCGGTAATGCCAGTCATCTTGCTGAAGCTAGCGACAACACCCCATCTCTCGGCGATGACAGGGTCTTTGGACTTGAGGTAGGGGCGGACGCCTTCGCATTCGCCATAGTGAACAAGCAGGGGTCCGATCAGACCCCAGGCGACGACGGTACCTCCCCACCAAGAAAATGCCGTGTTGAGGCCGACGAGGATGCCAGATCCAAAAAAGGCCGGGGTAAGCTGAATGTACCATCCCCAGTTGTCAATGTTCTGCGCCCAGTTGGTGTATCCGCTCCAGATGTAGAACCAGGAAAAGATGTGCCAGTTGTGCAAAACACCGTCGGCGTACTGGGAAACGATGATGTGGGCGAAAGCGCCGATGAAGGCGTAGAAGAGCGCCTTGACCTTCTTCATGGCATCAGCAGCACCAGATGAGACCGAGTGCATGGATCGAATGGCGACGGCAGTAGCAGTGGGGGAGGGGAAGACGAGGTTGAGCTCGCGCGAGACGTTGATGATGAAGAACTTGCGCAGCGGAACGGCAGCAAAGAGACCAAACAAGGCGCACACAATCGTCAGCGTTAGGATGCGCGTAAAGTCGCTCTTGGGGTCGTTGGAGAGCAGCTCAAGTCGGTACATGGCAGGCAAGCCCGCGACGAACAGGCCGCTCATACCACCAGCGCCGGTGGCGGCAGCTTGGACAATCGAGTTTTCCTGCGGGCCGAAGCGTCCACCGAGAAAGGTGACGCCGGGGAGGGCCTTGACAAGAAGAGTGATGATGCCATATCCGAAAATAGCACCAAACATGGTGGCGGGGAAGGTGAAGCCGGTCTTGAGACCTGTGGCGCAAAATGTCTGGTTAGCTTCATGGGTAAAAAAAAAACGGCAGACGGGCGGCGCGGGCGGAAATTACCGAGATAGACGTTGGAGGCATTGCAGAGGGATCCAAGAAGAATTCCGATAACCACGGCGCGAACTGTAAGAGGGCTCTTCTCTTCAGGAACGCCCTTGAGGAGGGGAAATGAGACGAAAAGGTCGTCAGGCAGCGCATCGCTGTCCGACGTGTCGTCGTCGTCGTCCAGTTCCGGCTGCTTCTCGTTGGCGTAGGTATCGGTCAAGACCTTGGCATCGCCAGTGGCGTCGGCACCCGGCTGGGCACCGACAACGTGCCGCTCCTGAGCTTCATGTACGAGCTCGGGTTCGTTGTGTAAGTTGGCGACGACAGGCTTCTGGCCCGTGACTGCTGCGTCGTGGTCCATACTGGCGCACGCCTGGCTTGGTGGTGAACCGGGGATATCTCTGGCGCAACCGAGCAAGACGATGGGGTACGACAGCGCCGAGTTTTTTGTATGCGCTTCGCAGTTCAGGAATGCACAACAGACAAAAGCAGAGGCAGCTAGAAGAAGTAGTAAAGGAGGGGGGGGGGGCACGAGTACCGTATTTATCTCAATATGGCAGGCCACATGGCTCCCTCCAGGATGTAACCCACGTAGGTACTGAGAGGGCAGGAACTTGTGTAAAAAGTCCCCATAATGTGACGGACCGAGAAGGTGTTCCTATCACTAACTAACTAGTTTCTCTCTGGGGACCGACCAACTAGGCTCTACTACGGAGCAGACCCTCGCTTCCTCCCCCCCTCTCCATCCGTCCTATCAAGGCGCCACAGAATAGACCACCCTGCGCGGAGCCTTGCTTGTTGCTTTGCAGCCATGCAATGCCACCCCCGGAAGCCACTAACACGAGAACTTTTTCATTTTGCATCCGTACCATGGGGGCTGATCACTGGCTTCTAAGTATGAGTCGTCCGCCACCAGTGGAGTTAGGCCAGAGCCCTCAGACTCTGTCCCCAGCGCTCTTGGGGGCCTTCATTACTTATTAGGGAGAGTGCCAAGGAATAGCTAGGCCTGTTCTTGGCGAACAGCGAGCTGTCATTGACAGCTCGCTGGAACGGACTTCTCCACAGCCATGACTTGGAGAGTGGACAGAGTAAGCGTCTACTCCGGCGCTAATCACGAATATTGTCGTGCGCCGTGTTATCAAGTTTCTTCTCGGTAAAAGACCGCGCATAGAGTGACTGTAAACGGGCGGTCTGGTGCTACTTACTGGTAGATGCAGACGGTCGTGCTGGAAGGGAAAAGGAGCAGGCTGCAGCTGGTGGCGGCTCAGCTCCCTCATTGCAGGTCCTCGCAACATGTCCCAACTGGCTAACCGCAATTCGCAAAGGCTTCTCTCTCTTGGGCCGGCGCAAAATGCCCACGGCTGGCCACAAGTCGGGCTCTGCATCCCCTACTGGCCTAGCAACAAGGGAATGGTACTCCGTACTTACTTGCGCCCCGGGAATCTCGTTGGTGGCGTCGATGCGCCACTCACCAACTCTCTGAATCCTTCAGGACACTTGGAGCGTGCCGCCACCGGAAATTAGGGACAGCCTAATAATAAACGCAAAAGCCAGGTCAGGCAGCACCCGATCTTGCCACAGCTGAGAGCCCTGCAACGCGAGCGCCTCTTTGGGGGGGGCCAGCGGGTGGTACTTTTGCATCGCGACCCAGTTAGAGTGGACTTTGACTAATAAAAGGCCATGACGGTAAACATGGATAACAGTCATTTAGGGGTTTTGCTGTCGTCCGCGAAAAGATGTAGTAGGACTCTATACGGATAGTTTTAGTCAACATGCGCAGGTTAAAGATCCTTCAGAGCGTGGCTATGGACGTTTTGCAAACTAGACAGCCTCACGACTAATGGCGGCACCGGGAAGTAGTCGCCATCAACGGCCAAATGCCTTCTTTTAGCGAAACCGAGGGCTCTCAGGAACCTTTGTACGGAGTTACTGTAAGCCTCTTGGCACGGTATAGGTGGCCTCCATGCCTCCCTCCCCCCACCTCCCACAAGAAAGACGGCGTCGCACTGAATGAAGCTCGTGGGGAATCCACGCCGCGCTCCGGGATCAATAAAGCCTCGCCACTCGCTAGCCTTGGGGTAACATTGATGAATACCCCAGAAACCTCTTTTTGGCCTGAAACCCCCCCGGTAAACGAACGACTTTTTAGTGCAGCGAGCCCGCAGCAAGCCACTCGGGGAGGTCAAGTGCAGGTGCGAGGCTAGCTTGCCCGCCCGCCAATGGAGAAGAACTTTTGCGCATCCCGGGGCCTCCAATTTGCCGTACTTGGCTGGGGGTTTGAAAGCCCAGTATTTTCACGGCCAACCATATGTGGCTCGACTTGGTTCCAATCACTCAAAAGTTCCTGGGGCAATTTGGGTCGCCACTGTGGAGTTGCATTGGATTTGCTTCACGCCTTTGCCTCTCGGGATTGGCTTTGCGACCCACAGCAAGCACATGGCAGAAACGCCTCCTCATCTGCTTAGTACCATCTTTGGACAGTAAAACGACTTGTTGTTGTTGTAGGGCGAGCTCAGCTGATGCTACTGGGCCGGCTGTCAAAAACTGTCCGGCCGAGACGGCGTCTTCCTTGTCCACCATGGCGCCGCCCTTTCGGAGTATTATGGTAGATACAAAAGAGCTAGCCAAAAGCTCTCTTATTCCAGTTTCGTATTGTTCCCGACGGAGACAAAAATGAAAGCCACATTCCGTTTCCCACCTGCCAAAGGTACCCGAGTCTATGAAGCAGCAGGCAATACTTGGTAGGAGAAGTTTTTTGTTTGTATATAAGAAAAAAAAAAGAAAGAAAAGAAATGCGTGCCAATACTCCCACCGTGCCACGGCATCCCCACTTTCGTGAAATGGCACTGGGACATACAAAAGTCGCGGAGCAGAGCAGAGGAGCCCAAAGTCTAGTCAATTGCGGAAGGTGTACAGCGATTGCTCCCTGTGAGTCACGGGAAATACAAGTGACGACATATGCAGCCCGAAATGTAAGCTTGTTCATGTATCAGCCCTGAGAAGATAAAATATAATAAGCGTCTGAGCTTGGGAGATGCATCCGTGTTGCACATTTCAGTCCTCGAACATCTCACGGCTTGGAACTTTGACAGTGCTTTGGGGAGGTGCGTCAACATGAGCACGGAGGTACTGGCTATCAAATGAGATATCGTAAGAGCTGCCGTGGTGGCTTTTGAACATGCATTCGAATCTGTGCTTTACACGTGCAGATAGAGTATGTACTGCGACACGAAACCTAAACCATTCACAGGGAATTCTTGGTGCTTGTCAATTTTATTCGCCCAGCGCAATCTCCTCTCCAGACCCAAATCATGTTGATTAGTCATTTACTGGAAGATTTCTTGGTCGACAAAACGGCTGTCTTCGTTTTGTACTCCATAATCTCACGGCTGGTTCCACGTATCGCCATTGATATGGTCGAGCAATACTGTGAACAGCAGCGATCTGAACACGACACAGACACTAATGATTTAGATGCCAGTATGCTGTCTTTACAGAGAAAGTTACAAGTTCATCCAACTTCTTGAGTGATATACGGGCTTGCGCGTGCCCAGGAACCTTTGCTATGTTGTCATCTATAGGTGCCGGGTAGGCTGACCATGGCCAGGGCCTGGTGCCTGCGATGCACCTCTAAAGGCTGACAGAGACGTTTGATTGGGACCTTTTAGTGCTCAAAGCAAAGAAGAACTCTCAAAATCGTTTTTCATCAGCATTGTTACTATATTGGGCCGGCGTGAGCAGCCGGCATTATCTCCGTCATCGGCGGCCGGATGACTGTCGGGAGGGTCCTCCGGGCGCGCCGTTCCGGGGCACCACCCCACCGACCCTCGCCACCTGAATGGCCATCTTTGGTATTTTGGGATGTCAGAGATATTCTCGTCGCGGGGCACTTGGATGACGGCAGTCCCGACAGACCGCTTACATGAAAGTTATAAAGTACGAATAGACGCCTGCCACCAATCACTTACAAATCTAGGCGGGGTATCGAAGAATCAAACCAAATCTTCGCCTGCACAATGAGTCCTCACTACCCGCCGCGCGGCATCTACGTACCGTGTGTGGCCTTTTTTCACGAGGACGAGACGATCGATTTTGATGCTATCCGTACGCACATTACCCGAATCGCCAAGGCGGGCGTCGATGGCTTGGTCATTCAGGGCTCCAATGGCGAGGCCATGCACATGTCGCACGAGGAGCGAATCGAGGTCCTGAAGCTGGCTCGCTCGGTCCTCGACGAGCACGGCAAGCCAGGCGCCACCATCATTGCCGGAGGCGGCGCGCAGTCCACGCGCGAGTCCATTCAGCTGTGCAAAGAGGCTCACGAGGCCGGCGCCGACTACGCGCTCGTGCTCAGCCCCAGCTACTGGGGTACGTGGTGGCCGATGGCATGGCCTGAGTGACGGACGGACGGACCGGGGGGTGCTGACGACGAGACACGGGCTCTTGGGCTGACCATAAGCGTGATGCAGTGCCCGCGATGCAGAAGCCGGTCATCTACAAGTTCTTTGACGACGTGGCGGCGGCCTCTCCCATCCCGATCCTGCTCTACAACTTTCCCGGCGTGACGGGCGGCATCGACCTCGACTCGGACCTCATCGCCGGCCTGGCGGCCGGCAACAACAACGTCGTCGGGTGCAAGCTGACGTGCGGCAACATGGGCAAGCTGCAGCGCGTGGCGCACGACCCGCGGGTCAACGCCGACTTTGCCGCGTTTGCGGGCAAGACGGACTTTATGCTCCACGGCCTCGTGGGCGGCTCGCGCGGCGTCATCGCCGCGACGGCCAACCTCGTGCCTAAGCTGCACACCCTCATGCTCAGACTCTACGACGAGGGCCGGCTCAGGGAGGCGCAGGACCTGCAGACGCGCTTCAGCCGCGCCGACTGGGTGCTCGTGCAGCTCGGCGTCGCGGGCCTCAAGGCTGCGCTGCACAAGTACTACGGCTACGGCCTCGGCCGCAGCCGCCGCCCCTTGGGCTCCGTTGACATGGCCAAGTTTGACGGCGAGGGTGGCGCGCCGCTGCGAGACCTGGTCGAGCAGGAAAACACACTGCCGGACATTCGATGAACTAATGCTATATAGATACTCTTACTTCTCATAGAATGACGACAAATCTCAGATTATTTCCATATCAATCTCCTCATAACGTGTGGCATGTCCATAGGTTGGCAGCAGTCGAGTAATTGTTGCCACGTCTACTGTGCTGAGTGGGCCCTGACCGCTGCTCGGCTCACAGAGGTGCATTTTACTCGAGTTTTCTTGTATTTAAAGCTCTTGTATACTATCGGAGTGTGGTAGTCAGTTCAGACAGCGTGCCAAGTAGCTGTTGCAATCTGCAAACAAGCCATTCTTGTCTACGAGCCCGGGCTGAGGCGAGACTCGTGAAGCAAGCTGTTGGATGCGCGGGCAAAGTTTGCAGACCACACCCGTTCTGCTCACCGCTGAAGACTCTTGACCCATAGCTGTGTCCATCCAAGGTTAATAAACTTTGGTTGATTTTCTCAACCCTGTGCAGCTGCGCATTCCGCCAAGCCTGATCGGAGCCCGCAGCCGAGCTACCAGTGTGCTGGCAAATGCCGCACAGAGTGCCACGTATCACAAAGTATACAGAAGTCGGGAACATGATATACGGGGCGGGGAGCGTGCTGTAGTGTATCAAGCTGGTAAGCACTTTGTGCTCAACGCAGGGTGTTCTCCTGGCGCTGCAGCATGTTGGCGTCGCTCATCGGCCGCCTAGAGCGCCGCGCGCATAAACTCCATATCATCTTGTGCGTCGGCGGTTCCACAGAGGTGGCCACAGAAGAGGTCGTTTCGATTTTGGTACTCCGTACTTTTGAAGAGCTAGAAGGTGCCCCCTCGGAATATTCAAAGATTGATAACCTGCTGCAGATGGTCCTGTCCACACACTGTGGTGATTCGGAAGCGAAATTCAATAGCGTCGCCGATGTCGCAGAATGCATTGAAATCGTGCAACCCTGTTGGGTCAGTGGTAAGATCAATGTGGAGGGGCGCGCACAGGGCATATACATACTCAGGATAGGATCGTGACTCGAGGCTCATCCAAGACTCTTCGAGTCTTGAGAGCGGGGCGAGGTTTCTACAGAGTAGGGTGCTTATATCAGACGAATCTGAAGCATTCGGATAGCGGCAACTGAGATTTCTCTTCTGGAAAAAGGCTTCTTTGGCAACCGTTTGGCTTCAATGGGCATCGAATCTCTAGCTTGTAGGCCTGAGTCTGCGGCGTAGAGCTGTTGAGTACCTTTACTGTGGCATCTCATCTTGCTGAAACAACAGCTTTCGCAGGCAAAGCTTACATTCGATGGCATCGCAAGAGCGTAAGTCGAACCACGATCGAAAAAGGACATAAACTGGCTGCTTGACAGAGTGCATCTAGATTCACATGCTTCATGATAACGGGCTTGTCCGATGGCATCGTGCGTGAGTAAACGGTCACTGACACTTACATTGCGGATGCTGGCGTGTGTCTGGGCCCCCGAACAAGTATACAGTGGCTTGCAAGTCTTAGGGCGAAGCAACAGCGATTGAATGAGACAGGCGTGATCATATAGCTCTTCAAAACAAGGGACATGCCATGCTCAGTCATTACCATTACATGCGCAGAAATTTCCCCTCTGCCACGGTCCTGTCTGAGTGTACCATAATCGGCGCAACGCAAGTGACAAGCCCCTGCTGGCTCTGAATGGCAGACGGAGTTTTGCCTTTGTGGGATGTTCTTGGTCAAGCCCGGTGGTAGGAGAGTCACTGTGAGTGGTGGTTTCCGGGAAAGTCTCCAAGCATCATCTCGAGCTGAGCCACGATCGAACTGCGGACTTTGACTTTGACTTTGAATGGCACGAATCCTTTTGGAAGCGAAGCAGTTTTCAAAGAAGACAAAAAAAAAATCCGACTCAGATGATTAGGGTCGGTTGGCACACTGCGGACGCGGCGTCCATCTTCTTGCCATCATGCATCCAGCACTGTAGGGTGACCGCGTGTCAGCTCGGCGCCGAGGGCAGCAACGGCGCGTGTGTTTGCGGGTCAGTCAGCTCCCCCTGTAAGTAAAAGCGTCTACCTGTTTTGGAGGCCAAGATACGAGCCCACCGAGCCTACACCTGTTGTTTGAAACTGGGCGGCGTTCGATTGAGCGCATAGGAAGCGGTAGCCGGCGAGCAAATCTCTCGGCCCTTTGGGAGACAGACCGGATGGAGTACAGCATCTGCTGGACCGCTACACTTTGGTGTCTACCCTTGCAGACGTATATTGCCGACCAGGCTTGTATTGCCTACCAGGCTTGTAACTTAGGCTTGTCATCGGGAAAGCTGGAATGTTGAATCCATACATTGACTGGGGTAAATGCTGGGGGAAGGTGGAGATGAGACGAACAGAGAAAGCTTACAAACTTGCTTCAAATCGCCCATTTTGCCGCCTTTTCCGCCTCTCAAACTGCGAACCTATTGATTCAAAGGGCTGCTAGTTGGCTCGCATATAGATGGGCAATAGATGACGCTTGGAGCTTCCTTGCGAAAGGCTTTCACACTTGAGTCTATGCCTAAAAGCCCCCCCCCCCCCCCCCCCCCCCTTTGCTCGTAATGGGATTTGATAATTTTGAAAAGGCAACCAAATTCAAAGACTGTGAGCTGGCATGAATAAGATGATTACCACGCGACACTATATAGTAGAGGAACTTGATAGAAAGCATTGTGCAAGTAGTCTCTCTTACTAATAGATGTCGGGCACGGGCTGTCATGACTTGTACCTAGCCAATTAGCTTATACGGGAGGGTTACCCTTGCTGATCTTTGGAACATGGAGATGCAGCTCGAGATGTCCGCGAGTCCGCGACAAAGATGACAACAAAAATAATTTAAACACGCACGATGGGTGTGGTGTCTTGGCCAGGGGGACTTGCAGCGACGCTGACGGGACGGAACGCGCGAACGTGCCAAGGACTGGTAGATCTGGCTGGGGTGCGGCGCACTGGATCCGGTTCATCGCTCGACAAATACTCAGTAGACGGGATATTCATCTCGCTAGGTACCAAGATAAATCGTTTCTTGACGTGTCACATATGATGGATGCCCTTTTGGCCCCGACGCTGGGCGCAATCTTGCAGTTAGATGACCGGCACCCCACTTGGAGAGATGCAAAGGGTGGGTTATGGCCTGTGACAAAGAAAGGAAAAAACGCCATCGCCGACTGGACTCGTTGCTGTTGGTTCGGGTGAAGTTGCAGCGAATTGGCGAAGGGGGGGAGGGGAAGGTCGGTGGATTTGGCCCCAGGCACTTGGACAGTGTGGCGTTCCTGGCCTGGGTCAGCTTCGAAGCCAATCAGAGGCGAGAACTGGCGGATCAGCACACACAGACACCAGCCTCAGATGAGCCACTACCACAGTAAAAATACGTTTTACTTGCCAGTCGGCGCGGTTGGGCGGGGTCCCGGTCCAGGACGTTACGGGTAAGTACTATTAGGATGGTTAGCACATACTTTCGTATAGTATTCCGTATAGTAACTACCTACTTACTGGTGTTTACAAGGGGACTGGTAGTCGGTAGATAGGTGCCCAGGAGTTGGGTAGAAGTAGGTCTCTAAGTAGGTACCTAAATAGGTCGGAAGGGCCCAAGGCCAAAGATACTATTTGTTTGCCCAGTGCCTTTTGCAAAGTAGCGAGCAGTGGAACTAGTAGCGGTACTTGTAGTGGCTGGTACCGTCTGTACAGTGGGCATGGTGGCATTTTGAGCAAGTGCTAGGTACCTTGGATTTACTTTGCGGGTAAATTACAGGCAGCGCAGAATTCTTGGCTGGCTGCTCGTGTAGGCTGTGAGTGGCCTGTTAGTAGGTTACCTAGTACTGAGGCACTTGTGGCGCTCTCTTAGGTACCTTGGCAAGTAGTATCATGGCCTAGAGATTGCAAGTTACCAACCGTTGCCCTTGGAACTGGGCCGTCTTAATTGCCATATCTTTTACCCTCCCAGAGCCCTCGCCCCTCAAGAACCAAGGCGTGATGGTTTCATCATGTGCATACATTCTATGCATGCCCACAGGGCTGCACGATTTTCTCTCTTTGGCCATGAAGAGCGTGCAACGTGAAATCTCGATGCGGATAACGAGCCCGGTTTCATTAGTAGCGTTATCTCATGGTCCCCTGGCCGGAGGGATCCCCCCCATGCCCCCGTTCCCTCGCATATCCCCTGCAAAGGACATGCCGATTGGTGGTGGCGCAAGGACTCTCTCTCCCTCTCGCTTTCTCTCTTTCTCGCTCTGCTCCAGTTCCACATTACCCATTTTCGTTCGGAGGTACCGTTCATCGTTCCTGATTCGCATCACCTCGAGTCGTTTTGCAATTTTTTTTCCTTCCCTTGCCTCCTGTCTCTTGAACGAAGCACTTTTCCCATGACACTGGCGGGCTATTCTGGACTGCCCAATTGGCCAAGGCAATCACACCTCTTCAGTTGCAGTCTGCACTCCATGCCTGCTTGTCTTGGATAAGAGCGCCACCGCCATCTTCCCCTCCCCGACTGGCTGGGTGCATATCGCTTCTCGGCCTTCTCCCTCGCCCACGCACCGAGTTTCCCACGCCTTCTCCCAGGCCTCTTCTCCCATCGAGACGTCACCATCACCAACAGACGGGTCCCGACAATGCCTAGCGACGTTGTATCATCTTTTTAGAGATCTTGCCCACGTCGCTGTCCTGTCTAGATGGACGACCCTGACAAATGGCCGTGGCTTGTCGCCCGGCTTGACCTCAACCAGGTACGTACCCCGCCGTTTGGGTCTTCAGCCTCTACCTACTACTAGGGACAATCTCACCGTCGCCGCTTAGTTGAGCTACCCAAAAGGCTGTTGTCGTATCCTTCATCACTCCCAGACGTCCGACTAATCATACACTACCCTCGCAGGACAACGATCCCCGCATCAACTCGACCCGAAATGATTCCAGCGGCCAAGGCACCCTCAGTGCCACGGCAAACAGCAAGAGCCCGTCGCTGTCCAAGCTTGGCGGCACCTTCATTCCCATCGGCATCATTCTCGGCGTCACCGCCATCCTCTTCCTAGCCTTGCGCCCTCGACTGAAGCGTGTCTACGCCCCAAGAACCATTCGTGCCATCCGGAGACCACTGTATGTGCCTTGCCCTTTTCGTTTCTGACACCCCAACGGCTGACCTGGCGACAGAGAACCGAGTCCCGAGCTGCCCAGTGGCATCTTCAACTGGGTCGTGCCATTCTTTAAAATACCCGACACTTTCGTTCTGAACAATGCTAGCATTGACGGCTTCTTTTTTCTGCGCTATCTAAAAGTACTTAGAAATATTTGTTTCGTCGGATGCTTGCTCGCCTACCCCATCCTGTTTCCCATCAATGCCACTGGCGGCAAAGGCAACTACCAGCTCGCCGTCCTGACTATCGGCAATGTCAAGGACCCCAACAAGCTGTATGCGCATCTCTTCGTTGCTTGGGCCTTCTTTGGCTTTGTTCTATTCACCATTGTCCGAGAATGTATCTACTACGTCAACCTGCGCCAAGCCTATCTTTCCTCGCCCCACTACGCCCAGCGCATCTCGTCAAGGACCATGCTCATCACTGGTCTGCCTCCACAATATCAGGACGAAGCCCGCCTCCGAAAGCTCTATGGCGACTCGGCAAAGACCATCTACCTCCCGCGAAGCAGCAAAGTACTCGCCAAGCTGGTCAAGGAGCGGGAGCAGACGGCCAAGCGACTCGAGGATGCCGAGGTAAAGCTCATCAAGATCACCAACGCCGCCCGCAACCAGTACTTGAAGAAGCATCCGGACCATCCAATGAACCAGCCGCCACCCGGCAGCATCCAAGAACAGCGTGAAAGGGACGTCGAGTCTGCAAGCTCGGAGCGAGAGCTTGCAGCGCCATCCCCAAAGCTGTCCAGGTTCTCGAGTGAGAAGCTTCAGGTTGATCTGCCCGGACCAGCACTACTGTCTGAAGACTCGATTGAACACTTGCAAAACCGACATTCCGACGAAACCAAGGTTGATGAGACGGAAAGGAAGAATAATTCTGTAGTCACCGAAGATGATCTCGATTACGTGCATCCTTATGGCTTGCACGACACGCTACCCGATCTGCGCGGCTCCGTCGCTTCGCTCTGGATCCCGACCAAGAAACGCCCTCATCATCGCCCGATTGGTAATTTTCTCCGTCGCGTCGACACCATTCGCTGGACTCGCAACCGACTTCGCGAACTGAATCTGCTCATCTTCAAGACGCGTCGTGTCGTGCGTCGAGGCGAGGCCGGCTCGGTGCCTGCTGCTTTTATCGAGTTCGACTCGCAGGAGAGCGCGCAGGCTGCCCAGCAAGTTCTCGCCCACCATCGCCCCCTGCAAATGTCGGTTAGGCTGCTCGGAATCCGACCAGACGAGGTCATTTGGACCTCTCTGCGCATGAAGTGGTGGGAGCTCATCATGCGACGCACGGCCATCATGGCCCTCGTTCTGGCTGCCATTGTCTTTTGGTCGATTCCAGCGGCGTTTGTTGGACTGGTGTCTAATGTTGATGCGCTGATCAAGCTCGCCCCATTCCTCAAATGGATCAACCTGCTTCCCAAACTCATCGTCGGCTTTATCCAGGGCTTCATGCCCGCACTAGCTCTGTCGTTGCTGATGGCGGCTGTGCCTTTTATGCTTCGTTTCTGCGGACGGGTCTCTGGTCTTCCCTCGACGCATCGAGTTGAGCTCTTTACGCAAAACGCATACTTTGCGTTTCAGGTCGTTCAAGTCTTCTTGATCACAACGCTGACGTCGGCCGCATCAAGTGCCATTACAGACATCATCAAGAATCCCCTCGGCGCCAAGGATCTATTGGCAAAGAGTCTGCCATCCGCCTCCGACTTTTATCTGTCCTACATACTGATTCAGTGCGTTCTGAGTGGCTGCAAAGACATTTTGCAGATTTGGCCGTTTCTCCGTCACGTTGTTCTGGCCAAGATTACCGACAACCCGCGCAGCAGATTCAAGGCGTGGAAAGAACTGACAACGCCAGGCTGGGGAGGCGTCTTCCCTGTCTATTCCAACATGGGCGTGATTGCCCTGAGCTACTCTTGCATCTCACCCCTGGTGCTGCTGTTTGCTGCTCTTGGGCTGTGGTTTATCCAGATTGTCTGGAAATACAAGCTCATTTACATTCTGGATTCAACACACGACAGCAAGGGTCTCTTCTACCCACAAGCTTTGCTCCATCTCATTGTTGGACTGTACTTGGCGGAAATCTGCATGATTGGACTGTTTGCGTTAAACAGCTCCTTTCCGCCCGTCGTTTTGATGCTCATCTTTTTGCTCTTTACTCTGCTAGTTCACATGTCCATTAGCGATGCCATTGCCCCGCTTCTGATCAGCCTGCCTCAGACCATGAAGGTTGAGGAGGAGATTCAGATTGAGGAAAAGCAAAAGGCCGAAGCTGCTGCGAGAGCAGCCGAGGAAGCGTCAGAGGCACCGACCGGTGCTGCAAACAGTTACTACGATGAGACACAGTCATTTGGCGAGGAGAGGATTGAGAGTGAGGAGGAAGAAGAAGAAGAAGAAGAAGAAGAAGGGGAAGAACATGTAGTGACGGGGACAAGAGCAATGGAAGGTGCAAGCAGCGTTCGCTCGACGGCAATGGAATGGTTCAAGGGAAGCACAAAGAAGAAGATCAAGGACGAGTTTGAATCGCCATTTGTCAAGCATTGGCTGGCCAAGATTGGCATCAATATTGGCCCCGAGAATGCTGACAAGCCAAGCTTCTTTCAACGCTTCTTGCACCCGGAAGAGTACGAAGACTTCATCGCCCTGCGGAAGCTGATTCCTGCCGACAATCTGCCCAACATTGTCTACGCGCAAAACAAGCACTGCAATTACACACCACCAGACATGTGGCTGCCCAAGCCATCACTGTGGATCCCGCGAGACGAGGCCCGCGTAAGTCGACAAGAAGTGGCGCACTCGAAGCTGTACACACCCATTTCGGACCGTGGGGCGGAGCTGGACAAGGAGGGACGAGTTGTTGTATATTTCGAACAGGCGCCTTGCGATGAGCCAAGAGTGCTGATGTAACATGACCATTTTTACGTGTAGCGATCACATTTTTCTTTTCCTTTTTCTTTTTTTTTTTTTGGAAATATTTAGCGATTTATATTTTTTATTTGCTTATTTAATCATCTTCTACAGTGG
This sequence comes from Cordyceps javanica, assembly GCF_051103115.1. Lineage (NCBI taxonomy): Eukaryota > Fungi > Ascomycota > Sordariomycetes > Hypocreales > Cordycipitaceae > Cordyceps > Cordyceps javanica. Next base: position 3,833,649 of record NC_139299.1, read on the forward strand.
CGGACACCCGTATCATGTTGATCAATTGATGAAGAGAAAGTTTTTTATCGTGTATTTTTTGAGGGCAACTCGTCCGATTTGTCTATTGGTAGATTTACCGTTGATATGCATGGTACTTTTTGTCATGAGCAAGCTGTGAGCCCATTGTCCTTTTATAGTCTGTGGGTCGCCTACTGCATGACGAGAACGTTGCGGAAGCGAGGTTTGCCAGCGACCAGACTGTCAACAGCCTTTTGGACGTCGGCGAAAGGGTACTTTTCAATCATGCACTTGACACCGTGGTTTCTGGCAAAGCGGATAGCCTCCTCACTGTCGAGGGCGTGACCGCTGGGCCAACCCTGGACGCTGGCACCCTTGAGAACCAAAGAGACGGTATCGAATTCGACGGGTCCGACGGGTGCTAGGCTGAGCAGCTTGCCCTCGGGGGCAAGAGCGGCGACGAGAGGGCCGACAATCTTGGGGTTGGGAGCGGTCTGGACAATGATGGAGGCACCACCGAGCTTCTTGAGCTCCTCGGTAGCGTCCTTGGCCTTGGAGTTGATGTAGTGGTGGGCGCCGAGCTGCTTGGCAAAATCGGCCTTGTCGTCGCCCGAGGAGAGGACGGCGACCTCGTAGCCCATCTTGGAGGCGTACTGGACAGCGAGGTGGCCGAGGCCGCCGAGGCCCTGGACGGCGACGAGGGCGCCCTGCTCGACGCGGAGCTTGCGGATGCCGTTGAAGACGGTGACGCCGGCGCAGAGCAAGGGGGCGACCTGGGCGGGATCCATGTCGCGGGGCACGCGGGCGACGGCCTCGGCGCGGAGCAGGACGTACTCGGCGAAGCCGCCGTCCTTGGAGTAGCCGTTGACGAGCTCGTTGTCGCACATCTGAAACTGGGCGCGCTGGCAGGCGCGGCAGGTGCCGTCGTGGCCGCCGTGCCAGGGCCCGCCGACGCGCTCGCCGACGGAGAGGTTGCTCCCGACGCCGTCTCCGACCTGCACCACGTCGCCGACGATCTCGTGGCCGGGGACGCGCGGGAAGACGTGGCTGCCCATCTCGCCGCTGGCAATGGCGACATCACTAAAGCACACCCCGCATGCCAGCACCTTGACGAGCACCTCGCCGGCCGCGGGCGCCTGCAGCGGTCGGGAGACGATGCTGAACGGGCCGTTGGCCTTTTCGATGACGACGGCCTTGTAGGTGGAAGGGAGAGAGGCCATGGCTTGAGAGAAGAAGGGAAAAAAAAGGGTTTTGGTTGGTGTACAGAGAATAAAGTCGGCCGATAGAGAAGGGAGGAAAATATGATGTGAGAAGAGGAGCTGAAGAGGTAGAAGAACGGGTTCGTTTTACTGGGAACTGAGAAACTTTATATACGATGGAACATGAGTTATAGTGCGACAATGAGAAACGCCGGTCTACTTAGGCAAAAGCAACATGATCGGATGTAGCGTTCTACATGGCTTGGTCGACCAGTAGCGGATGAATCGGGGATGAGAAGGGGGGCAGAAAGAGGTTGCGCCGTTATCGCCAATGACATCAACATGGCGTATCGAATGAAAAAAAGTAAAAAATTAAAATAAAAATACAAAACACTCGGGGTGGTTGTATTTTCATTAGCTCCGCTCAGGCAGCACCAAAGCTATCTACCAAATTGGCCAAGGCGGGAAAGGCAAGGGCCTGGAACCCGGAAGAAGAAGGTTGGCAATCAACTTTGACAAGAACAACCATTTTTGGTGGCCTGAGTAGTGCAGCGCTTTCGTTGCCCTCCCGTCGTCGGGGGTCCCCCGCCCCCTTTGCCCCCCCCTCCCCTCCCCTTTGGTCGGAGATGCGTAGCTGCACGGATTGCCCAAAGCCGATGGTGATCTTTCCTGGGTGCGGGGCCGCCGCGTAAACGCCGAAAGTTGCGGTCGCGGCTCCCCGGTGACGGAGGAACGGATATTAGAGCATTGGTTGGGGGGGAGGCGGGGGCAATAGGAAAGATTGGGCGCTCTGCCTCTGTCGAGTTTGTAATGATGACATGGAAAACGTCGTCATTGATTGCAATGAGATTGATGGGCCGCCGAGGATGATGAGCGTTTGAGATTTCGATTTGGAAACTTTTTGGGGGCCACAAACACCCCGCCATAGGTAGCTTTTGAACCGGGGTTGGGTTTATGCGCCACAGCCAACCGCACCCCGCCAGTTGTCTGCGCCACAACCAAGAAAGATCCGCCTCAAAAGCTAAAATTTGCTGCAGAGCCTTTGCCTGGGGCATTGCACTTGCTCCGTATACACACTTTCTCCAAACGAGGAGCCGCCGACGACGAATAAGAAGAAGAAACAAGCTTCTCTTGACGAAAAAAAGAAGGAAAAAAAAGGAAAAAAAAAAGACTTGATCCGGTGCACACCATGCCATTGGATACATCCACATACTCCCTGGCGCTTCTGCGCGTCGACGGTCGTCGCTGGAACGAGCTCCGGCGCATGCACGCCCTCATCCGCACGCAGGATGCCGCCGACGGCTCGTCGTACCTCGAGATTGGCCACACAAAGGTCATGTGCGTCGTCTCCGGCCCGTCGGAGCAGCAACAGAGCCAGAAACGAGGAGGCGGGCAGCAGGCCAATGCGGCGTCTCGCGACGGGGCGACTGTCAGTGTCGACATTATCATTGCCGGCTTCTCCAGCGTAGATCGCAAGAAGCGCGGCCGCAACGACAAGTAAGTAGGGAGAAGAGGAAAAAAAAAAATGAAAAAAAAAAATTTAGAAATAAATAGCCAACTCACACAACCTCATCTAGGCGGATACAAGAAATGGAAATCACCATTGCCAAGGCCTTTGCGTCCAACCTCCACACCCACATCTTCCCGCACTCGACCATTTCGATATCCCTGCACGTGCTGTCGCAGGACGGCTCGCTGCTCGCGGCGCTGCTCAACGCCGCCACGCTGGCCCTGGTCGACGCCGGCATCCCCATGACCGACTACGTCGCCGCCTGCACGGCCGGCTCCACGTCGTCGTTTGCCGCCGGCGACGACGCGGCCGACCCGCTCCTCGACCTCAACAACCAGGAGGAGCAGGAGCTCCCCTACCTGACCGTGGCCACGCTCGGCGACAGCGACCGCGTCGCCGTCCTGGCCTGCGAGAGCCGCGTCCAGGTCAGCCGCCTCGAGGGCATGCTCGTCGTCGGCGTCGACGGCTGCCGCCAGGTCAGGAGCTTCCTCGACGGCGTCGTCAAGGCAAAGGGCGCCAGGATGATCCGCGAGGGTGCCATCCGCAAGAGCGACGCAATGGCCATGGACCTGGATGAGTAGAAAAAAAAAACCCCCGACGACGACGACGACGACGACGACGACAGTGGTGGTGGTGGAAGATTTTGGCTCGAGGCTATTCTGGGAAAAACGTGAAAAAATTGTATTAACTGCGTAAACTACGGCGCATACGATACGGCGCGGAACATGTGGCGCGCCGGCGGAAATATTCAATATGAGACGTGGCCTTGTCACAGTATCTCGCTAACTATACATTTACAACTCATCATGTACCTCGGCAGTCTCCTCGCTAGCCTCCGCGCTGCCCTTGTCGTTGGCCTCGTCAGACTTGGGCTCCTCCTCCCGAGTCTCCGACTTGCCCTGGCCAGCAGCTTCCTCAGCCGCCTCAGCCTCCTCCTCAACCTCCACGATGCCCTTAGGTAGCTTCAGCTTCTCGCCCTCGCCCATGCGGATCGCGTCAACCCAAGCCTCGACACTCGCGGCACCGAAATCGCCTTCATATTTACGCCACCAGTTACGGCGTGCGTTAATGGCCACCAGCTCGACTTTGCTTGTGGCCTCGAGCTTTTGGCGGAGAGCAACGGAGAGCTCCTCGACGCTATCGGGAACGGCAATAAAGGGAAACACCTTTCTATGGCCTTGGATGTACTTTGTGTTTAGCTGAGAAAGCGAGTCGGTGGCCGTCTTGCTGTCGTCGGTCTCGGTCTCGGGGATGAGGGCAAGAATACAGGTGTGGGACTTGGGCTGGAGACACTTTTCAGCAACCTCTTGCTTGCCAGAGGCTGTGGGGATAGCAATGACTTGAGGGGTGGAAGCGGCAGGAGCAGTAGTATCGTCGCTAGTCTCGGTCTCTTGGTCAACAGGTTTCTCCTTGTCCTCGGCTTGTGGGGGCTTGTCCTCGGCCTTGTTCTTTGGCTTGTCCGCCTTGTCCGCCTTGTCCGCCTTTGCCTTCTTTGCCTTCTCCTCCTTCTTCTTTCCGCTCTTGGCCTTGGCCTTGGCCGGGGCGGGGTCCGGGTTGGGCTCGCCGACCTGGCTGAGGAACTTGACCATGTCGGCCTTTTTCAAGTCACCGTCGTAGACGACGGGCTCGCGGCCCCCGCCGGGCACCAGGACTAGCGTAGGAAATTTCGTAATACCAAACTTTGCCACGGCCGCCGACTCCTTGTTCCGAACCTGTGCGACGCTGATGACGCCGAGGTAATCGATGGCGATGCTGCGCAGGAGCGCGCTCGTCGTGCCCTTGTCGGTGAAGAGCAGGGCTTTGGGCCCGTCGGCGTCGTTGGCGAGGAAGCCGTCCAGGTCCTTGTCCGTGACGCGGGTGACGTGGTTGTTGATCTTGGCGGCGACGGCCTCCACAATGGCGCCGGCCGTGCGTCCGCCGTTGTAGTCCTCGACGACGGGGCGGCCGGCCTTCTTGCCCGGGCGCACAATCTTGAGCGTGGGGAAGCCCTTGACGCCCATGGAGCCGCACAGCTGCTTGTTGGCGTCGTCGTCGCAGTCGACGGCGGCGACCTTGGCGAGGCCCTCGAGGTTGGTGGCGGCCTTTTCGTACGCGGGCTTGAGGTTCTGGCAGTGACCGCACCAGGGCGCGTAGAACTCGACAATCTTTTTACACGTGGCGCCAGGGCGAATCAATGATGGCTCGTGTTAGTCGTAAGGGACGTGACGAACTGGAGATGATGGGGGGGTGGCCCTTACCGAAGTATAGTTGGAGCGGTTAATCAGCCGGTCAAACGACTTGGCGTCGACCTGCAGAACAGGCGACTTCTTGGTGTACATGCCGGCCCATGCCGTGGGCGCCGTGGCCAGCAGCACGGTGAGCGCGGAGGCGACGGCGTGCTGGTGCATCGTGTGGGATTGGGGGGGAAAGGGAAAAAAAAGGGCGATTCGCAGAGGTAGTGCTGTGCTCTGGGAGAAGCTGCAGGTGCAATGGCTAAGTCGACGGATCAACTGTTAGTTTCCCATTTACCATGCAAAGGGTTGGGTCGGTGGGAAAAAATGCGCAGAGTTGTCCTGTTCAACCTCGAGTATGAAATCGAACAGGTGGCAGAAACTGGGGACAACAAGCCACAGTGGCAGGCTGGTACTGGGTACTTAGTAGCTGGGGGAGCTTGTGCGGGGCTTCCCGCTGCTACCCTGGGCTGCCTGGCCAGAAAGCCAAGCCTTGCGCTGGCTATGCTTTAGATGAACCTGCCGTTCGATGGAGCTACCGAGTAGAATCAACAAAATCTCAATTGTATTTTCGACTAAAACCTCCAGTCCTTGTAAACGCCATTGCGGTCATCATCCGTCTTCACCCAGAAATCTTTCAAACACCCCCCAGTGTCAGTCCTTGGCCTCCAACTGCCGCCTCTTCTCGTCCGCCAGCCTCGCCAGTTCCGCCACGGCCTCGGCCTCCCTGCCCTCGGGCACGAACAGGTGGTCGTGGTAGAAGCCGCTGACCGGGTTGACGCCCATGCCGAGCGTGGCGAGCCTCGCCGCGACGACGGCCATGAAGCCGACCGCCTCGAGGCTCGACGTGACGTCGAGCGTGATCATCCGGCTGGGGAACAGGTACGCCATCCCGTTGGCCTCGGCGTAGCGCCTGGTGACGACGACGGTGACGGCCTCGCTCTCGCGGAACAGCAGCTGCACGTCGGCGACGGGTGGCGGCGAGGCCGTCTTGTCCAGCCTGGCAAAGACGTACGTCTCGGGGTGAAGCACGGTCGTCAGGGTCGCGAGGAGCTTGTCGAGCGATTTCTCGCCCGGATCCTCCATGAGAGTCGACATATTTTGGTTTCTTTCAAGGAAAAAAAAAAGATTGAATGAGATGGTAAGTAATCTGTACTAATAAAAAGAATTGAATCTTGCTTGTCTCGGATGATTCACAGGATTGTCGTCAATGGAGACCAGGGTCTTTTTAGCTTCGGCTTGCCGCCTATGCAGTGGGCAAAAGTCTGTAAATATAGCGCCAGTTAGCCCACTTTATGTCAACCGAAAAGGGCGTCTTCTACAAGAACTGGGCTCGAGTTGGCATGCAAGGCGTTTCCAACAGTTGGACCAGATTTGGCTCCTGTCCCCTTAGCTGGGCGCCGTCTTCGATGATGCGCCCCGAGCACCGACTGCGCCCCTGCTTCAAACAAGGCTCTGATCGTCATAGAGATTGGCGCGGATATTATTAGTTTGGTTCGGCAACAGCCGACCAGGCTTGTCTCCTGGCCGATGACGGACATTGGCACGCTCACCACTGGACGGATCTGCGGCTCGTAACGTCGATTCCGCAAAAAAAGCTTGCAGCGACGGCATTGTCCTGCAATCTCGTTCTATTCAAACTAGTGCTGGATACAAATTACCGGCTGGGCTCGTCCAAGTCTACACTCTCAAAGCGAGCTCTGTCCGGCTTTTCTGTTGCCAACCACAATGTCTGGCTTGGCCGCAGTAAACTTGGCAATGTCGCCCAGCACCTTGACCCCAGCCTCACCCTCCTTTGCCTTGTCGAGGGACTCGAGCTTGTCCCACTTGAGGATCGCCTGGACCTGGTATTTCTGACCGGGTTCAAAGACAATGATCTCCCAGCTTTCGAGGCCAAAGGGTTTCCAGTTCCTGGAGCAATCTTGTTAGCCGTGCCCGCAGCGCTAAACAAGACCAGGTGCGCTGCGGAGGAAAAAAGGCTTACTCTTGCACGATTGGCATGTGCGTGTTCAAATAGTAGTCCAGGTCAAAGGAAGGACCGGAGGGGTAAAGAATATTGACGGTAGCCATGATGGATGGTGACGGTATGTATGATTTTGCGTTTCTTATTTCTTACAAGAAAGGTGAGATGAGATGCAACTCGGAAAATGATACTTGCAGGACCTCGGATGATATCTTATACCTCTTGCCTTAGCAGGGCAACCAGTGCCCCGCAGCATTCGTCCGCCGATCCGCACCGCCTGTGCGACGAACCTGACAAATACATGCTCTGCAAAGCGGATGGAAGGAAATCGCGGAAGCTGGTCTATCTATTATGTGTTGCAGTAATTTACAAGGATCTAGGTAGGGTTTTCCTGGCGTCAAGCCCATCACGCATCAAACATGGCCCATTCAAACTCATCCATCGAGTAGCCATAACCCGCCGGCCAACCTTCGGCTTTCGTCTCGGTAGACGCAAGAAGATCATCCAAGCCCTGCGTTGCTAATCAGAATCATGCCTCTTGGGTGGTTGGGAAACTCTTCACACAGGGACGGACTCACTGTAAACGCCCATTCTCCGCTCGTCTCTGGCGGCGTCGGCATTGGCGCAGCGGCCGCTTGGATCACACTACTGTCCCCGCCCGTGAGCTGTTCGGCCATCTCGGTCAAAAGTCCACCACAAGTCTCAGACACCTCCGTTGCCGCCATCAACAGATTCTCGACGAGACCTTCCTGCGAGAGGCCCCGAGACATGCCGTCAATGTGCACCGCAATGATGCGTAGCAAAAGATAGCCCTTGATGTTGGTGTGCCCTGCCTTGATGACCTCGAGGGCCCATTGCTGGGACTGCCCGAGCACGGCGAGCAGGTCGGGGCGGAGCAGCTTGGGACCCAGCCCGTCACTCTCCTTGAGCTGCGCGCGGAGTTCCATGACGATGAGCAGCGCGGAATGCATGGCGGCAATCATGAAGAAGCTCATGCCACGTGTCACCTGCCGTCGCAAATCATCTGTCGCTTCGAACGGTGACTGCCCGTCGGAAAGGTCAATCGATGTGCTCCCCGCCAGCGAGCTCCAGACCTTTAGAGCACAGTCCACGACGACGACTCTCGAGTACGCGTATTTGGCCTCTTGCATCGCTGCGACAAAGTAGGGCACGTGCAGGGCCGACAGGTACCGATACATGATGATGTCGAGGATGCGGAGCTCGGCGCTGGTCAGTGATGGCTTCGCGCCCTGCCCTCGGCACGACTGCAGGCGACGACTGAGCTTCTTGTAGCTGGCGCGCAGCTCGGCGTCTAATCGAAGCGTCTCCTCGTATGATCCGCCAGAGGAAACGTCGTTTAGGAATCGCAATACGTCTAAGCGTTGGGAAAATGTCTCGCGCAGAGCCAGTGCCATGGTCATCTGCGTGCATTCGGTCTGTGGCCTCGGAACAGGATCGATCTCGAGGAGCTGCTCATCGTCAAAATTGCCGGGTGCCTGTGTATCAAAGTCGCTCATGGAGAGGAACACCGGCCCCCCGGACCCGAGACTCGACTGAAGATTCAACTCGCAAATCGTATTCCACAGCCGCCTGTGCATCTCACATGTGAGAACGGTCCTGTCAGGCAGTCGTGCTGGATCTCGATGCAGCCCCATGTACATGGCACGGCGAACCAATAGCCCTACTTCTGTCCACATGGCATCTGCGACGATGCCAAGTCGCTCCTGCGCGAAGAGCAGTAGAATATTCGTTTGTACCGTCTGGACGTCCAGTCGCGCCTTGAACTTGGGCTCCGCAAGCCACGTTTGCGCTTCGTATGCCCACTGCATGGCACATGTTCTAAGAGAGAAGGCTTCGTCGTACGTGACTGCACCCAACGCCAGCACAAGCTTCACTTGGACGAGGAACGCCGGATCGGGTGTTGTCCCTGGTGCCCATAGTGCATCATACCGCGCTCGGAACGTAGGGATATGCAGGACGCGGTATAGTAACTCTGTATTTTCCAGGTAATTTTTAACCAATGCGTCCGCAAGCGATCTTTCCGGTAGCGAAGAGGTCCGCAGAGGAGGCCACGGGGGCGCTCGCCTGCCTTTGATGAATCGAGCCAGTACCTTGCATCTTGCGATGCCTGCCCAGGCCTCTGCGCCTCGCTCCTGGAGCTGGTCGTCTATCGTTTCGAAAATGTCGCGAATCTATCAAGTCAGCCACGGACACCCATGAAAAGATAGGAACAAAGAACGATGCATTCATGCTCACCAGAAGCACTCCAGTCACACACCAATGACTCTGACCAAACATTCGGGTTTTATGCATCATGCTACGTGCAATGACCGGACCGCCATTGCCAATTGGCGTGTCACACTGTACATGGAATACACCGCCAAGCTTCGAAGTCGTCGTCTCAATCGACGAGCTCACGGAGGCAAGCGGACTCGACCCGCTAGACTCCATGCTCACTCTCGAAAGCTGGTCCTCGAGCTCTCTGATCCGCAGACGTAACCGCTTTGCTTCGCTTTCGTGCGAATAGGCCGCCTCTGGGGGTGACTGCGTTGACTTGGGACTCGAATGCAGCGACCCGAGACTTGATCTTGCTGTGTCTGTCTGGAGGTTGTGGTTCGGGAGGATGGACTGGTGCTTTTTCCATTGTCCGGCGGCGCCCGTTGTCAAGGCTGGGCTCGCGCCATGTAGCCGTTCGGGCGACTCGACAGGCCGAGCTTCGTACACGCAGTCGCCCGTCCTTGAACGGATGCAGTTGTTACATGGAAATTCTCTATTGCATTTGATTTTCCTTTTGCGGCAAAGCACGCAGGCCCTGGCGCCAGGTCAGACGACATCTGCTGCACTCTAGAGGATGCACTTACACCGCAGGCCGTCTGCGCCGCTTCGTTGGTTCAGACATTGTTCAATCGCCCCGAATAATGGAACCTGGCAGTTACTGAAACTGAGATGTTCTCGACGCCACCGAATATTAATTTTTAGATGTTTGGATCAACATATCGAGCGTACAACCGCCAGGATGACGGTATGCCAATAGAAAACTGCGCTATTGGCAGTCCCGCCAGCCGTAACCCGAGAACGCATGCTTAACTCCACCAATCAAATCAGTCAATTAATCGGCTCCCCGAGCCAGCCCGTTCTATTGTGTGAAAGCGATACATCTTCCAACAGATCACACCAATGCCTTGCAAGACTACAAGGATAAAATGGAACTCGGAATTTGCGCGCAAGTACGACTCTATTGCTAATGTCTACGCCATGCTCCGACTCTGTGGCCGACACTACTGACAGCTCGTGTCTGCAGCCTCTTGTAGCTTGATAGACAATCGCCACTACGCAAGCATCTCTGGAATACAAAAGGGGTATAATGCGATATGAGTCCAAAGTTGGCCATGACATATAAATACAGCACAAGCCTTGACGTATTCGACACAGTATTACGCTGACCAGCTTGTCTTGCTGCATGGAGAACACTAGCTTCTTTGGGCTGCAGCACTGGTCTGCGGACGTCAAGGCGATAAGTTTGAGGACCTCAAAATGAGAACATGTTCTTTGTTAGATTCACCAGATAATCTACTTACCAGGCTGTACACTGATCCGTCGCCTTCCACTCCACTCGGGGACTGCCTCGCGGATTGTCCAAAAACCGCTAGCCTCGAGTCCCTGTTGAACATTAGATAAAGCCGTGGACCCTGCAAGCAAAAGTACCAATTTCAGGCAAATAACAAGAGCAGTGCAGGATTCATTTACTTTCTGGCAGATCCCGTCAAGCTAACAAGATCGTGCCGCCCGTTGCAAGCCCATACGCCTCACGGGTACGCAGATGATGGCTGTTGTTAACCCGATTAGAACCTGCCCTGGCCGATCGGCCACGGACACTGAGCAGAACTGGTACCACATGCTCTTGGCACCTGGTCTTGGCATCTGCTCCCGCTGCTACCACGACTACATAGCCCCGACGCCTTTCACAGCCAAGTTTGGCCATGAGCATGACACCTCCGGAGCTCGCCGCCACTGCGACTTTGACGTGCCTCGTACCCGGGCGGTGCTCCGCCAGGCGGCGGCGGGAAATGACTTTGAGCCTTTCCATGCCTACTGGGTTCGTCGGTCGCGCATCCCCCGTTGCAAGGGACCCGGGGTGGGCGTGGCCGCTGCCGACAAGTTCTCCTGGTTCCAGCTGGCAGACCCGAGCTTCGCAGGCAGGTTTGGGGCCTGCAACGCCTGCTACGAGGACCACGTCCTGGCGTCCCCCTTCTCGGAGCACTTTGCGAGCAGCCCGGTGCAGCAGCCCGAAGACCAGACCTTTGAGTGCGACGTGGCCCGGGAGTTTGGTCACAAGCTCCTGGGCGGCGGGGGAGCCGGCGACTGGGCCCAAATACGCGACTGGCTCCTCTTTCGCAAAAGCCTCCCCAGATGCACGGAGGTTGCCGAGACGGACAGCGCCTCGCGTCGCTGGCACAGGCTTCGTCCCCCAGAGTTTGGCTCCCTGCTGACATGTGAGGCGTGTTACTACGATGCCGTTCACGGCACAGTCGCTGCCGACCACTTTGAGGCGGCTCCTCTCGTGCTGCAGCCCAACTCGGCCGTGGTCTGCATGGTCGGGGGCCATATACCACTCCGCGTCGTCTTTGACGAGGCCAAACGAGTCAAGGACTGGTCCGTCTTCCACCGGGCCGCGCAAGTCGTCGTCCGCAGCCCGCCGTGCCGGAAAGAAGGCACGCAATCGCCAGTGTGGTATTCTCTGATACCGGCCGCGGCCGAGATTGACGTCTGCCCGGCCTGTCATGCATGTTTTTTCCAGGCTCTGGGGGCAGGTCACATTTTGCAACCCAAGCATGTCCCTCCGGGCCAGCTGCGGCTGTGCAATATGAATTTGGCTGCTCCCCACGTTGCCCCAATTTACAGGAGGCTGGATATGGCCATAGATTCGGGCAACTTTCCACCCTTCGCCACATTTTTTAAACTGGCCATGGAGGTGCCCCCATGTCCCGGAAACAAGCCTGCGGCCGGTCTGCGCTGGCATACCCACGATTTGTTTTCCTGCTGTCCGTCCTGCTGGCTTACAGCGCCCATCCAAGGCAGCCAGCTTTCTGGATGCTTTTCCGAGGAGACTACGGTCTCATCGCTGCTCAAGTGCGACTTTTACTCCGTCCGCGTCAGGGACCTCTGGCGTGTTGCCTGCATAGAGAACGACCTGGCCGGTTTCCAGGGCTTTATGAAGAAGAGGCTGGAAATCTGGCAGCAGACGTACCCTGCGATCCAGCAGCATCTTGAGGTGATGAAGATGAATATGCAGCGACAAGCGACGCTAATGATGGCGTCCGTCATCAATACGGGCGCGAATAACATTGTCGCGGCGTCTGCCCCAGTTGGGATGCACGGCCATTACGGCAACTCCTCAATTGGATACGGATATGAGACCATGGCCGGTGCCCAAGGTGCGATACAGTTCAACCAGGCAGTGGGCATGAACGGATCGAATGCGGCTCCGATGATGTCGATAACGCAGCTGGAGGGGCTGTGGAAGTCGGTCGAGTAGCGCGGGCTGTCATCAGCGCCGACGTACGTAGAGGATGACAGGACCGGACCGGATAACCTGCCCACGGCACATTTAAAGTTTAGAGACTCATCATACGATCTCTTCTTCTGCCCTTTCTCGTATCGTGTGCGCGAGCGCCGAGCGATAGCCGGCTGGCGCTCGCCGTCCTCGAACTAAAAAAGTCACACGGGAACTTGGAACCGAACACGGCAGTTGCTTCAGACGAACCCAATGCAGTCTTTGGTCGGCGAGGAGCCATTGCCAAGAAGACCCCCCAGCCTTGGACGAACACGGTCGGAACTATTGGTATGGGGTACGGAATATAAGAATCAAAGCGGTCTGTGCATTCATATACCCCCTCCCCTGCTATTATGGTGTGACTGGCGCAGCACCGTCCTGTCAGGGGCGGAAATCCGGGATACCGGATATCGCAGAGTGCGTATGTCAGAGTTGAGACAAGCATATGTCGAAACTGGAATATCGGGTTCGTTTCACGTAGTTTTGTTTACTCGTTTTTACTCATTTTGCTTTGTCTTTATAATCATTGTCTGATACTCTGGTCATTTCACGGCATCTGGTTGTATGACTCGTGTGCTCGTCAGTCGCCGCGGAATAGCTCTCTCCGCAATTATTTACGGCTCCTCACCTCTCAAAAGGGGGCCGCTTCTGGCGAAAAGGATACGTCACAAACCACCCATGATTGGGCCACATCGGTAAACCAATCCAGCGACACGGTTCGGCCCCGCGAACCACTAACTAGGGCTTACAGGGTACCCGTCATGTGCCTGCATTGAGAGCCCGTCCGTCTCGACGAAACGGCGCGCCGTTGCACGCCACCGTCCACGCCTGGTGGAGTAGGTGAAATGAGAAGACCGCCATTATTATCTTGGATGCATGACATTAAATCCGGTGATATTGGGGTCTTTGAAAAGGAAAGAAACATCTGTACGTCGGGGAAGAGAGAGAGAGATTATATCCATTGAATGGAGGTGGACAGTATGGATGCGATAAAAGAGGGCGCTGCGCCGCGAGTGCTTCCAGTCCAGGCAGGCTCTCGCAAGTCACAGACGCTCGTTTTTTCATATTCGTTTCTATCAACAGAGCAGCGATGCTCTTCAATACCATCCTTACGTTCCTTTGGGCAGCAGTGCTCGTCTCTGCCTTTCCTTCCCTTTCTCTGCCAAAAAAATGGCAGTCTTCAAGTCGCAGTGTTGAAGCCGCGCGGAGCGAGGCCCAAGACACGCAGGCTGCAACCTCTGCTGCCGTGCCGGGTGGCTTTTGCGGCTGGGTAGCCGTAGAGGTTCCCGTAGAGGTTCCCATAGAGGTTTCCGCTGAGGAGGAATCTGACCAGCACGACGAGCAGCAACACACCGAGGAGTACTCAGAACAGCACGATGAGCAACACTCCAACCCACACTCGGGGCAACACTCCGAGGAGTACTCTGAACAGCACCCCGGTCAGCACTCTGAGCAGCAAAACGACAATCAGAAACACCAGGAGCCTTCGGCACCCAGTCAGACCTTGGCTCCCAGCGTCCACTGGACCTGGGACACGAGCTCGTTGAAGAATGTTGAGCCCGTCGCCGCCAAGGAAGACTCTCAGATGTACTACGGTGTAGCTGGTGAGATATTTTGTATCAGTATGAAAGCTAACAAGCCGCTGACTGGGTGACAGAACCGGCCAAGGAAGGCTATTTTGCCTTTCTGACCTATCGCTTCACGCTGCCGTCGGTCAACCTCGACCACTCCAAGCACGTCGAAGTGGAATACACCGAGAGCAGAGATTTGCTCGTCAAGTTCAAGACCTCGGAGTCCTTTGACCGCGCTGCAGAAAGCTGGAAGAGCAGCGAAGACTTGCTGCTGATTGCGACCGCTAAAGGCTGTGCCGGCCCGTCAGCGGAGGATCGCTGCTACTTCCGGGCGAACAGCTGGACGGTGAACAAGCAGAAGCGGGAAGTCGTCGCAACTGGTGCGCCCGAACATCCAGAGAATGTCATGGACTCTGCCAAAACCGAATGGGGTCTGTGGGCACCGCACGGCGCAGCCGGAAGCAACTCAACTGGACGTGCTGGCGGTTCCTTCAATTACACGGCAAATTCATCTGCAAAGTAAGTGGCTCTTTGGTACACGATGTTATACCAAAGACTAAAATCATGCTAATGACAGTACGCAGTGTATCTTCAAGTACCTCTCGTGATAGCCATGGACTTGCGACTGCCTCTTTTGGGCCATCTTTTGACCGTGCGCTGGATGACCAGTTCGGCTACCATGAGCTGCGCGCCGACTCCCATGCTTTCATTCAGCGCATCATCACAGACGGCGAAGCCGCTGATTCTGAGCGAAACGCTACAACCAATAAATGCAAAGAATCTGTCTCTGGAAAGCTTCGTCGACGCCGCCTTCGACCGCGAGGCTTCTGGTCGAACCTCTGGAACGGCTTCGTAGACGCGGTGAAGACGGCGTACAACACCGTGGCGGACGCGCTCAGCATCCAGGGAGACTTCAACGAACCCGTGTCCTGGGACCTCCCTGGGCCCGAGATCCCAAGAGAAGCCTCGCCGTGGAGTGGCAACTCGATTGCTCTGTTCAAGCATGAGAGCGCCTCCGAATCCGGCGAGTTTCAGGAGCACGTCAACATTTACTGCGTCGACTGTGGCGTGTCCGGCCAGGCTGTCTTTTCCGGAAAAGCAAAGATTACTCCTCTCAAGGGCATCTTTGATGGTGAGGTCTCGGTTTCGACCAACATGAAGATTGTGCTCAAAGTCGGCGTGGACGCGGAGATCAAATACAGCAAGAACATCCAGCAAGACCTCTTTGCGTTTGGCCTGCCCGGCCTCAGCTACGGCATCGTGACAGTCGGGCCGTACATTTCGGTCGCCGCCAAGGTCGGCCTGGAGGCTGCGGCAAAGGGCAAGCTTCTGGTCGGCGGAGAGATGGGCTTGACCCAGGCATCCGCGACGCTGTACGTCTTCCAGCCGAGCAGAAGCACGGCGATGGGGTGGACTCCCTACTTCAAGCCGGTCTTGGATGCCGAGGGCGAGATCATGCTGGCGGCCAATGCGGCACTGCCGATTAGCATCAAAGTCGGCCTCAAAATATCCTCGTTCGAGGTTGCGCTTGGGCTGGTGGAGGAACCCATCATCAGTGCTGCTGCTCAGGTTGCGGGTTCGGCCAGTTACGACAATGCCAATGGCTTCCAGGGGGGCTTCGCCGAGTTTGACGGTTGCGCAGGTATCAGCGCCAGTCTGAACTGGAGAAACAAGTTGTCCATCGACGTTGTTGGCATCAGCTCCCCGATCCTCCACGACACGGGGTTGCAGCCCATTATCAAAACCTGCCTGAGGTAAGTTTTCCGCGGATTTGATCTAGCATACCACATACTGACACAATAAAATAGTCTCGGAAAGGCTACCGGATCTAGGCTCAATGCGCCCAAGGCAAATGCCCTACTGTCGGTCATGGACAGCAGCGGCACTTCCGCTGCGCCGCACCGTTTCACCAACACTAGCACACCCATCAACTCCCAAGGCAGCTCCTCAGCCCAGTCTCCAGCGAACCCAGCTGCAAGCATCCCGTCCGCGTTGGTGGAAAGCAGAAGTCCGAGGACCAATGAATCCTGCAGCCTGGTCAACGAGACGACTCCTCAGGTCTTTAAAGACGGCCACCGGTTCGATCTATCACCGCTCCTGACCACAATCGGCACCAGCATGGTGGCGTCGTGCAACGATGGCAACGTCTACGTCGCCGCGGCAAGCAGCCAGGCCAACAAGAAGTGCAACTCCATGTGGCCAGCAACATCCAAAGAGGCCGTCATCCCCTTTGACGGCAACCTCAACGTGATGCACTACTACGCAAGCGCCATGAGCGCCGTCGGCGTTTCGCGCCTGCGTTCCAGCCCCGCGTACAAGATGCCCGACGACGCCGTGGTCACGGTCCTGGTGCCGGCACCGGCCGCCGACGGGTCGTTTTTCTACATGGCTGCCGATGCCAGCGAGCAAGTCTTTTACCCCATCGTGTGCGAATTCGCCAGCAACGCGGTGCCCCGCGTCTTCTTGTCAAAGGAGCTGAGCGCAGGCATCAGGATGCTCGAGGGGGGCACCGTGGCCGAGTCGATTACGGGCGCAAAAGTGGAAAAGTGCTTCGGCCTGGCGCTATCGCCGCAGTTGTAGTTGACGTTGGCCAAAGGGTTAACTAAATAAGCTAGTTGGTTATTCGTTGAGCTTGATGATTCATTTTCGCGGCTAGTCCTTTGCTCGCATTTCATGTAATTAATTAGTACTAATTTTTTGAATATAGCCAGTGCCAACGCTTTGAGGCATGCTGGTTCTGCAGTTTTTAACATGCGACATGACTTCAGCCTTGGGCAACTCTATCGAAACCACTACTTATGCTGAGACAGAAAACCCACGTCATGAATCCAGATTTTAGTTCGTGGCTGCTTGTTGGGCTACTTCTAGATCAAACTGTGCCCGGTCTAAGTGCGAAATGCCAAGAGACGGGGTGGGATCGTAGGCACACGGCCCGCAGCACGCACGGCTCTGATTTGATACGTCCCTGTTGGCTGCTTACGGCTCTCCAGTTACGTGCACCACTAACAGAGCGCTGTCCCGCGATCATATTTCCACCAATCGAGGGTTAGTTGGGTGAGGGCAGAATGGCCATAGCAGATTGCAAAGATAAAAGGATCCGACTGCCGTGGCAAAGTTAAGGATAAAGTTGGAGTGACAGCTAAGATCAACAACATCCTCAAGACGCTCCTCGTATTATTTTGAACAAAAATTTGCCCACGCGAACGCCAACACTGTTTCGCGGCTACCAAAAATGCTTGTCAAGAGTTTTATTCTTGCCGTCTCGGCCGCCACGATGGCAATCGCTGCCAATCCAGTGGAAAACGGCAACTGGATCGAGGACCACCCAGGCTTCAGCACCCAGCAATGTCAAGGCGGCAAGGTCAGCGGCGATACCTTTACCATCCCCAAAAGCCCAAACGGAAGCGGTGGTGGCGGCGGCTGTTCCAATGGCCACCTCCGGGCTGAGCGACGCTACAACGACGACTACTCCTCTGGTACGCACCAGTTTGGCGGCACGTTCAGGATCAACTCCATGTCCGGCAACCGCATCTCCATCAAGCAAACGTTCAACGGCAATTCCGGCCCCTACTTCATCATGGGCGTTGAGCAGGGCGGCCGCCTCTACAGTGTCGAGGGCGGGAAGACGATCGCGGAGGGGGTGGCCAAGGTCGGCGCGAGCGTCCGCATCAACACGGTGCACAATGCGGACCTCAAGCGCTTCAGCGTCTATGTCAATGGCAAGGAGATGTTCCGAGACAACAGCGCTCCTGGGGGCAGCTTCTATGATAAAATCGGAGCGTACACCACCAACAGTGGCAGCGGCGATCTCAGCATTACATGGTCAGACGTCCAGCTATGGCACCGTGGATGAGCTGCGAGGTATAGTTGTTGATCAGAGCGAGGCTCATGTACACAGATAGTATTCATATTACAAAGAGAAGATTTCGCCCAACTATCGTCCAACATATTGGTGCAGCGCGTACTATAGGGTAGCTAGCAGTTGACGGCAATGCACCACTAACTAATCAATAAAAGGATCGGAGGGGATCAAGACCCTTCTCCAGTCGATGCCCCGCTTATTATACTGTGGCAAAGAAATAGATTCAACGCACAGTTTTGTATGCTAAACAGCAAATATCTTCTCGACACCACATCCCCGACATAAATCATGGCACAGAACAAGACTTCGAAAAGAAAGAGAAATGCAAAGGCGCAGCAGAGCCAGAATGCCCAGAAGCTGGCCAAACTAGACGCCAGCATAACGAACCCCGCCGCAGACAACTTTGAGCCCAAAAGCCTTCACACTGTCATTTCGGACGAAGAGCTCGACATTGCGACAGAGACCCTCACAACACTGGCCAAGTATCCCAGTTTGACCAAATCGAAGCTTTGCAGAGATCTTCGTGTCGCCGTCTACGATTTCCGCCAGTCCTGTACCACGGGAGTCAACTCGGCCGGTAAGTAATCACGGGCATAGCTACCGACTAAGACGAGCGCTCACATTGCTCTGCAGAGGGCGCAAACCTCACGGCCAGGGTGACTGCGGCCATTGGTGACGAGAAATACCTCGAAGCGAAAATCCTCCTCGCGGAAATGCGGCTGCGCAACGAAGAACCGAAACTCGGTGCGCTCTGCCGCTGGGTGCGCGATCTCGACGTGGTTTCCCAGCCCAACGGCGTCAGTCTCGACAGCCCCGAGCGATCTGCGAAGGATAAAGAGCTCCTTTCCGTCCTGGATGCTGTGATGAGGGTCAGCTGCTCGGTCGACATGAAGGCGCCGCTACCTTGCGACTCGACCGCGCGCATTTCGTTCCAGCCGTCGTGGGACTTGCGCTCACCCGACACACCCGAGCCGGTGTATGCGTCGGTTCTCGACAGGAGCATATTTGCGAAAAATCAAGATACCATCACATCGTCAGTGCGGATCCTTGAAACAGTGGCCGGGCACCTGCGCAAACCACCGAATCATCACCCTGCGATTTTATACACCACGAAACCCGATACGATAATGCTCTCCACCAGTCACCCTGCCGCCACGTATCATAAACACCCGAATGTGCCAAACCTCAGTTTGATGAAGGACGTGCTCACACCCGAAGAATGCAAAGCCATCATTGCCGCTGGCGAAGCTGTGGAATTCCTGCCAGATGAGCCGGTTCGGGACCGCGGCGACACCTCTATCCTGGCCCATAATTTTTATTGGATCGTCGACACGGCGTTCCACGACAAGCTGTGGGCGCGCGTGTCACCATTCATACCCCAAGTCATCGATGGAAGGAGGTCGCGGGGCCTGAATCGTCGATTCCGTGTATATCGATATGTCCCAGGAGCCGAGTACAGAAGTCACATTGATGGTGCCTGGCCGCCATCGGGCATCAGTGCCGATGACAGGTACATTTACGACAACTCGCCACCTGGAAAAAAGCAGAGCTCGCTATTCACATTCCTGCTCTATCTGAACGACGAATTCGAAGGTGGCGAGACAATGTTCTTCCTCCCGTCTCCAAAAGAAGGGACGCTCAATGCATATCCCGTTCGACCAGTGATGGGAGGCGTCGCGCTGTTTCCGCACGGCGAGACCAAGGGAGCCTTACTCCATGAGGGCACGAGCGTCACAAAGGGTGCGAAATACATTATAAGGACAGATGTTGAGTACGATGTCGAGCCTTCCGAGCAGTAGATGATCCGCCTCGCAGGGTTTCCGCCCTGACTGGAGTGTATAGAGTGCATTGTAGATATATAAATGATAACGATACTGGTTGAATGATATTTGCAGCCCTGAATAATGGAACATGGCCATCGCTGCTTTCTGCTGTCTTCTGTCGAGTCTTTCCCACTTTCCCACCTTGTAACAGCCCACCGTCGGCAGTCAGGTAATAGCAAGCTGAGCATGAATATTTAATTTATGCAAACCTTGATAAGGGATAGCCCTAGCCATCTACAACACCAAGGCTTATTATACGCCAATAAAAAACAAGTAGAGTTCGCGTTGTATAGATTTGTATCACTAAGTAGATAATAAGTATTCGAAGGCTCTGACCGCTACAAGTCTACTAATGCTACTTGTTTACATTGAAATAGATAGCTGCCAGTTATTTCCAAGTACTGTATACCAGTAATACTGCAAAGGAGCAACTTCCCTAATACGATGCCTACACTCACGTGAATTGATCGCCAATGTACTTTCCCTGCCTCAATCTGCCGAGCATTTACCCCTCTTCCCCGGTACTCGTCCAATTCTCCCTCCAACAAACCCAGCATCAATTGGCGCACCTCATAATAAGCCTTGACCACAGGCAGCCAGCAAACAGAGATTCAAGAATGCCTCGCGGCTGGTATCTTGCACAAGGCCTGTTCCCACTGGGATACAGCAGCAGTGATGATGAGGAAGGCCCGTGTACGCTCCCAAACGGCCGAATTGTCTGCGGACCCCACGGCCTGGTACAATGCCACAAATGCTGCACCGACTACAGCTTCATGGACGAGATCGACAGTGACCATGACGAAGATCCGGAGGACTCTGAAGAAGATGACGCAGACAGCGACTCTGCTCCGGCCACCTTGTTCCCTTCCGGGTCTGTTCCCAGACTAGAAATGGTGAGAGGTACTGGTCTAGTCTTTCCCTCCAAGTTTACACCTGGTCCTCGTCCTCTGCCGCCGATGGAGCTGTTCTCTGGCAGGTTTCGCTTCATGAACGTGCTCAGGTAAATTGTTTTTGGCTTCTTCGTTTCGCCCTAGTTTGTACTCGGCTGACCCATAGATCCATGGTCTCAGATGCACCTACCCCAACGACGATTCCAAGCTGCTCATAATGACTGATGGGGCATGTCTCAACAACGGCCAAGCCAACCCCAAAGCCGGCTTCGCATTTTTCCAAGGCTTGACTATGGAGGGACAGCCGCTCGTAGTTTCGAATCGTCTAGAGAAGCAGGGTCCTTGGGGCGAGGACGCCTTGCAGAGCAGTAACCGAGCTGAGCTGCGGGCCGTCATTGCCGCACTACGTTTGCGCTACTGGCCGGGAGAAGGCTTCAAGACCGTCGTCGTTGCTACCGACTCTGAGTACGTCGTTGAGGGCTCGACACGGTGGGCGAAGGCTTGGGCTCGCAACGGTTGGAGGACAAGGGGTACCAACGGACATAACGGAGCCGTTGTTAAGAATAAAGATTTGTGGGAGGCGCTCTTGGGGGAGTTTGAGAGGGCCAAGGAAAATGGCCTGTCCATCCAGTTCTGGAAGATCCCACGCGAATGGAATATGCTTGCTGATGAAGGCGCAAAAAAAGCTGCTGCGAAGGAGGAAGCGCCTGCGACGTGGATGGACATTTCCGGGCTTGCAATTTAGATGTAAAATCGAGGACCTCTTATTTTCGTGCATCTTGTCTACTGAAAAGATACTGCCTTGGTCCTGCAGATATCGCAGCTTCCAACCACAGGAGCTGCGTCTGTCAACACTGCCTTCAACCACTGACTGGAGGCTTGGGCCAGAGCCAGGCTGCGAGAGGCCAAGGAAAAAAAGGTTGATGCAGCGCACATTGCTATTATGTTACAAAGGAGAAAAATAATGACTAGATCTAATGATATTCCCATGGCTGGCTTTCTGCGAGGTTGTAGGTCTAAGATTTACTACGCGCTCGCGGCGGTGTGATCTGACACCAGCGAGTTGTGTCTCCATGATGGCATCTTATTTTCTCAATATTGTAATCCGCCAAGGCTCGAGGCTCCAACGCATTCTCTTGGGTATAGTTCCTGCGCGGTTGAGTGGCGAGGGGCCGCCCCTCGATGGAGCTGAGCCTTGTAATGGGGTGACTGGAAAGATGGGACGTTGCTGCACAACTTGCAGATACGAGATTGGGTTTGACAGGCCTCTGTAAAAGACTGCAGGTTTTCCTCATGCGCGTTGTGCCTGGCTGCCGCCGCACGACATTGACACATTGTTGAAATTACATCATTTCCAAGCTCTGGACTCGATTAAATGAAGAACACCGACGAAAATCCATTCGATATAATTCTGTTATGCTATTATGAGACTAAGTTACATATCATACACGACGCTGCAGAGTCCCAAGCGAGATTTACTTTCAACAATGTTGTCACCATAAATATGGAAGATTTCAATGGTCCAATGTGTCTGCTACTAATTCGACCATTTTGGGCGCCGAATGCCATCCCCGTCCACATGCTCAATATCGAGATGACCAGCCGACGCATCGCGCGGATTCAGGCGTGGTACACCGTCCTCGAGACGCTCCCACTTGGCCGTGGCACCGGGGCCTGCAGCGCTTTCAATGAGCATCCTCTGCATCTGAAGCGTCGAGAGCGAGTTCCACCGCAGCGCGAGATCCTCCTTGCGAGACAGCCAACGCAAGAGGCGGTGCTTCAGCCACGGCAGCACGCACCCGACGATCCCGCCAATGACCAAGAGGAAGATGAACCCCGCGGCGTTGTAGTTTTTGTGATCTGGACTGTACACCTTTTGTCGCGTGCAGATTGTGCGCTCGAGGTCCTCTTGGCCGACCGTCAAGGTGTGCAGCGCGTTCTGCAAGTCCGGGAGGGCCGGGTTTGGGGGCCCGACGGCGATGGCAATCAGGCCGAACTGCAGCTTGGCCAGACCAATTTCGAACCAGTATCCGACCTCCTTCTTCCACTGGTCGTTGGGAATGGGATTCTGAAAGTCAGAAAACATGCCCGGACTTTTCTTGGCCAGCAATGCATCGACTCCGAGACCGAGAATGACGCCTTCGATTCCGCCACTGGTGAAAATAGACCACTGCAAGCTTAAAAGAGCCGCTTTCTGCCCAGGAGAAAGATTCCAGTCAGAGGTAATGCCGATCCAATCCGATGAAGCCGAGGAAGGTTGAGTCCATTGCCCATTTCTAGGGTTTCCAAAGGCATATTGATCAGTGCACCCGACCGCGGTAATTGGCCTGTCTGCTTGGTAGTAGTCTTTGTAAAGTGGCATAGTTTTGTTGGTTGCAGAGAAAAAAGGATCACTGCAAGGTCCATCCGTTCCTTTGATGGCGATTAGCTGATTATTGAGGAATATAATCGATAGGTCGGCATCTTTCTGCCAAAGTTCCTGTACAGGCGTAAAGGAAGAGGTCGAGTTTCTCGCTCCGTGGCTCCATACGGCACTGTGAATTGTCAGAAATGCTACTTCATACTCTTCAACAATGTTGTTGTTACATGGATCACTCACTCAACGTGGTATGCGGGTTTCGAGACGCTTTCATAGTTGCTGACCCTATACGTAGAGTTCTGGCTACTTGTCCTACCAAAATAAACGCCGGTGATTTGTTCTGCTAGAAGGGTACCATTAGTCACTGCAGTGAATCTGTTCACATCCAGAGGTGCACATGTCGTAGTCCGCTGCAGTAGCATCCTATCCGCAGCCGGCGCGTTGATCCCGAAATGCACATGCGAGTCCAGGTGGTCCGTCTGCCATTTGAAGGCAGGAAACTGGTTCTTGTTGAAACAAGCGTCCACCGAAAACGGGCACCGCGCGGGGAAGACTTGTAAGACGGGGAGACGACGTGTTGGAAGATGAAAATCGCAAGCGTTTGAGGGCGTGTTCTGGTTGTAGCAGAGGTCGACATAGGACATGGCCTCGCGGGACTGGTTGACCAGCAACGCCGCGGCCGTGGTGCTGGAGTTGGTAAAGGCCGCTGCCCAGAAGCCGCAATTTGCCAGATTCCGGATCAGGACCTCGACGCCTTGGCTGTCAAGCATAGCCTTTGCAATGATGAAGGGCATTCCCACAGCAAAGAAGGCGAAGCAAATTGCTGCGGTCAAAGCCTGAAAAGAGGTGCGCCGCCAGCAGATGCGCCAGCCCCAGATGAGCAGAAACTTTGCCAGCGTGATGAAGGTGCCGAGGGAGCTTCCAAAGTTGCGAAAGACTGCCTGCAGTTGGTGGTGAAGTCCATCCCGTTCTGGCCGCTGGTGATTTAGCAGGAACAAGGCGAGGGAGATGTAGCCCCAGAAAGCAGCCTCGACAAAGAAAATAAAGATGCCCAGAAAGATATTCACCAGGTCTGCGGTTTCTTTGCCCATGGTCAATCTCGATCCAGCCCACAGATTGTCATTCCAATTTGTCCAAGGACGTTTGAGCACATGGTCATCGTGAATGTACACGTTGGAGCTGGCGGCCATTGCGGTTGCAAAGGGAACAACCAAGACAGTTGAATAAACGGTTTGCTATGCAGTTTAGCTCGCCCGATCAAGGACCGTTTATGGCCCTCTATTAAAGCACAGCACTGGGGATACATCCACGACCTTGAGCCATTTCCGAAGAGCTTCGGTAACCAGCTAGGCGTTCTAGGCGCGGTTTTATTCGCCACAACTGACGAGTATTGTGCTCTTGGGCGCAAGTTACAATATAAGGCAGCATCGTAGGCTCTCTGCGAGACTGGGTGGTCAGGGTACACTTTTTCAGCTGTGCTTGACCGGCTGATGAGGAAAGGCAACGGCGAAAGCAGGCGAGGCTGCAACGTCGAACTGAAATTTAAGCTGAACAGCCCTGCTCAGGTGATACATGAATCGCATTTCGCTCGTAGGGTAGTGAGAAAGCATTTTTACTGTTGCCCTGTGGCTTGGGGCTTGGGGCTGAATGAAGCTGCAAGGGTTTCGTCGAGACCAATCAGCAATCCTCAGATATTAAGCATCATTTTAAGACATATATGCATGCGCCACCATGGGGCTGAGTATCCGTATATCATTGCTTTTTATTTGTCTCGAGATAAAGTAAAATGCGAGCCGCATGACGATCAAGCGGCTGATTGAATGATTGAATGTACTTTGTGTACGGATAGATGGGAACAACTTAGATGACCTCCAGGGCTGAAAAGAGGCGCATAGCCACTCGACGACCGCCTACCCCTGAATTGCCTAAAAGCGACTTATTTTGTCAATATTGATGCGTGAGTTGAGCCTCGAACGTGGTCGGTATAGTACACGATGCATTGAGCCTGCACACCTTCAGCCAGGCTTGCCAGATTCGCGGCTATTATAAGTTTGAAGGGTGTCACCCCCAACGATTATTCTCTGCCTTTTTGCCACCATGCTTATGTTTATGACAGTGAAACAATACTTATCGGACGAAAAATGCACCCAAAATCTCTACTGACCTCGTCCTTTTTGCTCGGACACTTTCTTGCGGCGGAGGCAGCGAACCCCATCTTTGGCGCGTTTGCAACACCTTCATGCGAGGCATGTGTCGACGATGCTTTTGCCAGCTGCCCTGGTGATTACAAAACGCGCACATATGCGGAGTGCATGTGCGCCGGCATAGGTGGTGAGGGCGGCTATAAGATGGTATCCTGCGTTGCCGGGAGTTGTGATTTTAGCATCAACGAAAACAAGAACGCGGCCATTTCGCATGCAACTTATTGCGTTGGTTTTTTTAAAGAGTTCTGTACAAAATCGGAAAACAATCTTCCACAATCAGTGTACGAGAGAGAATGCTTATCTAGCACTACTGAGCCTGCCGGGACTTCCCCAACCAGCACTGGACGGACTGCATCTACCTCGATAACTGGAGGTTTGCCTAGCAGCAGTGCACTCACTGCGTAAGTTGCTACAATCAGCAGTCCAGTGGCTCTCGAATCATTCATAAAAATTGTTAACACGACGACAGAACTAGCACCGAGTCGAAAATGGCAGCTCCATCGCAGACCAAGTCGGCCTCTTTCGCGGCGGCGGCTGCTGCTGTTCCTGCGTGGGTTCTCGCTGCAGGTTTCTGTGCGCAGGCTATAGTGATTCACGCATAATTTGATTTTTTACTTTTCTAAACTACTCAAAGACGGAGAGATATCTATATCTAGAAAATAAGTGAAACGCGTAAACGTGGGACACACACGCTGGGCGGCGCGACTGCGACCGCTCTTCTTCTCAGCACATTGCCATGCGCCAACCGAGGTTCTTACTCGCGATGGAAGTAAGCAGAGAGGCGAAAATCACGGAGCTAGTCCTTCAAGATCCGCTGCTGCCAATCACAACCTAAACACCACGAAAATAAGTCATGACATGGCGACAATGCCACACCACAACTGCTCGCTCAACATTACTTGCCTCCTGTACGACCGACTCCGAGTCGTCATCGCTCCTCGATGATTTGGTCCTGTGGCTGCGCTTGCGATAAAGTCTCAATTTTTGCAACGCAGAGTAGGACATCATCTGACAGCTCTCTTGATTGGCAGCACATCCTCGGCCGGGGCGCCGGACACTCCCAATGCCGTTTAGAGGTCGCTACTTGGCCAGTGCTCTGTAGGATTATTTCAGACTTCCCCGAGACTTGTCATCTCCTAGGATGGAATGAGAGTTGAGAAAAAGGGTTTCGAGTTTCTTATCTCCGATTTCGGTCAGACCTAGAACAATTCATTATTAAAAAATCGAAGTCACTACGGCGGCTCAAGGCGCCTAACTTCGACCTACCTGCTCACATGTACCAAGATACCCCAGGCGCCTTGCCCTTTTGGAGAGGTACTCAGGTCGGGGCCACTGGCCAAACCGGGCATAGAACATGCCCTAGAGAGCATTATATTCTGATCAACATTGATTAGGCATGTTGTATTGATTCGAAGCGCGTAGGAAACATGTCGTAGTTGCTTAAGTTTCAGAGGGGACCCTCGTCAGCAACATGCGTAAGAGTATTTCAGAGTGCATAAGCGTGCCAAAGGCCATGCCTGAAAACATCTCCCTATCGGTTAGGCACCCTCCCTACTTACTTAAGTACTT
This sequence comes from Cordyceps javanica, assembly GCF_051103115.1. Classification (NCBI taxonomy): domain Eukaryota; kingdom Fungi; phylum Ascomycota; class Sordariomycetes; order Hypocreales; family Cordycipitaceae; genus Cordyceps; species Cordyceps javanica. Next base: position 3,860,342 of record NC_139299.1, read on the forward strand.
ATTGCGCCCTGTAGGTCGGCAGGTACCTACCTGCCTTACCAATAGGTGCCTTATCCTTGGTACCTGGGCAACTGGGCCCGCAGTTGCCAGGTACCGAGAGCCAGGGTCCGGGGTGAGCCACAAATTACAATGCTGACAGCGGAGATTACCTACCTTGCTACCTACTGAGTACATAGGTTATCAAAGGCACTGGCGTAAATGCAAGAATATCCCCCCGCGATTGTCATGGTACACTGCACCGTTCGCTCAGGGCAGCGCGAGACGGGCATTCTTCAACACCTCTGTTACACTTGTCATGTGCATGCGGAGGTTGGCCCAGCGCTTGGGTAGGGCTGGTATTGGCAAAGCCCCGCCAAGCTCACTGTGATAATTTCCTCGGCCCTTTACGGAGTAGATCGACGTGGAAGACTTCTTGGCCTCACCTCTTGCACAGCCACCACTATCTCGAGCTTCTCCGGCGCAGACTACAAGCCGGCTCTTGTTTCCGCCTCTACTCGAGGTCAAATTTCGCAAATGCTGCCGGCGGGGCATCTATGCCGCCCTAGCAGCAATGCCGGTCAAGGAACCAGCCGTGACTGCAAAAGCGCAGCGGCGGCGGAAGGCGCCGACGCTGCGAGAACACGACTGGGAGCCGCTCAAGACTAGAATTGTCGACCTGCACATTAAGGAAAACATGTCTCTGCCGGATGTGAGGGCACTCATGCAAAAAGAACGGGGGTTCGAAGCCACGTACGTGCTGCATAGTGCTTGCGCCCGGACTTTGCTAATCTGGTCCAAGGCTACGACAATATAGGAGCCGTATTTCGCATTGGGGACTCGACAAGAACGTCAAGAAAAAAGAAATGCACTTTATTGCTCGAAAATACAACGAAATGAAAATACGTAGCAAGTCAAACTCAACGTATACATTTCGTGTCCGCGGCAAGATTGTTCCTCGCGCTAAAATACGTCGCTGGGTGGAAAGGACTGGGCCAAATAGAACAGATGCCATACAGGACAGCGCAAGTAAGAGTTGGAGCCTACAGTACCCAAACATGTGTCATGCAAATTCTAATGCTGTCCTGTTAGGCACGCCAAGCGATGTGAGCTATTGGTCGGACTGCGAAGAGCAGACATCCGGCGCAGGCCAGATGCTGTGCAAAGGGCCCGAAGCAGATCAAAAAGCCCACGGACGCTCTGTATTGAGTGAGCAGGAGACTAGTGAGGAGTTTATTGATGATCCGATCAGAAACCGCCTCGCAAGTCTCGTGCGCTACAGGCAAACATCTGCCGCAGACTCGCCCGTCTACTCACTTAGAGACCTATACCGACAGGAAGATTTATCTAGCCTGCTCGGATCGCTAGAAATTGACGATGTCCTTGTGGGTAAGCAATATCGGTCTTGAACAGTGATAATCCCGAGTATTGCTAATATACATATAAAAGGACCGTATACTGCCGATGCGGAGGATGACAGCCTGAATGAGTTGAATCGTCCACACTCTGGCTTCGCGCCTGACCTGCACACATCAGTCACCGACGCTCTTTCCGGATTCGAGATTGCACAAAAAGCCCAAGAGGGTAATTCCAGAGGGAAACTTACATCACTTGTTCAAAATTTCTTCGAAAATGCCCACCACTTTGTACCAGTCCTGGACAAGCAAGACTTCTTGCAGCGCTGGCATTCAGACAGGGAGGCAATCCCGCCGGCGACGCGCAGCGCCATCTATAGTCTGGCAGAGATCCTCAACGGCGTACCGGAAAATGCGATGATGTGGTTTCAACTCGCAAGAGGTATGTATACACTGTTTATCACTTGCGCTCCAACAAGCTGATTAGGTCAAGGCCAACTTTCCCCGTCTCTCAAGTCACCAGACCTTAGCACTCTGCAAGCCCTCTTAATTCTGCTAAAGGCGAAAGAATCAATGCCAAAAGAGAATTACTACTATGACTCGTGGTTGGGAATTTCTAGATGCATTGAGATAGCTCAAAACCTTCAACTGAGCCATCATACGACCCATCGGTTGCCAGGCGCCTGCGATTCCGGTGCAGCTGGATGTCGACTGAGACGCCGAATTTGGCAGACCGTCTATGTAGTTGAGGTGATGATCAGCTACCCAAAAGGTAACAATAAGCCCTGTTTACTACCTGCGATGTCGCAGAGCTAATGCCAGCCCTAGCATACTCGGCTCTCACCGTACCTGTTGCAACGGTGGACTTCTCCCTGGGCTTGCATGAGCTGGATGCTGATTCGGCTTCAACGGAAGATTTACAATTTACGCAGCTCGCTCGGCTTGTATGCACCATTAAAGAATTGTACTCTACCTATCTCGTGGGGAAGGTCAACCCGAAACTCGCCACAGAGGCCGAGTTTCTCCGTCACAAATCTGCACTCGAGAGCTGGTTGAAGAGCCTCCCTACTCACTTGAAAGTTGACCATAGTGATAACGAGCCGATATATCTAAGTTCTGCTTTCGTCGGACACTTGCACGCCTTTTACTGCCTCGGTTCGATCATGCTCAATCGGGTCCAGCTATCGCTTTACGATCGGCATACCGCAAATGAGCAATGGTCACGGCATTTGCTCCGCTGCCATACAGCAGCCAAGGTGCAATGTCGCCTTCATGAGGCTATAATTGAACAATATGGCTTGCAAGGCGTGGAATGTATGCAACGAGGGGCGAACTTTACGATTTACTGCATGCTCCTTTGCGTAGCCATACATCTAGTTAGTGTCTAGGCCGCTGCGCCAGCTGTCTTTGGCAATAGCGTCCACTCACTAACTGCACATCAGGCTACTCTAACATTGCCGGATCTGAGACTGCAGTCCGATGCTGCCGCTTATCTCGCCCGACACATGCGGCTTTTGGAAAGTTGTCATAAACTTTGGCCGTCACCGGAGCTCGCCTCGCAAGTCAAAAAACTCCGAGAGCTACTGGCTGATAGCGCACCAAAAGATCTAAGATTAGATGCGACGTTCTGGTCTGAGGACGCAAACGCAGCCGCCCATGCCCAGGAGCTGATGAGCGACTGGCTGGGGCCTGAAGATGTGGACGGAAGTGACGTGAATTCCTGGATCGACGCTTTCCTTTGAGAACACACAAACTACGGCAAAATTATGGGTGAGGGCAACAAGAATGTTGATTCAACGGATATATTGCTCTTTCTATCGAGAATGGCTACCTTATTTATGCAGCCTGACTTCCTCATGCCGAACCCCGAAGTCGGGACGAACAAACCGGACTGCTAAGGCGCGATCGAATGTTGCTCAAGCTACGAAATTGAATCAGTCAAAATTTCCTGACGTGAGACGTTTTCGTGGAGAGTAAACGACTTACCGAAAGACAGGCTGCCGTTGTCGTTGCCAATACGCTCAGCGAGGTTGACGTCCGCGTCCGAAGAGTCATCGCCTCCGCGGAGGCGCGCACGAAGGATAGGGACTTGTGCATCTCCCTCGACACTGAAGGTGATGTTCTCGGCAGATCCGGAAAAGTCTAAACCATTGAGTACCTGTTAGCTGGTGCTCCGATCGCAAGCTCCTCCTATGCATTGACAACGTGGGCTTTGGACCTGCGAGAGAGTTGCCTTTCACATAGAATTTCGACGTAGGAGAATGAAAAAGAAAAGAGGCTTACCTCTGCCACCCCACTCGAAGCGGCCATTGTTGTTCCCAAGGCAGGTGTTCAGGTCAAGTTCGCTCTCGACGTCCTCACCGTTGCCATTGCGAACACTGGCGCGGAGAATGTGGCCGTCATCAACACGGATGTTGCTGCTGCTGGTATTGAAAGACATTTTGAGGGAGAAAATCCTTGGTATAGAGCTGATATTTGTTTTTTGATTGAGTAAAACCAAGTGAGTGTAAATTGCAGGAGGGAGCTACTCTATATAAACAAGAAGTGTACACCGACAAAGCAAGCCCCTCATTTCAATAGGCGAATCGATTATCCCGTGACCCCTCATTCTCATCTGTCCCGAGTGCGGGACACCTTGCGGGCTCCCAGCTGGCCATGGGCCTTGGACGGGTCTGGTGGATTTGGCGGTATGCATCACGGCCCAGGCAGATGCTCCGACAGCGCATAAGGTGACGAAATGAGGCGCTTTGATAGCGACTAGCGGATCCAGTATCACCTTGATTTCATCACGCCAGTACTCCTGACCTTGGTTGCCGACACGATTGAGAGCTGCACTCGTACTGGGGGGAGGACGAACATGCTGCAACCTCGTGCACATCTGGCAACATGGAGGGACCCGTTGACCGGCATACAACTTTGCCCCAAGATGAACATCTAAGTTAGCCTTGTGGGCCACTTCAAGCCTGCAGACAAACAGACAAGGGAAAACACCAAAGCTCCAGCGCATTCACTGGGGTGCGACAGGGTCTCCCTGCACGACGGCAGCGTCACCCATCTATGCTCTGTACCCTGTCGGGCTGTGCGTGGCGCAGCACGATGCTGGATACAGCTCATCGGGACTGATTAGAGACAAGTCGGCGCCGGCTAAAGAGCATTCGTTGCGTCTTCTGAGATGCCCAATTGCAAGTAACGAAAAATCGAGCCATGTCTAACAAGGTAGTAACGAAAGAAGGTGGAGTGGGCGCATGCTGGTGGAGCATGTTCGGTCTGGGCCGTATGTACGTGGACTTGTACAGGGACTACCGAAGCACTAGTTCGAACCAAAGTCTCCTCCCTGTGGGTGCGGTGAAGCGCTTATTCTACTGGGTCATGTTTGGCCTCACTGTCATTCTACTCGGCTTGGCTTTCACGCAGCAGCAGATGCGGCTGAGGTAGGATCAGCTGCTGCGACCTGCCTTTCGTGTATCCCGTGTCCTGCCGATGGGTTCAGCCGGAACTCGTCTAAGCATACAGGGTCCCTGAAGATGCCTTTCTCCCGAGCAGCAAAAGATTGGCGTCAAATTGGAAATAGTCCCCAGAGACGCGCTGCAGCTCGTAGAACGGGGCGGCAGTCCCCCTCTCGATACTATTAGTCTGGGCAGCAGGGGTTCGGCGTGATCTGTCATGAACGGCACATCGCCGCTCAATGAGTCGATCCGGCCCAAGAGGAACCCAAGATGATGGAGAGATGCCCTGGACAGACTCTTTGGAGCCAAGCGCCCAGCAGGGTCAATCATCACAAAAGTGAAGCCCCTCTATGTGTGTGTAGCCAGTTTCCTGGAAGCCCTCTCACCGGAGAAAAATGGCGTTGGAGAGTTCCGAGTGGTATCGGATGGCAAAAGCCTCACTAATGCACCGGTTTTCCACCCAAAGTCATGGCCATGATCCTAGCAAGGACTCCAAGACCAAAAGTAAAAAGAATCTTGGGCACTATTACCAATGACGAGAATCGAAACACTGTCGATTATAATGATACGAAAAGCGCCCTCATAGAGGAGCTGTGGGACCAGTCCTCTTCGTTGATGAACGGCCCCGGACCAGAAACCGTTCAAGTCTTATCGACTTGGGAATAGATGTCATATTTTGAGAGCATACCGAGCACGGTCATAGAAACCCCCCCCCTCTTCGTTTTTTTTGATACACCGCATTGCGTAACAAAAGACATCTCCAGTTGTAAACACCTCTATGGGCAGAGAATCGAGACCTTCCATGTGGACGCACCTGGCGTTTGTTTGTCGCCCAAGCGCTTTTTGAGCCGATCTTGGATGCCACTGGTTCGCCAGTCACAGTTGGCCTCCAAGACAACTGACGACGCGAACGAGAACAGCTCCCGCTTCATGGTCTACTTTTACCACTTTCAGGCCTCTTCTTTGGGACTTGCGGGGAGCCGCGACGTGCCACGAGGGTAGTCCATATAGTGATTGAGAACCTGAACCTGCTCGGCCTAGAGCGATCCCATTTCTGACACGTCTCCAACTGGTTACCATGGATGTTGTGCCATTCAGAGGCGCAAAAAGGCCCTTCCACAATCAAATGGCCATCTGAATTTATGTATACGGTCCAAGTAGATAATGGGGTCAGAGTAAATTACGTACTACGTTGTCTGGGCGAGGTGCGCAATGGATGATTACTTATCCCTTGGTCCGCTCAATGTCCACTAAAAATGGACGACGTGACCGTGGTGAAGAGCCTGTTGACTTCGACAGGGATGTGCTCACGAATTCTTCTAACAGTAACCTCTATTCTAGTTGTTTTGAATATCGAATTTCAGTTTCAGGCATTTTCTATCCAAATTTGATAAGAAAACGAGGGCATGGCGCTGATTCATCGTGAACCTAGGTCTCTGATCAGTGCGCGCCGTGTGGCTTTGCTCTGTATGTTAGTTGCGCTGGTACAAGATTTACCAGATTGCCCCTATTAAAACTCCTTTTTAACATTGAGTGGTTTTAACTGTTGCTCTTTTGCCCGGATTACGTATTTTTTATGTGTTTCCCAATACTTGTCCATTTCATTCGCGCGTGCATACTCTACTATAATAGAGAGCACAGTCCCCCATCGTCCAGTACTCGCTCAGTCGGCCCCGGGTGAGAATACTAGGCAGCCGAGACGCTTAGAGACAACAAGTCAAGTTATAGCACATAACGGATATTTTCCTGAAATCCATCTCCCTCGTCCGTACCGTCCTGCTTTCGCTGCAAACAGCGGTTGTGCCAAGCGAGCGCTAGCGTTACGAGAATCAACGATGCGATGCCTAGACTCGCGATACCAACGCCGGTCGCGAATCCCGTTGGATACTCGGGCCGCTCCAAGGTAATAAAAACGTTGCTGGCCACGAAATTCGCACAATTGCCGATGCCCAACTGTATCGCACTGGCCACGGCCTGTTGCGGACGGCCACGTAGGTTGCTGTTGAGCCACCCAAGCAGTATTGGAAATTGCGCGACAGATCCGGCCGCAATGATGTAGAGCGCAAAGTAGCGAACTGCCGCCGGTTGCACTTGAGAATACTGCAGGCACCAACCAATCAGTGCAAGAATAGCTCCGGCAAGCACGAATGGCCACCTGAATGAGACCTTTCCCGATGCGTAGGAAGTCAGGAGAGTCACGGACATGCTGACCATCCAAATAGGTATGCTCATGACCTGAGCCCGCGACGCGGTCCAGCCCAGTTCCTTGAGAATGGTTGGCGTGAAGGAAGAGATGGAGGCGGCGCCCATGTCTGCGCAGAAGTAAATCAGCGTAAATGACCAAATCTTCCAGTCAAGCAGGACTTTGCTCCAGTTGAGGCCATGAAAGTCGATCTTGTCGGCCCCACGGTCTCGATGTAGACGAGCGCAAAGTAAAGCCCGCTCCTTGGTAGTGAGGAACGTTGCCTCCTGAGGAAATTCAGGAATAACAAGCCATGCGACAAGCCCAAACAAGACAGTCAAAAGTCCTTCCAGAATAAAGACCCAGCGCCAGGCTTCATAGCCTCCCAGGCCATCCATGTTCTCGATGGCGTATGCAAGGAGCTGGGAGCTGAGTTAGCAGACGTGCGGGAGGACTCGATGTGCAGGACTTACGCCACTGAAGGCGCTGCCGAGTAAGGCGAAACAGAAAAAATATGAAAATCGAATATAACACTCGTTTCTCTTGTAGTACTGGCCGATGAGAAGAGCAGCGCCTATTTTGGTTAGCGATTGCACTACAATCTCTTCAAAAAGGACAATACCAGGAGGTAACACGGCTTGCATGATCCCCATGATGAATCTACAAGCGAGAAGTCCACCATATGTCTTCGTAAGTCCCTGGCACATGGAAACGACACCGAGAATCAACATTGCCCCAGAAAGGTAGTGGTTGGGTTTGATCCTGTTCAGGCTCATGAACAAATTGCTCGGGATCTCTACCATGATAAACGGCAGATAGAAAATCCACAGGCAATTGTTGAACCCCGTGGATGGCATTGCCAGAGATTTCTCTAGGCCAAAGATTCTCGCGTTGGCAATGTTTGAGCGGTCCAAGAATGAGACTAGATACAATGTTCCAAGAATCGGAATCAAGCGAAGGTCGCATTTGAGAAGCAATCGCCTGGCGGCCGTTGGATCTTCCAGGTCATCATCATCTTCTGATCGCGCGGACACAGAGATGCCTGCGTCAACCGCTTGGCCTGTCTTTGTGTTATTCGTGAAAGGCCCAGCCATAGTCGGCACGACCATGTCTCTATGCAATCGATGTCAGGTTTAAACACTCGAGAGAAGTCTGAAATCACGCGCGGTCCGATATTTCCAATCATCCCATGTAATGTTACTACACTGTTGCAGTAGCCTGATTGCAACTCCACACTATCGGCCACTCCCAATGCCTGTAGAGTGAGGTATAGCGTGCGCCACGAGAGCCTTGTTTCTCTATGCCTCACCGCTCGGCACCAGGGACGGCGCCACTCCCGTCCCTGATGGGAGGCGTTGATGAACCGCGGCGCTGTTACCAGTTGGCTCAATAAGGCATAGATGCTCGGCAGTCGCAAGGCTCCCAGGTCGTCATTTTTGTGGTTGAATGTGTCGTATCATGACAAGCATGACACTCGGTGCGTTACTCCACATCTATGTACTTATTATACCATTGCTGCCACATTGTAATTAGTGACTAGTAAACTCCTGGACATCGCCAGTGTTGCCGCCACTACATCTTTTGATAAAACCACCTAACCTTGCATCTGACGAAAAAAATAATGACTGACAAAACCATTGAGACTCGACTTTTCATCAATGGAGAAGTAGGTAGCAATAAACCACAATTTCAAGACAACTGCTCATCGATTTAGTTCCGGCCTTCGTCCAGTGGCGAAACCTTTGAGTTGCGCTCTGCTGTGTCTGGGGAAGTCCTTGCCAACGGTCAGTTTTACTTGACCAAATGCCAAAGTTGCTTCTTGTTTCAGCATTTTTCAAACGGCCGGCAGTTCTAACATGTGAGCCTGAAAGTTTATGAAGCTACGAACGAGGATGTGAACGAGGCTGTCGCCGCAGCCAAAGCGGCCTTCCCCGCTTGGGCGGCATTGTCTCCATATGATAGAGGGAGATACCTTGTGAAACTAGCGGACTTGATCTTGGAATCGCATGCTGAGTTGGCCCGCCTCGAGGCAGAGTCCATGGGCCGTCCAGTGTCCAGCTATTTCGATGCTGTGGCTGGCTCCAAGTACTTTCGGTATTTCTCCGAGGCGGCCTACCCACAAGGGAGCTCGAGCTTGAACACTCCGGGGTTCGTGAACATCACGCTCAAGCAGCCAGTTGGTGTTGTTGCGGCCATTATTCCCTGGAATGTACCAGTCGTTTTCTTCTGCAAGAAATTAGCGCCCGCCCTCGCTGCAGGTAATGCGGTAGTTCTCAAGAGCAGCGAAAAGGCTCCCTTGACAGTAGGCATCAGAGCGAACGACCCTTCTGTTTTCTGTACTAACCGACCTCAGAGTTTGTATGTTGCAGATCTGGCCAAAAAAGCTGGATTCCCTCCTGGAGTCATCAATGTTCTCTCTGGCCATGGCCCTGGTGCGGGGGCTGCGCTGGCGTCGCACTTGGACGTTCGTGCTCTTAGTTTCACCGGCTCAAGCAAAACCGGCAAACTCATTGCTAAAATGGCTACTGATTCTAATATGAAGAAAGTCATTCTCGAGCTAGGCGGGAAATCTCCAGCAATTATTTTCGACGATGCAGACATTGATGCTGCTGTCCGTGACACACGATTTAGCATCCACCTTATAAGTGGACAAACTTGCATGGCAAACTCTCGCATCTACGTTCAGCGAAAGATTGCTGCCGCTTTTCTGGAAAAATTCAAGACTGCATTCGCCTCCTCTCGCATGGGCGACCCGACAGATCCCAACACCACCCAGGGACCACAGGCTGACAAAATCCAGCACGCTACAGTGCTCCGCTACATTGAAATGGGCAAGGAGACCGGAACAATGGTAACGGACGGGCAGGATGCCCCTGGTCTGTTTGTCAACCCAACAATCTTCATAAACGTCCCGGAGCATGCAAAGATTATGAAGGAAGAAGTATTCGGACCTGTGGTGATCATAAACACTTTCGACACTGAAGCTGAAGCTGTGCACAATGCCAATAATACCGAGTATGGTTTGTATGCGGCAGTCTATACGAAAGACCTGGACCGAGCGATGAGAGTCGCCCCTCGGTTGGAAGCAGGCACTGTAGGTGTCAACTGCACAAGCCCGACAAAGGGTGACGATATGCCATTCGGTGGCCAGAAAAGTAGCGGGATTCAGAGGGAAAGCTACATCCACAGCATGGAGACGTTCATGGAAACGAAATCAGTCTTGATCAAAGTAGCGGGTCTAGAAGCCACCATTTAGCCTCTGACAATGACTCGGAAATTGCCAATCCGATTTAATACTCGATATCAATGTTTGTAAAATACACTTTCGTCGCAGACCAGGCACCCGTCCCGAGTCTATGTCTCCGGTCTGCATGCTAACTGTGCTACTTGAGAGCAGACTGTTTTGTGATGGGGTCATGCTTTCAATCCCACCACCGCCACCTGTAGATTTACTCTACTTTTGCGACACTACACCTGAGCATCATGAGGGATGCTAGTGTGAATACACTGACGATTCACATGTACAGCGCATATTTGCGTAGCAATTTGTTGTAATCACCATTGTGGCTGTCGCGAGAACTCCAAGGATGCGAACGGCGGGACTTCTTATACTTGAGGCTGCTCGCTCTCGAAAGAAAAGACGGCAGACCGACAGCGGATCAGGCCCGCATCGGGAATGAGCTTTGGCTTTGTGTGTCTTGATTGGATATGTTCAAGGCGCCCGCTTTCTCCGATCGGGTGCAGCGGGAGCCTCACGGGTTTTGTCTTCCCAATAGTTAGTGTTGAATGAATGAAAGCGTGTGTGTTGCGCCAACTGGAGCATTTCACGCAGTTTTTTTCTTGTTTTCAGCCTCTATAATATGAATTCGCTAAAAAATAATAATAACAGTGACCAATGAATGCCTCGCAAGTATACAGCTGCATGCGTCAATCGCAATTAATGACCCCCAACTGTCATTCGTCAGGTCTTCTCCTCATAGATTGTCGCAAACCTGGTCAGGACGCTCTTCAGCGCTGACCTTCTGATTGGTTTAGCCAAGAATTCATCCATGCCCGACTCCATACACTCCTTGCGATTACTCTCCTCCGAGAATGCCGTGAGAGCCACGATTGGCGCGGCATACCCCATCTGCCGAATCAGTCGGGTAGACTGTATACCATCCAAGTTGGGCATCTGAACATCCATAAAAATCAAGTCAAACTTGCGATTCTGTTCCATGTTCATCTTGACCAACTCATATGCCTCGCGGCCGTCTTTGGCGATGGTAACATCGAGAACCTTTTCGAGCTTGAGCATTCTCCGTACGACCTCGATGTTCGTGGCATTATCGTCCGCCACGAGAACACATAGGTCGTTGCTTGCCGACCCATTCGTAGAGTTCTTGGCCTTGTCGACTTTGGCTTTCTGTATGGCCGCTTGCGTTTCGACACTCGTGGTCGGTGGAACGACTGTAGTAGGGTTGGGAGGCGACACTGAAGCTTGATTGGGATTCGGCGGGAAAAACGGCGTACTTAAACCAACAAGGCGGGGTTGGATATCGCTTCGATGACTGTCGTTGTTTGTTGACGTCGTCGCGGGATCGGGTTCTTGTGCTAGCACGCTGCTTAGTGAATTGCGATGGCAACTGCTACCACCACCACCAGTCGTTGAGCCGCCAGCGCTTGGTGCCCTCGACCTCGGCCTCGTGCTTTCGGATCGTGTGCTAGGAACTCGGTCGCTGATATATTTGAGAGGTATTCGTAAGCTGAAAGTTGAGCCAAGCCCCTCATTGCTCTTCACAGTGATTGTGCCCCCCATTAGTTTAGCAAGCTGCGAGCAGATGCTCAGACCGAGTCCAGTGCCGCCAAATCCTTTGCTCAAACTTGAATCGACCTGTACAAACGGTTCGAAGATTTTGTCCTGCATGCTGTTGGGTATACCTCGTCCGGTATCCTCGACCTCGAACGTAAACATATATGTTTTCGGCGTCTCATCGACTATGGCTGGTGAGCTGGGGCCAACTCGATCAAAGATAAAATCAGGATCGTCAATCGGCTCAATCTGGTTGGGTTGACCGCTTCCCGCTGGCGTGCCAAGTGGTGGTCTTATCGAGATTGGTGCCGAAGATACCCTCGTCCTATCGCTGCTTTCACTCTGAGGGTCGGAGTCACCGGCCTGCGTCGTTGATTCGTTGCTACCCTTCATTTTGAGGTCTTCTCCGCAGCGTATGCGGACTTGAATCTTACCACCAGCTGCCGTAAATTTCAGGCTATTGCTGACGAGGTTGATTATGACTTGTAAGATTCGATGTTGATCTCCCAGAATATACATGTCTCGTATGCGGTTTGGTTGTGTAGCTCGTGACGGTGATTGTTGAACGAACAGATAACCTGGATTGGCTTCTTCGGGCACAGGACCAATGAAGATGACGTCCATTTCGATTTTGCTCTCCCGAGCTTGTTTCTCAAAAATTGATATGATTTGTGATCGAATCTCTCCTAGTCGGAATTCTTTGTGCTCCAACTTGATCTCATGGCTGATCTGGTTCTTGGAGAAACTGAGCAAGTCTTCCAATAGATGCAGCAGTAGCTCACCTAATACCTCAGAGTTAGCCCGGTTTTATTACATTACGGAGGATAACTCACCAGATCTGTAGAGTGTTTTTAAAGAATGCTGTATATGGAGAATGTCATTCTCTTCCATACATACAGCACAGATGCCCATGATTCCGTTGAGTGGTGTCTTCAGCTCGTGAGAGATGTTGGCAATAAATAACGTTTTGCTCTCGTTGGCAGCCTCGGCTGCTTTCTTACTGATCTCCAGTTCCCGTGTTCTTTTTGCTACTTGATGGTCAAGAGAGGTATATTGTTTGACAAGCTCATCTGTCATTTTGTTGTAAACTTCCGTCAGCTCTGTTACCTCGTCGGTAATCAGATGTGACCTCTCCTTGACCCTGCCTGGTATCTTGAATACGCGGCGGTGATTCTCGATTTCAGCCGCTGTGAGTGGCCGCTGCGGCTTCGAAAATTTCCTCTTGAGGTTCTGAAAGAAATTACCGATGAGAGTGGAAGTCAGTGTACCACGCGAGCTTGCTGCGAGTTTCTCGTCGTCGCTATACATGTGATCGTAGCCCGGCACGGTGATGGTCTTTTCAGTGGCTGTTTTGAGTCTCCGAATAGGGCGGACACTGAAATATGCGCAAGGAATAATGAGCATCATGACTAAACCAGCAGTTCCGAAGGCACAGCCAACTAGTATTTTGCGTAGCTGGGATATAGGGAGGTAAGCCTCGCCGCGAGACTTTTCCACTACTATAGCCCAGTCAACCAGTGTGGTCTGTGGACGAGCAACACCAACTGCCACTGAGAATCCCTTTTCGTTTTTCGCTGTCAGACTTGCACGGGCATTATTCGCGTTCCCATTATTCGTTGAGTAGACGCTATTCACAGCTGGGTAGCGTGACAGAATGAAAGGCAGCTGCCAGCTTCCCTCCATCAGTCCGTGACGGTCGGCCTGGCCGGTGCGTGCCATCGGTGGCAGAACGATTCGCACTGAATAATTACTCAAAGAGTCCTTTGGTGGTCGATATGTGACATTGGATGGCAAAAGTGGTGGTGTGAATCGGTTGGATGGGTCATCAGGAGTGACAAGTAGCGCCACACCGCTGCTACCAAGTCCATCGATGGCTGTTTGGATGTCGAGAAACGAGTTCGCGGCAGCAACCAGGGTGAGATAACCAAGAATAAAGCCATTAGAGCGAAGAGATCTGATGGGAATTGTGAGAGATATGAGCGCGAATGTTTCGTTGATGGCCAGCGGGCCAAGTAGCAGTCCTCGGCTGTCGCTCAACAACACGCCCGGGAAGGCGCTAGCTGCGACGGCGGTTTCCGATGGTATGTAGGGGTTCGGGTAATCCAAGGTCTCATAAGTGATGTTGGGATACAGAGAAGGCGGATAGCCAAACTCAGAGTCACTCAGGTTGACGGGTGATCCGGTTGGAGTGAGGTAGGGCAATTGGATGTTCTGGATCTGCGTCCCAACACCAGAACCCGTGACACTGACAAGGCCAGTCGCATTCTCGCCGGTTTGGTTTCGCGAGTAGACGCGCGCCTGCAATAAACCAGTGAAGCTACTAGTAGCGAGGGCGCTCTGCAAGTCCGTTACTGTAGGTTCAAACGGGTCTTTTGTCGTCGAGTTGCCATTATAGTAGTTGACTAAGGACTGTTGTATCAAGATGCGCGTGGAAACTGTGCGACTGATTGTGTTGAGCAACTGCAGCTGGGAGTCAATCTTGGCAGCGTACAGCGACGCTGCGAGGGCAAGGCTCTCGGTTTCCACATTGACAACGAAGCTTTGGACGTATATCCATGTCGGCACTGCGACAACTGTTAGGGCGAGTAAGGCGACGGCGCTTACAAGCAGCGCAAGCTGTACCCATATGGGAACTCTCATTCTGTCAACTCGACAAAGCCCGAGCTCATGGGGAGAAATTTTCCTCTTTGTCTCGGCTGTGGGTTTTTTGCCAAGTTCTCGCACACTAATAAGTCCCAGGCCATAGGTTTGAGTGGTTGGAGCGGCTACCGTCCTCGAGGACACCTGCAAACCGAAGAAACTCGCGTCAAAAGATCAAAACTGCAGAGGCTACAAGTCGGGCGGCTGGTGTAGGAAGCAAAATTGCAATAAACGACAAAGGGAGAGCAACCGGTTTCCTGCACCCCGTACTATGATCCGTCAAAGACACTATGTAGTGGGCGTGGCTTGCGTCTGTATAGTGCTCATGGGGTGAAAAACACAGTAGCATCAGGTACAGCGCGCCGTTATAACGATGCGTTCGCCCCATAACTGGCCGTTGAAGCTGGACAGGGGCGGACAAATGGCTCCGCGTTCAGTGACATAGACGCCACTTATGCCTTGTGCAACTGGTAGAAGGAGAATGCAGTTCATCGAGATTTCCTTAGTTCTAGACCGTTCCGAGGTTAGCCACATTTCACTATTTGCGGCCCTCAACGTTACGAGATTTTCAATTTCGGCCAATAGCGCCGCGAGAAGGGCGCCCCTGTACGAAGAATGTCAGAAGCAGAAATCTCCTGCCACGAATGCTAGCTCAGTCGCTCCGTGCAATGCCCTGTTTGATCCATTTTTCGTTACTGTTATTTATTTTCTCTTATTATCGAATATAAAAGCCTCGCGAGTTCGAGTTGACTTACCCGATATACCACCAATGTACCCTGTCAAATTGAAATCAGGGAGAGCTTGTAGGGACGCAAAACAGTATAAAGTGAAGGTAAGTACAATACAAGAATACGAGACGAGCAAAGTATTATTAGTACACCAATCTGCAAGATTTCCATGAGAACTCGCTGGATTTCGGCACGTCGCGCTAGTGGCAGTGTAAAACTTTTCGGCCAACTATTTATCCCAGCATTGCTGCCAAGGCCTAGTCCTAGGACGGATAGGCGGCCCGCAGCCACTTGCAAAAGAAGAATCATTGATGACGGATTCATATTTAGAGGATATTCTTACCAGTGCGGGAAGCTGCGCTAATAAAGTATGTTATACCGATGTCGTTGTACTCATTATAAAATATAAGTAGCAGGTGGGTACTCTGACGGCACCTGGCCTGGGAAGACAGAGTAAGTATATATAACTACCGATTGGTAGTTTCCACTTGTCCCGGCGTTGTCTAGACTCAGCCATCTAAGGATCAGTATCATACATTCTGCGGTTCCTTGATAGAGGCCGAAAATATGCAGTTCCTTCACAACTGGCCTTTATCATCAATAGTGGTTATAAAAAACGGCATACGCAGCACCTCGACGGCACACCTAACGCAGCACCGTCAGCTATACCAGCGCCCATCTCTGAAAAGCAGGCTCGGCTGAGGCTCATGCTCCGCGGCTGTTGGTGGTTTTCGAAATCAGGTCTTGCCGAAGCTTTTTGCCCTCATTCATTTGAAAGATGACTTATAGCTACGTTTTAGTTGCCCAATATAGCTAATTGTTCTCGGATTCCAGCTACTGTCACAATCAATGCAGTCTGCGTCCGTGCAGTGACAACGAGAATGACAGCATATTATCCATTAATTTCACGACAAAGAACGCAGTCGAAAGTTCAATTGCAAAAACTACTGTATGGGTGTATTTAAACACTTTCCATGTGATGATCGTTTCACTGCTTCCGTGTCAATAAGGCAAGTCGCGCGTACCCGCCAAATCCTGCCCTCCCCGCTTCATGTCGTCCATTCGGTGTGTCATGCACCGATGCTCTTCAGAAATGTCGTTGACGGCATTGCAGGAAGACTGCAACCAATGCGTATGCAGATCCCTGGTTTTTTCTTTAGTTTTTTGTCAGTTTTTTTTTTGTTAGACTGAGCGAAGCTCTCCTCCACAGCTCGCATGAGTTTCCGCAACTTGAATCCCAGTGGTCCAATCGCGGAAAGTATTCTGAATACCACGGGCAGACTGGGGATTTGAGCTCGTTGTGTTGCGCTTTGGGACGCCATCGAGATTCAGAGCAAATTGAGCTGCGACATAAGCGGCAGCTTTGGCATTCTTTTCGTAGGCATCCCAGTTGATATTCCGAAGGTTGTCGCACAGCTGGTGGTAACATTGGTCGTACGGCGCCCCGGCGCCAGTGAAGATGCCGCTGCTCGGTATCCCGGCTCTGAGAAAGCCGACGTAGTCTGACGAGGACCCGAATTTGCTATCGAGTATTAATAAAGGGGATTAGGTCAAGTCAGATGGAAACATAGGAGGGTGGGGTGCATACGCATATTCAGGTGCAGCGCCCGCGCCTTTCAAGTACTCGTAGATGGGAACGGCACCGTATTCATGGGAATCGTTATCCGCATAGACGACAAATTTCGGCTCGGGGCTAGCAATCATGTCATAGTTGAAATAAAATTTGATCTTGTCCTTCTCCGCTTCGGACAGGCGTGAAGTGTAGTATAGAGAGCCAACCAGGCCAAGCCTATATGCAACTGTAAGTAGCCATCTCTGCATGCAGCGTGAGAGTTACCTACTCTTCAGCTCCCCACCAAGCGAAGCGAATCTTATTTTTGAAGCCGGTATACTTTTGAAACGAGGTTGCTATTTCGAGCAACGCGGCCGTGCCACTGCCATCGTCATTAATGCCAGGACCGGCCTGGACACTGTCCAGGTGGGCTCCGAGCATGACAACATTGTTCGGGTCCCCCTGTTTTGTTTCCGAGATGACATTCCAACCTGGACGCTGTTCGAAAATCGCGTCTATGGTAAGTGTCACCTTGAGGTCTTCGCCCGCGGCAAGTCTAGTCTTCCAGCCCTCGCCGACGTCGCGATGAACAAGGGCTACAGGAACTAGGAGTCCAACGTTGCCGGCACCGAGTGTGGCACTCGTTGGTGTACCAGGAAGGTTGTGGTAGAGGACTGCCGCTAGTGCACCATGTTGCTTCGCGAGCTTGAGCTTGTCCGCGATAGCGCACTCACCGCGCTTCAGGAGAACAACTTTCCCAGAGGCATCGATGCCGTCCCACTGGTCCGGGAAGCACATAGAGCCACGAGCATCATCGACAGGAGTATTCAGCAACGGTGCTGTGACGCCGCCAGGCAACGGGGTCGACGAGACGTATTGTAGAGTGTAGACGTCTACTTTGTTCCCTTCTGGCCCCTTGAGTTCAATGCGCCGGACTTCGTTATAGGTATGGTTGAACTCTTGAGTGTACGTGTCTAGACGTGCGCCGAATCGCTTAACAACCCGTTCAAGAACAAAGTCGCGCGACGCCTTGAACCCAGGTAGACCATGGGCTCGGTTGCCGCCATTATCGCGGGCAATCTTTTGCAGATTCCAAAGTACGTTTTCCAACCTATTTCATGGATTAATGAAGTCTCAATCTGGGATCAAGCTCCCGTAGCTCACTCTTGAACGCGAATATCATTGGCAGCCTTCTCTGGCGTGATTGGATCAGTAGCATCCAGCAGCCCTGCACAATAGAGCGCTCCTAGAACTGCAATCTTCAAAAATTTCATTGTGCGAAAAGAAAGAAGCAATTTTTGTGTAGGTCATGTTGCAGCAAATGGTGGGCTCCGACAAGACCTTATAAAGAACCGATACCGCCTGCCTGACTGCCGGTCTAGACTTGCCAAGACCTGCAACACAGTGGTATTCTGTGTCACGTCTTGAGTTGTAGAGGTGGCACCTGCCATCTTAGGCAGCTGCTAAAAGAAGCTTATCTTCTAACTATTTCGTAGCGAGAAGGCTAACTGGTAACTAGTTTGCCAAGATTCCATTGGCGGGGGTGGCGTCATCCTTGGCCTGTATTCGCCTTGGTTGGTGCTCGTGAAGAGAACTATTAGCTACTGAGAGGAGAAGGGGTACAGATGACTAGAAAAATTACCTACGGTTAAAAAAAAAGAGCCATACTTAGTTAACCAGTACTCCGTAGTTACAGTACTTATACAAGTCAATCGAAACAACACTGACTTTACTAGCACAGTGAATACCTAGTGAATAGTCCTAGCAGCCATAAAACCCCAAGAATGTTGAGCAAAAAAATCACGTCATGTGCATCGGCATCTCCCAGCATCTGATGGCACGAGAGATCCGGATAATACGAGGTGTTACTATAATATGGGCACATGACCACGCAAATGAGAGTGACAGCGAGGTATTGCCGTCCGTCATTCTACGCGATTGTTGTAGATACTGAAAATCCCACTGAAAAGCGGGAATACCCGTTCAAGTAATTGCATAACTAGCAGGAACCTAGTTCACAGTCGCTAGAAGAAATCCGTCGATAAACGCATTATCCACCACACCCTCTTTTCCGGTAATCTTTGGCACGAGTGTCGCCGTCACGTTGGTCGCCGCGCCAACCCTTTCAATCAAAGTACCCTCCCCAACGCTACCATCGTGGCAGGTAATTAGTTCCTGCACGACATTGTCGATGAAGATACATCCGTTTCTGCGTGTCAGCTTGACAGCCCAGTCAAAATAGTCTGCATGCTGGCCCCAGTCAGCGTCGATAAACACCATGTCAAACACGCGACCCTCGCGCACAAGCTCGGGAAGGACGCTCCGCGCATCGCCCAGAATAATGTCTGGCTCGATCCCTGCGACGCGCAGGTTCTCGCTGGCGACGTCGCGATGTTTGGGGTCAATCTCGATGCTCGTCACTTTGGCGCCCGTCTTTGCAAGGCAGATGGTGGAGTAGCCTCCCAAGGCACCGAGTTCAAGGACCGTCTTTGCGCCGATGAGGCGAGCCTGGATGGCAAGGAACTGGCCCTGCAGGGCGGATACCTGGATGGGAGGCATTCCATGTTTGGCCGTGCTGGAGAGGGCATTGTCCAGATGGGCATCAGGTTTTACAAGCGCCTTTTCTGCGCCGGCTTCGATCGCCGTCACGTGAGCGATCTTGGTCGACAGGGGCATTGACGAGGACATGGTTGCAGATGTGAAGTTGAATAGGAGATATCGGTCAATGACTAGATCTGATTACTGAATTGGTGAGCATATTTCATCTACAGCTGCTCAGGAGGATTGCTTTATTTATATCTTGGCGTGGTCGGCTTCGGCTCGGAGGTAGAGTGATCTTTTGCCTAGCCTCAATTCTCTCCCGTCAAAAGGGCTTCAGGTCGCAGTAGCGTGTCAAGTATCCGGAAATAGTTCAACCATATTTGGAAAGCACAAACTCCAGGATTGTTCACCACAGTGGGGTCATGTTGTGGCTTACAAGTACGGCTACAATCCTTCGCTGCCCATACGGAGGTTGTACGGGCGGAGAGTGAAGGGCATATTAGCTCGGTAATATGTTACGGCCTGATAAATTTGATATTACGTAGTCAATAGCAGAAAGGTCTAACAGCCAAAGAAAAAACAGCTTTATCCTAAGCCCTAGTCAATCATTTACTGGCTGACAAGAGTACTCGGAGATGTCGGGTAACTACTGGCTTCGAGTCACCCGGCTATAGGCTAACAAAAATGCAACCTTATGTCCGTTCTGTCCTCCCCGCCTCCAAATGCCGCCAATCGAATTCTTTTCGCCGATTAGAGCTCACGTAGTGATATATTCTCCTGACATGAATTAGAAACCGCTCAGGCTTAGACACTATCATTTCGACGATATCATATTTATAGTATCTTAGTAAAACCCATCGGACTCAGGGTAACTTTGTTTAGTTTCTTCTAGGGTAGCGCTTTCTTTTCACCATCACTCTTCGATACCTACTGCCCTTACCAATTGCGCCCAGTAGACCTACTTCAATACTACAATAGTTTTGGCTCCATCTCGAATACAGTCTGTTCCCCGATGTCCATGACCAGATCGTGCTTGGACAATGGGTATTCCTACCCACAGGGCTCCCACGTGGCCTTGAGGTGTGTGCATTCGCATTAATCACCCATTCACGGAGTTGCACGTATCCCCGTGAATCCGTGTCTAATAGTACGGCCTTGATAAGATAGGTTCTGGGCTGTACTGGGTTACGATGCCATCCACCAATTTTGCATCAATTCAAAATGGGGATAGGGATTTTGAGATTCTCTCTAACCGATCCTTTTCTACCTTCTTGCAATGATTCATGATGTTTCCCAACCGTCGGATCAAAGCTGTCAGCAGCCTCCACCAATGTCTCCACTTGGCCTGGCCTTGGGCAACGCGCTATTATGGTCGCGAGTTCCCCATCTCCTTTCGAAACATTTACAATCTGGCAACTTCACACGACAAACGCGCCGCTTCTCATCATGTCGACAAATGAGCTTGTGCCCAAGCCCATGGGCCTATATGATCAAATATCACTCATGTGGCTCGTCCCTCTGACCGGTACGAGGATCGAGTCCGGGAAGTGGCTCGGCAGCCATTTCCGTTGTTTTTGGATGTGCCAACATGTTCTCACTAATTAATCTTCATTATGAGTAGTTGCCCGCGCCGTCTTCACCTTCGCATCACGCAGCGCTGACTCTGTATCTCTGCACTGGCGCCAGAAGTTTTCCATCTCTCTCCTTCAGTCTCTCCGCCTGTCGCTCAATCCACGACACGTATTTGCTTACTCCCATCGTCGACACACTGGCGCAGCCGTTAAAGCATATTGCCATGAACGTGGTCTAACATACACCGTGGCAACCGCAGAACTGGCTGAGCATACATCTGAAGGCAATGATCGACAGATTCCACCTCCACTTTTGCATATTGTCACTCCTGCCAAAGCCCCAGTAGACGGACCGACACTGCTCTATGCCCACGGAGGGGGTTACCTTAACCCTCTGCAAGCCCCCGGCCACATGCCGTTCGCATTAAGGTGTGCGGACTCGTGCGGTGCGAGTCGCGTCATCTT
Source organism: Cordyceps javanica (assembly GCF_051103115.1). Classification (NCBI taxonomy): domain Eukaryota; kingdom Fungi; phylum Ascomycota; class Sordariomycetes; order Hypocreales; family Cordycipitaceae; genus Cordyceps; species Cordyceps javanica. The sequence goes on from NC_139299.1 coordinate 3,881,590, forward strand.
CATTGAGTACTCGCTAAGCTCGGAGTTCGGATATCCTACGCAGCTCATACAGATGGTGGCTACAGTCAAATATCTACTTAACCACCCCCTTCCCGGCATCGCTGGCAACGCCGGTATACGGCCAGAGACCTTGATTCTAGCCGGTGACAGCGCAGGTGGCCACCTCATTGCCAGTCTGCTCGCGCACGTAGTGCGGCCCTCCCCATACGCACCACCGTTGACAGAGTTGGGCCCTGAGAAGGGGAAACAGTTGTGCGCTGTGGCGCTTTTTTCGCCATGGCTGACCATGAGAACCACTGATGCCTCATTTGTTGCGAACAATGAGAGCGACTATCTCTCTGCACAGCAATTGGAATTTTTCATCAAGCTATTCAAACCCTCTCTAACAGAAGTCTGGGCATCACCCATTGAAGCTGACGGAGCAAGCGCGGTCTGGAAAGCCGTTTTCCCACCTGAAATGCACGCAAGAGCCTCAGACGTAACGTCGTGCCCAGTAGCCAAGAGGATTCTCGTTACAACAGGCGCCGGCGAGACTCTGTTTGACTCATGTGTCAAGTTTGGACGAGAGCTTCTTCGTGCAGACATGATTGTTGTGGATTCTGACGAAAAGGTCTCAGCTGTAGCTAGTAAGGAAGCGGTACTCACAATTGTACCTGCGGAGGCCCATGTTCAGCCAGTGCTGGATTCTGCGCTTGGATATGCACATGGGTGGTCGATGAAATCCGTCGAGATGTTTCTAAAGTCGCTATGAGTCTGTCGCCGACTCCTCCACCAGATCAATAGTCACGGTAGCTCAATGAAGAAATGAATGAATGCTATTTGTAATGGTAATTGAAACGCATTCTGTTTTCTTGGGGCTGATCTGCAGTACGCTGCAGCTGCAGTTCGCAACTTGCCGGCAAATGCCTCTAGATTTGCGGCAATTGGCAATCATACCCCTGCTGAGATCTAACAAAGCATCTAAACTCAACCTCGGCTACTGAAATCAATCTGAGTAAGGTTATTACCCCTTTGTTTTTTAAAATCCCAGAAGAAATATCGGCATTATGATGTTGCCTCAAACCGCCTGATCACGGATGGCACGGTAGCCAGTTTCGCTCTCGACCTTTGGTGGGGCATGACAGCCGGGTGATGGTATCCACTGACAGAGATGCTGCCCGTTGTCTTGTGATTCACAGTAAAATCCGTGGCGTGATTTTTACGCTGCTTCCGGCCGGGTTCCGTGTGGGCCACGCCGGTGGTAGACGTAGAAACATGAAGATGTACGGAGTACTCCGTAGTAACCAGAGATATCTCGTTACCCCGGCCGCGAATATGAATGAGATCCTCACTTCCCGACTTTCCGGGAGGCCGAGAAACTCCGAAAAATACAGTCCATGGCGTGCTTTGCTTCCTAGACGGGCCTTGAGGAGCCAAACAAGGGAGGGCTTCGTATAGTTTGTCTGTAGTATATAAAAGCAGGCAGCCCGGATCTTCTACACTGTTGCCTATGCATCATTAACACATCTTCCTCATCACAAAAAATTACATTCTTCGTCTTTACAATATCCCAACATGTCTGCGGTGATCCGAAAGTACAAGGCAGCCGCTGTCCAGGCCGAGCCTGGCTGGTTCGACCTTCAAAAGTCTGTTGAGAAAACGATTAATCTCATCCGCGAGGCTGGAGAAAAGGGTTGCAAGCTCATTGCATTCCCTGAGCTCTGTGAGTGCTTCTGACTGATGGGTGATGACAAACGTTCTAACAGTGCCAGGGATCCCTGGGTAAATATGATGAGGAATTGGCCGCAGTTTCAATACTGACAAACTCAGATATCCCTATTGGCAGTGGCGTGTCAAGTACCAGGATTCTTTGCCACTTCTCAAGGAATACCACCAAAACAGTTTGCGACCCGACTCAGTCGAGATGCAGCGGATTCGAAGTGCTGCTAAAGAGGCACAGATTTTCGTGTCTCTGGGCTACTCGGAGCTTGATGGCCACACACTGTATACCGCCCAGATAATCATCGACCCGACAGGTGCAGTGATCAACCACCGCGGTAAAATCAAGCCCACACATGTGGAGAAGCTTGTCTTTGGTGAGGGTAATGGGGACTCGCTTAATACGGTGGTAGAAACAGAGATTGGCAGACTTGGACATCTCAATTGCTGGGAAAATGTAGGTTGTCAATCTTCCCGTATGCGATCGCCATCTAACCTTTATAGATGAACCCCTTCCTAAAAGCCCTTTCTTGTGCCCAGCACGAAGAAATCCATGTTGCTGCGTGGCCAGTTTATCCACCCGCATCGTCTCTCAAGTATCCCGATCCTTACACCAACATTTCCGAGACCCAGTCAGAGCTTGTTACTCCTGCCTACGCCTATGAGACAGGCACCTGGACTCTGGCACCTTCGCAAGTCGTAACCCGCGAGGGCGCACGCCTTAACCTTCCAAAGCATCTACAGGATGATGAAAAAGCAGTCGATGCGGAGTTTGCAGTCATTGGTAATGGCTTCACTCGGATCTACCGACCGGACGGCTTTCGAGCAGTTGAAGACCCGCCAAAGGATTTCGAGGGCTTGGTGATTGTCGATGTCGACCTAGACGAGAACTTGCTGACGAAGCGCCTGGCTGATTTTGTATGTTATATTTCGGGAATATTGCATTCCATGTACTGACAGATTGAAACAGGGCGGCCACTATATGCGTCCGGATCTGATTCGATTGATGGTAGATAAGAACCCCAAGACGCTCATTGTTGATGCCAATGCCGCGGACCCCAGAGTGGGCCAGAGCACATTGGAGAGGCTCGGTCTTGCTAAGCCACTACCTACAACCGAGGAGTAATTTGGTTCCATTGCGTGAACGCTCCTAGACAGTCTCTACTCATTTTAGTGAATAGTTCTTCGAAAAAATAGAAAATCCAGCCTTTCTCGCAAGGGGCGTGGAGATTCTACCATGCTATATTTAGTAACGCCCTGTTTTCCAACTCCACCAGACACTCCAGTGACTACTTATGCCGAGAGATGCCGAGCTTTTTAGTACTCGACTATACAGTTATAGCTTGCTTAATCGTCTGTCTATATAATTGACGCGCTTCACTGAATTTAAAACAGAGTGTCCTGTATAAATTCAATCGAGTAAACGATGGAGACGGTCCATGCGATAAGAAATGGTTATTTAGCTATAGAAAAACTGTCATTGTCTTTGAGGCAAAGGTATGACTCACATGTAGGTAGCCTCGTCAGGCGAATCCTTCTCCTTCCCAGTTCGTGCTACGATTTTGGCAAACAAATTTTTGACCCTCTGAAGTTGACCCACTGAAGCAGCCCATTCTGAAGCCTGCGGGATGCTCTCAACCTATTTTACGGCAAATTCTGAACCGTTCGAGGGAATTGGCCAAGAATTGGTTTTGTTCCTAGAAACGTAACATGTGTTTGTAGTTATTGGGCTCACGGTGCCTGGCAGCGAGGAGTGATGATGAAACGTACGGCATGGTTGATGCCTCTGGTCAGAAAGCCTCAAACACCGGGCGATTTTCGTCTCCAGTGGCGTCGGCGCTGCCACCAAGGAAGCAGTTGCCTCATACCATGAGCCTATCACCCACGCGCAGCTCTACATGAATGGCGTCGGCCTCGTGGGGCATGGCGCCCATGCCCCAAAGATGCGACTGGGGAAACAGCCTCGTTGCGCCGTTGGCTTGAGTCGTATCCATGCCAACGATGAACAAGGCCACAACTTCGTCGCGATCGACGGCGTCTCACACTACTGGGGGTTTGGAGAGTATATAATGGTTTAACAAGTCGTCCCGGTGAAGCCAGTCGTCCCGGTGAAGCCAGTCGTCCTGGTGCAGCGTCTTGTTGCCGGCACCGGGCCGGACCGAGAAGGACGTTGCCAAGTCTACATTTCCCCACCGCATCTGTAGAATCGGCCGCATTTACTACCTTTTTTATTTTAGTCGTGGTCACATGTATACAGTATAGGCACTTTGCCCTCCAGTACCCATGTCGCTGGGGTGTCTGGATGCACTGAGCGCAAATCAACCCGATAGACTGGCTTCTGCAGTGAGGGCATGCTCAAAGGCAGGCACCCGTCTAAAACTCGAATCGAAGGATCCACAACCCGCAATCATTCCCAACATTGCTATCAGGATGCAAGTGGGCTGGGTCGTCGCCTATTACGCAATGTGTTTCCTGGTTTCGCTGTGAAATCGAGAGCCTTGTGCTCAAGGCCCACAACGAAGCCTGGGTAGCGCACGAAAGCACGAATACTGGCAGCGGATCCGCTCTCAGAGGACTGAACCAGGCTGTTCTTTTCTTTACCGGAACAGCCTTGTACATTTGTAATCCGCATGCTATTGGAGCCCTATACAGAATGTAGCCTAGCTGAATAATGGCCAGACATCTGGCCTCTTTCGCGATTGGTCATCCACGACAGCCTTGAAGCCGGACGTTGCGAATACGCTACAACGTTGCGCTCACATCAGCAAACTGTGATGCTTGATCTATGCTCCGCTGATGATTGAATAGAATATAAATACAGGTTGCCACCGTATGGAATCCGTTTTTCGTCACTATCCCTCGTGTTAAGCTTGTTATAGTTGCGCAGACCTGAAATCTACCAAGCACGGCTCTCGACACACCACAATGGCAAATCTCGACGCCTCCTACAATCTTGATGCTCCCCGCAGGATAACTGCTTCCAACCTACCGCTGCCCTCTAAATACCTCGGTGAGGCCAATGCCGAACCTGGTGTCGAGGTCAGCGATGAGAAGCTCGTTATTGAGTCGCTCGGTGACGGCAGCTTCCGACGTGGTGTCATCGGTACTAGCAGACAAGTCCCGACCACTAACGATGGCCAGTAAGCTGGACTCCAATACGATCAAAAGCAAAAATCAATCTGATATCTTTTAGTGGCCCAATCGCTCTAGACACCATTCCTGGAGCTGGTATCGTGATGCCTGGTGGTGTAAACTGCTACTTCCTCGATATTGCTCCCCACACTGATGGCCCTCTGGTATAGTGCCATGATACAAGTTGCTCATCCAACAACTGCTAATCAAAACGGCCTTTCTATAGCACCGTACTACATCGACTGACTACGTTATTGCCATTCGTGGGCAACTCAGCATTCTGACACCCAAGGCTGACGTATATCACATCAACGATGGCAAGGCCACTTGCGCCGATGATCTCGTAGAGACTGTTGCGCTGCCTGGCGACGTCATCTACCAGCGAGGCCCTGTTCATGCGTAAGTACTACAATCAGGCATATTTCATTATCAGAGACCTAATCAAATTGTTCCAGACTGGCCAATCGTACCAACGAATGGGTCCGTGCTTGCTGCTTTGTCCTTGGCTCCGATCCTAATAGAGTCACTGTTGATGGAGCTGCTGGCCACAGGGAGCTACCTGACCAGTGGCTTGCTTGAACGACAATATGGGACCTCAACGGACATGGTAAACATAGATTCTATGCTCTATAGCGAGCTACTAGCAATTATAATTAATTGATAATTCTTCAAACTAATTGGTGATACTAAGCATTTTTTGCGGTAAAAGTGAACCGTTTACCAACCCAAAGCAATAATCTGCTTAGAACGTGTCCAACCCATGCGCGGCGGCGCGATCGGTTGTTCATGCGATCGGCGCCCCAACAGAGTCTTCAGCATCCCTAATGTCAATCATTATGCAGCTGAACTTACCAAGTTCTTGCTCCGAATGCGACTCGGATAGATCGGTGATAGTTCCCCCCCGAGGTATTCTTTCGCAACACACCGCGCCAAAGCTCGACTACCAAAAGAGTACGGAGTAAACGCCACACTAGTCAATATCGAACAGGTGGCTAGACTCAGAAGACAATTGACAATTGACGGCATCGATTCCGCCGGCGCCAGTTCAATATGCAGTAACGTCGGCCACCGACTTGCGGGCCATCCCCTCATCCCCGCCCTGTGCCACCACAATACTATGTATGCCTTTTTTTTAAACTTAAAATAGAACAGTATGTAGATACAGTAGCATTATGTAATAAATTCAAGTTGTGCTGTCTGACCCGACCCTTTACAACGAAATCTCCCGTGGATGCGACAATGCGGGACTCATTGGCCGGATCGTACGCTTCTTCCCATCGGACCGATGGCCGGAATATATCTTGGAACTAAACAGCTGATTCCTCCGAACGGCCATAAGCGCCGCTGAGAGTTTATGATCCTTAGACTTCCTTCAATGTTTTCCTTACAGCTGTTTTAGCAAGTCCCATGATCTGTAAGCCGAAAAAATGATTGCAAAGAATACCCACAAGATTGCGACCGAAGGTTAATTCGCCCTCTTCGATGATGACGGGAGCAGGATAGCTGACATATGGAGATCAGAGCTTGTGGCATGTCAGGCCGCCGTTTTCGAATGGGCAGAAAGTTTTGACACAAAAGATTGGACTCGTCTTGAGGAATGTATCGCTCCGACCCTCTACGTATGTGCCCCCAACCCTCGTAGTAACGCATAGTAGGTCTGACGAGCATTGCCAGGTCGACTATCGTGCCGTAATGGGCATGATCTGGGAGACCATGCCAGCTGCTGATTTTGTCAACCTGGTGACCGCGCCTGCCTTCCTAGGCAATCCGCTCATCAAGACACAGCACTTTATCGGCGCCACTAAATGGGTCAAGACCAGTCAGAATGAGATCACAGGTCACCACCAGATGCGCGTCGCTCATCAAAAGTATAAAAACGCAGACTTGAAAGAAGTCTTGCATCAAGGTCATGCTCACGGCAAAGCAACTATCCATTATCGTTTTGTCGATGGTGTCTGGAAGTTTGCAGGCCTCGTACCCGAAATCCGATGGTTCGAGCACGATTATGACAAAATCTTTGGCGAGGAGTAGATTATGTAGCCATTTTAGTTCTATTCAAGCTCTATTCAAAGAATAATTGAGTCAGATATGTCAATACATCGGTATATATCTCTAAACGCAGTCTCGCCAGATGTCTTAATTGCTGTTCTTCGAAGTGAGCGCAATCAAAGCTGCTGCGAAAGGCAGCGTTGCTCTCACAGCGTGTCTCTTCACCCATAAATCCATTATGTGATTGAACTTTAACCTACTTCCGTCAAGAAACAATTGTCGATCTGGAAGTTTAAAGTTGCCTTGGCTGTCTTTCATAATGGACGCGGCTGCGTCTAGTCGGAAGATATATACTCTCTCCCACCATGCTACTTGCACGAGAGTAAAGCTGGCAAGAGCAAAGCGCCACCATTTTTGCGATTCGAATACTTCTGGATCCTGTGACTTGATGAAAGCAATTACCGCCAGCAATGCAGCAATGAAAGCGTTCAAAGGCTCAAGCCAAACCCCGCCCCGCCGAGAAGTTTCTTCGAACTGATTGATTGCGCTGACCGTCGGATTGAGTTTGATTATAGGGATGACCCAAAGGTTGAAGCACCAGGCGATACCTACACTCCGTTATTAGACAGACTCTCTGTGAGAATCAGGAGGGATCTCATACCGGAGAGATAAAATAGAGATATGATAGCAGCCCATTCGAGAGCGGGAACGATCAATTGAAGGCCTTCTAGGATTGCCATCTCTGCGATGCTCGGCGCCTTTTTTCTGTTTAGAAAGTGAATTGAGTAAGCAGCAAGCTTTTGTAGCGTGATTTCGGCACATATGGCGCTAGGATGATCGAATCGCACCGAAACAGAGTGACGTGTAAGATGGCACTAGGAGCAAGGTCACCCTCAACGAAAGAAAGCAACAGTCGAAGTTGAATTGAGAAAATAAGAAATTGTAAACTTGGGATGTTTGATCATTAAATAGCTCGAATAATCTACTGTCGGGGTTCCATTTTGCAATACGCCGGGGGCAGGGCAAACTTCTCCTCCGAATCTAATTCCGCACCCATGTCCTGTCTCTGTGCAGCATGAGGATCAGGCTTCCCAGTGACATCACAACTGGTCCATTTGTAAACAGCCAAAGCATGAGCGATCAAAATGTTTTGCTGCAACTTTCCCCATCGTTTGCCGGCACATGGATGCATGCCCAAACCCCAGCCAAAAACTGTCGAAAAAATGTTAGAAGTCCGATCAGACCGTTTAGCTTGCATTCGACTCACATCCGTACGGCTCTTTTTCGAATTCTCGACGGCCCTCTGTAAAACGCATCGGATCGAATTTCCGCGGGTTCGGGAAAAGGTTTGGATCAAAATTGAGTTCGGTTGAATTCCAGACACCATAGGCACCTGCAGGAATAACCTCGTCGGACCCTGGGATGCGAATGGCCTCAGACGATGTATTCAATCTTCCAACTCCAAATGATGTCCAGACCCGGATAATCTCATAGATGCACAGATCGAGCATTGGGAATGATGTCTCCCATGCTTTGAGAGGGACATGCTTCAATTGCTCAACCAGAGGGAGTGTTATGTCTGTACAGTGCTCTCGAGCGACAGTCTGGACCTCTCGAAATACCTTTTCTTGCCATTCTGGATGCACGGCCATGGTATTGATTAGCTGAGGGAAAATAATGTGCGCATTGGTTGTAGTAATAAAAGTGCCGCTTGCGCAAAATTCGGTAATGAACTCCTCCGGATCTCCGTTATCAATCATTGTTTGAAGCGCATCGTGCTTGTACTTGGAGCCATATCTCTTGCGCTGAGCCAGGAGCTTTTGCACTGTCTGGCGGAGACCCCGACGCGCAAGGCGCCGACGAATCATGCTCGGCTCGAGAATCCAATGCCTGAAAGCATAGAAGGGGCTGTAAGAATGCAAAATGACTTCAAGATGATCGGCCGTCTTGTCAAATAGCTGTTTGTCATCTGCAAAGTCGTCGGCGAAAAACAGTCGAGTGCTTTGCTTAAATACTGTTCTCCACAGGTCTGGTGCGTTGATCACTCCGTTCGGGCTCTCTGGCAATAATGCCTGAAAATCCAAGCGGGCATCCTCCAGCAAACCTGGGAGAACCCTTTCGATTCTAGCTGTTTTCAAAAGGCCGAGCAAAGTGCGTAGAAAATGGGTATTATTTCGAGCTCTCTCTCCAGTTTGCTGGAAGATCTGGTGGATTGGGGGCCAGAAGTGCATACCAAAAGCTAGCAAGCTTTGAGCCGCGACGAAGTCAAGATTAGGATGATCCAGGAGCATTTTACGCGCGGCAGGGCCAGAAACACCAACAATATGAATCTTTCCCTGCCAGAAGCTGAAGTTGCCAGTTTTACTTTGTTTGAGAGCATCTTTCCAGAAGGACCTGATTACGTGGTTATCAATAAGAGCGCCTGTAATAACGGAGGGAGTTCATTACCATTGACGTGTAACAAACCCTATTGAACCGAGAATAGGGATGGTGTCGGAGATGAAAGCTGGGGATTTGGGGTGGACTTTTGGCCTGTGAGCTTCATAGCACACGAAAGTTATAAATGCAACCAGCGCTGTGGTAATGCCGACGGTTGTAGGAGATTGAAAGTATGCGACAATTGGGTTGTCAAGACCCAGATTTGGATATGGGGCCCCTGGGAGGGCATTTCCGGTGATGTTTGCAAAGAAGTCCATTTTGACGGCAAAATGAAGGGCAGGTATTTCTCTTGATTGAATTTCGGGTTCACTCTGAAGGATTATAAATGCTCATGAATCAACGCATTGATATTAGTTATCCTCAAGGCCGGACTAATGCTAGGGTTTGCCGCTTTTTCGGTATTATTAGCCCGATTAACCCACCGGCAGGTTTGAGCGGTGTATATGGATATGCACCGGTGAAATGAGACTCTTGTTAGAATCATTGTCTGGAAATACCTGAAACTGCATTTATTTGACTTGCACTCTACAATATCGTACGTCACTTGGGTTGTACCAATTGTTCAACTTGCACTCTACACTCTACACTCTAGTACGTCACCTGGCTTGTACCAATAACAACATGGGCGACGGCATCGAAAAGGTAGCGCAGACACTGGCCATCATAGCGTCCGCGTCGTTGTCAGGTGCGCGCATTAAATAGACAAGTATTTCATGTAATTATTTGTTTTGCTAAAAAAAAATCGGACAGGATTCATCATTTGCTTCAGTCATGCCGGTGTACCGACACTCAATGTGGCACCGACTGATGTGCTGCTTCGAGAATTCAGCGTCATGTACTCTATAGGCAAAAGAACTTCGCCGCCGATCGCTATGACGGCTGCCATTTGCAACGGATTTCTGGCTTATCGGTCACTACACTCTCACCAGCGTATTTCGGGAGGCATAACCCCATTTGCACTCTATAGCACTGCGGTACTGCTGGTGCTGGCCATCATCCCTTACACTCTGTTGGCAATGGAGCCTCGAGCAAACAAAATGCTACTGGATCTTGGAGATCAGGTAACCAAGGGGCTCAATATTGAGGCACTGAAAGTGGCGGAGGATGATGTGAGGAACACCCTGATTGTGTGGAAGGCGATGAATGCTAGACGAGCCTTGTTTGTTGGTGCTGGTGCAGTGTTAACAACTATCGCAACCATTTTCCGTTAGGGAGTTGTTCCATTGTTTGAGCAGAGTTGGAAGTCAGTCCGACCATGAAAGAGCCTCTCATGCATTGCCAAGAGTCCGCCACAGCCTTAAAGCACTGAGTACAATTAGAAATGCTTTTTTCTTCGACAGACTTATATGTGTATGCGTGTTTTTAATTCAAAAACTATTTTAGTTAACGCTATCGCAGTTGAGTCGTAGTATAGTAAAACTGTTCCCATATTGTCAGAGAGGCATGCCCAAGGGCGGCTAATTGAGGCTGGTGTAGTGAGTACTCCGTACAGCCAAGCATGACCCCATTACGTTCTGTTCCAGGGCACGGCTAGCAACCGGAACAGTGACTGGTACTGGTCACATTATTAGGTTGTGGTTCTTGATTTGCGGAAAAAAATGTATATTTGAATGCAGCTGATCAAGGTGAGCTGAAACCCAACTCGCATTCTACATACATGAAATGCTTTCCGTGTTCCAAGTCTATTGCAAAGCTAATGTTTACTTAAAAACAGCGTCTTCTCAAGCAGCTCCCCCGTCCAAGGTAATTACCTTGCCATTTACCCATTCGCCCTCCCTGCTTGCAAGAAAGCCAACAACGCGAGCAATATCCTCCGGGAAACCATTTCGGTGCAAAGGGGAAGCATGGGCCGCCATTTGTTGGCGTTCCTCGGCGGTGTATTTCTCACCATTTGGTATGTAGTGATGTGACACATCGTGGAACATGTCTGTCACAGTTCCTCCCGGAGCGACGGCATTGACTGTGATCTTCTTGTCCCCACAGTCTTTGGAGAGGATGCGAACGAATGAATCAATCGCTCCCTTTGAGCCAGAGTAAAGGGAGTGGCGCGGCACGCTGAAGTCTTTAGACGTGTTGGAAGACGTAAGAATAATGCGTCCACCCTCATTCAAAACTCGGTACGCTTCTCTTGCAACGAAAAATTGGCCGCGGGTGTTAAGACTGAAAACCCGGTCGAACTCCTCTTCGGTGACATCTTTGAGGTGGCCAAAACTGACCACGCCAGAGTTGCTAACGGCAATGTCCAGCCGTCCAAAATGCTCGATAGCTTTGTCAAACAACTTTGCGGTTTGACTCACGTCGCGAATATCGGCCTTGAAAGCCACAGCATCTGAGCCATTAGACTTGATCTGCGCAACCACTTTCTCCGCATCGTTGACGCTATTGGCATAGTTGACAACAACTTTGGCGCCCAAGCTACCTAGATGCACCGCGATAGCAGCACCAATGCCTCTCCCCGATCCAGTCACCAACGCAACTTGGCCATCCAAGCGATAGGGAAGAGTAATATTGCCAGTCATTTTTGGGAAATTTGTTAAAAACAAGAGATGAGAAATGAAGAAAAGTCAATGATGATGAAGAGTCTGAAAAGTCAATGCAGCTGTAGCCTTGCAACTTATATCAAGTAATGCATGAAAGTACTTTTCAAAATTTCTCCTCCCGTTCTGTGTATTCGTTCCAAATATTCCGGTACGGGGGGTCTTCGGCGTAATTGGTGTCGACCATACGGGCCGAAGCCGCTACGTAAAGCAGACCCAGGCTCAGCGGCTCGGGAACGACGATTATAAGTCGTAATCAGTTTATTTAGTCCCGAATCATCGCTTGGAAGCAATGTCAATGCCGAAGACTTTTTTTTTGCTTGACAGAATCATTTTCTCCAAAACCCAGATTTACGCAAATTCCGACCGACCGCGATGAAGGACAGCAGTATTAGCACCCCCATGGATTGCTACAGTATCCTAGGTGCAACCGGCAATTGTGGCACTGCACTTCTGACTATCTGCCTTCAAGCACCGAACGTCCGGGTGAAAGTCTACTGCCGCAATCGTGAAAAACTGTTTCGACTGGTTCCGGAATCGAAAGATAACGATCGCGTGGAGATATTCAACGGCAGCATTCTTGACGCTGATCTTTTAGGGAAGGCAATGGCGGGCTGCAAGGCCGTATTTCTTACTGCAAGCACCAACGATAACATTCCTGGATGCCACATAAGTCAAGATCTCGCCAGAACTGTGATCAAGGCTCTTGAAAGGATGAAAGGAAAAGCCACAATTCCGAAATTGGTTCTTCTGTCGTCTGCCACTATAGATCCTTGGCTCAGCCGAAAGCATCCCTGGGTCAATATGATCGTGAGAAGATCAGCGTGGCACGTTTATAAGGATTTGGAACTGGCTGAAGCATTCTTAAGAGAGCATGAAGAGTGGGCAACTTGTGTCTACATTAAGCCTGGTGGACTGTCGGTTGATGTACAGAGAGGTCACCGACTTACACTGGACGCAGAGGAGTCGTTCGTATCTTACATGGACATTGCTGCAGGAATGTTGGAGGCGGGAACTGATGTCGACGGTAGATGGGACAATAAAAATGTTGGAGTCGTCAATGCTAATGGAAAAGCAAAATTTCCAGCGGGGACACCAATGTGCATTGTATTGGGCCTTTTGAGATTTTATTTGCCTTTTCTTCATCCATATCTGCCTGTCAATGCTGGGCCAGCATGAAAGATCCAGGTTGTTTTTAGATGAGTTATTAGATGAATTTTTTTTTGGCAATGATTATAGTAATTAGAATGATTGGACAATTTCTTTTCCTAGTTACCAACTTCGTCGCTGTCTGATTCATGTTTTTTATTCATTCATTTCTCAACCGCACCAACTTTGTAGACCCAATTTTGCCCTCTTGCAAGAACAGGAGCTACCTCTATATTTTACCCAATACCTTGATGGCAATACCCGCCCGTGACTCATCTAGACAACCAATCAAGTACTCTTGCGTAATTCTGCCGTCTTTCTCCGAGATACCTTCCGCCAATTCCAGCTCAAGCCCAGCAATAATAGCAGCCAACGTGAGATAAAGCTCACTGTATGCTAAATTCATGCCAAGACAACTACGCGATCCTTTGCCAAAGGGCACAAGATAGGCTTTCGCGGTATTCACCGCCTGAGTCTCGGCCTCTGTAGCATTTTCAGGTAGCAAGTAGCGCTCGGGCCGGAATGCGAAGGGCTGGGGAAATATTTCTTCGTTGGTGTGGACAAGATATAACGTTTGTGAGAATGTTACCCCAGCAGGTATCTGCACAATGCCATTCTTCCCATTAGGATAATTAAGCGTCTCGTTTGGTGCAATTCTGCCGAGGCGCCCGGCTACGCCGTGGGCCATTCGCAGACCTTCACTGATCACGGCCGAGAAATATGGCAGTCCTTCGAGTTGCTTTGTCGGTGGCAAAGGAGCATCGTATGACGGAATTAATGGCCTCAATTCACTCAAGACTCGTTTGTAGACTGGAGGATCAAGTAGAATGTGAAGCAGAGTAACGGCCAAAGCACGCCCCGTAGGCTCACCTCCTGCTGCGAACATGATCATGACCTCCGCGCTGAGCCTATTAAACCTTTTCTCTTTTTCTGGGGCCGTAGGGTGATTCATCAGCGTTTGAAGAATGGTGCGATCCCCCTTCTCTTCGGGCTTTTCAGCATCCTCAAATGCCATGCGTGTGAGGTTGTTGACTAGTTCTTGAAACTCTTTACCAGGTGCCAGCTCCGGTCTCGATTTGACTACCCAGTCCGGCAGCATTACCATGGCACGGGCAATAAAAGGAAAGGCCCGCGCGATTGGACCGAGTTTTGCGCTATTGCGTAAAGCATCATTATACTCCCGCGCCATGTCCGCGCGATCTAACGCACCGATAGATTTGCCCAGAGTATACTCAGATATAATATCTAGTGGGCTGTTAGCCACGGGTTTGTAGGATCTCGTTTTTTTAGGGAAAAATATTCACCCAATGTCAAAGCGCCCGTGGCGTTGCTGAAATCAATTGGGACACTTTCTTTCCCCTTGACGGCAGCGTACTCAAGAAGCCTTTCTCTAAGTCGAATCACTTTCTCTCGAATGGTCGCTTCGAGGTCTCGAACTTTCTGTTTCGAAAAGAATGGTGCTAACATGGAACGACGCATCCGGTGGTCATCATGAGACAGCGTAAAAAAAGTGTTGCCGTCCCCATATTGCTCAAGGCCCTGGGCCCATCCGAAATGGAGCCTGCTTTTGTCTCGTTGACGAGCAATCGAACCGGGGTAGCATGAGCTGTAAAACGCGGGATCGTCAATGTGAACTTCGTCTGGACCGATTCTGGCGTCATCGTCAAAGTTAGTCGGGTTGGGCATCCAACCATCGGCGGGAGCTGTTAAACTCACCGAACGATTGGGCCATATATTTTGTGTAATTCAATGCAGTGAAATGCGAACTGTCCTTTGTGGGGCCAAATATCCCAGTATGCTTGATAAAAGTAGGTAAGTGCAGCAAGTTTTGGACCTGGAATATGTGAGATGCGCGAGAAGAAGAGGACGCGTATCACGCCGGTGACATGATGCGCAATAAAAAGGGCAGTGCCTAGAGCCGCCAGGAGCATGCCAATCGAATACATTATGACAACTAGCTGAACAAAATCCTAAACGCGAACATTTCAACCAGATCAACTTGCACACAAATGACACTAGTCTAGTACTTTATAAAATTCTAGATTCGTCCGAGATGCCGAGAATTTGGCCCGATACATCGTCCCACCGGTGGAATCCGCGTAGGCCAAAATTAGCGGGAGAGTATGCGCCGCGCTCCACCCTCTGTGATGCGTGCTCGCCATGGGCGCACACACACACTTAAAATGAGTAAATTCTATTCATTAATTTTACTTGAATTCTACCCAAATCAGGCTATCTCCCTATATAATGTCTTTATACTAAGGTACGATAAGAAAACCTATGCATACTAATAAAAGGAGAGACTAACTGCTAGGATTATTAACTAGTATGAATGTTCCTACCCTGTAGTTAGTAGCTTTAACAAAACAGGGCACTTTTTATCATTATTCCAACAATCAATGTAACACTGGGTCATTAAAAATTGCCTTTAACTATATTATAGTTGTATATACTATTACGTGCCTATTCTAGATTTCTCTAATTGATACGACATAAAAATATCTTACTACGGAGCGCGAGCGCCACCGTGTGATCCCACATCTGGACCGAGTGCTAAGTAAAGAAAAAAAGAATCTAATCTAATATAAAATAAATTCGGCTTCAGTATTATATACCCCTTTAGTTCCCATGTCTCTCAGTCCCCAAGAACCCAGAAACTGCGTCATGTAACTCATTAAAATCATGCTCTAGTAAGCTATACATTGATGCATTACCAGAATACCAGTCTTGCGGATCCATTAAATCAAGATACTGTTGGTCCGTCTCGAGTTGGTTTGCATCCGAAAAATTATGGAACTCGACGTGGTTGGCTGGTAAAGCCACGTTTCCCAAAGATGGGCTCAACAATCTTAAACCCGGGAGGTGTTGATTGGGGTCAGCATTGACTGACTGGAGAACAGACACTGGCTTGCCAACGCTCAAACCCTCTGCGACAGTGTCTTTGTGTTGCATTTTCGCCTGCAAATAGGCTTGGGCAACTTTGACGAAGATTGAGCAAAGATTGTGGAACTTCTCGATCCCCTCAGAAAGTCGTTGCGCTGGTTGCAGTGATGCAACAAATCCGTTCAGAATTTCGAAATCCCCTGGTCCTGAATCTTGAGGGTATGCCACAATATGACAAAAGATGCTCATGAATGCGGTCAATGGCGTATGTAAGAGGACCCAATGACATGCGACGGTCCAAGCATAGCCATTCCCGCGATATTTGTTGCTAATATCTCGACATACGTGTAGGCATTCCCGCGCGCTCTGCGTAGCGCGGAATCGACGCTCGTGATTTAGGGGAATCGCGTGCAAAGCTGTAGCCCTAAGTGTCAAATAATCGATGAGCAGGGGTGCAGATTTCAATCATCAGCGACACTGCTTACCTGGTGCTCAGGTACATGATGTCGTCTCCGAAAGTCCATAACTCAGTTCTGTTTTCGTTCTGCTTGGATGCGAACGAATGCACGACGGTTGACTTAGCCTACACATAAATATTTAGATGCATGAAGTCTCTCGACGCAAATAAGGAGAAATACCTCAACCTTGCGCCTGTATATCTGATCGAGCTCATCCGCAAATGCCTCTGCGAGCTGAGCGCGTTCAGCATGAGGGAGTGCAGATGCCGCAGGTCCGTAAAGCCTCGTGCAGATCTTGCCCTGAACTCTGGCGCAGTCCACCCAGTATTTTTTGATCGTGACAATAGCAGAGGGATATTCCTCGCTCACAACAGGCATGGGGGTATCGATATCATAATCTTGGATAGTAGGTGCGTACCCCAAACGAAGAGCATTACCTCGATCCATAGTATAGATGCTCCAGAATAACATGACCTAGTTAGAGAGGACATTAGCTACCCCGGCCAGATGTCTACATGCTATCCAGAATGGAAGACACATACCTTACGATGGAACCAAAGGTCTGATCTAGGATTAGCGCGGGACAGCCGATGGTAGCCCAATGCTTGACACATCCGTGCAGCAATACACGACAAAGACCACGAGAGCAGCGGTTTACACATGCTCACTGCAGTCAGAGCCTGGTACAACCATGCGTCAGCATTCAACTCAGATCATTGCTTGTGGAGCTTTGGACTAACAGCGGCGAAGAGAGCTTCAAGTGTGGCCATCGAGGGTGGCATCAGAGCCGGTAGTGTGGTTAAAGCCTCGGATAGCAAATGGAAAAATGTAATGGAAAGTTTGTGGTTATGTTCTGCCTCGTCTCCATCGCTTGCGCCGCTGAATTCAGAGCAGATATTAGAGAGCCCGGAATAGACAAGCATCTTGTCAGCTGTCGACCCTTCCAACCCATTCTCATACATGGATTGGCATTTCTGGTAGAAGTCAGCATACAATGCGGGTGATAGCAAAATTGCTGCCATTGGTCTTTGGCCTAAGGGCTATGTCAGCTGTGACCTGCCTGAAAGATTGGTGAGGAAAGACCAACGGTCTGCTCTTTCAAGCACAGCCTTGACTTCCGGCCAAGCTGGTAAGGGAGCTACAATAGCGGCCTTTGAACTCGAGATTGTGGTCCAAACGTTGGGGGGGTCTGATTGATGAACTGTTTTAAAAATTCGATGCAGAGATTCAAGAGCTGTGTTGAGCTGCGGATCTTGCCTGACGTACGGATCCCGGTCGATTGTGTTTTCAAAAACATTTTTAGCAGCAATCGATTCCGCCCACAGGCCCGTGTTTCCGGTAGCTGACGCACTGGTGCTTCCTGTTGGCTCGTGGTCAGAGGCGCCGTCCATATCCATAGGCGTACTTGATTGGTATGGAGATGGCAGCTTTGGCTGTGTCAAGGGAGAGGAGGCATTGCTGGACGATTGCTGCAAGAGCCTATAAATGTCTCCCAGGCGGCTTTCAATACGGTCTATTTTATCCTCACTGGCGGTGGCTTGTGGTTATTATTCGGCCAGAGAGAAGGACGAGTACAGATCTTACTATTGCTTAGTGACCTGGACTCTGTCTTTGTGCTCCTTGGGGCGTTGCGAGGTAACTTGGCATACTTTCCATCGTCGTGGTCAGTGATGAGGGTAAGAGCGAGAATAAAAAGCATTATGCTCACCTAATCCTGCAGATCGGCAATGAGAGCAAGGCGGGCTGCGGTCGCATCTGATCTTTCGCAGCCGGCATTCGTCACACTAAAAGAACACGTCAAAGCCGTCCTTGGACAGGTATTCACCGCTACCCGCACTTACAGCTCGTTGGCGGCTCACGCCCGATACAGGGCGTGCAGATTCTGCCATGTCTCCGGCGCTGGCTGCGCGCGAGTAGCTTACTGAGTACTTGTGCTGGCGCTACCAGGACTACCAGATCCTGAACGAGGCGACATGAACTACTCGCCTTATCCTATACTTTGTGTATGTGTTTGTCGGCTGATTTGTGAGGGCTGGGGTGCTGTGCGGGCGGACGAGGTGAGAAATGTGGGTCGCTCGCCCTCCCCTACCGCTTTCCGCGCGTCCCGAGAGCAGCGAAAGAGGGAATCGCGTTTCAGCGGAATGCGCGCGACCCGGGAGCAGAAAAATAGAGAGAAGAGTACTGGACGGACTGCGCGCGAGCCGGGAAAAGGAAATTAGGGGGGGGAGTAATCGGCGGAATGCGCGCGATCCGGCTAAGACGTACATATAGTGAGTGGACGCAGATGTGGCGGCATCTGCGATCTAGCAGCGTATCTTTTCTTTCCGCGTAGTGGAATCGCATTTGATCGAAGGTGACCGACTCTCCTTTTGTACTGCATCTGCATTCGCGATGGCTGTTTCCGAGAAATTACCGCCGGATGACGAGAAGAACCCCGGCGGAGGTCAGACTGCGAATATGAAAGAGTCCCCTACATCTAACAAAAATGATGATTCGCCGCAATCAAACGTCGAAAAGCCCGACAACTCTAAAGAGAAACAAAAAGGTCGTCCGAGTGATTTCTTTGTAAGTGATCAGTCAACTGGATTACTCTGATGGCCGTGCTAATTACCAGGAAAGAGAATATTCAAGCACGCGGATGGTCTCGATCGCTTGCTATACGTCGTTGCTTTTACAGGAGCCATCATCGTCGGTGCAGCTCTTCCGCTCATGACTATAGTGTTCGGCCAGTCAACGAGTTCTTTCAACGCTTACGTCACCGGCAAGGACACCGCGGCAGAGTTTGAAGCCACTGTGAAGCGCCTTATCCTCTACTTTGTTTATCTGTTTGTTGGCAGATTTGCCATTGGATATATTGGAACGCTGTGCATCTGCATTGCAGGAGCGAGAACGACCAATGCTCTCCGAAAGGCCTTCTTGAACAGTCTACTCAGGCAAGACATTGCGCATTTCGATATGCATGACGGCGGTTCAACCGCCACTCAAGTGACAACAAGTGCGCCTCCCACATCGTTTCTCCTAGTAACTCTTACTGACATAGTACATTAGACGGTCATTTGATTAACCAAGGTATTGCCGAAAAATTGTATACCTTTGTCATGGGTCTCTCTCTATTCTTCTCGTCATACGTCGTCGCATTGTGTGTTCAGTGGAAGCTCGCACTTATTACTATGAGCATTGTTCCAGCCATGATGTTGAGCGTGGGAGCATGTGTGTCTCTCGATGCTCCCATAGAGGCTCGAATTGTAAGTGTATCGATGCGAAATTTTGTCGCCGCTAGCAACTGCTTACCTCTGCCAATCAGGTCCAAACTTATTCACGCGCGGCGAATCTTGCACAAGATGCTTTGAGTTCCATCAAGACTATACATGCTTTCGGAGCAGAGCCAAGACTTGTCAAGTGGTACAATGAGTACCTAGAAACAGCACACAAAGATGGAGACAAGAAATCAATCATCCTGGGAGTACTCTTTGCGAGTCAACCATTCTTGGTAATGGCCGGAACTGCACTCGCATTCTGGGAAGGTTATCGGCTATTCCAGCAAGGCCAAGTTAGCAATGTTGGCACTGTCTTTACTGCAGTCCTCAGCGTGACGCTCGGCGCGACCTCCGTTCTACTCTTTCTACCCCAGCTTGGGCCCATTACAAATGCAGCTTCTGCCGCATCGGAGTTGTTCACAATTATGGACAAGCCTTCTCGCCTGGATCCTCTTTCCCCCAGTGGAAAACAACTCGCCAACTTCAAAGGAGACATTGAATTGCGAGACTTGCACTTTGCGTATCCATCACGACCCACTGTTCCTGTACTGCGAGGTCTCAGTATCACACTGCCTCGCGGCAAAACAACAGCCCTCGTTGGCCCCAGTGGATGCGGCAAATCGACCGTGGTTGGTTTATTAGAACGGTGGTATCAGCCAACATCAGGACACATCTTTTTGGACGGATGCGATGTTTCAGAACTCAACACAAAATGGCTGCGAAGCAATGTTAGGCTCATCCAGCAGGAACCAACACTTTTTCAAGGCACGGTCTTCGACAACATAGCGAAAGGATTTGTTCGTGAACAACTGGATCTGCCCATTGAAAAACAAAGACAGTTGGTCCGCGACGCATGTGTAACGGCGAACGCACATGATTTTGTCGAGAAGCTTCCCAACGGCTACGACACTGAATTGGGCGAGCGTGCAAATAACCTGAGCGGCGGTCAGCGGCAGAGACTCTCAATCGCAAGGAGCATCATCTCAAACCCCAAGGTTCTCTTATGCGATGAAGCGACAAGCGCTTTGGATCCTCAGGCAGAGAAGGTTGTTCAAGATGCGCTCGATAATGTTTCGAAGGACAAAACAACGCTGGTAATCGCACACAAGATCAAAACAATCATGGCAGCCGACAACATCATTGTCATCGCAAATGGCAAAATACATGAGCAAGGAACTCATAGACAACTTCTTGAGCGAGATGATCTGTATGCAGCCATGGTGCGTGCTCAGGATCTTGATGCCGTTCCACCGATTGACAATACGGCACACCAAGAGCACAAAGATGATACTCGAAACGCACCTGCGTTGGATGATATCCAGCCCGAGCTTACTCCCCATGCCGCACAGCCTAAAGATCAGTCGCTCACTGTCCAAAATCTAGGGTTTTCTCTGTTCAAATGCATTTTTCTCATGCTCAAAGAGCACAAAGACCTGTATCACCTCTATGGCATATTGGTAGTGGCCCAGTTAATTGTCGGTGGAACCTATCCAACACAGTCTATCCTACTGTCTCGTCTCATTCGAGCTTTCACGCTGCAAGGACCCGACGCAGCGAAAGACGCCAACTTTTACTCTCTCATGTTCTTTGTTCTCGCCCTTGCAAATCTCTTCGGATCCTTTGTGATTGGAACCTTTGCCAACAAAATTGGACAAACACTTACCCACAGATATCGCCGAGAGATGTTCGAGCGAGTATTAGCTTTTGATCAGGACTTCTTCGATTGCCGGGAGAACACTTCTGGGGCATTGACCGCGAAACTGTCCTCTGTGCCATCGGCGGTCCAAGACCTCATGTGTGCGAACTTTGGCCTTCTCATCAAGGTCATGGTCAATGTTGTGGCTAGTGCAGTATTAGCAATTGCTTTTGGCTGGAAGCTAGGCCTTGTCATGGTCTTTGGCGGACTTGCTGTAATAGTGGGCAGTGGATACATGCGAATCCATTTTGACAGAAAGATTGAACTTTCGACAGAAACACAGTTTGCCAGCAGTGCCAGCTTAGCGGCTGAGATGGTCTCTGCAATCAAGACTGTCAGTGTTTTGACGCTTGAGGAGTCGGTCCTCCTCGAATACGGTCGGACATTGGATAACATTGTGGCCGGAGTCAAGCGCAACTTGGTGAGTTATATTCATGCATTTAGCATTGCAGAGCGTATTTGAACGACCAATACTGACGCAGTGCGACCCGGCAGATCTTCACACTGGCCCCATATGCCTTTTCGCAATCAGTCGACTTCCTTGTCATGGCGCTAGGATTCTGGTACGGGTCCCGACTGGTAGTGTTAGGGGAGTATTCGGTAACGCAGTTTTTCGTTATCTTCATTTCCGTGGTCTTCGGTGGCCAAGCTGCGTCGCAGTTCTTTACTTGGACAAGTTCATTTACCAAGATGGCCAATGCTGCCAATTACATTTTCTGGCTAAGGACTGTCAAAAGCAACATTCTCACGACACCCGAGAACGCAGACCGAGGCCCTTCTGGGGACGGCACTATGATTGGTTTTGAAAACGTCGAATTCCGATATAGACAACAACCATCCAGGACGGTACTTCACAATTTATCACTGGATATCGAGACTGGGTCATACATGGCCATAGTTGGAGCCTCCGGCTGTGGCAAAAGCACTATCGTTTCACTCCTGGAGCGGTTCTACGATCCGACCTCTGGCAGAATATGCTTCAATGGAGATGATATCTCGAAAATGTCCCCCGCTTTGTATCGGAAGTCTATGTCGCTTGTGCAACAAGAACCACTGTTATATATGGGCTCCGTCTGGGACAACATATGTATTGGTTTGGACCGTGAGCCATCCGAAAAAGAAGTTCAGGAAGCCTGTCGTCAGGCCGATGCATTGGATTTCGTTAGTTCACTGCCAGAAGGGCTTCAAACCCCTTGCGGTTCACGGGGCCTTCAATTCTCTGGAGGCCAACGACAACGCATTGCTGTAGCTCGAGCTTTGATCCGTCAGCCACGTCTGCTACTACTTGATGAGGCTACTTCTGCCTTGGATACGCAAAGTGAACGCGCTGTACAGGCTGCCCTGGAAGAAGCCGCGGCGACTCGAACTACCATTGCTGTCGCTCATCGTCTAAGCACAATCCGTCACGCAGACGTCATCATTGTTATGGAAGACGGCAGAGTTGCCGAAAAGGGCACCCACGAAGAGCTACAAGGTCTCAGGGGCAAGTATCACGCTATGTGTTTGGCACAAGCGCTTGACCAGACATTTTAATGTTTTGTGCTCAGTAGAATATTCCTCCTCTCCTCAATTAGAATCAAGATACTGTATTTCTACTTGCATAAAAGAATCTCTTCGATCACTTTTCAAATGACGTCCACGGTGCATCCATGTTGTCTCTCACTTGACCATCATTTGTCCATTCTTCGATCCATCCGATGGTCATTCTGTACGGAGCGTGAATAAGTCAGTAGCTGTTCCACCTGAAGAGCTAGTCATCGTATCTCACTGGCTTCTTTTCGTGTCAGCAAATTCAGCGTGGTCGCCGAACAAATGCTGCCTGTACCACGGGTCTGCCTTCATCGCCTGATAGTCTTCCAATCGTTCAAACACCACTTGGCTGAAACAGTCGTAGTCTGCCACATTGGACATTTGCGGATCAAATAAATGGCACATTAGATTCCGCGTCTGCACAGGATTATGAATTACAGTCCAGCGCCTAATTCCGTGCTTTGCCATGAGATTCTTGGTCAGCGGTGCAGAAATTTCAATCATATGACGTCGATAGGCTTCTTCACTCAGACCCGGCTTGCGATAGCCAAGAATAGTGAGACAAAGATATTTGCTCGGGGGGAGTCCTGACTCGGGCGACTCAACGGCGCTGATGCTACTCGTCGTCAACGACATTTTGGCTCAGAATATTCAATGTGGAAATGCAGTGGGTTCCGTTCACTGAATCTATTCCATTGCATCAAGCCACCCGGTCGAATTTATTCGAAAGGCTCGTTGCAGTGGTTCAATGCGAATTATCCGAAAAAATATACCCCGGTAAGTGCTGGTAGCTCCATTAAGCCGAACGGCCATTTATTTATTTTATCCCCACCGATCCTCAAGGATATCGGTCCGAAGAAGGCCGCGATTCTCATCAGTAACTCGGGCCAATGACGGGACAATGAGCCTGCGTACAACCTGACATGTCGCAACATAGTTGTTGTCTGGGTTAAAGCAGTTCCATCCGACTCTGTTCCTACATCAACATCAAATTTTTGAAATGGCCGCCGCCGCCGCCGCCGCCGACGGTCTGACGGTTTCGAAAGGGGCCATTTAGTAGTGGTAGGTACCTAGCGCTCTTTAGCCTACCCACAGAAAGGGTTTTAGAGAGGTTACCTTCCTTAGTTTTGTGAAAACTGGTTGCAATTCAAGAAATCATAAATTTAAAAGTTCTTGCCGCGATATCTTTACCTTCACTTGGTTCTCGTAGCGCCTTTGATGACATGATCTGATCTGCCTCTCCAAAAATTAGAAGAATACTTCTTTGTATGGCTCCAGGGTACTCCTCGTCACCTCATGTGTGGCTCACAGTGGCCGCGGCGTGAATCCGACACTTCCTGCACCGGTGAGACCATACATGACTGCATTTGACAGATATTTGTTGGTGATTGATGTACTATATCGGAGAAACATTTTTTTTTTGACAATTCCACATTGGTGGTGCTGGCTTTGTGGAGAGGCGCGACTGATGAGCAAAGCTTCCGGCTGGACAACCTATTCTTGAAAGCATTCAAATATCGATGCAACCACTTTGAAGGAGGGCTCGTGCACTCTACCTCCTCTAACTATTTCTCACTCATCACCAGTGCTGTGGGATAGAAAGCTGAGGACTGGGAGTTAAGAGAAGAGCTAATACACGATTCAGAAATAGCCGACACGAAAATAGACAATACATCAGCTGCGTCGCGTTCAAGCAGGCGTTCGACTGAACTGCAAACCCGCCACACATGCAATCTTGATTCTTTCCCAAATCCACCATTCCATATTCCTCCTCCTCGCCCAATTTACCATTCTCAAATTAGTTAGCCATGATAGTCGATAAGCCATGATCGCAGATCGCCAATTGTGGGATAATCGAGGAACAAGCTTCCATTCACTTGAACGTCTAGCTCTAGCCGGAATTTCTCTGCGAGCACCAGAGACATCAGGCTGTCAATCCCCAAGCACGCAAAGTCAGCATCATCCACCAGCGACGTAATATCAAGAGCGGTCTCCCGTGCGATGAGAGCAAGTGCCTTATCTGCGATTTGTCCAATTTTGGATGGCGGCGTGGGAATCTCATCCCCGCTACTGCTGGATATCGGTGACGATGACCCAAAGTTGCTCTTGGGACGGCACTCTTCAGTGTACATCGCCGAGTCGGGGCACAGTCGCTGTTGTGCTTCCTTACATGAGTCGTATTTATCAAATTGAGCGTTCGGACTGTGTTCATCTATTGCCCGTGGAATCGTTTGTGCTGCAGATAGTCGGTTTGATGCCGAACTTCGTTGCTGAGCAGCGGCACTTCGTGGCTGAGCGGTCGAGTCTGAATTCGTGTCTACCACTGGAGCGGTGAAGAATCGATTGAGCAGGATACGGGGAAAGCGCCGGAATCTTATTCCCTGAACCATGCCGACAATAGCATTGTCTTGTGCGCGAAGGATGATAACGTCGCCAATGAATGCTGAAGGATCCTCTTCTGTTGGTACCATTTTAACGTAAGAACGATACTGATCCCCCGCAACGAGGGGGGTAGCGAAGCGCATAGAGCCCCAACCAGACGTAACACAGTAGTTGGCCTGAGTGTCGATGGCGTCGGAGCAGTTCATGATGAACCCAGCAAGATGTGCAACACTGTCTATAAAGTATGGAGCAACGGTCCACGTTGCAAGATCTTCCTTTGCACTGAGCTGGACATCGGCAAATCCTTCTAGACCCCGCATCACGACTGATTGCATCCCACGGTACTTGTCAGCATAGTCGACCAAATTCTTGGCAAATAATGTGTATGCCATGCTTCTGGTTAGGCGACTCGCTTCGCCCCTGGCTGCCAGGCTATCCAACATTTCAATGCGATGCTGAACAAGGTGAGATATTGGGGCCCAGCTCGAGAGCCAGTCAGCAGCTTTACCATAGACAATAGTTGCATTCGCAAAGGGCTCAGAAATGGTCATGTCTCTGTTGACATTTTGCCATGTCAACTTTACAACACCCAAATGGATGTCTGCGGTGCGCGCGGTCACCTGTATGATCTGTGGTGTGCTGGTGGAGCCTTTCTGAGCTATAAGTGCTTGCTCGACAAAAAGATTCGTTATTTCCACGTCAGGGCATGGAGAATCTGGAAAAAACTCTTTGTATAACAATTGGCCAAGGGTATATGCGATATCGGCATGGATCGACTGCAGGATGTTAGTATGTTCAGGATTCAGATGGACATAGCTCCTTACCGATGTTACCACAGCGCTGTCATTCATTCGGTGCCCATTGGCCGCAGCAAGGAAGTCTTTCTGCATAAGGTCAGATCGCATGACGATACTCCCGCTGAAACTCTCAACGTGCTTCTCGACGATCTTATGAACCAAAGAGGTTACGTTTTCAGAATCATGCGCCTGGGTAGAGTTGGCTCCTATCGTACTCCGGCTTCGGTCATAGAATGTGTTGCCTTTTGTCAGACACCAATCACCGTTGTATTGCATCCAGTACGGCTTTTCATCCCATGCATATGCCGGCAAATCCAGGAGGCGGACGCGGTGCTCAAAAGGTCTGTGGAACTCGTTCCAGTTCAGTCCGACGCCCGCGAGATATAGCTTGCTCATTGTTTCTGTCAGCGTTTTCCAATTACTCTCATCCCGACGAATGGAAGGTAAAGCGAGTATCTGTGAAGAAAGTGTACTGTGAACAAATCCAGTGCAGACCGGATGTGGGCCAATTTCGATCCAGATTGTATCTAAATCAATCGAAACACCCTCGGCATTCTCCAGCGCAGAGACAAAGTCGACAGCCTCTCTCGTCGCACGACGGACGTATTCTGCATTAAATGTTGAATCGTCAAAAACGACTTTGCAAAGTAAAGGAGAGATGATTGGCAGTTTTGGCTCATGAAAAACAACGCCACTCCTGCAAATTGCCTCGAATTCGTCGAGAATGGGGTCTGTCTGCTCGGAGTGAAATGCGTAAGGAACCTTCAGCTTAATACAGCGAAACCCTGCAGCTTCAAGGGTAAGAGCAATATCATCCATCTCTGACACCGTACCGCTAAGAACAGTATCGCCGGGGCTATTGATACAGGCAATGGTGTACGGCTTTCCACACGCACTTTTGACAATGTTTTGCGGTGAAGCTCTCACGGCCAGCATACAATAAGTATTGGGCTCACAAGCATTTTGTAGCATCTCAGCCCGCTTCCCGACCATGAATACAGCGTCGCTGGCGCTGATAACTCCAGCCACCTGTAAGGCTGCGTATTCGCCAAGCGAATGGCCTGCGACGACCTGCGGGGTGACGCCAAGGGATTGCCAGTAGTGGGCTAGGGCCATTTCAATGCAGACCAAAGCAAGCTGTGTGACAATAGCAGAGTGTACATATTCTTTCGGATGTGTTCCGTCAATTGCAGAGATAAACGACGGGAACCCCTGGCCTCGAGCAAGAGAATCAAGATGCTGGATGTGATCGCGGAACGTGGACGCATCGTGATACAACTCTAGGGCCATCGAGCTGTAGGAGGCGCCTTGTCCTGTGAAGGCAAAAGCGACAGACGGCGCAGTGCCTCCTGCTTTTGCAACAGGCCTAGCAGCATTGGATTCTTTGGTTTGAGCAAGCAGCTTTACTATAACCTGATCTATGCTTGACGCTGTTACAGCAGCCCGGTAGCTGTGTTGATACCTCCGTGCTGTGGTAGTATAGCCCAAGTCTGGCAAGCTCACGGTTTCGCTGTTGTTACGGAGATGATCGACCAAGTTGCGGATATTTGCAGACAGGGATGTTTTAGTCTTTGCCGAAATGACGACGGCATGAGTCCCGCGAGTATCCCCAATTTGTGGCGTGACCCTCGTGGGCGCCTCTTCCACAATCATCATCGTGTTGCCACCCGCGGCGCCGAAATTGTTGACAGCAGCGATGCGCTTCTTCTCTTGCTGTACCCAGGGTGTATGTGTGAGTGGAATATGAACGTTTCGCTTGTCAAAATCTTTTGGAAACCTCGGATTGATCTCTGTCTTAATGCCAATGTGCCGGGGGATGGCATTCTTCTGGAGCATTAACAGTACTTTCATCAGCGCTGTCGTACCAGCTACCGATTCACCGTGACCAAGGTTTGATTTCACACTTCCAATATGAAGGGGCTGATCTGAACGACGACGTGGTGCGGATGCCGGCGCATAAACATCCAGGACACCTTTCATTTCCTCATAATCGCCAGCTTGAGTACCCGTGCCGTGCAACTCGATGTATGATACGTCAAGAGGATTGATCCCTGCCTGCCGAATCACTTGCCTCGATAGGTATGCCTGGTGCCCAGCATGAGGGTGAGTGATAGACACAGCTTCAGCGGAATGGTTAGTTCCAGTGGCAAGGATAAGACCGAGAATATTGTCGTTGTCTGCTTGAGCATCTTCTAGCCTCTTGATCACCAAAGAACCTACCCCATCAGCACGGCAATAACCATCTGCAGTGGCATCCCACGTTTTACAGGCATTATGCCCTTTGGTAAGGAAGTGGCCTTTGCCGAGTCCGGTAAAGCCATCGGGATTCGTTAGGATATTCACACCGCCGGTTACGACCATGTCTACATTTCCATTCCACAGTGCCTGACAAGCCAGCTGTTTGATATATAGTTAGAAAGCTGGTTCGAAAAGCATACAATATGTAAAACGCAAAGGCACACGTACCTCGATTGCTGCCAGTCCAGAGGAGCATGCTGTATCAACACTATAACTCGGACCAGCAAACTTGAAAAAGTAGTTAATACGGCCCGGACCAAACGCACGACAGCCCCCAGGGATATAATATGTCCCCACTTCCTGACCCTGGTTGACCTCTCGATAATCATCGGCTGCTTGGCCAAAGTACGTTCCTATTCGGTCCAACTTTGTGGACAGGGTACGATTGCCAATGAAACCCGCTTTTTCTAATGCTTCATATGCTGTTACCAACATAAGTCGCATCTGTGGGTCGACAGCTAATGCCTCTCGAGGAGACATGTTGAAAAAAGCAGCATCAAAAGATGCGGGGTCATCGATGAAGCAGCCATAGCGCGTCATGGTCTTGTTCATGTCTTTCCCTTCAGCGTCGAAATGCGTATCGATGTCGAATCGGTCTGCCGGGATCTCGCGCGACACATCAAGTCCGCTCTCGAGAATTTCCCAAAACTTTTCTGTATCCGTAGCGCCACCAGGCAGTCGGCAGGACATGCCAACAATGGCAAGTTTGGAATGTTGAACCCCGCTGGACGGCGGCTTTCTCGGATTTGGATCTTGTAAGGGTAATAAGAGGTTGGATACAGAGATTTTTGTATGTTCCAAATTGTCTTTTAGACTCTCCTCGAGGTCATGTAAAGGAACGGATTTTCCAAAACATTTGAGGCTAACGCTGTCTGAAGAGCTGACCTTTCCACAACTCACTAGACTTGCAATGACCTTGTCCCATTCTATTGGTTTAGTAAGAAGTTCGGCAACGACAAGTTCAAACAATTCCACTCCGTTCGCAGCATGGTAAGGATCTCCACTGCTGGTAGAATGTAACATATTCATCGGCTCGCATGACTGGTCAAGTTTGGCATGCAATTCTTTGACGCCCTTGTGGACAATGACTTGAATGTCATGTGAGCCGTAAATATGCGGAGCATGACACAAACCCCCGTAAACAGGTAATGCGATTGATGTGGCGTCTCGAAACATTTTCGACCTCTGGAAAAGGACTTTAAGTCTTGAAGGCGGGCCACTAACAGTGACGGACGTTTCACTGATAGCGCTGATGAAAACCTTGTTGGTGTTTGGGCCTGGGGTAGAACCATGAAAAGCATCAAGCTCGGCTTGAGCCTTGCCAGGGGTTATATTGTGGACAACATACGCCCATGTTTCAGGGCGTTCGGATGCGTCTTGAGACTCGAGTTGACTCGAAATAGACTGGACATGAATCCCCATTCGGAAAGCAAGCACGATGGCGTCTGCTCCATGTAGCGGGATATCTGCAACAACAGGGGCCATGGAGACCGCTGCACCACTTAGTAATCCAACTCCCAGCGCAGCTACGTGAGCCAGCTTCATGTTTTGATGGCGGGCATCATCGCCAATATGGCTACTTGAGTTAGCTCATAGTGAGTATCGAGATGTATAAGCGAAGAGCGCTTACTTGATGTACAAGGCTAACTGCACAAGAACCAAAAGAACGCCGTCGACTGCTCCGCATAGCGGACCAGTACGGAGATTAGAATCTTCAGCCCATTCAAAAAGGCTTTCAAACGACGAGAAGAGTGGTAGAAGTCCAGTTGGAAGTGTTTGGATCTCGTTTTTCACCGCTGCTGTAGCTCGAGATATTAGTTGAGCGAGCACATTCTGGCTGCTGTCCCGACTGCGATTGTATAATTGTCGAAATGTTGCCTGCAAGTCCCCTGCAGGAAACTCGTTACCGAAATAAACAACGTCCATAGTGCAGTGGCTATGCACTGATCTGCAGTGAAAGCCGTGTATGAGTTTAATCCCAAGTTTTGAGCAGCCAATCTAGCACTGGTGAAGGAATAAAGATTGCAAACCTGTGTGCTGCGTGCAAAAACTGGTGGACGGGGGCCAACACCTGGTGACGCAGTGTAGACAAACTTGGTCATATAAATGACAAGTGTTAATGATGAGAGATGACTTGAACATTCCGCATACAATATTCGGCAGAGTCTCGCAATAATAGTCTTCACGGAACTTAGTCGCGGATAATTGCCGGGCAGCAAAAACGAGGTCCGGATTGCATAATGCCTCGCCCTGTTGCCTGGCCCAGAATCGCTCCGATCGGCATATTATCGGTTCATTTACATTTCGTCACAATTTCTGACTTTAGATGTTTGAAACGGACTAACTTTTATTGTGTCGTTTTTCAGAATAGCCCTAGCTTCTCCATGTGGAGAGACCAGGCTGCCAACATATACGGCGGATTTCATCGGATCAATACGCCCGACATCTAGTTTCTGTCCAATACTCAGACTCTCGCCGGAGACTTCTGGTCACAACCGAGAAAGCTCCTGCACATATCTGCCATGCAGAAAGCTTTTGACTAGCATTTTGGGGTTTCTTTCCACTCCCACGCTCGCAGTAGCCATTCATCAAATACGCTCAGAGATGGAGGCCCGAAACAACCCCGAACACGACAAGGGGGGCTATAGACAGATTAACAAAGCGCTCAACATTTGCGCATTCGACGATTACCTCAAAGGTCAAACTGCGAGTCTTCCTGCTTTGCCTGACGTGGAGCAAGTCACGCCAAGGGTACTTCGTGTCCTTGGACAGAATCCCGGCAAATTTACATTCCAAGGCACCAATACTTTCGTGGTTGGGACTGCGGAGTCTCGCATATTGATCGATACCTCCGGTGGAGAGCCCGAGTACATTTTACTACTTGCACAAGCTCTAAAAGCTCGAAATATTCGTGTCAAATATGTGCTCATCACACATTGGCACGGTGATCATTGCGGGGGTGTCGCGGATCTCATTCAAATGTATCCACACCTCAAAGACCATATCTATAAGAATGATCCAGAGCCTGGGCAGCAAAATATCGCTGACGGACAAGTTTTCCGAGTTGAAGGAGCAACAGTCACCGCCGTGCACGCTCCTGGCCACTCGAAGGACCACATGTGCTTCAGGCTAGAGGAAGAAAGCTCCATGTTCACCGGTGATAACATCTTGGGGCATGGTACGAGCGCAGTGGAAGACCTCGGCGTGTACATGTCGAGTCTTGGAAAAATGGCGGCTCAAAACCCCGTTACCGGCCATCCAGGCCACGGCGTTACAATAGACAACTTGCCCGCCAAAATAGAACGGGAGCTTTCCCAGAAGCTGCGGCGCGAGACTCAAATCCTGGCCGCTCTGAAGCTATCGCAAGAGCGCGGTCAGAGAAGTGTCAGTGTGAAGGAATTAGTCGCTGCCGCATATGGTGCCTCGGTGGATGAGACTACGCGCATCCTGGCCTTGGAGCCGTTCACGGAGGAGGTGCTGAGGAAAGTTGCGAGTGATGGAAAGGTCGGATTCGAAGTCCGAGGTTGCCAGAAGAGATGGTACCTTCTGCAGAAACAAACCGATGGTCAGCGGACAAGGGTAGTGCGGGCTGCGGCACCGCGGATCCTAGGACATACTTAGATTGTTCTATGTTGCAATCATAACGCCTTTGCTTGATTATTTGACTGGCAAACTCATCACGAACTCTGATCTAACCGGAGACAAGCGGTGAGAGCTTGCCCACCACTCGCGGCAAGGGATAGTGCTGAACTCGAAATCTCGAATCTGTTCTCAAATTACCATTGGATGCTCAACTCAGTGAATAATTGTATGCCGAGGGACCGTTCATCAATTTTCTTTCCGATTGCAGATTACGTTTTGATGATTGATGAACTAGATGAAGCTCTAGCTATTTCTCAACAGCCCTCTCAATACCACGGATAGCATGGCCATACTTCTCCGCATATCGCCAATCATCAGGTCGAAGGTACGAACACTCAATGGCGTCGAAATTTCCTCCCCCGCGGTTGCCATGAATGTAGTTGCTAGATGATTTTGTTTGTGTCCGTTGCTACCACGACAGGAGGGCTCGCCCATTGGAGCGGGCAATTTAGGTTCGCTAGCGCTCAGTCTTGGCTCTTGCCGGTCCAGTTCCTTGCATCTTGTGGCCAGTTCGGATATGAGTTTATGTATTCGATGCAACTCTTGAAGTACGCGCTGTGCTGCCTCTCGTAAATGTGATTGCGCAATGCTTTCGACTTCAACGATGTGAGTTGAGCTTCCTTTCTCGCCTAGAGCACGAGCTATGTCAACTAGGCGTTCGGCATACTTTTCGGTGGAGCCAGATAGGCGGCACACGCTCGAAGCACTGCTGCTCCTGCGGTTGGTCGAGCTACGCATTGAAGCGGTGGACGCGTATCGAGCGAGAATTTTGGTCGTGATCGTGAGTACGATCATAAACAAGAATGAATCGTTTTTACACAGCTTACATGCCAGAATATTTAGAACCGCAGTAATGTCTCGACTATTATTCTTGACAAACTCTGCAGCCAAGTCGTAGTCAGGCATCTGCGTCTCAAAGGAGCCTCGTGGACCTGAGAGCATTTTCAGCATACCCAGCGCTTGCTGCATGCATTGGCAGATGGACTGATCGGGACTATGACTGAAACTATCGCTCTGCAGATCCTCGAGGTGATGAAATGCCGATCGTGTTTTGCCATAATTGGATGTTGAAGGGTGGTCCGATTGCTCGACACCGTTCATCGCTGAGTATGGTGACGGAGGACCGAGGGAGCTTGTGTCACTAGACGCAGCGCTTGCAGATGGATAAGATAGGCCCAATGAAGTAGGGCTGTGCCTCGCGCTACTTATGCCTTGATTGATCAATTGCCTGTTCGGGTCCAGAGTATTCGTGTCCCCAACAACGACCGACGGCATCAAGTTCATTGTGACCGTAAAATCGGGGCTCGTCTCGACCATGTCGCCCATGCTGAGGAGTTTGAGAGGGTCAATGTCCATGCCGGCGCCATCCTCCCAGAATATATCATCTGGAGGCGTGCTCATGAATGTTTCTCGTCTATGTATAGTGTTGCCGCAAGCACAACCCAGACCAAAGGGGGGCGCTGCGAGTGAGAGCAAAGCGTCATTGGATTGAGCTTCGTTCGGTCCGCCGCCGCGCTGATCAAGCGATACAGTACTACTGCGGGAGGCGTGCGATGAAGCTCGCGCGAAGCTGCCGGGGACTCGACCCGGTCGTCTTGCTTGAACGTACTCGCAAGGTATGCATCGCGCTTCACAGCGCGAGCATGTCGGTTTTTTCTTGTTGCATTTGACTTTTGAATTGGCGCAGGATCGACAGGTGCTGCGAAGCTTCGGCGTGGGTCGGCTCATGGTAATTGGGGTACTGCAGCGTTCCCGTAGAGCGAGATCACAGTCCAAGTCTCTCTAGCTGGGGGATGAGAACTCAGAACTATGGCATCGCAGACGTCTCAGGAGCCCAATGTCGAAAGGGAAAAATATAAGTACGACTTGTTCAGCACCTGTGGACAGGCGGCTTCTGTTGTGTCCACTTTTGATTACAGGCGGCTTTTCAGCTCGGGCTCCTTGGCTCCCCTGTTGGGAAGAGCTGGAAGTGGAAACCGACGGTTGCCTCAGCCTCATTGCAGACTGACAGTTGATCTGACATGGGATAAACTTAGCGCCCTCTATTGATCCAGGCAAGGCTTCGCCTCAGCCATGGTGCCGTTTGCGGCCTGACCCAAGAATAGCACCATCCGAAGGCATATATACCTCTCTCAACAACTCACATGAATTTTCAAAATATAGAAGAAGATTAGATAAGGATTAACGAATTAGTTAAAGGATGGTACGTGCAAAAATGCGTCACAGAATAGTGTTTGTGTTCGCACCGCATAATTCTAGCTATACGTACGTAGAGGACACATTAGACGAAGCACCAAACTCGTCAACCGGCCTACCACCAACCTACGACAGGCTCCAACTGAACTGTCCAGTCACCAGATAACCTTAGTTATGGCCCACTAACCACTCGACCATTCTTAGCCCCGCTTCGGTGCATAGCAAGCATCCGGCTCTCCAGCCTGCCGTGATGACCCGCCAAGGCTGGCAACCTAGAAGGATGCCACGCGCGGCAATAGTTCGAATCCTTCATCAACAACCCGGACCGCCAAGCTGGGTAGTACATTTGGACCTGCGCCGTGGGGCTAGCACACTTATTCGTCTGCGGAATGAAGAATCGAAGAGATTGAGGCGCTCCAGCCTCTTGATTATAATTTATAAGCGTCGCTCAGCAGCTTTCGAATGAAGCAGCTAGCGGAAAGAATATTTAAAATGGATCATTCAATAGATTGGATACTCTTCGACAAGCTCTATTCAGATCTCAATGCCTCTGCTGAGGTTTTGAAAGGTCTCAAAAACGGTGGCCTTGGCGGTCCAACTCGTATCGACGAATCTAATCCCAACGATACTTCTAAGGCCCTCAACAAGTTCTGTGACACTCTGAACTGCCTCCAGACAATGTTCATTGAGCCAAATGTCTTTATCCAACGCCTAGCCATACAAGTAGGTAGCCATGGTAACATGTGAACCTGACAGCCACTAACTGCAAGTAGATGCAACTGCTGGCATCTATCAAATGGCTGGGTGAATTCCAAGTGACTCCATGTATACCTCTCGATAGTAGCATATCGATTCAAGAGCTCGCCGAGCTCGCCGACGTGCCTAAGTCCGTCCTAAGCCGCATTGTACGCATGACCGCGACTTCAGGTTTTCTTTGCGAGCAACAGCCGGGTTACGTGGCACACACCGCCCTCTCGACCGCATTCTGCTCCCATTTGGCTTATTCAGATGCTGCCACGTTCCTTTCAGATGTCATTGCTCCTGCAGCTCTGCGTCTTTCGTCAGTTACTACGGCCTCTGAGCGTGGCGATTATCGAAGCGACTTGAAGAATGGCTCTGCTATCACTCATCAGCTCGGGCGGCCGTTTCCGTGGGCCTGTGCAGAAGATCCTCAGCTTCGCAGGCAGTGTTTAGCGTACTACCGCACTCTAAGCCAGACGACAGCCTGTGAGGAGCTCGATTTTCTTACAGAGTATCTGAACTCTCTTCAGAAGAGTGCCCGCGTAGTCTACGTAAGTTCTCTATATTCAAACACTAGGACCTTTGTGATCACAAGTCGCCGGTGTTAACTTCCGCAAGATATGTGATAGATTGACCGAGCCGTGTAGAGTCTTTTTTCAAGCCCTCGAAACTTGCCACTTTGTCGTGCAAAGCTACGAGTTGGCTCCTGGAGATATCTACCCAGAGACTTCTACCAATGTTAATCCTCATGAATCAGCTCGACACAGTTTTATAGTTCAAAGGAGGGACCCGAATTGCCCGCAGCCAGTCAGGGACGCGGCTTTATACATTCTCCAGCCCTTCTTACCATCTATAGTCCCTTATGGAATGAACATGTCAACCGTGCTCGTGGCCGATCTACAAGCACATCTGAGCGTTCTCCGTGGCAATCCCTCTGCAGTTCTTGTTTTTCTCCCCAGATTGCTGCCGGAGTCAGGCAGCCTGGGTACCGGCACTGAAGCTCAGCAGCGGCTGAATGACTTGACGAACATGGAACTTGGTTATGAGGGAATGCTAGAACTTAAAGAGGCCATCGATTTGATCGAATCCGTGCGCGACGAGCATGGGAAGCTCATGGTAACACGGCATATTCGATGCCAGGACGGAACTTTAGCAGGTTTCGAGGTAGCATTAGGGGAGGCGGACCACCATTAAGAGCAATCTGGCAGGTCTCAACCCTAGTACACTATATTACAGTTCACTACAGCTGCATTGACCGCATGTCTGCCACCAAGCAGCAGCAGCTAACAGTGCACATCCGGTGTGTGTGACGGTGATAACACTGGTCAGACCCTACCCGATGTGTTGTGGCACCACCGAGATGACTGGCCGCGATGCCTCTACGAGATAAATTTTAAGATGGCCAACATCACGTAATACAGAAGGAATTCGTCTCCCCTGACATAATCCGATAGTTACTTAATCACAACTCAAGTTGCATTGCATCTCATCAAATGGGGATGAGAATTAGATAGACCCTAAATGATCTACCTATGTGCATCCTCTGGTCGGGGATTACATCGTTTGGATTTTATCAGCGTACTACTTCTATAGGTTTTGGAGCTACTCCGGATCCACTCGGATAACGGCTTCAGCTACGGCTCGGTCTATGCAGGTGCACTAGCCGTGGCTTTATAGGAGCGACCAAGCAAGATCGTCAGAGATAGCAATGACAGACGGAATGTTCTTCATACAAAATATGGACCAGGCTCCGCCTGCTAAAAAAGGATACAAGTTGGGAGCCTCAGCTGCTCCGTCATTAGGAATATGGACCCTCCACTTGATTCACTAACTAATTTGAGCGGCAGAAGGCTGTAGTGCATACGTGCATACCAATCTTCAAAGCCATTACGAGTTTGTCACTGGATGACAGCCTCTATACCCAAGGCCACAATCACGGCGAGTGGCGTTTTCCGGGAGCTAGCACAGCCTGGTGGCTAAATCTGAGAGACCTGGACGAAAAGATGCTCGTATAATTGCGCCCGTATGGTATCCAGGGTTGGGAAAAGGAAAGCACCGAGCCTGAAAACGAGGGCCAGCATAGACGGTATTCATTGCGAGAGGGCGTTTTCTTGGCGGATGACACACAGCCTTGGAGGCTGTCTATAACGTCAGCAAGCCACTTATTGACACCACCCACTTCTCAACAGAATAAGCGCAACATATGCAATAACAACATAACGTTAGGTGGATGAAATTGCCTTGATGCTCAGTTTCGTGGTATTTACTCATTAGAGGTACTCGCGTGCAGGATGTCTACATAAGTTCAATATTTTACTTTTTGATAGAGGTCACTACATAGACTCCGTCAAAATTCGTCGCTAAGACGAGGAGAAGGAAAAGTAGTTAACTAGCTATGATCATGTGAAGTAATCGCGGATATTCCGCCAGTAATACCCGATAATAGACTACTGATTATTGGAGGAGCTCTCTCCGATGGGTGTACGCTACGCTTTCGCCCATTTATTGTAGCTGCCACAGGCGTGACCAGTCACGTTTGTGGCAGAGTCTCATTATCTAAATAGTTTAATAAGACTATAGTAAGAAGTACGCTGTATAATATAAATATATAAGGAGCTATAGAAAGCCTTGTTTTATTATATATATATAATACTCTATATTATTCTCATTATTATTAATATAAATTAGGTAACTAATACATAGTTTAATATGTTCTAGAATAAGATATGTTATTAATATTACTTAAGAAATAATATATATGGACTTCTATTTTTCTATTATTTTATTAATTTAGAAATGTGTTTAATAAAATTTTCCTTATTTCCTTACTCATATATATATTAATAGTTAATAGAGTGCTATTCTTTTATTAACTTAGTAATATTTTCGTTATAATTTTATTAATTCTTTACTAAGATACATATTAATAGAGTATAAATATATATATATATATATATAGGAAAAATTCCCTAAAGATAAAATATGTATAGTATAATTTAAAATCAGGTAGAATAAATTTAGAATTTAAGTAAGTAAGTAATAAAACGTAACTTTATCAACAGTGGCCTTAATGGTATACTATACCTAGGACCTGTCCCCCTAGGTGTCCCAAACTAAGCACCTAAACTTCAGAATGTCATTATCGTCCGCGGCGGTTTCCTGGTTAGATTAAAACTCGAACAGGGACGGGCATCCTATCGCCTTATGCGTATTTCCATACCTCTAAATTATTGTATACATATTGCTTCGTTCTCCAATATAGCAACCAGAGAGAAGCTAGCGTATTCCATAGATTTGAGTTACACTACTAAAGCAGCGAGCATACAGACTAAAAACTCAACACTATCTAATTTATTCAAGTGAAGACGCTTGGCCCGGTGGCAGCTATGACAGCGGGAGCCATCGCAAAAGTATCCACCGCACCGAGACAGATCCTGCTCGCTATCGGCGGCTTTCCAGGCTTAAACGCAAAGAACAGTTGCCAGCGGCGCCTCACAGGTTCGGGCAGGTACGTGCCAACTTCAACAATTTTTTGTTTATCGAGTTGTTGGTAGCCCAATAGTCGCTAAAAGGCTTCTTACCGGCGTCAGCCCTATTCGTTTAAGAAGCGAAGATTGTCAGCCAAGTCCATACACTCCTGAGAATTACAAGAAGCAAACACGGTGCAATTACTTACGCTCTCTGGTTGTAGGCCCAAGCAAACTCATCCTGTGCGCGGTTGCAGAATGACCGGAGTACCACCTGCATGTACTCCTTGAACATGTCTTGGAGTTTTGGGATCTTACCGTGGGTGCTCTCCTGAGTATTCACCCACCAGTCGTTGTAGTTCTCCATATGCTTGTACATAGCTTCGTAGGTTTTGCAGAAAGCGTCCCAAACCTTGGGGTCGTTCGTGTACGTAAAAACCATGCCTGGGAAGTCAGGTCTCTGAATTTGTAGGAGACGACGGGTCCAAGGTTGCTTACCCATGTCCTTAATAGCCAGCAGCTGCTCCTCGACGTCCATTCCGATGTACTTATCCTTGGCCACTGCTCTGCTTCCGGAAAACATCTGGTAAATAGCCATTAGCACTCCACGACAGATATGAAGAGCCCAAGGACTGTGGATTGGCTAGGAACAGAGAGCGTAGCACAATAAAAGGGAACAAGAGAGAGGCCAAAAAACGCAAAGTACTCACTGCTCCTTTCATTCTGTTTGGCCTGGCCAGGAAAATTGTCAATCTGTCCAAGTGGGATTCGTTCCCAAGCTCAGAGTGAAGTAACTGCGTGAAACTCGCTTTTACTTTCTTACCCCTTTCGTTTTTGATTTGCCATGGAGCCCCTGGGTACTCTATATCCATGTAGGTTGAGGTATGGTCGCATGGTAGCCCTTGTACGGGGCCCTGGACTGCTGGCATCGGCTTGGTGATGGTCCCTTTGTCTAACCACAGCGTGAAAAAGTCGCTGATGAGCTGTGCCTCGAAAACGTGCTCCGCTAGAGATGTATACCTTAGCTCTCCGCTCTTCTGTTGTGTTATATCTGTTCAGCTTGCCCCGAAAAACCTACTGTTGTATTTAGCGCGACACATTTTGCCTCCAATATCGCGCTGATCTGCGTCTTGCAAAGCCATCGTTGACCAATTGTCGCAGGACATCGACGAATTGCCCCAGTACCTCGCAATGCTGTCCCATTTGTTGTTTTCGATATGGTCCCACGGATACGTACACTGTGCGGGGAAAGCGGGATATCTATAAGGCGCCCTGAGAGTGAATCGGTCCGCGCCGCAGACCTGAACCCATTTGTAACTTAGTGTTGCCGTGCCGCTCTTTCTGGAAGCAAGAGCACTGCCGTCCCCGGGGTAAAATCCGTCGTCGTTTTCGCAGTCCAAGCATTCACCAATATCGTTGTAGCCAAATCTGATATCCAGGTTCACGCACCCACAGCATTCACTCCGCTTCCTCTTTTTTGTAAGATCATCGGCGGAATTGCAGGAAACGCAGTTGTCGCAGTTTATCTCACTGTCAAGAAACACGTCTGGTAGGGGAACCGAACCCTGGTTGTCGGCGCCGACAAATGTTGTGGGATCAATATTTGAACCAGAGCCATAGCCCCAGCCTGGCATATAACCCTCCCTACCGTCGTCAGGCTCAGCATAGCACACTTCGGCATCTTCCGGCGTTTTCTAAGAGGCTCATATTAACATCACAGCCATTCTGGCCACAGCGAACCGAATTGGGACGTACCTCATCGTGGTATAATTCGAACACTGAGGAGCTGCTCCATCCGAGTTTCCCACTGTTTGTGTGGTTAGTTCTACCCCGTCGCATTTGTTGACAATCTCGGCGAGACGTACGAGTCACCAGTTGTCTGCCACAAGTTATCGCTGGCTATTGTAAGTAGGAATCTTGTGATAAGTGATTTACAAGATACTTTGCTCACCCCCAGCTATAATCGATACACGATTTGTTGTAATGCGCAAGGTCTCCAGGATAATATCGATACGATGCCGATGCAGTATGGCCTGCGCTCATCTGATTGACCTTGTTAGTTGTCGCCAAAACAGGTCAAACAGCAACTTACCGTGCCACTAATTCCCATCAGCTCAATTGGTGGCGACTTTTGTGTGTCCAGCCGCTCTATGTAAATGTCAACTCCAAACTCTAGGATTGTTTGCAGGACGACTACTCCGCCATGTTCGGGAGAACTATAAAGGATGTTCTTGTCGGAGACTGAGATTTCGCCGGGATTGCGAGCCTTAACATTGCCCATGTTACGATATAGATCGTCACTAATACCGTCCATGTTGGTGATTCGAAAATCTTCACTGATGTATCCGAAGGCAACGTTGAGATGAGTCAGTAATTCGACGGGGATCTCGTCAAGGCCCATCCGTCCACAAGGATGCTGTGTGTTCCAACCTTCCCAGTAACCGACTACGCGAGTTCGCACATCGTTACCTGAGCCGCCCGGAGGCTTGGGCTGGTTGCAGTTGGATTGACAACCAGTAGCGCAGAACTCGGTGGTGGTACCGCAAAATCCAAACTCGGAGCAACAGACGTTGAGGGGGCAGGTTTTGCCCTGAGGCGAGGCATAGTGTCCACACTCTGCTTTGGCATCACAGTTGGACTGACATCCCGTGCCGCAGAAATCCGGACTGTAGCCACACCAGCCAGACTTACCACAGCATGCCTTATTCTTGCAAGGGCGATCGGGGCCACACGTGTGGTCATCCTGACCAGGTTTGTCAGCGGCAGCAGCATCCAGCTACTGGAGTCCCAAGCGGCTGGCGCTCGTCTTAGACACGCTATTCTGCGCATGGGTTTCAATGAGGTGTGTGTTATTTTGAGCAAGTGAATGGGTGTTATTATTAACCAAGGAATGGGCAAAAGAAAGTTGAGTAGCTGCGATGGCAAGCAGCCTGGCAGCCTGCGTAAAACTGCGGGGAGCCATGGCAACGAGGTAACTCAGTATGGTACAGTACAGCCTTGACTGTACCAGACTCAGTCATAGCAGTGGCACACGTACTTATTGAATATATTTTCGCGGGGTTGCATCTCCCTGGCCGGATATCTTGCTCTTACATGCCTCCACGGTAATGCGAGATGCGAGAGAAACCACCCCTGCCAGTTTCTCAGACCATCGGCATTCCTGGTATGGCCCAAATTGGAAGTTCCGTTTTTTTTTCGGCTGCTCGTAATTACAATCCTGCACATCGAACTCTAGTTGTCGCCATAACGACCCCTGTCCCTGGTAGTAGTTCCCTTCGAGGCTGAGGCTAGGAGAGTCTTTCGTGTAATGTGTTACTGAGTATGGAGTAGTGTTGGCCAGTTTTCGGGGACTCGGCAATGGTATATTTCATGGCTCATCCCTGTATTCGGAGAGGCGATGGCGCACTGTCTCCCGAAATGGCAAAACCCAGGGGTTTCTGCGCCACATATCACCTCTTTTAGTGTTAGCCTTGCGTCGCGAGACTACCAGTACCAGTACTGGGTGCAACCGTGCGAGGGGAACGTTTTATACCATTGCAAGGTATTAGTAAGATATTGGGCGGCGTGGATAACCTCTGTTGGCAATGCGGCCGAGCCCTGGCCGGTGCCTGCAGGCTACCCCCATGAGCCGATCGCCTAAACCCCAAAACCCGAAACTAGCCATTCCTACCGATACGGGATGCCAGCTAGCGAGCGTAAACAAAACAGTCAACCTACTTCTTCTGTTCATACTTGTTCATCGTTGCTTATACTCGCAACGCAACCATGCAGTCTATGTTTGTTGCGTTGGTATGTAGCGCTGCTGGCCTGCTTGGCTTGGCAGCTGCTTCAGACGAACATGTTTTCAACAATCAGTCCACGGCGACTTTCAATTCTGCGTCCGTGGCAAACTCTACATCTAATTGTACTCTTTACACTGTTCAAAGCGGTGATACCTGCGAAACTGTTTTTTATAAGACAAACGCGACCTATGCTCAGCTACTGCGT
The DNA here is from genome assembly GCF_051103115.1 of Cordyceps javanica. Taxonomy (NCBI): domain Eukaryota; kingdom Fungi; phylum Ascomycota; class Sordariomycetes; order Hypocreales; family Cordycipitaceae; genus Cordyceps; species Cordyceps javanica. The sequence continues at coordinate 3,923,868 of NC_139299.1, forward strand.
TGGAACCCAAAGTTGAGTCCTTCTTGCGAGTAAGTGCATTCCCCGTTACCATGCTGATACTAACTGAAGTATTAATTGATTCAGCAATTTGGAGAGCTTTCTTCAAGGCCTTTGCGTAAGCAACCCAACCGACACGGGCTTCGCCATTTCCACCAATACTGTTGGTGCTTCGTCAACGGCCTCGACCCCGGCGTAAGTATTGACCATCTTATTTATATGAGATGAAATCCATAAAACTTTGCATTAAATACTAAATCAATGGCAGAATAATTCCATCCCCTACAGGAGACAAGACCAACCCCAACTGTGGCAGATTCTACTAACTTGGTCCTGATGAAGACTGTGGTACTATAGTAACCAAAGCGGGCATTACCCAGAAAGACTTGTGAGTGGTTCTGATTGCTTTCTTTCATAAGTCCCCAAGTTTATTAGGTTTACTATAGTATCTTTCTTAACCCCGAAGTTGGTGACGATTGCAAAGCAATTAAGCAGGGCTATTACTACTGCGTCTAGCCCGTCGGGCGCATTGAGGACTACCTAGGCTACGGCCAGCGTTCTCTGCCCCCATTCACTCCTATACCCGTAAAATCGACGACCGTTTTTGAATCAGGATCGAGCTCTAGCCCGTCCACCCAGGCTGCAGTGCCTACGGCTAGTGGTACTAGGGTTGATTGCTATAGGTTCGTCAGCCAAGCCGAATCATGACAAATGATGAAACTTGACCAACGCAAGAACAGATATTCCTGGCTCGATCTTAGTGAAGATACGTCTCTTTCCACTTGCGATGGTTGGGCCTTCACGTGGGAGATCTCTCTAGAGGTATAAACCCCTCTCCATCTCTCTGAGACTGGTATACTCATGTGGACTGATAGGACTTTCTGCTATGGAATCCATCCTTGAAACCAGCCGCTCAGTCGTCAACAACCGGGGGGGCCACCGACTCCACGCCCTCTCCTGCCGTATGTACCGTGCCCAGAGGCACGCAATACTGTGTTGAATTGTCGCGGCCGACTCCCACTTCGACTTCCACGGGAAAGCTCGACTGCGAGACAGGATATCCAAGGGCATAGCACCGTATATACTGATGGCTAGTAGAAGAGCCCACGCCGGACCCCCCATCTCCCCGCGCATCGGGTGAAATCTCGGGCTGCACATCATGGTACCTCGTGCGAAAGGGCGAGACGTGTAGCAGCGTCTTGACCAAGGCCCAGCTCAATTTGGCACAGTTCTACAAAATGAACCCTTCCATTGGATCTGATTGTACGAGCCTGGTCATCGGTACGAACTATTGCATCTCGACGCTACCAAATGGCGATCCTCCCGATGATGACGATGATGGTACCCCGACCACCACTTCCGCGCCGGTCGCCACGCCGACTCCCATCCAGCCGGGTATGATTGACTATTATAACAAATTTTACCAGGTCAAGGACGGGGACAAATGTGGATCACTCTGTAAAGCCAATGGAATCGGACTGTCGGACTTGTTCAAATGGAACCCAGATATTGGATCTGCTTGCAAGAATATGAAGACTGGGAATTACGTTTGCGTTGGGGCAGCCCATTACTAATCGCAGATACATCTCTGGGTAGTAATAGAGTCGCTGGATGGCTGATTTCTGTTGAGCCTTTCTTCAAACAGCTGCACAACGAGAGCAGCACCAGATTTGACGGCTTGGATAGTGTCAAGAATTAGATCGACAGATAGCTCAATTTTGTGGAGGCGGGAGCCTAGACATCTTAAGTATTGCTACGGGCACAGCGCCATATCTCTAGGTACATAGTAGCACGTGAGTACTATACTAGCATAGTACCTCTAGATTTTATATAAGCTCTATATAAATAGAAGTACTTCTTTAGTAGTAATTAGTATTATTAATAGCCTCCTTTCTCCTCCTCTATTTGTAAGAGGTTAACGAGCGATAGGCTTGGTAAATGGAAGTGGAAGGATTGGAAACACGGGTTATCGTTCGGTAAGAAGGATGGTCGAAGTAAAATCGATAAAATCGTTCTTCTATTCATGCGTGCGTCGTAAAGAAGCTTGCTTATTTTTATAGCAAAAGGCATAGGGAATTACTGGATCTATATAGACGAAAAATGTGGGTCTATTCTAGTCTATGACTCGAATAAATTCAAGTGGTTCGTCATGACCTTATATAAGGTTAAGGTGGCTGGGGTGGCTGGTAGAGTACCTGGTATAGCTAGTGTAATTCTGTATAACTTTAATTCTAAACCTAGGTTAAAATAGGTAAGAGTATATGCGTTATAACGAGAAAAATTAGCTTATTTTTATTATAATTATTATATAATATAATACCCAGTTTATACCCCTATACTAGGTAATCTAGATCTTTATTAATTAATCTAAGTAATAGTTTTACTATTAAAAGTTAATCTCTTAATAGATTTATATACTTATAATATTACTATAAACTACTTATTAGCTACCCTATAGCTATTTAACTTAACTTATTTCTTAAGAAATAGACCTATCTATAACTTAGATTTAAGCTACTATTATAACTACCTTACTTAGAGCCCTAATTTTAAATAGAACTGGTAATGTTTTCTGAATTATAAAATCCATATATATTATATTATTTTAATATTAAATTCTATAGCATAGCTAGCTTCGGCGTCCTGGCACTACCCTAGCTACCCCTAACTACTTTTTAGTTGATGGTTTTGGTGTTTGTGGTTATGGTTAACACGCAGTCTAGGCCAAACGGACAAGGTCCCCGAAGGAACTATATTTTTGTACTTCTTGTGCCGCTTACCCGCTCTCCACCGTGACCCAGTCAATTCCCTCCTGTCCGGGGTACAACCCATGGAACCAAGGCGGGTCAAAGGTAGTGGGTGCTAATAAAACTGACGGCGGCCTTTGAGAGGTTGAGAGAATTGTCTGTTTTAGTTATTCTTCTCGTCCACTTTCGCACGTCTCGCTTCAATTGTCTGATACCTAGAGTTCAGATAGCTTGCGAGTCCAAAGGCCCTCCCTATCTATCGCGTAGCTAACCCAAAGCAGATTAGAGTAGTCACTAAAGCCTGATCGTGCTCAGCATTCAAACTATCCGCCAGTTGATTAACTGCCGATCATTATGGACCATGTCGGCCCATATCCGAACGCCGATATTAGTAAGAACTCCCCACTAGTTAAGTCGATTAGGCGAGATACTACGGTATACGGAGTACTTACCCGCTATCCGCACATGGTCATCTTGCCGAAGAAAATTTAAATAAACCGGGTTTGTAATATACTCCCATTCTTCTCTCGTCTTAAATATCATCTCCGTTAGCGTATTCCAGGGGAACCCCGAAATTTACATGGAAGCTTTTGAATTTCTCTGGCCATTTTTACCCGATTAGGGCTAGCTCTAGTAGTGGATACACCAAACTTTGCAGGGGGCTCTACTATGTATAACGAGGTGCTTGTAATATGCGTTTTCACTGTAAGTACTAATTTCAAGAGGAAATTCTTCATCTTCAGGGCGGCTGATCGAGGCCATTCCGATGGTTGTTTTGTGCTTTGTCGAAGGAGTTGACACATCCCAATTATCTTGGCTGGCTGTAGTGTGGTGTTGTGTTCGAATTGCATTGCGGCCTCTGATGGTCCAGATAAAAGCTAATGCTACCAGTACATTGGCTGCTCATGTCACAACGTAGGTGGGCTTGAGCATACCAGTGATGATTGATAGGCTCAAATGCGCAGCCGAATCAGAGAGACGAAATGGCACAACAGGATTGAATTACTGTTCCTTGAGGGATTACAAAAGCGAATTCTAACAAAGGGAAAAGATACCTATTTATAGGCGCAGGCCCCAGCCAAATTGATGTACCTTTGACCCACCACGTGATAAATAGGGGTAGCAGGCCAGGTTGCAACAAGGTGGCTGGGGCACCCACCTCGATAGCTCAAAAGGGTCTGGCGCGGGGCTAGACCTATTCAAGCAGCTGTAGCCTTATAAAGTTCAAAGACGGTTATGTAAATTTCGGGGTTCATTCCAGGGGGGCTGGTGCATTGACCGCGCGCCACAGCGCGAACCGAGGAACTTTTAAGTCTGGGGTAGCGTTGGCGGGCTTCGCGACAACGCATCCTGGTCTGAGCACCTATAAACGTGGAAGTCTGCAACGGTTCTGTGAGAAAATGGGCGTGACGAACCATAGCCTCTGGAATACTCCTCCCAGTCTAGTACCATAAAGATCTCGACATATGCGACCCTGGCCTGCGTTTCTGGCGCTACAGCCAACGTGACTCGCGTTCCGCATCAGCTTGCTAGTAACCCAGGCGGGACAGTACCGCCGGGTACAACTAACCAATGCACCTTCTGGTACGAACCAGTGAAAAGCGATACTTGTGCCTCCATTGAGTCTGACTGGGGCTTGGCACACAAAGACTTTGTTGCCTGGGTAGGTCGAATCTCTGCACGGCACACGCTGTTGGTCTCGCCTCTAATTGCAGTGTTAGAATCCCTCTGTCAAGGATGATTGTAGCGGCCTCAATGTTGGCTACTCATACTGCATTGAGGTGAACAATGGGGGCAGCATGACGACTCCCCCCCCTACATCGTCGACAACAACAACTTCCACGTCTACATCTCCAACACCACAAGTCCCTGCGCCTCACCAGGATGGCATCAAGACAGACTGCAAGACTTACTACATGGCTGTCAAGGGCGACACCTGTGCCAGCGTGACCGGCAGTACGGCCTCAGCCTGAGCCAGTTTATACAATGGAACCCGGCTGTGGACCAGAACTGCAACGGCTTTTGGGCGAGCTACTACTACTGCGTCGTCGTCGATGGCGTTACGCCGACTACCGGGTCTTCCTCGTCGCCGTCGGGTTCCCCGGCTCCCAGCCCTACGCAGAGCGGCCTAATCGCTTCGTGCCAGAGGTTCTACCTCGCGAGAGCTGGGGATACTTGCGGCAAGATTGCGGAGAGCTACGGTACCTTTTCTCTCGACGACTTTATCAAGTGGAATCCAGCCGTGGGCAAAGACTGCGGAGGGTTGTGGGCAGCATATTACTACTGCGTTGGTGTTCCTGGCACCCCCACCTCTGCGCCCGCCACGTCCAGCACACCGACATTGACTGAGCCTGCCAATGGGTAAGCACTCGCTGCCCGTCTGCCCATCCTTTCCGTCTTGATTAGACTCACTGACTGGCCTCGTACAGAATCCACACACCCAAGCCAACACAGCCCAACATGGTAACGTATTGCGACAGGTTTGAGCTCGTCAAAGTCGGTGATACCTGTCAGAGCCTAACCAGCGAGAATTCCATTTCCCCAGGTGACTTTTTGAAATGGAATCCGGCCGTGGGCAAGGACTGTACCGGCCTCTGGGCCAACACGTACGCCTGCGTCAGGGCCCAGCCCGCATTCACCTTTGGCACCTACTACCACAACAACTGCAGCGGCACCATTCACAACGCTGCGAGCATCGCTATGGACAGCGACGGCGCGTGCTTTGACACTGACTGCCAGGTGGCCTCTCTCAGCGCTCTCTCATACGGCGCCTGCCCGGACGGGCAGTTGCAAGTCAGTTACTGGGAGAACACAGGCTGCACGGGCCAGTGGTTCGGATACGACTACACATCACGGAATACATGCTTCCGCGCCTGGACGGACGGTTATAAGTGGAAGTCGCTGCACCTTCGCTGCGCGAAGAAGGGCGACGATTGCGTTTCGCAAAACCAGTGTAAGGCTGACCCAGAGCCGGACCACAACCTTTGCTGAGTTGATTGGTCTAGAAGGATAAGAATGAGGTGAAAGTAGTAACCTCACTACCTTGTGTGATGGGTGCTTAACACGTCCGCGCACACGACACGTCCGCGCATAGTTAGTGCGCTATAGTAAATATATATTTTAAATGTTAACAGATTTTCTGTTATTTATTACTTAATATCGACTCCCCTAAGGAAGTACAAATTCTAAAATAAATCCTAAAAAGGTTCTTTATTAGTCTTTATTATTATCCTATTTCTATCTTATATTATTGAAAAATTAGTAGATTACTTTTATTTATTTTATTTTTTATTTAAATAAATTAAATAGAGTAAGTACTAAAGATAGTGATAATCTTTTACCCTTACCTAGTAAAAGAATTTAGCTTTAACTCTAATAAATTAAAGTATAATTATAGTTTAAATATAAATTAATAAATATCTATAAGTTCTCTTTTTAAATATATTTAGTTTCTTCGTTTTTTTATTAAGCTTATAGAAGTATTATATAAATTATAATGTTATAAAAATATGAATATTGACTTTATAAGAATAGCTTATTAAAGCTTAAAGAGAATATTTAATTATAACTTAAAAAGATAATAAAGTCTTCTAGAAAGTATTAAGAAGGTTAATAAAGTATGTAATAAGATAATTTAAAATATAGATATAAATTAATAATCAATAATTAAGATTAGAAATATATAAGCTATATTTAAAATATTATTAACTTATTATTTTTTAATATTTCTCTTTATTAAGCTATTTAATTTTAAAGATTAATTATCATAAAAGGCGGCCACTTTGCCCTGGTAGCTACTTTGCCCTAGTAGCCACTTTGGTGGTTAGTTTTAAGTGGTAATGCTCTCTTTCGAAGTTCCACGTCCAGTTATAAATGTCGGGGTCGGCATGGCAACCCCAGCCAATCGCTCTCATCTCATGACGAGAAGGCGTAGTGGCTGACGATCCTGTGCCTGCGGACTATTGTTATAGCGGAACCGACCTGAGACCATTCGAGCCCGTCCATGACTTCTTTAGTTGTTCGTTTTGCTCCTTCGTAAACCTCAGCCTCGCTTTTCACAACATCGCCAACATCAAAGAATTCTCAAGTCGCGATGGAAGCCTCGAAGAATCCCACAGCTGAGACCGCAGACCTTGCTTCCTCAGCACAGAAAGGCAAGTTTTATTCTTAAGTCTCATCTAAACTCTGGCTTCTTTTCTGAACTACAAGCTGTCAATAGTGGTCACGTATCAGTCTAATGACGTATCATACGAAATTACTCCAACGACTTTCAGAAAAATATCTCGACTCCCATTCTATGATCCATATCCCGATGGTACCCCGTTCTGGTGGTTCAGATCATGGTTAGATCATTGATACTACATTGTTTTCAGCTCTATATCGTCCTGACCATTCTGAATAGGAATCATGAGCGAATCACTAATGAAGCGAATGCTTTGAAGCTAATTTCCGAGAAAACATCAATTCCCGTGCCAAGACTACTTGATCATGGAGAATTACCGGATGGCCGGCGGTATCTGGTCACGGAGTTCATTGATGGTCCCACCCTGATGGACATGGAGTCACAGAGCTGCTTGAGTCCAGCAGGTCAAAAACATACGGAAGAAAGGCCGTGTGAGACATGCTTGCACAAAGCCTACTCGAATGCTCTCGATTTTATCGAGACTGTTGTCCTTCCACAACTTGCAGATCTGCGGTCTCAGCACCGTGGGATCAATGGATTTGTCATGCCCCCTTCTTGGCTTGCTCCTGATGTCCAGCCTCCGTGGAAAGGTAAAAAGTCGTTCAAGACTCTTCCCTTGAAAAATGCGGAATATGTTTTTCAACACGGTGACATCGCACCCCAAAATATCATTATCAATAGAAAAACCCTTCAGGTCGAGGCCTTAATCGATTGGGAGTACGCTGGGTACTTTCCACCGGGAATGGAAAGGTGGCCCGGAACACTGGACATGGATGCGTACAGAAAACGGGCTCTTGGTCAGGCGGGGGCAATCTCGGAGTTTCTTTTCGACGAATACTTGGAATGCTACGAGAAGTGGACCGATAAAAATGAGCTGCAGAACTTGGTTGACGCGGGGGAGCTTCCCGATCCTGGCCAACAGCTGGAAAAGAAGCAGTCCCAGCAGCAGAGTACTAGCTCCCAAGCTTAACGAAAAGTTTTTCAGTCACGGTCACGCTTTCTGTGCCAGCGAAGAGTTCCATAGATAGTCCTTTTAGGCTAACGATGTCCTTCACTTCTTCCCCCCACCAGAACCGCCACAAGCAGTACACGTCCATTTCCCTCCGACGAGACCATTGTCGCAGCCACCAGAACATGCAGGCTCTGCCATCCTTGGTATTGATTAATATCTCATGCTGAGCATCGATTAGCACCATACCAATACTGCATACAACTTCCAGTTTGACTCGGATACTGGTACTTACCGTGGTTCTATCTCGTTGAGTTTAGATTTTCCGCCGAAAGATACAACGGGATAGCGCCATCACGTCAACGATTCGCTAGGCACCAACTGGACTAGGTTCGCCTCTTTGATGAGAAAAATATCGTTTTTCAAGGATATCTGCCCCCGATAAAAGGGGGACACGAGGGAGCAAAACCCCGCCATGACGGCGGACCCCCGAGAGGTCATTAGTAGCAGTCCCCAGAAAGAAAGCGATAGGCGAGATTGATCACTGTTAGCATCGGACTGTAGTTTCTTTGTACTAAAGCACTCATGGGCGTCTTTTTCCCTTTTCTGGGCTTTCCCAGCGTTAAGTAATACAATACAAACAATCCAATCCAATCCAATCCAATAAAACGGGATGGATGTCCTTGTGCACCAATATATAGCGTGCCAATTACTGGCTTTGCGGGTTTTTAATTGTGGGGCCATGCTGTTTCAACATTCTGTTTCTCACATCTTCAGCACGGCGCATGCATCTTTGAACACAAGGAGACTCTCCTACTACCAGGCCATGGAGTCGTTCACAACGCGACCGGTCTCAAATCTTCTATATGATCAAGAGAGTTTGAAATCATATTGTGCAGGCGGTTTCCATCCCGTTTGCTTGGGCGACAAATTCAGGGACGGTCGATATGAGGTTGTGCACAAGCTAGGATGGGGAGGCTTTTCAACAGTCTGGCTAGCTAGGGATGCAAGGTGCGTCAAACGTGCAATTAACACACCGGTGTCACCTTTATTGATCAAACTGTTAGAGACGAGAAGTGGGTGGCTCTGAAAATATGCAAGGCCAGCAGCACCACAGCCGAAGGAGAGCTGTCCACGCTCCAATCGCTCCGAGAAAACCATCTATCTACATTTGTCGTGAACCTGTACGATAATTTCATTCATGATGGACCTAATGGCTCTCATGTATGCATTGTGACTGAGTTACTTGGTCCATCGCTAAGCGCGATTGTCGACGACTACCATCTTGGTGGTGACCGGCTTGAACCTGAAGAAATACTGCGGCTGACCAAACAAATACTGCAAGCCACCGCTAGTCTTCACGAGGCTGGATTCGCTCATGGAGGTAACGACACTTTTGAACGCATCTGAACGACAACTAACGCGGCGTGTGGCAGACATGAGCGGAGCTAACATCGTGTTCACAACCTCCAACATGGCTTATCTATCACGGGACGACCTTTTCGACATTGTTGGCGAGCCAGAAACGGCAGAATTGTTGACTGCGGACGGATCTCTGCCAAACCTACAATTACCGAAGCAGCTGATACGTAAAATTGGATGGGATAATTGGACTGACGAAATGGAAGAGGACATTCGCTTGGTCGATCTAGGAGAATCATTCCAATTCGAGTCAGCTCCCAGCGCGCTGGCGCAGCCCAGCGCACTACGAGCACCAGAGACATTTTTCTCGAGCAAATTCGATCACAGAGTCGATCTTTGGAGAGTAGGCTGCATTGTAATTGCTGAAAAGCCCCAGAATTTCTCCTTCTGCTAACATTGGTAGATTTATTCAATGATTTTCGCCTCTTATCCATTTCAATACTTAGGAGACGACGACATTTTGATTGCCCAAATGATTGGATTTGTCGAGAACTTGCCGTCCGAATGGGAAGAAGAATGGCACCAGATGTCAAAAACGCTCGGCCGTCGTTCGCCAATTGGTGAGTCTAAAGCCACCTGCCTTGTTCATATGTTTCGCAGTTGCAAGTATTCATTTAAAACAGCCGAATCGGCGACCCAATCGAAACTCGTCGAAAGATTTGCACATTTGGTGCATGAAACTGATCTCGCACGGTTGCTTCCCATCATACAAGGGCTTATGAAGTTTCGTCCGGCTGAAAGAATCTCCGCAGACGATGCACTAAAGCTTCTCCAATGTTAACCGTCTTTTTTTGTTGAGCTGCCGCTCTAATGAGTATATTGATGAGTGAGCTGAGCAGTACGTCAATATCGAGTTTAGGATAGAGCATAAGACTTGCAATTGCTCGGCTTGCAGACGTGCCACAGATAGATACTGACAAGAATAGCTATCGGCGTTAGGAAATATATTTACTAAACCTATCAAACATGTAATAATATAGAAAAACTAACTAAAAAGGAAGGTCAAACTATACCCTAAGAGGCCTTACTAAGTTAGTATATACTTATAGGGTAGGGAGGTTCTATCTATAAGATTACTATTATATAACTATTAAGTATAAAGGGTTTAGGCTTTACTTATTTTACAATAGCTTATATAAGGGCTTACTTAACCCCCTATTTAGTAGGAGGTTACCTATACCTTATAGTATAGAGGGAGAGAGAGCCTAGCGAGGAGGAAGAGGTCTAGCCCCTTTTCTCTTCCCTTTTTCTTCCTTAAGAAAATTAATAATAATTATAATATCTACTTATAGATACTATAGGGCTAGTCCTTAATAGTAAGTACCTTATAAGCCTTATAAATAGCTTAAATAGTAAAGTAAGGCTAACTATATAGTAAAGAACTATAGAAGGAAGAGGTTTATAGTATTAGATGACTAGAGCAAACCGTCCAGGATCTTCAGTACCTCGCCAGGGGTCCAAAGTAGTACCTACGTACCCTCTACTACCAGGGGTACGAACTTGCAGCCATTTAAGTGGTACTCGAGTTTGACTTTTTTTGGCTTATACCAATTAAGGGGTATCTCTCGCCAGAGGAGCTAAGCAAGCGAGCTAGCATTGATCTAGACAGGACACGCCATATTATACGACTTTTAGTTACTAAGTCTATCTTTATAGAGGTTATACCTGGCTACGTGTCACATAATCAGACTTCGTTGTTATTACATACAGATGTAGAAGTTAGATTAATAGTGCACTATACGTATATATTACAGCTACTTGGTGTAAATCAGAGACTAGCGCTGACCAATGCTTGCTAGTCTCGATAAGATGTTTAAGGCCGCCTCCGCTATAGCAGACAATATCAAGGACTCGCCAGATAGCTATGACAGCGTGGTAACTCCTTTCACTACGCGACATGGGCTACCTATTTTTGAATTTTACGGGAACAATTCTCGGTAGTCGATTCAATTCGCTAAGGCCATGGCAGGCTAGACAAAACGTAATACTCTCTATATATGGATTTTCTGTGGCAAGTGCTGATGCGGAATACAGTGAATTCGAACATTCATGCGCTCAGGTGACCATTTCCCTGGGGTAACGTGGAAGGCACCGTTGTAGATGTCGGCGGTGGCAGTGGCAAGGTGTCGATAACTCTGGCACAGGTAGGTCAAAAACAAAAAGTAAACACTCTCAATGTTCGTCGACGGTTCTAAAGTTGAGACGGACTGAGTCAACAGCATTTTCCCAAACTGGATTTTATAGTGCAAGACACGGCAGACATGCATGCGGCAGGCCAGAAGCTGCTGACCGAGGAGCTCCGAGGCCGGGTCAAATTTATGCAGCACAGCTTCTTCAAGCCCCAATCGGTGAGCAATGCAGCCGCGTTCATCATGCGCGCTTGCGCCCTCAACTGGTGCGACCAAGATGTCGTGACCATGTTCCGGGCGCTGGTGCCATGGCTGGAAAAGTCGGATCCGTCTACGCCGCTGCTCATCAACGACCTCATCCTGCCGGCACAGGGCACGTTGACTCGGGACGTGGAGCGTGGCATGCGCCAGATTGACCTCGTCATGCTTGTGTGTTTCGGCGGCAAACTGAGGAGCGAAGCCGCGTTCGCGGCGTTGCTGAAGCAGGCAGATGAAAAATATGGAATATAGAGCTTCCGTCCAGAGGGGCTCGTGGGTCTTCTCGACGTACCTCTTCGTCGCTGAGGCCCGTACGGGGTTTAGTGCGTGTCACAGACATGACACACGGTGATGAGTTCATCTTGAGTTAGATCGGTCTCTAAAAATATCTAACCCTAACCCTCTGCTAAAACTATCAATGTCATTGTATTCAGAAGGCTTCATTTGACAGTCTATTCCTCCTTGGTGCCCAATATTTCCATCATCCAACCTTCTGCCTTGATCTTTGACTACCCATCCGCCGCCACCGTGGCAGCAGCGCTCGACGACAAAGCCACGACAGCTACAGAGAGCTTGTCGGACAAGAACAACATGACCACCCACAGCTCAACCACTCCGGCCGATACGTCAATCAACGAGCGAGAAAGCGACCCTGCCAACGGCAAGGAAAAGACGTCGGCCGACGAAAAGGCATTGACTGAGGCTGATGGCCAGGACGCACCCGTACCCGCACCCGCGCCCGAAGCTCCCCTTCGAGACATTGACGGTTGGAAGTGGTACTTGACCGTCATTGCTATCCTCGCCTCGACCTTTCTCTACGCCATCGATGCTACCGTGGTCGCCGACCTCCAGCCCATCATTGTCCAGGAATTTGGCGGCATCCAGAAGCTCTCCTGGCTGAGCGTCGCCTTTCTGCTCTGCGCAACCGCCACCAACCTCGTCTGGGGCCGCATCTACGGCCACTTTAACGCCAAATGGGTGTACATCATCTTTGTCGTCGTCTTCGAGGTCGGCTCCGCCATCTGCGGCGCCGCGCCCTCCATGAATATCATGATTCTCGGCCGTGCCATTGCCGGCGTCGGCGGCGCTGGCATGTACATTGGCACCATGACGCTGATTGCCACCACAACCACCATGACCGAGCGTCCCGTCTACATCTCGTGCACCGGATTCACCTGGGGCCTTGGTATTGTGCTGGGGCCTGTTATTGGAGGCGCGTTTAGTCAGTCTGCCGTCGGCTGGCGCTGGGCCTTTTACATTAACCTCTTTATTGGCGCCGCCTGTGCTCCCTTCTACATCTTCTCGATCCCGAGCAAGGACCCTCGCCCCGGTGCCACAATCAAGCAACGTCTTGCCGAGATGGACTATCCCGGAATCATTCTGCAGGCTGGTGCGCTGACGACTTTTATCCTGGCCATCAACTGGGGCGGCGTGACGTATCCCTGGAACTCCGGCCGCATCATCGCCTTGTTTGTCGTCTCTGGCATCCTCTTCATCGTTCTCGGCATCCAGCAGGTTTGGAATATTGGCACCACGCTGTCTCGCCGGATTATTCCCGTGCAATTCTTCCGCTCACGTACTGTTCTCATTCTCTTCTCGGCCACGGCGTCTGGTGGTTCCTGCTCCTTTGTGCCCATCTACATGGTGCCGCTCTTTTTCCAGTTTACGCGCAACGATGGCCCGCTGGATGCCGGCGTCCGTCTACTCCCTTTCATCGCCGTCATGGTGGTCTTTGTCTTTGTCAATGGCAGCCTGATGGCCAAGCTGGGATACTACATGCCTTGGTTCCTGGTGGGTGGACTCCTGGTTGTCGTTGGCTCTGCTCTCATGTACGTCGTCGAGCAAGACACAACCACCAGCCGTGTGTATGGATACACCGTCATCCTGGGAGCGGGCGTGGGCATGTTCCTCCAGGCTTCGTTTTCCGTGGCGCAGGCCGTTGTCAACGTCGAAAATATAGCGCCCGCCATTGGTTTTATTACTCTAGCCCAGTTTGTGGGCATTACTTTTGCGCTCGCCATTGCCAACGCGATTCTTCTCAACGCCAGTCAGGGCAGCATCCAAAAGATTCTCCCAGATATGCCTATGTCGGACATTCAAGCCGGAGTATTGCTACGGGCACAGCGCGATTTCTCTAGGTATACAGCAGCACGTGACTACTATGCTAGCGTAGTACCTCTAGATTCTATATAAGCTCTACCTAAATAGAAGTTCTTCTTTAGTAGTAATTAAGTATTACTAATAGCCTCCTTTTTCCTCTTCTATTAATATTCTTTTACGTAAATTAGTAAGTAAGGCTTCCTTATACTCTTTACTACTATTACCTCTACTACTACTATTATTACTAGCGTTAAGAGGCTTCTATAGGCTTAGTAATAGTAGTAGTAGTAGTAGTAATAGTAGCGAGAGTAGGCGAGAGTAGTAGTAGGCTAGTGGTAGTAGTAGTATAGAGAAAAGTTTATCTAAAGTATATTTTAAGGTACTTATCTTTATATATAATTCCCTAGTAAAATGAAGTACCTTATTACGTGCTGCTATGTACCTAGAGATATGGCGCTGTGCCCGTAGCAATACTCTTAAGCCGCAATCCTAGGATCACGTTCCGGGCTCGTGCAGAGCCTCCCCAAGAACGTCCAAACCAAGGTGCTGGAGGCCATTGTCCACGCAATCGACAAGTCCTACATCCTCTTTATTGCCGGCGGTACCCTGGTTGCTGTCATGAGCCTGGCCATGCGCCGCGAGAAGCTGTTTGGTGCTTCCGCCGGCATCGCCGCGGCCTGAGCGCACAGGACGACAGCCCGACGTCGACTGACAAAGATTTATTTGCAGCTACTACGACGGGGGAAAAGAGGAGGACAGAAGCAAGAAAAGAGTAGAGAATACAAGGCATTATTTTTTTGTTTCGTTTTAACGCACTATGCAAAAAGAATGCCAAGGACCAATGGAGGGAGAGCGTCGTGCGTTGGAGCAGCGACTAGGCAGCGCGGAGGGTGCTTTATTTTATTTTACTGGTACAAGTTGAGTACATTTGGTGTTTAATTTTCTAGAGTAGACGTTTCTCTTCTGAATAAAACTGTTTGATTTTTTCTCTCTCTTTCATTTATATCGGTCCGATCAAGATTGACGTGCATTGCAGCGACGCCATCTACGCTATGCAGTAGAGGCAGCTTAAGAGCTCACAGGCTGCCGCTTACACTTACACGGGCTCGCTGTTGGCTGGCTGGCTGCGGGCTGGCCTGGGCCAAATTTGGGTTTCCACTGCAAACCCGGGGGCGGCAAGCCATACATCGGTGTCTTTCCTCTTTGCCGTTTACTTCTCCATGCCTACTAAAAATCCCTTTGCCCAGACGCCTTGACCATGGTCCGACACTTGGTCTCAGTCTCTCGAAAAAGGGCCAGATCTGCGGGAATCTAGTCGCACTGTGTGCTCCACATCGCATCGCGGCCGGCCAAGATCGGCCGGAGTCTTCGGCCGAGCTTTAGTGGATCCCAGCCTTGCTGGAGCGACGGGGCAAAAGGGTACGTACCCTGCAGCTCGTCGGGGCATCACTCGCACAGCTGTCTGCTTTGCAAGAATACGTCCTTTCTCGTGATTCCGGTGGCGCTTTCTATTATTGCCAGCAGAATTATATGCGCAAAACGTTAACATATTTATTTCGCCATGATGGGATATATCGACTGCAGCATGTTGTCTTGCTGTGCACTCCGTCCCTTGCTCATCCCACTGCTCTAGCAAAGCGAAACAATGGCCACGCTGCATTTATTTGCTTTTGCACACGACAACCTGGAGCTAAAATGCTTCAGTCTTGTTGGTTTACTGTCCGTGCTTTACGCCATATACAGACGACTGCTCCCTCACCCACTGCCAGGCATCCCCCATGACCCTCAAGCAGCCAAGAGCCTCATGGGCGACGCCTCCGACATGCTGCGCGAGGTCGGCGTGACGCGAGAGCTCAACAGATGGCTGGCGAAGCAGGTGATCAAGTTCCAGGCACCACTCTGCCAGGTCTTTGTCGAGCCATTCTCCAAGCCCTTGCTGTTGCTGGCCGACTCGGTCGAGGCCCAGGACATCATGGTCCGCCGCCGCGAGTTTGACAGGTCCAGCTTCATCACCGATGCCCTGGCACCCCCGGACGGCTTCCACGCCCGCATGAAGACGGGCGCTTCCTGGAGGACCACGCGCGCCTAGCCGCAGGACCTCATGAGTCCGACCTTTCTCAACAATGTAGTCGGCCCGCGCATGTACCTTAACTCGCTGCGCCTGATTGACTTGTGGAGGCAAAAGTCGCGCGTGGCGGGCGGCCGCCCATTCGACGTAAACGAGGACCTGGACCACAGCGCCCTGGACGGAATGCTGTCGTTTGTGTTTGATGAGCAGTTTGAGCACACGGCTCTGGGGCCGCAGCTGGAGGCCGTGTCCAAGCTCGACGCCTCCACCGTATAGCAGGGACCTGGGCTCTTAGAGCTCCGAGCTTCGAATATCTGCTTAAGCGGTGACAAGAGCGCGAGACCACAATTTTGGAACAGAAGCACAATCATGAAAAGTAGCGTCCTGAATTTGCTGTTAGCATTGCATGCAATAGTGTTGATGCCTGATAGCATCGTGGTATTGATTCGCCGCTGCCTTGGCCATATTCTCGAGCTCCGCCACCATGCATCAGCTCGTCTCGCGGACCTTGCCCTGTTACGCCAATGCGCATGCACCTGGCGTAGTTGCGAGAGGTCAAATGTCCACCAGCGTTTGGCATATGCAGATGGTTGCTTGGGGTTGGCCTGGAACGTGCCGGGCGCGCTTCCATTGCTGCTCGGCGGCGGCCGCGGGAGCTGCAGCGACGAGTCCACGTGGTGCGTGTGCCACCAGTTCAGCACCTCGCTCGCGTCACCATTGTCGAGATGGATTGCGCGAATGTGCTTCCTGATTTACCACGGCACCACCCGCGCGACGACGTGCCCCTCTGCCCTCCCGCCGATGTGGTTGCGGCTGAAGAGCAACGCGGCGTGTGCCTCGTCCAATTCGACAACAATGCCAGACGATCTGAGTGGCCGCATGCAAGTTGCCCACCGCCTCGAGTCGATGGGCCTTTTCCTTGGGTGCTACGCCAACGCGAGGCCCGTCCTGGCCGAGAAGAACCCTCTTGCGCCCGACCCGCACGAGACGCACTTGACGCAACCTCCATCGTACTCTCACAGATGCGACTTTTGGAGTTTCCTCTTGGAGTGACTATTGCTAGACTTGACCCGTTGACTTGGGATGGCCTGCGACATTCGAGCGCATGAAGGCGGCCACCTCTTCGCTCACTGCCCGTATCTCCTGGATAATACCGGGATCCAGCCCCAGCCTGCCCAGTCCCTTGACATGGCTGGCAGCTTCAACAGGTGTAGGCTGGACAACGAGCGAGGCCAAGAGACCGACTTTGGTCTCCACATCTGTAAGCACAGACTCATCCGAAAAAAAAAAGCTATAGCCGACATCCATCATTGCAAAGGTAAAGTGCGGGTGAGGCTCCAGCAGCTTCAAGACCGCGTCCACTTCGCCCTGGTATATGCAACCATTCAAAGCCTGGCCACGCGCTATGGTCTCCTCTGGGCTATAGTGAGGTCTTGGCCGACATCTTGGTTAAGGGGGGTCGAGACGAGTGCAGCGAGGCGCTTACCGCGGGCTTGGATAGTTATTGTCTAGCTCGTCGACGTTTTTTGCGAGGCTGAGCATGGACTCTAGTGATTTTGGAATCCCAGTCGTAAAGACGAGCTTTGTTAACGCTTCGCGCAAACGCCTTACTAGAAACTGTCGATGGACACGCAGGGTATATTCTGGCTACGAAGTTGCGTACTTGTAAATCGCGCCGTTGGCCGTGGAAAAGCTGTCTCTGGTAGTGAGTGTAGCGAGCACTACACACATAAATACATATATATCGACTTGGTGAGTTGAAATATACCGTGTCATCGCTGCTTCTACGACATCTTGCGTTCTGACTTACCATAACTAGATACCATTTGTCCCTTCTAAGCCGTTGCGCTAACGACGGGCTATGCTACTAAAGAAGAGTATTACTACAGGCATAGCGCGATTTCTCTAGGTATATAGTAGCACATAACTACCCTACTTTAATACTAGTATAATACCTTAAAGTTTACTATAAGTCCTACTAAATTAGAAATATTTTTTAAATTCTACTTTTCTTTACTTCTCTAGTAGATTACTATAAAATATTACTAAAAGCTTTCTTTTTCCTTCTTTATTAATAATACCTCTTCCTTCTAATAATTTATCTTAAATTTTATTATTACTAGTACTTATTATAATAATAATAATATTTAAAAGCTTTAAAAATATATTTTTTTAAATAAATTAATAAATATTAAAAGGCTTAG
The DNA here is from genome assembly GCF_051103115.1 of Cordyceps javanica. NCBI lineage: Eukaryota > Fungi > Ascomycota > Sordariomycetes > Hypocreales > Cordycipitaceae > Cordyceps > Cordyceps javanica. The sequence goes on from NC_139299.1 coordinate 3,941,925, forward strand.
TTATTATTAATAATAATAAAGAACTAATTATTTTAAGCTATTATATATATATTTCTTAAAGGCTTTAAAAATATATTTTTTTTTAAAAAGCTTAGTAATAGTAAAAGTAATAGTAACTATAATAATATAAAGAAAAATTTAATATAAAATATATTTCTTAGGATATTTATATTTATATATAATTCCTTAATAAAAAGAAGTATTTTCTAAAATCTACTAATATTAGTTATATACTATTATATACCTAGAGATATTATACTATGCCTATAGTAATACTCCTGAAGAAAGCTTACGAGCTTAGTATACATGATGTTGAAGTAATAGGCAACGGTGATCTATTAAGGGCTTGATGAGAAGCTGAATATTAGAGCTTCTACTCATTTATACGACGCTTGTTTGGCGAGTTGCGATTCCCTCGCGGCTATTGTGGTGGTGTATGTGGAGCGGATGGCCTGGGTGGTCGGCATAGAGTTAGCTAAAGCTCTACCCTAGGCTGATTAAGCTATAACTTACTTTTTATGAGGGAGTGACCATAGAGACCAAAAGATCAAGCAATGCCCGACTATGGCCAAACATCCCTAGCATTCGCTATAAGCTCTCTGCCACATAATCTTGCAAGGTGCACTGCCGGCCAGCCCAGTGCGCGCCCCGTATGCCTGTCGTTACCTGATATTTAATCTTTATTAATAATTATTGAGTAAAAGATATTAGAAAAATGTATTTATTTTATTTATATTATATATATCATAAACTTGGAAGATACTTATAATTTTACTTTTTCCTTCTACTAGCCTTTAACCTACTTATTAGATATATGTTGTCGAACTGCTATATACCAAAATACTTTACCAACTAGTGTGGTACCTACCTTTTGCCAGCGGACCAGTAACGCGACATATGTAAAGGTGAGCAAGATTTGCCACCTGCCTCGGAATAGGGGGGAGGAATAAGGGTGGTCGATTAGAGTGGAATCAGGGAACAAGCCGCGCACACATAACGTGATATGTGCGGGGTTCTTGAAGAAGAAGAGCCTTGTATTGCTGCGAGCTCAAGTCGCTTGTATTGCCAAACGTACGCTATAAAAAAAATGCGGCGATATATCCAAAGGTTCGTTCGGTAACGCGATGCGCCCGAGGATGGAGTTGGTTTGGGGCCTGCCGAATCTTAATCTGCTGGGGTCCCCGCCGTCCCTGTGACTGATCCTGCTCCCGTTCCTACTACAGAGGAGGCTTTGGTGGCCGTATCCGATGATTTGTGGCGCTGTGCGTATTAGCCTCTCTCGAAACGAGAGCTAGAGCTTACGAAAGACTACGAGACATACTATCAAACAGGAAACAATAACCGTGCACTGTCCGACCCGGAGTCCGTTAAAGTTCTTGTCGTGTTGCTCTAGGAGACTCGCGAAGCTGCCTAATGGAAGTTCTCTGTACGCTGTAAAGATGTTAAAGTGTCTGAGCAACTGGAGAAACTTGTTAAGCTCCTGGCTTTTGCGGATGGTGTGGTTAAGTAAGCCGTAAGCTTATAACCGTACGTAGCTCTTGCATGGTTGGTGGTCTCTGTCTTCATACCTGTATGGTTTCTTCCCTCACCGTATTTGAGTTGCTTATGGCTTCACTATGTTCTCACACTTTACCGAATTCTAGCTTCTTAGCAACGGGTTTGCCGAGCATAGGGCTATGGTGAAGGGTTTTGGCACCCTCTGCGAGCTTTTGTAGTACTGGAAAAACTATCAAGAGATATGCCTACTGTCCAAATTATCTGAATAGTATAGGCTGCTAGCTGGGCCATTATCTAACCTCTATTCGCATATTCAAGAATACTAAATCCGTGCCGTCTGTTATCTGTCTAAAAAGCAGCTCTCGCGCGCCTGGCAAAAAGTAGCATCTAGTGGTGACTGGAAGGAGAAGGAGGCGCTTATCACTGCATTAAGCGAACGCTGCCTCGTAAACTCTGCACCGTTGTAGCGAGAGGCAATTGTTCGGAGTCTCGCAGTGCAGAATGAAACGCTATAGCGGCTGTGTGCAGTAGAGCAGAGTATTGTCGAGACGATGCGCGACCAAAAAGAAGACAATAAAGTATCTGAGCTTTTGCAGGAGCTGCGGCAGTTGGCAGAAAAGTACGAGAGCGGGAGGGATATTAACCCCGGCCTGGTCAAGGGTACCTCTGAATGGTTCTTTAGCGATGAAGCTCTTCTGAACTGGCGTGACTCTGCTGGCGCTGGCATCTTTTGGCTGACGGCTGGGCTAGGCTGCGGCAAGTCGGTCCTCGCCAAGATACTGGTCAAGGGCGGCCATCTGACGCGCCCCCTGACAACTGTGGACGTTGGCGCGGCCACATTTACCACAAAATCCGCGAGTGTTTGCTACTTCTTCTTTAAGGATGGCGAAGAAAAACGAACGACTATAATAGTTGCCCTTTGTGCTATTCTGCACTAGTTACTGTCCGATGATTCACTGACCGATATCCGGACGCGTCCTGCGCTCGTCGAGTACCGCAAGAATGGTCGTCTGCTGATGGATGATGCCGATCGCCTATGGGGTCTTCTGGTGCAATGTGCGGCCAGCATGAATGGTCGAGATGTTATTTGCGTGTTGGATGCTCTCGACGAGTGCCATGTGGCGGCGCGAAACCAATTTCTGTACACCCTGGATACCTTTTATGGCGACAAAAATGAGACGTCTGCGACCGAGAACCTCAAATTTTTTATCACGAGTAGACCTTATGATGATATTGAACGATCCTTATGTCCATTTATAGGAAAAATATAGTGTTTCTGCTTTGATGTGGATGAGCGTCACGAACAGATTAGCTACGATATTGACCTTGTAATCGACTACAGCGTTAGGGATTTTGCAAAGCATCTCGGCCAGGCTGCCTGCAACGAAATTGCAACTAGCCTTAAGGAGAAAGGGATAAAGACGTATCTATGGCTGGGATTGACCCTAAGTATTATTAAAGACGACCTGAGCCTATATAGCCGGCTCACAGACGTTAAAACACTCATCTCTGACATTCTGCTGTAAGTTTTGGCTGCCTACGAACGGATTCTTGATCAAAGTAAACGCGAAGAAATCATAATAATACTTCTTAAGATCATGCTAGTGGCCATACGTCTGCTGAAACTCGACGAGGCTAATTTTGCTCTGACGTATGCGCTGGCAGATCTCGTCACCGAAGAGGACCTGGAGCCCTGGAGAGGCGACTTTAAGACCACTGTGAAGAATCTTTGCGGGCTTATTATTAGCGTCTATGACGACGAACTTCATTTTATTTATTTGACGGCGCGTGAGTTTCTAGTGAAAGATCTACGGTAGGGAAAGAGTAGGAGGTGGCAGGGAAGGCTCGCGGACCCTCGGCTACCGCACGAGGCTATGGCCCGGGTATGTTTGTAGTATCTACAGCGCTCCGGAGGCTACGAACACGAAGAAGACGACTATACCGATTATTATGACGATGAAGAAAGGGAAAAGCCCCTTTTGCGCTATGCATGCACATATTGGGCTCACTACCATCGCTTGTCGGGAGATGAGTCGATGTAACACTTGCTGACACAGACGCGCAAGTTGTGTGACCCTGAAGACTCGGCTTTGGTGGCGTGGTCTGCGAGATGCCTGCGAAAAGTGGACGTTTTTCCCAGGGAAGTGGTTGTTGGCCGCCGCTTACTCTCGCTATATGCGCCGGCCTGCCTAACGTGCTGGAAGATTTACTCTATGCTGCTGATAACGCCACGATTGAGCAGGATGGTAGATGGGGTATGGCTCTTGTCGTAGCCATTCGAGTCAAAGCGAAGAGTTTTGCTGGCTTCTTATCTAAAAAGGTGTAAATGTTAACGTAGATTCGTGGCGCGTGGAATATCCGCTTAAGGCAGTAGCTGTGAATGAACGTAATCTTGACCTCATAGAGCTTCTCTTATTATATGGAGTAGACCCGTTATATAAGGTTAAAATGGACTATCCATTTTTTGGCATTGAAATGACTATTATCGAGCGAGTTGCTAAGCAAGAGGACCGTGCTCTATTTAAAGCTATGGCCGTAAGCCTCACTAATGTAGACTCGGCCGAGGCTGTCATCGCGGCCGTTGCTAGCGGCCTCTTCCCGCGAGGCTCTGCGTGCATGGCTATGCTTTTAAACATGCTGCCCGACAATATCCTTGGCAAAGACGAGATTCTCTCCCGCCGCGTGGCAAAAGTATTGCTGACGCTCCCCGGTACTGGGGAGAGGGCAGTTCTGCTTATCTTTGGCTTGCAAAATCCACGCCTCGTATTCTATAAGTCTATATTTCCTCGTCTTATCGTGAGAGAAAGCGCACGTGCGCGTTTGAAGTGTCTTCCACTTGAAGACCTAATATCTCATGCTTTCATTTCCTCTCGTATACTTGTCGAGGCCGCGAAACGTGGTGATGAGACGACTTTTATGGCATTGGCTAGATGCGGCCAAAGCGACAGCTACGACGAAAAGGCGCTCTTGAAAGCCGCAGTTCGGAACGTTTTATACGGTTCCTCTATAGTCAATGTCCTAGAACTCGACGGAGAAGACATTGCGAGCGACGAAAGGCTTCAGCACGAGCTACTTAGCACCGGCCAGCCCGAAGCTCTGCTTCCCATTTTTGACAAGATTCCGCGGTATACGCTGCCAATTGGGCACCTAATTGCTGTTATGGCGCTTGACCCGACTTTCCTAGCAGGGCGCTCGTCGGTTGACGTGATGAGCAAAGTGCTGAGCCGTTGTTCGTCCTAGCCGTTGGTGGACTTTGGGCTGCTCGAACTCGCTGCGCAGGAGGGAAGCGCCTCGCTCATGCAGTTGCTGCTGGAGAATGCTCCTGGTGATGCTGCCACAGCCAAGCCGCTGCTTATCGCCACCAGGTCGAATTGGCGGCATGGCGTGAATGTGGCGCAAGTATTGCTAGAGGCACTCGGATCTGAATTTGTGGCTGCGACCTCTATTTTGATACAGGCGGACGGGCACTATATGGAGTTTATTCTTAAGCGATATGCAGATCGCATTACACTTACGCCCGGACTTGTGTCTGCGATAGAAAGCGAAGCGGCATTTCATTTGCTCTACAAGTGGAAACCACGCGAAGTAACGTCGGCGACTCTGTCAGGGCTCCGAATAGATTGGTTGGCTATCAGCCACCACTATAGAGCACGGATATTCAGGACAAATCATCTTTTAAACACTTTAATACCTCTAACACTTATACTACGACGAACTTTACTAGAGTTCGTTAAAAATTTATATAGCCCTATAAAATAATAAGAAGTAGAGTTTATTAAAAAATTAATATAGAGTTTATTAAAGTAAAAGAAACTATATAGCTAAGTAAAATAAGTATAATATATATTATTAGAAAGAGATTTATAAGGAAAGTTTAATTTCTAAGTTATAGGTTTATTTTATATAATATAATATTATTATAGTATTATAAAGTTTAGTATAGTTAGGGTTAAAGTAGGTTAGGGATATTACTTATAATAGCTTATTATATATATTAGGTTAGGGAAAAGTAGTTATAAGGGTTAGTATATATTACTAAGATATACCTATATATAAGGGGAAAAATAGTTATTAGTATATTATAAGTTTATTAGAAATAATAGAGCTATTTATATATAATAACTAATACCTATTTATATTTTATTAGAAATACTAATAGGTATATATTACTAAGGAGGTTAGTATATATTTAGTAAATTATTATATAATAATTTAACTAATAATATAGAAAATAATTATTAATAAAATATAAGAAATTCCTAGGTTAATCTAATAATAAATAAAGTTAGTAAAGTATAAGTTACCTAATTAAATATATCTAATTCTATATATTAAGGAACTAAAAAGTAATAGGATATAGTATTAATTATACTAGTATATAATATATAAGATTTAGGTTATATAATAATATTATAAAGAAAAGTATAAATAGGTTAATAAGTAAAAAAAAGGTAACTATATCTAAGCTAAAAAAAGATAACTATATTAGTTACTATAGATAGAGGGTATTTAGTACTAGAGGTTATTCTATAGCTATATAGCTAGTAGTTAGTTTAAGGTTAAAGGTATAGTTAGTATTAAGATTAATATTATTTAGAATATACTAAGGGTTTATAATAAAGTTAAAGAAGAGAATTCTAGTTAAGCTACTATATTAGCTATATTAGATAAATAGGATTATATATAAGAATAGCGATATAAAGATAGCTAGGGTATATAATATATAAAAGAATTAGACCTAAAGAATAAAGCTAATTCGTAGTTATAGTAGGTTAGATAAACCTAGTATTTAAAGGGATTAGAAATAGAGAAATTATAATAGTTAACTAAGGACCTAGCTAAGGATAAATTAGTATTAGGTTATATAAGTAAGTAATACTATATATTATTAAATAAAATATATATAATATATTAGTTATACTAGATTAGGTTATTATCTATATTTAAGATTAACTAATATAAGATATCTATATAAACTAAGTAGCTATTTAAGCTATAAATAAAAGTTAATTTATAATAATAATATAAAGGTATAATATATAAGATTATTTATATTATTTATTATACTAAGTAATAGTTATAGGAAGAGAAACTACTATATATAATAATAAGTAAGTAGAACTAATATTAGAAAGAGTTTATTAAGGTATATACCTAATACTAGGTAATATAGAAATACTAAGCTAAGTTAAGTATCTAAGAAGAATATAAATAGTAGGATAATAAGAGTAGTAGTAATAAGGATAATAATAGTTATTTTCTTCCGTGAGCATCCGCCTTGGGAAGGTGCGGGTTCCACCACAAAAAAACGCGGCACTGTGGATCCACCTGTTGATGCCTGGCGCGATCTTTCTGCCGGCAGAGTCCCAAGAGAGGCAAAGCGCCTGCGGCGAGAAAATGGTCCGCGATCCTGCGCTGCTAACCACTGCAGCGCCAAGCACAAGGATGAGCAAGCACGTCGCAGATCGAGGACAGAGTGAAGTGCAATAGACCGGGTTAAGAGTCTGATCAATGCGCAAGCACACAACAATGTGTCAAATTATAGATGGCGTTATCCCCGTTCCCTTTTACATCTAGGCTCAGCCCCTGCTTGAACAGGCTACTGAGAAAACCTGGACTGCAATGCCTGCCTTTCCGCCCATCCTGAAAACCTAGCAGAATCCCAAAATGGCATGGCATACGTTGGCAGAAAAGCTGGCAGAATTCCAAAAAGAGAATAGTTTGTGCTGGCAGAAAAAGTTAACGGAATTCCAAAAAGAGTATGGACTCTAATGGCAGAATAATCCGGCAGAAATCCAAAAAGAGAATAGCTTACGCTAGCAGAGTTGGCAGAATTCCATGAAGAGTATGATTTCCGTCGGCAGAAAAGCTGGCAGAAATCCCAAAAGAGTAAAGTTTGTGCTGGCAGAATAGTTGGCAGAATTCCAAAAAGAGTATGGACTCTGTTGGCAGAAAAGCTGGCAGAACTCTAGGAACTAGCAAGCAGCTCTTCATTGGCTGTTTTTGACGCGGATTCTTGTCAACAGGTGCCACGAACTTCCACATCAAGGAATGGCGTTCCCTCTGTGCCAGACCCGGATTGGAGCACAATACGACGACAATAACAATGTCCAAATCTGTCTCCTTGCCACTTTTGGTCCTGCTGTAGATAGTATACATTTACTCTAGTTGCGTTGCTACTTCCAGGCCTCCCACCACCTATACAGTCATGCTTCTGGCAAGTGTCTACTATTCGCAAGTCTACCTTTGATCTTTCAATTTAGACCCCTTCCATTCCTGGATGCCTCCTATTTTTTGCATCGCTTCCATTTCGGAGTCGTTTCCGCTTCTGGGCCATTTTGCACTTCGTAATCCCCGTTATTACCACCCCCATGGCCCGCCACCCCGCCTCTGAACCCACGACCCCATCGCGTCACTCAGCAAGTTCCTGACAAGTTTCTTGTCGCTCATAGCTTTATGGCTTCCCCATGCTCGACGCCACTGGCTGGCAGCTTTCCGTCTCTCTTTTTGACGCACTAATGCCTCGCATATAGGTCCACTTGCCTGCATGTCTACTTTCGATCCTCCTCCTTCCACTTGAGGGTTTTGCAGCCTGTCCGATTTCGATCCCTTCCGCTTTCCTTCCGCTTCAGTTCTCTGCATCTTCAAGGCGATCTCTGACTCTGAATCCTTTCGATTTCTAGAGCACATTCTGGCCTAGTCACTTCTACCTCTTTTACTCCTTTGAGAAAAAGTCAAATCAGCCGTAAATGCGGCAGGTAGTGTACAGGATGCGGGAACGAAGATCTCCTAATGGACTGGCCGTTTTCTGTTTGTTTCTTGTTGCCCTACTTTGGTTCTAGTTGCCTGCACTCATTACCTGTCGGCAGTATAGCACCATATTTTGGTCATCGGCTCCGGCCTCGCATACTTATGAAGTTTGTCTTATTGATACATACCGTAAAAACCGAAATGGGTGTCGCGGGTGAACACCTACATAACAAACTTAGTGGGGGGGTGTCCAAAAATAGCTTGTACCTGCTAAGTACCTTTTTTCCTGGGCTTAACAATGCTTAACGGCTAGTTACTGCTTAATATGTAGCTGTGAAAAGTAACAGCCAGAAATGGCCTGCAGGCTCAAAAAGTCAGTAGTACTCAATACAATTCCAGCAGGCAAAGAGTTAATCGCAGACTGAACGCTAGTGACTGCTATATAGATTCCACCGTAATTGTGACAAACAGTCCTTCATCATCCCCCGCAGTCAGAATTGTCATTTTCGGGTTAGGACTATTCATTAGCCAAGCTCTCCCCACTACTAGTAGACGGATAGTCTGCTGGCCGAGCTCCGTTTAGCCACTCCCCAACTTCATTCTGTTGAATATCGATAAATAATTCCGTGTCGCCGTCTGGCATCTTGACGCAGGACTTGCCTTGGTCGATATACCAACTTAATTGTTCGCTAAAACTTCGTTCAAGTAAAGCCTTATAGATAGTGGGGATGATGGACCCCTTAAGGCGGGCGCGAGAGAAGGTTTTGTGCCTATGCATGAAGATATCGACGGCGCCCTTTCGCACGCTCCCAACCTCGTCACCGAGTCGTGCCACTACAGCCGTAAGCACCTCGTCAGGTAGCGCTTCGCGCTCGCTCAGGGCCTCAACGGTAGCCTGTCGCACCTCCCAGTTGTCGTCACCAAGCCGCGCCGCCACATCCGTCAGCAACTCGTCAGGCAGCGCCACACGCCTACCGAGGGTCTTAACGGCCGCCTGTCGCACTTCATCATCCTCGTCGTGAAGCCGCGCCGCTACGACCGTCAGCACCCTATCGAATAGCGCACCGCGCGTACCTAAAGCCCCAACCGCGGCCCATCGCACGCAGCTATCCTCGTCATCAAGCCGCGCCGCCACAGCCGTTAGCACCCTATCAGGCAGCGCCACACGACTACCTAAGGCCTCAACCGCGGCCCGTTGTACGTCCCCGTCCTCGTCGTCGAGCCGCGCCGCTATGGCCATCAGTACCTCATTAGGTAGCACCTCGCGCCCGCCTAGGGCCTCAACGGCGGCCAATCGTATACACCAGTCCTCGTCGCCGAGCCGCGCCGCTATACTCGCTAGCACATTATCAGGCAGCACCGCGCGCCTGCTCAGGCTATAGTTGGCGGCCGATTGCACGTCCGCGGACCCGTCGCTGAGCCGCGCCGCTATACCCGCCAGCACATTATCAGGCAGCTCCGCGCGCCTACTCAGGCTATAGATGGCGGCCGATCGCACACGCCAGTCCTCGTCGTCAAGCCGCGCCGCTATAGCCGTCAGTACCTCATTAGTCACCGCCACGCCCCGGCCTAGGACGTGGACGGCGGTTGATCGCACGTACCAGTACTCGTCGCCGAGTCGTGCCGCTACAGCCGTCAGCACCTTATCAGGCAGCGCGGCGTGCCCGCCTAGGGCCTCAACAGTGGCCTGTCGCACCATCCCGTCCTCATCATTAAGCCGCGCCACCACAGTCATCAGTACCTCGACAGGCAGCGCGGCGCGCCCGCCTAGGGCCCGGACGGCGGCCACTCGCACGTCCCTGTCCTCGTGGTCGAGCCGCGGCGCCACCGCTTCAATAATACTTCGCGGAATTGAGGCCCGAGATTCCAGTGACTGTAGGATGGCCTTCCAAAAATGAAGAGACTCGTTGCTCAAGGCAGACATCAGGGCTAGCTCAGGAAATTCAACTTCACTAGCTAGCTTTGTGCTGTTGATGAATTTCCATTCAAACAGCAGCCACTGTGCTAACCGTTTTTCTAAGGCTCCCCGTGTTGGCAACTCTCTCGTTATTTCGCTCAAGCAATGCATGACTAGTCGCTGATGCGTAGGACCCAAGATGTCGAGCGGTTCCTGCTCGATTGTATTGATGAACTCGGGTGCCTGGCGACTTACGTCAAGCAAGCCGGCAACAAAGCGCCAAAAAATGTCGTAGCGGGCTGTGTATTTGTGTTTTCGAAGAAACTCTACGGGGCAGTCCGCTTTTGCCACAGTATCTATGCTGCTGAGTGTCAGGAACAAAAGTTGTCCTTCCGGGTCTTTCCACTGCCGCACAAAATACCGTGCCGCAAAATACTCTTGAAAAGTTAGATGTATAAAGTGGTAATGTCGGCTATGATATTCTAATGAGACATCTGACGGCCGTAGGAAAGAGATTGACGGCAAGGTCTTGTCAGGTAAGAGGTTCGGAGTAAAGTGGTCCGATATGCCGTCCAAGTGTTCCGATGAAAAATCTATTATGTCGTTGAGCAGCCCAGTGAAGGCGAGGCTCTCAATGAACGCCATCTCATCCTTGACGAATCCTTCAACCTTCTGTCTGCCAGCCGTTGTTAAATATTCCTTAGTTAACTCTTTGCCGTCGTGTTTCTTCTCCAGTCGCAGGATATCCTTCTTCCACAATTTCATCTCGATTGTTTCACACATGCCAGTCATGGTATTCAGTATAGCGTTAGATTTCAGGTCATCCCAGGTATAACAAAGGGCGTCTAGCTGAATTGGGATGCGCACAAGACCCTGCATGAGCCAATGCTCTTGAAGAAAAGACTGGACTTTGTCGATTTTGGTCTGATCAGCTTTGGCGGTTCTTGGGTTTATGAACGATTTTTTAATATACTCGTTCACCTGATCGGGGCCGAATCCAATTGTTTCTAATTCGAGGTGTAGGTTCGCCGGAGGCTTAGTGGATGGTCGGGACGTGACGATGACGTTAGGCTGGCTCAATAGCTCGGTAAAAAAGCGGGCCATCCCGCCGTCGCCTGTCAGGTCCTCGGATACCTCGTCTAGGCCGTCGAGGAGAAATAGAGTATTGTTGCGCTCAGCAGCTAACACACGGGACAACGCTCCAGCGGGGTTCTGTCCATCCGTCGGCAGCAAGAATTCATGGCTAAAGAGATCTTCAAAGGTATACTTAGCCATACTGCGCCGTTCTGGCAGCTTTAGATTTCGTAGAGGCACCCAAAGCACACGGTCAAACAATTCGTTCCATTTACGGTACGTGCCTTTGGTAAATTCATAGATAATCTTTTTGCACAATGTGCTCTTGCCGGCGCCCGCACGTCCCCGAATCAATATTCTTCGTGGGTACATTAGTTGGCTGTCTTTTCCTTCGCGTTTATTGAAAATTGTCGCCAGCTCGACCTGCATAGTCGTGTCCGGTCTCTCAACCTTTTGTCGGATTAGGATGGAAAACGGGGATGGCGCTGCGCGCCCTTCCTTTTTGGAATGACTTGCGTCTCTGCCAGATTGTTCTATAATAGCTAGGTTGATGTAGCACTGATCCATTGACAGTGGCTCGCCCGAGAGTCGTTCAATTTTGAGCCTGTCTGCCGTGTAGTGTTTGTCGCGTATGAGCCTGTCGGCTTGCTCGAGCGGAGTTCCTGCGCGGATCTTCTCTACAATCCCGCGGACTTTACCGGCGACTTTCTCGTAGTCTGGACATCGAGGGTCTCGGAACTTATTCATCAGAGAGTGCGGTCGATCGAGGGGTAACGGATCAGGGATAATATCTAGCGTCGCGGAGGACCTATCGACCAGCTGGGAGCGTCAGATATAGGACAGAGAGCATTAAGTTCCGCGATACGTACCTGTTTTCTTTGGTGGAACCAACCTGGTAGCCAGGGAAATGCTTTCTGTGGTAGGCTGGTCGTCCCCAGTTCATAGAAGGCGAACACTTCACAGGACTTATCTTTGTGTTGACAAAGTTGGGTGAGCCTGCGAATGCCTTCCTCCAGCTCAAAAGTTGATCCCTTTACACTGTCAAGTAGCCTGCTCACCGCTCGACCTTGAAGTGCAGCCTTGGCCTTCAGACCTGCCTCTGCCCAGGCGGTGACGTCTTGGAACGACGTTCCTCGGAACGGCGTAGCGAGGAAGACAATGCCGCGTGTAGCCACTCTTATACGGTAATACCCGTTCCCCTCATCGTCCGCGCGCACAAGAGCTCTCATCAAGACGAGGCCGCCGAGGCATGAGGCAATGAAGACAATACAACGGTCTTGTTGGCCTGCGCTACCCGCGAAAAGCGCACTCCTGATGCCTTCAAGCAGAAGAAGAGCATATTCCTCGATTGTTTTTTGGACTGAATCGGATGGCACGAGTAAATCAGCCGGCCAATCGCACGTGAAAATCCTGACACCTTCCACGCTCTCTGGAAGCATACCCGGGTGCAACCAGTTGACCCATGTGCGGTCGTTCTTTGGGTCTCGTGGGTCCTTCCATGTCCACGTGTCTCGAGATGTCGTATCGAGTCCATGGATGGCGATGATGTCGATATCTGTGTTGGCTTCGTTCCGGTCGCGTGTGACTTCTACGAGATGGACCCCTCTGTATGTGGGCGGTGATGGATCCGGGCCGTCGTCCGCTGTAGATGCTGCTCGTTTTGAACGAGGTGTTGGACGGAGCCACAGAAGAATAAAAATCGTCCCGCCCAGGAAACAAAGGAGCGTTATCCATCCGGCGGACAGGTCCAGACTGAGCCTGGTGAGCCCAGTGGTTTGCTCAGCTGTATTGGTGGCCATGACAAGCGGGGTGGGTGCTGAACCTAGGGCCCTTGTGGCCTGGATCAACTGTCCGCTTCGGCGCCGGGCTAAATGACGCGGAGAAACACTAAGAAGCAAAAACAACACGTACGGAGATGGAAATGGTGATACAGGGAGCGCCGAAGAGGCTGTTGAGAAGCCGCTGCGAAGAGGAGAGGGGCAATGCAATGTCTGAAATAAGGCCGATCTGCGAAAGTTGATAGTTCTCCGACGACTGGCAGCTCACCGCCGCGCCAAAGTCACCCCAAGTGCGAGGTCGAATAGAAACACAAGTCTATGGAGAAAAAAAAAATAGCCGAAACGGATGACTGTCTGGGCAAGGTTGGCAGACGAAGAATTGTTGTCCAGAGTTTGTGGTGGAGTGTCACGGTTATTCCCCACTGCTGCATGACTAGGTATGACGCTCATGTAACTCGGGATCGTTCGTCAGTTGGTCACATAAGTATTTCTTCATTTCGGCCGTTATTCGGCTGCGCCGCCCGGCGCGGCCTCTTCGTTGCGGCATTTCGCTTTTGGGTAGTGTACAAAGTTGTACGAAACGCTGGACGGTTCGGGGGCTGCATAGGTTCACAGAGACGATATCTTTGGTCGAGAACCTTCGGCCCAGTGGGAACAAGCAATTTCCATTGCTTATTCTTAGTGTCTGTTACAGTGGAGAGTGGAGGTACTTCTAAGGTACCCAGCAGGTCAGCAGCCAAAAATAGCGGACGTCCCTCCCCACCTGGCTACTAAAACTCACTATATGCACCCGCGACACCCATTTCGGTTTTTACGGTATTTTTGCATTTGATTTCCTTAAAAATATATTAATCATAATATTATTATTATGCGCAAAACCAGCTTGAGGTTATACTCTGTCTTTTATGATTAAAGCGCGCTGTAATAGCTAAAACATGGGCGGAACTGGCGCCAATTTATAGGCCAACGGGCCTGTAAACTAGCGTACCGGCCTGTAAAAGCCCACTAAACCCGCCCATTCCTAACTGTTATAGCGCGCTTCAATTATAAAAGACAGAGAGCGTAACCTCAAGCTAATGAATGAATGAATACTTGGTCTGAGTATTAATAAGTACTTCGAAGCTAGGTTATCTGGTCGATGGAACCAGGAGAATATACGAATTGTTGCTGACCTTGCATGGCGCAGCCAGAATGCCACTTGGTACCAACCTGCTACTGACCAATTGGTCCCGAGCTTGCCACACCGGAAAAGGTTCAAAAGCCATTGGTCCAAAAAAGAAAGCGCAGTGTCAAGGACCAAATGAAAACAAGAAACAAATGAAAAGGCGTGAAGTGGAGTAGGAGGAAACTTGGAAGATGCAGCAATCACTTAGGTTCCGGCCTACCATTGACGATGAAGGAATATTTAAGCCTACGAATCGTCGCGAGTAGAATTAAATGCGAAATCAAACGTATCGCAGCAATAATGCTTTCAATGCAAGAGATACAGCAACAAACCTTGGCAGTATGGGACAGGGCGCAGTCATTCAACGAGATCCGGGCCCGAAACCAGTTTTACATGGAGCAAAGTCGAGATGGGAACTATTGTGTAGCTCCATACAACCTGGGGCCAATGACTGATGAACAGTGTCAGCATATTGACACTTTGATGCGGCTGCAATCCTACGGCATAATTCCTCTAGGGGGTGTCCACCCCACAGGAATTCATTGGGAACAAGTCGATGGAGAATATGTTCGTACCAGATTCTTGTCTGACTTCTCCTTTCTCATAAGTGATAGCGACGAAACAATGTGTTTCTTAGACAAACTCAAAGCCGACGACCGTCTCAACAAGCAAGTTAGGGATTGTTATCAGAATACAGACATATTCACCATCGAAGACAGCCCGATGACCGTACAACGAAGAGCCCGAGATCCAAAACAGCTACATAAGCAGCCCTTCACTGTTCTTGAAGGTGTTGAAGGTCCTGTGAATCTGGCGGATCACGGTTTGGAGGAGATCGGTGTCCTCACATCGGTCGGTGTCTATCTCTGCCGTGTGATGTTGAAAATCGACCAGGATGAATTCATGAAAGGATCAGACTCTGAAGTGGCACAAGTGATGCAGAGTCTTCACTTGCTCCAAACTATAGAGAGCTATGCACAGCAGACTTTGACTCAAACGGATAATGTACACGAGACTTGGAAGTCAGACTAGATGAGGTGGATTGGAATATCTCGGAAGCGTCAGAGACTGCTACGCAAGCTGGTGGAAATGTGGCACTGCCGAAAGAAACGGTTCCAGGCCCTTGAATTTTCATTTGCCTAACCGATACGATGAAATCGGCGGACGAAGTTGAGATACGTGCTGACGAAGGTTCTCTTTATTACATACTGCTGGCTTTCCAGCAATAAGTTGGGAAAATGGATGCAGCTGCAGGAAAGCATCAGCATGGCGCTAAAGTTTTGTTCGAAGGTTGCAGAGGCTCTTATGTGTAGTTTGGCCTGTGAGGCTGCTTCAATGAGACTAAATGAGGCTGTCGCGAGGGGTCGTATGCGGTTTCGGGGATCAACTCAGTGAGGTGTGCAAGGTCATCATCACTCAGACTAGCCTTGCCTGTGCACCATCTCGCGAGGTGCTTGGTTCTGACCACATCTTTGATAAGGGAAACCATGGGCTGTAGCGTTTGTTCTAATTGGTTGTTGTATTTACTGTAGCTACATTTAAGATTGGTAAATTTAATCTCTATCAGGATAGCTACTAGCTACCCTTTCTATACTTGGACAGTTAAATACACGTATTGGCTTTCTTTCCAGAGCATTGAAAGTGACGCAAAGGGGCCCGGCTCTTTACGGCATTTCTGACGGTACAATATCCAGGTCTTTATGGGCAAAAAGATTGTCACGACGACAAGATTTGATTTGATTTGATTATTACGTCCGTTTGCGCCCTAGAGTAGGCTTTAGGACGTGCTATCGAGCCTTCTACGGATGAATGTACAGTCGCACCCGCTAAGTGGGCCCCAACTGGGCGCATCGCGCCCAAGTTCTCACTAGTTGCCCCTGGAATACTTTTCCAGTCATCATCCTCCAACTGTAGCAGTTTCGCGCCCAATGGCATATGTCTGTCTCAATAGATACCCGTCAGCGGGATCACGATGTTGCTGGCGTTCTGCATCCGCGTCTGCAACCGTGGACGCGTCGCGCCAACAACTGTTGTCTCCTGGTCTTTGTACGGGGACCAGCGGGAGCCCTGCTGTCAGTGGCGTATATCGCCCAAAACAAAGGAAAGATATGAAGATTTAACGAGTAGCGCAAACTACTCGGGCTGGATACAGTACAGAGCGCGCTAGGCTTGTACGCCCTACTTGGTGCTACGTGCGCTCGTTGATCTTCGAATAGTAGAAGTCAGCAATGCTTACGAACACCTTGTAGGATATTCCTGCAGTAGAAAAGATGAGTGGGTGACTTCTGGCGCCCGCAAGGGCAGTCCAGCGTCGCCTGTCCGGGGTGGAATCTCTCGTGGTATTCCGTGAAGTCGCCGTGCTGTGATCATGCTGTCAGGAGATAGCCAAGCATGCGGCGGGGGAGGCTGAGTTCTGGAAGTTTCTTTAGCTCGGCACTGAGTCCAAACTTCTGATACTCCGTCCTCTCAACCGATGCCCACCAAGCTCGGTGATCGATTGTTATTTGCTTCTTCATCTGTCTTTCCTGTAGGAGACAGATGGCAGATGGTCGTCTGTGGGTAGCGTCGCGCCATGCTTCGCAAGTTGGTCGACCAGTTCGTTACAGTTAAAATTGTGATTCTTCAAGTGTACTTCTTCTCTATCTAGAGAGATCAGATAGACCTCTTTATAGGTACAAGCAAGCTGCCTGCAGCTTGCTTTTGTTGCATTGCAACACTACTGATACATCGTGATGTTTGATCCCTTGATAATTGCTTTTGGTAGCTTCAGCCTCTGTATCAGAGCTGCTGACGTCACCTGCCGTTCAGAAACAACTGTTACCGAAAATGCCGGTGTGGCCTGGCGACCATTTGACGGATACCAGGTAGGGGTGCTTGTCACCAATTTTCCAGAATTCTCGGAAGCATGCCTGCGAGGAATCAGCCGCTGTTAAGCCGATGCAGTCGATGACAGACGTATTGTCTATGCAGACTGTAATCGGCTCACAGCGGCTGTTGCATTGGATGGCTGCTTTCAGTCCTGCGAGTGCGCCGTGCATCTCGGCGTCGAATACTTCTCGTCGTCCTAGCTGCGCGGAACCCCAATCCAGAAGCTGTCTGTGGTGGAACACGGCGAAGCCGTATCCTGCCGTGTCAGCGTCTGTCTTGGAGCCGTCGCTGAAGACTATGTAGCCCGGAGGTCGATTGGCTAGCCACTTTTCGAACTCTGCTACGGCGTTCTCTTTGGCCTGCCTCTGTGCAGGCTCCTCTACCTCTATGTTGCCGGAAAACCTCTGTGGGAGGAGTCTTCTCGTTCAATCTTGTCTGTGCGGTATCCGGAGGAGCCTCGAGTGTCCAAGGGCCATGCGTTCCGCGATGAGTGGTTTCTCGTTCAGCACGATTTCTCTTTGCGACTGTCGCAGCCGTTTGCTGATTGGGTGTGCTTTGTCCAGGGTGGCGTAGCGGACGGCTATGCGTTCTTGAGTGTGCCGGAGTAGGACACTGGCTGGCGGGATGCCTGCTTCTTTCCACAGGAACTCTAGTGGTGTTGTCTTCCACATGGGGAGAATCATTCTACAAGCGAGATTGAGGACGCGCTGTATCTTGCCAAGATTTGTCTTCGATGATAGTATTAATATAAATCAAGATACAATTTGTGTACAGGGTACCGTAAACCCCGTTATGGGTGTCGCTAGTGCTTTTAGTGAGTTTTAGTTAGAGGGTGGGGAACAGGTGGCCGCTATTTCTGGCTCTACAGGGAGTAGCCTAAACTGACACCCACTAAAATTGTTATGTAGCTAACCCCGCGACACCCATTTTGGTTTGGTTTGGCAGTTCAGGTTCAGCGTCTACTAATTTGGATTAAAAAAAAAAAAAATCAGTTTAGGCCATTGTGGCTACCACCATAAAAAAAAGGTTTATGGATCCAAGTGGAGGCTGAACCTGAACCCGACTGTACCGGTAACTCTGCGTCTCTGTTCTTTAATGACCCCTTGCCTTCTGTCGCAACTTCATGAACCATGTAACGCCGCATACGTAACGCCATGCAAAGCCTCGAGGTACGTCTTCTTCGTCGACAAGAAAATATAGAGTCCATTCCTTATTGCTGCCGATGAAATCGAGGTCAAAACCATGTTTCAATATCAGCTCTTATATGAATTGATTATGCCCTTTCTGATCCTCAGAGGCCTCGTGATTTAGCCACGCGCCGTAAGCCCTCACTAGATCCTCGCTGCGCTGATCAAATCCCATGAGAGGAGTGCTTGGGAATGCCATTGCAGGAACATAATGGCGGCTCTCCGGCTCGGTCTGAAATCCGTTGGGGGGCACAATAGTTAAGTTGTTTGAACCTTCGCGTCGTCGCTTACGCGTACTTCGTTCTTTTTCCTCCCGGCGTTCACGGTCGCGTTGGTCGTCAAGTACTAGTCTGCGAAAGGTTTCAGGGACATCGTCGTGTCCGTTGAGACGTTTTCCTGACTGTAAGTGATCGGCCAGCATCTTCACGTGGTGAGGATGGAGTGGAAAGTGTTGACCTTTGAACAGCCAGCAGTGGTCACTGCCAGTTTTACATGAGGGGTTAGGGCACCTCATAAGAGTATACGCCTTCCTTATGCAAACGCCACGGCTGAGAACGGCCCCATCTCCGATTCTGGCTTGAAAATCATCCAGTTGATTGGCCGTTGCGCTCCCCTTGGCCGGCTTACTGCTCTCGACATACGTGCTTTCAAATGTTATGGTAACCGTGACCAAATTCTGCTTCTTGCCTGTATTTGGTAGCTCATTCCAGTCACAAAGACGCCTCTCAATAACTGGCCAGTCAATGTCTAGACGATATGAAAATCTAGATGCTAAAAGGCTTCTGCTACGCTAGAGCGCTAGGAAGTAGAAGGTAAAAGCTATCACTCGCCCGCCTATAGCCCTCAGAGTGAAGTATATATAGCGGCAGATCGAAGTTGGCTAAACAGTCCTTCTAGGGGCTAGGGTAACTAATTTTTACGATATAATGTACCGAAGTAGCTGTATATATGAAGCGACCGCCGCGACCGATACAAAGCTGTAAGACGGAGTGCAGCTTTTTGAGCCCCGGAAGTATTTGTACGCCGAGCTAAGCTAAGCCCCACCCGGGTCCTAAAAACAATTAGAAAATTTGGGTTAGCATGAACCCAAGGTTAAACACGTGCACGTACCGTTGTATGGAATATGCCTGCCTTGCGGCTTCTACCATGAACTAATATTGCACTCGTCGAAACCAGAACAATAGCAGCCGTCACTGCCTGCGCTGCAATATATGCTTTACGCAGAGTTTTTCCCGTTACCATCCTTTGATAATGCCGTGGTTAGCTTCTCTATTCGCTTAAAAACGCCTGGCTTGATCCATATATTAGCCAGGACTTGGATACCAGCCGTATTTTGCTCCTTCGACCAGTTTCTGCGTAGATTATCCCTCTTCGTATGGTAAACTATCGGAAGGGTCGAATTTAGATGCAGATGGGAAGGAGGATCACTACTAATTGACTACTCATCCTCGCCCAGCCCCTTCTCCTCACTATTACTCTGGCAAGTCGTCGTGGTAGAATTCACTTTGATTGTGGACAAGTCTGACGCTCTTTCCGCAACGACACATTGATTAAGGTTTGCTTAGCTAAGCTAGACTTTGGGTTCTATTCGCGATGTTGCCAGAGATCGGCTATATAATAAAGTTCCCGTATGAGATAGCTCTGTTTCCCAACATCAGTACGTAAAAAGCCCCATACTATACGTAGCGGCATGCTAGTATTAATAGGTCTTTTAATAAACTTCTCAGTGGAATCACATAGCCTTAATGTAAAGGCTGATACTACCTCCGAGTGTGGGACTAAAGGGAGCTAGCTGAGCTATGATAGTCTTGGAAGCCTACGCGACTGCATTGTGGATTCGGCTGCCGGCAGCCTGAATGAGTGTGTTTCTAATGCTAAGACGGAGTCTGTCGGGTCATCAAGTACCAAGAGCATACATACACTAGACTTTGTGATTTTAGCACTTAGTCAGCTCCGCGAATCGCTGCTGCAAAACGCTACCAGCACATCTGCCTCTTGCATCATGCATGAAAATTGATAAAGATACTGTAGTGAGAATGGTCACGCCTTGAGCTTGACTTGTAAGAGGAAACAGGTCTAAAACTCTTATTCTCCATTTATGTTATCTACGTCCGGGGTTATAGTCTATGAGATTTGCAGCGTTATAGTGGTGATGAGACACGAGTAGCTATAGCGAGTAGCGTAAAACCGGACTATGCCTCGGATGTACTTGACGCTCGACCGACTTGTTCCTCACTGGTTGTGATTTGCCGTTCCCTAGAGTGCGCTTCCAGATGGGTTGCTTCCAAAAGGACTGTCTCCCATTTGGCTGCTTCCAAAAGGATTGTCTCCCATTTGGCTGCTTCCAGCTGGGTTGCTTCCAAAAGGATTGTTTCCAAATGGATTGTTTCCCAATTGGCTGCTTCCAAAAGGGTTACTTCCAATTTGGTAACTACCAGAAACTCCAGTACCTATTTCACTCTTCTGCGCCCCGTCCGGCAGGCAAGTCCCACCAACGGTGCAAGTAATTTGGTCGCTCGGCGGCCCGGTCTCAGACGGAGCACTCTCATGTGCGCCATTTGCAGGGGGAGTTCCAAAGATGGCTTCGATTTCTTCCTGAGAGGGCTCTCTGGAAGCTGTGGGTGACAGATCACTCTCAGGTCCGCTTTCTCCAGGGGGAAGTCCGAAGATATCGTCGAGTACTTGCTGAAAGGGCTGTCCAGAAACTGCGGGTGATGGATTGTGCGTAACCGTGATGACGGGCGATTCGAGTTTCTGCCAGTCCTTGGCGCTGCTCACATTACCAAGGAGAGCAAGCGCCTGGAGGACGATCTTGTATTTTCCCGGCGGCACGTATTGACCAGGTGCGAAGGAGCCGTCCCAGGGGTCCGGGACAGGCACCACTCTGGCTTCCACCTCCCGCGATATGAAATGCTTGGGATAGCCGGGGACTTGCCCGAGGGACTGAATGCCGTTGGCCTCAACAAGCCGAGAGGTTGATAGGCATCCACTGAGGCCGGCCGGGCATATGTCGAGCGGGACTATATCTGCGCGCAGCTGTGCTGACCCGAGACCAATGGCGCCAGCTATCCCGAGCTTAATCTCGTCCAGGGGTCCTAGCCGCGTGACATTGGTCGAGTTGAGCTTCGCTTCCGATACTGGGGCTGGAACGATCAAGGTGCTTGCATCATCGTTTGATGGCCCTCTTGTAACGGCCAGAGCACTGTGTTGAAAAATATCCGCGGAGCGAAGGGACCCGGCCACTCCAAGATAGGGGACGGTTGCATTTTTGCCGTCTGAACCGCTGATTCGGACGAAACCAGACCAAATAGGCAAGCGATTGAGGTCGAGAGCGAGAGCGTCTGGATCAGCGGCAGTCACCCTGACAGTAGCCGACTGGCCAGGACTGAGACGAAGCGCAGTTCGGCTGATGTTGATGGCTGCCACTGCCTGGGGGATAGCCTCGGGAGCAAATATCTCACCAAAGGGAGCACCTAATAGCGGCTTTCCGAGTCGCATCTCGACAGCGTACAGAGTTGTGGCGGCTGTGCTGGAGAGGACGTAGTCGATAGCGACCTTACCAGCGTTTGTAATGCGCATGTCTATCGAGGGGACACGGTTCTCAGTATCGTTAAACGCCAGACCGCTGGGCTCGATGATGGTGGTGGCGTGAGCCGCGTCCCAGGCTCGGACAAGACCGCCACCCTGCTGAGCAACGGTAACCAGGGCGTTTTCATTGTTTTGCGGAGCGGCTGTTGAGCTGAGTAGGCCATTCAGGAGGTCGGGGTCGAAGGTACCACGGACTTCTGCCATCA
Source organism: Cordyceps javanica (assembly GCF_051103115.1). Lineage (NCBI taxonomy): Eukaryota > Fungi > Ascomycota > Sordariomycetes > Hypocreales > Cordycipitaceae > Cordyceps > Cordyceps javanica. Next base: position 3,963,935 of record NC_139299.1, read on the forward strand.
GTGCTAAGATGCCCGCTACCAAAGGACCAGCAAACGAGGTCCCAGCCCCCTCCCCATAGCGACCATTCTTGGCCGTCACCGGCACGTAGTGTCCGGGAGCACCAACGCTTGGCTTGATATCGAGATCCCACGTCGGGCCGGCTGCCGACAGTCTGGCAATGACGGCTTCTCCATCAACGAACCCGCCCCCATCGGCATATTTCTGAGCAAAAGAATTCACAGCCGTAACACCACGCCCGGTGGATGGATTCATGCTGTTGAAAAATCCTCCCTGTCGTATGTTGCCCAAGCCAACAACGCACGGAACACCCATGGCAACAATCTTTGAGGCAACCAGGGCCAATGGCCGCTGTGCCCAGCTTTCTCCTTGGAAGCCCGACGAAGACACAATGATCTTCGCCCCGTCCTCGTAGGCCCGGAGCCATCCGGCAATCATGTCGTCCTCAGTGCCTTCCTGGTGGCAGCCCAGAACGCGGTACGCCGCGATCGTAGCGTTGGGCGCCGCGCCGACAAAGTTGTCCCGAGAACTGAAGCCGGCCAAGACACCCGCGACCTGTGTGCCGTGCCCCTGGCAGTCCATGGGGTCGTCGGCGCTCTGATCCGGGAGGAAGTTGGCCCCGATCGCCACGCGACAGCCGTTTCCAAAACAACCGCCGAGCGCTGGGTGCTTGTAGTCCACCCCGGTGTCTACCACGGCAATGGTGATGCCGCTGCCGCGGAAGCCTTTGGTGTGTAGGCGATCCACCTGCGTCAGGACGTGGGTCCACGGGGCGGTGACGTTCTTCTCCAAGGCCTGACGGCGGCGGTACGGTGGCCGCTTCATGCCACGCGGGTCTTTGACCTCAGACCCGGTCCCGGTCTCTCCAGCCGCTTGCGTTTCGTTTGACGGGGCTAGGCCAGACGTGGACATTTTCACTGCCCAGACGTCCTTGGCACCCTTGCTCTGCGCCAGCTTCTCCTTGGTGACGCTTGAATTCGACATCACGACAGAGAATCCGGGGAAGATGTCGGACAAGAACTTGTGCCGCACGATGCCGCCGTGCTCTCGCACCTCTTGTACGAGTGGCTCAATGTCGTCAACGTTATTGCACGCGACAATGAAGCCGCCAGGCATCTCGGTACTCGCGCCGTCAGCGTTATCGACGCCACCAACAGCAGTACCGTTGCGTAGTGCTAGAGTAGACGGAGCAATCGCCACAGCGAGCCACATGACTGCTGAAAGCGACGAGAACTTCATGATATCGGGTTTTTAGCAAGTGTTGTACGACTTTTCTCAGTAACGTGTTGATAAAAGCCTATAAATAAAAGGCGAAGTGAATTGAAGGGAGTGTGTAGGTGGATGTGTGGGAAGACTAAATATACATTGTAAACAATAACCGTCATAGATATATTTATATTACTTCTTAACATAGGTATTACTCGAATGTTGTATAAGGTTAAGCTATTTTACAATTATCCACAATAAGTAATCAACGAGTTGATGCGCTCTCAAACATGGTTGACTCGAGAGGCTTGGTCATGCTCATGCGCCATATAGTCTTAACAACGCGGAGTATTCTTGTCATATCTAGAGTAGTATAACAAATGACAAGTAACAAGGAAAGATTTTACCGGGGCAAGCCGCTTAGCGTGATGGGTGCATGAATGCTAGTCTTCGGGTTCGCCGCCTCATGCCAGTTTGAGCGTCACTGGCCAGAGCCATCTGCGGAGTCTAGATAGACAGCAAGCAGCGTAAAGCACTGTATGGTAAATGAATTTCATTGAAGAAGAACATTAACTTCTATTGTTAATACGTACTAGCATTCGTCGGGGCGGTCGTCTCGGCAAACCTCGCAGCCAGACAAGACGTCACCACCTTTTGTCACTCTCAAGTGATCGGAGGCACTTAGTTGGGTAATTATGAGAGTGTTTGTCATCAACAGCCTTATACCAGCAGAGAGCTGACCATCGACGGGCATGTTCATGTGCTTGGCCGATTCGCGGAGGCAAGGGGCAGCAAGAGCGGATTTCTTCTTACCGTGAAATATATCATAGTCTTCTGGGGGCGAAACGTCTGCTGACCAGGGTCTTAGCGCAACGACGTGCAAAGGCAGATGTAAAACCATCAATCAGAGCTTCAAGGCTGTAGGCATCTCGTTCAAGCTTGCAGATGTCGACTTCAAAAGCCGTGAGAAACGAGTCATTCTCTTCAATTCGAACAGTCTCCGGCGGCTAAGTACGTAGCGGGAGTATATATCCTTCGTTTAGGCGGATCTAGACCCCGCGCGTTTATAATCTCCTCCACTACTAAGTCTATATTAGTCGCGTTATTAAGCGTGATATGCCCCAATATTTTGAGTATCTTATAGCTCTCTAGAATTTATAGAATCTATACTATATTATGTGGAGTATACTAGCTCCTAGATTACTAACTACTAAATAAAACATAGATCTTCACCAAGATACTCTTCGGGTAGCTAATACTTCACACTTTATATTAATAATATAGGTCAATAATTCTCCAGCGTATAGTACTATAAGAGATATATACGTTTATTATAAGATAGGTTTAGATATTCAAGTTTATACTAAAGATAACTATAGTTAGGCTAATGGTGTTAGAGGTTAACGAGCGATAGGCTTGGTAAATGGAAGTGGAAGGATCGGAAACACGGGTTATCGTTTGGTAAGAAGGATGGTCGAAGTAAAATCGATAAAATCGTTCTTCTATTCATGCGTGCGTCGTAAAGAAGCTTGCTTATTACTATGGCAAAAGGCATAGGGAATTACTGGATCTATATAGACGAAAAATGTGGGTCTATTCCAGTCTATGACTCGAACGAATTCAAGTGGTTCGTCATGACCTTATATAAGGTTAAGGTGGCTGGGGTGGCTGGTAGAGTACCTGGTATAGCTAGTGTAATTCTGTATAACTTTAATTCTGAACCTAGGTTAAAATAGGTAAGAGTATATGCGTTATAACGAGAAAAATTAGCTTATTTTTATTAATAATTATTATATAATATAATATTCAGTTTATACCCCTATAAATGGAAGAATGTATTAGCATTAGCTACTTACTTGATAAGTAGCTACTAAAAATAATCCTTATTAAAGCGTTAGATAAGAGTATTAATAATAACTTACTCTACTAGATTATAGGTATTAAGACTAAGTATTACTACCGTAAAAACCGTTATGGGTGTCGCGGGTTGAGCTACATAACAATTTTAGTGGGTTTCAGTTTAGGCTACTCCCTATAGAGCCAGAAATAGCGGCCATCCGTTCCCCACCCTCTAACTAAAACTCACTAAAATCACTAGCGACACCCATAACGGTTTTTACGGTATAATATCCTAAATAAGGTATTATCTTTTTACCCTTTCTTTATCGTGGGTAGCCTTATCCCTAGCTTGTTGACTAGCTGGTACTCCTTGAATAGGTATTATATAATATTCTAAATACTGACGGTAGAGTATTCTAAGGTCTCGAGTTTTAGCTTCTTTAGATAAGGCCTACATACCTATTTCTAAGTAACCCTAAAGTCGTCAAATTGAATGTTAAATCTATACTACTAAATCTACGAAGTTGTAACGATGGCTTAAATCTAAGTCACAGTTGTCTGTTTCTTAGGAAGTGAGTCAGGCTTGAAGCTACAGGGTAGCACGTTGAGCAGTATCGTTAAACTGTCGTTAAGAGTAGAACTCTCAATAGTAGAACTTATTGCTTAGATTGATCAATAGAGATCTAGACTTTCCAGACTAGCTACGGTTTTCTTGCGTTCTAACATACTTGATATGATCTCTATTGCTCACTCCTGTTCACCTTGCTTCGTGTGCTCATCAGCGAGCCGGCTAAGCATACTAGCATACTGATCGAAGCGAGCAGTCACGTGACGCTGCTCCACCTTCCTAATCAGGTTTTGCCCGTAAGTTGCGTCACTTCCCGCTGGTCACAGGTCAGGCTGCTTTGCGTTTGTAACAGAAGTCTATTTGCCCGCGCGTTTCGAGATCGTGAAGCCTAAAACTTTATTTTATAGGAAAATACTCTCGTTATCTAGTGAAGAATCTAAGCTTACTAAGGTGTAATATATATTGGGTATATATATGAAGGGTAAAGGTGTAAGAGAAAGTGAGGTATCCTTAATAAGTTATCCACCAGGCTGTGACAAACGAACAAAGGATAGCAAGGCGGCCTGTTATGCAGCCACGGGGGAGGACCAGTGGCGCAGGAAGAGGCTGAGAAAGCACCTAGGGTACGAAGGTACAAGCAGACATAGTCACGTGATGGATCAGGAAGGATCGAACTGATCCAAACAGACTCATCGGACGAGCTCAGTCTGATCCAGTGCGACAGGATCAGAAGGGATCAGTATGATCCAAGTCTACAATAGAGAGATAGACGAGTACTTAAGAAGGAAGTATTCCCATAGCCAAGTAGTCTAGATCTCTATTGATCAATCTAAGCAATAGTTCTACTATTGAGAGTTAATCTCTTAACGACCGTTTAACGATACTGCTCAACGTGCTACCCTGTAGCTTCAGCCTGACTCACTTCCTAAGAAACAGACTTACTGTGACTTAGATTTAAGCCATCGTTACACAGGCGTTTTTAGCGTTTGTATGCAAATGCTTCCGGGCGCTGTAGAGAGCCTAGTCGATTTTTGTAATCGTAAGGATGTAACGGGAAACAAGTATGGCGTGCCTGCCAAAGTATGTATTAAATATACCAAGCGGTGTCTGCAGGATGATAAGTGGGCGAAACAGAAAGTTCTGAGCTTCGATGGCATCATCAAGTGCGTGGATATAACTATCGCTCAACTTTACGTCGACTGAGCTGAGGAGTGCGCTGGGAAATAGTTGCACAACGGTGCATAAATCGTATCTAGTTACACATAGTAGTATAGGTTTTTCGACCCACCTTCTAGTAAGGTTTTTCTCCTATACTGATAGAATATAGAGGTTCTAGATATCTTATTAAAAGGATGATTAAAGTGGTTTAATCATGATAATTGTATTTAGATTCTCTTATGTCTATCGGCGCTAGAGATGGACTTCAGTGTAACGGTGGCTTAAGTCTAAGTCACAGGAAGGTCTGTTTCTTAGGAAGTGAGTCAGGTTGAATAGCTACAGGGTAACTATAATTAAGTAGAATTTTATAGACTTAGATATTTGAGCTATAGAATTTTAGAGGAATAAGAATATTTCTTAGATTTATTATATATTTTCTTTGCTCTTAGTTCTATTTTTATTAAAGGTTATAACAAGTGGGGTCCTGTTAGTATTTACCTATTACCTTCTGCAAAACGCTAACAGGCCACTTTGCTATGGTGAGCACTTTGCCCTCCAACACCCACTTCGAGGAAGTGGGTGTGTGGCACATGTAGTAGAGATCAGTTAGAGCTCGTTAGGTCATAACTGTGCTGCCAAAGCTTCTATCTTGCTAGTTGAACCTGACCTCTATTAAGCGTCGCAGTAAGCCCATCCTCGCACTACAGCGCAAGTTCTCGCTGCTATGAGACAGCCAAGCGGGACGCCGTATAAGCGCAGCCTCGCACTGCCGTGGCTCATGGTTCGAGTCAGGCAACGCTCGCTTATTATAGGAGAACAGAGTGCGGAGTAGTTCCGCAACCGTACTCCGCTCACCATGACCCTAGAAAATCCCGTCCTAAAACGCATCCGGGGCACTCCTCCGTACAATCATCAGAACCGGGCTATCAGGAGACGGGGAAAAACAACAGGGCAGCAAGGCAGAAGGTACCATTAGAAGGCAGATCCGGCGAGACTTGCTAAAATAAGTAATTCTCGGGGATTACCGTCTATACCCCCACCCTAGTCAACTGGCCCACACGCTATCAGTCGCAGGGTCCAGGGCAAGCCCTAGTCCCTCAATCTTGGTTGCCTTGTCCCACTTACCGATGCATCGCATGAACTCCTGTTTCGATTGCAGGTGTGGATCCTTCCATGATGGCGCCGCGGCTTTGTATCTCGTGAGAACCGATACACGCTTGCAGCCTACTCGGTCCGATCTGCTACGGCACATGTGCCATGGCCGCCAACGCTCGCGAATATGTAGTGCTTCTTCGTATAAGGCGGACCTGGCCCGCATATACTATCAAACAGATAAGGCATGATAATTGCCTTGAGGCGGGAGCTCTATTTATATCTTCATTAAATAGACATGGATCTTACAGAGCATCCATGCGGACTATATGCTGCCATCCTCCCCCGTCCGGCCCGGCCGCGTTCCGCAGCAGCCTCCTGTCCGCTCTAGTACATCTGTCTTTTTGAATGCTGGCTAAATGGAGAACGGTGTACTGATAGAGACTGAAACCTGCGCCAGGCTGTTGTCACGGAATAATAATGCAGGGTTCCAGTATGACCGATTAGTGGGCTTTGTGAATCACTCCTCGCCCTGTACGGTCAGCTCCAGGGCTTTTCTATTTCTTTTCCTGCCTTTCGATCATTTTCCATTGCATTGGACCTGCGTCTGTCCCATTTCGCTGTCGGCTGATGATCCACTTAATTGGTGCACACTGTGCCCGCAAAGGGACCAAAGGCCTCAACGTACCTTTGCTGCTTGCAAAGACGGGTTCTACTGCTGTTGCATCATCGCCATATCACGGTCCGCCAGTAAAATCACCGGTACGCAGTCGCTGTAGCCGTTTTTCAGTAGCCTACCGCGATTGGTGCCGAACACGCAAGCGCAGTCTTGGCCAAGGAGCAAGCTGTAGTCTGCCGAAGCGTCAAAGAAGACATTCTCAAGAAAGCATTATGGACAGAACTCTGGACTCACGTTCGGTCTTCGCGATTGCCAAGCACGGTACGCGGGCTAGGTTAGGGTTACACGCACATCATGCCCATACTCTGGCTGATCAGAGCTCGCTCGTCCTCGAGTGCTTTATTGCATCAGAGAAACTCCTCGATGAGGCAGTCACGGCCCTGGTAGAGGCGGTAGTATATCTCAACTTCGCGTTTCAGACGGGCAATGTGCTCTTTGACGTGGGCACGCTTGGCGCTTTGGGCATCGCGGTCGTTGGCGCGCTTACGCGCAAGCTGTGAAGGGGTGAGGCTTAGGACGCTGCGGGCGCCTTTGTTTGCGTGTGCTGCTTTCGCGCCAGAAAAAAAAGGTCTTTGCGTTACAGCAGAGTGGGGCAAAGTGCATGCGCTTGTGATGAGGAAGCTTTGCCCTAGGCTGCTCTGCAGGAGCAGGCTGAGGCGTTGACCCAGGGATCCACGAAGACATGGCCACGTTAAAGTACGGTAATAGGCTTAGAGCTGCTCAAATCTCACTGTAGGAGTGCTGCAACATTCATTTTTACATGCCGGGATGGCTTGCCATGCGCCGAGTCGAAACATGCTCTGCTACGATTGGCCTGCATGGTATGGCAGCTCGGGGCGCCTTTGTGTGTGATAAGAGAGCGCACCCTGGAGACTAAGGGCTACAGGCCGTGCCGTGAGGTAGCTGTGTGGTTAGCCTGCCTGATCATTCGTGTTCGAGACTAGTGCTTGATCTGGCCACGGCATCCAGCAAGAGCGAGCGTTGCATGACAGGCAGACTCATCTCGCGACTTTGGAAGCGATGCCATGGAAGAGAAACTACTCTTTGGGGCTGCTCTCTCCATAATAATCATGACTGTTGCATAAACCGAGGTTTTGAGTTCCGCACTCACTGGTAGAGCCGAACGCAGCCGCCAACGGCAGGGGCGTGGGGTCAATTCCACCGGGCTTGCCGCCAAACTCACATCTGCCGGCACTTTCACAGTTCCAAATTAGTGCCGCATGTCGATAAACAGCAACACCATGACTTTATTCAGACATGTAACCTTTATTTAATCGTCTTTGACAAGAGTCAAAGTACAACTCGTCTGTCGCGGGTATCGAGACAAGAACTCCGCCACACTATGCTCTCTTAGTTTTTTTCCTCTATGCGATCTTTGTATAAATCTACCTACTGTGTATGGTTAGGGTAAGGAGGCAGAAAAAAAATACCACGTAAAAGAATATCACTTCCACCTAGCATCTATGCAGCTTAGCCGGGACCTACGCCAAGCGCGGAGTTTTCAGGCGGCAATTCCTGCCTCCTTTAAAATTATGGCTTATCGATATTTTTGTTTTAGATCAGCAGCCGGTATTCAGGCAACATGGTCGGATCCGGCAAGCAACACTACGGCTCACTTTTGGGTACTCTCATAGTTGTCAGCATTTGTGTTACGAACGACGGAAAGGTAACACAAGGCAGCTCAGGCGGCCTACGAGAAGGCCGGACGGGCGCCTACGCAGCAAGCCGAAACAGGATGGACGGACACGTGATCACGGGGATTAGTGAGGACCGCTGAGCCATGGCTCAGTGGGACCTAACTGAACGGACGATTAGTGGGGATCACTGATCGTGGGATTAGTCTGTGAGAACTAATCCAAGTTTACAATAGAGAGATAGACGAGTACTTAAGAAGGAGGTGTTCTAGTAGCTAGGTAGTCTAGATCTCTATTGATCAATCTAAGCAATAGTTCTACTATTGAGAGTTAATCTCTTAACGGACTTATACACCTACGATACTACTGTGAACTGCTTATTAGCTACCCTGTAGCTATTCAACCTGACTCACTTCCTAAGAAACAGACCTTTCTGTGACTTAGAATTAAGCCACCGTTACAATTTGATCCTTTGGAGACCCGTAACATCGCGGCTCGTCTTTGACGGTCAAAAGAACAGTACACATTAAAAATATATATCATAATCCATAATCCAAGACTGAACCTTTAGCATAGTAGTAGATGCCTAGGCCTATATTAGCCTTTAGTGTAGAGATGGAGGTAGAAATCAAAAGTAAAACTTGCGTTTGCAATAACATTCTTAGAGGCTAGTGTAACTATCATGATTATTGAAAAATATAATACTGGCTTTTTAACCAGTACCGGTAATGGATAAATAGCTGTAATAACTTTCAGTTGTAGACGAGTGCTCTGAGGTTGGGCTGTAGATAAGAGAAAATGAAGATCGCTTTACGTTAAGGGAAGTCCTTCTATAAGTGGTTGTTTCAACATTTTCACATTTTTCTCCAGGCTTTTTCCTCAGTCTTCACAGTGCAGCAGTGCAGTATCAGGGCACGCCTCATACGAATGAATAGTCCCATTGCCTTGCAGGGTCTTCGGCTGCTATCGATCACGCCTTAAATCCCCATCCACCTCACACACGCTAAGATTATGCGCTCCAGTCAGATCCAGTCCTGTAACTATCCTTCTTCAGAGCATAAGCCCACTTACCCGAGACGTTCATGGGCAGCGCCGGTGTATCCGAAAAGGCAGCTACACTTAATTGTCAGTCTGTTAATACGATCTAGCCCTGACTATTTGCATTCCAAAAATATTGAAAGAGTGTAAAGTTGAAAGAGTGCCTATAGAAGGTGTGGGCAGCGATTCGTAGCGACATGGTATAGTCTTCGGCGTGTTAGCTGCAGACGGGAAGGACACAGGTGGTAGGCATACAGGGTATCGAGCAATAGTCTATTTTCTATCTTGCGACCCCTAAGTTTCTAGTCTAGTACTACAAAAAGCGGTTATGGCAAGCATCTCAATTCTATGCCTAGCGTTTCCAAGTCCGCTCGCTACCTTACTGATAGCAACCTTTTTGTGCATCGCCGTACTTGGTCGCGTTTTACGTACTATTTAATGACAACTTAAAGACGTCGATTGCTTTAATCTTCCAGAATGTATCAGCAAAGTGGGTCGGGTTCGCGGCAACATAGTCAGCGCAGTTCTCATAACCGGTTAAGTTTCGACACTGCTGGCCCTAAAACGTCGGATTTCCCGCGGTAACGCCGCAAAAGTCGATGTTCAGCACAATTTTCTGATCACGAACCTAGCGATCTAATTAGCAAGATGATCCGCCGGCGAAAAAGTGCGGCTTTCCCCATGATTTAGGGTTCGGCTAATGACGCTTGATGTCTGCAGACGTGCCGTTTCGACTCTAACTCCATACCTTGATGTGCTCGCTCGACCACTCCATTACGTCTGTTTGATCTAGTCAGCTTTGGACGGCCGTCCACGGATTAGATATACCCGACTTACAGACGCCACCTGATTTAGAGCCCCACTACCCACAGGACTCGTCGGTGTTACAGCCCTAATTAAGACTCTGTTTTACGTCCTGGAAGGTGTTATCGCAATTCGCTGCGATAACCGGGTTAGACATGTCAGGCTGACTAATGGTACACTCTCCGAACTCTGTTGCATTCCCCGTGTGTAGAGCGATCAAGTTATTTTCTGCCAGATTCCAATTTTCGTAAATATCGATTTCGCCTTTTGTAGGCCACGGGTCGCCAAATGTCCAGCTAGGAACATCACATAATTGTTATTAGCTTTCGGGTCTAAATGTTATACTATTTCTGTTGCTTCCATGACTTACAAGGCCGGCCAGACTCCGCAGCCAGATTACGGTAGATGCGTAAACTCCGTGATGAAGAGCCCGTGGTTATAAAGCTGCTTGCTTTCGATTCGGACACTGTCACGACCCTTGCCTTTGGGATCTATTCTATCCTTATAATTAACGCCAAGAAATAGCTCGGTCCCTTGAGTGGCGATAAGCCCCAATCGCGTAGCATCTTCCCGACTACGATAATTAACATAGCCTGATGTTAGATTAACATCATTATAGTTACTAGTCGAGAAGTTGCTCTAGATGGCTTTTTAGTACGGAGATGTTTATGCACTTGCGCGTTCGTGGGAAGGGTTAATTACCTCGAAGAAATTAAACTTGTCAAAGAAATTGCTGCTATTATAACTCTCAGCAATTGTGTACTGGGCGCTTACGACGTCGAATCTAAGCACCGAGAGAGCAATCCATACGTGGAGTAGATTCATTATGCGAACTCGAAAAAGGCTAATAGTATGAGGAATAGATTGAATACGCGAAGCAAAAGGTGTGTCTAGTAAACGTAGACTATCTCCAGACTATAAATACTTTCCTATAACGGGCTAAAGGGTAGGATACTGTCTTTTAAGTGGTCTCTATCCACAAGACCTAAAACTTGATTTGCCTATCTCATCCATCTTCTAGGCCCGAACTCGGTAGCTATCACCTTGTTAAGCGGCCATATCTTCTTCATAAACCTACGCACTACTACGATAATAGCAGTAGCCAATTCCTGTCGAGTCAGAGGCTAGCGTTAGTTCTTAAAACATGCATCAACTATTTTTGAAACTCTACTAAGTCAGGTAGGCCCTTATGCGAGTCTGCGGTAATGAACTAGGCTCCTCAAACCCTTGTTTTTCTAGCGCGCTCAGTGCGAGGAGATGAAGCTGAATGCCAACGAGTCTCAGACTCTCGGATTATCCGCATTCTCGCCTAGGCGCGTTACGCAGCTTCGACCATGACAGTAAGAAACCACCATCTACTATATACATATCTAGTATCCCTGAAGGAGATTTCGTGGTGATGCGGTTTATTACGAAAACCAATACTATTCATGAATAAAGCAACTTGCTTTCACTACTTGTTGGATGGGAACATCCAGCTAGCGGACCACATAGAAGCCTAGTATAGCGCAATTGCCCCCAATATCACTCCTAGCAAGACGAACGATCCCAGAACAACAAAAACACAGCCAATGGCAAGGTGAGAGAAGCCATGTTCATAGTAGTAATCGACATGTGCTCTATCTACTGTGATTACTAGTAATTGGCGATAGCAAGTAGACACATGCTTGGTGTTGTTGGGCTGGTGATAGGATTCTTGCTCATGAAGCATGATGCTGTAGAATCGTTAGTATTCAATATAAAACGCTTTGTAGTAGTGGCTATATCACCACCGGTGATAGTTTTAGTCTACATCAACTGGCAATATTGCTGAGGAAGAAACACCGGACGTATTCGATCACACCTACAAGTCTTATCAGCGAGCAATTTTACTACCAGCAGAGCTAGGAAAGAGGCGATGAGAAGCTTAGATGGAGAGTGACAACAGCGTTTTGCCGTGAAAAAATCTTCGATGATTGATTGAACCTTGTAGTTTTTCTATTTTGACGAAACAGCTGCCAGGCACTGTTTCAAGGGGCGTGGCATGGCTGGCCGTCTCTCTCGAGGGTGAATCAGCGGGTAATCGGTCGCGTCTCTTTCAGCTAGTCGCTCGGCTTGGTGCTTCTCCTTGCGCGCCAATACGTTCAGCGAGTCAGGTCCTCCTGACTCGAGCCTGGCTCCGCCCTCGGGTGCTATCCGGCGATAATGGGCACACCATCTCCGTTACTTAGGTTACCGGTCACTTGGGCCAGCCCGGAAGCCCCGCCCTTTTCAGATGTGCCGTTGGCTGAGAAGCAAGAAACCAAATTACTCGATTCGGCAAGCCGCGCCGGGCGCTGATTCGAGCCAGCAAGCAAGTATTAGTCCCACTTGTTGAGCCGCAGTTCATCTTGTCTCTGTGCCGGGTAATTGCCCTGCAACGGGACCTGACAGCACGGAATCAGGCGCATGGGGGATCGGATATCTGCGGGCTGTATAATAAAGAAGCTGTCAGGGTCTCTATGTCGAGTGATTGCCCGCACAGAAGCCTGATAACGCGGAAATGAGCGAATAGCGGATCGGGTATCTGCAGACTGCATCAAGAAGCTTGTTAAGTAGAACTCCCGTACCACGAATCCTTTAACTCTATGCCAGTGAGGACATAGCTCGTAATACCGCGCCATTCCATAAATAACGTAGAACGTCGGCTACCCCTCGGTAGGTTAGTGACCATTCTAGGACAAGCCCGGGGAAACTAGCCGTAATAAGGAAGGGTCCGGGGAAACTAGCCGTAATAAGGAAGGGCGCGGGGACTGGTTGCATTGCGGCAATCATCGGGTGATACGAATAGGGATAGGAGACCCGGACCAGCCGGCCGGGCGGTCAATCCCATGATCGAGGGGCCATCACTTGCATAATGTCTTCGATTCTACAACTTTACCCTACCAGAGAGGTGCTTCACTAAACAAGCATGTAGAGCCACCCATGTGAAGGACGATTCATGCCCAGTCATTCTTTTTATGCCATAGATAATAGGTCGGGAATCAGGGTGTTGTTCAGAAGCATCAAGCCGCGCCAGCTAACGCGCACCAGTATTCGTAGTTCCATGACCGATCGTGCACTGAATTATGAATAGACTTGAATTTACCGAGATGATAGGCTAGTTCTCAACTAATACTCCGACCATTCTTAACTCGTGTAGAAGATGGCAATGAAAATCAGGATGTAACAGTAGTAGTGACGCAAATATTCAATGCTAAAAAGGGCAACAACGGCGCCGTCAAGAAGGTCGGGGAAAGCTCCACGTTCATTAACTAGTCAGAGTCCGACTCGTACCAGTCGTTGTAACCCGCAGAGCGCTTTGAACCAATTTGGACAAAATGGGAATCCGACTCATACCAGTCGTTGTATCCCGCAGATACTGTTGCAGGCGGCGCTGTCGGCGCGGCTCGTCCTAGCTGGAAGAGCGCAGTTCCGAGGTAAAATAATGACTGGAGGCGCATATTGAACAGAATCTAAATCTAAAGATTGGGGGAGAGAGTTGATAAAATTATTAGCGAATCGAAATTATCTGAAGAAGCGGCTAGAAACTGACAATAGGCGGGCTGGATTTCCCTGTACAAGAGGCAAGCAGCGAATGGTGAGTAGGGCGTCTTTCCGCAAGTACTGGGTCGTTTCTGAGACGCAACTTGAATTCACCTGACTAGCAAGTATTTGTACTTGACCCTTACTAACATACTCCAAGAAAGAGGAATTTTTGTTCTGCAGCGCCGTGCACTATCACATCACACGCTTTCGTCACACGCAATCACATGCAACCGCGCCACCATGCAGCCAACAAAAGCATGTCATATTAATTACTCATATTGTTGACAAATTCTATGTAATCGGTTTTTTAGTTTGATAGTAGTAGACTTTATGGTTTTATGCTTCCCCGCCTCCAAGTTCTCAAAACTGCTCGTCCTTTTTTCGTCAGGTTCTAGTCAAGTCTGTCTTCGGCCCGCACAACACCTTCCAAGTCTTGCCCAAGCCATGCGGAATTACAAAATGTTGTTGTTTCACTCCAAAGAGAGCAGGGATCAATCTGTTTGTAGAAAAGTCTCTCTCATTGAGACGAACAAGCGACGCTAATGAGCACATAAGCCCCCGGGTTTACCAACCCTATACGCACGACTACCCAATGGCGATGCTTCTTCCGAGCAGAATTCTGTCGCCTTTTCCACAAAATCATTCTACCTGGATAGAGCAGTTGAAAGACTTTTCTTGTTTAACATTCTCTTGTTTGTCACCTCGATATGCTGCCTGGCCTTATCAGCAGTGATGTTTGCTTCTCAGTCGCCGATGGGTGGTAAAGACATACTCAGGCAAACGACATACTACTGTAAGTGTCAAAATGTGTCAAGATGAAGACACTCTACTGACATAGACCTGAAGCGCCAGTGCTCGATTCTCTCCACCCGACCTGGTCCGTTCATCCGGTGGTCACACACGACCTAGGCTCTAACGAGTCTGTGTTTCGACAAGATCCTAGCCCCGAGGTAGATGTTATTTGGAATAGAGTGGCTGATCTAGGTGTCATTGGGTTGACGGAGGATCAACTAATCAAGCTTGGCAGGGATCCGATTACCTCTACCAAGGCACCTCCCAGCTGGGGTATAGGAGAAGGAGCATATATTGCGCAGATTGACGGCATACATTTGATGCACTGCCTTAATTCAATGCGCCAAGCTCTAAAACCGAATTTCGACTATTATCATCTTCATGGCATTGGGGTTGCATTCTCGGCGCACCTGGCACACTGCCAGGAAGCTCTCGCCAAGTGGCTCGTGTGCCAGCCTAGTATGGAGCTGCTTACTTTCGGCTGGGTCGAAAAACACGACACTCCATTTCCGGACTTTAATATCACGCGTAAATGCTGGGACTTTGATGAGTAACTCGGATGGCAGGATATAAATCGAGTGCAGTCGATCAATAGCGAAATGTGGAAGGCTCTGCGTGCACCTGAGGGCATTCCCTTAAAGTTATCACCTATTTTGAATGATGAAGCTCAGGTTCGAAAACCGTTCACTTGACTCAAAGAAGAAGCTGTTCTCCACGTTGTTCTTGTATTGATCCCTTCGCTATTTCTGCCATTCTCTGAACATTTTCTTTTTTCTCTTCTCAGTTTTCGATTTATTTCTCTAATAACCGCCGGTTCCCGGTTTCTTCTCGTTCAAATAAAACAAAGCCAAATCCACCTGAGGGCGACCTAGCACTTTGTAGGTCAACAACTTCTTATTCTATTTCGCTGCACAATATCCTGGGTCATCTTCAGTTTAATCTCGGGTGCTCAAGTTACCACCACTTAGCACCCGTCGTGTCACGAATCACATTTGTCCCACAATGGACCTCGCCGATATTTTTGTGGTGACTGAACCAGTCATCCATGTAGCGCACCGTGTAGTTTGCCTTGGCATAGGACGCAGTCGTAGCCGCGGCAAGGACGTCTTGTCCTTCGATTATAGGCCCCCACGGGTTGGGAGCGAGAATCTGGTTGTTACCCAAAACAACGCTGTTGATGGTGGCTGGGTAAAGTGACATGGCTTCCCCAAAGGGTTCATTCTGGCGACGCTGCATATTGCTAGCAGTTGTCGTGTTTGCCGTTGGCTCTTGTTCACGCATTTCGGGCGGTGTGCCAGCCTGCAGGACATTGAGAACCCTTTTATTGGCCTCGACCGGAGAAGAACCGAACAGCTGCTCCAAATGGCTTAACTCGTCTCTAGGCGCTCTGACTCTGGGAGGAGGGCCGAAAATATTGGTCAACAAGGTGTCGTACTGATTGCTTTCTACCTCCGACGCGTAGTTCCAAATTTCTTTCCCATGAGGTTGATAGAGTTGATAAAGAGAGGGAATGCGGATAATCTCGGCGTCGGTTATGCCGGTCTCGCGCTTCACAATCTCAATATTTTTCTCGATATACTTAGCGCAGGAATCCTGGAGAGCAGCGAAATCTGCGACTTTGAGCACGTCCGCAATGGTGTTGGTGATATGCCACTCCTGCGGGTCAGCTGGCGACTTGGGTCGAGAGACCGCCTTGGCATTGCCGTGACCTGCCTGCTCAGCTTTTTGCAGTATCTCAAGGCCGGCACGAGGATCATCGACCATCATGACCCAGCCTCTTTCACTGTTCGCGACGGGAAGAAACTGCATAAACTCGTCGATGTGTTTGACAGCCAGCCACGAAGTGTCAATCTCAATTGGGGCCTGGGTCTCCTGAGCTTCCAAAAAAGCCATCATCTGCGGTTTTTTCGCGTTCGCCGAGCCCATTATGGCTCGTCCGGCAGGATAAGACTTTCCAGCAAAAGTGTATGGCGGCACAGTCTCCAGATTGCCCGTTGAGTCAGTGGTCACGCCATAACCTGAATGCTGCACAGCGCCGGTCGTGTTCGATCTGAGCTCTTGAAAGACTCTACGAACAGCTTTCCGGTATGGCTGGGCAGAGCCGATCATGATGTAGAGCCCAATAGGCCCGTTTGGGCCAGGGATGCTTGTATAGCCAGGTTCGAAGAAGTCCTGGGCCCAAAGTTCACTGAAGTCACAGTCGGAGGTCTGAATAATATGTAGAGGCTTCGCTAAACCGGCTGCGCGAGACATCTCGTCGACAGATTTGACGAACTGTTCCTGTCGCGCATCGTCCTCTGGCCCGGATGCCGTCAGTAGTTGCATTGCAGGCTGCCCATGATGCTGCGTTAAGACTGGCGCAACGCGAAGTATGACTGAATCTTTGGCTTCTTTCTCCCCATCTCTCACTATAAGCTGCACTGTTGCTCTACCGTGCCATCCACCCGGACGGCGAACATCACGAGCATCCATACCGAGCTCAAGACCAGCTTTGAGATCTTCAGCCTTGAAGGTATAGTTTGGCGAGACAAACTTCCATGAACCACCACTATTGTGAAAAATGCGAACTTTACTGGCCACAGATTCTTCGGTTATACCCACGGAGCCTGTGGCCGAATCGCTGAGTTGCGAGATTGGTGTCGTTCGAAGAGGTGCGAGATACGCTGAGCTGCGCAAAATATTGTCTGAAGCATCGTGGCAAGCCTGGACCAGATTCCCGGGGCTGTTCTCTTCAGCCCATTGACTATGCTCAGCAAAGAAGGCAGAAAATTCTGGCGCATTCACAACAGCTTGGTAATTGTTCCATGCTTCCTCTGTACCATTGTCTCGTGCCTCCATCTCCAACTGATAGTGCTCGTTCCTAATTTGGCCGAAAGACTTATTGAGGAACTTTGGTTCTTCCGGCAGATTCTCCCGAAAAATGTCTCCCAATATTGACCCGCAAACACCAGAAAGTCCAGAGGAGCAGCGACCATCAGTGTCAGCGATGTTGGCTAAGAAGACAGCGCCCGACGTCTCTGACCATGTCTCTTTGGAGAGGCGATCAGTATCGCCCGTTAAGTCTACCTTGCCATCGCGATTACTGTCCGCCAAGATGGTCACGGTGAAGTCGCCGGCCACGCCGGCGGAGTTGCGTGTTGGTGCGGGCGCAACTCCGCTTCTTGTTAAGTTTCCATTTGGCCCGTTAAACGGAGTCTTGACAGATTTGTCTGAGCCGCTCTCTTTGGGTGAGCCCGTTGGACTGTCATCCTCAGAGTTGTAGGCAGGGCCGTCGTCTTTGGGGTTGTGAGTAGGGCCGTCGTCGCTGGGGTTGTGAGCAGGGCCGTCGTCACTGGGGTTATAAGCAGGGCCGTCGTCGCTGGGGTTATAAGCAGGGCCGTCGTCGCTGGGGTTATAAGCAGGGCCGTCGTCGCTGGGGTTATAGGCAGGGCCATTATCCTTGGGATGGTAGGTCGGTCTGTCGTCCCTCACAGAGGGTCGCCAGTGCTGCTTTGGATTGACAGTCTTTGTACGGCTATTGCTTGTTGGACCAGAAACCACAACGGCGATGAGGGCCATCGCGGCAGTGACAACACCAATGCGCATGGTTAAAGCTTTGCTGGAAGTAGGGGCTTGTAGTAAATAGTAAGTAATGCTTTAATGGTCCTGAGAGATGGCTCAAACTAGCATTTATACAATAAATCCTTCCATCTTCTGCAGCTTCGCTTCTTGGGAGCATAGCGCAGCATAATTCATTTCGCCTGACAGCTGAAGGGGCGGCGATAGCACAGCGCGCGATTAGCAGCAGGCAGTCACGTTTCATGCACGACTCAGTGTTCATGGCTTTGAGACTGCGATTAAACTCTGATATGGGTTATAGTCACGCAATCATCGTTGTCGAATCGCATCGCTCGTTCGCTTCATACTCGGCGAGGCCGGGTGGAGCTGCGCATTCAGGCAACTACAAGCTGCCAGTTACGCAAACAACCTCGAGTCCCTGCTTCATGCCTTTAGGGCAATAACGAGGTATAAACTCTGCAACCTTGTTCTATAGCTGATTGTGAGTGTGGCTGTGTTAACGTTGCCGTAGCGCATGTCTTTGCTTAAAATATGCGCGTAAGCGCCGGCAGGGGTCGGCACGTTTGTGGGGTCGGGTCTCAGCTTGGCAAGTGGGCAGCTGAGACCGTATTACCCGATTCAGCAAGCCTCGCCGGGCTCTGTTCGAACCCAGACAGTGGCGGGGGCTTTCCGTGCCGAGCGATTACCCTACTAGCCCAGTAAGGGAATGTGGAATCCAGCCAATCATGGTGTGACATTGCAGGTGTAGAAGGCACAGCTGCTGTTGACAGGGCCATGCCTTTTTTTCTATACTCGTAGTAATAATCGCCATTTTCGGCTACCAAGATGTAGACCAAGTACCAGGGGGCCCCCGCAGTTCTTGGTTTAGCTCGCTTGGAAAGAGGAATTGGTAAGAAAGTGGAAGACCTTTTTGCCCATAGCTATATAAAGGAGGGAATACCCCTCCCTTAAGTACCTATCTATCTCTCTATTATATTCTTAGATTATACTAATGCCTCCTTATCTTACTAAACTAGATTGAAATAAGCCTATCTAATATCTCTATTTAGATTAGTTTAATCTCTTCTAATCTAGTTATATAATTCTATTTGCTTATATCTTTATACCTTAGTATACTGTTACGAACGCTACAGCACGCAGGAAGCTGGGCCGAACTGACAAGGGTCAGGTAGGACAAGCACCTGAGAACAAGACGCGGGGGGTCACGTGACCAGGGAAATGATCGATGGATCGATGGATAGTTAGATGATCAGAATGATCATCAGTTTACAATAGAGAGATAGACGAGTACTTAAGGAGGAAGTATTCCCATAGCTAGGTAGCCTAGATCTCTATTGATCAATCTAAGCAATAGTTCTACTATTGAGAGTTCTACTCTTAACGACTGTTTAACGATACTGCTCAACGTGCTACCCTGTAGCTTCAGCCTGACTCACTTCCTAAGAAACAGACTTACTGTGACTTAGATTTAAGCCATCGTTACAAGGGGGTAGCTATAAGGAAAACTATTTATTTATTACTATCTATAAGTAAGGGAGGATAACGAAGATAGAAACTAGCGTAACTTGGTAGTTAGATACGCGAGTTCTACTAGGTAAGCTTCTTTAGTAGCCTTTAGGTATAGAAAGACAGTTAATTTACCTTACTACCTTATACTCGATTCTACGTTATTAAGTCCCCTTACTAGGCTAGTAGGGTAATCGCTTAGTACGGAAAGCCCATAGTACTATCGGAGTTCGAATAGAGCCCGGCGAGGCTTACTTAATCGGGTAATACGGTCTCCTTCTTGTCCTGTCTACGGTTGTACCTGAACTAAGCCTGAAACCTTGGAGTTCTGACCTCTTTAGTGGGGTCGGACTGCACAGTCGGATATGGGGAGACCGGTTACAGGGATACGCTTCCCAGCACCGAATCATGTGGAACGTGCATCGAATCTTCGCGCGCTAAGAACCTGTCTAGATCCGCCGGCGTAAACTGGCTGCCTGTTAACTGTCACGCCTGTCGAACCGGAAGTGGGGCTGCTAGGCCGCCTTGGAAGTAGCTATTCTCGGTATGTGCTTTGCCGCGCAAGAGATGAAAAAAGTAAGACGGGAAAATGCGAGACTACATATCCCTACCCTCCTTATTAAACCGTTTTCTCTAAACCGCGAAATATCTAGATTTACTTATTAAAATACGTACTAATACCTACTTTGTACAGTGGTATACGCCATTTTCGGCCTCTTTTCCCCAAGGGTTCGATTAGAGCGCATCCTAGCTCTGCACCAGCTTCTTCAACACTTCCCATATAATGCGTTATCAGCTGACTTTGAAAACCCGTACCCGCAAAAAGGTCGCGGTTCGAGAATGCGAGGAGACCAGAGCTCAGCCCTCCACGACGCATTCCGTTCCTCTACCCGCCTGGGGTTGTCTTCCCGGCATGCGTATGCAACGTATGCTGCGTGATTCCGCAGCATGCTCGCTGACAGCATGCGACGACGCAGCTTGCGTATGGATGGTCATCATGAGTCCGACGTCTGAAGCTGCCGTCGTCGGTCGAGCCGAAACTACTTCATCTCTGGGCGTAGACCGAGTCATGCGAATGACAAGGATAGACGAGCTATATATTCCTATTAGAGCGTACGATCATGCGAACAGGGGCTGATGAAGCAGTCTAAGACTTTATTAGTGGTAGCATTAGGCGAATAGGACCATTTATCTGCGAAACAAGGGTTATATAGCGTCCCGGCATAGCATTGCTCGCCGCAATACCCCTTGAGCTAATGTACCTCATTCCCACTAGACAGGTTTGTCAATGGAAGACTAATTTTGCAATTTTGTCTCGTGTTGGTGAATCTCCACGTTGACTACAGACCATTGGTCCGCTTCAATTGATGCCACGTTCTATATGCTGAGTTGGTCGCCTCACTCACTGATCAGGTACTTCGATCCGCATGGATCGCGCCCCAATATTGCACTCATGCGTACAAGATAGTGTCAAAACAGATGTTGGGAGGCGAAAGTAATATGTAAAATTTCTCCCAAGGCCAGCTATAAAAGGGGTCCTCCTCTCGACCTCATCATACGAGTTTCGGAACTCTCTCATCAACAAAAGCTACCAACAAGACTCATAAGACGCCCAACCCGAATTTCAATCACTCTCTTTATCGCTAGTCGCAATGCATTTGTTCTACTTAGCAGCTGCTGCCCTAGCCGCGCCAGCCCTTGGCGAGCCGATTCCGAAGGTGAGAGCCTCCCTGTTTCGAGACTCGTGTTTACTTATTTCGCGATAAAAGGCTGATGCGCAGCGCAGACATCCGGAACCAAGCCCTGGATTGTCGACTATGATATCTCCGAAATCTGCTTTCCGGGACAACTAGAGAACTGCCTAGGTTCCATGGCCTACTGCGCATCCAAAGGCTGGGAGGCCAACGCCGAGCCAGCACCGTACAGGAGCCCCGGAGAGTGCCTGGCAGCGCGCACCACCACGGATGGATCGCCGAATGCCGCACCAGGCGGTAAAATCCCTTTTCTCGAGCCCACAGGCATTGACTGCTTCCACGCCGTCAATGCGGAAACGTGCAAAGGCTCGGCTGCCTTCTGTGCCGTATCCAAGGACGAGGCCGCATGTCTTGCCGCGCGTTCCCCCCCTCCCGACAACCTGGAGTTCCGTGAGCCTGGTCAGTGCCGTCTGTTGACAGAGAAGTGCCTGGGCACGAAGAAGTGGTGCGCGCTAGGCTCGGCGGCGGAGCAGAAGAAGTGCGAGCAGAGAAGGGAAGCTAACTAGAATAACGGCTCCGCCAGACATTGCAATCGCGCATGATATGCAAGTCTGTCAGTTCACTGCTTATTTGGTCTTTATTATTTCTATAGTAAATAATAAATAAAAACTCGTTCGAGAGCGAATATCATAGACTATAATAGTAACGCAGCGCGGGCTATCTATTTATATATAGATAGTATAGTGTAAAAACGACTAGTGGAGAGGGGTTAGGGGTAGGATAAGTTAGCTGAATGGAAGAGTATCCGCGAAGACGATCCGAACGATTTTGGAAACGGAAATGAGAGCGAAGCCCCACAACGGTGCGTGGCGGTGCCGGGCGGTGACGGAGGATCGGTCAAACCCTCAGCGCATGAGAGTCGTATGCCGCAATGAAAGTGAGCAAGACATGGTGAAGAAAACGATTGAAGAGAAACTTCCTGTAGCCCGGGTTCTCGACGATGGCTACCATCGAATCCGCGTGGATGGGGTTCCTCGCACAGTGATGCCCGATGAGGAAGGAAATGACCTACCTGGAGTGGCAGCACTCCTAAGCACGGCGAACGATAGCGAGGTGTCGAAAGCGTCTTGGCTGAGAGACAGGCATTCGAAGAACTACGGCTCGCTGCTGGTGGAATTGAAGAAAGCTTCTGAAGCTCGACGATTTTTGGATGAGGGATTCCTCTATGTGGGCGATGTCTCGGCAACAGCAGCGTTTAAGCACCGCCCCCGCCCGAAGCAATGCTACAACTGCCAAGAGCTTACCGGCCATAGAGCGGCGGACTGCAAGAAACCACGAGTCTGCGCTAGGTGCGCCCAGGAAGGCCATCATCATAGGGATTGCACCGAAGTCACTACCAAGTGTGTACCCTGCGGTGGTCCGCACGAATCGTTCAGCAAAATCTGCAGGTTGCTCTATCCCGCTAGGAATGAGTAATACGCTGCGCATCATTCAACTAAATGTTCACAAGCGAGGCGAAATACATGACAGCCTGATGAACGATGAGGAGATTGCTGATGCAGCTGTCGTGGCCATTCAAGAGCCGCAGGCCCGTCTGATCCATGGCCGGTTGCTAACCACCCCAATGACACACCATAAGTGGACCAAGCTAGTTCCTACGATATGCAACACGGCGGGAAGATGGGCGATCCGAAGTATGATGTGGGTTAGGAGAAACCTTGAGGTGGAACAAGTGGCCATAGAGTCGTCGGACCTGACGGCCGCGGTGATCACGCTCCCGGAGCGTAAAGTACTGGTGGTCTCTGTCTATGTACAAGGGGTAGATAAGCAAGCATTGACAGATGCATGCGCTCTGCTTAGGGATACTATCATGAAAACGAGGCGAGACGAAGGACAGATCGTGGACGTGGTCCTTGTTGGAGACTTCAACAGACATGATCATTTATGGGGAGGCGAAGACGTGTCGCTGATTAGACAGGGAGAGGCGGACGAAATTGTTGATCTTATGAGCGATTATATTTTAAATAGCCTGCTCCCCAGAGGAACAAAAACCTGGCAAGGAGGAGAGCACGAATCGACGGTCGACGTAGTTCTGGTTTCCGAGGGGTTAGCACAAAACCTCGTCAGCTGCAGGGCGTGTAGCAAGGAACATGGGTCGGACCACAGAACTATCGAAACCAGATTCGAAACCACGACAGATGGGGCACACGAACAGGAGACAATACTGCTAAAGAATGCGCCTTGGAAGGAGATACGGGCGAGGATAGCGGCGAATCTAAAGGACGCGATCAGTGGAAGCGTACAGGAAAGGATGGATGCGCTAGTGTCAGTAGTGCTGGAAGCGGTGCACGCACTCACACCAAAAACACGACCGTCACCGTATGCGAAGCGATGGTGGACATCGGATTTAACACAGTTGCGGCGAGTGTACACTTACTGGCGGAACCGCGCAAGAGCAATGAGACGCGCTGGCTGTACTGATTGCGATATCCTTGACACAGCCAAAGCGGCAGCCAAGCAGTACCATGATGCCATCCGAAAGCAGAAGAAATCACACTGGGAGACTTTCCTTGCAGATCACGACAATATCTGGCAGGCTGCCAAATATCTCCAATCGGGCAAGGAAGCGGCGTTCGGCAAGGTGCCACGGCTCACTCGAGCTGATGGCACTCGTACAAGTTCCAATGCAGAGCAAGCGGAGGAGTTCCTAACTGCTTTCTTCCCGCCATTGCCGCGGCGTATTGATGAGGAAAACGACCGTCCACAGCGGAACGCAGTGCCTATGCCGGATCTGACGCTGGAGGAAGTGCAGCGTCAGTTAATGGCGGCTAAATCGTGGAAGGCGCCGGGTCAAGACGGACTACCAATGGTGGTTTGGCAGCAGGTCTGGCCAGTGGTCCAGGATCAGATTTTGGCCTTGTTCCAAACCTCTCTCGACGAGGGCGTCTTGCCGCATCAATGGCGACACGCGAAGATCATACCGCTCTAGAAAAGCGACAAAGAAGACTACGGCATTGCAGGGGCCTGGAGGCCGATATCATTGCTGTGCACACTAGGCAAAGTACTAGAATCTATCATTGCTGAAAGAATTTTTTACGCGGTGGAGACGTTTGGTTTGCTTCCCACCAATCACTTTGGAGGGCGCAAGCAACGTTCGGCAGAGCAAGCACTGGTGCTGTTGCAAGAACAAATTTATGCAGCCTGGAGAGGAGGACGAGTACTAACCCTCGTCAGTTTTGACGTAAAGGTTGCATACAATGGCGTGTTCAAGGATCGCTTGCTTCAGAAGATGAGAGCAAGGGGAATGCCGGAGAAGATGGTCCGGTGGATTGGAGCGTTCTGCACACAGGACGGCATCGATTCAGGTTAACGGACAAGAGTCTGATGTGCAAGCACTGGACCAGGCTGGACTGCCGCAGGGATCGCCTTTGTCTCCTGTGGCGTACCTCTTTTTCAATGCGGATCTGGTCCAGCGGCGGATCGACGCCAATGGAGGCGCAATTGCTTTTATTGATGACTTCACAGCCTGGGTCACCGGGCCTACGGCGCAAAGCAATCTGGAGGGCATTCTGTCGATCGTTGAACATGCAGAGGAGTGGGAACGACGGAGCGGAGCGACGTTCAACGCGAAGAAAACGGCAGTCATGCACTTTACTCGGAACGCGCGCAAAGCCAACACAACGCCCATCGTGATCAAAAGACAGTCGGTAGAGCCCAGAGAACATACTAAGATCCTAGGCGTGATTATGGACGCTCGGCTCAAATTCCAACAGCATATTCCAGAAGCCGCGTCAAAGGCCATGGAAGCGGCTATGGAACTGAAGAGACTACGAGGACTGTCAGCAAAAACGGCAAGGCAGTTGTTTGCAGCCACGGTGACACCGGTAGTCGACTATGCGTCTAATGTCTGGATGCACGCCTACAAAGACAAGCTACTGGGTCAAATCGATCGCGTGCAGAGAGCGGGAGCGCAAGCTATCGTGGGCACATTCATGACCGTAGCAACATCCGTGGCGGAGGCCGAAGCACACATCGTGAGCGCGCGCGAGCGGTTCTGGAAGCGGGCGATCAAAATGTGGGTGGAGGTACATACACTGCCCGGAACAAATCCACTCAGCAGAATCACGAAACGGATCAAAAAGTTCTACACGACCTTTCGATCGCCTCTGCATCAGGTGGCGGAGAGGTTGAAAGGCATACGGCTATGGCAGATGGAGACCGTCACCCCGGTTCTGTTGGAGCCCTGGAGGGCCTGTCTGAAGACAGTGGTGGACAAGCCAACCGACGAGGTTGAACGGCGAGCGAAAAAATCTTAGACGAGAACGATGCATACCTGAAGGAGTTGGATGGTTCTCCAAGAAAATAGACGTGGCGCTGCCTAGGAGTCACAAACGCGAGATCTATGATGAGTGGCCATAGAGGGAGCGCTCAGCGCTCGCACAGTTAAGGACAGACATAGCAAGATTAAACGGCTATCTCCATCGAATCAAAGCAGTGCCCTCGGAGCAATGCGCGTATGGGCAAGCGAAGGAAACGGTCAGTCATTTTCTTCTACATTGCCCGTTATGGGATGAGCAGAGAAAAGAGTTACGAGCATGCACAAGCACGAGATGGGATGATTTGTCACACCGACTTGGGGGAAAATCGGCATTAGACGGACCGAAATAGAAACCAGACATGGGAGCAATCCAAGCGACAATACAGTTTACACTCACCACAGGACGATTCGACAATAGATAAGCAAAGAACTACAAAAGCCTTCTCACCATACCATCGGCTACATTCACCGCAAGCATAACTAGCGACGCTTCGGTCGCTGCAAATAGGACTCCGAACACTTGGGGAATAGCCTTCAAGCTAGTTAGTCATTACAAATAAACAACGCGGCATGCGAGCTATTTTGGGGGTAGAAAAACGAAGTGGAAGTGATCAGAGAACGAGAGGGATGAGTGGAACGTATGATGCGAGCAGCCAGAAATGTACTTAGACATAGTCAGTGAGCCCTATTGGCTGGAAGCCACCGGGCGTAATAAAACAATGAATGAATACAAGATCGTTAGACAGATTGAATAAATCTTTCCAAACCCTCACACGGTTCTTTGCGGAATAACTGCTCGCAAGTCGAACCCCGGCGCTGTGGCGGAAAATGAGTTATCCACCAGGCGTTTTTAGCGTTTTTATGCAAATGCTTTCGGGCGCTGCAGAGAGCCTAGTCGATTCTTGCAATCGTAGGAATGTAACGGGAAACAAGTATGGCGTGCCTGCTGAAGTTGCGCCCCTGCATCTCAGTATACAGTGGCACACTTGCCTGTGACGCCGGTCCCACGGCGCTCCGAAATGTGGGGTCGGCTCCCCGGCCGGCTCCCCAACTCCGTCGCGGTAGTGATCTTAGTAATCGCCTCTCTGGTGGGGACTGGCTCACTATGACGTGTATGATCCTATTTATCATGATAAAGGCCCAATGCGGCACATGAGTTGCTTTACATCCTTGCCCTCTCTTCTAGGCACAACTCCACTATCCAAGCGTCACACACTGGAGCTATGAAAGTGGTCATTTCTGGCGCAGGCCTTGGAGGGCTCGCATGTGCTGTTGCCTGCAAAAAGGAAGGTATAAGCGTGCACATTCTGGAGCGAACCAAAAAGTTGTCAGAGGTGAGCAGTAAGGGCTTTTACCCTACAATGTGCAGATGACCAAGAGCTGACAACACACTCCTTTTCGCTTCAGGTTGGAGCAGGCATTCAGATACCGCCAAATGGCTCTAAAGTAGCCTGCAGACTCGGATACTTTGAAGCTCTGACAGAACATGGCATTATGCTTGATCATCTTGACTATTGTCGATACTCGTCCGGGAATATACTACTTAGAAGAGACCAGGACTGGCTTCAGAAAAGCTTTGGCTCCCCATGGATGTTTGTTACGATGTTCATACAGGCACACGAATATACAAGAAGCTAACACTAAACAATAGGGTGATCCATCGTGCCGACTACCATAAAGTGCTGTGGGGTAGGTCCAAGGAGCTCGGTGTAGAGCTAAGCCTAGGAGCCGAGACAGTGCATGTGGACTTCAACACTACAGAAGTGATTCTGAAAAGTAATGAAAAGATCAGCGCAGATGTCATTATTGGGGCCGATGGTGAGTCTTTCTCCAGAACCAAGCTTAGCCCAATACTTCAGTATTTTTTTTAACAACTTGAGGCAGGCTTATGGTCTATGACTAGAGATTCTATTCTGGAGTGTCGCTCTCCGCCAACCGCGACGGGGGATTTGGCGTACCGCGTGACAATTTCAGCCGAGCAGATTGAGTCCCTCAATGACGCTTCTGTAAGCGAGCTTTGCTCTCAAAGTGGCGTTAAAACCTGGCTAGGACCTCGAAGCCATTGTGTCTTTTATCCCCTGAAACACGGGTCGGAGTTTAACATCGTCCTGCTTGTGCCTGACAATCTCGAGCATGGTGTTAAACGAGCCGAAGGAGACGTTGATGAGATGAGGGCGTTATTTGAAGGCTGGGATGAGAGGTCAGTAATTTGTTAATCTATTTCGAGCGAGATTTAAAAGTTGACCGTCGCTCCAGGCTTTCTAAGATGCTTTCACTGGTCAAATCTGTAGAGAAATGGAAGCTTTGCCACCACGAGGAGTTGGCGTGTTGGTCAAAGGTATGTGCTTCAATAGTACCCAGCCAGCACCGGGATGCGTTTACGTTGCTTACTTTGTTCCGGAAGAATTCCGTGACAGTTTTGGGGGATGCGTGTCATCCCACTTTGCCGTACCAAGCCCAGGGCGCGGCGATGGCGGTAGAAGACGGCGCTGTGTTAGGTCGGCTGCTCGGGCTCTTGAAGACATCAACGAAAGACGCAAGTACCCTACAGGAAAGAATTCCTGGTGTCTTGAAGTTGTATGAGGACTTGCGAAAGAAGCGAACAACGGTTATTGTGCTCGGCGCCATTGCCAATCGAAAGTGGTACCACCTTGCCGACGGGCCGCTGCAGGAGGCGAGGGACAAGGCAATGGCAAAGTCAACTTCAGAGGTCATAGGAAAAGAGTCTTGGAACTTGCTAAGTGATGATTACCAAGCTGAAATGCTCGGCTTTGATGCGATTAGGGACTGCGAGATAGCATTCGGCAATTGGTTCTCGGAAACATACGGCGAAAGACATTTTGAGGCATAGTGAGTCATCGTCAATGTTGAGTTACGGTTAGAAACCAATTAAAATCTCGCTTTTCTTATCTAAGCCGCCTCAAAGCCGTCAGTGTTTGGGAACCTGTCTACTAAAACACGTAAGTGAGAGGGAACATTGTCAATTTTACGAAGAAAGCAGAGGAACTAGGCTTCAGTACCCCCTCATCTAAGCGCGCTCCAATCTTCTCGTAGTTTTCCTGACAATTCATGTTGCAAGTTTACCATCCTATTATGTTTTTTATCTACTATATATATTTCGATTTCTTCTAGTTCTCGACGCTCAAGGGTGGCAACCCGGACGGGAAGACATATTGCTGCCCGCAACGGACGGCGTAACCAACTTCTCACCTTGATGCGTTACCGTTGCCAGATGGTTGCAGACGGCCCGTTCTGCGACCGAACATCATATTCTACGCGAAACAGACTCTGCCAGCATCCTACGCTGCTGCCGTTGACTCGGTTGAGCCTAAGGCCAGCCTGCAGGGTGCCGCGATGCTTCATTTGCAGCACTACCAACTTGGTTGGCGCTTCTTGACACGCGTTGTGAATAGTTAACGTACACAGTGTCTTCCAAATTAATACCATAATCTTCATGAATTGATGACCAATCGAATATGATGCTTGCGTTCTCTGGACGCGCCGTTGTTTCAGCTTGCACGTCGGACGCTTCGCATGTGGATGTCGCGGACAGAACAGCGTCTGGAAAGAATATCGCATAACGTTTGGCCAATGTTTTATCCCTGCACGGTATTTTGCCGCGGGAAGATAATACGGCCACCAAATCTGTCTCTTTGTTAAAATACGCCTATCGCGAGCTAGCTTAGGGTACAATCTCACCAATCAGCTCTGATCCTATCCCCCAAACAGAGGCAATCTGCTTCAGCACCAGATATGGCATTGTTCTGATTCGTTCCGAGTCTTGTGGCGAAATTAGTAAATCGCGTGGCGATGGAATCCAAACCGGGAGCAACAGGCATGTAACGAAGGGGTGGCTCAAGGCGATGTAGTCGGGATGCCAGGAACGAAGAATACGAGAGCATTCCCGTGCATAGCTAGATGCTTGAAAAAGGGCCATCCTCGCGGCATTTGCAAGGCTGATGCGAGCTGAAGCTAGCATCAAGTGCGTGGAAATAATCCAGTTACACTTTGAAAAGTTTTCCGAGTCAAAGACTAATGGACAAGCCTCTAAGCCGAAGCGTTGCGAAAATGCCAAGGCAAAACAGAGAATGGAGTCGCTCAGTTCGTCTTGTTCATCTTGGGAACTAGACTGGCGCAAGTATAGATCGTGTGAAGCTGCCATGAGGTAGTTCGCTGTGAGGAACCACGCCCGCTCATCCTGATTCGGGCAGTCTAGTAAGCCCTTCCAGGCTTGCGCCGCCTTTGAGTGCAAGACTACCGACTGAACAGGCTTTTCCGCAAACCACATCTCATCGCTGACAGGGAGACGTACCGCCATCCTTAGATTGTTTATCGCGGTAGGTCGTTTAGACAAGGTTGATCCAAAGGTATCCAGCTCCCACACCAGCCAGAATGCCCGCCTGCGCTCCTCCAATTGGGTCCACTCCAATTGGTCCTGGCTAACATCCTGACAGCCATCCATGTTGCACAAATCTAGATCATACGCAAGTCGAGCACATACTCCTGTGAGAATCCAGGCTCGATAATACGGGCCTGAGGTATATAGGTAGTTTGCCAGCAGAATGCAGCCTTGAAGGTAAAGGAGGTTGGACTCCCCTAGCTCAACTCGGAGTTTATCATAACACTGGGTGGCATTTCTTGCGAATGATTCGCCACGGGCAGACGACGCCTTGCCCTGAAAGTACGGGTTGGGAGAGAAACGCGCGGCAAGAGCGAACATACTTTGGAGCAGCAACGATTCTGGGACAGAATACCCAGTCGATCGAAATTGGTGGCGGGTGTCGCCGCGGCAGTTATATTGGGCATAGAATCTTGGTCGGTGCAGCAATGGCAGCCAGGCTTGAATCTTGTCAAAATAAATGTCGATCAACTCGACAGCCAATTGTGCGCTGACCCCCAGATCGCACGCGTCCGTGTGTGGACTGAGGGGTGTGCCAGCATGGAAGTCATTGGCAACAACATGAGGTGAGATGCGAAAGAAATCATTCTCGGGGATACGCCAGTCATTGAAAACAGATGTAGCACCGGCTACAATCCATTCGCCCATGTTGGCGGCATCGTCAAAGCTATGGTCCAATGCTATTCTCGAGGAAGATGGTGATAAGGATTGGCCAAGGGGCACCATGCCGTTGATGCAAGATTGCTCAGTATTGAAGAGACGATCTGGGTAAGATGATTAGCTGTCTACTGGTACGGATTCAGACGTGGACTGCACTGCACTACGCTGTCTCACCGTTTTGTTGTTCTACTCGATGTTCAGGTCCCGGTATTGCGACTGAACGTCGGAGTGCTGGTGTCTTCTTGCTCGCTGGAAATACACAATCATGCCCGATTCTTTGACAGAGTCCACAGACTGGCATACTCATGTCGCCTAGTAACTGCGTTAGAACTTTCTTGCAGACAGTTACAAGCAGCACAGCACGTACATCTCATCTTCTTTCTATAGTCAAGGATAGAGCAAAGTCCTGTCAGCGAGGGTTTCATCAGAAAGCTCAATTGGGACTCCGCACCTTCTACATTCGAAGCAGGCTCTGGAACCTGTCTGTGACGTTTTCATTTGGTATTTCGTCGCTCCTTTGGGTCGTGGCTGTGAGCTGGCGCCGGAATGCTCGGACCAAACGTATGATTGCATGCCTTCCATTGGACGGCACCCGCGTGGCAGAAAAATTAATCGAGAAAGCGCTGATAATTTCCGAATGAATATCGATGAGCATCTGCGCCATTAAAGCTTGTGCGATGTGATTAAGGATGCAGATTAGCTTGGCAGACAGAGAGATGTGCGCAGGTGGCATTGCCGATGACGCATGTTCCTCGTTGCATCTATTGGTAATGCTGACCCACAATAGAATCATGCGAGTTTGGAATGGAGATACAGCGGGTTGCAATAAGTATTTATCCCTTTCTAAGTATCTGTTCGCAACTAACCCTAATAGGAAGCCAACTATGCCGCCGCTTTTGTCCATTTCTGCAGCCTGAGAGGTTCTAGTGTATTTGCGGTGGACTGTCTTATAGCCCCCTGTGAAAAGTCTAGAATATCACAACACACTATACGCCACACTATAAACACTCCAAATAAACCTTCTCTTCTAAAGTATAAAGTTAAGACAAAGGCGCAGATGAGGCGTTCATGCGTCTGACATGAAACAACTAACAGCAAGCGCTCATCGCCGGGAAAGGAGCCTAGTTGTCAGGGATCTGATGTCATTCTCTAGCCGTCGCCAGCTGTGCAAGTGCCCGGCGTAGTATTAAAAAAAGGTAATGCCTGGCACAAGGGTGTGTCACGTGGCGCACACATACAGGCAGAAAAAAAAACGCTAAAAAAAAGAGAAAGCCGACAAATAGGCGAAATGCGCGCACAGAGGTGGGAGGATAAGTAGTCAAGTGGACAATTGGACGAGAGAAACGCGACCAGCAGTTAGACCTGGCAGGCCACATCAGCCAAAGTCGGCGAGCAGAACCCGACGACCCAGACACAATAGTAACGACGCTCCCCTCCACTAACCAAGGCAAAGGCCGTCCGTCTATCGCGCGAAACTAGACGATAGAACTTGACAGACAGAACTTGACAGACAGAATTTGACGGACGGACTTGACAGGCAGAACTTGACAGGCAGAACTTGACAGACAGAACTTGACGGACAAGGTGCAATGGTAGTGGCACCCCCCATTAAATAAGGCGGAGGCTGGTCGCAAAACTGTTGCGCTAAAAATAGACAACCGGTCGGAAGAAAGACGTACGGACTCGATAAAGTTGACGAACACGGCGCAATAGTCGTGTCACTCCCCCTAATCATGGTGGAGGCTAACCCAAATTTTGGCGCGAAAAAATATACGAGCAGAACTTGGCGGACAGAAGCGGACAGAGCTCGACGAAAAGGCGCAACAGTCATGTCACCCCCCCTCGTACTAACCAAGGGTTCGTCCGTCCATTGCTGCGCGAAAGTAGCCAATGGGTCGAGAAGAAGATGGACGGACGAAAGTTGACGAACAAGGCGCAATAGTGATGACAATCCCGTTCCGATTAGGCAAGGGTAAGGCGGTCCCAAGTTGTGGCGCAAAAAAAGGCAAATAGGTTGGGGAGAAGATGGACGAACAGAACTTGGCGGACAGAACTTGGCGGACAGAACTTGACGGACAGAATTGATGACAGAACTTGACGAACTCGGCACGAGACTAACGACACTCCCCTCCTACTAAGAAGGCTGTCCAAAATTGTTGCGCCAAAAAAAGACAATGGGAACACACTCGTTGAACTTGACGAACTAGGCATAATACTAACGACACTCCCCTCCTGCATCGGAAAAGGGAGGTGGACGATGCCAAGTAGGTGAGTGCCACTGAGGGAGTGGATGGGCCAAGAGGATGTTCCTCAGTATGTGATTCCTACAGTACCATCGAAGCAGAAGTTGATGGATGGTGTCACAGTGGAGGCCAAGAGGCTGAGAAGGCTTGACGCCACCAACGTGCCGCAAAGAAATGAACGGACAATAGGAGGATGGGGATGTGGCGCTAGCAGTAGCAAGCACACCCCTTTTGGTCAAAAAGTTGACAGAAGCGTAGTAGCAACATCCTTGCCGAAAGGGATGCTACCGGTACACGCATACAGCCACCTATGCAAAAACAGATCAGAACACCAGGGTCCGAAATGGATTGACCTAGCGTAAAGACGTGCTTGCGACCAAGGACAAGCAATGCCTCGCTCGTCGGCCAGAAGGTGGACAGAAGCGAGTCCCCTTCTCACAAATGCAGGGGCCTTACCTTGACAGCGTGCCGTTTCCTTACAGGTATTTTCTAGGGGTCGCCGGTGGCGGGGAGATGGGCTTGGTGGGAGCGGGGCAACAGGGAGCACGCATTCACTGGCTGTCAACTTGTGGCGAGGGTAAACTAGGCTGGATCTTCGTACGATATCTTTACTCCTTGGCTGCGCCTTGCTCTATCTAGAATCTATCGTGACATGAGATGAGGGTTCATCGAGCTTCTCTTGGCACGCAGAGACATCGGGCTGTTTCTGCGAGTTCCCAGCGGACACCACGTGGAGGTGGAAGCTCATCGTCCACCGACGCAAAAGTGAAGAACGGAGCTGGCAATCTCCTGTGTTCTCACATCAAAAGGCTTCACCGGAAAGGAGTAGCCTGAGTAGCCCGCGAAGCGTCCAACGAAAGGCCGTAGCCAAAGTGAGTCACTTCTATGGCCTGGGGCCTCAAACGCGAAGTGAGTAACCCCAGAGGCCTCGAACGCGAAGTGAGTAACCCCTGAGTGCGGTAGCAAGCTCCCGCACTGGAGAGAAGGGAGAAAGGGACAAGCAACCGGGCGTGACCGTGGGTATTTATATTCTGCCCCGTACCCTACCTGCGCCCAACATTATGGCGTGCCGGGCAGGGCTTCCACAACCCGGACCTTCCTAGGGGGAACGACCTCAACTGGACGTCGGATAGACGTCATGTGGACACAGCGCGGGGCAAACGCAAGTGTTCTTGTCCAAAACTTGCCGAGGCGCTGATCGGCCTTGGGCCACGCGCATACCCTTTGAACGCGGTAGCTGCCTGCCCCTCTGCCTTGAACGACTTGTGCGGCACCTGCTCTAACGGCGATGCGGGGTGCGAATGGAGGCTGGTTGCTACGGTACACAAACGAGACTCCCCGACGCCTTGACAACTTGCCGCCTACCTGCCGTCAGCCGGTCGCAATGTGTCGTCGGCTTGCGCACAACCGGCCACGGTCGACTTTTGGGCGCAGGGTCGACAGGCGTAAAGCAGACTAGTGTAGCGTCTTATCGACCCCTCAGTGACTTGGTAGCGCGCCCCCCCTCCGGACTCATTCAACGGGTCAAGAAGCGACCGTGGGAGGCGGACCTGGGCGTGGAGCTAGTAGTGTCCCTCGTCCCGTCCGTCGAGCGACCCCCGGCGCTCCTTCGACGGATGAAAAAAAGAATTTGAGAGGCAGGAATAGAACCACCCCCGTTTTCTCCTCACAGGGATGTGCTGCCTGCGGTGGACTGAAATATGCAACGGAAAACGATGCGACAATCTGTTAATGACACCCCTTCTGGTCGAGAACTGGACCATGAAGTTTGCCCTGTTCCCGCCGCGATGACTGTCCGGCCAACAGTCTGCCGCCGTTCCCCGTCCTTGGGCAGAGAGGAGCTACGCCTGTGGCCTTCTGGCTGTGTACCTGACAGTGCCGCACTGTTTTTGCACCGTTTCGATTTTCGTTTTCCCAGTGTCATCATACGACCTGCAGAACCGATTTCGGCCTCTTGGGTATCGTTGAAGCCCTCTCAAACAGGCCTCAGATTCGCGGCTGCCACGCTATGGCGTCGGCCGTAACACACCTCGAGTACGGTCTC
The DNA here is from genome assembly GCF_051103115.1 of Cordyceps javanica. Lineage (NCBI taxonomy): Eukaryota > Fungi > Ascomycota > Sordariomycetes > Hypocreales > Cordycipitaceae > Cordyceps > Cordyceps javanica. Next base: position 3,998,711 of record NC_139299.1, read on the forward strand.
AAGTCTGATCTCGAGTCTATGCTGAGTAGAAAGGCCCCGGGCGCGTCCAGATCGCGCATCAACAGACTGACGACACTCTGCGTCGCCAACGTCGAGGTTCGCCGTCCGCTTCACATCACCATGGCCCATCTGCTGACTCTGGAAATACAGTCTGAAGCGGTTCTCATCCCCTTGCTTCATGCGCATTTTCGAAAAACACCGGATACACATAAACTGAGTGTTCTCTACGTGATAGACTCGGTAGTCCGGGCATGGCTTCTCCAGGCCAGGGCCAGAAACCAAGACGTGAGCCGCCCTGCCCCGGACGGCACACATGTCGCTGCTGTTCGTCGGGTGACGGACCTTCTGCCTGGACTGATGCGAGACATGATCTAATACGCTCCCGACGACCAAAAGGTACGCACACATAACCCCTGTTGCTATCCCTTTGCCTACAACGTGCTTAGCACTGCTGTACTTATCTTTTGCGTAGGGGAAGATTATCAAGCTTCTGGATATCCAGAAGATGGGAAAGACATTTCCCGCCGAGAATCTAAGAATCTGGAGGCAAGGCCTCACCGTTCCACCGCACGCGGCCGTGCACTGTGCGCGGTCTACGAAGGTAGTGTCTGAGGGCAGCCGCAGGTTTCCTCCGTCGAGCGCCTGCACGTCTGCCACGCAACACCATGCAGAGTGACCGACTACTCTGTATCGGAGTGCCCTACCGGTAACAGGCATTCCCGGCCCCGCGCAACGACATCGGCCGACTTGCCCACCGGAGACCCTGGCGACAGCCGGCCAGTATGGCGCTTCAACCCCGGGAGCTGTTGCGAGTATTGCTCCCCGAAACACAGGCACGCCACCGGATCATGCTGCGTTGTGGGCCTCGAAGTCGGGTCAACTTGGGTCCTCCGACAGCGAAGTCGCCCAGCGGACTGGCAAGGATGCCGAGACGGGCACGTGCGGCGTGGGTGGCGGCCCGTGTCTTGAACTCACGCTTCAAGTAAGCACAAACTCACAATTCAACTTCATCGGATCTCTCTCTGACAACCACGACTGCAGAGCCGAGACGGCCACGACCAAGATCAAAGCGCGCTGCCCCTACTCCTCCTGGGTATCGAGACACCCTCCAATGGCCCTCGTATGCCTGGGCGGAGAAAGAGACGGCATAGATACCGCCCTGCGCTTCGGGGGCCAGCCGACCAAAGCGCCCGTTACCTCGTGCAGACGGGCGAGGGCGAGGGCGACCGCAGCGGGCTCGAGCTCACCCACCACAGCCCCGGTACCTCGGGTCCAGCCTGTCGACACGGACAAGGCCAAAGCCAAAATGCGATGCCTTCACACCTCCCAGGCACCGAGATTCTCCTCCGTGACCCTCACATGCCTGGACGGAGAAGACGGCGTCGTAGTTACCGTTCTACTGTACGCCTCGGAGACACGGCCGACTCAATGTCCGCTTTGCCACATTGACATTGCACAATGATGATGCTCTCGCATTTTTGGCACACTAGCACGGCTCGGAGAGCGCCACCCTGCTCCTTTCGGGCGATCCACATAGTAGTAGTATAGTTCAGTTATGGTTCAATAAGACCCTCACACAGGACTGCTGTCTACTTTTCCTATATCATGATTTACCACTATTTACGCCTCAACCGGCACATATACGTAAATATCCTAGTTCGGTTTTGTGTCCCTGATCGAATTGCGCCACGTAATTTTGCACCCATCCGTGTCCTGTTTAGTTCTGGCCGAGGCGGGCCAGATGGCTGATGGCACGACCAGAAAACTGGCAACAGTGCGTGGGTGGAAGAGCACAAGCACAGCGCGAAGGATGAAAATGGACGTGAACTAGGGCGACCGCGAGGGCGACCGCGCGGGCGTCAGTGGGAAGACGCCGGCACGCTAGTGCCAAATGTCGGAGAGTGGTGTACCGATGGTCGTCCAAAAACTGACCAGAACAAAACCCAGGCCAATTGCTACCATGCGACGGCGGATGGCTATACCCATGACCTGGGTGACGAGTGCTGCTATAAAAACACAAACATATCCACCGCATTTCGTTCTTACCCTAGCCCACGGTGCGTTAGACATGCAAGCGCTCATCAGCGGGTCTGCGCTGCACTGTTAGTGCAGCACATAGTACCCATATACAAAACCTTAACGGACCCCTATTTGTTCTGGGCGTCACGCCATGACGCCGACAATCGTCAGGCAGCGGCCGGTTCGCTTCAGAACTCCTGAGGCAACTGTCGTTGCTGAGACACATGCCCTTCAGCGCTCGGCAGCCGCCAACCTACCCGTGTGCCCCGACCATCCGCTCGACATACTCAGCAGCCCATCTCTGCTACGACCGAACAGGCGACTGCCCATACTAGAGGAAACAGAGGATCCCTTCTCTAGGGCAAAATCAATCCAATCAAGCGAAGCAGGACTTATAATCACTGCCGATCGAAGAAACCAAATCGACAAGAGCATGGCTACAGCGCTGCAGAAGCGCTACGATGATGAAATGGAAGTATACGCTCTTTTTATGGGAGCTCTCCAAAGCGCCAGCAAACATGTCAACGGCGAGACGCAGACTGCACTGGTAAATGCAGCCCTCGAGAACCTCCCGAAAGTCTGGACCGCCCTTGTTACGAAAGAAGTTCTGCCAACCGCCCCAACTGCTAGCATAGAGACGGCGAGTCGCCCAACCAATGCTAAGATAGCCTCTACCCATGCTGTAAAAGCCCCGGAAGCATCCAGACATAAACCAGATTGTCGCGTACTGATTCGCATGCCCGACCATACAGAAAACGAACTCTCCAGCTACAGTATCAAGAAGCACTTGCTAGACAGCCTAACTCTCAACCCAATGAGTCTGCTCGATACAAGACGCATCCCAACCGGCTGGGCGTTATTCCCAGACTCCGTGGAAACAAGGGACCTTATCTTATCGTCGCAAGATAAGTGGCTCACTGTACTGAAGGCGTCAAAGGCCGACAAGAAAGAGACGTGGTATACCTATGTCGTAGAAAACACCCCCAGATATCTACAAGATTTAGCGGGCAAGTCAGTGGCAGTCATGGCAGCTGCCCACGATGAAATCCTCGCCCAGACGGGCCTCGTGCCCGTGGACTACCACATTCGCAGAAAAGATGATGGCACCACACCATCAACTGTGCTAGTAGTTTCCTTTAACCAGAAACCCTCTAGAACCTGGCGCCTTTTTGGTACTAGCAGCACAGCACGCCTAATACGACAGAAGAAGCACCAAAACAAGATACACCGCTGGCAACCTGCTCGGGACTGCGCCCCCGGAGTGCGGTGTAAAACGCCACCACAGACAAACGCCATCGCTAAACCCGCCAAGTACAACAGCTCTGAACGATCTGATCTGTCTACGACAGAAGCACCAGACGGTCCGCTCCCACCCGCCCTCGTTACACCAGTAGCCATAAATTTTGTCGCCACAACCGACAGAGCAAAGATATTCCATGCACGAGAAGGCATGCATCCTGACGATACGGAGAGACGCAACTACTTGTATTCGCCAAAGCATAAAAGACCTGCGCAAGCCAGCAGGTGTCCCGTTACACCCCCAAATCAACCAATCTGTCTCAGATCTCATGCCAAAGCTAAGGATGCACATCTGACAGCCTCGAAAATAACCTCTACTAGCAATGCAGCGACCCTACCGCGCAGTGCTAGCTGAGTTCTCTTCCTCTTTCTTTTCTACCATGTTTGGGCATTAAGTTGCCGTTGACAAAAGGGCTTCCGCTGGTCCCCGTATAAAGACCAGGCGACAACAGTTGCTGGCGCGATGGGTCTCTGTTTGCAGCAGTGGTTGCATCGCTGCAGCGGTGGATGCACGCGCCAACATCATCGTGATCCCGCTGACGGGTATCGATACCGACAGATATATGCCACTGGGCGCGAAACTGCTAGCTAGGGGAGATTATTTTGGCGTGCAATCCCACGGAGTTTAAAGCATTGCACTACGGGCTTTAGGGCTCTAGAGTTTGTTAGTTTCTTTTCCTAGCTTACAAGGGGGTTAGGCCAATGTATATTGATGAAGCTAGTTAGCACGTCCAAAAGCCTACACTAGGGCGCCAACGGACGTAATAGTCAAATCAAAAAAAATCAAAGTCAAATCAAAATCCTAAGAAACAGACCAACTCTCCCCTGTAAAAATTCTTCCCTCTTTCGAGCTGTTAGCGGTTTGTTAGCGGGGCAGGGTTTTCAGGCCAAATGCCGCGCTTTTCGCCGCTAGGGCCCATCGTGGCCCTAACAGCACAAAATTTGACCTTTGGAGCAGTTCATCATCTTTTGTAAAGCCGGCGCTGACAATTCGTCCACGCGGACCTCATGGCCTCCTTCAGAACAGGGGAGCCATGGGTATTGGAAGGTCTGCCTTCCAAACAACGGTGGCTGGTCGCGGAGGTTTTCTCCCTGCCCGAAGGCAAGCTGCTCGACAGCCCCTGATTCCTTCCTGAGGGTTTTTCCCTACCGCCGCCCCTGCGCTATTTCTATCGCTCGGTTGCTGGAGGATAGACTGCGGCAGCAGTGTTAGTGCGAGAGCGAAAGAATTTTGACCACGAAAACCACGGGTTCAGGGCTCTGCTGGCCCCCTCAAAAGACCAGGTGACAACAGTTGTTGACGCGACTCGACCATGGCGTAAGCCTGGGCGCATCCGGCCAACATCATCGTGATCCCGCTGACGGGAATCGATCAAGACAGACATATGCCATTGGGCGCGAAATTGCTACGGGCCGGAGGACAGTTATGTGGGGGGAATTCCCCGGGGGTATTCCGTTGTGAGCATGAGTGCGACTTGTCGCGGTCTGCGGAAACCTACTCAGTGGGTGCAATCATGTAACAATAGTCTGTTGATAGCTCGATAGCACGTCTAAAGCCTACACTAGGGCGCAGTACAAACGTAAATTACACACACACACACACACACACTCATCTGCGCCATCTAAATTTGGGATGCTTCCAGTCCAGTGTGTCCATGTCTTGACTATCAAGTTCTCCCGGCTCGATTTCTTCCCTTTGGTCACGTCGTATGTTATCGTACTCGATCCAATAATAGAGGCCTATCGCAATCACGATCATGGCCGCTTGCGCAGCTAAATTCAACCCATTTCTAATCCTGTAATTAGGAGAGTCAGAGGGTACATATGCCCATGCCGACACCAGACCACCGATGTTGCAGCCCATCACGTTGACAGCAATCGCAGCAGTCCGAGCCGTGTCTGAGGCTACATTTGCTGCCACATGAGAGTTGGTCAACGCTCCGTATGTAAATATACCGAGAAATGGCAGAAATGTCGCCCCGTAGCGAACGTGTTGATCCGTCGTCGCCAAGAACATAATATATCCAACAACGGTCAATGGCGCGCAGAAGATCATGAAGACTCCACGCTGCTGTGCTTTCCAGCTCCAGAAGCTTGTCGATGCGCAGGCCAACGCCCCGACAAAATAGGGTGGGACAGTTAAGAGCTGCTGGATACGAGTAGGTTGCTCTGGAAAAATTGTCTTGACAATGGTTGGGAGAAAGAAAGAAACACCATATACAGTAATGCTGTTGAGTAAAAAAATGAGAGTAGTCGTCAGAACAACGGGATTGAGAATTCCCAATCGAACTTTTGCCCAGCTGAACTTTGCGTCCGATGCGTCAGTAGTGTACCTCTCCGCGTCTAGCCTAGTCTTGGCCAATAGCTTCTCTTCCGTCGACAGCCATATCGCGGTTTCAGGTCGGTCAGGTAGAGCAAAAAAGCAGATCAAGCCCAGCAGACAAGATGCCAAACCTATCAACAAGTTAGAGAAGTAGGGATGGTTGTAGTCTACTTACATACCTTCGATCACGAAAATGAGTCGCCATGAATGCAAGCTGCCAAGATGCGAGATTGACAGGATGGCGGACGTAAGAAGACCACCAAACGCCCTAGCAAGCGACGCTGAAATGATAAATAGCGACACGCGGAAAGTTAGTTCGCTGTGGGTATACTAGCGTGAAAGATAATAGACTAGTGCAGGCATAATTCTAGCCTTAAAAATTCCGAGAACGAACCGAACACTACATAGGGTAGAGAAAGATTTTACCAATCCTATGCAAATGGTGAGAACGCCGAAGCCCAGGATAGCGCTCGGAAGAAACCACGCAGGGCTAACCCGTTTACATAGGAGGTTTGCCGGGATTTCGAATAGAATGTAAGACACGAAAAATATGGATAGCGACACATTGAGGTCAAAACCATGCATATTCAAGTCTTCCAGCAGACCAGCAATAGCAGCATTGCCTATGTTGTCATTAGCTGGGCTCTCAACAACGCTGCTGGCTTAGCAGAAGACCTACCGATATTAGACCGATCGATAAAAGCGAGTACTAGAATCATTTATGAAATCAGCAGGTAACAGATGTCACGGCTTGTGATGGGCTCATACAGTAGATAAGGCTAACAAGAGGGATGAGGAAAAGGTCTATCTTCAGTCGCATTCTGGCTTCGTCGGTAGTAGTTGGGGTAGCGGCACGGTTCAACCTATCTTAGCAAGTCAGTATTCGTTCCGAATACGTTCCAAAAAGCAAAGAAAATGCCTAGACTTGCGGTTCTGAATCATACTCAATGCCCTCGTCAGAGCTTTGAGCACCATTTTGGTGGTTGCCATTCTTGGCTGACATTGCCTATTGAAGAGGGTAACTAATACCAAACTGGTCAGCGTCAAAGTGTGAGTGGGCAAGGTGCTGGTGAGAGAGCAACGCCACCGGAGAATGTGATGAAAAAGCTCAATTTCCGGGTGCCAATAGCTCGAATCTGGCCACGAGACAGCGGTGAAAGAAGAGAGTCATGTTTGCGTTATCTGAATCCTTTATTCACCCACGGAGCATCAACCTGCCGCGCGGAATTTCTACCCCGCCTGCTAGGTGGCAAGCATCGGCATTGCCAGGTACACTACCGGCTCACGCCACATCCGCTAGTTAGTCTGAGGTCAATGCTGACGTTTCGGAACTGTCCGTGCGAATTCCGTTGCGAACCGCATATAGTTGAAAGTCTGTCGCACCATATCTGACTTGATTCGTCGAGCACTCATTTTCAGATAACCATGGCCATTCGTGGCTTGAAGAGCGTCGCTGTTACGCGACCCGTGTGCAATGCTGACAAGTTCCATGCCAGGCACTTGCTCTCGAGCAAATCAGTTCGTTGGCAGAGTTTGCTGGCAAGTTGGCAATGCTTAAACAAGTTTAAGCCATAGGTCATTAAGTTCACACACTGGAAAAAAGAGGCGAGTCGTCTTATAAAAGTGACTTTTGAGTTCATTGCTCCAAAGCACTTGAGTTACATTAATACCTGTAGTTGAACTCAGTCGCCAAGTTGTCACAGAATGCGATCCAATGGTGAGTCCGGTAATACGTGCAAACTTAGGACATGTTCTTCGTCGCAATACGGCAACATGCAACACAGCATGCTTACATCTTCGAATCACTTGACTGAAGTCATATCTAGAACATACTCACCCAACTTAAAGCCCTTCTTTGCGGTAAACTTTGCAAGTATCCAGAAGATCTATTTCAGAACGGAGGGTTGGTTTTGCAGGTGATGAGACGCCACGCGAAGAGGAAACATCAGAACCAGAGTACCCAAGCTATCAGTGTCACCATGTAGAAGATGCTGCACTGTGCGGCAGATCTCTAGAGCAAAATCTTTGACAACTCCCCGACCAGGGGCAAGTATTGCATTTGAAAACGGCCCTGTGGCCGTGATTACACTGGAGCTTTAAAGAAGGGCTTCGGGCGATAGTCCGGCTTCGTCTGCTAGCTCGCACACCAGGAGACGTATCACGTTGAAATAAATTACGTCAACGGCGCGATCGAAATCAGAGAAGTGCAGCATCATTGTAAATGGCAACGGACTAGACTCACCTGACCCATGCGTTAACCTGGCTATCACTGGGACTTCCCAAGATGCATTGGGATATTCTTCCTCCTAGATCCAGCGAAGAGAATCCGTTGCCACATATGCATTGATGATCTTGGTCTGTAAATCACCTAGTTCGGGAGGCTTCTCTTTCGACGAATAAAGCCGAAGGCGCATGGCATCTTCTATGAAGCCAGGAATGTCGCAGAAGATGTCCTGCAGCAGGATGGTGACAGGCCTCGGCAGCGGATCCATTGCTGCCCATGGTATTGTTTTCCATTCATACTCTTCCAGAAACGTTCGTTTTTTGGTCGCGATACCAGAAGTTGCCTGCAAGAATATTAGTTCAAGATCATTGTATGCAGGAGGGGCTACAAATAATGAACGCTGACAACCTCCTGGATCAAGCTCTGATGGGACTGCCCGGATCAAAAATGAACTTTTATCCACCGTGGAGCTTGGCTTGCTTTCCTGGCCTGTGTTTTGGACCTGTGATCAGACATCAGCCCCATGACCTGGATGGGATAGACCACGAAGCCAATCACCGACTGAGCTACGTTCTGGAAACTTTGCAGAGTGGGTGCCTGTTCAGCAGATACAAAAGCGGCCACAAGCCCTAGCGCAAGGCCTACCAGCGCGGGCAACGTAAGGTAACCCCAATGTCGCCGATGGCGCGCATGAGTTGGAGCCGCATCGTTAGTGCAGCAAACACCTGTCATCGTCAAGACTCCGCATAAGATTGGGATAAATATCCAAATCCACTGTCTTTGTATGCTTAAGTAGCACCAAAGACCTGCAGACAGGGCGGAGGTGGTGAGCAGGCCAACACATATTACCACGGGTATCCAGACACCCCGGAATGGAAATATGGAAAGCCACAAGTATGTCTCAAGCCATAATTACTATTTATTCAACCTGAATGTTCAGCAAATCTTACAACTTCCGTTGCCAGGCAAAGCGCGCATTAACAATCTCCCAGGTACAAAATAACGCAAATGAAGGCGTATGTGTTCTCGATATCCGACGAGTGATAAAAAATGCCGTACAGAATGCGGCCGAGACAAGGGGGTAAGTGACAATCGCGGCCTTAAGCAGGTGGTACCTAAGTTTCGAAGTCGACTGAAGATCGTAGTACGCACGAAAGAGGCAAAGAGTGAGGTACAATTCTCCGAGGCCAAGTATAGCGAAAGCTAGGCTGTATTCTGCCACGCTGATGGTCCTCATTGTAAAGAGCGGTGTGCTTTTGCATTAGAGTTCTTTTTTCAACTTTTTTTTGACTTTATCACCACATCTTATATGAGGCGGCTTCAAGAGTACCTTCCAGTAGGACTCGTGTCTTTGATCCATTGCCTGGTCTGAGTGAAGCTGGACGTGATAATTTCCGATCAGCATGAAGATCACTGCCTAGGCTGGTCAAGTGTGATTAAATGTGGAATTAGCAGCACGCTAAGTCATGTGCACCTGGAGCTCTTCTCCACGGATGGCAGGAGACAGCACCGTCTTGACCTGTCCCTAGCATCCTCGCGACTGACCGCGAGCATTTACCGCAGTATAGCACAGGAAATAGCAGAGCTCGCTTCTCTAGAGGACCTTGATCGACTTTTCTGCAGCTTTTGGCCTAGGTTTACTGATAGGACGAAGACAGCCCTACTCCGAGAGCTTCGCCCCTGCCTCGGCCGTTGCGCAACTCTGCTGCCTGTGTTGGAGCCACGTCTCTTCCGAACAAAAGCAGCTAAGAAACAGGCACATTCAAGATCATTAAAACCTGTAGCGCCGTCGCGGACACTTGAACCTTCGGCGCTTGAGCGCAGTAAAGAATTCCCGCCAACTTGCCCGACACCGTCATCCACACAATTGACGACTCAACCAGTTTTGCCAGCGCAGTCCTTGTTTACTACAAAGGCGCCTCCGCCCTCTCTTCAGCTAAAGTACTTGCCTGGTCTACCCGACAATGTAGCCCGGACACTGCTTTACACCTCCGCCTCAGGGTTTTTCCAAGGTAATGGGAAGAGATGTGTAGAGCTATATCAAGCTCTAGCTCATGGCGAAGAAACGCAATGGTTAAACGCCATTGAGCAACGGCTTCGCTATCTTGGTCTTTACTTTTCAAAGGGTACTCTCGTGCGTCATGGACGCGGTAACGTTTTCTATTATACGGCGAATTCGGCGAAGCGAAAAATTGCTGAAGTGGCAGCACTCCACAACCCATCTATCCCGGGAGAGGAGATCAACACGGCCATCGACCGATATCATACACGAGGGAAAACATATTGGGACTTGATGCAGGAATACTCTATCAGCGCCATAGTCGGCCTTAGCCCTGATTATCTTAACTTGTGAGATCAAGTAATATCCCATATCACCACCATGTGCTAATTTTCTAGTTACGAGCGCCGCACGACTAAGGCACATTATCAAACGTTTCTTCTAAATTTGAAACGAGAAGGTGCGAAAACAATTGCCGAACTTCATCAAATCCCTGAAGCTGCGAGAACGCTCGAAATAATAGCGCGGAGAAATCTGGACTGGATATGTGCTGTTAACCAGGCTTGGTTTGACGGCCCAAAGCGAAAGCATAGCTGCGACGGCAGGCCAAGAACAAGTTTTGACGTGCACCGTTGTTATCAACGCAAAAGCAGACTATGCCATTGGGTTCAGATACTCGAATGTGCGCCGGAGACGACTGTGCTCAAGCTGGCGGAAAGCGATATTGGCATCAACCACCCACTCGAGGAGCAGTTTCTGAAAATGTTCCCTGTCAAAGCGTCGGATGAGAGCATTTGCGATGGCCTGTTCTTTAGGGTCACAAGTGTCGAATTTGAGCATTTAGGCAATATTTCTTGAAAGGGTCTTCTCTCTCCACCCTCGCCCCATCACGGGTGATCTCTTGCCGGACTCGTCCACAAGCCGGTGCTCTCTGATGCTTCTCGATGTTCTGTGTGCCCACGGCAGAGAAATCCGATGTTCTTGGTTTTGGCTTACTCAGGCAAGGCTTGCAAATCCATTTCCTTGTTGAAGGAGAGTCGCGCGCTTGGATATCGAATCCATGCTGCCAAATCCACAAGGTCTGCCTACCGGCACGTTCAGATATGGTGAACCCGGGGAACTTAAGCCATGAGAAGGTCTCGCAGTCATCCGTTAAATAATACAAGCTCAAGAGTGGTGCAATTGGTGTATCGCAATCGGAAGTGCGCCGGCGTTTGACAGGTACGTCGGCGCTCATCTTACCAGTGCAGGAAGAAACATTGGGGAGGGAACGCGAACAAGACGCGAAGCTTGTTCTAGAGCGCGCAAAGTACTGTGTACCACCTATAAGAGCAACGGCGTGGATAGGGATGAGGTACCTATGACAAACCTTAATGCTCAGCGCCGGCACTACCCTATATTATGAGGGCGATTTTTAACCGGTGGTTAACGTGGAAGCTATATACGTGGAATTGAATCCATTAACTTTAAAAGCAAATTGAATAGATTGAATCGATGCACGTGACTTCGATTTTTATAAGATTGAAGACGTCAAGGTGGAAGTTGAATTGATGACCACCCGGGGAAAAACCAATGGGGTAGGTTAGTAACCATTCCAAAACAAGTCCGGCGAGACTTGCCGTAATAAGGAATGCTCCGGCGCTGGTTGCAATGCGTCAAATATCGGATGAAACGAACGGGGATAGGAGACCGGGACCAAACAACCAAGGCGTCAATCCCATGAGAGCTTAGTCTTTATCGTTTTGCTATTACATTATCCTGTCCTTCTAGGTATCTTTCTGGTGCGTTATGATATATATCATTGTTTTATTATGCCTGGTGGCTTGCAGCCAATGAAGCATGATCATATATTGAAATGCAAACACGGGCACCCGAGTGGTGTATCAGGTTGGACAAGAAAGAGGAGGACTCGAAGGCTCCTTTCGGTAAGGTCACATTAGGCTGTAGTAAAATTGCAGTTTCGCTAACATGAAAAATCGCGTGACAAAAGTGGTCCACCTGCGCCTCTCCACCTGCGCCTCAAGATAGTTGTGATATCTCTATCGTCATGTCCTTTGCACTAGACGAATGATGAACTCCACAGCATGATGAGAGTCAATTGTGGGAAGCTTGTATTGCCCTGCCCTTTGTTTTGTGCGGCAAATTTGTCAAAGTGCTTCAGCTATTCAAGACTTAGCTCATCGTTGGCAACCGTAGCATCATTATGAAGCTCTGGCATACGTAGAGTGGTCATCAATTCCATTCCATCAATTTGTCGAACGAAATTGGACTAATAGGTTACGCAGCAGTTGGCTCGTGCGGTTTTAAAAGGTCAATTTTCCCGTCGATTCAGTTAATCGCACCCACATTGAATCGTTGAAATACCCAACCCCTATAAGTTATGCTATCCGACCGAACAGTTATGGGTATCGCTAATGCTTTCATTTGATTTTATTTGTCCCGCGAGACATGTCTAGCAGAGTGGTTCTGTTGGGAGATAGTCACGATGATTATCGTAGGTGGTTGATAGCCTAATTCTTCATTGACTATGACGAAAGGAAGAAGAAGAAGAAGAAGGTATTTAGGTCTTGCTAGGCAACCGCTACCTAAGGTGTCGGATATGGGTCCGGCCAGTGGTAACAACAGATTATACTGCCGTTACAAGCATCACTTCCAGTCGGGAAAGACGATGGCGTCATCGTCGGCATCCGCCTTGGGCTTTGGCTCACGCTGTGAGAGGCATGCCTTAGGGTCGGGCTCGGAAGAGCAGAACTGCTCGGTGCCAACGCATTTCTCAAAGGGGTTTCTGCACAGACGATTGTCATCCTGCAGGATGAAGGGAAGCTTCTTAGCCTTGGCGTCAGGCTGTTTCTTCGGAGCTGGTTCGCGCTGTGCGAGGCATGCCTTAGGGTCGGGCTCGAAAGAGCAGAACTGCTCGGTGCCAACGCATGTCTCAAAGGGGTTTCTGCACAGACGATTGTCATCTTGCAGAATAAAAGGAAGCTTTTTGGCCGGTGCAGGGGCTGCGACAACCGTGGTTGCGACCGCGGCGAAGAACAAAATTGCGTACTTCATATTGAAAATGGTTGTTTTGTTTGTGTGGGTAGGCGTAGCGTGAGTAGAGAAAGCAGAGATGGTGAAGATGATCTTCCTTGTTGATGAAGCGCTGTGTTTTGCTAGAATTGGGTTATGGTGCTGGATGGTCGACGTGCTAGATGCCGGACTTGCTAGTAATTATATTATTTTCAACCCTCTACTTGCCGTGGTTGTGTTATCGCATTCTTTGCGTGACTGCGACTCAGCCAAGGCTCGTGCGCACCTTCTCGCAAGTTTGAAAGTGCCTATGGTACATGAATCAGTTTTGGGTTGTGCGAGAGCTGTTCAATGCGCAAGTTATAGCTGTGGCGACGTGGTAAAATGGGCTATAACATGGTATTAATGACAAGGTCAAAGTGTGTGTCGGATTGGACCGTACAGCACGAAAGATTCCTGAGATCAATGCGCTTGCACCTACGCACGTCATGTTTGGAATTGTGCTGAGGTAATGTTGACCATCGGCTTGGGCTGTAGCCAATCGTTTAGTCTGCTGCCAGTGCAGAATTTTCGTCAAGTTTATCATAAACCCCCGTAACTTATAGGAACGTGCTGCCAAGCATTTCGCTGATTCGTGCGGCTCTAAGTGAAACGACATTTGCCGCAGATCATTCTGATAATAACGATGTTCTCGCTAAGAGCAACGGAAATTTAAATGCTAAGGAATGCAATGCGCAAGCTAGCCAACTCTACCTTGAGGTCAAACCGCGGTACGAAGTATATTGTGAGTCCTAGCGGTGGTTACGTTGAATGCACTGTTAACAAATGTGCATGAAAATTCATCCACTTTACTGAGCATCTAGGCTCGTGTTTTTACAGATGTACGTGTCTCTGCACTTTCAAATCTTCATTTTCCGGTGAAAAGAGGGGATCAGACACGTTTGGGTTTCTCGTTTGCTGCAGTGCCAGATGTTATACCACAAATCCCCCTGAGCCGAAAATAAGTGATCTTTTCAATCCACTTTCTTTCTTCACCTTGATCGCTCATCAGCTAGTCATGCAGGGGAAGCCTCAGAATGGTTGCAATTTCCGCAATGTCATTATGCACAAGCACATCATCGAAATTTCGGAGAATGAAGGCGCTGCTGTTTGAGCCAAGGCGTATCTGGCCACATCTCTGGGCATCATACCATGAAGCATTCCGAGGCACGTCAGCTGTTCACTCCAAACCACCAATACAATCTCTATGCACTTCAAAACAAGGCACGCAGCAGAGAGGGCGGCGCCATGACTGCCACTCTTGCAGTACGCGACGACAATAGGCACAGCGGCAGAACTCATGGCAACGATCACGACGTTGAACCTTGTTCTACGATCTGTCAGTAAATTACATCGAAAAGCAGGGGCTCTGTAGCTTCATTCGTTGTGCCGCTGGTACCACTCGAGGCTTTGAGGTGGCGGCCGAGGGCCGTTCCCGAAGGTTTCTCAGTTGCCTTGTCCGCCTCGTGGGTGAAGCTGCCAATACAGGCATCAGGGCTAGCCTTGTGGGGCCGGGTTGGCGCTTTTTCTCGCCTAGTGGTGCCACTTTTTCCGTCACGGAATCTGTTCGCAGGCCCGCACTGGGTAGGAGCATTCGGATTGGAGCCGAACTGCAACAAGCCGCGTGGGTATCTGATAAATCCTGGAGGGCTGCGTCAGCGGGAAAACGTATGGCCCGGGTCTTAGGTGACGAAGAGTCAGCGTAAAGCTACAAATGGCTGACGTCATCACCTGTCGGGCTCCGGATCCATCCCCCTGTTCGGTTCACCCCCAGCATGTTGAAATAATGCGAAGTCCGCCCCCATTTGGCGCTCATAACGAAGTAAATTACTGATTTCAGCAAGCCTCGCCGGGTTTGCCTCGTTACGCCACGCTAGTGTACGGCTCTGAGGACGGATTCGCCGACGCATTCGACGCCCTCGATCTAGAGACCGAGACACGAAAGATCATTACGAAGTAGAAGAAACGCATGGCAACTCGAGCTAACGTGCTACGCACCTTTGTAGAGTTCATCGCCGCCTACGCAAGAAAATTCGACCCTAGCTATGCCCACACCGTCGCCAACGACTTCGCTAGGTCTCTGCTCTGCCACTAAAACCAATTTTACTACTCGGGAGAAGCTACGGGATTCAGCAACGAAATGCCACAGCCGAAATTAAAACCCGCCAAGCAGACACTTATAAAATTACCAACATATAACCAAACAGCCCGCCACAAGACAGTGAGCTTCGCCGATGTCACCAGAGCCGTCGCGCAACAAGCCCCTGCGGACGTTCACATCGCTTCTGCGCACAGATAGCCCGTCGTAACTAGTAACTACACAGACCGCCACATCCTCCTCCGCTTAAAGGGGGGTTCTAGCTTCTTCGGGCAAAATAGCTTCTAGATCCCGACTGGCACTTAAAGAAAGCTCGTGTTGGTCCCCTAAGATATTTAAGACATGAAACTTACTAACACTGTCTATACAGATCCAGCGGCCGCTCGAACACGATGCGTTGGGCACATCATCAACCTCTCCCTTCAGGCATTCCGCTTTGCAAGCAGCAGAACAACCCTGAAAGTGGCCATCGAGGAGGCACAGGACGGGGCAAACAATGCAACCATTACTGACGCGTTGCAGGGTCACACACACACAGGAAGTGCGTAGCAAAGATCCCGCAGCGAGCCCAAGGGACGGTCGGATGCAGCTGGCTGGCGGAACGCGGGGCCATTAGGCAAGCTACATAACATTGACATTTTCTTTCGCAACTCAAGGATTCATAGCGACGCATGAGATGGCATTGTAAGGAAGGCATTGGGATTGGACAACGCCACGCGATAAAACTCCTGGTTCAAGCTGCTCGACGCTGCCATCCGCCAAGAAGGCACCATGTCTATTTTCCTCCGCCAGTTGCACAGAGAGCTGGAAGATGTCATTTTCACCCACGACAACTGGCAGGTACTCACAGTGACGCATGAATCTCCACGGCCGTTTTAACAAGCGACCATGGAGCAGCAAATGGAGTGGGCATCGATAGACCAGGTGCTGGGGAACATGAACATCCTCTTTAAGCAATTTGAGGATGGCAAGGCGCGTATCTTAGGGAGGCGACATCCCAAACTCTCTGAATGTGCCCTAACAATAGCGCAGATTACGTATGCAGAAAATAGGCATATGATCAGCTCCATTTAAATGGGTTTGTGGATGCTTGCGAATGAAGAAAACGACTCAAACCCAATCTATGTCACGGCGCCGCTCCATCCGGAGAAGCGGCAGAGATATATTGGCCGGCACTGGCCGTCGGAATGGCGAGCTGGTCTTGTAGTCGCCTAACGGTAGTTTTGGGCGAAGTATAGGAACCGGAGTATAGGAACCGGCTACTGGTTGCGGCTGGTGTGTTGAGGCCCCCAAAGGAACGGCTGGAGATGTCTCCATACGAGCGAATCAAGCTATCCATGAGTGTATTAGACGAGCCCGGCCACGAGAATGAGTTCGAAAAGTTTATTAATGCCCCTCCGAGACAAGTGATGATGAAGACGCCGCTGAAATAGTGGTGCCGGGAGGAGCAGAGGATGGAGTATTCGCGCCTGCACCAGATGGCTATCGACATCCGCAGTACGCCGGCGATGTCTGAAGATCCTGAACGAGTGTCCTCTTGCACGAGACGTATAATTCCCTTATACGAGGTGTTGCTCCATGCAATGATTCCTGCTCTCCTTGTTGTGTCCCATCAAATCCGTCAGTACGGAGTGCACCTGCTACCCAGGATCCAGTACCACCGCAATAAATGTGGCTAAGCTCATCTGACACGGCTACTTAACCATATCCATTATTAAGGCGGAGCTTTTGCATGACCCTGAACGTCACTGTACTGAACCCCGGTGGTACCTGTACTAGAGTGACTCAACGATATTCAGGCATGTTTCGGCATGTCCGGAAATCCACAGTCTCATCAAAGCAAGCTTGAAGTGGGCACTATATTGAAGCATCGTCTATGGCTTGGTGCTTTTATTGTTCCTCTCTAGCTCGCCACATGCCGGCCGGTGAAGCCTACAAGTCATCAGGTTTATAATGACAAAGCGACTGGCGAAGTAGTGCGGGGGCCTAGTACATCATGCTGGCCAGCGGGCCATCCCGCCAACACAGTCAAGAATCGTTCTGGGCGCAGTGAAGCCTTAATGGCTCGAGAAAATGACTGGTGACGAAGTGGGTTTATCATTTCCAAACCCTAGCACCCTTCAAACTCATAAAGCCAACGTTAAGTTAATGATTATGCTACTTCATCTAATATACAACCCAGGTTGATTGCTCTGTTGCCAGTACAGATGGAACAGTGAATGACTGGTAGTATAAGAAGCGGCGGCCATGCCGGCCCAAAACGAGAAGTCAAAGTCGAACGCTACTCCAGCCTTCCTGATACTACTACCCAAATCAAATCACCAAGTCTTTCTCTATCATCTCTCACTCCCATCGAAAATGCGCCTCTCTGGCATCATGCTCTACGCGCTAGCGTCTCGTGCACTAGCGGCAGCTGCAGCTGCAGCTAGCCCTGATGGTACCGCCGAGCCCAGCGTGCTGGATGGCATCCTTCAGTTGCCTTTACTCGCTGTCCCAGCGGAGAAGGAAAGCAATGCCACAAATACTCAAAGACGCCGAGCTTCGGTCGGCGTGGAGAACCTCCTATATCATGGCCGTCACAAGCAGACGACCGCTCTAGGCGTTGTCCTCGAGGTCGGAACACCGCCCCAGAAAGTCATCCTCGAGCCAGACACTGGCAGCTCAGTTCTTTGGGTACCAGGCTTACAGCCTGGGCAAGCACGTGCGGGTCTAAAGTCGACTCACTTCGACAAGGATGCTAGCAGCTCTATTAAGAACCTACACAAAGATATTATGGTAGGATATCACGATGAGCAGATGTTTCTGGACATTTTTCAGGATCAAGTCTCTTTTGGAGGTGAATGCGTTAGTATAGCTTTTCTTATTGAAAAGATTGGCTAACTTTGCTAAAGGCGTCCCTCTGGGAGCACTCGACTTCGGTATTGGTAATGCGAGTCATCCCGTTAGCCATGTGGGACGTGATGTTGGTATCCTAGGTCTACTGCCAGACCCACCTGATTACAAAGTCAGTGACTTTATCCCGTTCAAGCTCACAGAAAAGAAAAAAATCAATAGCGAAGCGTTTAGTCTGGGTCTTCGCTCCAAGGGACGTGGCGCGCTGACCTTTGGCGGCTACGACACGAGCAAGTTCTCGGGTCCTCTCGAGAAGCTGGCCATACAACCGAGTACCGGAAACCAGTGAGACATTACTTCCATTTGGCAGAGATTTTTCAGCGCAGAACTGACTCATCATGTATCAGCTACATTGTCGAGTTGAAGTCTGTGGCCGTGGGCAATGGCAACGGCAACAGCGAAGTTATCAGCCACAAGTTCAAAGCGGATGAAATGAAAGTGGGCTTGGACTCCGGAGCACCTGTATTCAGTCTTCCCGGGCCTGTAGCTCGCGAGCTCATGATCAAGCTTGGGGCCACGTTTGGGCAAAACCGCTTACTAGAGGTTGGGTGTCCAGTCGTCGACGCCAAGGCCACCATTGAACTCAAAATGACCAACAGCACGACGATCTCAGTACCTCTCTTGGATTTCGTCGTCAAGAGGTCTGTCCGTGGCAACAAATGCTCCTTGGCTATCCAGATCGGCAAAGATTTGCCCGCCAGTAAGATAGATGCCCCCCCCCGCCTTTAGGACGTACTAACAAGGTTGGTTTTCCAGAATTCTGGATCGGAGGCCATTTTCTTCGTCGTTCGCTTGTCCTCTTTGACCACAAGGACCGCAGCGTGTACGTCGCTCGCGGCGCAGACTGCGGCTCGAGCCTAGTCGCCATCAACGGCACCATGCCGGCCAACGTAGTCATGGGCAAGTGTAGGGACGCGCCGTTCGACTACGACGCGGCCGCAGACCCGGCGCCAGGTATCAATTAGTTATTTTCCCTGCGCTTGGGTGAAAGTGCAGCTGCATCAGGCCCGACATTGCGGAAGGGATGTACACCCCTCAAGCGTCATGTGTCCCTGACTGCAGGCTGCAGGGCAATTTTTACTGTTCTAGTTGCGACGGCTGCAGTCGAGTCTTCCACAGGACGCCTTTGTGCCTTAATCTCACGGGTAATTCGAGGATTGCGTCAGGCCTCAGTCTATAAAAAGGTGACATGTAACCCCCCGAGTACCTGCGATAGCAGGTTGACTTGCGCATGGGCATAGAACATGGCGTCGACGGACGCAGATGAACTCCAGGGTTGAGCGAATGGTCTGTTGATTGCTCAGGTGGAACAACTTCTTGAAGCATTGCGCCGCTTCTTCCAGGTATTTGCGGTCCTGGAAGAAGCTATTGAGTGATGGCACCGACTAGTCGATGGTAGCGGCCTGAAGATTGGACCAGATCCTCTCTTTCTCACTCTCGGAGAAGCCCCCAAGAATTTCACCACTGCGTATGCGGGCTAGCAGCCGGCGCGCTTGTTGTTGGCAGGCTCCAGGCGCCTTCAGCTGAAGCGCTTGAACAGACGACCGATCCAGCTTTCTCATAGCGCTCTCATTACCATCGAAAACGAGAGACCAGAACGACTTTATGTGTTCCAGATAATGCAGCAGTTCCTAAACGTCAGCGATGCACATCGGCAAAGAGTCCATGGAAAATGCTTACTTCCCAGCAATGCATAGTCAGCATCTTGCTAGACGGGCTAATACCGAACCCCCCATACAGAGTAATATTTTACATTCTTATAATGGTTTTCTTTAATTAAGAAATAATATTATTTATTTTACTAAGTAAAATACTAGTAATTAATTTTTAAAAAGCTTTAACTAATTACTCCAATTTATAAAAATAATACCTTTAGCTAGAAAAACTCATATAACTTATAATTACTAGTACTAAATTTATAATACTTTTTATATTCTTATGTATATTTTAATCGTAGATATGTAACCCCTGTTAAAAGCGCTTTTTTGGTGCTAGTACTGCTTGGTATACTGGCGTCTATTGGTCTGAACGTAGTATTCTTTAAGCTTAGCCTTTCCGTAATTAATGCTAGACTTAAAATGTAAGACTTCTTTAAGTCTTATTTGCTCAAGTGGTCACATGGAACACATTTACCGCGTTAACAATGATGGGCTGAAAGCGTTCTAAAGAAATAAATAACATTTTTTGTTTGGTATGCTGTTTTTAGGTCAAAGCTACCTGAGACGAGGGCGAGTCGCTATGGTATCACATAGTTATAGTCAAGCGGCTATGTTGCTTGCCATCTTGACTAAAACTTTCTCTGTAAGCACAAATCGCGACTCAACTGCGACAACTTGTATGATGATTCCACCATGTATGTGTTTTTGTGCATCTGATGCGTAACAAATTTTCATACTTTGTTGTTCACGGCATACCCACGATATGTCGTAGACCGCGAACTACTCGTTAAACGCCAGGTATTTTTTTGTTTCAGTGATGCACGCCTCTGACGGCAGGGCCCCCTCTGTTTCCCGTAGAAAGATGAGTAGACGAAACTTGCTGGTAAGACGCGCTCGCGATTGCCGCTGCGGTCCATCACACCGGTATCACGGTGAACCCGCTGACGGATATCGATTTGTACAGAGATATACCATTAGGCTCGAAATTGCTACAGTTAGACATAGCGACAAGAAGAATATTTCGGGGCAGACTACGCAGAACGTTGGCGCGACGCGGCTGCTTGGGCACTATTTTGCGGATACGACTGTACGTTGATCTGCAAAAGGCGCAAACGGACGTCACAGCCAAAGCCAACCAGACCAAGTCGGATTAAATCAGAAAAGACTAGAAGCTTCCGATCCGATGTGAAAGGGACCAACTTATTTATTAAGGCTATATTTTCCACCTTGTTAATGCTGCATGCCGTGTGAGCTTGATCCGGTCCACCGCTCGACTTTCAAATCGACATATTGCGGAAGTCCTTCCATCGATTCGAATTGCTTGCCTAGACATCTGCATCTCACGCCTCAGTCAGTTGGTAGACACTCCCTCGTTCTTTAACACTCGCTGTAATATAACGCTAGAGGTAACGCTTGCATCGTGGATTGTTTGCTCAGGAGCGAATGGGCGCCTGCTGGGTTCTCTCGCCCGTACCCAGCCCAGGCCCGACTCGGTCTTTACTTTCACTCTTGCTTCCAAAATCTAATAGCTCTAGACGTTTCCATTTTCTGATCTGCTCGTTTTCTATCCCCGGGCTATGTCGTTGGGTATATTCTGCGACTGGCGGACGGGGCAACATGGCTCGTAAGAAGCAGAATCAATATCTGCGGCAGTACAGCTCCTATCATGCAGCCCTTTGATGCCAAACTTTTGTTCTAAGCGCGCTTCTGAAGCTGCAATATGGGATCTCAAAAGTTCGTGGATGGCTGCTATATGACGTCTCTCGAGATCTGCAACGCTGCTGCTGCTGCTGCTGCTGCCGCCCTCGCGCCGACTTATGGAGCTATCAGGCGCCGGCGAGGCTCCAAGGGTGGGTGAGGAGGCTATGAGATGCGAGGTCTCAAGCGAGTCGTAGTTAATATGGTCATTGCCGGAAGCATCACTATGGACTGTCATGTGGCTGCTCTGTGGCAGTGGACGAACCTGGTAAGTGTACGACGCGCGCGCGCAACGGAGAGTGCCCTGCTTTGATGTGGTTTTCTGGAGCCACCAGTGAGAATCGACATCATCAAGAGTCAAGAAACCGCCATTTTCTAACAGAAAAGCCAACCTATGGCGGCACGGGAGCCCCAACTGTGTGGTGAAGCTGTTTGTGCAGAGATGGAAGCGATGTATGTTGACAGGCTGCTTCAACAGCTCAATCGCGAGATTGACTTGCTCGATGATCTTATTTGCAGCGTCTAAAACGATCTTTCCGAAAATTGGTCGTAACACTGGGTGATACTCCCAGTCAAGCCGCCCTCTCGATGATTCGTCTTCGAGTAGGTAATTGTACCAATTTAGGCGCTCGCTGGCTAGAGAAAAGATTTTTTCTTTTATCAAAAACAAGTGGGCCGTATTGTCACCTAAATAGCTCTCAAGCTCCGGATTGCTGCTTCCTACTCGCGAGGTGGCAGTAATACCGTAATTGCGATAGGTACGAGTTGCAAAGGATGCAAATCTGCGCCGAGCAGGTATGTACACTTTCCGGAGGTAATTAAGGATATCTATCGCTTAGGTCAATCAAAGGGTAGAACAAACAGGGACAGATTATTCTGTCTCACCACTTTGGTCCTCCCATCTCGATACCAATCTATTCCACCCGCCGAGAAATTCGTCTTCTCTCGTAGTGTTGTAAGCAAGGTCCTGCCATTCGATAAAAAACGCGAGAGCGTCCTGTGAGGAGCGGGTACCAAGTGAAGTATCTCTGAACGCTAGTTGAGGAAGTCGAGCGTATCTTGTTCGAAAATTGGATTCGAGAGGCGCTCCGCTACATGTTGATGAGTTTGACGCCTGGCAAGGGAGGAGAGGGGGCTGTTCGCTCAGTGCGAAAGGCGCCCCTTCGTCAGGCGCCACCTCTTGGGGTAGACTCTCTGCACCACTGCCGACCCAGTTAAGCTTGATGTTTTGCAGAACACTCTGGCTTATATGCCGCGTGCATATCTGTCGTTGAGTTGTAGGAAAGACGGCTTGTAACACTTCATCCAAAGCGTCATGAGTGGCGGTAATCACAACGCCGGGATAGGCGACTCCGGCCAGGTGAGCCGCCGATTTGACCTGCTCAAGCTGCCAGGAGAGGCTGCCAACATCATCGTTTGCAGCAAGACTGAATGCTACAGAAAAGGTAGTGTGCAAAGACGTGATGCCGTTGATCTGCACTAATGTCTTGTCGAATCGGCGAACGTGATACGTCTTTTGCACAAGAAGAAGACCGGGATTACTTCTCCAATATTCCATGCAATTCTTATATATCCAGAAAATTTGGTTCACTCGGCCACTCGAGTCTTGATCACTGTTGTGGAAGAAAACCTCTTCGTCCCTTTCGAGCAGCTGAAGAAAGATCTGCGTCGACGATCGGACGCTGTACTCGTACGGGTAAGCTTCAGCTTGGATGAATGAAATGTCTCGCGGAGGTATTCGAAGCCCAGGCAACTCGTTCGTCGATTTCTTTATAGTGCTGCCAAAGACCGCGGATCCATCAACGCTCTCTGCAGAGACTACCTCGCGAGGTTGCCGTCTACCGGAGACACGTTGTGAATGGTGTTGAATCTGAAGCAAGCCTTCGGAGCACCTAACTGGCGCATGGCTGTGTTTTGGCTGTTCGAAAGTGATTGAGAATGCTCTCTCAACATCACGTTGTATGGTACCGCAGAAGCCGCAGCCATTTGTTTTAGAGCTGGTCCCATAGTATTCTGTATTGCTGGTCCTACTCTGTGGTGCTCTGTCCTGGTTACAATACCAGTACTTCATGTTTGAACTGGCAGTTTCAGAGTATTTGCTAGAAGTAAGAGAAATTGTGAAGCCAAGGGCATTCTGCTGCGACTCAAGTGCGTCGAACGCTTCTTCAATTGACGCGAATCGCCTTTTTTGAAGACTCGGGGGCGAATCCATTTCTCAATGGTATTGTGCTGCTGCAAAGAAAAGAGAGCTTGTTCATATATAACCATGTATGTTGCTGTAGAAATGTTTCGTAACCATGGAAAGCGACACAGAATTTCTGTTGGAGGATTCCGAGGCACACACTGTTGCTAGTGTCAATCCCTGTTTCGATTTTTTCTTTGATCACCCGATATTAGAAAAATCTCCTGTACCCACCATCCCCAGTGATAAGATGACTTGATAGTGCGATATGCATTGCTCGCCTGATTCTCACTTTGATTTCTGAATACAGAATAGTCCTGAGAAACCCGGGCTGGCTGAATGTAGATGAATAGAGGGTTAGTATTGACAATACATGCAGGAAAGTGGGCGCCTAAGACGGGATTCGCACGATGACCGGCACAGAGTCACATATTCCTAGAACCGAGGGTATTCGGTAACTCGCCCGGGATAATGACATGAGAAGACACCAGTATGACTGATAACATGCAATTCTAATTTAGAATAGAGGCAACTTCGAGTCAACAATAAAAAACTTCTTTCATATAGTGGCAATTTGCACTGGATCTTCTTCATGATGAGATGCGAATTACGTTAGCTAGCAGCAGCTGCACTCGCTCTTGAGCTCTTTGTAGGTACATACATTGAGCAGAACTTCTGGTGACGGAAGAGTATAATTTCAGTTTTGGAGCAAGCACGAGCTTCCCTTGATTTGGTTCCGCGCACCATCTCTGCTCTCCATGGTGTTTTTTTAGATGAGACTATTATCGTCAAGTTGAGGGATATTGCCGAGGTGCAAATTACTAATGATCATTTCGACTTGCGTAACGGTACGACGAATCATTTCAATGGCATTCAGCATATCAAAACGAGCGAGATGAATGGAAATTTATCGATCATCAAAGTGTCCGGTGGCGTTTGGAAGCATCACGACCTCTGAATGGAAAGCCAAACGACACGGGTCCACGCGGTACCACTCTCATATCAAGCTGCAAGCCTGGGAAGGGGCCGCGGGCCGCATCATCATAAAAGGGCCAGCCACGGCGAACTGCGATCACGATATGGGACCTCTGTTATTGTCTAATTGGACACACACGCCCACAGATGAGCTTCAAACATCCAATTTTGCTCATGGACCCCAACGCTAGCCAACTGTGCCTCAACAAACTGAATCTTCCAAGTGGTCCGATGATAAGAAGAATAGGCAGACGATTTGCTGTGCCGGTGATTTTCGGTGACACCTATCGATTTCGACTGATCAATGGTGCATTTGACACCAATTCAAGCTTTCGATCAACAACCATATTATAACTGTCACGGCCGCGAATGTTGCCCTCCTTGTTCCGAACAAGACTATAGCCAAAAAGCATCCCACCGGGGGGAAGAGAAGGCGAAAGTAAGAAAGGAGATCCCTGCAAAAAAAAAAAAAAAAAGAAGAAGAAGAAGAAAAAAAAGAAGAAAAAAAAAAAAGAAGAGTTAAGTTAGTAATAGGCTCAATGTTTGGAGTGATGATGCGTTTGGAAAATCAACAAGGTTCCAAAAAAAAGAAGGGACTTGACAAGATGAAGCAAGAGCTGGGATTAAGCGGGGTTCACGGCTTCTTTGCCTCTGGGGCACCAAAAAAAAAGAAAAAAAGATAAAAGGATGGGTTCTCAATTTCATTTCTCATAAAGACTTATACTTTTTTTTTAATTTTAAATCTTTTTTATTTTAAAATTTTTCTTCACGTAATTTTCTTGACGCAAGTTGTGTTCCGTTTTTGGACAAGATCAGTCGATTGGGCAGGCTGTTAAAAGAAGCCGAGCCCGGCATTTGACACAACGGCAACGAGCACCTGCTCTGAGAAGCCCCACTTCATATCGGGTCGGGCTGCGATTCAGCACAAGGGGCCTGACTAGTGGAGAAATAACAGGGCAAGTCCGGTGAAATTTGCCGTAATAAGGAAGGCGCTGGGTATGTCAAATTACTTGTTCAGGCGAGCCTCGCCTAGCTCACCCCATACATCACGTCAGTGCAGGGCTCTGAGTTTGTACCAGCTAGCGTCGGCCACCCCCCAATCCGGGCCACCCTTTGATAAAACACACCTTTTTTAACTTACTATCTAAAGCCTACTTTTAGTCTAATAAATAGAAAGAAATTCTGAACATATTATCTAAAGTCTATGTTTATATAAAATCTATATAATAGCTAGACTTAAGAAGTTTAAATAATATTAAAAATTTTAAGAAAACTAGAAAAAACTTTTTGATGATAAGTTTTATAGAGATTTTACCCCTCCCCTTCTAAGAATATTATCTTACTTAGAAGACTTATAAATCTAAGTTAAGAATAATAAAATTCTCTATAATTTAGGATATTATACTTCTAAATTTCTAAGCCATTAAAAATAAATTCAATACTTTTTAATGAAGTAATATTTCCTTCTCATTAAATATTCTTTATTTTTAATATTTAAAAGATTATTTAATAATTACTTAGATAAGTAATTATATACTCCCCGTCCCAGGAGACGTTATGCGGATCCATGCTCTTCTACCGACGTCCCCCTAATATACTACAGGCATGAGTAAGGCTGCTCAATTCAGCGGCTTGTGCCTGGTCTGCGGAGAGTACGCTCGAAGGACTGTCGACTGCTCAGCATTCGCGAGAATGCGGCCGTCTGAATGCATATTTAAGTCGGGGGCAAGCTGAAAAATCGGTGGAAGACCCGGCGCAAGCACCGAACTCAATCGTGTCTAGGGATTTAAGTATTAGTATGTACGTATAAATACATGTATACGAAAAGCTGGAGCTGAACGTTTCGGCGAGGGGACAGCTGGGCCTTTTCGTCCGACCGGGAAGCTCCTCCGGCCGCTATGCAGAGTCTCCCAGGGGGGTACAGGCCCTCTTGTCCGTGCTGGTTCAAAAGCCATGACTAGTTACTCCGTAGAATGACATGCTTCTCGCAAGGGGTTAGTCAGTCTGAGACCTAGGTTCGTAGTCGCAGGACGAGGCTTAGCTTCACTTGAGCTAATGTGCCCTCGGCAACGACTCCCGGATCGACAAGATGTACTAATAGTCAGTGACAGAGCGAAGAAGCTAAAATCATAGTGCTCCTTTTTGCTTTTGTTCAAGTCATCTCATTTCAAGCGTAGTCTAGTGGTCATGTTTGTCGTACAGCGCAAGCTCATTTTTATGTACAATTTATAGATTCCCCCTTCCCCCTCTGTGCCGTGAAACGAAGTCCAGTCGTCGAGCGCGAAAAGAAAAAAATAGAAGATCCGCCAAAACATGCTGATCAAAGGCCCGCTGCCCAGCTAAAATACCTCTTTTTTACTTGCCTCCCCCACCTACTCGAGGAGGTGACTCCGGACCGTCTTGTCCTCAGGCATCTTCCAATGCGTCTGGACACCGCCCCAACTCTCCTCGCTGTAGCCCTCCTGGACCTTTTTGCAGGTGCGCAGCCCCCACTCGGTGACGCCGACCATGAGGCACGTCTCGAACATGAAGGCGCAGCTGCCGGTGCCGACCTTGACGGGCTTGAGCTCGGCCTCGCGGGCGCCCTCGTTGCTCTCGGCGTCCGGGCCGTGGCCGCTCATGACGTTGTGGAGGCTCGCGCCGCCGGGCACGAAGCCTCCGGCGCCGGCCTTTTTCGCGTCGTAGTCGCCGCAGATGAGGCCCATGAACTCGGCCATGGTGTTGCGGTGGTACCAGGGCGGGCGGAAGGTGTCCTCGCCAACGAGCCAGCGCGGCGGAAAGATAACAAAGTCGGCGACGGCGGTGCCGGGGGACGAGCTCGCCGCGGACAACACCGTGAAGATGGACGGGTCCGGGTGGTCAAAGGTGATGGTGCCGACGGCGGCGAAGCGGCCCAGGTCGTACTTATAGGGGTAGTAGTTGCCCTGCCAGCCGACAACATCAAAGGGTGTGTGCGCCTGCGTCGTCGCGAAGAGGGTGTTGTTGAACTTGACCGTTACCGTGTACTGGGCGCCGCCCTCGGAGGCGGTAGCGCCGGCGTCGTCGTCGAAGCTGGCGACGGGCGCCTGGAAGTCGCGCGCGTTGGCCAGGCCGTTGGAGCCGATGGGCCCGAGCTCGGGGAGGTGGAAGTGGCCCTCGTAGAGCTCGAGGGCGTAGCCGCGGGCGGCGCCCGACGGCAGCCGCACCTGGTACTTGACGCCGCGGGGGATGACGGCAATCTCCATGGGCCGGACGAGCAGCCAGCCCATCTCGGTGCGGATGTCGAGGTCGCCGTCCTGCGCGACGATGAGCAGATCGCCGTCGGCCGAGTAGAAGGCGGCGTGCTCGTCCATGCTCTTGCCGGCGGTATAGACGTACATGCCGAGGCCGGACTTGAGGCTGGCGTCGCCGGCGCCGGCGATAAGGCTAAGGCCGGACACGAAGTCGAGGTCTTTGGGAGCGTTGTGGTCAAAAGGATCCCAGCGCAGCTGGTTGGGGATGTAGTGCAGCTTGCTAGCGCCCTCATCGAGCGCGGCACCGTCGACGCCGTTGGCGGCGGCCGTCTTCTCGGCGGGCGCGTACGGCGGGTGCGCGCACGACGGCAGGACGCGGTACAGCCACGTCTGCTTGTTGAAGTGCCGCGGCGCCGTGAAGGCGGTGCCGGAGAGCTTCTCGGCGTAGAGGCCGTAGGGCGGCTTCTGCGGGTTGTTGTGGCCGATTGGAAGAGTGCCCTCGACGGCTTCGGACCTGGCAAGAAAAAGAAGAGCATTAGTGATGTGAGACAATGGTAGATGAAATAGGACAGGGCTTGATTGCGCCGTCTTCCTCTTCTCTTTATTTGCGTTTTGTCTTTTTCTTTCTGGTTCGGGTCCGTGTGCGTGTCTTAAGTTGTTGGACTTTTTTTTTTCTTTTGAGACAGCCATCAAATATATTTGGAGAGAGAAAGAGAGAGAGAAGAGAAGGCGAGGGCACGGAGCAGCGAGCTTACTCAAAGTGACATCCAAAGCCGTTTTGGTAACGGTACTTTTCCTTGGTGGCAAACTGTGTGACGGGCATCTTGAACAATTGGCGGTTCGATTTTCCTAGTTTTTCGAGAAGGATTGGCCAATGCTGCTAGAGATTGGGGGGGGAAGAAAGCTAGGAAGGAGGGAAAGGAGAGGGAGAGATTTTAAGACATCAGCGATGCCCGCAAACAAGAATAGCTTATCAGTATATCACGAATGGCTATTCGCGGAGGAGCCTCAAACGTCATGGGTTTCGTGAAAGCTGTCTGCATTGTCCCTCCCCTCCGGCAAGCGGCCTCTCGACGCGCCCAGACTCCGCCGCGGGGAGTGCGGCCGGGATCCCGAGGGTAGCCGCGCGTTTTGGTGCGGGACTGCGGGACTGCGGGACTGATCAAGTCTGACCAAGCCGGAAAGACTTTTTTCTTGTTGTGTTGGAGAGGTGGAGGAAAGCATGGGGCAGGGGCTCGGTGGCGGCGCGCCCGGTGTTTCCGCCCGGCGCAAACAAGTCCAACTTGAGGGGGAGGGGGGGGAGTGCTAGTGTACTAACAAGAGTACCTCGCTTCCCGTCCACGGCGAGAGAGGGAAGTATGAGCCTGTCAACTTCATTGACCGCTGCTACATCGACTGTACCTCTCAAGACCGAGTCACTCCTGCCTCCATCGTTGTCGACCCCAGCCCACACGGGCAGCCTACCAACACCAGGTCCAACTACAGTCACAAGTTCGAAACGGCCAGTCAGCACAGGTACTCTCCACGAACAGGTAGGCATTCGAATAGACCCTGCTAACGCACTCTCAGTTCAATACGATACCACATGGTCAAGTTCTACACCGTCCGCGACAGGCCAGCAGGCCACTACATCATTACGCCGTTCAGGGACAGCATCACAGCCCCCATCAGAATCAGCTGCGAGATCCACTGTGTCGAACTTGACGGCGCAAATCACAAGTACCAGTGCCGTGGCAGATGCGTTCGCGAACAAAGCCCACAAGTTGCAGTTAGACGATACGTCAACCACTGAGATGATGGGGCCGGAGCCCACGCGCAACGCGACGGCAGCTGCGTCTCCCGACACTCGCGTCTCAGTTACATTGGAGGACACAACCGCCGACCACTCTGCCTCTCCAGACACACCGAACGAGCCAACGGGCGAGTCTACTTTGCCGAGTCAGCTCCGCACTCAGGCAGGTCCTGCAGTCCGCACAGAGTGACATTGATTTGTCGAATGATGGATGGCGCGCTCACGGCTGCCGAGAAATGCCGCTATGTCTCACCACTTCTCGACAGCGACGGCAACTCCCTCCGCTTTCCACGACGACACGGCGGGCATACGGGCGACGACCTAGCGGCACTGGTAAAACCCGCGAACCTGCAGTCCGGGATTGGCGAAAAGCTCGGCTCCTTCATTGTGGATAATGCTGCCGGTAATGGCAAATTCCTTGAGCCGCTTCAACGCTCATTCCCCTCAATCAATACACAATCCGACCGGGTTATCTGTTTCAAGCATGTTACTTATCTCGTCGTTGAGACTCTCTTACTTGGCGAAGGCGTTAGTACATGGGAAAAGAGCTCTCTTGATCTTGAGGCCTCTGAGGAGCCAAGTGCAATGCTGTGGAGTCTGAAAGGCGTCATCAGAAAGCTGCACAAGCTCGTTGGTTATGTTAAACGCGATGACGCGCATCGCGAGGTGTTACTGGCTCGTATGCGCGCCACGAAGACGAGCGATGGCGAACTCTTTATCGGCGTGCCGTTAAGCGACGGCGGCGTTTGATGGAATGCAAGATGTTACATGATCGAGTGTGCTCTTCAGTGCTGTCCCACTACGATCTCTACCAAGCACAGTGGAAACCCCCCGATAAAATTGACAAGCACAAAAACGACTTTCTCACCGAGACTGACCGGCACGAGCTTGAATTCTTCTATGCACACTTACAACCCTTCGAGCGGCTCACGAAGCGACTGCAAGGCCGAGCATATGGCGAGGGTAATATGATAAAGTCAAGTTTCAATCGAGTTGAGGTGGTCTTCAATCAAGCAAGTTGCGGGGCTGAAATTGAGCTTGTCTGATTGTTAGCTACAGTAGAGACTATTCATTGTATTGCCACCTGAAAGAGCCGACAGCTCTTCCATTTAGGACGCACTCATGATATCCCAAGACTGCCGACGCCGAAGGCATCTGTCCAATAGATCCGTTAGTGCTTGCAAGCCCAAGTTCACTTGGACAGAAGTCGTGGACTCGGCCTGTTGGCTGATTGCATAAGCGTCACGCGAACGTCCGGGCGCAAGAGGCTTCTCGATGAGGGCGAAAGCTCCATGGACATCGTCGGCTTTGCGCTGTCGCGGCTCCGAGACTTCCATCCGTGACGCCGCTTCTTGACGGGTTGTCACGTCCAATTTCTGCAGAAGCACGGCGCCTGTTTTTGGGCTATTGCTTACAATGACGCTGGCATGTTCGGACCGGATGGCAACTTCTCAGAACGAGGTTTGAGCCCACGGGGGCTTTCATGGCAGGTCTTGGGCGCAGTCAAGTCTCGTTAGAGTGCCAAGTAATGCCGAAATTTAGCTCTCTGTAGAATAAAAATTGTAGCTGTTCATGGTCGGGATCTCAATGTCTTCCAGTCAGATACCTGTAGTTACCTGCCGTGTGTACTGTCGACGCACAAACAGAGCTCACAGTTCATAGGTAAACATTTCGAGGAGCCGTCGGACCGGCCAAGCATGTGCATCGCGGTACTTTTCCACCAAGCCGCGAAGCGCCCGCCGCTCATCCTCATTCGTAAAGTAGTCGCCGTAGAGCTGGATGCCAATCGCCGCGTTGACCAGCGCCGGGGCGCAGGATGGATGGCACAGAGCGATGGCACAGAGGTCAAGCATTAGCATGCGCACCTCGTTCTCGACCTTGCGCCAGCTAGCGCGGGAAGACGACTGCTGCCTAAATTGCGAGAATGAGCCAAGGACAACTACATGCATATGTATATATCTCTATAGCATGTTACGTTGTGCTTACTTGAGGAACGGATTCTCCGACACTAGAACGGACCGCGCCATGAGCGACTGCTGAATGCTGATCAGCTCACTGTGCGAAGTGTACCACATTGTTGGGAAGATTTCGCCGTGTCGCCTGTCTGCGGGCTTCTCAAATAGCGGTTTCGTGCTTGCGAGCACGACGTGTTCTAGGAAGCTCTGTTGGTCCATCAGCCGTACTGCGAGCACCGTAAGTAAGTGAAAGCTTGGACTCCAATAAGTAAAGTGCAAAACAGTTGATCTTACAAAACTCGTCTTCTGTTCCCCTTCCCCAATACCATTTGGCTGCCTGGACAGTATGCATGACTGACTTGTTCACGTTGGACGCGCCTTGCCAGTAATCCGCGGGAAGGTCCAGCTGCGGAGGCGTCCGGCGAGTGAAGGAATGGTAGATTTCCTGTCGTAAAGCAAACCAATACGTGGCCTGTATAAGGCTTCTATGCCTAAACATGGCCTGGGAAGCTGTGTTGCTTAGTACGGCATTGATTATGGGCATGAAGTTGATTTGCTTTTCGTGAAGATGGCCGTCAACTGTTATCGCGTGGTAGTCAACTCCGTCGTCCGCATCATCGATCTCCTCGAACTGGCGTAGGATGACCGCCGTGGCAATGATGCTTTCGCGGAAATCGTCGTCCTCGTTTTCATGAAACTGACGGAATGCTGGAATGCATTTGAGCATGTACTCAACCGCGTCATTATTGCCGAGTTTCGCGAGAAGCTGTCCTTGGTACAAAGTGCCCTGCGGTGTCTTGTACTGCGGCAGACGACTAAGATGCCGTGCCGAGACGGCGTAGATGGCGTTGAGTAGGTGCGGATGCTTCTCAGCTTTCAGAGGCACGACGAGTTGAAAGTGTCGATTTTCATCACATAGGTCAAACTAATAAATCAAATCAGGAAAAGCGACGCGAGATGCAGTAAGGCAGGCTTTAGAGATACCCATTGTGACATTTCGTTAACAAAGTAATGCAGGAGGCACGCTTCTTGGGCCTGCTGCAGAGCAAACTGGCGCAGGTTTGCGCAGTCTTGATGCTCGAGCCCTAGTGGCTGCGTTGTAAGGCTAGCAATGCCTTGCAGCCCAGCTGGTGGACTGGGAGCTGAATTCAGGTAAGACATTGGTAGGATTTTGGGTTGATGTAGTATCAAAGGCGTACTCCTCGGCGGGTGTAATGATGAAGAGAACTTATGAGAGGTACCGTGCGCGGCCTCAGGGCGCTCGCCTGGAGTTGAATGCGATGACGAGAGGCTGGATGTGGCATCATCCGCCGTTGTACTGGAATCGATATTGGGGAAACTTTCCGACTCATCATCATCTGCATTACTGGGAGAAGTCTCGCCTGTCGTTTGAACACGGACTGCTGGTAGTCAGCATATTGGAAGCCGGATCGCTGGTGGTGCTGCTGCTGCTTGATTCTCTTGCCGTCTCTTTGTCTCTTACATTGCCAGGCCGAGCTATTGACCCATTTCTGATCCTTTTCAAAACGTGCCGCGGCGCCGTATCTGAAAATGGTCTTTTTGCTGGGCCGTGAGCAGGGCAAGTATTTCAGTTGGCAGCGCTTGCATCTTGGCCTCTCCTCGTCGCCTGCTGAGGTCAGTAACTAAATCTCCTCGCGACGCCGACGAGAATTTGCAGCTTTGAACAGACCGGAATTAATCTTACATTTCAGGTGCTTCTCTAGAATGGTATTGAAAATGGATTAACGACTCGTTCCCTGCCTTACACACAGCTCAAATTCACTCACCTTTACACTCCGCGCAAGGATATTTGATCGCAGGCATTTTCATCAATGCAGCGTCCGTGGGACAATTTTGCATCAAACTATCCACTGGAGTTTCTTAACCTCCTTAATCTCGAGACAGGAAATAATGCTAATAGGTCGTACAAGAGGGGTGGCACCCGGCACTGATTGGCGCTGCTGTTGCGTTGAAGCCCGACGTTTGTGAGGCTCACAATCCTGAGTTCTCTTCAGGGGCAAAGCCGACGGCGACTTCCCCGACCAGGTTACTTTTCAATACCCGAGGGACAAACTGGCTCGGCGGGGCTCTGGTTAGTGCGAGTCGGCCGCCTCGGGGTACCTCAACTTGTTACGATGTCTCTGAGTTGTTAAAAAGAAGTCTCGCCGTGGGTAAAGAAGGGTCCAGATTAGCAACCGAGGCTTTGCGATTGGTGCGCTCGCATCATGTGCCGCGATCAAAAGCTGAGGTTGCTGGTTATTGTCGAATGTGCGGTTGCCGATGGTAAAATACAGGAATTGCTCATGGGCACCAGGAGAGAACCTATTTAGTGACCGTTGAAAGAATCTTCCCACTTCGCTTCTAAAATTCCATTTTTACACAATTCTACATAAGTCGTACGGCAATACGACCTGACTCATACGTGTAGCAGCATTTGATCCGTTAGTGAACTGACCGCCTCAGCTGACAAATCAAGAGGCCTTTTGATCAAGTGTACAAGCAGTGTCGAGCTTTCGCGGAATTTGTTCTGACACGTGTCAAATCGAGCACGAAATGAAATCGATGGAGTTTGTAAAACTCCTCCCGTAAAGCGAGATAAGGGCATATGTATTAACTTGGCAACGCTACGTAAGACCGGGAATCATGCCCTTGTGGAACCGAGCGGACGGTTTCGCTCGCCTAGTGGTGCCACTGATTCTGTCACGGAATCTGTTCGCGGGCCCGCACCCCACGACCATGCGCTCGAATCGGAGGATACCTTTCACCCATCCTTGTCGTTAGCGCGGCCGCCCTAACTCCCTAGGATCAGGGGCAGTGCCGGCCTAACCGAAAGTGGCCATGTGAGTGGCTTCTGCTTCGTTTTCAGGCGGCCAACATGGATCAAACCTACTTATTTGCGCGTTTCGGCTAGCGTAGCCCGTTAGCGAGTGGATCAAACTACCGAGTGGATCAATTTTCCACAATTTCACACGGATGGATTTCAATCTCAACTTGCCAATACTGTAAAGTATGGGTGGCATTTCCCAAGAAGCTCAATATTACCCTTGCCTTGCAGGCATTGCAAAACAACCAAAAATTAGGCCTGCGGAGGGCCGCTGAAGTCTACAGTGCCCCATACACGACGCTGTACCACCGCAAGCATGGCATGCGACCACGACGCGAACTATCGGCCAAATGTCGGAAGCTTACAGATCTAGAAGAAGAAGCGATTGTAGTATATTAATATATAATTGAACACGAAGAACAGGCATTCGGATTCGGAAGAGACTTGGCAATAATTTGGTAAGTTCTGTTGCAAATTGCTCACAATCAGATCTCGTCGTGAGGTGGTTCTTGGATCATCATGGTGGACCGCGTTGGCGACGCGATCGAAGTGGGGGCCACTAGTCCCCCATTAAGGCGATCTGGTCGTACCGCGACGCCGAGTTCGAAGGTCGCGTCGGTGCGAAATACAGTGGAAAAGGTGAATGCGGTCACAGGAAAAAGTGATGAACGAGTTTTGAGCATCGTATCGGAAGCGTCCGGAGTGAGAGCGGCGCCCGAGGTGGATGGAGAAGGCGGAACCGCGGAGGCCGCCATGTCGGGCATGCAGAGGATGCTGGAGCTGATGGAGCGATCGTACACCAAGATGCAACAGATGAGCGAAAAAACGAGTGAACAGAGTAAAACAATCGAGGTGCTCCATCAGAAGAATGTGGAAATGCAGCAGGAACTCGGTCAAGCGAAAGTTGAACTCAAGCAAGCATGTGAGGAGCTGGCCCAGACGCGTACCGCGCTGGAAGCTATCACCAAATTACCCGTCTGGAGTAGCCCACAACCTTCGTATGCCGACATAGCACGAACGCCACCAGAAAGCCACCCACACAACGTTATAACGCTATCGAATTCACGTACGGCCAGTACAAGCTCTGGCGAAACTATATACTACACCATCGACATATAGGAAACTGAGGACACCCTTTCGTGGCTATGCTTAATATGTTAATCCAAAGACATAGAGATTTTTAGCTACTTTATTTTTTAATAGATAATATAGTTATGTTAAGTATTTATTTCTTAATAACTCTATTCTCTATAAAATAGTAGTTTCCTATTAGTCTATTTTTTAACTTACCTTAGATTCTTAACTACTTAGTAGTATATTATGCCTTTTTCTTCTTTTCTTTTTATGGGCTTCTACCTACCTATAGATATATATTAGCTTAGTATAGGCTTAATATACTTAGTACTATGCCTAATGCTATAGTCTAGTTAGATTTATCTAATACTTAAATTTAGCTCTCCTTTTATAAAATTTCTACTTATAGAAGTATGCCTTACTAGTAATTCTTCTCCTAATAATCTCTTATATAACTTATATATATAGAAGTTATAGTAGCTTTATTACTACTAGGAAAGGACTAACTATAGCTTATTTAAATTATATCTTATATGTAGCTTATTATATATAGAGGCTTATAGGGGAGACTATTATAAAACTCCCCTATTAACTATACTATAGGGATTTATTATTACTAAATCCCTACTTATCTATTAATAGGTATATTAATAGGTAGCTAGTAGTGGGTTTACTATAGAGATATTTTTAGCCTAAGCCTCTCTCCCTACCTAGAGAGCTAACTACCTAGAACTAATATTAAAGAAATACCCCTATAATAAATAATTAATATTCTTTAGCTAGTAAGTATTAATATATTTATAGAATATTTAAATATTATCATGTGTAATTTAGTATTCTATAGTACTATTAATTACTCTAATATTATTGCTTTTTAAACTTTAGTATATTACTTTTAGATATATACTAGGTAATATTAGTTAGTATTATCTACTAAGTAAATAGCACTATATTAGCTACCCTTTTTATATATACTTATTAGGTCTTTATATTATATAGGTATTATAAGCTATATATACTATTAAATACTTAGGTATATATATATATATAGGGTTGAAGGGTTATAGTATTTATATTTAGCTCTAGGGTAGTTAATAATAGCTAAGCGAGAGCTATCCTATAGTATACCCATAGTATACCCATAGCGGTAATATTATATAGCTTAATGGATAGTATTAGAGAATGGGCATACTTCTAGGACTTATCTATAGGAGTCTACATAGTCCTATTATACTATTAAATAATTGACTTATTATATAAAGAGACTTATTTCCCTATATACCTTAATATATAATAAGTTTAATAGGAGGTAAGAATAGAAAACTAAGGTATTATAAGGTAATAACTAGAGATATACTATAGCTAGACTATAGTAAACTAGGATTGTGCCTATCTCTCTAGCTTTCTCTTACTTTTATTCTTCCTCTATAGGTAATAAATTAGCTAAGGTACCTTAATTTATTTCTAAGTTAGAACTTTACTAGATTTATTATTTTTCTTAGGCTTTAAAAAATATACTACTAAATTTATATTTCTCTCTTAAATAGCCTTATAAGTATTCTTTAACTTAGATAGTAAGTACTATATCTTATTATCTATATATAATATAGTAGACTTTAGTACTATAGGACTACTTAGTAGTTATCTCTTAAGGTTAATAGATAATAGTCCCTTTTTATCTCTCCCTAGTAACCTACTACCCTACTTAGAACTACTACTAGCCCCTTCCTATACTATATTTATAGGGGTATAAACTGAATATTATATAATAATTATAATAAAAATAAGCTAATTTTTCTCGTTATAACGCATATACTCTTACCTATTTTAGCCTAGGTTTAGAATTAAAGTTATACAGAATTACACTAGCTATACCAGGTACCTTACTAGCTACCCCAGCCACTTTAAACCTTATATAAGGTCATGATAAACCACTTGAATTCGTTCGAGTCATAGACTGGAATAGACCCACATTTTTCGTCTATATAGATCCAGTAATTCCCTATACCTTTTGCCATAGAAAAAAGCAAGCTTCTTTACGACGCACGCATGAATAGAAGAACGATTTTATCGATTTTGCTTCGACCATCCTTCTTACCGAACGATAACCCGTGTTTCCGATCCTTCCACTTCCATTTACTAAGCCTATCGCTCGTTAACCTCTTACAATATTCTCTATTAGGTATATTTATATAGTAGGATAGCTTACTATATTTATAAGTATACGTAACTTTAACTCTCTATTTCTTTCCTAGCTTTAATAGTATCTCTTTGTCTTTACTACTTATTTATTTTATAGTAATAATTATTAAATTATCTAAATTCTAATTATAATATAGTACTACCTTAGTAAAGTATGTTAGAGGTTAACGAGCGATAGGCTTGGTAAATGGAAGTGGAAGGATCGGAAACACGGGTTATCGTTCGGTAAGAAGGATGGTCGAAGCAAAATTGATAAAATCGTTCTTCTATTCATGCGTGCGTCGTAAAGAAGCTTGCTTTTTTCTATGGCAAAAGGTATAGGGAATTACTGGATCTATATAGACGAAAAATGTGGGTCTATTCCAGTCTATGACTCGAACGAATTCAAGTGGTTTGTCATGACCTTATATAAGGTTTAAAGTGGCTGGGGTAGCTAGTAAGGTACCTGGTATAGCTAGTGTAATTCTGTATAACTTTAATTCTAAACCTAGGCTAAAATAGGTAAGAGTATATGCGTTATAACGAGAAAAATTAGCTTATTTTTATTATAATTATTATATAATATAATATTCAGCTTATACCCCTATAAAGTATAATTAGTTAAAGTAATTATTATTATATAAGATAAAGACTTAGTTATCTTTAATTAACGAATAAACTCTTTTACCTATCTAAACTTTAGATTTAGTATAAGCTTTAATATTATACGCGTTTTCCTTATTAGTAGTTATATAGTAAGTTTTTATAGCTACTATATCGTATACTAGAGAAATACTTAGAATAAAATAAAGTAAAGAAACTTAGCTTAGTATATATATACCCTAGGATATATATATAGATCTAATTATAATATAGGTAGGAATAGAGCCCCTTTAAGAAATACTATATATAGCCCTAGTTTATTTAAGCTTTAATATATTTACGCTATTAAGTTTATAAAGGTCTACTATATTTATAGCTACTATATTAGCTATCGACTTCCTAGCTTTATGTCTCTTAGGCTATCCTATTATTAATTTTAGTACCTACTATCTTCGAGCTATACTCTAGGAGGGGGGGGTACTGTTAGCACTGCGTTTGCATGGTTTCGTCCTACTTTCTAGCCGTTCTCTTGTGCTCTCGTATCTTTGTGCCTCCCTGTCCAAGATGTTCTTGTCGGCTGGTTGGTGGCTAGTAACTTCTCGACCGTCCAGTGCCAGCGATGTAGTAGCTGTCCGTTTGTGCCTGTGCGCTGTTTTGGCCGTGGCTTGTGGGCGAACGCCTTGTTGATTTTCTGACGGTTCGAAATTTTGGCTAGCTAGTCATTTCGTCCGCTCCAGTTCTTGACCTCTTGTTTGGTTGTTCTCTTATCGTTGTCGTTATCGTCGTCGTTGTTGAATTCATAGATTGACCAGACCCTCCCCTCCATTCCCTTACGATTTTACACCTACGGATACTTATGTCGGAGACAGCCCAGTCCCTTTGCGGCCATGTCAACTCAGATCCCCATCACGATCACATCTTAGAATCCTAACGCCGGGCGTCTTGCTCTATATAATCAGGGCAGGCACCCTTACCTCTATCCTGACGACGGTATATAGCATGGCCCGTGACAGCCAAAGTTCCCCGGGAAAAGTCCTTCTGAGACGCTGGCGCTGCGAACTGGTAGATTGAAGTGATGCTGGATGGATTTGCACGCGAGAGCAGAGCCATAGCTGTGGAACGATCGCTCATTATTTGCAAATAATTAGGGTAAGGCGTGCTAAGCCTCTTTCACACAAAAACACTGGGCCTGTTTTATGTTAATCTTGGCGCACGAAATCACTCTGCTCACTAGCAACGGAAAGTGAGCAGTATATAACGAAGCATATTCCTTGGGCTATCATAATGTTTTTGCGACCAAGTAAAGACATAGGAGCTAGATAAGATAATAAATGTATTTAATACGAATGAAAAACATAGGAAGAATAAGCTCAGAATTAGATAGCTTCTAAGCGTAGAGTGCTATCGAAATAGATAAGATCTTACCTAGGAACTCGAAAGTTGCCTTATACTAAATTAAACTATTAATATATGTCTTCAATTTAGTAAGAAAAACCTTATAATTTGCTACTGTTTTTTTTTCCTATTAGTAGGCTTATAGGTAGCTTTAGTATCTGCCTATATCTCGCTAACTTATAGTTAGATATATCTCTAACCTCTACATAATACCTACCTTCAAGATAGTAGCTAGTATTTCTACTTCTAAAGAGTCTTCATAGGGAATACTAGGAAGTAGAAGCCTAGTAAGAAATGCATAGACCATAAGTATGTAGAAGGCCTTTTTAGCTTATAAGCGTATTATAAGTTCTATGCCTTTAAAGTAGGGTAACTTTTCTGTGGCTTAGAGTAAGTACTAGCACACTTATATCGTATGTGCCCTCTCTCTAAGTCTGAACTTAGGTACTGGAATTTCTTCAGGGGGCTTCTCTGCTAAGTGCACTTTCCCGATAGAAGGCATTTTGAATGTACTCCGGCAAACACTCGCGAGAATGGCACGGTGCTCCCATTTAGGCAGGACAGCCGCGGAACGTCTGACAAAGTAGGCATATTGGATGGTATTTGCTTTTATAGCGCTTTGTCGTCTGCCAGGGAGAGTCCCTTTAGAGAGGGATTTATCCTTTACTTATAAGCCGGCATTTACTGATCGAGCATCGACGACTCAGAGCCATGAACAACTATCTATATAGCTCTAATAATACTACGTTCTGTCTTATAGAGCCCCAAATATTATGTGCCAGACAAGGTCGACGAGGGAGAGGCATTAATAACGTATCCAATATAGAAGAGGGTATCTACCCATACATAGTCAAACTGACGCCTTATGTTATTTAAATTTCTCTTTTATGTTCATCTTTTATCTATTGTTTTCGTTAATATTTATCATGTTCTCGGAGCTGGTTGGCTCTTGGCCTTTAGTATTGCCTGTGTCGCTGTCCGCGCATCCGTTTTCTGATTCGCTCTTCCGCCCCGTCACGTGCGCTAGCCAGCCCAGCTAACCTCTTCCAGGTAGCTGGCCCGTCTTATACCTTTCTGTAGGCAGTCTTAAAAAAAGTTTTGCCAAATACATACTATAGTCAATCTAACTCATAGCTTCAATAACTAAATGTAGCCCAATCAGGGCATTTTCTAGGGTGATCTACCTAGCATTCCTTACAACTCTGGGCATGCACGGATTGCGTGAAATGCGAGCAGTTACAGTGACATCGGCATTGCCTACCAATATTTTTCACGATTTGAAAACCCTCGAAGCAGCGAAGACACATGCGCCGCATCAATTTACACCATTCTTTCTCATACAATTCTTTCTGACTCTCTGCATCAGGAAATTCGGAATAAGGCTTATTCTCGAAACAAAAGTAGCAAAGGGGATTTAGACGATCGACATCTCTGCCTATAAGGGATTCTAACGTCGGAAGCTCTGGCGCGCGAACTAGATCATTTAGCTAGGAACAAGTTATAAAAGCCTTCAAGGGTTACTCACCGCGTCCTTGTCGAGTTTCCAATACAATTAAGGCTAAAGTCCTACTACCAGAATTATTAGATAAAGATATTATTAGAAACTCTTTCTATAAGTTTAGTAATCTTCTAGGGCTAGTAGCTAGTATAATAAAATATTAAAGTTAAAGAAATAGCTAATATATATATATAATAAATCTAAAGTCCCTTTTTAAATATATATTAGATATAGGTTAAATATACAAATTTATATATCTTATAAATATAATCTTACTTTATTTTTTTATAGAATTAAAGGAGTTAAGGACTATAGCTACTATAGCTAGGAGTTATAATAGAATATTATTATATATTATCTTATTATTTCTAAAGTTTCCTAGTAAGTTTATTTTATTAAAAGAAACTACTGAATATCAAAAATATAATTCTCTAAGTTTTACTCTATTTAGGTTATTTAATAGGGTTAATCTTATAAAATTATTATTACTAACTAACTAGCTTTACCTTTATACTAATTTACTATCTATTATATATATATAGCTACCTGTTTATTAGACTAGGGTTATTAATACTCTATCAGCTATTTCTAATTATTTACCTATAAAGTAAGGTACCTATAGATAAGTAGTCCTATTAACTATTTATATAATTAGAGAATAGAGGTATATCAGAAGTAATATACTACTAGTTAACTCTAGCCTTTGTCTAGATAATATTAGTGACCTTCTAAGGTCTAATACTATTTCTTAGGAAGTAAGATAAATTAAATAACTATAGGGTAAGTATAAGTAAATTATAATAATATTATAAATATATAAATCTATTAAGAGATTAATTCTTAATAATAGAACTATTATTTCAATTAATTAATAAAGATATAGATTATTTAGCTATAAAAGTACTTCCTTCTTAAGTACTTATCTATCTTTTTATTATAAACTAGGATTATATTAATTTTTTCTAATTCTATCATACTAAATTAAATTAAGTCTATTTAATAAGTCTATTTAGGCTTGTCTAATCCCTCCTAATCCTATTATATAACTTTATCTACTTATGCCTTTATACCTTAGGTACTTTTTAGCCTCGTCCTACGCTACTAGTCCTTTCCCTGTGGCTATATAATAGGCCACCTTACTATCCTTTGTTCGTTTATCACACCCCGCATATTCCAGCTCTCTATCGTACTACGTACCCGCCGGCACCCTTAGCAATCTCTATAATATATACTAGTAAGCCTCCTGCTTCGCTATGTCCCTAAAAAGGAAGAATACGGCGGAGGCACCGCGTCACAGATACCACAGTCGACTACCAGTCACCACGAAAGTCCAGGATAATATTATTACCACTATCGCCCCTATCGCACAACTATCCAAATAAGCTAGGGATACACTCCGTAATAACATCAGCCTCCAGTTCCATATTATCTCCACCTCCAAAGGCATAATCCTCCGACAACTCTAACTCCGACTCCGACTCCGATGTAACGATGGCTTAAATCTAAGTCACAGTAAGTCTGTTTCTTAGGAAGTAAGTTAAGCTAAAGCTACAGGGTAGCACGTTTAAGCAGTATCGTTAAATAGTCGTTAAGAGTAGAACTCTCAATAGTAGAACTATTACTTAGATTAATCAATAGAGATCTAGACTACTTGGCTATGGGAATACTTCCTCCTTAAGTACCCGTCTATCTCTCTATTGTAGACTGTGATCGTTCTGATCATCTAACTATCCATCGATTACTGGTCGTGGTGATCGATAGGTGATCCATCGATCACTTCCCTGGTCACGTGACTCCGTGTCTTGTTCCCGGGTGCTGTCCTACCTGACCCCTGTCAGTTCGGCCCAGCTCTCCGCGTGCTGTAGCGTTCGTAACATCCGACTCTACCAGGCCCCGAAAGGTCCCCACCTCACGACAAACATTATCAGACACCCAAAACATCCTATCTAGCACGTTCCCTCCGGGCGACGCAGAAAAGGAATATCTATAGTTTCTAGACACCGTACTCGTCCTCTACGAGATAAAATCCCTGTCTACCAACGTCAACGTTAATATTAACGTATCACGCTCTGCTTCAGGAAAGGGAAAAGTTCGAGCGATTAGTCCCTACAACTATATCTACCTTTTCTCTCCAAAGAAAAGAAAAGAAGGAAAACCTCTTAGTACCCTACCTAGGGAAGCCCTCCGTTCTTATAGAAAAAGGGTATCTCCACATAGTTCGATGCTAGTGCGGGGCGAGTACCCTATAACTACTACCCGTCGCTCCTCTCCTCCTTTATATTATTAGCTACTTTCATTCTTCCCTATTACTCTTAGTCTATTACTATTTACTAATAAATTTAGGACTACTAGCTTAGGCCGTAGGCCGCTAGGCCGTAGGCCGCTAGGCCGCTTATAACTAAATATAGAAGAAAGAAAGTAGCCCTCTTAGTCGCGAATGCTCGCTCCTGAATAGTTACTCCCCCCGGTCGCTCCCATCCCTTCCTCCCGTCGGGGCCCTCCTTCCAGTCGACTATCCTCCCGCCGGTCGGATGGCCCATGGCAGAGAGAGTGGCAGATGAGAAGTCTATCGGTATCTGTAGATGATAGGAGGGTGACTCCCTCCGGTCGTAGACGGTCACTCCGTTCCCTTATGATACTCCCTACCGGTCGCATATCCTACGAGTTTTTATAGTTTTATTGGTAGTGTTTAGAAGGTAAAAATGTACTGTTCAAAGTATCTTGCCCGGCATTGAACGACGGTCGCTACGCTCCCTCGGTGAATCCTCCCTACGGTCGTCGCCCCGCCCATGGAGATCCATAATCTTGCTTGGGAGCCTCCGGCGGTGATCAGTGTACTGATAGATTCGTTTCTTATACGCCTTGTAAGCAAATAGGTCTTCTTCAACTTCTGGCTCTTTCTCTGGCTTTAAATCTTCCCACAGTGTACGCACAGCTCGGATCGCCGGTTTAATATGCTAAGCTTGGTCTTTCCACGCTTCTGTCATATGCGCCGTCCGGAGGCTAGGGTAAAGCAGAATGGCAGCTGCATAGACCGGGCTATCATCGGTTCGGGTGTAGTAATCGTCGGATAACCAACTCGTCATAATTCGATCAGTCACTGTGACGTTGCCTCGGTACTGCTTCATGGCAGCCTTGTAGTGCGTGACAAAAAAATCCATGGAGCAAATCACTTCATCCAATGAAGACTTATCCCACTGAGCATATTTGGTTACTTCGTAAAACGGCTCTAGAAAAGAGTGTAGCTTCTGCAGCTCCTTTTAATGCTCTAGATGAAGATAATGAAGTCCAATATCACTGTCGGAGTATCTATC
The DNA here is from genome assembly GCF_051103115.1 of Cordyceps javanica. Classification (NCBI taxonomy): domain Eukaryota; kingdom Fungi; phylum Ascomycota; class Sordariomycetes; order Hypocreales; family Cordycipitaceae; genus Cordyceps; species Cordyceps javanica. The sequence continues at coordinate 4,042,977 of NC_139299.1, forward strand.
ATCGATGAAACTGTTAACCTCGTTTCGAAGGCTGAGAGCAACATGGATCATACGGTACCATGAGTTCCATCTTGTTGGATTGTCTTGCGGGATCCTACGTCCGGCTGCCTGCACGAAAGCCTGGTACCGTTACGTCGATAAGCGAATCTATACCACCAAATTGTGCAACATCCCAAGAGGCCCGTGTTGTCGCCAGGACTGCGCTGTTTCAGCCCTTCTGCCCACGCCTTCATGCTCCCTGCGGGACAGCATTGTCACCTGACGCATCGCCTCATCGGAAGCATTCTTGTTCTTCCCAAACAAGAATACCTGCACGGCCAGGTTGATGATATAGCCATGGCAGCGCAGCCGGCGGTGAGCTAGGTCAAAGCCGAAGGTATTAGCGAGAGCGCGCAGCATGGTGTTATTGTTAGATGCATTATCCAAGGTGAAGTAGCCGATTCTGTCGCGCATACCGTATGAATCAATAACTTCCGTAAAGATATCTGCTAAGGAATCGCCGCTGTGTGCACCTTTGAGCTCTCGTAGGGCAAGCAAAGCCTTGCGTGGCTGCCTACTCTCGTCGTTGATGAAGTGGACCACAATAGCAAGAAGACCATGCTGACTGGGGGAGGACCAGGTGTCGATAGTAAAATGTATATAAGTGACGGAAGCGGTAATATCGCATACTAGAGCCTCGCGATAGGACGAAAAGCTGGCCTCTAAAAGCCTCGGGATTGCCCCCAGCTCTACGTGACTGTAGCCGGCGCCATGCGATTGACAGTATGAAATATGGCATACCATTCTGGCCACTCAACAAGGCTATACGGCAAGCTATGCACAGTGATAAGGTTGACTAACGCCTAGTTGTACGCCTCTTCATGGATAGCAGCTCGAAGGTGCGTATCTTGTTCAATATCGTGGCCTTCTTGTCTTGCAGCTTGTTACTTGAACAGCCTGTCGATGGCAATGTCTTGGCCGAGCTTCTTGGCCGTTTGTTGTTCAGCAATCCATATGCAGTGCTTGTCCCGGAGATGGCTTCGTACTCTATTATGGGCGGCTTGAGAGTAGGAGCAGCGTTTGCAGTACCAAATCTTCTGGCCGCGCCTGTTGCGCTTGGGCTCGTGGCAGTTCGGTTGTCGGCTCTCTGCCCAAATGCTTAGCGCGGTGGGTGTTGGAGAGCGCTTTCCAAGAGCCGTGGAGCAAGGGGACTCCGAGTGTTGTGACTCGCCCGTGGAGACATCTTCGGTCACGTCAAAGGATGGTGCCGAGATCGCCGCCATGTTCGCCTTGACTGATGTTTTAGGGACACATGATAAGGGGCGGAATCGCCCAATGATCTTCTTGCACTGGCCGGATGGCCCACAGTCGCCGAAACTTAATTAATCCTGGGGAGAGTGATTCAGTTAATTAATCCTAGGCTCGGATTCAGATTCAATTAATCACTAATTAATCACACCGATTAATTACATGTCTGATTCCGATAATATTGAAGGGGTTGACGTCGAGGTGGAATTGATGACCAACCGGGCTGTGGCCGTCTTTATAGGAGTTGCCTGGGATTAAGATCATCACCTAGTCAACGTAGTTCTCCTAGTCCATAACGTACCTACCCTTGAGACTTCGTAGAGTTGTATGTCCGGATGACTTACCATGCACAAAGTCGAAACAGACCCTGTTGCAACCGGGCTGCATGGTATGGCAGCTCACCTTTGTCGGTACTAAGAGGCCACACCCTGGATAGTAAGGACTGTAGGCTGTGCCGTCTCTAATTGGGTACAGCTGTTCTAGAGGCCAAGACTTTTGACTTCCGCGCTCCCTGGCGGAACCGACCGCAGCCGTAACCAGCACGGCGGAAGGCGGGCTGACAGAACGGGGAAGATAGACGACACATAGTTCGCCCCAAAAAACCTGTACAAGGCTTTGGTCACTGCGCTATTGGGAGATATCGCTCATGGTTCTAGCAGACTTTGGACAAGAGACTAGAGAAAAAGAATGAAGCTACCCAGTCCCCGTAGTTGTAGTGATATTAAAGCTTGATTACGTGCGTGTAATTAGCGCGCCGCTCGTCATGCATGCACTTCAAGAGGTTTGAACGTGAAAACCTCAATCCTGCGATTTGCAAGTAAAAGTAACTAGCGCACTGAACGGTGTAAGTAAAAAAAAAAAGGATTTTTATATTGCTCTATAACGCTGTGACACATTATAAGGCGAAATCCAGCTCCGAACTCGTGAGACTAGCTACTACCAGCTATTTCAGACGACGTAGTCCAGAGATCCAAGATTGGAATCCTGGGTGATGGCTCGTAATCTGCTATACCGCATTCCTTAGTTTTCTGGGAAGATAATGGCGTCTGGGTCGACTCGGGAGTCAAGGCATTCGTCGGCATTGGCGAACTCTTCGGATGTGCCTATGTAGTAGCGTTGTCGGCAAAAGATCTCGGTACCCACACAGGCTTCCGAAGTCCCTTTCTCGTCAACACCGCTAGCACCGCTGAGCGGACCGCAGATCTCATCGCTTTCTGACAGGCTGGCCGGCTCAAGGAACGGTCTGCTAGCGGAAATTGTTTTACGTTGTCCGCCCTGTTCCGTTGAATTCGGCTCCTCCTTTGGTGAGGGTAGAGGCGCCACAGGCTCAGCTTCAGTGGCTGGGTTGCCCTTGTCGCCAAGCTGAGAAGGGCAGAAAGTTTGGAAATTATCCGCATCGCCGATCAAGTTACCCGAAGCTCTCATAATCTCGCAGTTCAAGATGGAGCTCAAAATTCTTTGCTTTGTCTGGGGACGCTCGCTTTTGCCCACGGCTTCTTCCGCCGCCGCAATCCAGGCCTGGCCCAAGGCTGTAGCGTCTGTTGCGCCGCCGCTACCGTCGCCGTCAAAGATGGTGGGACATTCGGGACGATAGCTGGTTGAGGCGCCCAGCACGAGAGGCTCGATGCCGCCAAGTGAACATTTGGACATATTGTTGATAAGTGCTTTCTTGATTTCAGAATCGACACGCTGGTCCGCGTTCACAAATTTTTCGACCTTCTGAATCCACGATTGACCGAGAGCCGTGGCGTCTACTCCAGTATCCTGGCGCTGTACGACAGGAGTCCCTGCAGCGAGACTCGTGAGAAGCTGGAGAAGAATGACTCGCTTCATGGTGTCGATGTTTGTAAAAAGCAAAGCTTGTGGTATCCAGGTTCGAGGCCCGAAAGTGTTGATTGAGAATAAGGGTTCTTAGGGTAGGTGTGAGTGATGTGTTGGATTAGTTGTGGCTTAAGGAGGTTCGAAGAAGAGATATTTATACAGTTGAGGTCGCATAGCCATCATCATCAACACAATCGCATAATGAGCAATGCAGCATTGTTCGTGACGGCGAGTCAAGGACAGGTTCTTCCCATCTCTGCGTCCGGCCGGCAGAAGCCCCTAGTTTCTCCAATATAAGCAACGGATAATTCATGCGCATAATATAAAGTGCGAGTTCTGGAATATTCTGCCGCCGCAGAAAAGCAGTATTGCCAATCCCTGGGCACCCGAGAGTGGGCCGATCATTAGAGCTACTGTTATGCAGCAACTAAAGACAGGCCATTGAATTACATCAAGAACCTACTTACTCTATCAAATCATAACTACAAGGGTGATTTTTTCGCTGATCTGCTATATCTATAGCTGGAAAGCCTAGAGAACACGCAAAAACGTGATCAGTGGATGGCGGCGGTGGGCTCCATACTATGCGGCCAAACTCCGGTATTATGGGTTATCGTGCCATTTCGTGGTTGAATTGATGCAGAACTCTAGACCACTATAGAAAAAAACGAGAGATTGGTATTCTTACTAGACTTACGCCCTGTATGTGTCAGCCATTGCCAACTTGCGATTATTGCTGGGTTGGAGAGTACTACTGCGGACGCGCCGTCTCTTGCCCTGCCTGAAACCGCTTCGCATCAACGGGGATGCCGACCGCGACCGGCACTGGCAGAGCCTACCTCTTCCTCGGAAGATTGTAGGAGACTTCTCAATGCACGCGATAGGTAGGAATAGCATATGCGTACGGCCTACCTAACAACTGTTCCGACGCTAGAGCGGTAATCGCAGGGCGGAGCCAGGCTGGAGGACAAAATCAGGGCCACGATAGTATTCAAGCCTGCGACGGCCTGCAGCCGCCTAACCAGAACCAACGACGTAAGTCACGAGCGGCCAAGAATATGAAGGATCGACTAGTTTGTTAACAATAGCTCATAGTTTACCGTATCGGGAATGCTGATCAACGCACTTCGTGGTGCTGGCAATACAAGATTGGTACTGCACAGATTAAAAGGTAGTTCATGGCTGCAATGGCTCAAAGAGCTATAGTGGAAGGAAGATTACGCTGCGTTCTCCGCCGTCGTCTGGTCTCTGGCAACGGCTAAGCCAAGGATGCTGCCACGGCAATGCGCGCGCTGGCACGCCGAATGCGAAGCCGATATTCGAGTGCCGCCCACCCATCCACATGGTCATACGATATTGGTAAGATACAGCTCAACAACCCAACAAAGAGATGGAATATAACACCTGAGATATTTTATCCGGAAAAATGCGCGAAGGCCAGTACTGGTGCGGCATGACTAGGCCCGGAGGCGCCGTTGAGAGCCCCAGGCAAGCCTAAGCGTATGACGACAATGAGCTACTGCGGTAATTACGCGTCAGTCGACGGCCAAGAGGATATTGGCAATTTGCTGACTACGACAGCAATGTAATCTTTTAGAGACAGCAGATCCACGTACCAAGGATATCAGCAGGGTATTGTTGTAGCAGTATCAGTCGATGCCTGCTATGCCGTCGCCACCGACCATTTCCAGCACAGCAGCGACTGAGACTCAGCAGAGTGGTACTAGACTACACCCGACCTTCGCAAATTGTTTGCTCAAGCATCTTTCACTTTTGAGTAGTAGCAGCGCATGTCTGCTGCCTATTGGCGTGCGCTACGTCTTATAGACAGGTCATCGCCACGGAAGCCATCATACCATACACTCGCACAGTAATAACTGCTTGTACAAGTTCAGAGCCTATCCACGTACGAGGAGAGCTCCGGTAGCGGGTGTATGCGTCGAATGCCCTACGTCAAGCATTGCTGTGTGCGTGCCACGATGCAGCAGCACGAGTGGGTGGCCGTAGAAAACATCGGCCCGCTTCACCATGTGGGACCTGGGCTAGACGCGCAGAGCCGTGCACCAGCGTGCCCGAAGGGGCAAGCCCGGCGAAGCCTGCCGAATACAGTAATTTACTTCGTTGTTGTTGGCGGCCTGCGGGGGCGGGCTCCGCATTACATCAACGTGCTGGGGTGAAACGAACAGGTGATGACGTTAGCTACTCGTAGCTTTACGCTGACTTTTCGTCACCGGGGAACAAGGCATACAATTTCCCGTTAACGCGCACAGGAACAACGCCGCAGAATTCAGACCGTACACGTGTTATGCCCCCGCCTTGGCTCCCTCGCACCGCCACACTCTCGGGATTTGTCAGTACGCGGCTGGTTGCAGTTCCGCTCCTGTCCGAATGCTGCTGCCTAGACGCGCTTAGTGCGACTTTGAAGGGTGCTATCAGGCGACCGACACCAACAGGAGCAATCCTGGCTTTGTGACCGTTGCTGCCTGTTTTGGGTTGCGATTCGTGCCTGATTTGCTGCACCTTCGCCGCAAATCATACCACCTTTGATATGCTTAATGGTCTGACCCTCTACGCAGGTCTTGCTTAACCAGGATCGAGAGTACCATTTCGGAGCGGTAGTTGGTAGCTCCCCGATTCTGCTACGTGTCACATCTTTGATAGGCACACTTTTTTTTACCAGACTTTTTGGGTAGGCTCGCCTTCTGTTCTTTGCGAGGACCGGGATGGGAAAGCGGTTAGGTGATACTAGTCAACCTTCTGGAACAACAATGCTGATCCGGTCTCATGCGCATCTCAAGGTCCGACTTGGTGATCCCTTAATGTCATAAGCGAGCGTGTGATATTTGAAAAGGGTTTTCTTCGCTTATGGTACATAGCCGAAACGCGCAGATAAGTAGGTGGAGCCGTATCAGCCGCCTGAAAACGAGGCGGAAGCCACTCACATGGCCACTTTCGGTTAGACGACACTGCCCCTGATCTAATCGAGTCAGGTCGGCTACGCTAACGACAAGGATAGGTGAAAGATATTTTCCGATTAGAGCGCATAATCGTGGGATGTGGGCCCGCGAACGGGATGCGAGACGTAATCAGTGGCACCACTAGGTAAGAAGAACCCTACAAGGCTATATAGAAGAACCTTGTCTTACATGGCGATGCAATGCTGATATGCATTCTCTCATTTCGTCAGAGGAGAAAATTTTTACTAAATACTATCAATTTTATTTCAAGTGTAAATTAATACGTGTCCGAGTAAACTCCGCAAAACCTCGGCACTACTTGTGCACTTGAACAAATGTCCTCCTAATTTGTCAGCTGAGGTGATCGGTTTACTAGCATATCAAATTTTGCTATTCGTACGAGTCAGGACTTACTGCCGTACGACTTCATGTAAGACTGTGTTAATGTTGGGTCTTAGAAGCGAGATGTGAAGACTCTTTCCGCAACCACCTATAAGAGGTTCTCTCCTGCCGCCCTTCAGCAATCTTTTGTTCGTATTCTACCATCTGCAACAGAACATCACGACTCTCGTCCGCCACTGAGATTCAGTACAACAATTCGGGTATAAGTAGTCACAATGAAGCTCTTCTATTTCGCAGCTGCCATCATGGCTGCGCCGGCCCTCGGTGACCCTATCCCGCAGGTGAGTTTCGCTTCTTACCCACGACTCTACGCCTACACTTGAAGTTGACACGAGCCCAGTCATCCACGGTCAAGCCAGTGATCAAGCCCTATATCCCAGACTATGATATCTCCGATGTCTGCTTTCCGGGAGAGCGGGAGGGGTGCATGGGCTCTAGGATGTACTGCATTCGGAGCGGCTGGAAATCTGAAGGCGAGCCTAAGAAGTATAGCAGCCCTGCGGAGTGCCATTCCGAGCGCGTAACAAAAGAAGGTACCCCAAACGCCCCACCGGGGGGGAAGATTCCCTTCCTCGAGGCATCGGGTATTGACTGTGGGCACATTGGCAATCCGGAATTTTGCACTGGCTCTGCGAGTTTCTGTGCAGCGAGTACAGACGAAGCCGCCTGTCTTGCCGCTCGTACCTCCCCTCCCGGGAATCTTACATTTCATGTACCCGCTGGCTGTAAGTTGATGACGGAGGAGTGCATAGGGACAAAGAAATGGTGCAGGATGGATCCAAAGCCGGAGGAGTGCGAACAAAGAAGGGCTTAGGGCTAGCCTCCCGGCGCTCTGGACGGGTGAAGTGTGACTCCATTGGCGAATATGTGGGCAGAGTTTTGTCGTGCATTGTGCGATGTTATTTAGAGACGATTCATTTTGTTTTAGTTACTTAAAAAGAAAAAAAAAATATTCCTGCGGGATTGCACGTCTTGAACCGTGATGGTGTTACACTGACAGCGCTCATCTAGTTGTCCTGAAAATACTGCTGAACACGAGCTTCGTTTTCTAACATGTTATCCTTGCTAGTGATTGGTCAGATTGGTGGAGCGGGCGATCTTGTGTCATCTTATTCCTGTCATCTTATTCTGTAAGATGAAAGGTCAAAGAGCAAGAAACTATGGGTTAATTGTGTACTGTGAGCAGCCACGCTCTCCTATTCCATTCAGCAAGTAAAGCAAGCCAAAAGCAGGAAGAATATGTATGAAGAACCAAGAGAGAAAATCAGGCTGCTTTACTTGCAATAGCGATCATCAGGTGCTAGTCTGCGAGCAATGCCGGTCATGCATCGTACCTCGGCAGCCAGGAGCAAATGAGCACAGTGTCTAAATTGTCAACGGTCACTCAAACTCTTGAAGAATCTATTCTTAACGTGTCCATTTCTCTTTGACACCATGTGCTATATCTAAAGCCCAGATCGGCTTTGATCATCTAGGATGTATACTTCCAAGAGTCTTAGTCATCGGTCTACTGCTCTGCTTAACTTTAGGGTAGCGCTGCCTCCCTAGCCGCCCTGGAGAGTACAAGACTGGGGTCTTAGACTCGTCTTTCATATCTAGTACGAATACCTCTACTGCATTATTGAACAGGCTCTATGGGGACAGGGCGCAGTCGGTCATGCCGGTCTAGAAAAACTGGTTTCGCGCAAGGTCAAATAGGGCATCTCCCAAGTGTTTTCGAATGCCGCAACCATCGCGGCCTAACAACCGAGGATGGAGAGCGTGGCCCTCTGTCGCTCTTTGAATATGCGCGGTCGTCAGCCTCAAAACAGGTAATGCGATCCATCAATTCACTCGCGCCTAATGCAACTCAACTAACTCTAGCATTGTTAGATACCTGTGGGCTTCTATGATGTATGCTTAGCTCGGTATCATATACGCTTGACGAGGGTGTTCGGCGTTTCCGCTTGAAACAGTGCCTGACAGCTGTTTCGTCAAAATAGAAAAACTACAAGGTTCAATCAATCATCGAAGATTTTTTCACGGCAAAACGCTGTTGTCACTCTCCATATAAGCTTCTCATCGCCTCTTTCCTAGCTCTGCTAGTAGTAAAATTACTCGCTGATAAGACTTGTAGGTGTGATCGAATATGTCCGGTGTTTCTTCCTCAGCAATATTGCCAGTTGATGTAGACCAAAACTATCACCGGCGGTGACATAGCCACTACTACAAAGCGTTTTATATTGAATACTAACGATTCTACAGCATCATGCTTCATGAGCAAGAATCCTATCACCAGCCCGACAACACCAAGCATATGTCTACTTGCTATCGCCAATTACTAGCAATCACAGCAGATAGAGCACATGTCGATTACTACTATGAACATGGCTTCTCTCACCTTGCCATTGGCTGTGTTTTTGTTGTTCTGGGATCGTTCGTCTTGCTAGGAGTGATATTAGGGGCAATTGCGCTATACCAGGCTTCTGTGTGGTCCGCTAGCTAGATGTTCCCATCTAACAAGTAGTAAAAGCAAGTTACTTTATTTATGAATAGTATTAGTTTTCGTAACAAACCACATCACCACGAAATCTCCTTCAGGGATACTAGATATGTACATAGTAGATGGTGGTTTCTTACTGTCATGGTCGAAGCTGCGTAACGCGCTTAGGCGAGAATGCGGATAATCCGAGAGTCTAAGACTCGTTGGCATTCAGCTTCATCTCCTCGCACTAAGCGCGCTAGAAAAACAAGGGTTTAAGGAGCCTAGTTCATTACCGCAGACTCGCATAAGGGCCTACCTAACTTAGTAGAGTTTCAAAAACAGTTAATGCATGTTTTAAGAACCAACGCTAGCCTCTGACTCGACAGGAATTAGCTGCTGCTATTATCGTAGTAGTGCGTAGGTTTATGAAGAAGATATGGCCGCTTAACAAGGTGACAGCCACCGAGTTCGGGCCTAGAAGATGGATGAGACAGGCAAATCAAGTTTCAGGTCTTGTGGATAGAGACCACTCAAAAGACAGTATCCTACCCTTTAGCCCGTTATAGGAAAGTATTTATAGTCTGGAGATAGTCTGCGTTTACTAGACACACCTTTTGCTTCGCGTATTCAATCTATTCCTCATACTATTAGCCTTTTTCGAGTTCGCATAATGAATCTACTCCACGTATGGATTGCTCTCTCGGTGCTTAGATTCGACGTCGCAAGCGCCCGGTACATAATTGCTAAGAGTTATAATAGTAGTAATTTCTTTGATAAGTTTAATTTCTTCGAGGTAATTAACCCTTCCCACGAACGCGCAAGTGCATAGACATCTCCGTACTAAAAAGCTATCTAGAGCAACTTCTCGACTGGCAACTACAATGATGTTGATCTAACATTAGGCTATGTTAATTATCGTAGTCGGGAAGATGCTACGCGATTGGGGCTCATCGCCACTCAAGGGACCGAGCTATTTCTTGGCATCAATCATAAGGATAGAATAGATCCCAAAGGCAAGGGTCGTGACAGTGTCCGAATCGAAAGTAAGCAGCTTTACAACCACGGGCTCTTCATCACGGAGTTTACGCATCTACCGCAATCTGGCTGCGGAGTCTGGCCGGCCTTGTAAGTCATGGAAGCAATAGAAATAGTATAATATTTAGACCCGAAAGCTAATAATAATTATGTGATGTTCCTAGCTAGACATTTGGCGACCCGTGGCCTACAAAAGGCGAAATCGATATTTACGAAAATTAGAATCTGGCAGAAAATAACTTGATCGCTCTACACACGGGGAATATAACAGAGTTCGGAGAGTATACCATTAGTCAGCCTGACATGTCTAACCCGGTTATCGCAGCGAATTGCGATAATACCTTCCAGGACGCAAAATAGAGTCTTAATCAGGGCTGTAATACCGACGAGTCCTGTGGGCAGTGGGGCTCTAAATCAGGTGGCGTCTGTAAGTCGGGTATATCTAATCCGTGGACGGCCGTCCAAAGCTGACTAGATCAAACAGACGTAATGGAGTGGTTAAGCGAGTACATCAAGGTATGGAGTTGGAGTTGAAACGGCACGTCTACAGACATCAAGCGTCGTCAGCCAAACCCTAAATCATGGGGAAAGCCGCACTTTTTCGCCGGCGGATCATCTTACCAATTAGATCGCCAGGTTCGTGATCAGAAAATTGTGCTAAACATCGACTTTTGCGGCGTCACCGCGGGAAATCCGACGTTTTGGGGCCAGCAGTGTCGAAACTTAACCGGTTATGAGAACTACGCCGACTATGTTACCGCGAACCCGACCCACTTTACTAATACATTCTGGAAGATTAAAGCAATCGACGTCTTTAAGTTATCATTGAATAGTACGCAAAACGCGACCAAGCACGGCGATGCACAAAAAGGTTGCCATCAGTAAGGCAGCGAGCAGACTTAGAAACGCTAGGCATAGAATTGAGATACTTGCCATAACCACTTTTTGTAGTACTAGACTAGAAACTTAGGGGTCGCAAGATAGAAAATAGACCATTGCTTGATACCCTGTATGCCTACCACCTGTGTCCTTCCCGTCTGCAGCCAACACGCCGAAGACTATGCCACGTCGCTACGAATCGCTGCCCACACCTCCTACAGGCACTCTTTCAACTTTCCATTCTTTCAATACCTTTTGAATGCAGATAGGCAGGGTTGGATCGTATCAACAGACTGACCATTAAGTGTAGCTGCCATTTCGGATAGACCGACGCTGCCCATGAACGTCTCGAGTAAGTAGGCTTGGCAAGTCAGCCGTCAAGCAAATGTAGCGAAACGAATGTGAAGACTGCTCCTTTAAGCAGCATTGAAGATGATGACTATGCCCGATCCGCCACGAATCATCTCATTAGGCTGTGAAGTAGATGGCGACTCGTTCAGACTCAAATCGGCGTTCACCAAGTTTACCCAGCATCGACTAGCAGAGTAGGATCAAGAGCAGGCAGAGCACGGAGATAGGCTACTATCAAGGAGGTTTTCTTTTGTCCTTGCTATAACCTATTTATATCTCCTAATTTTGTAGCCAGCGCCGGGTCAACCAAGAGTAGTTCCCGAATCGTGTCATGGACGAGTCTCGATTTCTCTCTTAGTGGCCGTACGCGCCACGACGCACGCCGATCAGGGCAAGGCATCTAAGACACCTTACCTATCCTCGGCATTACCCATACCCATTTCCCAAACTTTACACATATGAACCTGTCACGTGGAAATCTCGGCCGCGGTACGAATATTCAAGTGCTCCGCTCTTTTCCCTACTCCTCCCCTGTATCGTCGGAGGCGGGGCTTTGACCAAGGCGTTAACGAGAAACGGCACTACTCCGTCGGGCAAGTCTCGCCGGGCTTGCTGAATTGGGAACTTGCTAATGCAGGGCTGTGCCGAAGCCCCGACCCCACCCTATGTTTTTTGACGTCGTTTATCTTGCCTGCATCGACCCCGCAGGGGACTTTAAAGCCTAAATTGGAGTTTATGGTCGGTGGAGTAAGCATTCGGCAAGGGCCCCTGACTGGTCTCCGCATATCCGAACCAAGTGGCGCCAAATCCCTTGCAGTCCGACCCCACTCAGGCAGGCCAGGATCGCGTGTGCCGCAGACTAGGGAGACAAACGGGCGGTTACCCGATTTGGCAAGTCTTGCCGAAGCGATTACCCCGCCGGGGGCTACAACAACGCGGCATGAAACGTACGATGGATCGGCTATCAGTCCTTGGCGGCCAACTAAGAAGCTTGTCAAGTGGAACTCGCGAGTCAATATGTTGTAGGTTCTCTCTTCTTCCGTCTCTCATAGACAATTATGGACATACAGTTTTCTTCGCAACCACCCCGCTCTGATTCGAACAAATCTACAGCCCACAATTGCGGAACGTCGGTTGACTCGGGTCGGCTATCGCCGCAACAAGTCACAAAGCCGCTTGCCACTTGCCACTTTCGGCGCACCAGGTGCTGACATTTGGCTACCTGACAGTGCGGACTCCGACAAGAACAAAATATATAATATAGCCAAGACTTGTCTCTGATTGGAGCGCATAGTCGTGGCGCTCAGGGAACGCGCAAAAAAATCGATTTACGGCCCGATTCTGCCTGCTACCGTGTTCCCCGGCGTTCTTTCGGTCTTACAAATCAAGCCAGACTCTGATCGACCGCCCCTGGCCGAGCGACCCGTGCCCCTGCTTTCAAGCGGGTTTCCTTCAAGCGCGCCAATCACCCGTCAAGAATCCACGCCCGTCTTCTTGGGCTCGCAGGTACGGAGGCATCATGCACGAGTCACGACCACGAAACGGGCAAGGGGAGTTCCTTCCGGCTTGCACGCCTAGCTGAAGCTCAACAGGTGTGTCAGGGACTTGATATGCATGACACAAGAGGGGCTCCCAAGCTCCTGCCATGAAGGCCATGGTGATAATGCCAAGCCGGGGATCACGCGACAGGTTAGTCCAAATTCGAGCTTTTGCTATCTTCTGAATGAATATAGACCACTAGCTCATACCTGACTTAGTCATGCCGCATGGTGATTCCAAAGAGACTTTTTCGCGGCCGGCATATCACAGTATCCTTTTCCGAAGCTCTGCTATAGCTATCAACGAAATGCGTCCGTAACCGGTGGGATCCGTAACCATTTATGGCGACGGTGTACTCTCTACCCTGCGGCCTAACTCGCATATGGTGGGCGCTGGTGTCTTGTGGCTGAGTAAATGCTCCGGGAATCTACTACTATGCTTAAAATCAGCGATGGAATGTTCCTACATTTCTAAGACCCTATCTGTGTCGGTTGATATTAGGCGTGCGCTTGTGGTGAGCTTTAACTATAGTCCGGAAGTGCCGTCGCAGATTTTACTCGACCCGCCTCATCTTAACGGGTATAGCCGTGACTAATAATACTGAAGACTATTTCTCTATTATAAAGTAGTATATAGGCTTTATAATAAACTACCGAACTACTAAGACAGTATATATTTATTCTCTATACTAACCCGGCTAAGATAGCCAAGTCAGCACGATAAGTATATACTCTTTTCTAGACTAAGGCTTAAATAGAGTATAATTATTAATTAATTAATTAATATAAAAGAACCCTAAGATATTAATATAATATTAACCTAACCCTAAATAAATAAAATAAATAAAATAGTAGAGAATATAGCTAGGAATTATTATAATAATAGTAGTTAAGGTAATATATATAGTAAGTAAGATATAATAATAAGGCTATAATACGGCTAGCTAAGGACCTAGATAGCCCTAATAGAGTAACCCTAATAAAACCTTATAATAGGTAAGTAATATATAAATAGATATATATAATTATAAATATAAGCTTCCTATCTAATGACTCTAGTATAGCCCTATAATAACCTCTATATAATAGTAATAAGGCCTAGGAGATAATATATTATAAATAGTTATAATATAATTAACTAATATATCAGGAATTTATACTTGAGGTTATTAAAGACTTTATTTTTATAAAGCTCCTATATACTATAGTTTTATTATTAATAAGGGCCTAATATAAACCTAATATGAAAGTAAGGGTTTTTCTACTAATATAAATAATAATAATATTATATAAGCTAGGGCTTAGATAAGAATATTATAGAGACTAGAGATTAAAGCTTTTAATATTAATTAATTATTATACTCTAATTAGCCTTATAGTTTATATAGTACTTCTGTAAGCTTATTAAGGATAGGAAAAACTAGATAAACCTAGGGGAAAACCTATACTTATTAATTATTCTTTATATCTTTAATATAATAATATTTAATAGCTATCCTTTTATATAAATAGTATCTCTATTAGCTAGGTCCCTAAGCTAGCTATTAGAGGTATACTATATAATTATATTACTATTAAGTCTATAAATCTAAGTATATTCTTACCTAATATAGTATACCTTATAGCTACCTTTAGCCTATATAGGTTAATAATATAATAGATTTTTATATACCTCTACCCCCCTTACGAGTCTATTATATGTCGTAGCCTAGCTTTTAGAGGACAAGAGGGTACCTCTAGCTAGGTTCGAACTAGCGACCTACGTCTAACTATATGTAGGCCTTCCCTAACGCTTTAACTATAGTACTATAGAGGTAATTAATCTAGTATTATTATTTATAGAAACTACTAGAGTACCTGTCTTTTAGATTAACTTATATATTAGAGTATTATTAATTATATCTTGTGTTAAAATTTAGCTATAGAAATATCTCTCTTAATTACTTAAAAAGTATTAGAATAGCTATAAACTCTTTTTTTTTCGGTTTTTCATAATTTTCCTTTTATTTAACTAGATAAGATTTATCAAGGAAATCTTTAATATTTATATTTTGAACTTACCTTTTATTACTAAAGTCAAAAATCCGGCATTAAATACTTCTGGAAAACTGCCCAGGCAGAACGCTTGCGTAATGAGCCAACAGAGACAGCATTATCCGACAATAAGCATCACGTAGATCCAGGATTCAGCAGCTTCTACTTAGAGAAATTGAACCAACAAACCTAGACTCTTTTACTCTAAGTTACCTACCGTTATTACATTACTATGAACTCACATCAAGTCCAACACGCGGCTGCCATGCTCGCCCTGTCCTTGTTGCTAAGTGCCGCCGCCGCGCCGCGCGAGTTAACGCGATTCTTGGTGGCGAAGTTAGCGCCGTCAAGATCTCAGAGAAATCATTCAGTAAGCTGTCAACCCAACTTGATTTCGTCGTCAAATTGATGGAATGGAATTGATGACCACCCTGCGTATACCAGAGCTTCACGATGATGCTGCGGTTGCTGTATCCACTTCGGCTTTACCAACGATGAGCTAAGGCGTGAATACTGAAGCACTTCGACAAACATGCCGCACAGGACGTGCCAATATAGGCTTCCCATAATCGACGGCCATGGCTCGCAACATACTGTGGAGTCTATCAAGTACGCTGAAGGACACAGTAATAGATATATCACAACTGTCTTAACGGTAGGGTTGGTGGGGAGGTGCAGGCGCGCCACTTTTGTCACGCCACTGTCTCTTTCATGTAACAGGCGAGACTGCAATTTTAATAACGGCTACTGTGACGCTTGATATGCATTGCTAAATCATCAAGCGAAGTAAGCATTCGAGTCTGCCACCTTCTTGTCTATCTTAATAAACGACTCGGGTGCCGGTACCTGCATTACAATATGCAATCATCTGTGGGCCCGGGGGCCCCTTGATTCACATGTACATGATCCCGTGGAACTAGCGAGCTCATTAATTTACTCATTGCTCGTCCACTGAAGAGACGTAAGCGCGTTACGCCAATGTGACGATCAAGCTTATTCTACGGGACCGCAGCGCCGGCACATGGAACTCCAACAGACAGCTCAAGCCACCTGATATACTCAGGTTCCCTCGTTAATATTTATGATTTATCTAAACCAAACCATCATGCAATATTAGGTAGATAGCCAAGTGGGGGCAAAGAACTATCCCATCCTCACAATGCAATACACCAGCACCTAAAGGGACAGAATAGTATCAAAATAATCGAAAACAAGTAAAATTTATATTTAAATCAGAGAATATTATTTAGCCACCGAACTATTATGAGTTAGCCTTCCTCGTGAAAACTTGTTTCCTGGAATTAATAGATAATAAATAAAAGGTAGTCTCACTTGAGCATCCTCATTGTGGACCATTCATTTACTTTGTCCCCCTGGTGATAGCCAAGTCATATGCTTGTGAATAAGAACCCAGAAAGCGTATAAGATGCATGGCCCAGATATAACAGGCACCAAGAAAGAAAAGTATAAGGATCAAAGGACCGCCTCGACTTTGAATATCCTTTTTGTCATCTAGACAGAGTTGAGATCCCTAAGTACTGCTCTTTCAAACCTCACTTGTTCAACCGCATTCTGTTTTTACTGGTAATCCAGTGTCCCTGACTATACGGAGAGTTCCCTCGTTACTATGATTTGTCCGCCCTGGCTAGCCATTCTATGGCTCGGTGCCGCAGGAGCAATACCAGCTTGGGCCGCTGAAAATGCTACTCAGCCGCCAACCAAAAACGTTGCAGGTGCCTTTATCCTCGAATGTGAGACCAGTCAGGTTTGCGAATTGGTCGCTAAGGCTGTTGAGGAAAAGGGCGGCACTTTACGCCACATGTTCGAGTCAGATGTTTTCACTGGCATTTCAGTTCAACTACCTAAATTAACGACTGAGGAAGACAGAAGATCCTTAGTGTCCCAATTCAAGGGTATTAAGGAATCGTGGCCGGTGCAGGAAGTTATTCAAGTACCTGAGAGCACGACCGAGGACAGACCAGAGGATAAGCAGGACGACCCAAATGAGAAAGAAGAGGAGCCGGGCAAGGAGCCGGTGGCCCCGCTAAAGATGGGCATACGGCATTCTCGTCTCGGTAGACGAGCTCGCAAAGACAAGATCGAGTCTCCTTGGAACCACCTGATGACGCACGTCGGCAAGCTGCATGAGGAGGGATATACAGGGAGCGGTATCAAGATTGCTGTCGTGGACACTGGCGTACGTTAGGCTACCCTTCGTCTTCCCTTAAGTCTTAGAAAGACAGATACTAACAAGTAGAACAGGTCGACTACAAGCATCCCGCACTGGGAGGATGCTTTGGACTCGGTTGTAAGGTTGTTACTGGAGAGAACTTCTCCAACGAAGGAGACAAAGGTGACCCTATAGATTGTCATGGCCACGGCACCATTGTGTCCGGTATTCTGGCCGGCTATGATGAGGCCAAGGGCTTTGTCGGCGCGGCACCAGATGCCACCATTATGGCCTATCGCGTACTTGATTGCAAGGCCCGTGGTACTGAAGACGATATGATAGCAGGTTGGCTCAAGGCCAAGAAAGATGGCGCGCAAATCATCATCTCGTCAACCGGTCTCCAGGGCGAGAACTGGGCTCAGAGACCGCTTGCCATGGTCGCTGCCCGCATCGTCGCCAGCGGAGTGCCTTGCGTCGTCGGCCTGGGCAATGAGCGACATAAAGGCCTATTTTACGCCATGAATCCCAGCACCGGCCACGGTGTCACGGCTGTCAACTCGTTTGGCCGCGCCTACGTAGCACTCGAGCACCGCGGTGAGTACTCAATTGGCAACAGGTCTGAGCCGGTTGACTTTGCTTTTGAGCCGGGACGCGGCTTGGGCAATTGGGACAGAGAGATGCGTCCCGTGCACGACGTTGATGCCGACTTTGGAGATAAGCCCGATGATGACCTCACGGGAGCCAAGAAAGTGTCCATCAGCATCGATTCAATTACGGAAATTGAGGAAAACTGCAAGCTGTCTCCGGGCAACTCGAGCACCGGCTTTGCCCAGGACCTTGTCGGCCACATTGCCTTGATCCGCCAGACGCCCGAGACCAAAGAATGCCACTTTTACGATCGAGTACAGAACGCTGTCGCCCGCGGCGCGGAACATATCCTTGCTTGGCAAGACGATCCGACTTACGTCGTGATCCGGCGCAAGGACGCAATGGGACGTCCAGTAAAAGCAATAGGCATTACCGGAGCAGACGTCGGCCGTGCCATGGCCCGTGCCCTCGCATCTGGCCAGCCAGTCACGGCACGGAGAATTGGCCGAGTCCGGATCGAGACTGGCCGCGTTGCCGGCATGTCAGCGTACGGACCGACATGGGAATTGGATATCAAACCTACCATCGGAGCGCCCGGTCAGAGTGTTCCTGTGACCTACAAGGGCGGCGGCTACGGCTCAGACTCAGGCACCTCTTTCGCTGGGCCTCTTGTCGCCGGTGTCTTTGCTCTTATGTCTCAGGTCCGGGGCACATTCAATCCCGCTCTCCTCAACAGCCTGATCATGTCAACGGCGGAGCCTCAAATCGAAGATGACCGTCTGATTACCGTGGCTCAGCAGGGAGGTGGTCTTCTCAGGGCGTGGGAGGCTGCCCATGCCACCACACTCGTCGAGCCCGGTGCCCTGACATTCAACGACACCGATAACCGACCTGATTCGATTGAGTTGCGCATTACCAATACGGCCAAGACTGAGGTGACGTACCAGCTTTCCAACCTCGCTGCCACCACGCTGTATACTTTTGAGAGCGGTTCAATTCGCCCCGGCGCTGGTGAGGCTGTTGACGCTACAGCCGATATCAAGCTAAGCCAGACTTCCATCACCATCAGTGCAGGTCAGTCGACCACTGTTGATGTCTCGGCCATCGATCCCAACGGCCTCGATTCCAAGCGTCTGCCCCTGTGGTCCGGTTGGGTTAGCCTTCAGGGGTCTGACGGTAGAAACCTTACGGTTCCCTATCTCGGTCTTGGTGGCTCGCTCCGCTCAGCCGCCGTCCTCGATCCTGCCAGTGATTTGAGTTCTTTGTCAGACTCGGAATTCATCCTGAGCAATCCGCCAAAGGGACAGAAGCCTGGGCCTTCGAAGGCAATCGAAAGTTCTCCGGCCGCTATTCGCAGTCGAGCCATTTCCACATCCTTTGACCTCGTTCTCGGCTCGCCCCTAGTACGCGTCGATATTGTGCCGCTCGATATGTGCTCAACGTCTGCTCTTGTAAATACGACAAGCGTCGGCACTCGAGGCCTGGCCGGCCTTGCTAGGGGAGCAAACGCTACGGAGCCGGATCTATCTCGGGCTTGCGTGCCCGACTCGATAGTGACTGAGCTTGCCGGTGTCAGATCCATCGGCCAGCTGCCCGGATATCCCAAGCATCACGTCAAGCGTGGAAAAGTCGATCTCGAATGGACCGGTGCTTTTGCCCCGGAACATTATGCGCCTCCCGGCCGGTACCAGATTGTTGCTCGAGCCCTGTCCATTATGGGTGACGGGTCTAGCGAGGCCCACTGGCAGACTGTCAAATCACCCGTCTTTTCCATCTTGTACGAGCACAACGTCAATGTTCCCCAGGCAAACCAACCCTCTGAGGAGAATAGCTGGAAACCCCCGCAGACGAAGGAGGAAGAAGCTGCTGTTTGGGCTCATTATTTAGCCCAACATCCTGAGCTTTTACAACCTAATGCTGGTGCTGAAAACGCTGATGCAGCAGAGAACAGCTCGGAGAAATAGACACAGTAGATGCCTTGGTAGTATATTGGCTCGACTTACTCTCCACCCGCTGGTGATAGTTTTCGCAAATACTCCAGTAAAACAGTCGCGATTTTATATCTGCTTGCAAACCATAGCAATGAACAGTGCCGCCGCAATGCCCTTGTGCTTCTATTAGGCGCCGTGTCGGACGATTGAGGGTCATAAAAGATAGAGTATGATCGCGCCGTAGGCAGTGTGTCCAACAACCAAGTCAACCAAGATATGGCCTCCTTACTCGGCTTGGTTGGCTGAGGCCTTTGCTTTACTTGGCTGGTCACAAAAAAGTCCTTACTTGGTTGATATTGCTTGACGGCTATTCCAAAATAGGCAATTCTATGGCAAAACACAAGCCCGAAGCAGATGTTTTTGGCATGGCTGCAACAGTGTCCGATTGAAGACGATTCCGTTCATCAATGATGACCTGCTTTGTCTGTGAGAATACCCGCTCACACTCGGCGCTCATTGCTGGGCAGCTAAACAAATCAAACGCCATTTTGGAGAGGATTGGATATTCAGCCGCGTGAGCAACCCACCACTCTAATGCATCCTCGACTTCCACATCAGCCCTGTCAGCTCGGGCCGTAAACTCATCAAGCTCGGAGGTGAGCTTGATGCGCTTGGTTCCTAATGAGCCTGACGCCACAGTGGCAGCAAGCCGCTGAGGACGCCTACGAGCCTGCTAGAGGGGGTCTAGCGCTGCACCATTGTCGTCAATCACCTCCTCATTAGGCTGCTTTCCTACCACATCTCTCTCTGCAGCCTCTTCCTCGTCTTGGGCGTACACCTCACGCACCACCCTCTTTGCTTCACTGATCCATTTATTGTTGTGACTCCATTCTAGCTCGAAGTATGTAAATTCCATTCTAGCTCGAAGTATGTAAATCTGTTTGCGGGATGCAGGGCAACGGCACAGTGATACGCTGAGAAAGCATCTGTCAAGCCAAAATACTCTTCAAGTTTGATGCGGGCGGCATCAATAGCATATGAATAGTATGTTGATACCTCTCTTGAAGCAATAGGAACCTACAATCTCTTGTCCTTTGAACACTTCTTGTCGCAAAGGTTTACAAGGACGCATGGCAAATTCGATCACTTATTGACTTGTCTTAGACCATACTCTATCGTTTTCTTTATCTTCACAGCGACCCGCTTAGGAAACAACCGCCTTCGCATGGCTATATGCCCCTACCATGTTGCTGAGGCACGCCCGACTAACAGCAGAGCTGTTTGATATCTACCGCCCTCCATACTTTCTTTGCGATAGATTTCAAGATATTCCGAATTGGTAAGTAATCACATACGATGCTAACTGAGCAACAAAAATCAGAGATCCGACGATGTTGTTGTGGACGCAATGTCACTTTGACTCTGCCTACCCGGCGAGACAGGACCAGGGATAACGTAGTCCGAAACCAGAGACCTCCGCACCACATCTTCAGACTGACTCAATGGGGACGAACGATTTAGCCTCGTTGTGCTTTCCACCCCCTCAGGCGTTGCGCGAGCCTCCAAAGATGGAGATGTCCCCTCCTCGGCAGTCAGCAAAGTGCCACGACAAAGCTGTCGATTCCACGCACAATTCCCACGATTTTCTAGCGTGACTTACGCTACGACACTGCTCACTTGCACTCCACTGTATTCAACCTAACTCTCTCACCAAGAAACAGATCTACTGTGGATTGAGTATAAGCCACTGTTACAACTACCACCCAGTTAGGTTTAGGTTCGAATTATATATCACTAGATTACATTTAAATTTTTTGTCTCTTCTGAACTATCACTCGGAAAAGTTTGATGCTGATCTGGCCCAAGCGAGAGCATAACCGAATCAAGCCCACCCATGGTCATGTTACATTGATGGCTGACAAACAGTTTCAAGCGAGACTTTCGTTCGTTAACGGAGTAGACTAGCTTCCTTCCTGTCAAAAAATATTTGTAACGGATTGTATTTTATTGCTCTATAATCCCAGGGTACAGTATATTATAATTTGAAATCTGGGTCCGAGCTCGAGATGCCATGACTGCTGCGTATCCCATCAAAGTGTGAGGTCCAAAGCTCCAAGATGCAGCTTCAAGAACGCCTGCACGGTCCTTGGGAAGTTGCTACATCTCCCGTCTTAGTTGGATGGGAAGTGTATGGCATCTTCGTCCGCCGCTCGGGAGGCGATGCATTCGTCGGCATTGGTAAAGTCCTCCGAGGTGCCTCTGTAGAGGCCTCTGAGACACCAGGCCTCGGTACCAACGCAGGCTTCCGAAGTCCCTTTTGAGTCAACAGCAGAATGGCCACTAAGGGGCCCGCAGAGATCGTCGCTTTCTTCGACGCTGGCGGGCGCGAGGAACTCCTTCTGCGCGGTAGTCCCGTCGCTCTTCTCGTCGACCGCAGGGCCAGCTCCGCCGGCTGCACTTGGCACATCGCCTGTCACAGAGGCACAAAAGGTATAGAACTCATCCGGGTCACCAAGAAGAAGGCCAGGGCTTCTCGAGATAGTACAGCTGGTGATGGAACCCAGAAGCTTCTGTCTGGTTTGGGGACTCTCGTCGTTGCCGATGACTGATCCCGCCGCGGCGATCCAGGCCTGGCCCAAGGCCGCCGCATCCAATGCCGTGGCACTTCCTTTGCTGCCGTCATAAACGGTTGGGCATCGAGGCTCATAGTCGGTGGGTGCGTCCAGGCTCAGAGGCTGAATGCCGGTAAGGGTGCACTTGGACATGTTGTTGATGAGAGCCGTCTTAACAGCAGAGTCGATGTCTTTATCCTTGCTCGTCAGCTCTTGGATCTTCTTGATCCATGCCTGGCCCAGCGCTGTTGCATCGATGCCGGCCTGCTGGCCGTCCACGACGGGAGCGGCGGCAGCGAAGGCCGCGAGAAGTTGGACAAGGATGGTTTGCTTCATGTTGTTAACGTTTTGGGTAGTCTAAGACAAAGGCTGCAAAAAAGTTGTTTATCGTAGAATAAAGCTGTGAAGTATGGGTGCAAATGATGATTTGATTAGACTCGGCTTTCCAGAAGAGCGTGAGAGCAATATTTATACAATTTGAAGCTATAAATTAAACAATAGATAATCGTATAGCGAGAATAGAAGTATCACGCGCGAGTCATGACCACGAAAGAGGCAAGCGAGAGCTTCCTTTCCCTTGCCCGTCTAGCTAAAGCTCAATAAATCTGCTTGGTGTTCGTGTCAATGCGCATGACATAAGGCGAGAGCTCTCAATTTTCCGCCGTCGAGACCCTAGTGATAGTGCCAAGCCCGAAATCACGCGACAGAATGGTATAACTTTAAGCTTTCGTCATGCTGTACATGAAAACAGACCACTAGCTCATTAACTTACTCATGTCGCATGATGGTTCCAGGGGTCATTGTTCGCGGCCGGCACACATTAGTGTCCCTTTCTAAAGGTCTGCAATAGCTTTCAACATAATGCATTCATGAACTGTGGAGGTCCGTATCCATTGGCGACGGCGGCGAACCCTCGATCCTGCGGCCCAACTCGCATGTACTGAGTATTGGCGTCTTGTGGCTGAGGAAAGGCTACAGAGATGCACTTATGTGCTTTACTTATGTGCCCAGAATCAGTAACGGAGTGTCTCTACAGGTCTGAAGTCTTGTCTTTGCCGGTTGATATTACGCCTGCGCTCGTGGCCGACTTTTGCTGCAGTCCGGAGATGCCATCTCGAATTCTGTCAGATCCACTTCATCTCGACGGGCACGGCCGTGACCAACAATCCTGAAATATAATTCTTCCATCTTCGAATATTATAAGGGCTTCATAGTAAAATCCGAACTGCCGAGATAGTATACATCTATTCTGTATGCTGTCTCGGCCAAGACGGCCAAGTCCGAAAGATAAGTAGGTCGCCTTTACTAGCGTAGTTGATAATAGCGACAGAGCCGGGCGAGGACTGCTGGAAATACCACTTCGGTGTCTTGTTTAGAACTCCGGCGGCGCCTTGACTCAAGTGCAGAGTGTGAACCGGCAAGAAGCACAGGCTCATTCGACATGATCAGGAAGTGAAGAGCGATGGGGTTTGCATGAGAGATGGGCCATCTGAGCCTGCATTGCGAAGTTGCCGAGGAAGAAGGAAAGAGTAAACCGTAGCCATGTGGGGCGACACGGCGGCAGGCAGACCCGTGTCACGGATCGGTTTTCTTCTCCAGCGTTTCTGCGCGCCACAACTATGGGCTCCAATCAAAGAGAAACTTTGGCTGCATCCATACATTGCATTTTTGCCAGAGTTCATACTGTCCGGTGCTTCGTCGGCAGCACCTGGTAGGCTGAAAGTGGCAATTTCTGTGGGGTCGTGCTTCGTTCCGACGATAGCCAATACGAGTCAGTCGACGTTTTGCAAATGCGGTCTGTATGTAGACTTGTTGGGATTAGAAGGAGGTCGTTGCGAGGAGAACCATTTATTTGTAATTGTCCACGAAGAGACAACGTCCCGACGCGTGGATACGCTAGTTCCACTTGACAAGCTTCTCCATCGGCCCGCATAAAAAGGTACCCGATACACCCTTCGCTTCATTCCGCGTCGTTGGGTCCCCTTGCGGGGCAATCGCTCGGCACTGACTGACGATTGCCTGCCGCGACAAGTCCCGGCAACTGTTGTGACTCAAAGCAGAGTCCGGCGAGGCTTGCCGAATCAGGTAATCTGGTCTCATGCTTGTCAGCGCATGAGTATCCCTATGACAGTGCGGAAGGAGCAAGCACTCCGACCCTGAACCCGACTGGTGTCGGCTTTGTCAGTGTCGTGACTTTCTGCCTAGACCTTGTGGCAAAGCCGACAATGCACTCATCAACAGCAACGTTGGGGCCCACTTGGCGAGTCCAATTGTGCACGAATCCGTAGAAGGTTCGATGGTACGTTCAAGGGCCTTGCCTAGGGCGCAAACGGGCTTCAAATCGAGTTCAATCAAACCCATTAGCAATGCTACAATTCCACTAAAAACCTCCCGGAAAGACGCAGGCGTGCCAATAGGAGCAGTAGCAAGATTTCTGAAGCCCAGGGCTAACGTTGACTCTATAAACATGCATTACCTGGTCATGAAACGATAAAATTAGGTGAGCTCGTGTGCGAGTCGGTGTCAACTCCCACACACCCTCAAAGCCGTATGTCTTCGCACTCGCCGTGCCTGGAACTGAAGACTAGCCCTACGTGGTCCCAGATTCTACGCAGTCTTGCCCAGGTCTGACAGGCAACTTCAACCATGGCAGTGATAAATCCTTGTCTAGTGTTCCACGCCTCGGCATAGAATGTCGAGTCTACATGGTGATTTACGGAAACCGATACAGTTTACGAATGTAACTTGACTTCACTGTCTAGTGGGTAGGAATATATAGCTGGCGGATCACGCAGAAGCCTAGCGCAGTACAGTAGCCCCTATAGAGGCGCGTCGAACTATATCTATTGCCACGGGTAGGCACTCTTCAGGTAGGGCAGAGTCCATGCACAAGACGAAAGTGTTGTAATCAGAACTCTACAGAGGATTCAGTCACACGCGCGGTCCAACCCTTTGATTTTTTATTTGATTTGACTATTACGTCCGTTGGCGCCCTAGTGTAGGCTTTTGGACGTACTATTGAGCCTTCAACCCTATGTACAGTTGTACCCCCTAAGTGGGCCCCAACCGGGCGCGTGGCGCCCGTGTTCTCGCTAGTAGCCCTTGGAATACTTGCCCTGCCATCATCCTCCAACTGTAGCAGTTTCAAGCCCAACACGTTGGCTCTCTCAGCTGTATATGATCCGGCGCGCCATCATTCTCCGGCCATTCCTGGAGCAGCTCGTTCTGAAGCATCTGCCAGCAATGGGAACAGGAGAATAGGTCAAAAAGAACTGGTGGCGTCAGAAAGTCAGCCAAAGAGCCACGCATCTGCATGGAGGAGAACCAGCTGACGAGCAACGACTGGATAGTCCTGGAGCATTTGGCCAAGCTGCTGGGATTCTACGAGGACGCTGTGCGGACTCTAGAGGGTGGTAGCCAGCTACGTAGGCGAAAGCGAGGATGGGTTGGCTCGTACGGAAATATATGGGAAGTCGTTCAGAGGTTTGAGTTTCTCCTAGAAGTCCTCGAGAAATGCAAGCAGCTTGTATGCGGGATACCTAATTCCGAGCACTTGAGGATCAACACCAATCCGGGCTGGGAAAAGCTTAACAAATACTACAGCCCGCTGGATGAGATACCGATCGCCTTGGCGTTGCATCCGGCGTTTTGATGGGGCTATTTCGAAAATGAGTGGAAAGATCAATCCTAATTGGTTGGTCAAGGCAAAGCAAGCCGTTCGAGAGGTTCGGGAGACGCAATACCGCCGCCTACGGATAGTGCCAGGTCGCGTTGCCGAAAGGCCTGCGGCTACGCGGCAGAGGAAGTATTATTATCCATTTCAAGCGTACTGCGAGCGCACGCGATCTATGTCTGGACTAGTGTGGCGGTGACTGGCTCTCGCTGCTTTGATGGAAACGATGGTGTAGATGATGATGTAGAAGAGCTCGAATTGTGGCAGCCATCGTGGGAGGACGGCGACGGTGATGTCCGGGATCCATTGGAGTATTGGAATAAACGTCGACGGCGATATCCTCGGCTGTCGCGGATGGCGCTGGATTTTCTGACGATCCAGGCCATGTCGACGGAATGCGAGAGGCTGTTTCGGCAGCATAGCGGATGGCAACGCCTCTTCGAAGTCGGTTCGATACTGATATGATAGGGATGTGCCAAGTATTGCGGTCATGGTTACGCGAAGGGGCGATCGAAGATCTTGGTGTCCTGTTTTTTTCCCTCCCGACCGATGCGGTGACGCGACTGAAATGAAGTCGGAGGGCGAGGAGAAGGCAGAGGATGAACGCTACATATCGTAAACCAACGTCAATTTATATCCACACAACTCAATTTGAGGCACAGTTGATCAACGCCACTAAGGCTCGCGGTTGATTAGGTCAACTCAACGCCACTGGGCTTTGCAGTGGATTGAGTTGAATGGGTTGCAACCTTGTTGAGACCCCGACGAGGAGACGATAATCTGCGCCCCGTCCACGGAAGCAGCCATCCGGCAATCATGTCGTCTTCGCTGCCTTCTTGGTGGCATCCAAGCACGCGGTACGCCCCAATCGTAGCGTTAGGTGCCCCTCCGACAAAGTTGTCCTGCAAGCTGAAACCGGCCAAGACGCCGGCCACCATGGTACCGTGTCCTAGGCAGTCCATGGGGTAGTCGCCGCGCTGATCCGGAATGAAGTTGGCGCCAATCGCCACGCGACAGCCGGCCCCGAAGCAGCCGCCGAGAGCCGGTGCTTGTAGCCTACCCCGGTGTCAACCACGGCAATCTTGATTCCGCTGCCGCGGAATCCTTTGGCGTGCAGGCGATCGACCTGTGTCAGGACGTGACTCCACGGGGCGGTGAGGTTTTGCGAGGCGGCCTGACGGCGCCATGGTAGCTGCTGCTTCACGCCGCGCGGCTCTTTGGCCTCAGCGCCGGTCCCTTGAGCCGATTGCGTTTCGTTGGCCAGGGCTGGGCCAGACGCTGACGTTTGCACCGCCCAGACGTTCTTGGCACTATCACTCTGCGCCAGCTCCTCTTTGGTGATCGTCGAGTTCGACAGCAGCACGGAGAAGCCGGGGAAGATGTCGGACAGGAACTTGTGTCGCACAATATCGCCGTGCTTCTCCACCTCTTCGACAAGCGGCTCAACGTCGTCAACGCTATTGCAGGCGACAATGAAGCCACCAGACATCTCGGTGCTCATATTGTTGACGTCATCGACGCCATCAACATTAATGCGGGAGCCAGACAGGACGGAGCAGCCGCCACAGCAAGCCAAAGGAGCGCTGAAAGCGACGTAAATCTCATGGTCCCGGTTTTGCGGCAAGTATCTTTGCAACGCTGTTTTTGCTAATTTGTTTCTCAAAAGATTGTGAATGAAAGACCGAGTGAATAGGAGGGAGTGTGTGAGTGGTTGTATTGGACGAGTGAATGGAATCACCTTGGAACGGCCGCCACAGACGTATTCATCTTGTTTCTCAACCAAACAGTCGTTGGCGACGTTGTGCCGCTTTGAATTATTTCAAAACCATTCATACCGAGAAATCAAAGTCTTGGTGCCCTCTTATGTATGCATAGCTAATTGAAGGGACTTGGCTAGGCTCATGCTCTACATAATCATACGTGAGTGGAATGTCTGGACAGAATCTATCGCAGCTTGTAAAGTAGTGAGCCACAAAAAAAGAATAAACTAGAGTGAGTGGAAATCACAAAAGCCGCAGCGACTATCTAGCAAGGATGAGATGTTTAGACCATATTTCAAACGTCAATCTGGACTAATGCAAGATGCTCGTAGGTAATTACGCTCTTTCTACCAGCGTTTTGCAGCACGTTAGCCAGACTTGGCCGCATAGCTACGCGTTATAGAAATCTGAGTCGTGGCATAAGTACTGAGGCCCATTTATCCTCGTTATTTGTTGTGCCATCTGTCTGAGATCCGTCAGCTTTAGAACTGTTGCTTACGGGTGCGCTGCTACCCTGCTGGTTTCATCCTCGGCGCTTAATGCAGGACTTTCCTCAGGTATTGGCAAAAATTAAATTACTTAATTGAGTAAGCCTCGCCGGTTCTACCCCAACTGTGAACCACGCTAAGGCATAGGGCTTTATATAGGTCCCATTTAGCTATATGCTATAGCTCATCTTTATTCCCTCTACAGGGATTCTAACTTTAGCTAGCCCTCA
Organism: Cordyceps javanica; assembly: GCF_051103115.1. Lineage (NCBI taxonomy): Eukaryota > Fungi > Ascomycota > Sordariomycetes > Hypocreales > Cordycipitaceae > Cordyceps > Cordyceps javanica. The sequence goes on from NC_139299.1 coordinate 4,071,197, forward strand.
CTAAGTAAACCGATTTTATACAGCTACAGGTATATCAAGAACCCTTGTTGTCGGCAGATGTACTAGTAGTCGCCGTCTCGGTGAGTTTTTTCCCACAGCGAAGTGGACAAATATATCCCATTCGCCATACGTGAGTTTAGTGAAAGGACTGATCCTGAACCTATGGAAAGGCTGATCGTTCTGTCAGAGACGTGACCCGTGTTTCCTTGTATCAAGCTTTTAATCAAACGTTCATGCTTAGTAGTCATTAGCCGTCAACTGCCGCTCACGTCTGCGGTTGATGGCGGGTAGCCCAATGCATGAGCCGCTGCGGGGCGAAATGATTTGCCTGTTGGTTGGAAAAGTTCCATAGATCCTACAAGCTGGCTAATCTCGAACTCCTAAATGCATTGATGCCCTTGGCGTATAACAGTGGCCTCTGAATCGTCCGATACACTCGCTGGTCTGTCTCACCTTGCTCAGCCTTGAGGAAGATACGCAAAATCATGTTGGCAAGGATTACGACTCCTGCAGCATTGACTCGAGAACCCAGATGTTGACTCTGAACACGTTCTTGTCGCGCTGCTCAAGAAAGAAAGTTATGCACGTGGGCTTTTCATAAGTCAAAAGGCGAAAACCAAGTATAGGAATCACGGCACCATAGGTGTGCAAGCAGGTCACCGTAGAAACATAATGTCGCACAGTTTTGAACTGTCCGATGCATCCTTGTCTGGTGTTGAAAAAATGTCGAATCAACGTGCCAGCTCTGCGTCTGTTGTGCTGGTTGAAATGCTTTTCTTTCGCGGCATAAGTGACAGCTGAGAAGGCCGATGGACGCTTTGAAGACATTAAATCTGCGGTATAAAGCACATCCGCCGACTTGAGTCAGTGATTTCTACTCTAGCTACAAATTGAGTGTCTTGGATGGGAAAATTAACAAGCCTGAGTCTGGCAACTCTGTTGAGCAGCCCGAGTAAGCGCATTCTTCTGCGACTGAACGAGATTTCGCGTATAACTTGAATCTGCTCATTAAATTGAAGGCACAGGCAATATGACACCGGATTCTGTAGTACCATTGTTACACTTTCTACATGTATTGTATAGTCATGCTAGGCTGGTTCTCGCTGACAGCCAAGGTCAAAGTACTCAAAGAAATGTTAGGTTCTACAGATTGCTATCAATGATTCAATTTTCTATTTCCAATATACGAATATTAGCTCCATAAAATCTCCCTCCGCAGCGCATCACCAGGTAGCCCACAAATGCAACTATCACCTCGTAAAAGTATACCGCCCCAGCCCCCTCTTAAAAAAGTAGAGTCGTCCAACATGCCAATTTCTGGTCCAGAATGCCAAAATTATCTACATGTCGTCTGATTAACTCCGCAGCAGCTCTTATGTGGTTAACAGAGAAGACTACCGGCAATATGGCCCCTAGTATAGAGCTTGGAAAGCCTCATACCAGTTTCCCATCGACGCCATAAGCACAGAATTTTCAAATCAATATATTCCGGATGGTCTTGACAAGTTTACCCAGAAAGAGCTAAGAGGACTCGACATGACAAACAAATTCTTCTTCTCCGCAGCGCGAGGACCAATATTTCTCATGCCCCGTAAGGCGCGGTATCCCACACGCGTGTTGAGGATCTTTTGGAAATGGGACAGATATGACTACCCTCAGATTATGGGGAAGGGTCTCCCGAAGCGTCTGACTGTACGCCACGCCACGATGTTTGCGCCGCTGGAGCGGAGCGGTTCGGCAGTTGGCCGAGTCTTGGCACTAATGCAGTGATATGGCTACATCAAGCTTTAGCATGACGATTCTTAGAGACCCTTTTCGTTATTTCAGCAGAGTCAACCCGGGACTTGCTTTGTTAGCAGCACCATAAAATCACATGACGCTAGTAATGTAGATATCTCAGCTGTCAACTTATGACTCATTTGCGGATACCTATAATTTTCATGGTGAAATGAGGTATAATACGAGGATGCTTGGTAACTTGAGGTAGATGAATTGTCGGTAATTAGGTGTTATAACTAGCTGCGTCGGCTACAGTCAAGGACTGTCGAATTAGTGCAACTGTCTCTCTATAGCTTCAACAACTTCAACCCGTGAACAATCAAAGCAACACACATTAACAGCGGTGCAAACATGCAGCCTCGTCTTCTGTCAGCGCTCCTTGCGCTCCATGCCATTGCGGTGGCCCATACAAGGGGTGAATATCCCATTGCCGACGTCGAGGGCATCGTGGTCGAGGACGGCGTCGAGCTCGACAGCAACTTCATCGTTGACCCCATCTTTGACATTCTCTCCAACAACACCACCATGCCCAACATCCCCGACCCCGCAGTGGCCGCGCGCCAGGCGCCTCCTAGCGACCCTACCACTGTGACAGCCGAGGTGGCTGCCAAGATAGAGGCGCCTGGCGGCGGCGTAAAGGGTGTCTTCTACCGTGGCGACTCACGCCCGCCATCTTTCATCTTCACCAAGGGCTTTGCGCCACAGGGCGGTGATAAGAGCCTACGCAACCACCTCAGCTTCGTAGGCAATTCGGGCCTCGTCTCGCTCAGTCGGTCACCGGAGACGGCCGAGTCATATGCGTTTGGCCGCAGCGGCGAGAAGACGACCAAGGGCTACATCTACGTCATTTCCCCCAAGGATGTCCCGGACGGCTACTGGGTGCCTGGCATCTATACCCCAAAGAAGAATCCGGCTGTTGCTCGTAATCAGGAATTTGCTGTCGCTGGCTCCGTCCCCGCGACGAGCATTTCGCACGCGTACGAAGTGACGGGCGATAAGCCGTCCTCTCGACGCACAAAGATCATGAACCCCGACTATGTGCTTAAAAAGTCTCGCCCCTGCGGTAGCTCCGGCCTTGGTAAGCGCACTACCTGCGGCCCGGCCAAATATACGCCAAAGACAGCAACAGGTGAGCTTGTGCAGCAAGATTAGTCGCATACGCCTGTCGGCTAACTTCAATCTAGGCCGCCCCGTCAGAACCAAGGTGTCTACAAACTTCCGTGCTGGCGCCCGTGCCGGCGGAGCCGTCGCCTTTGCGGCACTGTCGCCCTATGCGCACGACGTGCTGGACCTGGTCAAGTCCTGGGACCACCCCATCGGTCACGCCGTCAGCTGGTTCGACAGCTCCATGGCCAGTCTCCAAGAGACCATCGGTGGCCAGCAGGTGCCAGAGATTTACGGCAACACGCTTAAGCTGCGCTTGATCTGCTGGATACGCGGCGAGCAGCGCCACAAGAGCCACGTCGACTATGCTTGCGACCGCCTGCGCGCGGCGTCGCAGAAGCCGGAACTCTCGCCCGAGAGCAAGCGCCTCGAGAGCATCAACGACGTGCTTGATGTCTGCGACAAGGTGGACGACCGAAACACATCGTTATCCAACGAACTAAAGTACGAGCTGCAGGATCGCTGTCAGGTGTTCCGGGAGATGGTGGATAAGGCTGCGAAACCCCCATTCGTCGAGGTCCCAGAGGCTGATAAGAAGGCTGTAGCTGGCGATAGCGATGGTATACCTGCAAACACCATTGTGGAAGATAAAGCGGCAACACAGGAAGCCGTGGAGGTTATGGGGCTTTACACTGAACTCTTTCACGCCAATCTTTCGTTCAGCGGTCATGAACTTTGCTGGTCAGCATTTGGCTTACGGTCGTTTAAGCCCTCGGGCTGGGACTTGGTATCGTCCGCGCTTGTTTACTTTGAAGAGAATGGCCAAGGCGAAGTTCCATGTCGAGCATGCCAGAAGGAGGACCAATGGGCTCTACGCTGTGGTGCAATAGCACGCTAACCTAGCCGCAGCTGGCTTCTACGTCAATCAAATTAGGGAGGGATTTTTTTCTCGGAAATTCTCGTTGCACTTTGCAGAGCGTACAATTGTCCACGAGCATGATTCTCCTTACATCGCTTCGTGCCCGTCCATCGTTTCCCACCCCTAGCCATCCCAGATCACTTTTGTCTGCAGCCCGGGGGAGCCGTAGACGACACTGAGCCGACTATACTGCCAATACTGTCCTCCTTTCAACGGTCTTTCTCTTTCAATGATAGCGCCGCAGCTTGTGCAACAGTCCACGGCTGTCCTCGGTTAAATTCTTTGCGGCTGGATGTTTTCCTGCTACAATTGTGCGTGGTATTTGACACGGCCTGATAAATATCAATTGTCTTGACCTTCCAGAATGTATCAGAAAAGTGGTCAGGGTTTGCGGCAACGTAGTTGGTGCAGTCTTTGTGCCCCGTCATATTCCGGCATTGCTGACCCCAAAGGGCTGGATTTTCCGCGGTCACACCGCAGAAGCCAATGTTGAGCACAAGCTTCTGGTCACGCAAGTGACTGTCTAGGTTGCAAGACCGGCCGCCGGCATAGAAACGAGGCTTTTCCCATAGCTGAGGCTTCGGCTGCCGGAGCTTTATATCCGTAGGGGTGTTATTTCGACTCCAACTCTAGAGCTTTACGTACGCGGTCGTCCACACCATCGCGTCTTTCGGGTCATATTAGCTTCTCATTATGGCTTTTTTTCTGATAAAATCAGACTTACAGACGCCCCCCGACTGGGAACACCATTGTACACTCGAGTCTGTTGCGCCGCAGGCCTGGTTGAGGCCCTGTTTTGCGTCTTGAAAGGTGACATCACAATTGGTTGTGAGAACGGGATTTTCCAGGTTTTGTTGACTGATTGTGCAGTTTGCAATTTCCGTTGCATTCCCTGTGTGAAGGATCATGAAGTTGTCCTCTGCTAGATTCCAATTTTCGTAAATGTCCATTTCACCCTTCACGGGCCACGGATCACCGAAAGTCCAACTGCAAAGTGTATCGTCAGTTTTTGATTTTGCCAGCGGCCCTCTTGACTTACACAGCCGGCCAAACTCCACAACCAACCTTCGGCATATGCGTGAATTCAGAGATGAAGAGCCCATAATTATAGAGTTGCTTGCTCTCTAGTCGAACACTATCACGACCCTTGTCTTTAGGATTCGTTTTGTCCCTGTGATTAACGCTAATAAACATTTCTAACCCTTGAGTTGCAATGAGCCCTAAGTCTGTGGCATCTGCTCGATTGCAATAATTAATATATCCCGATGTTGGATCGACGTCATTGTAGTTGCCAGTTGAATAGTTGCTCTAAATGTCGGTTTAAATGAGAAGGTTTCTATAATTGCGAGTCATTACAGCCATTGACCTCAAAAAAGTGAACTTGTCGAAGAAATTGGTATGATTGTAAGATTCAACGCGCATGTACTGATTAAAAGTATCAGCGAAGTTGAAGCCGGCGACGACAAACAAAAAGAAAGCCAGTTTCATTTTGCCACAAGTGAAGGAAAGGCGTAGCTCGTGCGGGCTAGTAGAATGCTGAGCACAAGATTGAAGGAGAATGAGGTACTAGCAATTATCTGGATGACCATTTTCGTCATTCTGCAATTTATGTCTATGAAAAGATATCGTTTTATTCATAAGTTGCGCCTTTCACGTCTGTCACTAGCTACTTATACATTGCGCCCGGGCCATGGGATCAAGTTTGAGTGCAAGGTTTGAGTGCAAGGATAAAATAGGAGTAACGCCTTAACTCGATGAGCTGTTTTATGCAGATATGCTACAGCCCCCCTTTCTCTTGCGTATGTTGATGACTTGCCACTGCCAAGCCCTAGATTCAGACCCAACTGGACCGTTGTAAATCTAGCATATGTATACCAAGTATGCAAAGTCTTGTTACTGCGCATCACATACGCCTAGTAAATAGCCAACTACCCACTGAATTAAATGACTGTTATCATCCAAAGGCCCATACGCGACTGGTTCGCCCACTCTGTTGAAACACCTCATTTATAGATGGAGACTGTGGCGAGAGAGTCAGAGCACAAGAGAACTGCCGGCCGGTAGTTTTGAGGCTTTGTATGCTAAGCTCGATTCTCAGTCCAACTTATTACTGGTTCTCTGTGAGACAGGAGATGCGCTGTGCTTCGTATGCCTGCAAGCACGTCAAGTGGCGCAGCGACGATATAAGCGACCGAATTACGGGCGATAATAGAGGCGTGGATAGCCAAAACGCGAAGTCACTGCACCACTGCAATCAGTGGCCATGCTGATGACATAGCTATAAACGTGTCAACTATCTGTTTCAGTGCTATTGTGGTATAGAGGCCCTCATTCCTGGACACCAAGCCTTTGCTGCATTCCATCACTTCCATGTATCCAAAATCTGTTTTCCCACATTACATGCAATAGAACTATGTAGGATAAACGCAGAAACTTTTTCTGATTGTCATAATGCTGTGGATCCCTTGGAGTATCATATATCCACACTATCGAAACTAGATGCAGTTTCACCGCCCTGCCTACATGCTTCCCGAAAGCTTCAATTTCGTCTGGCGTGGTTACTTTGACTTTACCTCGTGTGGCTTGGACTAGTTCTTAGTTTAGAATTTCAATTCCGATGGTGTAGTGGAGAGATCCTATCGTAAGATGGACTTCTACCGTGGCTATCGCCTCTAGTATGTCGGAGAAGACAAGGTCAATTATGCTACTTCTTATATTACGCTTAGCCATAGTCATAGCTTTATCGGGCTTATTTAGTAGCTATAAATCATGTCTTTCCGTCTACTCGTAAATACGATTCCTATCCTATAAGGCTAGCTAATCTAACTACTAGGAAGCATAGGAAGTATTTATGTCGCTAGTAACTATATAGTTCTCTAGTAGGGTCTAGCTTTCTAGTATTTTAAGTATGTTCTCTACCTCTAGCCTATTATATATATTAAGGATAGTAATTCTATTTACTCTTACCTATAGGAGGTCTTAGTATTTTACTAGTATAACTTATTTAGCTTAGATTTTATTATCTTTTTTAATATACGTTATTACGCGGGGCTATATATCGTTATTATGCTAAGAGTTAATCGGGCTAAAGCATAAAAAGCCTAGGTAATACTAGGTATGGTAAAGTTATTTCTTCTTACTGTAGGATGTGCTAGGTTCTTACATGATAACTACGTTATAGCCCTCTAGGAACGTAAGCTAGAGGGCGGCGCCGTGGGTTTCCTTTCCCTTGTCTACGTTTGCCTGGAAGATTTTGATTGTCACTGGTCGGGAGTTGGTGTGTTTTTTGTTATTCATGTGGTAGTGGATCGGGTTGTCATTCGTCGTTTCTTTGGCGACCCCTCCCTTCGCGGAGTGTCCTGTGGCGGGCTGCTTAGAGGCGAATGCTCCGGGGTTCTTCGGACGTGAATTTCACGTTCAATGCCAGCATCGCTGGATGGGTTCGTTGTCTCGGAGGGGATGATTTGCCGCGCTATAGGTGTGCTAATGTATCTTCTCTTCAAAACGGAGGGAATACTCGTTAATGCGTTTGTAAGTTCTACCCTCGGCGGCTTGATTCTCGTCTTTTCCACTCCCATAGGGAAGGTATGTCGGTAGTCATTCGTTGCACTGGCGGTGGCTTGCCCCTCGTTGTCGTCTTGTTGGCTTTCTTGTGTCTCTTCTCGTTCTAGTGTAGTGTCGTCGTCGTCGACGACCTCTTCACTGTTCTCACTATCGCTCTCATCGTTGCTCTCATCATTGCCTTCTTCATCATTCTCCTCTTCGTTCTCGTGATTTTCGGTGTTGGCGTCGTCTTCAGTTTCGGCCTCTTGAGCGTCTTGTGGTTGCTCTGTTGTGCTATTTGTTTCGCCAGCCTGATCTCGACTGTCATGGTCTGCCTCTATAATCTTTGTTCTGGTTTCTTCTGTTGTTTCTTCCTCTCCTAGAGCACCGTAGTTGCTGTGCATTCGATCGTTCTCAGGGCCTTCCATTTCGTCGTCTTCCCCAGCAGCGGGTTAGTAGTCTTCTTGCGAAGGTGGAGTGCCATCCCTCTCTGGGACGTCTATCATCTCTGCATCATCTGCGTGTTGTTTGTTTGTTGTCGCTGTCTCGCCATCTTGTGGTGACTCGTGTTCGGGCGGTTGGATGAGGTTCTCCATGTTTTGTCTTCGGTAGTCATCTGCTCCGAGGTTTCTGGCGTAGATTCTTTGTGACTTGGAGAGTTTGCGGAATATGCCTCCGTCTTTCCTGGGTCGTGCGTAGTACTGTTTTTAGTCTGCGTGGTGAGGTCCGTGGCAATTGGTACATTTCGGTGTCGCCCGACATCTTTCCATATCGTGGTGGCTGTCAGTGACGCCACAGGTCCTGCACGTCTTCGTCGCAGTGCATCGTACCGGCGGGTGGAACTGCCAACAGTTTTGGCATTGCACCAGCCTCTTAGGTTTTGTCAAGAGGAAGGAGTACGCGCCTAGACCAAGAAGTCTAAAGTTGCCGCGGACAGGTCTATCGAAGGAGATGATCAGGGTTGTCTTTGTAGGGTCAGGGCTAGGTTTACTAGAGCGGCGCCATCGCACAGGGGTCTGCCCTGTCTGGGCAACAATTTCCTCGCCTATTGTTCTTTCAAAGTCTAGGATAGAGTCATCATATGAGCGTAGTACGCTTGGGAAGTCTTTGATTAGATATGTGTGCCACTCTACGTGCTTCTCTGCGGTGTCTAGGTCCACGCTAGGTCCCCATACGCCTTGTGATTCAAGTATCTTTTTCTGGATTTCCTCGTTGCGCGCTAGGAGCGCCCAGCCTGTGTTAGTGGGTTTAATGTCTTGAATATCTTGGGTGTCAAGCGCAAGCTTTTCTTTTAGTGCTAGTCGGATCTGGAAGTTGTTTTTCTCGAAGAAGCTAGACCCCTCCTTCAAGCGGAGGAGGATCCGTCGATCTATGTAGTTATTGGTCGCAATGGGCTATCTACGTACAGAAGCGATGTAGACGTCCCCTAGAGCTTGTTGTGCGGCTACTTTGGTGATGTTGGCGAAGCTTACTGTCTTGCGGCGGGCTGTTCGGTTAACTGTTGGCGGTTTCGTAGGTGGTTACTAAGCGTGTCGTAGTTTTGGCTATAGTAACTCGTTGCTAAATCCTGTAGCTTCTCCCGAGTGGAGGAATTGGTTCTAGTGGCGAAGCAGGGACCTGGTGAAGTCGTTAGCGACGGCGTGGGCATAGCTATGGTCGAATTTTCTTGCGCAGGAGGCGATAGACTCTGCAAAGGTGCGTAGCACGTCGGCTCGGGTTGTCATGCGTTCCTTCTCCTTCGTGATGATCTTCCGTGTCTCGGTCTCTAAGTCGAGGGCGTCAAATGCATCGGCGGGTTCGTCCTCTTCGTCAGCAAGGACCCCGTAATAATTAGCGTTCGGGTTTGCGTCTTTTCGGGGGTGTCGGCCTCGTCTACCGCCAATGCTGGCGGCGGTTGTCGGGCGTCGCGTCGGGCTGCTGCTAGGCAAAAGTGGGCGGGTCGTCACAGGTGCGGCGCCTCTCAGGAGCTCTTCCTGTGCACCGTGGTGGAAGCCGTCTGGAAACCGTCGGCGGCCTCTTGCGCCGGTCGCAGGCGTGGACGATTGGTCGATCGCCATTGCCCGCGGCTGCGCAGAAGCGCGGAACGAGTTGCTAGGTGCTGTTTTCTACTGGATTTGCGTGTGCGTGGCTGAATTTTACTCTACAAAGGTGGGTACCAGTGTAGATGTAGGAGGGAGGTGTTTTGGCTTCAATTGAGGAAGCCTTCGCTCACTATAGGGTAGCGAGAACGCGAGGAACAGCAACTCTGTGTGCCGCCAACAACGTACTCAATCAGTTTGGCGGCACACAGAGCAGAGATACCCCTGGGGGTAACTAGCCATGCGTAGAACAGCGGACTGGGCCGCTGGGCGGTTGGTGGGGCTCCCGATCTGACTGCATTGAACTACAGAGCGGGAGATCAATCGACCCAGTAGCTGGAGGCTACGCCCTTTCTACCCCCGGGGGTATCTACCTAAGAAATCACTGAGTACGGGGGCGGGCCAAGGTACGTGGGCCGGGTAGTTACCGGTTAGGGTTTTGCTACCCCTAAGGGTATCTTCCCACTCGTCCAGACTACGACTGGTAACCCTATACTTGCGAACCCGAACCCGAAGCTCCAACCCGTCCGTACACCGTAACATGTAAATAGCGATTTTTTAATTCTTGATTTTCTAACCGCAGCTACCTACAGCCATGAAGTAGATAAACAAAATACGCTACATACTAGAAGTAAAATAGTGAAAAGTATAATAAAAGTACTTCTATACTATTAATACTATACTTTAATATATTTTTAGATAATTATTTTACTTAAATAAAGACGGAAGACAAAAAAAGGAGCCAGGGGGGACCTAGTCAGCCAATCAATACAGCAACCAACCAACTAGCCAGTCAATCATTCAATAACTTAAAAATTATCAACTTTTAGGTATGTTCTGTGGTAAAGTAATGTCCCTGATCGTGCCACGCTAGGTTTGGCAAAATCAAAAATCAAAAAATCTCTATTTGCATCAATGGCGTACGGAACTATGTGCGATCGTAGTGCGACTACCTCGTCAACCTGTCAAGTGCAAGGCTAGACCAGCTGCGACCCGGTTCAGAGGACGAGGACTTAGAGAGGTCTCGGTGGGGCTACTCACAGGAGCCGGGTCACTTTCCATCACGCCATATGTTGGGCGGCAGGGACCTGATGCCTAACGCTGTGAATTTCGTACTTGTAGTGAAACTTCGAAATTTATGTAGCAATATACAGTTTTTTCACACCGCTGGCAATTCTGACGACGAAAGCACCGCTTATTGCCAAATACAAAATGGCAGCCAAACACGGTAAGAGCCCCGGGTGTGCGAAGGGCTTTCTTGGTAGCTCATTTATTAGCATACCAGAGCTTAGAAATACCTAGCAGCGCCCCCTTTGAGCTCAAACCATCGCCGGGCAAGGGCTGGGGTGCCTTTGCAACGCAGAAAATCAAGGAAGGGTCTGTTATACTCGCCGAGCGACCGCTCTTCATCGTCCGAAAACACCCCGAGGACTTCACCTTGATTGACATTAGAAGCGCAATCCAAGCCTTGACAGCCGCCGAAAAGAAGGTACTTAAGACTTTCCTCCCTCAAGGTGCAGCACTCAGTCCTTTCACTGTCGAACCTGCCTTTGCCGAGAACTCATTTAATATCGGCGACAATACCTCGCCCGCGCGTGGGTTCTTCGTGCTCCACTCCCGTTTTAACCACTCGTGCCTTCCAAACTGCAAAATTCCTGATAGCATACAGAACGACACTATTGTTAGCATCGCTACGCGGTCCATCAACGCAGGGGAGGAGATGTTCTTCTGCTACGAGCCTGATTTCGAGGCAAGAACCGCAGTCGATCGCCTAGGTATTCTAGGCTTTACCTGCTGCTGCCAAGCTTGTTTTCCTGGCAGTTTGTTTCAACAGTGCAGCGATCTAAGGCGCCGTTTAGTGCGTGGGCTGGACTATCTTATCCAAGGCGTCGACATAGACGGCAAGAAGCAGATCCACGGACGGCCACTCATTGTCGACCTTGAATTAAAACAGGCAGCGGAACGTCGTGAGCTAAAGTTGTCATCGCTCTTCTTCTATTATCTCCTGTCAATGGCACTGTTAGAATCAGAAGGACTGCTGGACCAGCTGAAGACGCAAAGGCTAATGCCATGCATACAATACCTCGCTACTTTATTTCAGACGCCTTTCAACGCGGCGATTGCGTCGCGCGCCATGAAAGGATCTACAGCTGTCCAGCGGCTATTCATTGCGGCTGGCCTATACGGCAAACTGGACGCATTTGACCGTGCTAGTGCACTACGCCAAGCGAAATAAATCGGCTGATGAAATTTGGGAGGTTTAGGAGAAGGAACGCTTTGTATCATGCATGACTCGATGGCTCTAGAGACGCTTACTAGTAATACCAGTTGAATTGCCCCGCTTTAGGGTTAGGGTTCCGTTCTTGTGAGTTTTCTAGATTTGTTTTTGGGTTGGGGGGGCTAGCCACGGGGGACTTATCATGCAGCTTCTGCATTCTTGCTGGAGCTCAGCAGCCGTGGTATGGTGCTTAACTGCCCACGGGCCCACGCTTAGCACTAAGCTAGGGTACACATAGCCACCGGCTGCATTGGAGATCTGCACTTAATAACGCTCGTCTGTTGTCAGCAATGCGGCTTGTTCTCTGACACCACGCTGATCTAATAGATATCCTGCCTCTATTCGTTTGCGTCTCTTTCTTAGCAGCTCGTGACCGACGAAACCCTTTAGCTCTAGTATCGAGAGAGAAGTCGTTTCCGGCTCTCACGCTCAAATTCCTGCAGAAGGATAGCCGTGAGAGTATCTCTGGCGTAACTGACTTGAGACAGTACGGTCGTGATATGCGTTATTTACGCGCCTATGTTGCAGATTTAATAAGCTTCTTAACACAGGCCTCGACAGCATGCCTTGAAATGTCGGAAAACTGTAAAGCACCTGGGGCTACATCTCGATTCGCGTCGCAGAGGGCCATGTAGGATCTGTCGTGACTTCGCAGCCGCGTCAGTAGCGAAGTATACCACGGAGAATTTAGGACCCTTCTTTCGCGGGTGTGGAATATTCAAGTTCGAGAGCACAGAAATAATTCATTAAAACGTTCACTAAAAACATGGACATCCCTTCGCATTTACGTTACAGCACTGGGAAAACCTCGAGGGAGAAAACCAGCACCAAGGGCAGCTGAAAGAAGGACTCTAACTCCCTACGCCCCTACCCTATTCGAATGACGAGTCAACTGATGAAGCAGTTCAGCTCGTTGCAAACAAGACAGTTACAAAAAAAGGTAAAACTGGGTGATAGATAAAGAGAAACATTAACACACTGTGTGCAAATCCACGAGGCTTCTGCGTAGATCCTCAGCCTCCATTGCCAGCTTCGTTCGACGAGAGCTTTGGGCCTCAGGTTCTGAGCCAATTCTCAAGAGCTCGTCGTCAGGGAGAGTTGCGACGGAGCGCGGCCAAAATGCTTCCGGGAGAGGTGATATAATATGTCGCTCGATAACCTGCTTTGCAACATTATCAATGAAAGTTTTCATTGCAACCTGGAGAAAACTTTCGTCAGCATGAGTTCTCGCCATAACTAAATGGGATAAAGTTAACCTTGTAGTACGCCTCGAGTTGCGTAAATGCCTCGTGGCAAGCCGATTCGTCCATATCGACTATAATTCTTGACTGGATGGCATTTATGAAGTTCTCGATGTCACCAGTTTGGTTGCTTATGTGAAGTTTCCCATGATGGTCTTCACGAGTAACTCGATCGATAGCAGATCTCACTGCAGCCTTCTGGCTGTCAAGTCTAGCTTTCTGAACGTTATCAGTGTAGTAATGATTGTACGTCATAGGACTTCCCCGCTCATCTCGAATCAGATTGTCAAGCTCCTCCAAGGCGAGCTGTTTGGACTTGTTGAGGGAGTTTGTAAGAAGTTGACGTATCTCAGCCTGTAGTCGCTCCTCAGTAATGAGGGTCTGAACTGCATTTTCAACCCACTTCAAAGCTTCATGTAGTACATCTCTAATGTGTTCTTTGGCCAGGTCGCTCCATCTTTGAGATTGCTCATAAAATAGCTCAGATAACAATGCCGAATTGGAATTACCTGGCAATTCCCGTCCCCTCGTGCGTTGGTACACCTGCAGGACGATTAGAATATCAAGTTCAATAGTAGGTACTGACAGTGCTTAAACAAACCTGTTTCACCCATTCCATCATGTCTTTCTTGCTCACAATGAGCTGAGCTGCTTCATCAGTTGACTCGTCATCCGAATTGGAAATTGGCGAAGGGCAGCCAATTTTTCGCTTCTGCCCGAACAATCGCACATGGGTCGCAAACCCGGTGTTGAGTTGCTGTACTCGTGCTCTTAATCGGCAGCATTTGTTGTTTGAAAGAAGAACATGACTGATGCCGTCATAATTGCCACGAAGCGCTGCGTCCAGCTGTTGGTAGAATTCCATGCTCAAGCTTGTTACAAAAGCGCGAATGTGACCTACAGTCGGACGAGCGCTTCCCAAAGTCCTCAGCTCTTCTTCCCTTGCAGCCAACATCTTTTCAATCTCGTATCGCACTTTGGGCAACTCCCTTTCGATGTGCATATCAAGAAGGTCCTGCAAAAACGTGCGCAGCTTGTCTGCACCAACACGGTCCATGTCCAGACCCTGGCACTTCCAAGCTTGGCTTGCAAAGAACTGTAGCTCGCGCCTTGAGCGTGTCTCTGCGGAAATATGACTTTTAAGCTCCACGGGACTCGGGTTCTTGACCAGAAAAAATCCCAATTTAAGCTTGATTGTGTCTTTGTTCCTTGCCACTAGGGCAATACGAGCTTCCGTTCCTTCGTTGATGAGGTCTGCCTTGGTGATAATACCAACAGTGCGCTGACCATCTGGATCATGCTTGCGTGCGAGCTTGATGATTGGTTGATTGGCCATGTCGTTACCCGCTTGGAGGACGGCAAGAATGATCGTGCGAGAACTCTGCAAGTACGAGTTGACCATGTCTTGCACAGCATCGACGTCTTCATCGGTCTGCTCTTCATTCGCGACTGAAATCAGTCCAGGCAAATCTACAACACTGAGATGCAGGCCAGTCGGCCCGCTGATCTCAATGCGTAAAGCATCAGGTGCGAACGAGACACTGTCCTTCTCCTCAGTGTAGCCCCGTATCTTCATCAACCTCGATACTTCCTCCGTGATGGACGGCAGCTGCGCCATGTCTGGGACGACTTTGCGGTAGGATAGAAGCGACTCATGATCCTCTTCGGGGCGAGAGACATGCGGTCGAATGCTGGCAGTGATTGTGGTTGTATTGGCCGAGGTGTTTCGAAGTATTATCTCAGTTGGAAATCTAGTGCAGAGTCCTTCCTGCCTCGGGAACGGAATCCGAGTGATGCCTTCCAAAACAGAACTTTTCCCTGCCGACTGATCCCCACATACGACCAATTGAGGCAGAGCAACCATCTCACCAACTCCATTTGCTCTTATCTTTTCAATCTGATTGAGGCGAAAGCTTGACTTGGCAGTCCGGAGATGGCTGAAGGCCGCATCGGAAGGTTTTGCCTCGTTCAGCACGTCAACAGCCATCTTCATCAAAATGCGCACTGTGTATATGAGAGCACAGAGATAAATCCAGAAACAAAAGAACAGCGTAGAGCAATTCTCGCTGGTGCTCAGATATCGTTATAATTCTTCGTATCGCAGAGGAGTGTGCTGTAATTTATGCTTGGCCATCGCTATCTGTAGCGTCCGGTTCCGGCACATGTTGACGTTTGCGGAAACAAGTCTGTCTGTAAGCAGCTGGAAAATTGAAACCTTGGTTCCCTGTCAAGAGAGCGACCGGCATATTTTCCGCGCCTTTCCGCAATTCCCCTCCTGGAGGAGGCATTGACTCGTCAGTTTGACGGCGCGCCCCCTCCTTGAGTTCTGTGCCTACCTGCGAATTGGAAGAGGACGAGAGCGCTGTTAGCTTTATCGGAATTATGATTGACCGGCCTCCGACAGCCTAGCCTAACGCTTTGAAGTGCCGGGGTTGCAAACTTTAGAGGGCAACACGCGTGCTGCGTTTGCTTGGAGCCGTTTTCCTCTGCTATCTAGCTTCAGCCTAAGAACCGGTTACTATCATCTAAGGACCAGTATCAAGGGTTTGGGAAAAGTCATTTTCAACTAGCCTTGATGACTTTGCGTCAGTGGCAGCTGGAGTTCCAGCCCTGTAAGTTTTCTACATTTTGGGGGGGCTAGGCAAGAGTCGACCTATGCCGCTTCTGCATTCCTGCTACAGTGCAGTACAGCAGCCACAATACTTGGCAGGATGTTGCCACCCACGATAGCACACGCCCAAACAGCTGTAAAACGGTAGCACGTAGCCACCAGCGGAATTGAAAATCTGCACTTGATAAAGCTTGTCTTTAATGCACAGGTGACTGATTTATATCAGCGCTCTAATGGCATTGGCCTACATCCCCAGCGCAAACACTCAATAGTAGAACTTTCAAGAGGCCTTGACGGGACGAACAAAAGTCATAGTTAGAATAGCTAGAGCTCAAACGCGCCCCCCTTTCCACGGCCCTATGTCAGACGAGCGCTATCTTGGCATCTCCACAGCCTCGTCGACAATGACGTATTTGGTATCAGGATCTGTAGCAAACACAAGCTGAAAACATTTATCAAGCGCATGTTTCGTTTTCATACCGCGCCGATCAACCTGGCAAACTTCCACGAAGCAGGTGAACGTCTTAGAGAGATGTGGAGCCATAGGGGTGACACGAAGGCATTGGCTGGGGCTGGGTTCTGGAGCAAACAAGCGATCCGTGGTGTTCAGATGACCCATATGCCTGATACTCTCTGCACGCTGTCCTTTAATCTCGAAACGAAGAAGGCCTGGAGGTAGATCCATCCCGCTCACCTCGCAGTCTACGTCGTAGGTTACAGGGCCGGAGTTGGGGCCATGATATGGTCAGCGAATTCGAATATGCTGGGGTCGCTGAGTTTTTCGTTGCGTTGACGATGATGCTTTCCACGGCTTTCTAGAGTAGTTTGGGTCACATACCATGCGGAATTTGACGGCGGATGAGTCGTGTGCATGGATCACAGTGCTAAAAGAGTCCCTCCCGTCGACAAGAAGCACCGTAGCCTGCGAGCGCGCTACCCAGCGCTTGGTTTTTCCGTCTTGACGATGAGTTGTATGCCTATGGCGGAACCCTCGGCAAGAATCTGCCGAGGGCGGGGAAGGCGCATCGCAGACAAAGCCGCGCCAGAAGAAACCGCCGAGGGCCAGTAGTTGTCGTAGTCTGTAAGAAAAGCGTGCCGAATCCTCGATGGGGGCTCCTCCTGCGATGCTTTTGTCTCCATGTCGTCCATGTATTCGCGAACAACCCGCGACAGCCAAGGGCTCTGATAGCTTCCACCGCAGAAGATGACGAAAAAGTCCCGACGCTGCTCGGCAAGTCTAGAAATCATTTCTCGCAGGGTCTTGAGAGTTTTCCCATAGGCAGCCTCATAGACACGCTGAAGGTGCTCTTGCGTAAGTACGACCTGGGAGCGGCAGTCGCCGGCGTTGAGCCTCAACGGCTGGCCTGCAGACATCCTGTCCGGGTCAAGCCGGTTTTTGACATTCTCGAACTGCGTGATGAAGCTGACTACATCCTCTGCAGTCCACCGGCCTTTAAGCTCTCGAGTGATGATCCATCTGACCGCATCATTCGATATCTGGCTGCCGCCTGCAGTACCTTCGCAGCCTTCAGGTATGCAATCCGACTGAGAAGACCGGAGGCGATCAGCCCGATCATAGAACATGGTCTGGATCTGGAAATTCTGTAAAGATTTAGATACATCAAATGCAGCCGGTTTGAGAAAGTTAGCTTACTAGGGTACTACTGCCGTTATCCGCGACGGCTATCGTGAGGCCTGAATTTTGGTCGAGGTCTTCATATACCGCGGCCAGGTCGTCTTGGTTAAGGGATCCTTGAATATCGTGGAATGGCTCACATATATAGAGAGCTGCCCGGCTCTACGAGCGTCTTCGAGCTCCTCTTCCAATCAAACTCCGCGTGCCTCCTACAAAGTATTAATTATTTAGCGAGCTATATGCGATAGCGTGGTTTCTCCCGCCTATCTACGTCTATCAAATATTTAAATATTATTAGACCTTTCACGTAGGCTATAGAACCTTTTCTATTAGACTAACGGTAGCTAATAAGCGGACCTAAGTATAGTGCCTTACGTACTTTATAAGGAGTATATTATAAGTAAGAGCGACGAAAATATAAAAGGATAGTAGCTACTACGTCTAACCCCATCTAACCTTACTCTTGATTTATTAATTTCTTTGGCTAGAGCTAATTACTATAGTATAAACCAAAAACACTTTTAGAATAGACACGCTAGGGTTTAAAAATTCTGATTATATCCCCCTAAGTACTAATAATTACTTATCTGCTTCTATAATAGAACCTATGTCCTTAGCTATTACTTTAAGTAAAAAAGGGGATATACTTAGTATAGGTATACTAATATTAGTAGTAGATATTAAAATAAGGCTAATATAATTATAAAGAAACCTTATTAATAGTTACTAGTAGCGCTAAAGCTAGTAGTAGTATTAATATTAGTAGGTCTAGTACTATAGATTATAGCTAAGAGTACGCGAATAGTTATCCTTATTTAGTTCCTTTATAGTACTAAGACCTAGTAGCTAGCCCTAGTAGTATAATCGATATCTCTATGCTAGTAGCGAGAGTATTAGAAGCTTCTAAGTCTACTAACATATAAGAGCTACTATAACCTTAAGTAGTAGGTAATAGATATATAGAAGACCTAATCTTTATATATAGCTTAGATAGAGAATAAGTGTAGGAACTAACTAATAAGAGGATTATAAAGCTAAAAGGGACTAAAAGGGTAATAAGGTAAAAAGCTACTAACTACGGAAGCGTAGTTAATAGAGGCAATAATTCTAGTAATACTAGCTCTATTAAAGGACTAGTAGTGCTATTAGTAAGATCTTAGCTACTATAGAATAGGCTAAGAAATACCACACTTCTAATAACTATACTATTACCTAGCGATAATAATACTAACGAGATAATAAGTATTGTCGAGCTAGCGGGAGCTTTAGGTTCTAATTAGGCCATAAAAAATAACGAAATATAGAGTATCTTAGATTCTATCAGGGTAACTAATAGGAGTTCCTAATAGAGAGTGCTTTAACCTAAGCTTAAAGAGAGCCTTAGTAAAGTATTAAGATACGCTAAGGGTACTTACGTAGCTAACACTAGCGAGAATACTAGAGTTAGCGAGCTTAGCCCTGACGATTAGCTGTAGGCGTAAAATGGTAGGCGTTCTGCTAATATATAGCTTAAATTAGCTTAGTATAACTTAGTAGAGTATTAGGTTAACGAGATAGTTGACTTAGACGTAGAGTTAGATAATAAGAGCGCGAGTTTCGCTATACGATTGCCTACTATAGTATAGTAGGGTTCTACAAAAAGGAAATAAAGTATAATAAAATAGGATATAGTATCTAGGTTATAGAAACGTAGATAAATATCTAGGTTTTCTACTTAGAGGCGTTATCCTAATAAGGCTTTCCGCTATAGCTTAAGCGATTTAGTAGGGGCGTAGAATAGCGATGTTATAGATAGGCCTATCTATTACCAAATAAACTATAGCATAGAGGATTGCCTAGCTTCGTATAGAGGCCTATAAGTTAGCATAAGAAACCTCATAGCTAGTAGAGGTATATTATAAGCTTATAAAAAAGTTGCTAGTAATATGTCTAATATAACGTAAGAAGTAGACTAGTTACTACTGACTAAGGGCTATGTTATAACGAATATCCCTTAGTAGCACTTATTAAATATAACTTTACTAGGTATAGACCTAGACGAGGATAAATTCCTTTAATATAAGATCGCTAGCTTGTAGAATCTTATAAAAGATAATAAGCCATTATTCTTAGGCATAGTAGCTATTGCCTAGCTTTTATTAATTGGCGGGCCTCTAAATCTTATGAAAAGTAACGATTTTATCAAAATGAGCTTTAGAATGCCTTAGAAAATAGAACCTATAGTTCTACCTACTATTAGCGAGATATACTAAGGCTCTCGTTATAGTAAAATTAGTCTATAGTCTTAGAGAATATTTTTTAGCTACTAATAGAATATATATTATATTCTTAATAATTTTTTTAAAGGTTATTATTATTTTAATTTGTTAATATAGTTCTATGAGTTTGACGCGAATTATGGAGCTACGTCGCATATAGATAAAACCTTCTTACTTCTTTAAACCTAGCTATTAAGAATCTACTATATTGGCGCGGCCAGACGGACATATCGAATCTAGTTTTCATATACCAATTAACAAGATACTTCTAACGTGTTTTTAGTCTATGTGCTCTTGCTTTACCTTTATTCTACGTCGTCCGCTCGACGACTACGATACCACTAGCTTCGTGGCTATAAGAAGCTCCCTAGGCTGGCCGCGCTCTATATTGAGACAAAAGGCCATCGTTAGGTTAATTATGTGGTCCCTGATACGCCCTTCTACATTAGCGATGGCTGCGAGCGCTATGCCCACGGACCTGACTCTTAAGGTGACGCCAACGACGTGGCCGACCTGGCTCTCTTTACGCCGCGTTTGATGCCCTATCGCCGTTAGCTTGCTAAAATGGGAATATCGACATATCTTAAAACATAGTAAACGAGACTTTATATTAATCTAACGTTCAAGCGGAGGGCGTTCAAGAGGAGTGTAGCTTAGCTGAACACCTACCCGTCCCGCCCACTAACCCTCTCGTTTACTAGCGTCCTAGCCAGCAGGTAGTTTAGGTATCCGCGTAGATAATTGTACGCCTAACGTGATGCTAAAGGATTATTATATAGAAGGAAGGGAAGACAGAAGAGGAGCTATTACAAAAACAACAGCCCCTTTCTAGAACAGCGCAGGCCACCATAGAGAAGGGAAATAATAGAACTCTTATGGAATATATCGAATGGGTTTCTTACTATGTAGCACCAATAACTGTGGATCATCCTGGCTTTTTCGGCGCCGCAATGCACTGAAGCCTCACTGTACCGAAGCCCTCGCAGAACCTGGCTTGTGGTCTAGCTGACCGTCTAGCTCTAGCTATGCATATTTCGGGTTGGCCCGCCTCTCCGCATCTTGCGACCCGCCAATCGAGTTCTTACGAAAGTGGAAATCGTTTTGGAAGTGTCGCTACGCCACGTTGGGCAGAAAGCCGTCTGCACAGGGTGCGGTTAGGCAACTGGGACTACATGTCACATAATGTGGCGCGGACACGGCGGCTTAATCAATATCTCTCGGCCCATTTCCGACTATTCACAATGCCTAATTAGCATGAAATCCGTTTAGTACCTATATCTATGACTATGCTACAACGAGGTGGAGCACAAAATACCCACACCTAGTCGGAGGAAACACATAGTTCTGTTTCTCACGCGCTTAATCATATAGCTATGATAACTGGCCTCAAACGTAGGTCCCGAGAGTGATAGCTAGTGAAGATGAGGGATATTTCTCGTCCAGGTCGTCACATATACCCCTTCTGGCAGCGATCTTAGGCTTGATAGAGCCAATGCCAGAATTGCAAACCGTAAAGCCACGTATAGTATACTAGTGATATACAGAGCGCCAAGGTTTATCCAGTTCGGAACTAAGCTCTTGCGTAGAAAGACATATGTTCTTACATTCTCCACAAGCCTTTTGGTGCCGCGACCCTCTAAGTAGTTGATAAGGCGTTTGAAGTTAACAGCGAAATTGTCCGCTAGGTCTAGTAACGTGCGTTCGTTGAAAGGGGCTTTTCTCTCAATGAAGTCAAGTGCCACATCTCGTATCAGTGCTTTCGAGATTTTCGTAGTATAAAACCTATCCGATGGACATGTTAGTGTCTCGAAGTCGTCTCGTTGGCTCTATAGCGGGATCTTTAAGGCGGGCGTTGCTACTTCGCCAGAGAAGATTTCTCTAAAGTGAATCCTTCGTTCGGGACAAGTTTTCTCGCTATAGCATACCCTTTCCAAATCCTCCTAAGCTTTCCGGATCTTGTCTCGTTCGGAGTGCTGCCATGCCATCGCTTGCAGGACTTGGTAATAGTCATTGATAAATCGTTAAGGGTCCCCCGCCTTCCGAGTAAACTGAGACATCAATATCACTGCGAGCCCGACAACTAGGACCAATATGGAGCATAGTATGGAGGTTTGCTAGACAATACCCTCAACACGCGTCGGGAACGTTAACTTCCACCTAAGAAGATAGACACAATTAAAAATAGCTAACAACATCGACAAAACGGGTAGCATGGCATGGGTACTCTCTGCTGGTTCCTGAGGGATATTATCATTGCAAATACGCTCAACTTTTTTTTCTTCTCTAGAAGTCTCATAATTTTTAAGAATGTTCTAGAAGCTGTCCTGTTTAGGTCGATAGGTCATGGGTTTTGGCTCTGCAGACTGTTCCTTAGGCGCGACGTTTATCGCGACTTTAACGTTTTAGGGTTTATACCAAAAAAAGAGGTACGTCACTGTTCCACAGACTGTAAATCCAAGTGTCACAACTTCGAGTTACGAGTAGGCTAAGCCTCTGTTTCGCCGTACACCGATAGAGAGAGCAAGGTAAGATATCTATATGATGGCGATTATCTTCGCGAATATGTCCTGCTTGCTCTTGTCTCTGATGATATCCTCCGTCAAATTCGCCATCTTAAGCGCCTTACGATGTTCGGCATACTGAAAGGCGGTTAGAGGAAAACGCCGAGGTATGTTTCGATCGTTTGTTTCTCGGTAGTATAAGCCACCCATGTTTGTAAAATAGCAATAGACGAGCGTCCATTTAAGATCCTCGGCATCGGGTTTCGCTTTTAACTTCGCCTTTCTGGATGTTCTAGACAGAACCGACCTCCATGCTTCCAGCACCGATTTCCAAGTCAAGCTTTCAATACCAGTCGAGTTCTCCAGTAACCGCGAGTTCACTATTCTTCTTGCTTTGATCGCCATGTCGAGCTCAAAGACTGCATGTGCCAGTATGAACTCAGGCAAAAGAACCGTGATGAGTATCTATTTGGCGCTTCGGCCTAGGTTGATGTACTATTTGTCTTCTAGTCCCGGAATATTAAGATACTAAACGCTCTAGGTGCATGCAATAATTGTTGTTGCATAGCTCAGGATTATGTCCAACGTCCCTCGGTGTTCAGGACTACGTTGCTAACCAACCTCCGAGCTGAGATGCTCTGGCGTGGCCGCATCACTCTGCGCAGAGGCGACGCACGTCAGAGAAAAAACACATAAAGTCGGTAGTGCCATGCTGATGTTCATAGCCGTACACAATGTTTGATGGATTGTTAGAGCGATGTCTCGATCTGTGTAAAGGGGAGGATCACGATCTCTAGTTTGTACGACAGTTGAGCTTAACTAGGTGCTAGGAGTGGAGTAGGCAGGATAGAGTTCAGCAGCTTAAGTGCGGGCTGGGCTGAATCAGTGCCTAATGCTAAGGGAAATTGGAACATGGCTGGGCACCCGCAAGCTGAAAGCAAGACAAGTACTTGTTATGTACTTCAGAAAGCCTCATTTCCATGCGATGGACTACCTAGTCTATGGTAGGACCGTGTCAGGGAGGGGGGACGACAACGCATTTGACCCTCATGACCATATTGCGTGCATGAAAAGTGGGGTTTATTGGTGGCAAAAGCGTCTCTGGAAGTAGCTCGAGCGCCTTACCAGCATGCTCCATTGTACTCAACACTATATTCTTATCTATTGGGCAGCAGAGTATGTACTAGGACAGCTACGATTACATAAGAGAGCAATGAACGTTTTTCTCCGTTTATCGAGCTTCTTTGCATTAGAATTACTGCAGCAAGGCTTCTCAATCACATGAAAGGCTCGTTCGTCATTGACTATTTTCAGAACTACTAGCTTTTGTGTGATAAGATGCGCGATCTATGGACTCACAAGTAGCGCAACAGCGCCGCCGTCTCCGAGCTTATTAAGCATGCCAATGCCAAGGACAGCGACGCTAAGTCCATCACTGGGCACATTAAAAAGATCAGGAATATTAATTATGCAGACAGTGGCGATAGGACACCCTTACACAGGGCTGCTGTGAGCGGAAGCTATGATTTGGTGAAAATGTTACTCGCCCGACCGAATATCGAAATCACGAAGCTGGATTTTCTTGGAAAACCGGCAATACACTACGCGGTACACCATGACTCCGACGGTGGCAAGCATGTGATAAGAGCCTTCTTAGATAACCAAAGGTATGGAAAGATAAAGCATCTGGGGGTGTAGGACAAGCGCAAACGATCGGTTCTTCACGAAGTATTGGAAAGAGGCAGCAGTGAGGTAATAAGGATATGTTCAGAAAAGGAAGTTATATGCTTGCATGACGCTGATGAGCGAACGCCGTTACACTATGCAGCAAAGCGTGGTATGATGGGTGTTGCGCGGAATTTCATTTCTCTTGGCGCCAAGCTTATGGCGAAAGACAAAACAAAAAAGACGGCGCTATACTGGGCGGCGCACCACGACTACCAGGAGATGACGGAGTCGCTTATTATAGAAAATGCGAAAAAAATGACCGGAAGCGAAAAGAAGCCCGCGCTTACGGTTGCGGCAGGTCATGGGTACTATGCAGCGACGATGCTTCTGCTCAATGACAATGAGGTTGAAGGCGAGCACTAGAAAATGTCACTTCTCCTAGCACAGTGTGTACCTACGGTTGATCTTGAAGCAAAAATTTAGAGTACGCCAAACTAAACGCTGCTTTCATGGGCTGCTGAAAAGGGGTATGGGAGAACTATTATGGCGCTACTTGGGCGAAAAGCCAAAATAAACACATAAGATGCAAATAATTAGACACTACTCTTATATACTACTAGGAATAGGTATAACGTCGTCGCCAAGATATTACTCAAAATAGGTGATATTAACGTTAATAGTAAAGATAAATATAGTTAAACCCCGTTCTTATATACTACTAAGAATAGGCATAGTATTATTACCTAGATACTACTTAAAATAGGTAATATTACTATTAATAGTAAAGATAAATTTAATTAAATACTACTCTTATATACTACTAGGAATAGGTATAATATTATTATAAAAATATTATTTAAAATAGGTAATATTACTATTAATAGTAAAGATAAATTTAATTAAATACTACTCTTATATACTACTAGGAATAGGTATAATATTATTATAAAAATATTATTTAAAATAGGTAATATTAATATTAATAATAAAGATAATCGTAATTAAATACTACTCTTATATACTATTAGGAATAGGTATAGTATTATCGTTAAGATACTACTTAAAATAGATAATATTAACGTTAATAGTAAAGATAAATCTAGTTAAACCCTACTTTTATATACTACTAAGATATTACTTAAAATAGGTAATATTAATATTAATAGTAAATATAAATATAATTAAACCCTATTCTTATATATTACTAAGAATAAGTATAGTATTATTACTTAGATACTATTTAAAATAAGTAATATTAATATTAATAGTAAAGATAATCATAATTAAATATTACTTCTATATACTACTAGGAATAGGTATAGCGTTATTGTTAAGATATTACTCAAAATAGGTAACATTAACGTTAATAGTAAAGATAATCGTAGTTAAACCCTATTCTTATATACTACTAGGAAAGGGTATAATATTATTATTAGAATACTACTCAAAATAGGTAATATTAACGTTAATAGTAAAGATAATCGTAGTTAAATCCTATTCTTATATACTACTAGGAAAGGGCATAATATTATCGTTAAGACACTACTTAAAATAGGTAATATTAACGTTAATAGTAAAGATAAAGGTAGTTAAACCCCGCTCTTATATACTACTAGGAAAGAGCATAATAACATTATTAAGACGTTACTCGAAATAGGTAATATTAACGTTAACTATAAAGATAAAGATAGTTATACCTTGTTCTTATTAGCTATTAAGAATAGGGATAATGACATTATTAAGATACTACTCGAAATAGGTAACGTTAATGTCGATAGCAAAGATAAAGGTGGTTAAACACCGCTCTTATAGGCTGCCAAAAATCGCCACTATATAGTTATCAAGATGATCAATTATGTTTGTACGTGGCGTAGTCCTCAAGTATGGGAGGAGGGGTTGTGGTGGCTCTTATGTTAAATATAATCTTCATAATTGGCTTGCCAGCACTAATTCCAGCCTTTTTTCTGAAGAGTACAGTACCCAACTACTAGGATCGATTGCGCTGACCCATCAGAGCTCGAGCAACTCACGGCCAAGATAGTAGCTTAGCTTGGGGACCGAACTAAGCGGCGGTAGTTCAAGGATACGTTAGTGGAGAAGGCTAGATCTAGAGCCCCTAAGTCGCAGAAGTTGTTTAATGTATCTGCTACTGCTTTAGAAGTGGTTTAGTCTATAAAGCCGACGGTTGACCTCGTGTTACAGACCCCATAGGCTATGTTGGCTGCGCTTCTATGGGCTGGTGTCTGCTTTGGCCTGAAGGTGCTTAGTAACGGACCTCTTCCGCACGATAAGCTTACGCTGATTCACAATCAGATTTTCTCGCAGTTAGCAGAATCGGCACTGTCCTAGCGCTATGGATTTGCGTATGTTGCCTCTAGAATGTAGTGCTACAAACCAAAAATTTATTACGCCCGGTGACTGAAAAGCTAATAGGGCTTACTAGCTAAGGTACTTTACATGTCCAAAATGACGTCTTTGCCTCCTATAAGCCTATAAGTATTTAACCTCCCATTTCTGCTCTTGCTCCCGTTTCCTCCTTAGCACGGGTTCTCGTGTGGTGCTTGTATTATATAACTGGCTGGCTTGAAAGCTGTTCTTCAAGTGTTTAGCGCCCTATCTACGGCGGCTAAAGCGGCGCCTGTTATTAGCGATACGAATGTTATATGTGGTTACGAGGTACACGCGAGTATAGGTATCTCTAGTCGTTGTTTAGTTGGCTAGTGGCTAACGCAAATCGGATCGTGGCCCTTATTGCTTTTATGTTGGGTTTCTACCTTGGTCTATCGGACGAAAATTCCCCCCCGACATAAAATGAAATGTTGTTTCTCTTTGTCTCTGTGTATTCCGTTATCTCCTTCCGATGTGCCTCCTATTTCGGGTAGCGGAAGAGGAAATGCTTAATTGTTTCGCGTTCGAGTTCGCACGTATATTGGCTTGATGGTATTACTTTGATCTGGTGTAGGTATCCGTTTAGCCTGATTATGTAGGTCCTAAGCTGAGCTAGCACTGTCTGTTTATTCTATGGTAAGCTTTTATATGGCGCTCTCGTGTGTTTGCCTGGCAAGACTGTGTTAATGCTCTTGGAGTATTTTCCTACGTTCTCTGGGATCTGTCTCTCTGCCTTAAGCTTTATTTTCTCGATGTTGAAGGTGGTGGAGAGTATCCTCGGGAATCGTTACTTAGCTCGCGCCCCTTGTCGAGTAGCCTCCTTCGCTTTTCTCTTCGCTACGTTAAGAAGTTTATCCTTGCCTCGTGTCTGCTTCTAGATTATAATAATGGAGATTCTGTTTTCTTGCTAATCCCGTATTAAGTCGTATATGTAATGGATAAATTCTTGACCCGATTGCTGGTATGGATTCTTTAGTGATTGTACCGTAGCTTTGTTTTTCGTTAAAACTGATATACGCTTGTAGTTACTTGGCATATCTTGTAACATATATGCTATGGCTGCTAACGCTCCCGAGTATGGGCTCTGCTTAGTTCTTCGCCCAAGAGTGAACGAGAAGGTCTCTCGTCTTCCACCTTGTTGTGCCGTGCGTGGATATTGGCCATGTCGCTGAATGATACTAACAACCTCGTGGCTATAATGGCAAGAGGGTCTTAGGACACTCTATTCTGAGTGTAACGGTTTCTTGCATAGGGATATTGACGTCTTCGGAGCGCCGTCGTAGAAAGTTATAAGAGCCGCAAAATTCGGTTTTGTCTGGTGTCTAAGCCATAATATCCTTTTGATAGTAAATGCTGACTTATAGGTTAGTTTTCCGATATTCTGCGAAATCCGTCGCGTGACTTAGTCGTATGAAATCGGTGCAGAAGTGGGCGTAAACCGCGAGGTGTGAGTGTAACTACTCTCTCGCCGATTTCTCCGCCTTATTTATATCTTCTAGTTTAAAAATAACGATAATAAGCGTGACCTTTCTTAAGAACGAAAAATAATTATATAGTATAGCGAGTCTCCTAGAGACTACGTATTAGTTAATTATTATAATAGCGATTGTGGTTATAGTTTCGTAAGGGTTAAAGTAAGTATAGGCGAGTATGGGAAAGTATCTTGGGCTTATTAGATTAGTAATATAGATCGTATCATAGCCTAGATCTAGTCTAATACTAGGCGCCTTCGTGATTTTCTACTACTTATCCCCTCGTTATAGTTCGCCATAGATACCCTTAAATAAACGCTCTTTAGATATTTTTAATTGCTTTTTTTACTTCTTAGTAGGCTAGACGAGCGTAGTATAGTTTAGTAAGTCTTTATACCTTAATTTCGTAGTATAACTCTAGCTTAACCCTTAGCATTTCTAAAGTAAAACAAAGGGTAGTATCTAGAACCGTTATTAGCCATATTGCCCACTTTAGCTCTAGTAGTAGTTAGTTAAATTTCGAAAACTCTATATTATAGTCGAATAATAAGCCTTAGGGAGAGGTAGATAGGATAGAGCATAGCTAAGCAATATAGCGAGGGGCAAATATGGGCACCGTAGGGTAAAGTATCGGACAAAGATATAATATACTAGTATCTAGCGGCGTAGAGCAAGACCAGGCCTATAACTAGCGAGCACTTCGTGCTTTCAATTATTTTACAAGGAAATCCTACCTTCTATAGTACTAGATAGGATACATCTACATACTAGTATGCGTGGTAGGACTTAGCCTAGTCTAGGAAAGTTAAGTACATCGGAAAAGCCCAAGGGTATATAAAACCAGCTTATTCTTATGGGTAAGGCAAACGAGTGCCGTATATCGCTCTATTAATTTTAGGCTACGAGTAGCATATGCCTAATTTAATTTCTCCTAAATATATAGGGAAATCTAGAGATAGGTATCTCAGAATCTTCTAGGATATAAAAATCTAAGCTAAAATTAGGGGAAACTAGGGACTCCTTATTATAGCGAAAAGTTGTATATCCTTCATAGCTAATCTAGCGCTAGTATATGGTCCTTCTATCTCTAGCCATAGTGGGTACCCTAAAAGAATAAATCCCTAATCTAAAGTAATATAAGACCTATATAACGATGTATTGCCTTTATCTCCCCTTAGCAAACGCTAGTACTATATATTACGATAGGAGCTAGGTGTTACGAACGATAGGAAGTGACGCAAGGTGACCGGGGAAGTGGCCTAGGAGGACGACCTCATGGCGCCTACAGGCTCCCCAATCGGGCCTTATGGTCACGTGACCTCAATAGATTACTAGAGCGAGTAAGCTAGTAAGCTACGAAGGGATTATAAGAGCGAGTAAGCCTATGATCTAAGGAATATAATAGAGAGGTAAACTATTATATAAAGGAAGAAGACTATAGCTAGTCTAGATAGTTTAGATCTTTATTAATTAATCTAAGTAATAGTTCTACTATTAAGAGTTCTACTCTTAACGACTATTTAAATAACACTACTCTAACGTGCTACCCTATAGCTTTAAGCCTAACTCACTTCCTAAGAAATAGACCAACTATGACTTAGATTTAAGCCATCGTTACACTAGGATACTATAACTACTATATTTTCTGGAGGTACTAGGTCCTCTATCTTATACCTCGACGCGAAGACAGTATTACATATAAGCAAGAATAAGAGTAATACCCTTAGATATTCTAATATAGAATAAGCATAACTTGACTAGACTATAGCTCGCCTTATCACTCGACGCTAGTAGACGTTTTCTTAAGGGGTAGCTATAATCTTTCGTATAGCTTTACCTAATACTTCTACCGTAGATCGTAGATAAGAATACTAGAGCTTAGAGGCTCGTTATAGTATTATAATATGTAGGTTAACGTAGTATGCCAGTACCTTCTACTTTTCGCATTTTTTAACTCTAAAAGATAATCCCCTTATAGTTAGCTTAGTAAATAGATAATTAGGTATAGTACCCTATACTAGTTTAAAAAACTAGGGGAGATATAAGATTATAAAGATAGAAATAGAATAAATATAGAGTTAATTATAAAAAATTAATCCTTATTTAAAGAGTTTTCTTTTATGTATAATACTTCGCTTCTATATATAATTATTCTACTATAGGATCTACCTCATAGTCGCTAGCTACATAGCTATCTCCCAAACTAAGCTTGCCATAGTAGCTTTAATAAAACCTATCGGGATAATCTTTACGGCTATGCTCTATGTCTATATCGCTACACACCCTCTCGTCATAGTTAGTCCAAAAGTCTAATATAACGATGGCTTAAATCTAAGTTATAGTTAGTCTATTTCTTATGAAGTAAGTTAGGCTTAAGGCTATAGGGTAATATATTAGAGTAATATTATTAAATAGTTATTAAGAGTAGAACTCTTAATAATAGAACTATTACTTAGATTAATTAATAGAGATCTAAACTATCTAGACTAGCTATAGTCTTCTCTTATCCTAATATACTTAATATACTCTCTATTACTTACTCTTACTTATCTTACTTTATATACTTACTAGTAAGCTATCTAAGTATACTAGTCTAAGTAAGTAGTTATATAACGCTACTCTACCTTCCTAATCTAGTTTACTCGTAAGTTATGTTATTCTCCGTTAGTTACTATTCCATAGGCTAGGTGTAACGGTGGCTTAAATCTAAGTCACAGATAGGTCTGTTTCTTAGGAAGTGAGTCAGGTTGAATAGCTACAGGGTAGCTAATGAGCAGTTCACAGTAATATCGTAGGCGTATAAGTCCGTTAAGAGATTAACTCTCAATAGTAGAACTATTGCTTAGATTGATCAATAGAGATCTAGACTACCTAGCTATGGAAATACCTCCTCCTTAAGTACCCGTCTATCTCTCTATTGTAGGCTTGGATCACTTGGATCACCCGTGATCCTAATGATCTTGATGCCACTTTGGATCACGGCTGGATCACCGTGATCCCTGGTGATCCTGTCACGTGACTCGGCATCCTAACTGTGCAACCTGCAGGCGCCGCCAGGCCGCTTCTTTGGGCCGCCTCCTCAGCTGCCCTGCGTAGCACTTTGGTTTGTAACACTAGGCTACTTTGCGTTTATAATATCTAAGTTATAATCGGGCTCTAATATGTTTTAGGAGAGTTAGTGTATATTGGCATAGGGCTAACATAAATATAAACCTAGGTAATATATATAAGTCTTACTACCATTCTTTTCTAGCGTAAAACCTTCTTCATATCGTACACATATCAAGGCCATAGTCATGTTAAATATGCGATTCATATCATATATCGTTGCCGTAATAGAGTCAATAGTCTAACATATCTCGTCATATCTATAGAGAAAGAATAAAACTACTTATGCCTCTTCCTCTACGAGGCATAATACTAACTCAACTATATCGATTATAACCTTACTGTCCTATATGCCTAGAACTAAGATAGATTTTCGTAGTAAATAAAGATTTAATATTATTTCTATATATTTATATTATTTTATGTAAAAATAAGCTTAATCTTATACTCTATCTTTTAAAATAAATAAGTAATATAAAAAGGGTAATTATTAGCGAGTATTCCTAGGCTACGCTAAGCTATAAGGGGCTTAGGCTAGTGGGTATTCTGCTATAAATACCGTTATGGGTACCGCGGGTTTCTAGTTTTAGTGTATATTTTGGCTTCTACCTAGAGAGCTAGAAATAGCGCTTCTAATCTACCCTGCCATAACTAAGAACCCTAGTAACACATAAAATAGGTTTTATAGTAATAAATATAGTTATGACTAGGGTAGTGGAGGCAGAAGCTAACCTCGTAAGTACTATAGAGTAATATTAGAAGAGAGTTATTAAGATATAGTTAGCGATTTATTCCTTACTAGATACTAACCTACTTTATAGATTAATATTACGTATAAGGAAATATTATGCCAAACACCAATCGCTATTATACCAGATCACACGCCTATTAGTAGGCATATAGGTAGAAGAATTAGAATTAGTCTAATCGTTTATAATAGAACTATAGAGAAAGAGAGTTAGAATTATATCATATAGCATAACGATTAGGGAGATTTCTACATAAGATATAGTTATGGCTACGAGCTATTTAGCTCGCAACGATATATATTACTATATTCGTGATAGTTATTATTTCGTCTCCGCATATAGCTAGCTATCGTTATTATAGTTCGATATGCCTATGCGAAAGGTAGCCGTCCTTAGCTAGCCTTTAGAGTAATAATTAGCGTAAGATTAAGCCTAGTAGGCCATAGTAGGGTTTTATTATATAGTAGACCCTAGAAACATTAATCGCGCTATCTAAGAGTACCTAGCTATTAAGCTATATTATATAATAGACGTTTTATTAGATTTAAGATACTAGTATCCGCTAGCTTACCACTTAGCGACAAGCTACGGATCTACGCTACTGCCTACTATAATTATCTACTCCTTAAATACTAGGTCTTAGAGTTAAAGTTCGTAGAGCTATTAGCCTCTTCTACGCTATATTCTTAGGCCACATTTATCTGCTAATATTATCTAGGCAGCTATAGGTACTTAACTTCGCCTTTGATCGTGCTATCCTCTCTTTATTACTTAATAAAATAGCCCTAATCTATTACGTCTAATACTAGAGGCTAGCTATAGTATAACCCCTATCTTAGCAGGGTTATTATATCTACGCCTTACGCTAAGTAATTAGACCTCCTATTAAGCCAATCTATATATCTTATGTAATACAGAGTTATGGCTACCTAATAGCCCGAGCCTACGAGAGTCAGCGACGTATAACGATATATTAATTATTATTAACTAACCTTAATTTTATAGAAAGTTCTCGACTAGACCTCGTACTAGTATTCGCTCACGTAGCGAAGACTATAGATATACTAAAAAAGGTTTAGGGTAAGATTAAGTTAAAAGTTATATATAAGGATAGGGACGTTAAATGTACCCCTAGCGCTCTTAAGATAAAGTACTACGGACATACGAGCTTACTCTTATCTAGCTAATCGATCTAAGCAAGTGAAATTAAATCAGGGACCCTATCATAGCCTAAAGTAACGGCTAATACCTCGTCTAAGATCTAGCTCGCTAACACTTCTAAGAAGCTAGGCAAGGCAATATAGCTTCACGAAGCCGAGGAGCCAACCAATACTAAACATACTACCTCTTAAGAGCCTAGCTTATGGGACGAGGCCTATGATAGCCTCAGGACAGACTCTAAACACCGCAAGCTAGTACTCAAGTACGAGGAGGTACTGAAGGTCAAGTACGCGCCAGAAGTCAGCAAGGTGAGCGCTGCGGACGGCAGTAGTGGGATCGACCCCGGCGTGCTAGACGCGGTCATGCACCAGCTTGCGACTGGCAACATGAAGAAAACGACCACAACAACGTCTACGTCAACAAGCGCATCAACAACTATACCAACAACCGCGCCAACAACTTTGTCGACAACTACGTCACCAACCTCATATATGACCTCATCAACCACAACCGCCGCATCAGCCGAAGCTTCGGGTCCTAATCCAACAAAGAACGAGGTCGTTCCGATCACCAGTCCAACGACAGACTGACATCGCTCAGCGAGGATATTAGTATCGTGGTTGTCAGCAACAAAGGAATGGACGCTGATTGTAATTAGATTGCAATAAAAATTGCTTGAGAAAAGTGTCTGCTAGTGGCTGCTGTGGATGCTCTCCAAGGAATGTAGAAGGCTATCTACTGTATTGGTCGATTAAGCACAAATTAGAAGAGAAGCCAGTCGAGAAGTGCATGGCTGACACAGCGAGAGCTGGCACCGCTGGCGGCCGCGCTGATGGTAACTATTGAGTAGGATGAGCGAGTTTAAGATCCCCAGCAGGTACTCTTGAAATCTAACTAGTCTAAAAGGGCAGTTCGACTTAGTTGCGGTTTTGCTTAGAAAGTCTAGCTCCAAGATACCTAGCATGGGTGTGAAGGTCTCCCCGCACCCCGTAGCACCTACCGCGCGGAGCAATGCAACAGCGGCCGTGCCTCCGGCTCCTGATATAAGCCCCTGGGCCGTATAATTGGAGCGGACTCTCGCCGGACTGCAGGCTTGCCCTCCCCGCTTCTCTTCATGGCGTGGGACGCCTCCCACATGTCGGGGCAGGTGGGAACGGGGCCGTACGGGCGGCCAATCAACCAGAAGAGGCCTGGCAATCTGGGCAGAAGTGGGAACGTAGCCGTCCCGGCGACTGGGCAAGATCGCACAGATTAAACAATAATGTCAATTTCGCCTTGAAAATGTCCGTAGCTTGCTAGTGGTCCTCATAGTCTGCCTTGTATTGGTTGGGAGCGTTTATTTGATTTTCGGCCTCCAGAGCACCGCCTCTGCGCCCGCTTGTTACTTTTCTTCATTCGCAAAGTAAGACGGGGGTGGACTTGTGCGCGCGTAGTTAGAAACCGCTGTTGATACAGGCGTTCTCTTTCTGGCCCAGCTGGTCCCCGTCGCCGTCCCTCATTCGTACACCTGACCCGGGAATCTAGTAGCGACTCGCTTTTGGAAAAGTAACAAAGGCGACGGGGCTTGATGGAGAGTTCGTGGTTCGCGATCGAGCACGCAAAATAGCGAAAAGTGCTCCCCTGACTCGGCCACTGGCTGCTGGTTTGGCCGGCAGGTGCTATCCGCTGGCTGCTCTTCGCGTGCTCCAGCAAACGAGACGAGAAGCTCCGCATCGGCAGACTAGGTACTGGTAAGAAAGCAGTTGATTCTAGCTACAGGACAGTGCAGTGCTGTTCTAGCAATTATTTTACATAGATGGTTCGGTATAACAGTAACTGTATCAAAAGGCGTTGTGTTGTTAAGAGCTGGCTATGTGCTAGAGCCTAAAGTGGGTCAAGTGATACAGGTGCTGCCCTCGCTCTGCCAAAGCGATGCGTGTGTGTTTTTGAGGATGTCTGCTGACCTTATGCATGTCTTCGTTGACCGTTTTTGACTGGCTGACAACGAGGCGAGGCTTGTACTTGCCACGTATGCTGCATGCTTGCTTTTCCACCTGTCCCCCGCCCTTTCAAAATGGAGGAGAAGTGCGAGGCCTCGTTCTCATCGCTCTTTCATACCCATCCACGCGGTTGTCAAGATGAAGAAGAAGAAGTCTAAGAAGATACCAGATTCGACAGATTCGGCAGTGCCCGCTGTTGACAAAACTGCCGACTCTCGCCCGAAAACATCGTGAGTGTAATTCCATGGCCTTAGCGATGATTCCCTAACATTGTTGCAGAGTTTTCACCGCGCCCATCAAAACCTTTCAAACAAATGATGGCTCTCGATTCAATATTCTATTGCCGCTACTTAAGGAATGTCCAAAGTTGGCGGACAAAGTTTCTGATCAATGGGGTATTGAACCTAAACTCGACATTACCCCCCAGGTTGGCCATATATTGGTGAATTATCTGTTTACCAAAAGATATGAGCACATCAGACCGGAAGGCTCGTCGGATGAAGAGCGTTTCCTTGCAGAATTGGCCACGGATATCCGTGTCTATGCTTTTGCTCAACAATTGGAGTTCGTATCGCTTCAGAATCTCGCGATTTGCGAGATTCAGCGAATTGGGAGATTGCTTCCCTTCGTTACCATCATCGATCAGGTGAGGATCGCATATCCGCAGATTCCTTCCGATGATCTCTGGTTCATCGGATACTTGAAATCTGGAATCAAGTCATTGGCAGAGAGTGAATCGGCCCTGCCCAAACATGGCACGCTCAGCGTTAGTGACGTACTGTTGCAAGGTTTCATCGAGTCATATACCAGTGGTATAAGCTATCTCTTATGCAGCGATGAAATGGGGGCCATTTGGGATTCTTTTGGTGGGCGATAAAGTCTCCACAAAAAAATACAGGGGGCCATTTCGAATTCACAGGTCGACCCCATTTTATGATAGAAAGGCCCGCCCAGAAATAAACCCAACCTAGCCCAGGGTTATAAGCAGGTTAGCCAATAGAGCAGCCCCATCGTATCGTAGTCGTCCGTCATAAATAAGGAGAGAGTGATGGTGTAGAAGATAAAGTTTATATGCGAATTAAGTAAAACCGAGACCGCAACACTAATTTAATTGAACGCGCATCGGAGCAGTTAGCCGGCGTAAACAGCACCCAGCGTTAACGGTGGTACAGGGGGGGTTGAGAATAGGGGGGATAGGGGCACGGATTATATGACTAGTAGCAAAAGGACAGAGAGAAAGAAAAGGAGAGGAAACATATAGATATAGCATATATATAATAAGATAACCAGTGAGTATGCGCCCGTTTATCTACGACCCCAGGTTCCCATTTTTATTTTGCGGTCCATGCCAGTGGGCAATAGTTCGGGCCGAGGCGGCGACCCATTTGACGAGACACCACAGTAACATACCGACCGTGGCACGCAAGGCCATTTTATAAGCTATAGAAGATATCCCAAATATCGTAGACATACAAGCTAAGTTAGTTAAGTATGAGTTACCCGACTAAGAAGAACCTATCCTATATATTAACCCCCCCCCAAACCGACGGATTATGATACCGCATATGCCCGTATGTGGCCCGTACGGTATAGGGCATACAAAAATATTGCCAGGAGTAGCATGGGTAGGTTAATGTCGGGAAAGGGGGTCGTCGCGCCCGTGGTCAGCCAGCAAACGCCCGCACGTTACCGTGGAGTACTGGCGTATATTGCCAGAGGTTGTTTGTAGGTAGCCTAGCTAGCTATTGGTTTGCGGTCTAGGCAGTGGATGAATAGGGAGAATAGAACGGAATCGCCAGCAGGAGTAGCCCAGATAATCAAGAGAACGTGCAAGTGTTTGAACATATGATGAACGACATGGGCATAACATTTGCAGCGATAGTAGCCAACGATAGAATTAGAGAGGACGACCAGAAGAAAGAGGCCAATATATGGTTAGGCTGGGTCGGATAGGCATAGCATTTGGAAGGATTATATCCGAAGACGTTATTTACTATGGGCGATCCACCAGCCGTGGATAAGGGCACGTTATAGCAATTATGCGATAGTATTGAACGGGTCATAGAGGCAGCTAAGCACGTATGCCACCGTCGGATTGTCGGATTATCGACCATGTTTAAGATCAACCGGCGTGAGGCCAGTAAAAGAGCTAGCTAGCTATTCGACGCACGAATAGAAAGCGATTCATGGGCACGGTATAAAGAAACGTGGATGTAGATCACACGCATCATATACCGCGCCGAGCAAATCGACGACGATAAGCGGCCACCGTATGTCATGACAGAGGAGTAGGGTAATACATGGGACGTATAGGAGAATAGCGCCCAGGCACGCCATAAGGCCATATGTAGTTAGGCATAAGAGGAGACCTAGACGAGATGGGATCGTGTGTATAGAGAGTTAACCCCCGACGACGCGAGTAGCGTCAGCAGCGTGCGTAGCGCTAGTACATTGGGCACCAAGACGGAAGTAGTGGACGACAACGAGTTTGACTGGCAAGGGTTAGTAGCGATGATATATTTGTTAGACCACGACATTAAGGACGACGAGTATAGCAATACCATCATTAGCGCTATGGCCATGATGGGCATTAAGGAAGGGGGCGGGTAGTGTAGCCTATTGAATTACACGCCGAAAATGTCGGCCATTATCAAGGTAGCACGAATGATGGCGGTATATAGCGCACACCAGGTATAGCAAAAGGATATCTACCGCGTGATTATGGCGGATTAGGCGCGCCTAGCGTCTGGGAGTAGGCCTGCGGTGGTGTTAACGGAGCAAGACGCCAAGTAGAGGGTAGCGGGGGTATTTCCGCGCGTGCGTAAGATAGTACGCTAATTCATAACGCGAATTAGGGAGGAAAGCGACTAGTTCTTGGTGCTAATAGAATAGATATTAGAGGCGCGGACATACGGGATATATATCTAGTTTAATACGATAGCGTTAGGCATGGTCGATTGGTAGGGTAAGACGTTGTGTTTCTAAAAGATAAAAGTGGACATAGCCTAGTTAGCGAGCATGTTCTATGGGATAGTGGACGAGGTGCGGACCACGTTAGAGGAGTTAGCATTATTAGGTAAGGGCGAGATTAGGCAGTTACTGGCAATCCCGTGGGCTAGCGTCGAGGACGACAATAGCGAGCAGCGGGAGGGGTATTGGTTTTTAGCCGACGAGCGAAATAAGTGGGCGCGGAACAGCGATGGGTTTGTGATGTAGCGGGCCGTGGAGTAGGAAGAGTATTGGCGCGCGTGGATCACGACGAAGCGAGGATTGCGGCACCTATTGCGAGAGTAGGCCGTGTGGTAGTACTAGCGGGGGGTCGATCGATTCCGAGAGGTGATGTAGTGTTTGATGCACATGACGTCCGGGCAACTAGCACGAGCGAGTAAGTTGTTGGAAATCCGGTTCCGGAACACGCGCAACGGCGGGGCGCGCAACATATTCATCAGCCACGGGCAGGTCGGGTTTATCACAGCATACCACAAGAATTTCCGGCAGACCAACGAGGCCAAAATCATCTACCGTTTTTTACCACGTGAGGTAGGGGAGTTATTAGTGTGGTATTTGTGGTTAGTATTGCCATTTTGGCAGAGAGTCTAGGGTATTGTTAAAGGCGTAGGGCATGTAAGTGCATTTTTATGGGCGGCATAGGTATTGGAGGGCGGGCTAGCGGAGGACGAAGGGTACTACAGCGGGAGCGACCGAGAAGACAATAGGTACGAGAGTAGGATGGAATAGTTAACGATATCGTGCGCATCGATATTGCCGGCGGATTGGTAGGATTGGATCTAGGAGCGCAAGTGGACCATGGATTGGGTGCGATGGGCGATGTAAGGGTATAGCGAGCGGTATGCGGGGAGCCATATATCGATCGCAGGGTGGCAGTATATGGTAATCGCGATCGCGCGACGGTTTTTAGGCGTTAGTACCAAGGGTTTAGAAGGGTATGAGGACGAGGACGGGATTAACGACGACCTGGTGGATTTGTAAGCCGGGCACGGATCGCACGTGGCGGGCATAATATACGCCCGGGACATGTTCGAGAACATAAACAGGATAGTAGCCATGCGCGAAAGGTTCCGTTCGGTCAGCGAGCGTTAGCACCGGTTATTTGCGTTCCAGGGCGGGCATACGGTATAGCTAGGGGCTAAGCGGAAGAGGGAACGGTACGAGGGTAATAGGGGCGAGGCGAAGCGGTAGCGATTTGAGCGGTTATAGTACGTCCACATGGCCGGGGCATTATAACAGATGGTCGGTGCCGGGGCGCGGTTTCGGGGCCAGCAGGAGCAGGTGGTACAGTCGATCGTGCAGGGCGACAGGACGGTATTGCAGATCGCGAGCACAGGCGAGGGTAAGAGCGTATCGTTTATGTTATTGGCATATTGTTCGCCGGACAGCGTCATAATTGTGATTATGCCGTTAGTAGTATTATAAGAGGATTTACATACGCGATGCTAGGCCGCGGGTATCATATCGAGCGTGTGGCAGAGCGGTTAGGGCATGCTATAGAGTAGTGTTGTATTTATGATGCCCGAATTAGTATATACGAAGGGGTTCGATGATTACGTGTATTAGTTATAAAAGCAAGGCGTATTAGACTAGGTGGTGGTAGATGAGTGTTATATATTATTAGACGCGAGCGCGAAGTTCTGGCCGAAGATAAGGAAGGTCGGGGAAGTGATGTAGGGATGGGGTATGTAGTGGGTGTTTTTGATGGCGACGTTAGGACTGGAGGAATTGACGACGTTTAGCGAGGTGGCGGTGGTGGACATGAGGAAATGTCGTGTGTTCTGGTCCCCGACGATACGTAGGAACATTAAGTATAGCGTGGAGGTGGTGAGGAGCGAGGATGGCGTGGCGTAAGCGGGTAGGGTCGTGCGCAAGGCTAAGGCTAGGCAGGAAGAAGCGGAGGACAACCGGGTATAGGAGATTGTGGAGAGATGGTAGATAGGCGATGGCGAAGGGCGAGCGATTATATACGCGGGCATAATTAAACGGGTTCAAATATTAGTGGCGAAGTTAGGATGTAGCGCATATTATAGTAGTGCTGATACGCGAGATGGCAAGAGCTGGATGATGGAGAGTTGGAAGACGGAGGAGTGGGTGATTATGGCCACAAACGCGTTGGGGATGGGAATCGACGTGCTAGATATACGGTTAGTGGTGCACGCATGGATGCCGCGGCGTATACGGGATTTGGTGCAGGAGAGCGGACGGGCGGGGCGGGACGGAGGACGGAGCTAGTCGGTGGTGGTGTGTGGGCCGATGATGGATGAGACCGCGGAGGATAGCCCATGGGCGCGGGAGGCGGCGACGGTGGAGTACACGAGCAAGAGACAATGCCGGCGGATTACGTTGGACTAGGTTATGGACGGGAGAGTGGACCGGGAGGAATGTGGCGAGGCGGAGGAGGCGTGCGATGTTTGTAGGGAGGCGGCGACGGTCGTAGACGGGGAGGAGGCGGCCGAGGCGGCGGCGTGGGCGTATAACCGAGCAGGGCCGACGTTAGAGCGCTAGGCCGCCGCGGCACGGGTTACCGAGTGCTGGGCGACGACAAGGCGAATGGAGGAAGCACACGTATGGAGCGAAATGGAGAAGTAGTTAGAGGAATGGGCGGGACGGTGCGTGGTGTGTCGATTAGTAGGCTAGGCGGGTGATCATAAGGAGGTAGATTGTCAGAGGATAGAGAAGGGCAAGATAAGGGAATGGGTGACAGAGGCGAGGGCAGGGTTAGAAAGAGAAGTATGGACTAAGCGGCGGATAGAATGGTTTAGTGGATGTTGGTGGTGTGGGTTGCCGTAGAGGATATGCGAGCGGTGGGAGGTGGTCGAGGGCGATGAAGGCTAGAGGCGAATGGTTGAGGGTGGCTAGTGCCAATATGGTGGGTTATTAGTTTGGGTGATCGGGACGGCCATAGGTATACATAGATCGTGGGTGGCTAGCAAGGTAGGAGTAGAGGTAGGGTTACTTAGGGTTAGGGTTAGGGTTAGGGTTAGGGTTAGGGTTAGGGTTAGGGTTAGGGTTAGGGTTAGGGTTAGGGTTAGGGTTAGGGTTAGGGTTAG